>NC_132905.1:29894813-31245384 GCF_047675955.1 Chlorocebus sabaeus
TCAGAATAACTTTCCTTACATCCCCATCTCACTTAAAGAAAATAGAAGAAATTAAGAAAATAGAATAAATCAATTGGGAATTGAGGGAAATTTTAGGGTCAGGTCTTTAATCTGTGACAGTAATAAACAGGGAAATGAAAAGATGGGAAAAGTAGATACTTTGTAATGTGTTGAATCAATCCTAGTTTGGCATTTTTAATAAAGCTTTTAGTACAAACTCATCTCCCAAATAAACTACTTGAACTCATAAACTGTCTCTTGGGCTATATCCTAGGTTCCAAAACTTGGAGTGGCCCTTTGCTGCATGTAAGTTGCAAGTGAGGATAAAAAGATGGTAAATGCCATTCGATGCTGAAGACCCTCTACCACAATCTGGGGTTTGTGTGTGTGTGTGTGTGTGTGTGTGTGTGCGCGCAAATGGACCCTTCCTTCTGTCAAACTGTGTTGAGGTAGAGACACAGAGTTTGAGTAGAGGCATAGAGAGTGGACTTAAAGATATACTTACCTGGGAATGATTATCACCAAGAAACATGCACTTTAAGTCTGACTGAGCCTATGGCAGAATCATTGCCTGGAATATAGTAGGTGTTTATTAAGTATGTGTTGAGTGAATATATTACTGGGAAATATGTTAACAAAGGTGTAGCTGTAGCCTCTTCCAGTGTAAAGATAATTCTATTTTTGCCTGCTTTATTTGTGAGCCTTTGGGTAGCTGAATGAAGCAACACTAGAGCATTCAGAAAGAACACAGTGATTCACATTGTAAAAATTAAAGGATTCATGCAAAGGTTAAAGATGGTTCAAGAAAATAGAGTAAATCCAGAGATGAGAGTGAGGGGAGAAAAGGCAAGAGCTGCACAAGCTGGGTTTTAAGGGTGGTTTTGGTGGCAGTTTCTTTGTCAGTGACAATCACGAGAGAGACAAATGGGGGTGAAAGTAATTTTCAGAGACTAGGGTAGATTATGAATCAAGTCTTACTTGGGCACTTTTTGTAGTAAGTTTAGTACAAACTTATCTCTGCTTTCCAGTGATTTTTCTGGTCTTGGGGCATTTTTACTTTGAATACAATGCTGCCTGGAGATTGTGCTTTCTGTTGGTTTTAAATAAATTAATGTACAACCATAGGTTCTTATAGAACAGGTAGTTTTGGAAGTAAAAAAAGAAAGAAAATTATGATATTTCACTGATTCTAAGACATACTTTTGCTTTTAACCTTCTTGAAATTGAATTGGATGCCTTTATGTTTGATGAGGAGTCATAATTTAATTGGTAATTTGTTTTCCTTTGTTATTGGTGTGTTTCTTATTGACACAATGAATTTCTTGACAGCATCAGTTGGACAATGTGTTACGTAATTTGCATCAACGTTTAAAGTCTGTGGGGCTAAGATTGCCAGTGCAATATTCAAACTTTCACTTGCCCTTAATAAATACATTTTCTTCTATAAGAAATTTACTAGATCCGAGTTAATGCAACTCACATTTATCAGACTTTTTATGTACTCTAATTTTAGAAGAAAGAGAAGTCTGGGGAAATAAACAAATATTTGACATTTAGTAAAACAATAAGCAGACAAATGGCTTTCTGGATTCTTGTAGAAAACAACCAGGACAATTTCCTGCACAACCTACAGCTATTCAGTAGCCTCGAAAAAATAATAATTGAAAGAGCCTTCCTTAGATGAGGTTTTGTGATGGACAGTCGCAAAATTACCAGAGGCCAAAAATCAAGAAAGGAGACCTAGATTTAAAAATAAATATTCAACCAATTAAAACTGGGCAAAGGATTTGAACAGACATTCCACTGAAGGAGAGATACATATGGTCAAGATGCACAACATATTAGTTACTAGAGAAATTCAAATGAAAACCACAGTGAGACATTATTCCACACACACTAGGGTATTAATAATCAAAAAGACAGAAATCAAGTGTGAGCAAGAATGTGAGATTGGAAGCTTCATACATTGCTGCGTATTTAAAGCGGTACAGCCACTTTGGAAAACAGTTTGGCAGTTCCTCAAAGAGTTAAACATAGAGTTACCATATGACCCAGCAATTCTGCTCCTAAGTATATACCCAAGAGAAGCTGAAAACATGTTTCCACATAAAAACTTGTATGCAAATGTTCATAGCAGCATTATTCATAATAACCAAAAAATGGATACAACCCAAATGTCCATTAGGTGTGAATGAATAAACAAAATATATTTCCAATAAAATATTATCCAACTATGAAAAAGAGTTAAATACTGATAGATGTATCTTGAAGACTTTATGCTAAGTGAAAGAAGCCAGATGGAAAAGGTCACATAATATATAAATCCAATTGTATGAAATGTCCAGAATAGACAAATCCACAGAGACAGAAAAAGAATTAATGGTTTTCATGGTCTGAATAGAGAATGTTTGGGGGAGAGAATGAGAAGTGTTTTTTCATGAATATGAGGTTTCTTTTTGGGGTGATGAAAATGTTCTGAAATTAGAGTGATGATTAATGAGAAACTGTGATGATACTAAAAACCACTGAAGTACGTACTTTGTGAAACAGTGTACTTTATGGAACATGAATTATAAAGTTGCTATTTTAAAAATTAGCTAGGTTGCGTACACCTATAGTCCCAGCTACTTAGGAGGCTGATGTGGGAGGATTTCTTGGGCCCAGGAGTTTGAAACTGCAGTGAGCTATGAATGCACCACTGCACTCCACACTGGGTGACCGAGTGAGACTATGCCTTTTTAGAGATTGTGCCTCTAAAAAATTAAATACAATATTAAAAAGAATAAAAGATCCAAAATCAGAGAGAAGCATAAAACAAACAAACAGATAAAATATCCAGAGTGCTCAAATAAGCAATTTAACAATACATAAATGTTCATGGGCAAGAATTTCTCCTGAATTTTCTCTTGTGGGCCAAAAGAGGCTGCTTGGTAACCCCAGGATCTAAGGTGAGCCCCACTTTCTTCACCAGTGTCTCAAAAAATAATATTTGGTTTCATCAGTTACTAGCTCTTTCATGTTTTGGAGTTGGTACCGTAAGTCAAAGGCAAAGAGTGTGGCTCCTGTGTAGTCTAGCCTTACTATTATAGTGTTGCTGATTCAGAAAGTACCTAAATAGCATTGTAGCTTTGACTTAACGACATTTATTATTGACATGATTGAGATATCAGTTGTTTCTTTTTCTGGTTTTGTTCTTGTTTGTTGTTTGTTTGTTTTTTGTTGTTGTTTGTTTGTTTCTGAGACAGGGTCTTGCTCTAAGTCTCCCAGGTTAGAGTGCAGTGGTGCAATCACAGCTTACTGCAGTATTGAATTTCTGGGCTCAAGTGATCCTCTTACTTCAGCCTCCCAAGTAGCTGGGACTACAGGTGCATGCCACTATGCACCGCTAATTTTTTCTGTTTTAGGAAAGGGAAAAACATTTCTATTTAAGGCTGGGCGCAGTGGCTCACGCCTGTAATTCCAGCACTTTGGGAGGCCAAGGCGGGTGGATCACAAGGTCAGGAGATTGAGACCATCCTGGCTAACATGGTGAAACCCCGTCTCTACTAAAAATACAAAAAAATTAGCCAGGCGTGGTGGTGGGTGCCTGTAGTCCCAGCTACTCAGGAGGCTGAGGCAGGAGAATGGCGTGACCCCAGGAGGCAGAGCTTGCAGTGAGCTGAGATCACGTCACAGCACTCCAACCTGGACAACAGAGCAAGACTCCGTCTCAAAAAAAAATTGTATTTAAAATAGGAAAAATGATACTGGGTCTCACCATGCTTCCCAGGCTGGTCTTGAACTCTTGAGCTCAAGCAATCCAACCACCTCTGCCTCCAAAAGTGTTAGGATTACAGGCATGAGCCTTTGCACCTAGCCAATTGTTTATTTTCCTGTAATGTAGTACTAATAGTTAGATAAGGAAATGGATTTGTTCACTATAAACACAGTATTTATTAAGTTATGATATTAGGTTGAGTGTGCAGATTCATCGTAAATGAGACATGACATCTGGCATCAAAGGTGTCCGTGGAGGATGTATTTTAGTAGGAAGGCCGTTACATGGAGTTGGTATGCACTCTCTATGTGGAAGAAATAACAAGGGGTTGTTGGATTGATTGCCTTAGTAACAACCCTGTGTCTACGTCCTTTTCCTTGTGACATTGGAGGCTCCTTTTATACTTTATCTGGGCTGGCCTTTTGGCTTATTTTCACCAATAGAATCTGGTAGAAGTGACGGTGTATGGTTCTGAGTTTAGACTTCAAGAGACCTCGAGCACTTTTGTGTGTTCTTTATATCCTGCCTCTGATGTGCGAAAAAGTCATACATTTCGTACAACTGGATTTATACAATATGTGACCTTTTTCATCTGCCTTCTTTCACTTAGCATAAAGTTTTAAAGATTCATCTGTGTTTTAGCATGTATCAGTATTTAACTCTTTTTAATAGTTGGAGAATATTTTATTGGATACACATTTTATCTCCTGGAGGATGAGAAATCCTATGAATTAGAGTCATGTCAGCCCAGTTGTTCCAGCCAAGGCCCCAGACATATCAATGAGCCCAGCTATGATCAGCCACCAGATAGCTCTCGGCTTACCGTAACTGCATAGATGAGCCCAGTTGAGACAAGCCCAGCCCAGCTCAGATCAGCAGAGCCATCTACCCATCCATAGGCCCACAACCAGTAGTAAGTGGTAGTTATTTCAAACACCAACTTTTGCTGTTGCTTGTTATGCAGCTGTGGGTAACTGATACAGGATGTATTGGGAGACTACATGAAGGGGCTTGAGAGAAGCTTTGGTGGATCCAAGAAGGGTTCCTAGAGGAATTGACATTTATGTTATAAACTGAAACATAAATAGAAGTTAGCCAGGGAAAGGAGGGAACCAAAGGAATTCTCTCTCTCTCTCTCTCTCTCTCTCTGTGTGTGTGTGTGTGTGTGTGTGTGTGCGCGCGCGCGCGCGCGCGCGCGCTGGGGGAGTGATTTAAGAGAAAGAGAAAGGATGGATGTAAGTAGTTTAAAGAGATAGTAGTTAAAAAGTCCATGAGGTGGAATGGTCCATAAGGTTGCATAGGCTGGAGTGTGATTTGTAATACTGGTTTTGTTCACCGATGTAGAAAACAAAGGAGGTGGAGCAGCTTTGAAGGTAACACAAATTCAGCTTTATGCATACTGTGTGCAGCAGATTATGTTTTTTAAGACGGTAATGCCTATATTCATTCCATCCCTCATGTACTTCTTCAGGGTGATCAACTGTGTTCCCAAGGTAAGATGGGGTCTATGTTTGTTACTGCACCTTGAATCTGGGAAGAGGTCTGTGATAGCACCAATGAATAGAGTCTGACATAAGTGATGTATGTAACTTTGAGGCTTGGTTATAAAAATGTTGACGGTTTCTGTCTGGCTCTCTCAGGAGGCTCTGCCTTGGAATCCAGCTACCATATTGTGAAAAAGCCCAGGCCCAGGCTTCTCCCTAGAAAGGGCATGAGCAGGTGTTCCACCCCAGAGCCCCAGCTATGCTCCCATTTGATACAACATCAACCACTAGATGTGTGAGTGGATTCTAGCCCAAGACTTCTAATCTTCTGACTGAGGCCCCAGATATCATAGAGACAAGCCATATCTGCTTTGCCCTCTCTGAATTCCTGACTCAAAAAAGCTATGAGATAACATTTGATAAAATTCAGCATCCCTTAGTGATAAAAGCCCTAAAAAAACTGGATATAGAAGGAAAAGCCATATATGACAAACCTATAGCTAGTATCACACTGAATTGAAAAAAATGGTAAGTCATTCCTCTAAGATCTGGAACAAGACAAGATGTCCACTTTCACCACTGTTGTTGAACATAGTACTTTAAGTCTTAGCTAGAACAATCAGACAAGAGAAGGAAATAAAGGGCATCCAAATTGGAAAGGAAAAATCAAATTACCATTGTTTGCAGATGACATAATCTTATATTTGTAAAAAGCTAAAGACTCCACCAAAAATTATTGGAACTGAGAAACAAATTCAGTAAAGTTGCAGGATATAAAGTTAACATACAAAAAAATTAGCATTTCTATATGCCAGCAGCGAACAATCTGAAAAAGATATCAAGAATATAGTCCCATTTATAATAGCTACAAGTAAAATACTTGGGAACAAATTTAAACCAAAGAAGTGAAAGATCTCTACAATAAAAACTACAAAACATTGATGAAAGAAATTGAAGAGAACACAAGAAAAAGGAACAGTATTGCATGTTCATGGATTGGAAGAATCAGTATGTCCATACTACCCAAAGCAATGTACAGATTCAGTGCAATCTCTATCAAAATACCAATGACATTCTTCACAGAAATAGAAAAAAAATCCTAAAATTTATATGTAACCACAAAAGACCCAGTATAGCTAAAGCTATCGTGAGCAAAAAGAACTGGGGAGGCTACATTATCTCACTTCAAATTATACTATAGAGCTATAGTAACCCAAACAGCATGGTGCTGGCATAGAAACAGACACATTGACCAATGGAACAGAGTAGAGAACCCAGAAATAAATCGCTACATCTACAGTGAGGTCATTTTCAACAAAGGTGCCAAGAACATATGTTGGAGAAAGGACAGTCTCTTCAATAAATGGTGCTGGGAAAACTGTATATCCATATGCAGAACAATAAAACTTGACCTGTATCTCTCACCACATACAAACATCAAATCAAAATGGACTAAAGACTTAAATCTAAGACCTGAAACTATGAAACTACTAAGAGAAAATATTGGGGAAACTCTCCAGGATATTGAAATGGACAAAGATTTCTTAAGGAATACCCTGCAAGTGCAGGCAACTGAAGGAAAAATAGACAAGTGGGATCACACAGATTAAAAATCTTCTATACAGAAAAGGAAACAATCAACAAAGTGAAGAGACCATCCACAGAATGGAAGCAAACATTTTAAGACTTCCCAGCTCACAAGGGATTAATAACCAGAATATATAAGTAGCTCAAACTCTATACAAAAAAATATAATTATTCAATTTAAAAATGAGCAAAAGATCTGAATAGACATTTTTTCAAAAGATGACATACAAACGGCAAACAGGTATATGAAAATGTACTCTACATCATTGATAATCAGAGAAATGCAAATAGAACTACAATGAGATATTATCTTATCTTATCCCAGTTAAAATGGCTTTTATCCAAAAGACAAGCAAAAATAAATGCTGATGAGAATGAGGAGAAAAGGGAAGCCTTGTACACTATTGGTGGGAACGTAAATTAGTACAAGCACTATGGAGAACAGTTTGGAGATTCATCAGAAAGCTAAAAGTAGAGCTACTGTATGATCCAGCAATCCCATTTCTAGGCATATACAAAATAAAAGAAATTAGTACATTGAAGAGATATCTGCACTACTGTGTTTGTTGCAGTACTGTTTACCATAGCCAAGATTTGAAAGTAACCTAAGTGTCCATCAACAGATGAATGGATAAAGGAAACATGGTAACATATACACAATGGAGTTCTATTCAGCCATTAAAAAATGAGATCCTGTCATTCGCAACAATGTAGATGGAACTGGAGGTCATTACAGTAAGTGAAATAAGCCAGGCACAGAAAGATGAACTTCACATGTCCTCACTTATTCATGGGATATAAAAATTAAAATAACTGAACTCATGAAGATAGAGAGTAGAAGGATGGTTACTAGACGCTGGGAAGGGTAGTTGGGGAAAAGAGGGCGTAAGGATGATTAGTATGAGGAAAAATGTAGTTAGATAGAATGAATAAGATCTAGTGTTTGATAGCACAACAGGGTGACTACAGTCAATTAATTTATTGTGCAATTAAAAATAATTAGAAGAGTATAATTGGATTGTTTCTAAGACAAGGAAAGGATAAATGCTTGAGGTGATGGATACCCCATTTACCCTAATGTAATTATTATACATTTTATGCCTGTATCAACATATCTCTCTCATGTACCCTATAAATATATATACCTACTATGTACCCACACATTTTTTTTGAAAAGCTAAGAGATAACAGATAATTCTGATTGTTTTAAGCCCCTAGATTTTAGAGTCATTTGTAACACAGAAGTAACAAATACACTGTATTTGGGGTGTCTCTGGAACATTCACATAAAACTCACACATACATTTCTTATCCTATCAACATTGTAAATGCTTTTAAAATCTGTTTTATAAGAAAATTTACATCAAGTGCTCTGTCAATTCTTGTCACTGCAACTATTTGCCAAAAAACCTTTGACCATTTTGCTTTGCTTAACTTTGGTCAAGGAAGACAGAGAGAAAGGAAGGAAGAGAGGAAGGAAGAGAGGGTCTCCATTATGGAAACAATGGCAAGTGTAATGCCACTCCTGGATGGAGGGTGGCAGAATGACAGCAATGAACACTGTGTCCTCTGGCACACCCAATATCCTTTACGGGCATAGATGTGCCCTGTCAGAATGGGCACGATGGCCCTAAAGACTGGCATTATGTCTGCTCCCACCACTTTCCCTGTCAAAAGAAGGTTGGCTCTGACACCAAGAAATAACAGCTGGATTGTGTTAAGAAATTTTTATTGTTTCCTTTGGATTTGTGATGAAAGCACATAAAATTACAAGTGGAAGAAACATCATGCCACAAAATTGCATAGAATTATTACAAAAATGTGAATTATGCATTTTAAATAATTTGAGATAGAAGAACCAAAATATGTACATTTTAAGAGCTTCAAATACTTTGTCCTATCTTTTTTTCTTCTTAAAAGGCAAGAATCACAATGTCCAATCCATCACAAACAATATTAATACAGTGCACAAGCGCAACATTAAATTCAAAGTAATGCAAGCAATGGCCCTTTTTTTGGAATTATTTAAAGACAGCTTATCTACTACAGGAGTATTAATTAATGTGTGGTGATACTCAAATTTTAAAATGAAATGTAAAAAACCAAAAACACATGGCATGTCATTAGAACTTTGAAAATTGGTTTACATGGCCAAAACCATGCTATTCTCAGTAGTGTAAAGGTATCAGAGAGACACAGTCTAATTTAATACACAGCTCTACTCTCTATTATAGGAAAAACTACAGTACAGAATTTCACACATTCAACAAACAACAAGGCAAATACATAAAGGCACAAAACTGCACATCATACAGACCCCTTTTCTTTATCTTAGTCTATTTCAAGTAATATTAATATTATTAAATGATAGTATCATTGTAGTAGTTTCAATGATGCAAGATGGACAGTGTTACACACTACCCCACAACTGCAAAAAGTGTCATTGTACAGATATAAAAATGTGATTACAGTAAATGGCCAAATACAAACATATAGTAAAATGACTAAATTCACTAAGATAATGAAATCCAACTACCAAAACAGTTTTGTGTAAGTCAAGGTTATTCAACTTTATTCTGTCTCTGGACTAAAATGTGATACGATGTTCTGCAATAATCACCATTGTGTTTGGTTATGACTGCTATTATTAGTTCATTCTTCTGTAATTTCAGACAGTCTATAATTTTGTTTATAAAAATGCAGCATTCGATTTTGACCGTTCTTGCTTCTTTATGATTAATGCCTTTCTTTCAAAGTGCAAAAGTAGAATGATTTACAAAAGATTTCTTTTTCAGTGGAAGTTTTATTAAGTGTCTAATGAACACCCCAAACCCTTCAGATCAAAATATAATAATCTCCAAAGAGGATGTGATTTTCCCCTTGCGTCTTACTAGATGTGTTTTTTTAATCAAACACTGTTTCCTTATGTTTGAACTAAGCCTTCATTTTGATTAAAATTTAATTGTGATCTCTAGTTATTGCTTAAAGTTAAATAAAATAATTTTCATAAAAATATTAAATTCTTGAAACACAATTTTCAGGACACAACTGGTTTTTGCGTTTTAAGATATTTCGCTAAGCTACAATCAGACAGGTTTATTTTAAAGTAAAATAAAACTGTGATCATCTGGCTTCTGGGTTTTAACTTCAATATTCATGTGTTACTTTCTAAGTTACATTTTTCTATATATTATTGTTTTTCTTTTTTCAGAACTTTCAATCATGCTTTTGATCAGTTTTACCTTGATGTAATTTGTTTCTCTTATGCCACCTAAAATAGGAACTTGTAAAGACACAGTTAAGTGAATTACATGTACTTAGTAAATATATAATGAAAGTTTTTTTTATGTTAGAATAAAATAGAAATGTTTCAGACTTAAAAATTATGGAAGATTCTAATAAATGTCCATATTTCTGTCCTAATTTTTTGACCATTAAAACAAGCTTAAAATCTGATACTTAACATTTAATTTTTGATCTTGCAAAATATAAATCAAATTCATATAATAAGTTCTAAATCTACTTCAGTTTGCATCAATGGCTCCATCAATTATTTCTTAGCATCTCCATATAATTTAACATCCGTGTAATCTAGATGTTTGACCCTTTTCTTCTCTATCCATTTGTCCCTGATTTTGGTTTTAAGTCTTGTGGAAGAGATTTGGGTCATTGTCAATTAATAAACACATACCTACACTTATGTGTGTGTGTATGTGTATATGCACTTACATGACTAAGTGGGTACATATATACATGGAGATAATACCTATCATTTACATGTGAGTCTTTGTATTCTCTAGATAAATATTCAATCTCCCTCTCTATATTAAAAATAAATGAACCATAAAAAATGTCAAACAACAAAATAACCACTGGAACTTGTTCACTCTGATTGAATATCTGCTTAACATATGTCAGCTCAACTATTTTTATTCAACAGACCATTTGTAGTTATTTGATCATTTCAGGCCAAAAACCAATGAATACCCAGACTCTGAGTGCAAATAGTCAATGCAAACAGCACACTGCCTGGAAGTGTATGGCTAACTTGTTGATGCAGCCAAATGTACAATCCATATTGCTAAGTCTTGGGATGGCTTCACTGGGCAAGGATACAGTCAAGTGATTTTTTTTCCAAATAGAAAACAAACGTATTTGAATCACTACGGTATCTAATAAAACCATGTCAGCAACAAATACATTGATGACTCTATGATAAATAAATTAGCAAACTGCAAGTCACTGGTGCTTGCAAAGCGAAGGATGAAACAATGTAATATGCACGTTGACGTGAAGATAATGGTAGTTGAGGGGCAGTTAGAAAGAAACATACTCAAAGTAGGCTGTTCAATAGTGTTAAATAATGCTATGCATTTCTCAAACTATTTCTATGACTTTGAAATACTTTACACCAGAGCTTCGAATAAAAACATGAGCTTGATTTTCTTCAAAGAAGACACTGTCCTTCATTAAAAGTTCCATGGAGCCTGCAAGTTGCTTGCTTTGAATTTACTATTGGAAAGAAAACAAAAATCTCACATACATGCATTCTTTACTAGTAGACCTGCAGAGGTTTCCACATGACACATGGAGCCTGGGCATGGGACTTCATGGATTCCTCTGGAACTCTCCCTTTGGTGTGGATTTTAGGCTAAGGGATGCTTCTCGGGAAGATGGTCCTGGGCAGTGATCTTTGTAATAAGAGAGAGTCCGATGTCGCTGGAGTGGCCATGCAATTTCTGAAGGCCTGGCAGGAGCATTCACAGAGGAGTATCAAATTCTTTTCCTGGGATGTCTCCTCCCAGCTCCTCACTGGAGGGAGTCTTGTGGTTCACTTTTCCAGGGTCTGAGGACAGGGAGAGAGGGGCAGAACCGTGATTGCTGTCTTCACTGATCTTTCCTTTCATGGCTTCCTGCACAAATTCCAAAATCTCGAGGGGCAGTCTTTTGAATTTGTCTTGGTATTCTTGCTCCAGCTCCACCTGCAGCTGGGAGACATCAAGAGGGGAGATGACTTAAGGTTGTTTATGTTTCTTTTTTTTTTAATTATTATTATTTTTTATTATTATACTTTAAGTTCTAGGGTACATGTGCATAACGTGCAGGTTTGTTACATATGTATACTTGTGCCATGTTGGCGTGCTGCACCCATCAACTCGTCAGCACCCATCAACTCGTCATTTACATCAGGTATAACTCCCAATGCAATCCCTCCCCCCTCACTCATAGGTGGGAACTGAACAATGATATCACTCGGACTCGGGAAGGGGAGGTTGTTTATGTTTCTATACCCACTCCCATAGAAACTCTCTGAAAGAGATACACAAAGGGGGCTGATGAATATATCAACTGAAAATATCATTCACTGGTCAACTACAGAGCAGATGTAACAAAGTTTAGCTGGACACGTCATTTGTCTGTAGCTGAAAGTCAACTTCAAGTTATGTGTGGCACAATAAGGCTAAAGACTCAGAATAAGATGAATAATGGTATCTACAAATGCACACACACACACACACACACACACGTGGGTCTTTTGAAAAAGGTGTCAGAGGCTGGGCGTGGTGGTTCACACCTGTAATCCCAGCACTTTGGGAGGCTGAGGCAGGTGGATTGCTTGAGGTCAGGAGTTTGAGACCATGCTGACCAACATGGTGAAACACCATCTCTACTAAAATACAATACATTAGCTGGGTATGGTGGTGTGTGCCTGTAATCCCAGCCACTTGGGAGGCTGGGGCAGGAGAATCCCTTGAACCCAGGAGGCAGAAGTTGCAGTGAGCTGAGATCACGCCACTGCACTCCAGTCTGGGCGACAGAGTGAGACTCCATCTCAAAAAAAAAAAAAAAAAAAAAGACAGAAAAAGAGAAAAAGGTATCAGAAAACTATAAATAAAATAAAATTATTTAAAAAATATAAAAAGTAAAACGATCCAAAGTTTACATTTAGGGGTTGAAAAATACTGACAGGTGAGTGTTCCAAGGTCAGCCATGAACCTGGCTAGGGGAAGCTAAGAAGCTGAGTAGAGTAGACACAGCAGTGTGGAATGGACTTTGGGATGTGCAGCCTTAGTCAGAGGCTGGGAAGCCAATGCTGGGGTCTAAGCAGCAGCTCGATGCATTTTCACAAAGTAAACAAACTCACGTATCCAACTTGAAATTTTATTTTGACCGCTTTTGCCACCTCTTTATTTTGATTCATTTTTCATTCTAATTTTTATTTGCCTTGTAAACTATTCTAGCTACCCTTTCAACTCTTTTAAAGTGTCTATTTTATGCCCTGGAGAATTTGCAGATGTTTTAAAGTCCTGGAAGCCTTTCTTCAAATGGAGACTTCCGTGGATGTCTTAGTCATAAAATAGCATAAAAACTGGGATTCTCTGGTAGACAGGGAGAGAAGCGGGGCAGCAGGGAGCATTGTCTGCTAGGGAGCTGTGCTGTGCTGAGTCCAAAAGAAGACCTTGAATTTTAAAGAAAATTATCTCTGTTTATCAATTGGTGAGCAGAGAGAATAATCCCTGAAACACCGTGTAAGGTTAAATGTTTCCCCCACACCTCCTTATTAGCTTGGAGGCAATTTTTAAGATATGGCCGTAACACCTGGACTTTTCCCCGCTGCTTTTCAAACTTTAAGGTGCACACAAATCGTCTGGAATTTTGATCTTGATTCTGTCCGACTAGGAGGTATGAGTGGGGCCCGAGCTCCTGCGTTTCTCAACAGTTCTTGGGGGATGCCAACGTGGTTGATCTGCTTTGGCCACTCTGATAGCTCCCTGTCTGGGTTCTACTCTCAGCCCCCGTTTCTACTTTTTATCTTGATCCTGGCTGTGCAGCCTCCATCTGCAGTTTTCAGGGCAGTCTCTGGGGCTTGTTCTGATCCCTGGAATGCCAGGGTGAAGCCAGTCCCCAGGGCATCTGTCGCTGAGTCTTAGACTTCTTCTATACAGTGACAGCAGCTTGGGAACATCCTCTTTAGTTCAACTCCTTTCACTCTCACTTCTGTGCCACATAAATTTTGCCAATACTAAATTATTTAATTTATATTAAGCAATCCCTTATCTATCCCAAAGTTCTGAAATCCAGAAGTTTTCTTTTTTTTTCCTTGCAAATTTGTGGCAAACTCCTTGACAAGAACTGATATTGGGATGATACTGATACATGAAATATGTATAATTTCATGTATCCCCTGTCATATGACTATTCATGAACTTAACTGCAGACATATTAATTTGTTTGATTTTGAGGATTACTCAGGTCTCCCTGAAGTGTTATGCTCATGGTATATGCATCACATTGCCTTTCTAAAATCAGAAAAGTTAAAATTCTGAAAAACAGGCCCCAAGAATCTCAGATAATGGATTATGGATCTAGTTCAAATGACTTTTTTTTTCACATCAAAAGGTGTGTGACATGCACTCATATGTTTATCATAGCATTATTCACAATAGTGAAGACATTAAATCAACCTAGGTACCCATTAATGGTGGACGCATAAAGAAAATATGGTACATATATAACATAGAATAGTAGGCAGCCATAAAAAGAATGAAATCATATCCTTTGCAGCAACATGGATGCAGCTGGAGGCCATTATCCTAAGCAAATTAATGTAGGGACAGAAAACCAAATACCACACATTCTCACTTATAAGTAGGAGCTAAACATTGGGTATTCATGGACATAAATATGGGAATGATGGACACTGGGGACTAATAGAGTGGGGAGAGGAGTCGGGGACAAGGCTTGAAAAACTAATTGCTGGGTACTATGTTCATTATCTGTGTGACAGGATCATTCATATCTCAAACCTCAGCAACACACAATGTACTCATATTACAAACCTGTATATGTACCTTCTGAATCTAAAACAAAAGTTGAAATTTCAAAAATTTTATAAATATTATTTAAATATCAAAGAAAAAGAAAAATAAAAAATAAAAATAGAAAGTAAAAGAAAAATAAAAGTGGTATCTGGTAAAAATGGCTTAGAGTGAGTATTGAAAATCAACTACTCTCCCAAATGTAAAACGTGGGGTGTTTACGAATCTATTTGCTAGCATATAAATTCTTATAAGCTGAGAAGGAAACACGCTGTGAGGGGGCGCTCAGAGTCCTGGACTCATGTGGCTATGACGGAGCACCTTGTACAGGGCCCTACTCTTCGTGTCAGCACATATGAGTCACTGGAGCATCAAACAGGAAGAAGACAACTGCCAGTTCTTTCCCTGCTGTTCCAACAATTTAGAAGGAAGTGGGGGTTTTTACAATGTCACACTCTTTTGCACAAGTGAAATCTTAGCCTGGTGTTTGACAGCTTCCATTTACTACCATTCAGACCTCATCATCAACTCACCTCAGTTTTAATTCAGTAACACATGTGTTTCCAAGGAAAACAGGGAAGGGAGAAAAGCAAGTAACCCTGTTTTAAGAAAACAAATTGCTGTTCTCTTATAGGTTGGACTGGGGGACCCTCAGCTATGGATATATTGTACCTGACCTAGCAGAAAATTTCTCTTAGGTTAATGCTCATTGGTGGACAAGACCCCATAGTGCTTGATAAGTGCTATTTCTTTAATTATTAAAAAAAGAAGTAAAATACAAGAAAATGTCAAATACCTAAACCAATGATTTTTAACATTTTTAATAATTTAATTCTAAGAAAAACTTACATTTCAGTAATTTAATTTTGATAATGATTTTTAAGAATTTATAATAATTGACCCAGTTGTGGTTAAGTTATAACTTTAGTAGACTTTTATCATGGGCCAGTAGTAGATTTCATCATATTCTAAACTAAGTCACTGCCTCATGACGCATTAAGTGCCATATATTTCACACTTTTTAAAAAGCCATTCAATTGTTAATGAACTAATTTCAAAATTGTATTTATTACATTCCAAGTTAGAGCTTTTGCTTTTTCTTCTTAAAAACTAAATACTTGTTCATTGTAAGAAAATATGAAAAGAATACAGGGTAATTCTGGCTCCATTCCAACCAAGTCCCATCCTTCAGTGGTCTAGAGCTATTCCAGACCAAGGGTTGCAAACTCAGGTGTTTACAGGGGCCAGAAAATAAAATATTTCATCAGAAAATAAGAAGCAGGCTGTGTGCAAGAAAGTGGGGGTCGTGGGGGTTCTGAAGAGCTAGAGATGACAGGCACTGTCTAAATAGGGTATGAACAACTCGGTTCTAGCTGATGCTTGTCAGATTGAAAATTGAAGTCAGAAATCCCCATATCTTCATGTAAGAACCTGAGTTTGTTGTTGGCAATCAATTCAAATCACATTTGTCAGCGCCACTGGGCTCATGGAGAATTTACAGTCTTTCTCCTAGCAGATTTAAATCTGGCTTTAACCAGGGGACTCCAGAAGTGAGGCCCAACTGTGGAATTCCAGTTTAGATCTTTCCTAATTTTCCTTCCCCACAATCCTAGGCTTAGATGGTCCTCCACAGATCACCAGGGCTTCCTCTTGATTGCCTCTGTTCTGGGGTTCAGCATCATCCTATCTAATTGCCACATTCTAGGTTTTGTACTCTAATATGTGTTGAATTTTTTATTCCGTGCAAGTGAAACAGTGTGTTAGGTGTGAATGGTAGATCAGTTGTGCAAATGGCAGTAATTCTTCACCCTTCCTTTTAATCATAACCTTAGTGGTGTGACTTTGCAGCTCATCCCATCCCAGCAAAGAATGGAGTGTATTTCTCTTTTTCTTGAATCTGGGGAGGCCTTGTTATTTGGTTCTGTCTAGGAGAGTGTGTCAAAAGTATATGCTGTTCTGAGTCCAGACCTCACAAGGCCTTGTGTGCTTCTGCTCTCACAGTTAGAAGTTTACTCAGCCATCATGTGAACAAGCTCAGCCTAGCTTGCCAGAAGAGGAGACACATGGCTCAGTTATTATACCTTTTCCATCACTTCAATTAACTATCAGATACAAAAGTGAAGCTATTCTAAACCAGCTCGCCCCTAGCCCCTAGCTGACCACCAGCTAAACACAGACATGAGCAAGCCTACTGAGATCAGGTGAGCCTGGCTCAGACCAGAACCAGTCCATAGACTCATCAACTTAGCAAATGCTTATTGTTTTACTACTGATTTTTGTGGTTGGTTGTTAGGCAGCAGTATTATGGCCATAACTTCGAGTGAGGGGAACAGAAAGGAGTCTTATTATGTGGCCTGGCCCCATAAAATACTCAGAAGCTAACTCAGCAGGCCCCATCCTTTCATTATTGTGGTCTCAAAGCATATTCATGGGGAAAAAATCACCACAGGACAGATAGACTTTCAAGATACATGTGATTTTGTAGGCTATGCCTTGGAGCCTTTCTCGCATAACATTGTCAAACATGAGTTTGTTTTATCTTAAGTTGATAAGACCTCTTTTTGAGGTCTTATGAACAAGAAAGAGGAAAGAACATGATTGACTTTAACCTTTAAATTTAAGATGAGTTGTTATTATTATACTCAGATATTAATAAAGAAGAGTGTTGCCAGAGTTTGTTTTATTATAGACCCAGTTCTTCAATTTGACTAGTCAGGCTCAAATTCTAAATTTCTCAGTTAACTTGATTTTCAAAAGATATTGCCCACTAGTCATTTTTGTGAACTCTGGGTAGTTAAGCAGGAAAAGGCAATACAGTCAAGTTCAAATGTATTCAATTCTGCCTATGTTATCAAATATTTTTGTACTTGGGATGCTTTTCTGACTCTGACATTCTTTTCACCTGTCTTTTTAAAAAGGCAGAGATTTGATCTAGTTAAGGAAAGCTTTTAGATGCATAAACATAAGTGAAGACCAAGGAGCAAGCAAAGTTACTCTTGAAGGTTAGCTTACAATCAGAAAACAAACAAACACGACCCAGTATAACATAAATGTGGCATAAATATAAGACAGGTTACTGAGTTATGAATCAGAGACAATCAAACCAATTTCCTAAGGAAACAAATTGAAACCAGAGAAAAATAAGCTAAGTGGAATAACAGAGGAATTGGGAAAACTTAAAAAAAAAGCAGCTGGAGAATGTGCAGACAGATATTTGCAAGGTTTTCAAAATTTGGAATTCCAGAGTCCAACTCAGGTCATTTTGCCCAATGAAGTCTATGAAAGATCTTAATACAAAGTATAAAGCCAATGTATTTTATAATATAAATATTAATATATTAATATATTAATATGTTCTGTTTTATAATATAAATATAACATATTATATTATATATTCTATTAATATAATATATTACACATATTACATATATTAATATTTATATTATGTATATTACATATACTATATATACTATGTATAATATATACTATTTTATAATATAAAATATAAAGCCAATAACAATCTTAGGATGGTTATTTGCTTCTGTCTAGGAGAATGTGCCAAAAGTGTAATTGTAATTGTGAATAATTGTATAATCATGGGGTACAGAGATCTTTTTAAGCAAGACAGAACAACATAAGAAAGAAAAATATAGATACTTTTATCTAGATGAAAATAATCCATTTCTCTGAAAAATGAGCATAAATAAAGCAATTCATAGGAAAAGAAATACAATACAAAGAATATATGTACAATACAAAAGAAATACAATACAAATATATATATTTGAAATATAGATGAAAGCATCTCATTAACAATCAGAAATGCAATAGCACAATACCTATTCAAGGGGCATTTATTATATTGATTAATTTAATTTAATTCTTTAAATTTAAAATAAATTTATTTTAAAGAAGCAATAACATTCTGAGAAATTGACACTTTGAAACATTGGGCGGACGGGCGGAGCAAGATGGCCGAATAGGAACAGCTCCAGTCTCCAACTCCCAGCGCGAGCGACACAGAAGACCGGCGATTTCTGCATTTTCAACTGAGGTACTGGGTTCATCTCACTGGGGAGTGCCAGACGATCGGTGCTGGTCAGCTGCTGCAGCCCGACCAGCGAGAGCTGAAGCAGGGCGAGGCATTGCCTCACCTGGAAAGCGCAAGGGGGAAGGGAATCCCTTTTCCTAGCCAGGGGAACTGAGACACACAACACCTGGAAAATCGGGTAACTCCCACCCCAATACTGCGCTTTAAGCAGACAGGCACACCAGGAGATCATATCCCACACCTGGCCGGGAGTGTCCCACACCCACGGAGCCTCCCTCATTGCTAGCACAGCAGTCTGTGATCTACCGGCAAGGCAGCAGCGAGGCTGGGGGAGGGGCGCCCGCCATTGCTGAGGCTTAAGTAGGTAAACAAAGCTGCTGGGAAGCTCGAACTGGGTGGAGCTCACAGCAGCTCAAGGAAACCTGCCTGTCTCTGTAGACTCCACCTCTGGGGACAGGGCACAGTAAATAATAACAAACGCAGCAGCTCTGCAGACGCAAACGACTCTGTCTGACAGCTTTGAAGAGAGCAGTGGATCTCCCAACACGGAGGTTGAGATCTGAGAAGGGACAGACTCCCTGCTCAAGTGGGTCCCTGACCCCTGAGTAGCCTAACTGGGAGACATCCCCCACTAGGGGCAGTCTGACACACCACACCTCACAGGGTGGAGTACACCCCTGAGAGGAAGATTCCAAAGCAAGAATCAGACAGGTACACTCGCTGTTCAGAAATATTCTATCTTCTGCAGCCTCTGCTGCTGATACCCAGGCAAAAAGGGTCTGGAGTGGACCTCAAGCAATCTCCTACAGCTACAACCTACAGCTGAGGATCCTGACTGTTAGAAGGAAAGCTATCAAACAGGAAGGACACCTACACCAAAACCCCATCAGTACATCACCATCATCAAAGACCAGAGGCAGATAAAACCACAAAGATGGGGAAAAAGCAGGGCAGAAAAGCTGGTAATTCAAAAAATAAGAGCGCATCTCCCCCGGCAAAGGAGCGCAGCTCATCGCCAGCAACGGATCAAAGCTGGACGGAGAATGACTTCGACGAGATGAGAGAAGAAGGCTTCAGTCCATCAAATTTCTCAGAGCTAAAGGAGGAATTACGTACCCAGCGCAAAGAAACTAAAAATCTTGAAAAAAAAGTGGAAGAATTGATGGCTAGAGTAATTAATGCAGAGAAGCTCACAAACGAAATGAAAGAGACGAAAACCATGGCACGAGAAATACGTGACAAATGCACAAGCTTCAGTAACCGTCTCGATCAACTGGAAGAAAGAATGTCAGCGATGGAGGATCAAATGAATGAAATGAAGCGAGAAGAGAAACCAAAAGAAAAAAGAAGAAAAAGAAATGAACAAAGCCTGCAAGAAGTATGGGATTATGTAAAAAGACCAAATCTACGTCTGATTGGGGTGCCTGAAAGTGAGGGGGAAAATGGAACCAAGTTGGAAAACACTCTTCAGGATATCATCCAGGAGAACTTCCCCAACCTAGTAGGGCAGGCCAACATTCAAATCCAGGAAATACAGAGAACGCCACAAAGATACTCCTCGAGAAGAGCAACTCCAAGACACATAATTGCCAGATTCACCAAAGTTGAAATGAAGGAAAAAATCTTAAGGGCAGCCAGAGAGAAAGGTCGGGTTACCCACAAAGGGAAGCCCATCAGACTAACAGCAGATCTCTCGGCAGAAACTCTTCAAGCCAGAAGAGAGTGGGGGCCAATATTCAACATTCTTACAGAAAAGAATTTTAAACCCAGAATTTTATATCCAGCCAAACTAAGTTTCATAAGTGAAGGAGAAATAAAATCCTTTACAGATAAGCAAATGCTTAGAGATTTTGTCACCACTAGGCCTGCCTTACAAGAGACCCTGAAGGAAGCACTAAACATGGAAAGGAACAACCGGTACCAGCCATTGCAAAAACATGCCAAAATGTAAAGACCATCAAGGCTAGGAAGAAACTGCATCAACTAACGAGCAAAATAACCAGTTAATATCATAATGGCAGGATCAAGTTCACACATAACAATCTTAACCTTAAATGTAAATGGACTAAATGCTCCAATTAAAAGACACAGACTGGCAAACTGGATAAAGAGTCAAGATCCATCAGTCTGCTGTATTCAGGAGACCCATCTCACACGCAGAGACATACATAGGCTCAAAATAAAGGGATGGAGGAAGATTTACCAAGCAAATGGAGAACAAAAAAAAGCGGGGGTTGCAATACTAGTCTCTGATAAAACAGACTTTAAACCATCAAAGATCAAAAGAGACAAAGAAGGCCATTACATAATGGTAAAGGGATCAATTCAGCAGGAAGAGCTAACTATCCTAAATATATATGCACCCAATACAGGAGCACCCAGATTCATAAAGCAAGTCCTTAGAGACTTACAAAGAGACTTAGACTCCCATACAATAATAATGGGAGACTTCAACACTCCACTGTCAACATTAGACAGATCAACGAGACAGAAAGTTAACAAGGATATCCAGGAATTGAACTCATCTCTGCAGCAAGCAGACCTAATAGACATCTATAGAACTCTCCACCCCAAATCAACAGAATATACATTCTTCTCAGCACCACATCGTACTTACTCCAAAATTGACCACGTAATTGGAAGTAAAGCACTCCTCAGCAAATGTACAAGAACAGAAATTATAACAAACTGTCTCTCAGACCACAGTGCAATCAAATTAGAACTCAGGACTAAGAAACTCAATCAAAACCGCTCAACTACATGGAAACTGAACAACCTGCTCCTGAATGACTACTGGGTACATAACGAAATGAAGGCAGAAATAAAGATGTTCTTTGAAACCAATGAGAACAAAGATACAACATACCAGAATCTCTGGGACACATTTAAAGCAGTGTGTAGAGGGAAATTTATAGCACTAAATGCCCACAAGAGAAAGCAGGAAAGATCTAAAATTGACACTCTAACATCGCAATTAAAAGAACTAGAGAAGCAAGAGCAAACACATTCGAAAGCTAGCAGAAGGCAAGAAATAACTAAGATCAGAGCAGAACTGAAGGAGATAGAGACACAAAAAACCCTCCAAAAAATCAATGAATCCAGGAGTTGGTTTTTTGAAAAGATCAACAAAATTGACAGACCACTAGCAAGACTAATAAAGAAGAAAAGAGAGAAGAATCAAATCGACGCAATTAAAAATGATAAAGGGGATATCACCATCGACCCCACAGAAATACAAACTACCATCAGAGAATACTATAAACACCTCTACGCAAATAAACTGGAAAATCTAGAAGAAATGGATAATTTCCTGGACACTTACACTCTTCCAAGACTAAACCAGGAAGAAGTTGAATCCCTGAATAGACCAATAGTAGGCTCTGAAATTGAGGCAATAATTAATAGCCTACCAACCAAAAAAAGTCCAGGACCAGATGGATTCACAGCTGAATTCTATCAGAGGTACAAGGAGGAGCTGGTACCATTCCTTCTGAAACTATTCCAATCAATAGAAAAAGAGGGAATCCTCCCTAACTCATTTTATGAGGCCAACATCATCCTGATACCAAAGCCTGGCAGAGACACAACAAAAAAAGAGAATTTTAGACCAATATCCCTGATGAACATCGATGCAAAAATCCTCAATAAAATACTGGCAAACCGGATTCAGCAGCACATCAAAAAGCTTATCCACCATGATCAAGTGGGCTTCATCCCTGGGATGCAAGGCTGGTTCAACATTCACAAATCAATAAACATAATCCAGCATATAAACAGAACCAAAGACAAGAACCACATCATTATCTCAATAGATGCAGAAAAGGCTTTTGACAAAATTCAACAGCCCTTCATGCTAAAAACGCTCAATAAATTCGGTATTGATGGAACGTACCTCAAAATCATAAGAGCTATTTATGACAAACCCACAGCCAATATCATACTGAATGGGCAAAAACTGGAAAAATTCCCTTTGAAAACTGGCACAAGACAGGGATGCCCTCTCTCACCACTCCTATTCAACATAGTGTTGGAAGTTCTGGCTAGGGCAATCAGGCAAGAGAAAGAAATCAAGGGGATTCAGTTAGGAAAAGAAGAAGTCAAATTGTCCCTGTTTGCAGACGACATGATTGTATATTTAGAAAACCCCATTGTCTCAGCCCAAAATCTCCTTAAGCTGATCAGCAACTTCAGCAAAGTCTCAGGATACAAAATTAATGTGCAAAAATCACAAGCATTCTTATACACCAGTGACAGTCAAACAGAGAGCCAAATCAGGAATGAACTTCCATTCACAATTGCTTCAAAGAGAATAAAATACCTAGGAATCCAACTTACAAGGGATGTAAAGGACCTCTTCAAGGAGAACTACAAACCACTGCTCAGTGAAATCAAAGAGGACACAAACAAATGGAAGAACATACCATGCTCATGGATAGGAAGAATCAATATCGTGAAAATGGCCATACTGCCCAAGGTAATTTATAGATTCAATGCCATCCCCATCAAGCTACCAATGAGCTTCTTCACAGAATTGGAAAAAACTGCTTTAAAGTTCATATGGAACCAAAAAAGAGCCCGCATCTCCAAGACAATCCTAAGTCAAAAGAACAAAGCTGGAGGCATCACGCTACCTGACTTCAAACTATACTACAAGGCTACAGTAACCAAAACAGCATGGTACTGGTACCAAAACAGAGATATAGACCAATGGAACAGAACAGAGTCCTCAGAAATAATACCACACATCTACAGCCATCTGATCTTTGACAAACCTGAGAGAAACAAGAAATGGGGAAAGGATTCCCTATTTAATAAATGGTGCTGGGAAAACTGGCTAGCCGTAAGTAGAAAGCTGAAACTGGATCCTTTCCTTACTCCTTATACGAAAATTAATTCAAGATGGATTAGAGACTTAAATGTTAGACCTAATACCATAAAAATCCTAGAGGAAAACCTAGGTAGTACCATTCAGGACATAGGCATGGGCAAAGACTTCATGTCTAAAACACCAAAAGCAACGGCAGCAAAAGCCAAAATTGACAAATGGGATCTCATCAAACTAAAGAGCTTCTGCACAGCAAAAGAAACTACCATCAGAGTGAGCAGGCAACCTACAGAATGGGAGAAAATTTTTGCAATCTACTCATCTGACAAAGGGCTAATATCCAGAACCTACAAAGAACTCAAACAAATTTACAAGAAAAAAACAAACAACCCCATCAAAAAGTGGGCAAAGGATATGAACAGACATTTCTCAAAAGAAGACATTCATACAGCCAACAGACACATGAAAAAATGCTCATCATCACTGGCCATCAGAGAAATGCAAATCAAAACCACAATGAGATACCATCTCACACCAGTTAGAATGGCGATCATTCAAAAGTCAGGAAACAACAGGTGCTGGAGAGGATGTGGAGAAATAGGAACACTTTTACACTGTTGGTGGGATTGTAAACTAGTTCAACCATTATGGAAAACAGTATGGCGATTCCTCAAGGATCTAGAACTAGATGTACCATATGACCCAGCCATCCCATTACTGGGTATATACCCAAAGGATTATAAATTATGCTGCTATAAGGACACATGCACACGTATGTTTATTGCAGCACTATTCACAATAGCAAAGACTTGGAATCAACCCAAATGTCCATCAGTGACAGATTGGATTAAGAAAATGTGGCACATATACACCATGGAATATTATGCAGCCATAAAAAAGGATGAGTTTGTGTCCTTTGTAGGGACATGGATGCAGCTGGAAACCATCATTCTTAGCAAACTATCACAGGAACAGAAAACCAAACACCGCATGTTCTCACTCGTAGGTGGGAACTGAACAATGAGATCACTTGGACTCGGGAAGGGGAACATCACACACCGGGGCCTATCATGGGGAGGGGGGAGGGGGGAGGGATTGCATTGGGAGTTATACCTGATGTAAATGACGAGTTAATGGGTGCAGCACACCAACATGGCACAAGTATACATATGTAGCAAACCTGCACGTTGTGCACATGTACCCTACAACTTGAAGTTTAATAATAATAAATAAATTAAAAAAAAAAAAAAAAAAGAAACATTGGGCAATAATTTGACAAAATGTAGAAGGCGGCAAACATAGGCTTGTAACCCAGCAACTCCAGTTTTGGGAATTTGGTCTGTAGAAACAAAACCACTAACATATAAGAATGAAAACACTAAGATATTTATTTTTGTACATGAAAAATAGCATTGTTTTAGCATTGTTTGTACAGGCAAAGCAACCAAAAAATAAAACAAAACAAAGCCAGCCTGTGAAAACTACCTTAATTTCAATGTTTTGCCACATGTGCATTATGTATTGTCTACCTCTATATTTTTTGCTGAGTCATTTGAAAATATTTCAGGCATCATGACATTTCACCCATAAAGACTGAAGCATATATTTCCTAAAAAGGTTTCTTTCTGATAACATTAGCATATTTATTTATTTGCTTTATATTAATATATACAGAAATAGTTTCAATATTATGACCTGTCAATAAAATAAGCAAATGAAGCTTGAGACTTTTTTAAAGTTCTTTTTATTCATCGGCTATATCCCACTAAGGGTGCACAATTATATTACTCTGCTATAATTCACTGAAAGTAATTCTATTCTTTGTATGGTTATGTTACCTTGAATATAGACATAGGATCACTTGTTTCAGTTTGTTTCCTCAGTAGACTTTTTTGATTATTTTACTCTTTTTCTTCTCTGGGAGCATCTGGTGTGTGTGTGTGTTTGGTGTGTATGTGTGTGTACATACACACATATATAAATAAAATTGACAATTTAAAATTATATGTATTTATGTAGTACAGACTGATGCCATGATTTATAAATACAACATGGAGTAATTAAATAAATCCAATTAACATATTTATCACCTCAAATACTTATCATTTTTTGTAGTGAGAACATTTGAAATTTAATCTCTTAGCAATTTTGAAATGTAAAATACATGCTGCATATACTTAAAATTTAATTCCTTATAGTCTTTTAACACTTTAAAAATATATCTCCTAGCCTTTGAGAGGCAGGAATGATGATAATACGGTACTGTAATTATCTTGCTTAGAATATTCTGGAATTTACTGCTAAAGATTTGGGAAAATAGTAAAACTAACAAGCCAAGAAATAGCAAAAACATGAATAAAATTTAAGTGTTTCTGTAAAAAATCATAAGGCTCTCATTTAAAGAACAGTGATGTAGTCAAATAATATAAACGAATGGCTTTGAAAACAGGGAGAAATAATTCTATTATTGTGATAAGTGAAAAAGTTTACCTATAGTTGTATATGTACTGTGATGATAACTATGACCATTTTTTAAAGAATACAAAACTACTTTGAAAAGAAACACTAAAATATAAACTGTGTTAGAATTATGAGTATCTTTATTTTTTCTATTTCTCATTTTTATGGTTATGTGATTATTTTATTTTTAGCATAAAAATAGCATTCTAAAATGAAAACAAAATCTAATATAGTTTTTATAAAACACAAAAAAGAAAAATGTAGAACACTGAATGTGGGATACAGTGACAAGGACAATTTCACAAAGAATTACTGCAAGGACTATAGTATTTTAACCTCAACATCATCAGTTAGCTAAGTGGATATTAAAAGCAATGGGAAACACATTAAAATAATACATTCATAGAATGAATGGTTTCAAAATTAAGCCTAAGCAAATATGCAAGGCCTCATTTTATTTTTAGAATAATCTCATGAAGTTTGCCACAAGAATTAAAATAACCAGATCATATGAAATTTATAGAGTGAGGTTAGTTAGGTTACCCAAGCATTGTTGGAAAGTGACATGTGGGAAAATGGGACCACATGCTATATCCCAACCACTTCAGTTTTTGTTTGTTTATTTGTTTTCCACTAAGTTTCCTTAGAATAAATTGCCATGGGACTTTGAGTCAATATGGCTGATTGAAAATTTCCTTTTCTATTCCAAACATAGGGAAAGGCAAAATAAAACAGTACATACATACTCACTTATATTTACAGCTGAGTTTGAATATAAGGGAAAGAAATCCTTAAGTCACGGAAGTAACAAAGGAACTCACAGTTAACAGAGTTGATTCTGCATTTTGCGGGGCTAGGAGAGATTGGAAGAGGAGGCCTCAGGATGCCGGGTGTTGGAATGCTGAACCTGAAGTCCCTGCATAGAGCCAGGGGTGCCCACCCTTGAAATGGGAACTAGGAAAACCCAATCCACAACCTTGGGGAGGCGGCAAGGAAGCAAATTATTCATGGAGCACATTGAGGAAAAACATCCACGAAGGGAATCAGAAACCCATGAGTGAGTACAGTTTCCAAATCATATTACCCCTGTGAATTGAGTACCCAGTTCCAATAAATTAAAGCAAAAACTGTTCAGAAACTGATAAAACCCGCTGAGTCCCAGCAGAGGCATAGCAAATTCAGAATGTTTGGATTCCTTGGCAACCAAGGGCAGGACTGACACCTAAAGACAAACAACTCCTAGGAAACATGAACTCAAGTTCAAAATTACAAACCACTCAAGTAAAATGCAGCTTTTGTTCAACTTTGTAATTCAAGGTTGCCATTGGCAACTGAAATCTAAAGATAAGGAGTGAAATGGTGATCAGTGTATTTCTAGGTCAAAGTTGAAAATACTCCAGACGTAAACAGTAGTAAATTGGATAGTTCATGCCAATGTAGAAGAACACAGGCCATTCACAATGGAAATCAATTACTGCTGCTTTTTATTGGGTGCTGGAGTATGGTGCTTGCCTATATTTTGGGTAGATTTTCCTAAATATATTTTCTTCAAAATAATGTTAAAATTAATTTTTAGCTTGTGAACAAATACCTATTAGCAATAGAACCTGTTACACAGGGCTAAGAAGGCAATATAAGTTAAACTGATGCCATAGATCTACACAAAGTAGACAATTCACTTAGGGATAGATAAGATTCTTTCTCCACATAGGGTTTAGAATGCTTGCATTTTATGAAATATAACCTTGTGCAGCTTATTTAATCTCCTGGAATTGTAACTGTTTCATATATAAAATACAAATAATAAAACCAATCTTCCTGGGCTGTTAAAAGGTTTAAACAAGATCATACATATTAAATGCTTAGCATACTCTGATTTGCTTATTAATTAATATTGTATAACCTCATTTTTAAAAAGAGAGAAAAATGACTTAATGCAAAAAAAACATTTAAAGCCCTGCCTATGAACCAGTCCTTGTTCTTTCCAGTTAATTTGAGTCATTATTTGGTCAGTTATGGCACTTGATGGATTTCTCTTTTGGGACTATATTCTGGTTTGTTGTTGATTTTGATGCATTTGTCAATAAATGGTATTTTGAACACTCTGACTCATGCAAGGCTCTGTTTGGTGTTGTGGTGACTGAAGAAATCAAAATCCTTCCAAGGTGAGAAGCAATGAAAGTGGGGAAAATAAAACATTGGACTGAATGAGTGCTACACACAAAATGGACTGTGGATGCTGAAAATGAAGACTATACTGTAGCCTTAAGGTAATACGGGGAATACTTTATGAAGGACATTAGACTTAAAAATTGAGCCTTGTAGAATCTGCTAAAATCTTTAGCATTATCCTTATCTTGGGCAGAAGCTCTCAACACTTCCTCCATTGGACATATAATAGATGACATTCACTGGGGAGACACAGTTCTCTAGCTGTAATTTCCCTTTTCCCTACACAATCTACAGGTATATAGTGAAAGTACGTAGATGTGATAGAAAACATGAATCTCAACTTTGAATCTACTCTAATATATAAAAACTAAATTATCACACATTTACTTTCATGAATTAGCCATAGATTACAATGGAGAGATTACAATTCTCACATACTCTGTTTTCATAATCTACGGCTAATTTCACAGACGGATGCACATTAAAAGTGACAAGATAATGTACACACAAAGCACCTGGGGATTTTGTTAAGATGCAGGTTCTGATTCAGAAGATCTGGCATGGGGCATGCTACTCTGCATTTCCAACAAGCTCCAAGGTGATGCTGTTGTTGCTGGTCTAAGAACCACATTGTGAACAGCACCACTTTAGACAAAGGTCTTCCAACAATTTTCTCCTTTTGTGCATCCTCTTCCTTCCTCAACAACATTACTTCAGGGTCTAGATGAATATTAAACAATTCTTTTGTAGGTCTTGTATCTTCAGACTTCTGGAATGCTAATAGTCAGATTTAGATTCAAAGTGTTCATTGGAGGTTGCTGGGTGAACGGCAGAATGAGGGTTGCTAAGTGTGCCAGAAAGGAAGGATGGAGGAGTCAAGGACAAGGTAGGCAAAATGCTAAGTAGATCCAAATGCTGAATCAATAAAAGAGGAAAGACAGAAGCTAGAGACTATATGATTTACCAAGCACAGTGCCTAACATGAATTTCCTTTTTATACTTTATTTCAAGTCAAAAGCCAAATGCATTCTGACATAGTTCTTAGGTGTGAACTCCTCTATATATGCATATACTCCATGAAACTGCCATAGAGGAAAACTCCTAACATAGTCCATGCTTTTATACCTCCTCTGAGTCCTGAAATATATTTCAAAATTTCTAATCATCTCACAAGTGTCTAGAGATTACGGTAGGAACCTGGAAAAGGAACACTTAACAATTATATAGTCAAACCCTTTATGACTTAGATGTCTCCAAAAATGACTTTAGTAATTATACTCAAATCCTTTCTTTTATTTAGTGAAAATCTGTGGCCCAGAGAAGTTAGTGTCTTTCTCAAGGATATGGCTGGCTAGTAGCAAAACTAGGACCAGGACCCTGTCAGTTCTCTTCCCTGTGGCAGACTGACTGGATTAATGGCTCCTCCCTGTATCCAGAGCCTTTGCTTTATGATTCTCAGTTTCTCTTATGAGAGATGTGGAGCCTATTTCTCCATTCCTTGAAGATGATGTGGTCATGTGATGACATTGGTTAATAGGATGTTGGCAGTCATGGTCCATGCAGAGGCTTAAAAAAGGCCTTATTAGCTTTCACTCCTATTCCTATGGCATGCCATGGGAACATGCTTGGACTACTCTAGTAGAAGATTAACACAAGGAAAAGAATTGAGTCACCTCAATCATCCCGGTCACATACCCCAAATTATCCTAGATTCATCAACATCCAACTGATACCCAGAGATGTAAGATGGCCAAGATTAGCAGAGACACCTGCCTGACCCGCAAGTAACCACAGATGGATGAACACGTCCAGCTAAGCTCCGCCATACTCAGCCAAGATCAGCTGAACCCCACAATCTTATGAACTAAATAAATGTTTATTATTGTAAGCCAGTGAAGTTTTGTGTCTGTGATATGGTATTATTATTGCATTTCCCCCATGACTCTTATAATTTCTTTCAAAAGTATGCATTAAATTCTGTGGCCTTGACATGAAATGAGTTGTTTACCATTTTCCAAGAGCAAAATTCTTATTGCTTTATATACATACCCAAGCCACTTACCCTAAAAACAACTTATATTACAATTTAGGACAATAATTATGCTACTCAGCAGGCCACGTCAGTCCAGCTAATATGTGGGTTCTCAGTCTTGAACTTTTTGTGTGAGCACTGGAGTACTTTCTCCTTATAGGGGCCTGCGATTAAGGCCTAGAAGTTTTCTATTTTTAGTTAGATGCTTTCTTTTGGAAGACTCAGCTGGGCATAAAAATGATTGTGAATTAGGAAACCAATTTTGATTTTACTAAAACGATAAATAATCAAGATAATAACCCAAAGACAGTCAAACAGAAAGTTACTATTATATTTGAAATACCAAAAGATGTTCTAAGTCTTTGAAGATCCTGTGCTCTGGGGTAAGGAAGCTTAAGAGACGTGTTTTATACTCTCGAGAGAGTAAACATTCAGCACATTGTTCATCAAGTCCCATCAATCATGAAGTGAGGAGACTAAAGCCTACCATCCCAGTGGTTCAGTGCAGAATCAAGATCTGAATACTAAATTCTTGCCTCCTGGCCAGGTGCAGTGGCTCACGTCTGTAATCCCAGCACTTTGGGAGACCGAGGTGGGTGGATCACTTGAGGCCAGGAGTTTGAGACCAGCCTGGCCAATGTGGTGAAATCCCATCTCTACTAAAAATAAATTTTAAAAAAATTAGCTGTGTGTGATGGCCGGCACCTGCAGTCCCAGCTACCTGGGAGGCTGAGGCACGAGAATCGCTTGAATCTGGGAGGTGGAGGTTGCAGCGAGCCAAGATGGTGCCACTGCACTACAGCCTGGGTGACAGAGTGAAATGCTGTCTCAAAGTAAATAAATAAATAAATAAATAAATAAATAAATAAAATAAATTCTTGCCTCCCATCCAGGGCTCCATCCCCACCATTCCAGGCCAAATGTTCACTATGTAAAAACAGGATGTGTGAAGATCTCAGGAACCTGATATTTTGTGTGTTGAGGGGAAAATAACAAAACATTCCAATGTATTTTCCTTTCATGTTTAGGATTTCAAAGTTGCTTTCAAAAAATAATCAGGAATTGTCTTTTACTGAAAAGTGATGCTGAAGATGGGTCCCGTGGCCCAGGGTCTTACTGACCTGTTGTCCTCTAAACAATACAGTACGATTTTATGGAAAACAACAAGAACCCTCAACCAGCTGCAATTAGCCCAGCATATTTCCAAATCATCGCGGGCTTTTCTTTGTGTCTGTCATACTTGGAAAATCCTGGTTTTTCACTCCCTCTGCGTTATTCTTCAGTGTAAGAAATGTTTGTTTGATCAGCTAGTTGTTTTTCTGTTTTCCATTAAGTACAGTCTAATTTAATCAGAATAGTTCTGTAAAGAATCAGATACCATAAAAAAGGACAAGCAAATGGAAAACTGGAATAAGGAAAAATCATAGATTAAAAGAAAAAGAAAAAAAAATCTCTCAGATTATAACCAACCTAGTAAATTGCTAATAAGGAAATATAGAACCACAAAATAATTTTTTACTATAGTAATACTAACATTAAAATTAATGAAGTGCTCCTTGTGTGGCAGGCACTGTTCCCAGGACCTTACATGTATCATTAATACATGTACATTAATTTCAGAGTCTCGGAACTCAAGTATCTATGGGACTCAAGAAACAACACAGAACTGTGAATGAGATCTGGTATAAGGCAATTGAGAAGTAGTGGAATCTGTAGCCAAGTGGCATTGTATTTCTTGTATAAAACACTCAAATTCAGCCATTTTAACATATTCCAAGAGTCCAATAAAAGGCCCAAGTGAGTCAAGTCACTACTCTGTGGCTTCGGATTTAGCCACACATGAGGAGCAAGTGCACGCCAGCCTACTCCAGAGAGGCTAAGAAAGACACCACTAGAAGAATCCCATTCTCTTAACCACACAAACCCTGAAAAAAATCAATAAAAGGCCTCTGGGCAATTGAGATAAAAGGCCATTCAAAGGCTAATTATTTTTAGATGAAGGATGTATTTCTTTTCAATCAGGTGGAATGCCACCAACAGGAAAGAACTGAACATACATTATGAATTCAATTCTTACACTGAGTGACATTAGAAGCAAGGTCAGTAGTGCAGATGGTGCAAGCAACCATCTCGGAGAACCTGGAGTCCCATAAAGCAGCGTCCTCAGGAAGTCTCGGATCTCCAAAGGCTTTTTCCTGGGGGGGGGTCCTGCCCTTGTGTGGGCCTCAGCTCGGATCAGTCTCCTCATCGGTGCATGCCTTTATGCTAACTCCTTGTCAGATTAACCAAGGATTAGTAATTACCCAACTTGAGCCCTAGCTACAACCACTTTCTCGACTCAAAGCCTGTGCATGGCATTTACAAAACAAGTGACAGGCTGTATCAAATGTCCTAGAATGAACTCAGCTATGTCCCTGGAGAACATCCTTCTCCCGATCACCTAAAATTAGTTTCGGTTTTTCTTTTTCTTTTTATAAATGTATATTTCAAGAGTGGTTAGCCGTCCTAGGGTTTTATCAGGATAATTGATTTTGATGCTTAAGGGAGTATGTCCTAATTACATAGTCCCTCCTTCTAAATATGATGTTTATGTCTCCTGCTTAAATTGCTGTGGTTTTAGGGTGAATATTTACAATTTTTTTCTGAAAGGAAACTAGGCATTTGTTTCTTGGCCTCACAGGCATTTTGAGAAGCTTGATTGTTGTGCTTGAATTCTCCACCCAAGGTGAAGCTGAAAACGATGATGGGATTTCTCAGCGACAGCAAACTGAGGCAGGACCAGATCAAAAGACAAATGAGTGACAAGGGCTGGGTGGTTACAGACAGCAGACACCCATTCTTCTAGCTAGATTACTACCACATGAAAGTGTACGCCCAAGGTGCCACATCTGATTTTTCAAAAGAATCCAGAAATCTGGATTTTGTGTTAAACCTTCTAATTTGTCAGTGTTACCTTAAGTTAGAAATTTACAAAACACCATGCAGATCGATTTGCAACTTCTGGAGTATTTGGGTAATGTATTCCATCTGTCTGTCTTTGGACTTGATAGATAACCACCTGAAAGTCTGCTGGGGCCTCCCCATTCAGGGACTGGCCTCTATCCTTTTCTTTGTTGCACTAGTGGAGACGTAACCACATTGCGCTGGTGTCTCAAGTCTTTAACAAGGCGACTATCATATCCCCAGGTATGATATTCTTGATCCTATTCTTGAATAAAAGGCATCTGCTAGAGAATATTGGACATCTCCCTCTTTTCCCTTGTCCTTATTTGTCATGTAAGTGTGGTGATGTGACTGTGCTAAACACACCCGGTTTAGAATGAAAAGTCAGACAAGCTGAATAGCAAGTTGTTTTTATAGAAATCCTCTTTTGCAAGTCTTCTAGCCCAGATCCTTTTGTTAATGGATCCATTTCTCGAAGAGGTCTACAGAGGTGACTTGGAATACAAAGTCATCACTTTACTGATTTTATCTTTAGGGTCTTTGTGAGTACCAGTCAATTTCGAATAATTCTACATTTAGCAGATTTGGATTCCAGTATTTTGGTCTACATTGCAGAAAATAACTCGGTATCCTCAAAATTTGCATGCACCTGTCCACGGTGTCTGCTGTGCCTGGGTGCAGCTGCCAAATCCAGAGATGATGTTTACAAGTCCTCCCTACCACTTTTTCACCCAGGCATGGCCATTTGAAAAATTCTTGCCAGGCCGGGCGTGGTGGCTCAAGCCTGTAATCCCAGCACTTTGGGAGGCCGAGACGGGTGGATCACGAGGTCAGGAGATCGAGACGATCCTGGCTAACATGGTGAAACCACGTCTCTACTAAAAAAATACAAAAAACTAGCCGGGCGAGGTGGCGGGTGCCTGTAGTCCCAGCTACTCGGGAGGCTGAGGCAGGAGAATGGCGTGAACCCGGGAGGCGGAGCTTGCAGTGAGCCGAGATCTGGCCATTGCACTCCAGCCTGGGTGACAGAGCAAGACTCCGTCTCAAAAAAAAAAAAAAAAAAAAAAAAAAGGAAAAATTCTTGCCAATGAGAAGTTAAGGCAGGGCATTTTGGAGACATATGGGGAATCTCTACTATTTCTTTCCCTTTTCCAGCAAGATCCTAGGGATGATGGAGCCCCATTATGAAAGGAAACTGGTTCCCTGAATTGCCATGATGAGATAAACTGTTCATCAACTGGAAACACATTGGACTGTTGTACAAAAAAGAAATAAAATTCTATTGTATGAAGCCATTGATATTTTGATACTGTTTGTCACAGCAGCTAGTATTACGCTAACCAATACATTCTCACATACATATTTTGTGTTGCATGATTTATCTTGAGGTCAGGGGAATGATGAATATACATGCAGATATGAATGTTTCTCTTATTTACGATTAATCTTTATTAGCCGATTTTTATGCCATAAGAATGGCCTCTTAAATTTCTGGGGGCCTTTTTGGTTATTCTGAAGTTTAAGTGGAATTAGAGAATCATCCTAACAATAAATCTTGAGTACTTTATAACTACCTTATAACTGTGTGAAAGAAAGAGCTACTGTTATAAAGCCCAGGGGCACTTTTAGTTTCCATCAATCTTTATCTCTTTCTCCTTTACAAGGAAAGTGCAAGGATGAAAAAAAAAAAAATCTCCCTTTTCTTCCACTGTTATCACTGGATTAAGGTACATACAGTACCTATGGCCACAGTGAAGTTACTGTTATAAGGACAGGAATGGGTGATTTCAATTTAGTACAATTGCATATTAGTTTTAAAACACTATTCATTTTTCTTCTGCTTAGATTTAAAAGGCAGAGCTGGTCTGCTAAATCTTGCTTTCTCCTTCCTTCTTCCCATCAGATAACCATATCCTGGCACATATAATTCTGGTGCTGCTTCCCAAAACTTGGGGTTTTTTTTCAGATCACTCAACCCAGGAGATTAAAAGCCATTGTGATGCATCATAAGCATCCTTACTTACACAGGGGTAAATGGCTTTAGAGAAAGCTACAACTAATCTTACTGGTGACAGGAAAAATCTTCTAGGTTCTAGTTCTAACAAGCCTGTTCTGGTTCTTGGTTGGCATATCAGCTGTAGAACCATCCTAATTCCAAATCATGAGGACCATACTGCAATACTTAGAATACTGGATTGAACGGCCAATACCACTGACTCAGGGCTCATTCTCTATTTACATCTCCTCACTTTGTGGGGCCTTTTCTCCCTCACACATTCATTGATTCATTCATTCATGTATCCAAAAATTTAGCAAGTGTACTTCTACAAACCTAGCACTGTCACAGGTGCTAGGCATAGACACATGAGTGAGACACAACCCTGGCTTCAGGAAGTCCCAAGACTAGTAGGAGAATGTGAAACATAACATAATAAGGTGCTACGCTGAGATGTGTAAAATTCTATGTAATATACATGGTATACTGCAATACACACGGGAAAATTATATGCAACATACAAATGTAACACAAAGGAGGGAGTGACTACCTCTCCTTGGCATCACAGAATAGAAATTACCTAAGACCAGAAGAGCTAGATATTAGTAAATGCCAGTCTTTTTGCACATTTGTCCAGGCCACTGCCACTTAAGTTCATCAAAGGCCCACCACATCATTTCCCCCTTTCTCTTTGCACACATCAAATCAAATTTTAAAATAACTAAAAGAGGAAAAATAATAAGAACTCTGAATTGTTTTTTGAAAACTGAAATATTTTGTCTAATTGTATGCCAAGAAGAATAAAACATTCTGAAAGTTGAAGATATCTCTGGATACATCAGTGATCAATAAGAAAAGATAATCATGGGTGTAATTTTTCATAGTGCTATGTAAAATGCCACTCAGAAACCCTACCAACTTAATCTCTTACCTATGAGTTATTGCCATGAATGACCATCTTTCAATATGTGTTAATAAAAAATGATTATAAATATAACTGGGTTTTCGACTCTGGATAGAAGATTCCAACTTTGTGTGGTTTGCCTTCTTCAGAGGTAGAAAAAACTTCCTTTGCTTAACTCTTCCAATTAGAAGCAGATTGAAAATCAAGGCCTCTTAACATTTTCTTCGTCTGAAGAATATAATGGACTTCTTTTGGTTATAATGGTAAAACACAAAACTGATTAGGGCAGGAGCAAGTACAGTGTGTGAGGTTATACAGAGCAGAAGCTCTCAAATTGAGGTCTCTGGAACAGCGGCATCAGCTTCATCTGGGATCTTGTTAGAAACACATGTTCTCAGGCTCACCCCAAACTTAGTAAGTCAGAAGCTCTAGGGGTGGGAGCCCAGTCATCTGTGTTTTATTATCTCCTACCTGATTCTGATGAATCCCAAAGAGTGAGAACCATTGATTTAGAGCTTGAAGAAGCCTTGCCGGTGATTCTCATTTACGTGAATTGTAGAGAATCATTCATGTATTTAATGGTTAAGTCTTACCAAAAAGGTAGTGTCAGATTTGGAAAATATTTTCTAAACGCAAACATACTTGATTATTGTCAGACACAGGTGTGGGTTTAATGCCACTGAAATTTGAATTATGGAGACTATAGCATTATAATCTTGGGGAACTTCTCATCCAGTTTGAAGCTAATGATTGCTAGTGCCCAGTTTAAAGCTCTTTGGCCTAACCATTGTCATGCAGACTGTCCTAATTCAACAGCTTGCTTTCTCTCGCAGGGTGCAAGACTGGCTGAAAGTACCTGCTCAGTTGGTGTACATAGACTCCAGCTCCCTCACCCTTTGCAAGAAATAACTCTAAGGTGCATAGTCTATGCGGTTTCCCAGGATTCCATGGTGGGACTGATCACCAGTTGCCCCCATTTGTAACTTGTCTGAGAAAAGCCACACCTTTTAATTGTTACCTTTCCTTTCCTGCTTCACCTCTCTACTTCCCTGCTGGTTTCCTGGGATCACTGCTCAGAAACACTACTAGACTCAAATCCTTGTCTCAGGATTTGCTTCTGGAGGAACCCAAATGAAGACTTTAACTTAGTCCTTAGTTTGAATTTATTAGCTGGCATATATTGAGTGGACACATTACAGGGTTTTCTCGTAGTTTTGGATTGATGTGCCCTAGTCCCTGATGCATGTTGACCTTATTTGACTTGCTTATGAAAGGCTTGGGCTGGAGATTTACCATAAATTACCCAATCACTATGTTTAGATTGAAAAAATATCCATTTCTTTCTGAGTCTAAATAGTTCTACCTGGACTTGAAGTGATTACATTCAAGCAGCAATCCAAGTAGGTTTGAATATCTTTTGGTCCCTGACTCTAACCATAGCCAGTTAGATTCCTGGTACATTATATGTGATTACTCAGGTTAAGGTCTATAGACCTAACCTGCTAAGAAGCTATTTCCAAATGGAGAAGAGAAATTGATGTACAGGAGAAAAGATAGGCTGCGAATAAAATGTGCCCAGCCACAGTGATGATACACATTCATTTTCCGCTTCATCCAGCAGCATATGGAATAGACGGATAAACTAAAATGCCAGTTGGTCCTGGTGTTTTTGTTACATAACATTTCAAGTGAAAGAACAGGTTGTCAAGAAAAATTATGCTGAAATTTAAATAAATAAATCATGCATGACATAGTGAGTATATTCAAAAGCAGTTTATCCCATCAAAACAAGACTAAATGTATTCTACAAGAGGAAATATATTACTGTGCTGTATTCAGTAGCAGAAATATAAATGGTATCCTTAAGAAAACAGCTTTTGCATTAAAATAATAATCAAATAATAACATAATAACAGTATATTTTTAAAGGAAATACAATTTTAAAGAGAAGTCTTCTGCATTAAAATAAATATCTAATATCCAATTGTCCCAACGTATGTTTTTTTTTTTTTGTTTTTTGTTTTTTGTTTTTTGTTTTTTTTTGAGACGGAGTCTCGCTCTGTCGCCCAGGCTGGAGTGCAGTGGCCGGATCTCTGCTCACTGCAAGCTCCGCCTCCCGGGTTCACGCCATTCTCCTGCCTCAGCCTCCCGAGTAGCTGGGACTACAGGTGCCCGCCACCTCGCCCGGCTAGTTTTTTGTATTTTTTTAGTAGAGACGGGGTTTCACCGGGTTAGCCAGGATGGTCTCGATCTCCTGACCTCGTGATCCGCCCGTCTCGGCCTCCCAAAGTGCTGGGATTACAGGCTTGAGCCACCGCGCCCGGCCGTCCCAACGTATGTTTTCCATGTTTTCCAATAAGTCAAGTTAATCAAGTTCCAATAAATCAATGTACATTTTCATTGTTTTTCCAATAAATCAATGTTTTCCAGTAAATCAAGTTAATTAAATTGTTTTCATCAGCCTGCCTTTTAAATTTTATTTAAGTTCTAGATTTTTATAGAGATGGGGTTTTGCTACATTGCCCAAGTTTATTTTTTATTTTTTATTTTTTTGAGAAGGAGTCTCGCTCTGTCACCGGGTTGGAGTGCAGTGGCGCCATCTCACCTCACTGCAACCTCCACCTCCTGGGTTCAAGTGATTCTCCTGCCTCAGCATCCCGAGTAGTTGGGACTATAGGCATGCACCACCACGCCCAGCTAATTTTTATATTTTTAGTAGAGACGGGGTTTCACCGTGTTGGCCAAGATGGTCTCCAACTCCTGACCTGAGATGATCCACCCACCTCAGCCTTCCAAAGTGCTGGGATTACAGTCATGAGCCATGATACCTGGACTAGCCTGCCTTTTAACCAAATGTTTTGTCTCAAAGAAAATGATCGAACTCATCAACTAATGAATTATCCTTTGTTCTGTCCCAAACAAACATTATAAGTGCATGATTCTTTACTAACATTTCCTGTGCCTTGATCACATATTATTAATACAAACACACAAGTTAAACTTGTTTGCTTTATACAAGTATGTTTGCATTTCCTACTTGGGATACAAATACAACCAACATTTTTCAAGTAGAAATGCACTCATCAAGACATATAAACTGATTTAAAACATAGCCTTTTAGATTAAAATATAATCAGAAGGAAAACTGGTGATTTGGTTTTCCCTCACCTTTGCTCACCCATTAATTTCTATTCACCTTCTTTTTCCACTACCCTAAAATACGTATATTTATTTAATAAATCAGTAGCCAACTTCTTTGGAAAATGTCCAACAGAATAAAATTGCAATATTTGTCTGTCAAATCAACACGGACATAATGATGGTATTGATTCCTCCAAGAAAGTTATGTCTACCATGATGTCACAGCACTGAGTTGAAAGTCAAAAAACTGATTGAAACTACTTAGTTTCAAATGAAAACTAGTTTGAAAACTAATTAATGATTGTTCTATCAGTATATGAACTCTTCCCTGTGAGTCCTCTTTAGGCATCAGGGAGGTCATAATTCAAGAAACACATGAGAATGCACTGACATTATACTAATTTCTCAAAGAGGAATAGATCTGAAGATGTGTCTCCTGATTTAGCCAGCCTGAATCCCTGTGGAGATGAATGGATTACTTTAATTAATCAGTGAAATAACTAGTGAATATTTATTAAGGACCTACTAATGTAAACAAATGGCTCTGTGGTATTTGGTTTGGGGAGTCTTGAATAGTATAAAACTGTTACCTCTTAAAGGTTAGAAACTTAAAACGTAATCCGTGAGCCAAGGCAAAGTAAAATAATAACATGAACTAGTCATATAAGGTGAATTGCCAAATCAGTGATAGGTACAGTGTTATGAATTCAGGAACTGTGAATCACTGTGGTAGGACTTGTCTCTGAGTTAATCTATAAAACCAAAGCTTCAAGTTACACCACATGGAAATGAACTTATTGCCAGTGTCTTAAGCACAAAGCCTTTCTTCAGTAGGCCCTTGGGAGCTATTCTGTAATAGTTATCAAATAACAATGACTACTACTATAAATATTTATTGAACATTTAGTATATCCTGGCATTAGGTTAAATGATTGGCATGGATTATCTGCATGGATTACCTCTGTGAAATCTCCCATTATTCACTGGAATAAATATTATGAGCATTTTATGGTTAAGCAACACAGCTGGTAAATGATGATGTCAGAATTCAAACTCAGTTATTCTGACTCCACAGTCTCCAATTATGTAAAATAATCTCTTCTCCTATCAGGCTTTAACAAGAAGCCCACATATTTGTATTCTCTCAATGACTCCCTAGAATGTAAAGTTAGTGGAAGTTTTTATATACAATAAAGAAAGAATAAAGGCAAAATTAATATGTATTATCATGGTAGGTAGAGTGGAGAAAAGTATGTTATGTCTTTTTTTTCCTTCCCTCTCCTACTCCCATTGTGTTTGCCAGGTTTCACCATATTCTAGTAAACATTTATTCAGTTGAATAACCCATCACCTTTGACAACATTTAACTTGCTCTAATAGACTCCAAGCTAGAGTCTACCCTGTGGAAAAGACTTCAACAAGAAATACCTGAGCAACATTCCAGAATTAGAAGGAGATTCTTAAAACATTCAGAAAGATTGAAAAAATAGCCAGCTTTCTTGAAATAATAGAAGACTGAAGCAAAAAAACAAAATCAAAAGGTTTTCAAAAGCTAACCATGATGCCATCTCTAGAAGGAAAAGTTACTCAATTCAGCTGTGTAGGAGAGCAGAACTTCAGAAAGCCTTGTTACTCAAAGTGTGGTCCTGGGACCAGTAGTATCACTTCAGGCCCACTCCAGATCTACTTAATCAGAATTTGCATATTAATGAGATCCACAGGTAATTCACATGCACATCACATTTTTGGAAACACGAGTTTAAAGGTAATTGTTATGATTTTCTTAGTGTGGATATGAAGCTGAAAAAGTTTAGGCTCAATTATTTGGAACAATGTTCTATTTGTGAGCAGATGTTATTTATAAATATTCCAGATTTGGTGCTTCCTTATTAATTAAAGTTCTTGAGCCAATCAAGAACAAGCTAACTCTTCCTAACTGCTGGCCTTAGAAGTAGACGAACCAATTAAGAATCAGTCCCTATTTCCAAAGAAGAAACCTTGAGGAAGAGGGACCAGCAAAGAGGTAGCAGGCCACCATCCTCAGGGCTTCTGAGTTGGAAGTGTGTTGCCCAGTTTCCTTGCCCAGGTGGCAATCTGAGAGATTATCTTATCCCTCCAAACAAGAGGTACGTCAGGAGGCTAAAGAGGAACTATTTGTCCTACTTCCACTACTCTCATTATTTTGTTTCTTTTTTTTGTTTTTTTTTTTTCACACTCAAATTGGCAGAGTTTGAGAACACTACCCTAAGAACAAGAGTTGGGAAAAAGGGAATGGCCTTCTTTGTCTACTGGACCCCTTTTAAAAACAAGATCCTATTTTAAGAGCCTAGCATCAGGGTATGTTCAGTTCATCTGGTCACCTCTAAGTAAATGAGCTAGGAAGACACGTGGGCTGTTTACACTGTTGAAATATTCCTATGACCTTACCTCCCTTTAGGACTCAAAGTTATAAAAACAAGCCATGTGAAGGTCAATGCTATAGTCCATTGAACCCATCAGTGGAAGTGACCCCAGTGGAATCATACAACCTCTGCACACTCATGATGAAGAGAGCCTATATCTTGGAAAAGGTCCAAGACTCCCTGAGGGATCTCACTTGGACTGCTGCAGCCTTATGCCATTTAGATTTGAATGATTTTTGTGTTGTTCTAGCCAGGGCCATCCGTGCCCTATCATTGGAATTTAAACATTTCCGTTACTATACAACATCAGGGTCTGGTGCCAAAAGTAAATGTTCTTTGAAATTACTCTTGTAACTTGTCAGAACGATTTAGATTTCTTGAGTTTGTGATATTTAGATGCTATTACTGAGGACAAGTCCATACCTAAATATTTCATAATGAACACAGGAGCAGCATTACCAAAACTGCTTGTAATGAGAGCAGGCCAAGGGGTGTGTGTGTGTGTGTGTGTGTGTGTGTGTGTGTGTGTAAATGAAATAGTATTGTAGTTTATGTTTTGACTGCTAAACCTTTAATCTATTTCAGATCCTGGGGTTAGTTAAGGATTGGCTAAATAGACCTCAAATAAAGCTAACAATACAAATTAAATAAAAATTTAATTCACATACTTAAAATTATGAAACTTACTCAAATAACATTCTCAATAAAGTGAGAAGCAAGTTATAAACTGGGCAAATATTTTCACAACAAACACATCTGACAAAAGAATAGTATTGAGAATACATTAAGAATTGTTATGAAGTAATAAGAGAAGACCAATCACTCAATTGAAAAAAATAACCAAAAGATACAAAGAGGTATTTTGCTTAAGAAGGAACATGTGGCTAAAAGCAAAAAAGCAAAAGCAAAAAAAAAAACTAAATAGAAAGGATGGTCAGTTTCTTCGTTGATCAGAAAAAGGCAGATCTAAACCACATTGAGAGATCATTTCATACTCCTCTTAGTAGGAAATATCAGGAAGTCTGACGTTAATATCAACTATTGGCAAGTGTCAGGGTAATAGAGTCTTTCACATATTGCTGAAGGAAGTGTAAAGTGGTACAGTTACTTCAGAAGACAATTTAACATCACCATGTAAAACTGAAGATTCATATCCCCTATGGCCCAGTAATTCCACACTTTGGTATACAACCAAGAAAAATTCTGGTACAGAGTTTGCATACTAGGAGATATGAGATGGTATGTTCACAGCAAATCTGCTTAAAACAGCAATCAACTGGGAATCACTAAATGCCCATTGACAGGAGAATGGATAAGTGCAATACATTCATGGAATACAATGCTATATAGAAGTCAAAATAAACTACAGCAACATTTAACAATATAGATACCTTATACATAGATATACTTTATTTAAATTTTTTTCATTAGTACACAGAGGTAAGTTCATATAAGAGAAGTGTGGTAGATTGAGTTTTCAAAAACCCTCCATTCTTCACCCCTCTTTTGTGACTTGGTTTTGTCAATAGGATACGACAAAAGTGATACTGTTCCCGTGCTGAGTCATTCTCAAAGGGCCACATGTGCCTCTACTCTTGCTGTTGAAACCTTGCCACAAGCAAGTGAACAAACCTGAGCTTGCCTGTTCACAGATTAGAGAATAAGTGGAAAGATCCAGTCGTTCTAGCAGAGGCCATATTAGACCAGCCTACATCCAAGTGACCCTCAAACATGAAAGAGGATCCAACCAATATCATCAGCAGAGCTGTCCACCTGACACTCAGCTGACTCTAGACACATAAGTGAGAACAACTAAGACCAGAAGAACTTCCCAGCTCACCAGCTTGTGGATAATAATAAATGCTTATTGTTTTAGGTCACTGAGTTTTGTGGTCGTATTTGTTATACAGCAATAGCTAACTGATACAACAAATTCATGGACTTAGGATTTTCTTCCACAAAGTGAACACACCCATTTAACCAGCACTCAAATCAATACCAGCACTCCATAAGACCTCAATCTGCCACCTTTCAATCACTAGCCATCCTGTCCCCTACCCGAGATAGCATATTTTCTAACTCTTCATATACACTGAATAATAATGTATATACTTTTTGTGTCTGGCTCTTTTTATTTATTCATTTTTTTGAGACAAAGTCTTGCTCTGTTGTCCAGGCTGGAGTGCAGTGGTGTGATCTTGGCTCACTGCAAACTCCACCTCCCTGGTTGAAGTGATTCTCATGCCTCAGCCTCCCCAGTAGCTAGGAACTACAGGCGTGTGCCCCCACGCCCAGTTAATTTTTGTATTTTTAGTAGAGATAGGGTTTTATCACATTGGCCAGGCTGGTCTCGAACTCCTGGCATCAAGTGATTCACCAGCCTCAGCCTCCCAAAGTAAGCAACATATTTTTAAGTGAAAAATTGTAGGCTCCCCCAAATTATATACAGTATAGGTTCAGTATGGTCCTTTAACTTACATTATATTTCAGTATGATACTCCATATGATACCATTTTTATGAAGTTAAAACAACTAAGATTAAAAAATAAAGTGTTATAGGAATACATATGCATGATATATATGCACATGTATATCTAGAACCATGTAAATATAAAAGAACTGGAATATATATATGCACAAGTTTCAGATTCATCATTATCTTAAAGGGTAGAGGGTAGAGAATGAAAGGCCAGGGTACCAGAGGGAGAGAAAGCAGTATTGTAGTTTTTATGTTGTATAATTATTTCATGGTTGTGTATTATATTAGAAATACACTAATATGGTCTTGCATGGACCAGTGAGAAGGAGGCTGTTTATCCAATTTTCAAAATGTGTGTGTGGAACTACCTAAATAAAGTAGGAGAACAGAAGGGAAGAAAGGGTTCTAAAAAATAACCAGTCTGTGGCAAATTTTACATTTGAAAAAACCAAAAAGACTGAAGACCACAAAATTTAAGTGACTTGGCCAGAAGTCATTCAGATATTCTTATCACATGAATTTGATATGAAGAAAATACATTGTAAAGGTAGTTTTCCCTCTTATGGTTTATGCTTGAAGCAGATTCTATTTTCTTACGAATGCTGTGTTCTGATATTTAAAACGTGGTCTAGAATCATTAGGTATCAATCCAGTCTTAGAACAAAATGTCCCTGCTCTCTCCCATTTGAAGAGTATTCTTTCTTCAGATGAGTTTTCTAAACTTTCCTATTAAACTTGCTGGAATGTGAATGGGGAAATTAGAAAGATCTTTGTTTTTTTGTGTCAGTGAGGTGATTAATCACAGCATATTTCTTAGAACTTGGAGGGAATCCTGGGTCTGGGAGTGCTGGTGAGTTGGAATAGGTTCTGCTGCAGCTGGGTGAACTGGGTCTTTGTAGACTTCTCTCTCAAGTTTATCTCAAGAAGGGGATTTGGCCAAAGAGTTAGAATGGAAATAATGGCATTGTTCTCGCATTTTTTATTTCTTACCTAACAGCACAACTCAAAATACACTCAGGTGTTCTTTCATCTTGTGAGATAATCCCCTAGAATTGGTGGGCATGAGTGGGGGGAAGAACCTGCTCCCCTCTGCACCTCTTACCCCATTTCTGAAATGTCTGAATCTTTCTTCTTTCCAATCATATGCTCAAGAATATCAAAAAGAGAAAGATTGCCAAATCAATTCTACATTTTGATCACATCCCATTACTAATCAGATGTTTTTGCTACCATCTGCAACAGAGAGAAATTTTAAATTCATCGTGCACACATCATTTAAAATTTCCCCTCTCCCTGTTATGTTATTTAAACTTTTCCTACATATCAATTAGTTTGAAATAATAAGTCTTTAGGCTATCCATTAATTGCTGCACTGTAGACATGATCTGTATTTAAAATTATGCAAAGAAAATTAAGCTGAAGCACGAAGGAGTCTTGGCTAACGGTGAAGGCTTCTTAGCCCTTCAGAGCAAGAACTGAGATAATGAGGACAGGAAATACACAGGAGGCTCCTTGCCGAGTTTGTCATTCGCCAGCGTGGAGACGTGAAAACAGACTGCTCCAGCTGTGGGCTCTTCCTCGCTTTTCAGTTTTCCTTTTGAATTGTTACTGTATTTGGTCATGCCGAGGCAGAAGAAAACGATTGTCAGCCAAAGGTCCTTTTCTAGTAGAAATTTATTATAAATAGTTTAACAGCAACTTGGCTTCGTAATTAATTTCCCTACTTCTCTCCCCTTGCAGAAAACAACACATCTCCATTCTGTAATCTTGGTTAAGTTTGTGGCAGGTAGAAGGGGCTGGACCCAGGGAGAAAGAGGAGAGAAATGAGAGGTGTTGGGGCTGGTAGCCTTACTCATTAGTGCCTTGATTTTAGTAAACACTATGGTTTTATTGGAAGAAATATTACTTTTAATGAAGAAGTTACAGAACTCTCTGTTGCCTGTTCAGAGCCCCTGAGGCCTGGGAGCTTTGCAAGATTCTTGACTTCCTAATAACCAAGGATCTAGGCAGTGCTAAAAAATACCCTCTGAGAGCTGTCTGCCTCACCTAGTTCCACCCTGTTGGGTGGTAGTTTAGCAACTGAGGACTGTGCAATTGAGTTTTGCACACTGGAAAAAGAAAGATGGAACGAGTGTTAGAAAGCGGCTCATGGGTGACATTTTTCAGATCTTCTCTACCCAGGAAAGTTTAAGTTTATGGATGTTTATTTTGCCTTTGTGGGCTCTTCCTTTTTCCCTCTGGCTTCTTGTTTTTGCTTCATGATTAATCATTTTGACTGCAGATCTGGCAACGCCAAGCATTGTGGGGCTGCTCTTGCCCTCTAGTGGTGAAATAGTAAAGTACAGCACTCGAAATACTTTATGCCCATTATGAGTAAATGCTTAGAGCTTGGGAGAATAGCACTTCTTTGTTGAATAACGCTTTGACGGTTGCCCACACAATCACATAAAATGCTTCAGCACAGGGGATTGTGGAAGGTGAAGAAAGCTTCTTATTCTGAGTGTCATCATTTAGGAGACTCACACAAAGTAAGAGAATCTTTCTAGGGAAATGTTCTCTTTTCCTTGCTTGAACTGATGTTGCGATTTAGAGGCAGTTACCCTTAACCCTGGCATTTTTTCCCCCCAGTACAAGTGTTCATAGAAGCACCACATGTAACAGGCAAAAGCTGGAAACAACCTAAATGTCCATCAACAGTGGAATGGGCAAATGAAGTGTGGTGTATTCACATACTTTATAGCAATTTTTTAAAACCCAACTACAGCTATCTACAACAACAACAAGAAGCCAAATGCAAAGAACTATAGACTATATGATGGTTCATATAAAGTTGCAAAACAGAAAAATTAATCTCTGTGTTGACTGATATCAGAATAGCTGTTACTTCCGGATGGAGGTAGTACTGATTGGGTTGGAGCATGAGGGAAGCTTCTGGGGTGTTGATAATGTTCTGTATGTTGACACAAGTGGTAATTTCACGAATCCTGTAAAAATGTGTCAAGCTGTATATTTTTGATCTGGGCATTTAATTTTTTCCTGAGGCTATCTCATAAGGACTAATAACCTACTTTATTTTATTTATATAACTAATTGTCATGAGCATACTATTGGATTTACTTCCTTATGTGCCCAAAGTTCCTTTGATAAATACTTGTTTTTTTATTTTGTGATAAGCCATTTTTCAGAAAATTCAATATGCACGTTTTCATGTCATCTGTAAATGCATGCATTCTGTGGAAGCTGTTTTTAGAGATGCTTCCGTTTTCCAGGTGGTGACACTCGCCTGACCTGCGTGACACTCATGTCCCCAATGGTCATGGGGGCTGCACACTGTAAACTGACATAATGTAACTTCTGGCCACCACTCAGGGGCAGTGATGAAATCAAAGGTCACTTCATGGCGCCTAGAGCCAGCCAGGGGCTACTGGATGTGATAATTCCGGTATACTGTGCTTCTGTTACCTATAGGATCTAACACTGGTGAGGTAAGACGGTTGGTGTATAATGTAAGAAAACAATAAGCATTACAGACCAGGAAAGAGTTGAGAGGCAGGGCCCTCATGATCTAATCACATCCTACAGTCCTCACTTAATACTATTTTACTAGGGATTAAATTTCAGCATGAATTTTGAAGGGATGCATATATTCAAACCATAGCAACTTTATTCCTGTTTTTTCAGATGTTAGAATGAAAATCACCAGTCAACTGCCTTGGGAAGTTTAGTCTTTTATCTTTTCCTAACCAAGTAAAGGGAACTTGATCTGCTTTCTCAGGAATGTTTGACTCTGGATGTCCCTCTTCATCCATAATTCATGAGCACTATTGGTGCTACTACATACATTTATACAGCCTTTTACATGCATGAACACACTGCCTGGCTCTGGAAGCACGATTAGAAAATGTTGTGCCTGTGGGTATTTTTGAGCATTTTCATTTTCCCAAAAGCTAAAGAGTGTCTGCTCTGGCTATGACAGACATTAACATTCACAGTGTCATCTCCTTTGTTCAAGAAAAAAGAAATCTGCTGGGAGTCACACAGCTCTAAATTGAAATCTGTGCACATTTACACTTACGTGTTTTAAAGAGCTGGTTTAGAATAGTGGTTTACAGCATATGAGGTCTAGAGCCAGGCTGCTTGGTTCTGTTCTTTGTTTTTAGATGGAGTCTCACTCTATCGCCAGGCTGGAGTGCAGTGGCATGATCTTGGCTCACTGCAACCTCTGCCTCCTGGGTTCAAGTGATTCTCCTGCCTCAGACTCCCAAGTAGCTGGGACTACAGGCCTGCACCACCATGCCCAGTTAATTTTTGTATTTTTTTTACAGATGGTGTTTCACCATATTGGCCAGGATGGTCTCAGTCTCTTGACCTCGTGATCCGCCCTCCTTGGCCTCCCAAAGTGCTGGGATTACAGGCATGAGTCGCCGCGCTCGACCCTGCTTGGTTCTCTTCTCTTCTCTTCTCTTCTCTTTCTCTTATTTTCTTTTCTGAGATAGAGTCTTGTTTTGTCGCCCAGGCTGGAGTGCAGTGGTGTGATCTCAGCTCACTGCAACCTCCACCTCCTGGATTCAAGTGATTCTCCAGCCTCAGCTTCCCGCGTAGCTGGGACTACAGGCACGCACCACCACGCCCTGCTAATTTTTGTATTTTTAGTAGAGATGGGGTTTTGCCATGTTGGCCAGGCTAGTCTCAAACTCCTGACCTCAGGTGATCTGCCTGCCTCGGCTTCCCAAACTGCTGGGATTACAGGTTGAGCCACCACACCCGGCCCTGCTTAGTTCTTAATTCTGTCAGTGAATAGTTGTATGAGCTTGGGCCAGTGGCCAGTCTGCATCTCAGTTTCCTTACATAAAATGAGAATGATGGAGCTGGCATCATAGATACTGTGGATGATTACAGAGGACAGCTCAGTGCTTGGGTAAGTAGTAAGAACTCAATCAATATCAAGATTTTGAATAATCTCTCATTATTCAAAATTCTGAAGCAAAGGCAGGATTTACTTTACAAGGTAAACCCAGATGGAAGCAGTGACCACTTGAGTGTTTGGTTTCTCTTTTGTGTCTAAGACCACATATAACAATAGCATTCTAGCAAAAAGAGCTTTGAGAAGCAGAGGGTGCAGCCAGCCTAAATTTCCCTCTCATGTTCTGAAAGCCTGCAGCCATTCTCTCCCAGGACAAACTATTTACAGATTCTAAGTGTTTGGCTTCCAAGTCCCCAAAATACAATTCGTTTAGAAAAGCATGACAAATTCCTCGTTTGAAATTCCAAATGTGGCTCCCAGGCTCTGACTAGTACTGAGAACTGTTAGGGAGAAGAAAGAAAAGAGGGGAAGCTATTCTTCTTTAGCTCTGATCCTTCTGCAGAATTTATCTTTCTAAGTATACCCTGTGGACAACTGACATCAGAATCACTGGGGGGAACCTGCTGCAAAGGGACTCTCAGGCCTCATCCTGGACTTCCAGATGTGGGCAAGAGAGGCCCATCCCTTGGGTCCTCATGGCCCCCCAGCCCTCCTTCATCCACAGCCTCATCCTCATGGGGTGAGTAGCTTAGTCCATAAGACCATGACTTCTGCACATGGAGACATGGCCTCCCTAATGCTGGGGTACCCACATGTGATATAAGAAATATATTTAGTCTTTGTCCCAGGTTTCTGGCATAGACCTCCTAAGACCCTTGGGTTTTCCACAGTGATAGGAGTGCCTTGCGTAAACCCTTTTCAATCGTATCTGAATTTATATTAATAAGTAGATTTAGAATAGGGCCCCTGGAGAGCCTCAGGATAGGGTGGATCACCAGACAGATAAAGCGACTAAAGGGTTGGAACTTTCAGCTCCCCTCACTAACCTGATGGGAGAGCTAAAGATGGAGTTATAAAAACCCTTAAATAATGATGTAAAGCTTCCAGGTTGGTGAATACCTCCATGAATTAGGAGGGTAGCACACCCCAGCTCCATAGCATCATAAGCTCATGTTCTCGGGACTCTTCCAGACCTTGTCCTGTGCCATGATTTGAATGTGTTCCCTCCAGAGTTCAGGTGTTGAAACTTAATGGCCAATGTGATGGTATTAAGAGGTGGGGCAAACAAGAGGTGATTAGTTCGAGGGCCCTTTTCTCATGAATGTGGTTAAGGTCCTTAGAAAGGCTTTTGGTAGCATTGGCCTCTCTTGCTCTTCTGTCTTCCATCATGTGAGGACACAGCATTCCTCCCCTCTGGAAGATGCGGCCCTTACCAGACAACCGAACCTGCTGGCGCCTTGATTTTGGATTGTCAAACCTCCAGAACTATGAGAAAATAGATTTCTGTTCTTTATAAATTGCCAGTCTCAGGTATTTTGTTATAGTAGCACAAAGCAGACTACTATATCCTATATACTCTTCATCTGGCTGTTGATCTGTATCCTTCCTAATGAACTGTAAATCTAAATGTAAGTAAAGTGGATTTTCTGAGTTCTGTGAGCTGTTCCAGTAAATTATTGAAGCTGAGGACATGTTGTGGGAACCCCTGACTTACAGCTGGTTGGTCAGAAGTATGAGTGATCCAACTCTTGCAACTGTCATCTGAAGTGGGGGCAGTCTTGTGGGACTTAAGCTGTGGGGTCTGCACTAACTCCAGGTAGCATCAAAATTGAATTGAATGGTTGGACATCCAGCCAATGTTCGAGAAGAGATTGGTGTCAGAAAACACTCCATCAAGATATCAAAATTCCCTTCCCAACTGCCCTAAGACCCCTTTATAGGCCATCTTACTGTTCCTTTTATGGCAGACCTTACAGTCATTTTGCATAGGTCTAAGTTCAACAGTGACCAAGGGGTAGGTGTCTGAAAGGGAGTAAGGACAGATCTTGGATGTGTGTCTAATTCTATGTGCAGAAGATCCTTCATGGTGCAAGAAAGTATAGGAGTGGGTGGGAAGTAGAAAGACAAGGTGAAAGGCTATGGGTTGAGAGCTTTCTTTTGTCTCAGATCCTGCAAATATTAGGAAGTGGTGGTCCTGAGCTTCAGAATCAGAATGTCTGAGGATGGTGGGTGAGAATCTTGCTAGTATCACTGAATTGATTTAAACAGAAGTCTTCAACCTTGGCGTATATTAGAATCACCTGGGTAGCTTTTAAAATGTCCAGGCTCTTCCCCTGCTGCTTGAATTGACCACATCAAGATTTTTGGGGCTGAGACCAATACATCAGTATTTCTCAAAGCTCCTCTGATTCCAATATTTAGCTTAGTTTGAGAATCCTGGACTAAGAAGATTAGAAAGGCAAATAAAGAAGTCAGATGGGTGGTTGGCAAGATGTCAGTGTAGCGGAGGTGGGACTTATGGTGAAAGATAAATCATGGGCTTCCTAAAGCTAGCAGCCTCTACTCTTCTCCAGTGGACAGTTGCCATATATGGAAGCAGACTTGCCCTGGCCAGATCTTCCCAGTCTTCAAGAGAAGCTTCAAGTGCTTATGTGAAACTTCACACTTCAGCAGCAACTAATTCTTTACTGTTTTATTCAATACGATATAAGCCAGGGGAAACAGCTGCTGTCATGATTTGGTGTTTAAGCTGGCTAGTTTGGGCTTCTGAGTTAGAATCTTCCTACTCAAAGTGTTGTCCACAAACCAGTAACATCAGCGTAACGACCTATCCCAGGCAACATATGTAAATAAGTTCATTAGAAAGAAATAAGTCCAGGCATGGTGGCTCACACCTGTAATCTCAGCACTTTGGGAGACCAAGGCGGGTGGATCACCTGAGATCAGGAGTTCAAGACCAGCCTGGACAACATGGTGAAAACCCATCTCTACTAAAAATACAAAAAAATTAGCTGGGCAAGGTGGCCTGTAATCCAACCTACTCTGCTGAGGCAGGAGAACTGCTTGAACGTGGGAGGCAGAGGTTGTAGTGAGATGAGATCGTGACACTGCACTCCAGCCTGGGCGATAGAGTGAGACTCCATCTCAAAAAAAAAAAAAAAAGAAAAGAAAAAAAAAAGAAAAAGAAAAGAAAAAAGTCTTGCAGAGGATTTATCAATTTTATTAATCTTTTCAGGTAAATAAACCAAACTTTTAGCCTTGTGGATTTTCTCTATTTCTGTCTGCTTTCTATTTTGCTGATTTCTGCCCTCATTTTTAGTATTTCATTCTTTTACTTTCTCTGGGTTTAATATGCAGTTTCTTTTCCAGCTTCTTGAGATAAAAACTTACAGCATTGACTTTCATCCTTTCTTCTTTTTTAACATATACTTTTAAATCTCTGCACTTTCTAACAAACATTGCATAAGCTTTACACGTTGCATGTTGTTTTGGTATGTTGTATTCTCATTGTTGTTTAGTTCAAAATATGTTCTTGTTTTTATCTTGGTTTTTCTCTAGTTTTTTAATCCATGAGTTATTTAGAAGGCTATTACTTATTTTCCAAATTTTGAATATACTTACTTATTTTCCTGTTACTGATTTCTAGCTTAATTCCACTACGGTCAAAGCATATATCCCGCATGATTTCAAGATTTCGAAGTTTTGAGTCTTACTTTATGACCTAGTACATAGTCTTTGTTCATAAATCTTCATTGTATACTTAGTGAGTACTGTATTATATAACTGTTGAATGTAATGCATTAAATATGTGATTTATATTATGTTTGTCAATTGTGTTAAACAAATCTTCTGTGTTCTTAGTGATTTTCTCTCCTTTTTTTTTTTCCTTCCTGCTTGTTTTGTTAGTAACAGAGATGGATATGTAAAAATCTCCATCTGTGATTGTGGATTTATTTAATTCCCCCTATAATTGTCAACCAAAAAAAATCCCTGATATAGTTGTTACCATTAGATGAAGTAGCTGGGCGTGGTGGCTCACGCCTGTAATCCTAGCACTTTGGGAGGCCAAGGTGGGCTGATCACGAGGTCAGGAGATCGAGACCATCCTGGCTAACATGGTGAAACCCAGTCTCTACTAAAAATATATGTATAAAAAAAATAGCCAGGCATGGTGGCAGGTTCCCATAGTCCCAGCTGCTGGGGAGGCTGGGGCAGGAGAATGGCATGAACCCAGGAGGCGGAGCTTGCAGTGAGCCGAGATCGTGCCACTGCACTCCAGCCTGGGCAACAGAACGAGACTCTGACTCAAAAAAAAAAAAAAAATATTAGATGAGGTAGCTTTAAGGCAGCTTGACCCAACAGAACCTTCTGTGATGATGAAAATGTTATCTGTGCTATCCCATAGGGTAACCAATAGCCCTACTGAGCAATTGAAATGTGACTAGCACAAAGGAGGGGCTGAATTTTTAAAAATTTCTTTAATTAATTTAAATTTAAATAGGCACATGGCTAGTGGCTACTGTATCGAACAGCATTACTTCAAGGCAAGAAAATACAGAAAGGACATTTCATAATAAAGAGAACAATGTATTTGAGAATAGTACTAAAAATGTATACACCCAATATTTATACCTTCAAACTATATGAAGCAAAAATTAACAGATCTAATATGCATAGATATGTTCGAAGAGATAATGCTTATAACGTGGGGACTTCCTATATCTTTCCTGCCTGCAAAACACCAGAACACCCTAGTCACCAAAAGAAATCATGATCTGTTTAATTGGGAAGAAAAATGTAATCTAGTACTTTAAATCTGTAGTCTTAAAGATGCATGCACATGTTCAGGGGATAAAAGGAAAGATGATCTATTAGAATATGGGAAAAGTGTACTAGAATTTCACTTGTAGGGGAAATTAGCTTTACTCATACCTATTATCAGTGTTGACACTGGCCCCATATTAGTTTGTTAAAAGGTTATGAGTGACTTACAGGGCTTGAGGCCTTCTGAGGAAAGAAGAGGGCACCATACCTCCCCCACCCCACTTTTTTTTGAGACCAGGTCTTGCTTTGTCACCCAGGCTCCAGTGCGGTGGTATGATCATAGCTCAATGCCTTGAACTCCTGGACTAAAGTGATCCTCCTGGCTCGGCCTCCCAAAGCACTAGGATTACAGGCATTAGCCATGGCACCTGGTCTGTCCCACACGTTCGAGGACTTGGACAGTGGTGTCCTTGCTTATATAATGACTTTTCAGCTCATTTCAACACATCCAGTGTACACATGCTCAGATTAAATGGATTTACAGGCTACCTTATCTATTTTAGCCAAACAAACCCTCACCAAATGGACTAAACCCTGCAAAGACAGGGAGATGAACCACATGAGCAAGTGTGCCAATGGCAAACACAAGGAGAATGGCAGAGTTGACTTTTCTCCTTTCCTACATTCCCAGGTGAAAACAATCAGATATTGCAGGAGAATCCATTTAAAAAGTAATTTTATGAAGAAGACTATTTGAAATATGTATTTACTTTCTCACAGCTAACTGTGAGCCTTGCCTTAAGTGTATGGCATGTTAATGAAAGTGGCAAGCCATTGTAATTAGCAGACACTTAACAATTAAGTGTCCAACAGAAAGTCAAACCTTTACAACCGGTAGATGGGAATGAATAAAAGGAGTGTAATAAAGCGGTAGCCTTGACAAAGGATGCACGTCTTCCATTTTAATCTTTAAATCTGTGTAAGGAATCTTTTCCCCCCAGCAGTGACAGCCATTAAAACCAAATATGAAAAAGACAATCCGAACTTAAGATCAGAGTTTTGGATTCCTGTATCAAAGTGTTAAGTGAGGAGTTTTGAAAATAATAAAGTCTATTCAAATATATGGACTCTCTATATTGAGGGCAAAGATTTGTTTTGAATCATTAACAAATAAAATAAAACATCATTTTCATCTTTATTCTTTTTCATTATTTATATTTTATTATAATTTAAAATATATATATTACACATTCATTTATAATGAACATATATATGTGTTAGTCTAGTAATACCTACAGTGTAAAAATGGATATGCAAATAAGTGAATATGCCTATGACGGCAGCTGTGAGTGTCTAATTTTTAGGGGCATGAAGTGGAAAAGTTTGGATACCACTGCTGCAAATTACTGGCCTAATATTTAATTTTGCTCTAGTGGAAAATAAAAGGTATTGGGTTGCCAATGCCCAACTTTAATTTTCACAAAAATAAAATGTGCCAAAGCCAGGAGATCCTAACTTTGAAATAGTTAGTACCTTACAGGGGTTCCATTATTTATAGTGTAGAAATTCCACAACACTTCTGTCTAGGTGATGCTACCGGGTTATGATTTATTTACAATTTGGTAAAACAAAATGGGTGAAAGATTGCCATCCTTCAAGTTCAAATACTCATTTTGATTGTAGCTTTTCTAATATTTTAAAAACTTAATGTGTAAGTTAACATCAATTAAATAACATATATCCAAATATATATTAGGTTGGTACAAAACTAATTGTGGTTTTAGCCATTACTCTGAATTGCAAAGATCGCAATTACTTTTGCACCAACCTAATAAGTTTTTCTCTTTTATATTTTGGCCTGTTGTTATTGCAAAATCATTTAACTATTAAGGGAGGAAACCACCCCTTATATTGTCCTATGCCCAATTTCTGCCTCCAGAGAAAGAAGAAGTAAACACTAAAAGGCAGAAATGGAATCCACAGGCAGATAGCCCAGCACTGCGTCCTGGGCTTGGTAGTTAAAAATCAACCCCTGACCTGACTGCTTGTGTTATCTATAGATTCCAGACATTGTATGGAAAAGCATCATGAGAATCCCTGTCCTGTTCTGTTCCATTCTGATTACCAGTGCATGCAGCCCCCAGTCACATACCCCCTGTTTGCTCAATTGATCACGACCCTTTCACTTGTGCCCCCTTAGAGTTGTAAGCTCTTAAAAGGGACAGGAATTGCTCACTCGGGGAGCTCAGTTTTTGGAGACGTGAGTCTGCCAGTGCTCCCAGCTGAATAAAGCCCTTTCCTTCTACAACTCCATGTCTGAGGGGTTCTTGTCTGCGGCTCATCCTGCTACACTATCAAGTCTATGAATAAAACCCATTATGTACAGAATCCACATAATCTCTTAAGTTCAAATCAAAATAATACAAAAGGTTTCAGTAGAAGATTTTGCATTGCCATGAAGCACTTTATGTGGTTTAAAACCACACTTCTGAATAAATTGTAAGGGTAGACTTACAAACAGTCAAAACCAGTAATCATTAGCAAGAAGTTCTAATAACAAATAGCTGTTTATTTGATAAAAGGTTGACAATAGTCACCAAAATTAAATACTAAAAATTCGTATTAAAATATCATGCGCTTTCTATGTAAGCATTTTTTACTGATTGTTTGCTTATCCCTGGGCTTGAATTAGATGGTTCTGATCATTCTCTCCAGGTTTTTAAACTATTACAAAGCACGGCATGTGCAGTGGTCAAATCTCATTCAATCTTACATTGATGTCATCATTTCCTTGTTTTATCTGAATGGTGGTTATATAAGCCAAGGTGCTTTCAAACCTTGGCAAAGATTATTAACACTAACTGTAATAGGGGTTGGGCAATGTTGATGTCTTATTTCCATTTACTCTCTATTATCCCCAAACAGAGAATGCATCAAATAACTAAGTTTTGCAGCAAGCTAAAGAATTAAGGCCCCTCCAAACAAGTTCAACATTTCAATAAAATGACCCCATGATGATACCACAGGTGTGAATCACACATCAAGGACATGTACTCAGAGTCCATTGAGAACTTAAATTTGAAACTGCAGAGTCTGACAGCTCCCTGACACAAATACAACCAACAGAAACTGTGACCTGTGTGGTTCAGAGCTTATTTCCTTCATTGGCATCCTGAACTTCTAATTTTAACATCAATTAGCACAAGTGTAAGAGTGAAAATATAAGTCAGGAGTTGCATGCACACATATACCCCTTGCCAGCAAAAGGATTTGTCTTATGGAAAGACAGAGGGAGGAAGGCAGAAAAAACACAATATTCAACAGAACAAAGAATTAAGAGAGCTGTTGATCTTAATCACAATCATTGTACTGATTTCCTTTTAGTAAAGATCTGTTTTAGAAGGAAAATGGTAAACAAATTAGCCTCATGATTCCCGCAAGGGGAAAAATAATTTGTATTTATAACAGTCACGATAAAGTGTTCTGTTCTTTAAAATATGGCCACAACTAAAGGTAATTATGGTAACAGTGACAAAGAGTATTGTTTTAGAAATGACTCCGTAAAATGATTTAATAGCCATTATTCACGCATTTTAAGGAAACTGTCTTGTAGGAGAACACCAGGCTGTTTCTCTATATAGGTTGCAATCATAGAAAATGGTGATGTCTTATTATTTTTTTAAGTTATTGTTGCAGGATGCTATGCATGCATATAAAATAAAAGCTGATGGCCAGGCGCGGTGGCTCACAGCTGTAATTCCAGCACTTTGGGAGGCCAAGGTGGGCGGATCACCTGAAGTCAGGAGTTCGAGACCAGCCTGGCCAACATGGTAAAACCCCATCTCTACTAAAAATAAAAAAATTGGTTGGGTGTGGTGGCAGGTGCCTGTAATTCCAGCTACTCTGGAGGCTGAGGCAGGAGTACCACCGGAACCCAGGAGGCAGAGGTTGCAGTGAGCTGAGATCGCACCACTGCACTCTAGCCTGGGTGACAAGAGCGAAACTCCATCTCAAAATAAATAAATGTAGAATAAAAGCTGATTTTGAATTTAAAAAGAGGGGGAAGTGATTTAGTACTATATGCAGCTCAGATTACATTTTTCTTGATGAGATTCGGTCTTAAAGGGGTCTCTGCCAAATTCAAAGAGAAAATGAAATCAATGGAGGGTTCTGTGTTGAATTTCCTCTTATGGTATTTATGAAGTTATTGCCTCCAAAAAGAAAGCATGCAGGCCAAAGCAAAGTTATGAAAGTCTGGAACTTTAAAAGAGGGAATCCACAGCTTGTTCTGAGACCATTTGCTCAAGCCAGTCCCTCTACAGATGTGCCACCTTTGCCAGGCATCCTGCAAGACCTAACTCATTGTTTTCCACCCAGCTCACTACGTTCTTGCTACTGTGTAGCTTCCTCAGAGCACTCACTCTATTTTTGGAGCTTCTGTCAACCTATGGCCCATGTCACACAGTCTAGTCCTTGTCTCATCTCTTCATTCCACTTGGCTATGTTGCCCTAGTGAGATTACTAAAAGCAGAGACTGTGCCCTTCTTCTTTAGAAGCTCGCTCTATTTCTAGATTGGCTGACTGAGGCACAGGGCTATGCTTAAGACTTGGGCTCTTCTAGGAAGAGACCTATTAATACCGCTTCAGTTCAGTCTGTGAAGCAGTACTTAGGGGCCCTGTGAATGCCAGAGAATAATTCCCAGTGGTTCTGTGCGATATGAACAGAACATTGAAGAAAATATGTGAAAAAAAAACCCCAATAACATATAAATCAGCCCTGATTATGTTAGAGTCCACCACATAAGCCTTTTTTTTTTTTTTTTTTTTTTTTTTTGACAGAGTCTCTCTCTCTCTCTCTGTCACCCAGGCTGGAGTGCAGTGGCGCGATCTCGGTTCACTGCAACCTCTACCTCCCGGGTTCAAGTGATTCTCCTGCCTCAGCCTCCCAAGTAGCTAGGACTACAGGCACGTGCCACCATGCCCAGCTAATTTTTGTATTTTCAGTAGAGACCGAGTTTTGCCATGTTGGCCAGGCTGGTCTCAAACTCCTGACCTGAGGTGATCCACCTGCCTCGGCCTCCCAAAGTGCTGGCATAAGCCACCATGCCTGGCCAAGCCTATTTATTTATTTATGTATTAGAATTACTAAAAAATAATGTAACTGAGAGATCAAAAGCAGATAGGCTTTCTAGCATGCTGTGGTAATGTTTGGTTCCTGGCTTTATTACCTGTGATTTTTGTGACCAGTCACCTGCTTTGAGGTCTCCGTTTCTTCACTTGTAGGGATGTGTGTGGGTGGGTGGTGGCAATGGTGTTAATATCTACTTCCAAGCTTTACTGGGACATGACACATAATATTAAATCTAGACACCACTGGATCTGCTGAATCATATGGCCCAAGTGACAGAGCTGCTTGTATAGCAGCCTGGACCTGTTATAAAACCTTCTCTTGTTCTGGGATCCACTCAAAACTAGCAGCTTCTTGGGTCACTAAATAAACGAGTGGGAGTAACACACCCAAATGAGGAGTATACCACCTCCAAAATTGAAACAAGCTCACTAGGCATTGTCCCTCTTTTTTGATTTAGGAGGGGCCAGATGCAACATCTTATCCTTCAACACACAAGAATATCTCAACATGTCCCATGCCACAGGACTCCTAGGAATTTCACCGAGGCAGAAGGTCCCCAAACTTTGTCAGATGTATCTCCTACTCTCTGACATGCAAATGTCTTACCAATAAGACTAGAGTAGTTGCTACTTCTTGCTCACTAGGTCCAATTAGCATAATGTCATCTATGTAATGGACTAGTGATGAAAGCCAATTAAGATCCCTGTGAACTAAATAATAACATAGGGCTGGAGAGTTGATATGCCCCTTAGGTAGGACAGTGTAGGTGTATTGCTGGCCTTGACAGCTGAAAGCAAACTGCTTCTTGTGAGTCTTATTGACAAGGATGGAAATAAAAGTATTTGCCAGATCAATAACTGCATACCAGGTACCAGGGGATGTGCTAATTAGTTCAGGTAATAAAACCACATCTGGTACAACAACTGCAGTTGGAGTCACCACCTGGTTAAACTTTCCATGTTACTCTCCATCATCCTGTTTTGTGCACAGGTCAAGTAAGTTGAATGGGGAGTATGGTGAGACTCACCAGCCCTGCGACTTTGAAATTCTTGATGGTAGCACTAGTCTCTGCCTTCCTTCAGGAATGTGGTACTGCTTTTGGTTTACAATTTTTCTAAGTCGAAACAGTTCTAGTGGCTCCCACTTGGCCTTTCCCTCCATAATAGCCCTCACTCCACAGGTCACAGGAACCAATGTAGCAATTCCATCAGGGACTATATCTATTCCAAGTATACATTTCAGACTAGGGAAATAACCACAGGATAAGTTTAGAGACTCATGAAGTTTACTGTGAGTTGGATCTGAATTAAAACTGTTGATCACCTGACCTCCATCAGCCCTACTCTGCCTGGTGGACCACAGTGAAATACTGGGTCTTCTGGAATAGATGTCAGTTCAGAGCCAGTGACCAGTAGTCCCCAAAAGGTCTGATTACTTCCTTTTCTCCAATGCATAGTTACCTAGTAAAACACCATAGGTCCATTTGGAGAAGGGTGGGAGAGAGATGAACAGTATAAATTTTCAGTAATGTACAGGGGTCTTTCCTCAAAGAGACTCAGCCTCCCCTTCATTGAAAGGGTTTTGGGTCTATAAACTTGCTCAAGGGTGGGAATTCCTTGAAGGAGAGTGACTCTCTGTTTTCATGATTCAGGTAATACTTTTTTTCATTTGACATAGAAAGTTTCTGCTTACAGACAGTAAAAAAGAATTTAGTTGGCTACCTATCTCTTTCACTTCCCAGGAACCTCATGATCAATTGGCCAGTGCCATGGTTCTCTGTGTTAGAGCATTTTGGTTGCTGCCTGACTCCACTGTTCATCATGGTAATCATGCCCACCTTGCCTTTGATGGTCGAGTGCTGCCACTTGGCCCCTGCCACACTGGGATCCAATCATTCCTGTTACATTTAGATTTCTCAATTCAGTGACTATAGTTTCTATTGTAAGTTCTGGCCTACAGAGTAGAATGTCACAGAGCTCTTCAAGGATGCCAGGACTCCCTCACAAACTTACTTCTCATAGTTATGGTGAAAAGTATGTCTCCAGGACCCTCCCAATGTGAGTGAGTCATTCTTGAATGACAAACCCACTCTAACATCCCAATGTCTCTTAGTCATTTAATCCCTCCCTCTACATTAAACCAAGGGAAGTTCAGCATTTCCAACTTGCTCACTGTGGGTGACCTTCTGGCCCATGTTTCAGCCAACTGACTAAACAAACGATTACAGCACTTTCCAAAGGCCTGAGCTGCAAAATTAAATGCATGCTGTCTCCTTCCTTTATCCACATCAATAAATTCATTTTGATCTAATTTGTGTTTCTCCTACCATGATCGTACGTTCTTAATATGCATTCCCTTACATGTTTTCCAAACTTTTATAAATTAGAAAACGTAAATGCTTAATATTTATTTGGAGTATAGCATAAATCCTCATGAACTGCACTTTGTACCTCACCTTTAGGGGCATCTTGGGACTTGAATGTAGTTATAGGTCTAGAAACAAAGACGGGTCCTGAATAGAATCAGCATCATCTTGCATGGCAACTGCCTTGGGGGAGGCCCTTAGAGTTTCCTCTGGTGATGCAGGATTAATCCCCTTAGAAGAGGCTGGAGAGGGCTCTTCTGCTGGCAAAGAACCCTTATCATAATTTAGGGGCTCAATGTCCTCAGCTTCATCAGGGCTGAAGCTGATCTCCATTCCAACTTTGAGCAACACATTCCTTCCTGGTTAATACACTGACTTTATCAGTAGACACCTTGTGAGGCCGAGGGTTCAAATTGTGTTGGTTTGGCCAGTCATGGGATGAGATCCTGCATTTGATTTTCAGTGATCTTAGTCCTAAGGCTATAAGAGATAAAGGTCTCCTTGAGGGCACAAAATTGCAGCTTTTAGATCAAGTATGTAGCATTTGACCTGGGAATTCAAACCCTGAGCTCATTCTTTGTTCAATGACAATAGAAGCCAATCTCTTTACATTTGTTACTTTGCCAATCATGTTCAAAAGCATTATATACACAGTCAACAAAATCTTTGCTTCTTATAAGTGGGTGATTAGGAGTATCCAATGGTAATATTTTGCATATCTCTATTGACAGAGTACACCATGGACTATCTATCAGTGCCTTCTTTATTAATGGAAACAGAGTTATTTGCATCGTTAAACCTAATTGGATGAGAGAACCAATTCCAGAAACCTCAGCACCAATTCAGGAAACCCATCCTTACAATTCTCTTCCTTTAGAACCACTCTTGGGGCAAAAATCTGTATTAGTCTTGGTTCTCCAGAGAGACAGAATCAATAGTGTGTGTGTGTGTGTGTGTGTGTGTATGTGTGTGTAATACCCCATCAGCTCTCCTCATTCTCAGGCCATCAGACTCAGACCAAATGAATGGGTACCCTGTGGACCAGTCAAGTTAACACATACAGTTAATTAGCATATTACGTATAGACTGAAAAAATGGCCACAGTTATTTTTCAGCTCCTCCTATTAACACTTAGAGTCTACTTCTTTCCCACTTGAATCTGGGCAGGTATTGGGATTTGCTTTGGACAGTAAAATGTGGTCGAAGTGACAATATGCCAGTTTTGGGCCTAGGCCTTAAGAAGTCTATGCTCCTGCTTTTGAGCAAGCTTCGATTAGCCTGCTAGTAGAAGAGAGACACAGGGCCCAATCACTCCTGATGTCCCAATTGCCAGCCAGCCAGCTGCCAGCCAGGTAGGTAAGACCATCCTCAACTAGCCAGGCTTCAGTTGATCTGCTAGCTGAACACAGATACCTGCCTAAGACCAACTGGGATCAATGGAGCCCAGTGAAAATCAGCAGAAAGTTTCAGCTGACCCATAGACTTGTGAGCAGTAACATATGGTTATTGTCTCAACAGTGACTTGTTTTCAAATCATTAAGTTTTGAAGTGGTTTGTTATGCAGCTGAAGATCACGGACCCAGATGCCTTGTCAGTCATTTTAAGTTAGAGGCATCTGCTTTGGACCATTTCCTGTGCCCTCTGAGGTGGCAATCATGAAATATGTATGGAGAAACTATTAAATCTATTATGCAGTTTATAAAACATAAACTTTCATAAGCTGGTTCTACAGCAAGCCTGCATATACATGCATTGTCATTATAGACAGCCCTCCTCAAGAGTCCTCAAATGAATTCAAACCATCAATACTCAGGACAGGCTGGTAACACAAGATATGCCTGGAATTTTTTGTTTCATGAATGAGCAGATTGCTATATATAAGTCATAATAGAATTGGATGAATCACTTTTTATACAGTATAGATCTCTAAAGCCTGTGGTTAGGGTTAGGAACTTAAAATAAGGCTTCATGGGTATAACCAGAAAAAAAAAAAAAAAAAAAACCTCATGAAAAGGAAAGAATGTGACAATGGTGGAGACCCTGAAATAGGTCTAACAAAGTAACCAAAAGCAGACAAAAAGTCATGTCCATGGTCTATCAGTCCTGCTACCAGCCTCATCTCAAGGGCACTCTGAATTTATCTGCTGCTCATCTGTTGTGCCTCTCAGTCCCTCTTGCACTTGCTGCCTCATTGTTCAACAAGCCAGGCCCTTAGCTCTTGAAATTTACTCTTCCTAGAAAGCTCTTCCCACAGACACCTTATGGGTCACAGAGTGCTCAAATATTTGGTCGATCATTATTCTGAATGTTTCTGTGAGGGTGTTTTTTGATGAGATTAACCTTTAAATCAGTAGCCTGAGCAAAACAGATTACCCTCCCTAATGTGGGAGGGCCTCATCCAATCAGTTGAAGGCCTGAATAGAACAAAAGGTTAACATTCCCCTGAGTAAGAAAGAATTCTCCTGCCTGATGGCCTCTGAACTAAGACATTAACTAAGACATTGGTTCGTTCGTTCTTTCTTCCTTCCTTCCTTCCTTCCTTCCTTCCTTCCTTCCTTCCTTCCTTCCTTTCTTTCTTTCTTTCTTTCTTTCTTTTCTTTTCTTTTTTAACCAAATCTCACTCTGTCACCCAGGCTAGAGTGCAGTGGCACGGTCTCAGCTCACTGCAACCTCTGCCTCCTAAGTTCAAGCATCCTGTATCAGCCCTTTGTATTTTTAATAGAGATGGGGTTTCACCATGCTGGCCAAGCTAGTCTTGAACTCCTGACTTCAAGTGATCTGGCTGCCTTGGCTTCTCCAAGTGCTGGGATTACAGGTGTGAGCCACTGCCCTGACCACCAGCCTGTGGCTTTTGAACTCAAACTGGGACATGTGCTCTGCAGATTTTGGACTTGCCAGCCTCCATAATCACATGAACCAATTCCTTTGCAATAAATCTCATGCACATATACGTACATATGTAAGTGTGAATATCTCCTATTGGTTCAATTTCTCGGAGGAACTCTGACTAATGTATCTGCTTTCTGGAGGTCACCTTCTCAGTAAAGTCTTCCATAATCATCCTATTAAAACAGAAAACTATTCCCTATGCCTCTTTCTTTCTTAATTCTCTGTAGCTTTTTTTTTTTTTTTTTTTTTTTTTTACTACATCCAACATGCTACAATTTTACCTCTTTTTTTTTTTTTTTTTTTTTTTTTTTTGAGACGGAGTCTCGCTCTGCCGCCCAGGCTGGAGTGCAGTGGCCGGATCTCAGCTCACTGCAAGCTCCGCCTCCTGGGTTCCCGCCATTCTCCTGCCTCAGCCTCCCGAGTAGCTGGGACTACAGGCGCCCACCACCTCGCCCAGCTAGTTTTTTGTATTTTTTAGTAGAGACGGGGTTTCACCATGTTAACCAGGATGGTCTCGATCTCCTGACCTCGTGATCCGCCCGTCTCGGCCTCCCAAAGTGCTGGGATTACAGGCTTGAGCCACCGCGCCCGGCCAATTTTACCTCTTTATTTTATGTATTGCTTGCCTATGAAAACTTAATGGGAGCAGGGATTTTTGTTCATCTTTCCCCTCACTTCCCCAGGCTTCTCCAGCATACAGGACAATGCCTGGCACATAGTATATGTGCAATAAATATGTTGAATGAATAAACTTGAAAAAAAAGAAATTCAGTAGTTCAAGTGTTGCTTTTGATCAGATTTTTTTTTCTGAGCTCTGCAGATTTCACATATACAATCCACAAGAAATGTGGTTGTAATGGTCTGCGTAACTGCCACAGAGAATATTCCAGAAGGATGGGCAAGAGCATGGAAGGGAAAAAGACCTTTCAGATAACTCACCTGGAAAAGCAGACATTAGGGAAGGCATGAAGTTAGGGTATTAGATTTTTATGGCTGCTATATTGACTTACCAAAAATTAAGAGGCTTAAAACAATAGAAATGTATTCTTTCACAGTTATGGAGGCCAGAAGTCTGAAATCAACAAGTCAGCAGGGCCATACTCCTTTGGGGGAATTGGTTCCTTGCTTCTTTCACTTTCCAGTAGCTGTCACCATTCCTTGACCTGAGCCTGCAGCACTCCAGTCTCTGCCTCTGTGGACACATTGCCTCCTCCTCCTCTTCTTTCTGTGTGAAATCTCTCCCTGCCTCACTCTTCTAAGGACATACATTGATATGGTTTGGCTGTATCTCCACCCATATCTTATCTTGAATTGTAGCTCCCATAATACCCATGAGTAATGGGAAGGACCCAGTGGGAGGTAACTGAATCATGGGGCTGGGTTTTTCCTGTGCTGTTCTCATGCTAGTGAATAAGTCTCATGAGATCTGATGGTTTTATAAAGGACAGTTCCCCTGCACATGCTCTTTTGCCTGTTGCCATGTAACACATGCCTTTGCTCCTCCTTTGCCTTCCACCATGATTGTGAGACCTCCCCAACCATGTGGAACTATGAGTCCATGAAACCTCTTTTTCTTTATAAATTACCCAGTCTCTGGTTTGTCTTTATTAGCAGCATGAGAACAGACTAATACACACATCATTGGATTTAGGGCCCACATGGAAGACCCAAGATAATCTCCTCATTGCAAAATCCTTACCTTTATAACATCTTTAAATATCTCTTTTCCAAACAAGGGAACATTCACAGGTTCCAGGAAACAGGATAAGGACATGTCTTTTTGGGGACCACCACTCAATTCATAACAGTGAGATAAAAAATTGGATTGTGCCATGATTCCACAATGACAATCCTTGAGGTTGTTGTCCAGTTGCCGACATGGGGGTACTTTCTGAGGGATGTGGGCCTTTGTAGTCAAGATAACTAAACCTTCTCAGGGTTCCCTAAGGACTCAAACTAATTCAAATTAATAAGTAAAGCTTTAAACATTTACTTATCAAGGTAAAGATCATTTTCAGGAAATCATGTGCTGGAAGCAAGACCAAGCATTTTCTTTAAACAAGAGAGTCAGCTGTGGGTCAGACTTTTGATTCTGATTCTTTTCTTTCCCTTCTCCTAATCTTATGATAGGTATTCTTATAATCTGGCTCAATAGCTATCATGTGCTTTAATCCACGGAAAGGCAATACACTGCACTTTGCACTCAAATTTTTAAAACGTTATCAAGGTCATCTCTTAAGCAATCTCTTAAGCAGCACGAGGACATGCAAAGAGATCCAAGTTCAGAATTTCTGGCTGTTTTTCCTGGTGCTAGTCTCTATATTTTCACCTTTCCCTGATGTTCAGGAGGCTTGAAACTTTTACATGAAATTTATTTTGTTTAAAGTATTATAATGGGCAGTTTTCAGGACCAAGTGTTCCACAATTTATTTAAATATCCCATATAACCCTCCAGTTCCCTGAGTAAGTATAAACAACTATTCTATTTAAATTTTAAGACCCTAAATTTTATTATAGCCAGAAATAGTTTCTTTTTGCTGTTAGAAGTGGAACCACTCAAGTCTCTGACCTTACCATTCCTAGGCCAATAAAATATCTATTAAAAGGTCATATGCCAGTGACATGTAATATCTACTAAGTGAATTCATAAGTCTGATTCTGGCATTAAAAACTCTTTGACAATTAAACTTTCACTACCCTGGGCACTCTGCCTATGGGATAGCCCTGTTATGCAAGGAGCAATATGAAAGAAAGAAAGAAACAGAGAAAGAAAGAAGCAGAGAAAGAAAGAAAGAAAGAAAGAAAGAAAGAAAGAAAGAAAGAAAGAAAGAAAGAAAGAAAGAAAGAAAGAAAGAAAGAAAGTTAAATTTCAATTGAAAATGGAGAAATACTTGTGAAATGTATTTCAAAAATTCATTTAGCAAAATATAAATAACGAGCTGGGCATAGTGGTATGTGCCTGTAGCCCCGGCTACTTGGGAGGCTGAGGTGGGAGGATCGCTTGAGCCCAGGAGTTTCAGGCTACGGCGAGCTACAATTGTACTACTGCACTCCAGGCTGGGTGACAGAGTGAGAGTTTGTCTCTAAAATAAATAAATAAGTAACAACGTAAACTTTTATATTTTGGGGCTTAGTTTTTAGGAAAAAAGAGGCACATAACAATAAAATAAACTGGTGGCATCTATTCAACATTGCAATATCTAAGGTATGGCCTGAGGTCTTAGTGATGGCCTCTACTATTTCCTTAAAAACTAATCAATTAATACAGTAAAATAAAATAAAGCAAATTTTTCTTAAACATGTAAGACAAACTTAGATCCAGATTGGGTGCTCTAGAGGGCTGTTTCCTGCATGGTTTGTCTCCTCCGTCATTATCCACAGGACTCTGAGGAGTTGTAGGAATATGCTGGTGCTGAGTTGAGGCCCAGCTTCATCTCCAATAGTTGAGGCCCAGCTTCATCTCCAATGTCATGGAAAGGGACTGTACATCCTGGGGACAGAGCCCTGTGCTCCCCTATGCCACTTGGACACAGCCTGGGGAGAGAGTGACCTCCTGGGTGTATCCACATTAGAGACCCCGCTCTTTTATCATGACCTGACCTTCATACCGATGACCCCAAGACACTATACACCAAGGCCAAATAATCTAATTAGTAATAAGAGCAGGGCGTTAGTAGAGTGATTTTAAAATAAGGATTGAGAGAAAGAAAGATAATCAGTTAACATGCAGTCAACATTCTAATGCAATCTGATACGGCTGTCCATCATGTGGCAGAGAGATGTGAGGGCCAAGGAAACAGCTAGGCTACCTTCTCCTCTTGTCCAGGGTGCTGTGAATTTAAGCAGCAGTAATAGACTGATGGCAGTGGAAGCCTCCACCTGTGAAGATCAATGTGCTTCTAAAGGCTATGTCTGAAACTTAAGGGATTCTGGACTCCCTGTGACATCTATGCAAAATCTGGGCTAGAATATACATCCTACCCAGACATACTGATGCCAGCCTTCAGATAGATTTTACTACAATGAGTACATGGAGACTCATATTCAGTAGGTTCTGATGAGATGTTTAAATATTAAAAAAATAACTGTACAGCTTACCTTCATTTAGAAAGGGTATTTGATCTGATAAATAAAGGAAAATGAAGTAATGGGTGGGTGGTCTTGATTGTTTTCTTTATCTTCCTAATCCTTAGCTGGGGAATATTTTTTTTCTACCAAATGTGTATTGGGTGGTGCTTACCTATGCTGTCTTCTCAGAGACATAAAAGCAGAATATTGTCATTTCATGGATTACAGAACTAGCCTCCTAACAGGTTTCCTGGTTCCCCTTTCCAGTTCATTTTCCACATTACATGCAAAGAGATTCTGCTAAAACAAAAGCTGGAGCATGTCCTCTCAATGGCTGCTCCCGTCTTCTGGATAAAGCGTCAAGCTCTTGATGCTTCTTGCAATGGTCTTGCATGCTCTGGTCCCATTATGGTTTCCCTTGGTCTCAGTTCTTTTCATTGGAATGGACTTCTTTCTGATCCTGCAATGTTCCCTTTGCCTTAGGCCAGCTACATCTGCTGTTCCCTCTGACTTGAATCCCCTCCTATGACTTCTAAGAGTTCTCATTCCTACTCACACATCTCTTATATTGACTTAAGATTCACATCCTCTGGAAATGATGTGCAGTGAAGCTAAGACCCTGTTTTATATTAGTAGTAGGCCATCTCTTGGACCAGCAGTTATAAATCAAAGACCACTGGTAGTGTAAGTACTTTGAAAAGAGATTTAGGATTATATATGTAGACATTCTGAAGCAATTATCAAAGATATGTTGGCTTTGTAATATTTTCTGACAGAATCATCTCTTTGGCACTGGATACTCTATGCAGCAAAAATATCCATCATGTCCAAAGCTGCCACTGCATGCTTCAGAGTTTTCAAGAATAATTTCAAAATCCTTTTAGTCAGGCAAATTTTTACTCTGAGTACTTTTTATTTGGTTTTAAAACCTAATGATCTATACGTTGCTGAACAGTTTGTTCTACCCTCTCTACTCTTTGATATTAAATTGAATTAAATAAACAAGACACATCAGTGAGAAACCCAAATGTCAAAATGACTGATTTTTAGCTCCCTTTGGTTAGAATTCTCTCCTGGCATGCATTCTAACCAATAGCTCCTATTCTGATAGGGAATGACTTAATGAAGTTCTTGCATGTATTTAAGCCTGTCCCAATAAGAATGTATTCTTATTAGTGAGCTCATCCTCAAGAGATGGGAAGAGAGCAGCTGTAATGAGAGCAGCTTGTGCCTGGATTGGCTTGGGTCTCACTGCAAAACAATTTTCCATTGTCTTAGGCATTTGCCTAAGAGAATGTTATATATATTAGAAAAAAAGATAATTGGTATTGCTGTCAAGAGAGTAACTGAATTTCCTTGTTTCATATTGTTAAACTTTTGAGAGGACTTAATTTGCCTTTTACAATGGGGAAGATAGTGAATTACAGAGAGACATGAGCTTTTGAGAGTATCCTAAAAAAACCTGCAAAGACCCTGAGAAAGCTGAGGGTTTGATGGAGTCTTTTGGATACATGTTAAAGTCTATTGCCAACATTTCCAGAGCTTTCACCCCGATCCACCATCACATCCCCAAATACAGGATATCCCACAGCCATCAAATCAGGGCATGAATTCTAGATACACTTTCCCTTCTCCTTATTGATTTCATTTTCCAAATCTATACACAACATTTTTTATGAAAGTAATGTGTGATACTACTCCTTTCCTTCCTTTAGCCCAAGAGTTAACAAACTTTTCTTAAAGAGGCAGAGAGTACATATTTTAGACTTTGTAGACTACAAAGTCTCTGTCACAACTACTCAATGCAGCTGTTGTAGCGTGAACTCATAGACAATGCATAATGGAATGGGCATGGCTGTGCTCAATAGAAATTTTAAGGACACTAAAATTTGAATCTCAAATGATTTTCACGTGCTCTGAAATATTCTTCTTCTTTTGATTATTTTTCAATCAGTTCAAAATGTCAAAATCATTCTTAGTGCACTGGCTGTGCAGAAAGAGGCATTGGCCTGGATTTGAACCCTGTTCTTGTTTGGCACTATTCAATAGAACCGTCTGTCATTGTGGAGAAGTTGCATATTGGCACTGTCAAATACCAAAGCCACTAGCTACATGGGAATACTGAGTACATGAAATGTGGCTAGTGTGACTGAGAAACTGAATTTCAAATTTTATTCAATTTTTCAATAACTTATATTTAAATAACCCTGTATGACTAGTGTTCACCACCTTGGACAGTACAGCTCCATAATTTTCTTTCCTATTAACTTGAAAAAATGGTCTTATCTCTTGCCTAGATTAAAATGGACCCCCAAATCCTTTCCTTTGCTGCTTAAGTGATATAGCTATAAATCTGTAGAGACAACAGTTGATGTCTTGATTTTATATATTACATAGCAAACACAGGGAAACACACAGAGCACATGCAAATACCCATACTGCACATGCGCATGAGTGCATACAATCCTGATATAGCTCTTCATTGGAATTCCATCACTTCCAAATTCAGTGAACAAATAATCATGGGGAAAAATGCCTACCACTTAGTAAGGATAGTCCCCTCCTATTCAATGTCTATTATAAAAAATGCAGTATTGGATAATGAAAGCTATCATGTAGTATAAACTTAAACTTTTGTGGTGGTTTCCTTAATTACTTGTCACAAAATCCTATACCTCCTTTAGACAGCTTGCAATAATGAACTTGCAAAACTGACCTAAGAGATATCATCATGTGAAATCCGCAAAGTGATCATTTCCAAGTAAATGACGGTACATAAACTCTAGGTCATCTTAAATCAAATCTCAGCACTTCACGCTGAGCTCACAGGTCAAGGCCAGAGAAGCTGACCAGTGAAACACAAAAGCATAAAATCACTGTTATTTAAATGGTTTTGGTAACAATCATTTAGCATACCTGTAAAGTCTTATTCATTATAAAATGATGCAATTATATTTTTCATCTTGATTAAACCCATTTAGAGTGAAACTTCTATCATCATTGGCAAAGATGATTTAGGGTTAATTAAGGAAATTCTAGAGCGAGAGATGAGTGACAGTTGTCTGTCGTGGGTAACACAAAACAATAGGGAAGAAGGTTAGGTTAATGGTGAGAAAATAAACACTTGCCCTTACAATCCTAGTGCTAAGTTTAGAATAATCCCAGGCCTAGTTACTCCTTGGAAACTCTCCATGGCTCCAGCTGAGGCCTTCTTTTCTTTGTCATGCTATATTCTCTCCACTTTCCTTCCATTTTTATATGTATGATTCACAAACCTTTGATCTCCAGCTAAGACTTCTCTTCTCAAATCCAAAGTGGTACATTTAGCCATCTACATGACTTCTCCAGATGCCTCAAAACATCTCAATCATACTATGTCCAACATTGCTGTCATGGCTCCCTCCTCCTCATCCCCAGTTTGGCAGTTTGACACCTAGCCCAGGAATAGGTGTCAAAATCCACTCAGTTGCACAAACCACATGCCTAGGCAATTCCTTGACTCCTCCCTTTCCCTGTACCCTACAGTCAATCTGGCTCCAGGTCCTGCCTCTCACATCCTTCTGCCTCTCTCCATCACCACTGTCATAAACCAACTCCACACTGCCAATGTCTTTTGCCTGCACTAACATAATATTCCTAGCTAATCTTTTGCATTCCGCTTGCCCCTTCTATCTTTTAATTTGCTCCCCACATCAATCAATAAAAATATTTTCAAAGCCGAAATCTGATAATATCAATTCCTTCAGCCAGCCTTGTCTGTTTTTTTTTTTTTTTTTTTTAGACAGAGTTTCACTATTGTTGCCCAGGCTGGAGTGCAATGTTGCGATCTTGGCTCACTGCAACTTCTGCCTCCCGGGTTCAAGCGATTCTCCTGTCTCAGCCTCCTGAGTAGCTGGGATTACAGGCGCATACCACCACATCCAGCTAATTTTTGTATTTTTAGTAGATATGGGGTTTCATCATATTGGTCAGGCTGGTGTCAAACTCCCGACCTCAGGTGATCCACCATCCTCGGCCTCCCAAAGTGCTGGGATTACAGGTGTGAGCCACCACGCCCAGTCAGCCTTAAGTCTTATTAGGATAAAAGCCAAAATTGTTAATGCAGCAGCCAAGGCTTTATGGGTTTCATTTCTGTCTACCTTTCTGGCTCCACTGCATACTCTTTTCCTGATGCTCTTTGGTCTATTTACCATGACTCTTCAGTTCCTTACACACACCATGGTCCCTCCTATCACAGGGACTTTGTGTGTATTATTATCTGTATCTGAAAGGGTTTATCTTCATCCACACACACACTCTTTCTCACTCTACTAGACCTTATTATCATTTACTTAGTTAATTCCTACTCAACCTTTGGCTCTTAGTTCAAACATCACTTGCTCCAAGATGTTCTAGCTGATCTTCAATCCCCTAAACCTACCTCACTCAGAACAGTCTGGGTTTTCCTGGCACCATGCTCCTTTCTTTCAGAGAACTTGTCTGGGTTTGTAGCTAGACAATTAGTTCATGTGACCATTTGTTTATTGCCTCCTTCTCTCCTTTTTTGGGGGGATAAATTCCACTGGAGCAGGGACAATGTCTACTTTTTACCAAGTATGGTTTCCCCAAAACTTGGTCACTGGCATATTGAATACATTCAAGAAACGTGTGAATGGATAAAATGAATACAATGAGGACCTGGGGATAGTGTAGGTGAGTCTATGGTGGCATCTGGGGTTGGGAAGGGATATAATGCCAACCTTCCTTGCAAGCCCAAGCTACTCCAATGATGTTTCACCTCTGTGGACAGTGTTAACCCATGAACTCAATATCCAGACATCAACCAATATCCAGGATGTTAAGGGCCTTTTCAGTATGATTGGCTTACTAATTTATTCCTCCCTTCCTCCAAGTCACTTTTCTATTCTTATTCTCAATTTTCCCCTTATCTCATATTCCTCAATTATTTTTTATGGATTTTTATCTTTCAGTGCTGCATGCATTATTATTATCTGTGTTCCTTCTCTGAGACCAAAACTACCTTTTAATAAATAACATTTATAATTATAACTTATTTATCCCAACCCTCATTGTACTGCTAAGCCTCAAAAATCCGAGCTGAGATCCAATCCTGGTGGCTAAATGACAATACAGCAGCCAGCTGGATATGTAAGCCTCATTGTCTCAGTAGCATTATTCTTGTTTTGCCCTTAAGGCTACTTGTAGTTTCTATCACATACTTTTTCTCATCCACTTCCTGCCATTCCTGAGTTCCCCTGAATTTCTGGGCCTACAATAAAATATGGATTAATAAAGCAAAAACAGGGCCTATTCAAATTCGAGCATCCAATGAAAATAAAAGACAGAGAAAGCATGCAGCCAGCATTTAAACCTGTGCTTTGATATCTTAGGATTTACCATGAAAATATTTTTCTGGGAACAGGTTCTGGGGTCTGTGCTTAGTGTATCTACTCTTTTTCCCAATGTATCCTTTCCAGAGATATATTTGTATCCATCTGACATTGATTCATGCAGCCAGATGGCAAAGGACAGAGCTGGACCACTCTAGGCAATGTGTGTCCTACTTACAGGTCCAACAATCTGTAGTCTAATACTAAATAAAGGTATTGGGCCTTTAAGTTTCAAAAAATGCAATTTTGTTTGTTGGTTATCTTACATGTAGCAGGGACAGTCTGAATGCTGGATGTATCAATTCCAACAAGCAAGGAGATAAGATGTTAAACTGATTCCCCAAGGCTGGATAGAGAGAAGTATAGTGGGTGTCATTGCCAACCCTGTGAGATGCTGACAAAGCCACTGAGAACCAGGAGTAAATGTTTAGGAACCTAAGGAACAAATTCCTTATCACTGGCAGACAACTGTAATGACCTTGTGATATGGTGGGAAGTGTCCCAGGGTATTCAGAATGTGTAAGATCTTCAAGGGCCTTCTGAACTATCTAAAAGAGATGGAAGAGGCATTCCTGTGCAGAAGGTGTTAGTGCTGAGAGCTTGTTCCCTGACGGAAACAAGGTAAAAATCAAAGGGATATAAACTGAATCGGAGCATTCCATAGAAACAAAGATGCCACTAGGGAATGTGCTCTCACATCAAGACATATTAGATCAGAATGGCCTTGTTCAAAAATGGCCACAGGTATGTAAAATCAAATATCAGTAGTTCAATATGGTATAAAACTGGGTAAAGTGTACATGAATTGATTAGCAACCTAATATAATACAGTTGTCCCTAGGCATCCATGGGGGATTGGTTCCAGGACGTACTTTGGATACCAAAATCCATGTATGCACAGGTTCCTTATATAAAGTGGTGCAGGCAGGGGTGGTGGCTCTGGCTGGGGATGGTGGCTCAGGCCTGTAATCCTAGCACTTTGGGAGGCTGAGGTGGGCAGATCAGCTGAGGTCAGGAGTTCAAGACCAGCCTGGCCAACATGGTGAAACCCTGTCTCTACTAAAAATACAAAACTTAGCTGGGCATAGTGGCACATGCCTGCAATCCCAGCTACCCAGGAGGCTAAGGCAGGAGAATCACTGGAACCTGGGAGGCGAAGGCTGCAGTGAGCCTAGATCGCGTCACTGTCCTCCAGCCTGGGCGACAGAGTGAGACTCTGTCTCAGAAAAAAAAAAAAAAAAAAAAAAAAAAGTGGTGTAGTATTTGCATATACCCTTTGCACATCTACACTTTGAATCATCTCTAGGCTAGTTATAATACCTAACTCAATGTAAATTCTATGTAAATTAGTTGTTATACGGTATGATTTAGGGAATAATGACAAGGACAAAAATCTATACACGTTCAGTACAGACACCATTTTTTCCCCCAAATATTTCTTATCTGCAGTTGGTTGAATCCGCAGATGTGGAACTTATGGATACAAAGGGCTGACTGAACTGTAACAGGGAACTTTATAGAGACATCTCTGTTCTCTTCTACTCACATCTTAGTTTTATTGCAACAGATCAAACGTAGAAATATCATTTCATCAGTCAGTCTTGGAACTCAGAGGGGTCTTCCCAACTGGGGTTTTCAATAACATATCTGAGGAAGTGTTTAGGAAGATGAGGGACTATTGTTTAACCAACTAATCCAGGGACTCGTGTTTTGCTGCTTTTTAGTTTTTCTTTCTCATGGAAACTCTGGCATTGGTGCAATGACTGGCTTTGTGTCCTAAAGCTCCCCTTACCTCTGATAGTCTCATCCTTTAATCTCCACACTGGCTTCAGGTATCACTATAGAATTATTGAAGAAAAATGCCCAGAATCCTATCCACAGTATTTTGGTAACTTAGTTTCCAGATCATTTGGTTCCTGATTTTACTCTGATCTTCTTAGGCATCTGGAGGCCTGTCCATTCCCAGCACAGGGTTCCTGGCTACCTTCCTGTTCACTCTGTATCCTTAGTATGTAGCACAGTGCCTGACACATAGTATATGCTCAATAAATATCTTTTGGATGAATATTTAAAATGAATGGGTCTGAACTTTACTGTTTCTTCAATTTAAAAAATAAGAATGTATATGCAACTTTCTATTGCCCAACTATTTAGTCTACAAAATATTAACTCATTCTATGAAGTCATTAAATATCTCCTCTATGCCAGGTGCTTGGAGAAATAACAGAGATGCGGCCCCTGTGTGGGGATGAAACAAGTTATAAACAAGTAATCACATGAATAAGATATTTTCAGAAAGATGGTGCCACACATTAAAAAAAAAAAAAAGGAATAAAGACAGAAACTACTCTGCCATTTGAGAAAGTCTCTCCGTAAAGAAACACTTGAACCAAGAACTGAAGAAAAAGGTACCAGTGTGGAGATGTCTAGAGGAATTGTGGCCTAGCAGCAGAAACAGCAGAAGCATGGTCATGGTTCCATCTGGGGACAGACAAAGAGCTGGAACAGTGGGAGTATAGTGTGCACTGGGAGGGGGCGGGTGGAGATGGATACAGGGCCACATTGTGCAAACACCTGCTGAGGAGGTAGGACTTGACACCTTCTGATAAATCCACAAAGGGTTTAAGTGGGTTAGTGGCTTTATCTGAATGACTTGAATGTCCACTTTTTATATGTAATTAGTGTTAATCAGTTTAACATAATAAAAAATCGGAATGATACTGATGTGCGAAAATATCCCATCTGTCAAAATTATTCTTACAGTAAACTGATATATCATAGCTACTCTCCTCCCTCCATTTTTCTAAAAGTGTCTTTTAAATATATATACATATATATACACACATATATACACACAGACACATATATATGTGTGTATATATGTGTGTATATGTATGTTTTTTTGAGACATAGTCTCAATCTGTTGCCCAGGCTGGAGTGCAGTGGCGCAATCTCAGCTCACCACAACTCCGCCTCCCAGATTCAAGCAATTCTCCTGTCTCAGTTCCCTGAGTAGCTGGGATACAGACATGTGCCACCATGTCTGGCTAATTTTTGTATTTTTAGCAGAGATGGGGTTTCACCATGTTGGCCAAGCTGGTCTCGAACTCCTGACCTAGTGATCACCCTCCTCAGCCTCCCAAAGTGCTGGGATTACAGGCTTGAGCCACTGCACCCGGCCTTAAATATATTTTTTAATTAAAAAAATTTTTCTTTTACCTCTACTCAAGATAGCTTTGATCTCTTAAATATTGAGTACTTATAAAAGAGGGTAAAGTAGTCATAAGATATAAAGAACATTGAAGCAATAAACACCTACTGACTACTTTATAAAATCCTTTCTCCTTCCCTGACTCCTCAGAGGTAATGGTGGTTTTGAATTTTTTGGTTTTATCGTTCTCATACTTTTAAAAATTTATTTGTATACTAAAACAATATGTTGATTCATTTTGCATGCTTTTAAATTTATTGGATTGAATCATACTGTATATATTTTCTTGCCACTTGTTTTTTTAACTAAATATTTTGTTGATGAAATGTATCCGAGTTGTTATGTGTAGCTACAAGTCGTATTTATTTAGCTGTTGTGTGATATTCTTTTGTAGGAATATATTAACATTGCTTTATTCTACGATTATAGGTGGGTTAATTTTCATTTCTTTTTCCAGTACAGAGAGTGTTGCTATGAACACTCTTGCACAACGCTTCTGATACACATAGGCTACAATTTCTCTAGGGAGTTTCTACCTTGATGAGGAATTTCTGGTTACAGGACTGCACACCTTCAACTTCACTAGATAATCTCAAATTGTTTTTCAGAATGTTTGCACCAATTTTTACTCCCACCTGCAGCTTACAGTTGTCCCAGATGCACCATATCCTTGCAAATTGCTTGATATTGTTAGATTTTAAAAATGTGCCTGTCTGAAGGTGTAAAATAATATAACACTGTGGTTTCAATGTGCATTTCTTTGATTACTAATGAGCTTGAGCCTACTTATATGTTGCTAATCATTTGTGTTTTTCCATATTTGAAGCACCTGTTTGAGTTTTTCCACATTTTTCTATTATTTGTCTTTCACTTAATCTGTAGGAATTTCATATATAATAATATAATACTAGGTTATAATATATTACTATAATTTAGAGTATATAAAATACAATATAACACAGTTGACTCTGTATCCATGGGTTCTCTGTATCCATTGGTTGAATCCATATCCACAGATTCAACCAGCTGTAACTCAAAAAATTTTGAAAAAAAATACATAAATAAAACATAATACAAATTAAAACCAATACAGTGAAACAAGTATTTATATGGCATTTTAGGTATTATAAGTAATCTGGAGAGGATTTAATATATATGGGAAGATGAATAGGTTTTATAATATATATAATATATATTTATAATACATATAAATAAACTACAGTGTTATATTATTTTATACCTCTACGCTGGCATATCTGAGGAAGTGTTTAGGAAGATGAGGGACCATTATTTAACCAACTAAACCAGGGATTCGTGTTTTGCTACTTTTTATTTTTAAGTCTAATGATATTAAGTGATTTTCAAGGATATGGAGCAACTGGGACAACTGTAAACTGCTGGTGGAAGTAAAAACTGGTGCAAAGCCTCTGGAAATCAATTTGAGACTATCTACACCATTTTGTATCAGGCACTTCAGCATCTGCGTGTTTTGGTATCTGTGGGGAGTCCTAGAACCAATCCCTCATGGCTAGCAAAGGATGATGTATAATACTAATTTTTGATTAAGTTTTAACTGTAGGAGTTATCTGTCTTTTTACTCTCTTCAAAGTGTCTTTTGATGAACAGAATATCTTACCTTTAATTTAGCCCAAATTATCAATCTTTCTGTTACATTTTGTTCTTTTTTTATATTGGTAAAGAAAACTTTCCTTTTCCCAAGTGCACGAAGGTATTCTACATAATATTCTAAAGATTTATAGTTTTATATTTCATATTTAATTCTTGAAACCACATAGATAGGATTTTTGCATGTGAGGTGAGGTAGGAATCCAATTTAGTTTTTTTCCATATTAATAATAGTTCTGGCACTATTTATTGAAAAGCCTGAATTTCTCCACATGAATCCAGTGCCATCTCTCTCATAAATCAAGTTCTCACATCAGTGTGCATTTGTTCATAGACCATTTATTTGTACCAATGTTAAATCTGCCAATATCCCACTAATATCTTAATTACTATGTATTCAGAATGATCTTTGATATGTGATGAATCTTTATGTTCTGTCCCACTTCAGAAACATCTTGGTAATTCCTGGGTCATTGCTTTACCATAAAAATTTTGAAATCAGCTTGTCAAATTTTACAAATGTTGACTTTTTTTGGTACTGCATTTAATCTATAGATCAATTTGGGAGAATTTTTTCTTTTTTTTCTTTTTTTTTTTTTTTTTTTGAGACTGAGTCTTGCTCTGTCATCCAGGCTGGAGAGTGCAGTGGCACAATCTTGGCTCACAGCAGCCTCCACCTCCTGGGTTCAAGCAATTCTGCTGCCTCAGACTCCCAAGTAGCTGGGATTACAGGCACATGCCACCACACCCAGCTAATTTTTGTATTTTTAGTAGAAACGGGGTTTCATCATGTTGGCCAGTACTTATTTTTATGTTATTGGCTCTTCTAATTCATAAGCATGTTATAATAGACCTTGTTTGATGTTATACCCAATAATAACTTTACTTGTTATGATGTTATATATTTTTAAAGTTATACTAGCTGCCTGTTGCTTATCTACAGAAATGAAATGGATTTTTATAAATTAATTTTATAGGCAGCGTATTTGCTAACTCATTAATTAACTTATCTGTAGATTATTCTGAATAGTTATTCACATCATTTGCAAATATTTTTTCACTTAATATCTAAATATTATATATTTTATTTACTCTTCTTGTCTTATTGCATTGGACAGAAAGGGATAATAGTGGGCATCCTTTTCTAAGGAGAATGTTTTAATTATAAGGTTTTCCCTGGATTTTGCCTTTGGTTTTTGAGTTTCACACACACATACATTAGTAAAGTTTCTAATTGTGTTGTCTTATTCAAATCTATACTATGACAATATTTGTTTGCAGTTTTCTTGATGCATCAATTACCAAGAGAAGTGTGTTGAACATTTTTGACTACAGAGGTAGATTCAGTATTGTCAATATTTTTACTATACATATTGTGAGAGTACATTATTATGTGCATATAAGTTTAAAATTGTTATATGCTCTTGGAGAACTAAACATTTTGTCATCATGTAACAACTTACTTTGTTTTTGCCTTAAAGTCTATTTCATTTGATACGAACATAGCTGAAGCAGGTTTCTTTTGGTATTTGCATGGTATATTTTTTGTTTCCTTTATATTTACAAGTTTTCTAAACTCCTATACTCCATACATGTCTTTTTGAAGCAGCCTATTGCTGAATTTAAAAAATAAATACAAGCTGACAATCTTTGATATTTGAAAATGGAACATTTTTGCATATGCTGTAATTACTGATACTAATGGATTCATTTTTATGCTTTCTTTTACTTTCCTTTCTGTGCTTAATTCCCCCCCTTTTTTGCTTTCTTTTGTATTATATTTTCATCCAAATATGGATGAAAGCAAGAAAATATTTTCGTTCAAATATGCCTCGTCACTTTTTTAGTCAGTGGCTCTTAATATTCTGTTTCTCATAATTCCAAAATCTCAAGTTGTTAGGGCTTATTCTGCTTTCATTTTCGCTCATTCTCACTCATGGACTTTCTTTGTAATCTCATATTTTTCCCTCTGTAATTTATGGTTTGTTCTTTTATTCTTTTAGCAGCATTGGATGTTTCAATATTTATCACATCCTAGAGTTAATCAATATTTGCCCTCTTCCTGAACATCACAAAGACTTAGAGTGCTTTAATACAAATTATCTCTTTTAAATTGATATTGTATTATTTTATGTTTTAGTTCTATTTTTATTTAACTCCATAACACATTGTTAGTCTTTTATATCAGGAATGTTAATTTATATTTATCTACCCATTTACAATTTTCTTTGGTCTTTGTTCTGACTTTCCATCTGGGGTCATCTTTTCCTCCGACTAGCATATGGAGATACAGTTTCCTTTAGTGAAGAGTTGCTGGTGGGAAACCTTTAGTCCTCACTGTACCCTCGCTCCCCATGTCTTGTCTTCCTGGGCTGTGCTAAAAATGTCTTTATTACTTTCATTGTTAAATGATATTTGGGTTTCTGGAACTTAAATATGACATATTTAGATATGGCATTGTTTAAAATACACTATGCTTGAGATTTCTTAATCTATGAATTTGTGAATCTATTAATTAATCCAGAATTAATTTTATTAATTCTGAAATATAACCTCTTCAAATAATCTCCTGACCTTTTTGCTCTCACCTCTTCTTCTCATTCTATCCTTCATGCCTCTTGATCTCTCTACCATATTTTCCATGTCTTTGATACTTTGCTATATTCTTGGTAATTATACAGATCTCTAAAAATTTACTAATTCTCTTTCTGTTGCTATAACTATGCATTGCATTTTAAATATATTTTTCACTTACAGAGAATCAATCTGTTTGTTTGCAAATGTGCTTCATCACTTTTTTAGTCAGTTGCTCTTTACTCATATTGTCAACCTTAAAAGTACTTGCTTAATATTCTGTTTCTCATAATTCCAAAATCTCAAGTTTTTGTAGGGGTCATTTTGCTGTTATTTTTGCTCACTCTCACTCATGGACTTTCTTTGTATTCACTGTGATTGCTTTCATGTGGTGACATTTCCTGGCACTTTGTCTGTAGTCATAGTTTAGGTCTGGTTTAAAGATGGGTTCCTTTTGAAACAAGCTGATTAATTATGTCAGGAGCCCAGAGGATTTCCAGAATGAGACAGATTGAAATTAAATCTGTTTGTTTTTGGTATTCCGAAATTTTCCAGTTTGGAGCCTAAGCATGGGTCATTTCTTTCTTGTTGCTGGCCACTCAGTTTGGCCCTTCAGTCTGGCCCTGAGTTTGTCAGGTGGGGTGAAATCAGGCTTCAAACCCCCAGTGAGAACCAGCTTGCAATCACGAATTCTCAGGGAGAATTTTTTCCTCCTCTATTCTACACCAAGTTTCAATACCAAGTTCTACCATGCTGACCCTGAGAGACACCTTCAAGATAAAGAACAGCTTGACTGCTCTGCTCACCTCTCTGGTACCTGCTTTCACTTGGACCTTGTCCTCTGAGCATTCCCTACTTTTTTCCTACTCATTGATGCATTTAAACATACTTTAAAAAGTTATACAGAGTTTTCATTGGAAACTCAGGTCTCTCTGTTTTGTTTTCTTGATATTTTGTTATCTTAGATCATATCAGCAACAGATGTGGCATTTTCTATGGCAGAGGGAAACAGGTGACTTCAGGATTGCTTCAGAATCACTGTAATTCTACTAAGAACCAATCAAGTTTGAAGGGCTCATTAACAGAAATGTGATGATATCAAGAGACTATAATGGCTCCTTTTAGCCTGAATTGGATTTCTTTTTAAAGATAGAAACAGAAAGGGCACTTGAAAGAAGTGGATCCAGATGAACAGTTAGAGGAAAGTTTAGAATTTCAAACAAGCTCTCATTTAAAACTAACTTTTATCAGTAATGGGTTATTTTGCATTAACGTGAAGAATACTTTTAATCACCCAAATAATACATAAATACATTATTTCAGTAAACACATGCAAACAAACAATACGGCTAGCTGCAAAGCACCCTTTGGCCACCTCCCTAATCCCAGTCCCCTCCCTCAGGTTAACCATGGTTTAAACTTGGTGTGTAAATGTCCAGAAATTCTCTGTTTATTCATATTCATACATATGCTTATAGAAAGAACAGAACTTGATTTGCATTTTAGAAAAATATATAGATGGTACAGTATTTTGTATGTCTGAACATGTTTTTGTTCTACTCTCTGGCTTGATAGTATGGCTTTAGAATTCCCCATAAAATCATTTTAGAACTCTGAATGCTTTGCTTTACTCTTCAAACTTTCATTTTCTGTAGAGATGCCTGATCTCATTCTGACTTTCCATTTGTGAGTGGTAGTTTTTGTCCTGGAAATGTTGAAAAAAATTCTCTTTGTTTTTGTTAGTCCAAAATTTTCCAGTTTGGAGCCTAAGTGTGGGTCATTTCTTTCTTGTTGCTGGGCACTCATTTTGGCCCTTCAGTCTGGTAATTAACATTCTTCAGTTGTGAAAATGTTTCTTATAATATTTCTTTGATAATTTATTTCCCTTGGTTTTCTCTTTCCAGTGCCTCTGTCAGTTGGGATCCTGTGCTCTGGGCACCTAGCTGTATCTCCTGGTTTTTTTTTTTTTTTTTTTCCTAAAAGATCAGTTCCTTCCCATTTATTTGCTTTTAATTATTTATTGATCTCTTATACACTGGTGTCTCACCTTTCGTATTCTTTGCCACTGTTTTACTTTTCTCTTCACTACCATTTTATAAGATATCATTAAATATCACTTCCAGAAATCTTTGCCACAATCCTCCTTAGGAATATCTATAAACAGGTTATATAATACACATTCTATTAATATATCTTATGGTTTCTGTTGTTTTGTGTCATATTATACATAATTAGATAGATAGATATTATTGATGCTATAGAGGAAAACTATTGATTTTCAAATTTTAAACTGTATCTAGCCCCTAACTAAATTATTTTATATGTTTTCAATTGTTTTATGATCAGAACATAATTTTTTAATAGATATTTCTAGATCTTGTGTTGCACTGTAACTCACTAAGATGCAATATGGTTGGGAGAAGAGAGTGGTTGAGTTTGAGGCACGGAGTACAAAGCAAGGAGGCTGGAGATTAGACTTCGGACCCAGCCCTACCACTGCCTATAAGTGGACCTCTCTGGGCCTCTTTCCACATTGGCTAAATGAAAGCGTCAGCTCAAATTGTGTCAAAACCACCTCTTACCATCCATGTAATTTTGTGAAATTTTATACCTTAGGTCTGCCAGGGTTAGCAATGGCTCTTTTATCCCACCATTGCATGATTAGAAGTTTAACTTGCCCATGGCCCATCAGTTAGTTCACTTTTGTGTGAGTAATAAAAATAGCAGAGCATGGCACTACAGTCTGAACACCAGATATCGCCAGAAGACAGTCCAGTGGAAAAATCCTCTATTAAGGAAGAGAAGATAAATCTGAAGAACTGTCATTCCTGAACACTGGAGGTAATTAAAGCAAAGCCCTCAAGCTTATGTCATCAATTTTTCAATTAATATGCCTCTCTCCCCCTTTAATTGTGTATAAATTCGTAACAGCTGAAAATGAATAAAGGAAGGAACACAGAGAAAAGAAGACTGGAACAAACAATGAAGTAGTGCAGCAATTACCCGTTTACCTGACATCTGCACAGTAGAGAAGGGAAGCACATGATCTGAAATCAAAGGGGACTGGGTTTTTTAAATAATGGACATTACACCTGTATAGTTAGTGTGGATTTCTGTGCAGCAAGACACAATCAAGTCTGCTCATTGGGGAATCTGTTTGCTAAGAAAAGGAAAAAGACTGGAGACTAGATTTCTGGCCTGGCCCTATTCCTGCCTGTAAGTGGACCTCTTTGGGCCTCTTTCCACATCTGCTAAATGAAGGTGTCAGTCCAACTTATGTAAAAACCATAGCAATAGATTAACAAATGTAAGAGATTAGTAGTACATATGATACAAAATGCAAAGAGAGTAAGAGGATATTTATAGGCACCCATCCTTCCTACTTGTTATTGTTTCATAATATAATTTCATGGACAATAAAAATACCAACATAAGCTTCTTTAGTTTAGAGAACCATACCAAAAGCAATGAGTAAACCTGCTTTTTAAATACGTTTGCACACATGCACACACACACACACAAGTACATACCATAGGTGGATAGGTGGATGGAAGAATGGATGGATGGATGGATGGATGGATGGATGGATGGATGGATGAATGGATGGATGGATGGATAGACGGAACACTACTTATAAATCCCTGTCCTCCAATTTTAAGAGAGAAAAGATGTTAAAAGGAAAGACCTATTTTCTACTGTACTCTTTGATAAGTGAGTGACTATTGTAATTTCAAGATTGGAAATCTAGGTGTTAAAATCATTCTCAAAATGCAATCTTTAGATTTCTCAACTAAATTAGCTTCAACCCTTAGATAGAATGTTCCAAAAGGCCAGAATCCTGTCAGAACAAGGACAGAAGCATAATGCCATCGACGAACACCACACACATCTCTACTCTTCATCTTGGGCTCTTGTAAAATCTCACACAATATCTTTTTCACATTTAATCTTGCTAATAAGACTTAAATACTGAGGGACTGTAGAAATAAGACTGATCATGATAAAGCTCTGACTAATACATCTAAGAATATAATTAGGCACAGAATTTAAATAAAAAGAAAAAATCATTTCTAAAACTCCCAGCTGAGTCCCACTTCTGGTAGTCACATCAGGGCAGAGGAAAAACCTACAAATCACATAGAAAGCTTTGTTCACACTGGACCCTTGCTGGGGCAGGCATTCACCTATTAATTCCTCTACAGGAGAAATCAATTGAAATACCACCAGAGATGTCAAAAACCAGTTTTTCTATTAGGAATATTTGATTTTATTCATTAATATTTATTTATTTAAAACATAATCTTGCTCGGTTGCCCTGGCTGTGCAGTGGTGTGATCATAATTCACTGCAGACTGGAATTTTTGGGCTCAAGTGATCCTCCCGCCTCAGCCTCCTCAGTAGCTAGGACTACAGGCATGTGCTACCATGCCCAGCTAATTTTTAAAATTTTTTTGTAGAGATAGGGTCTCGCTATGTTGCCCAGGCTGTTTTCGATTTCCTTGGCTCAAGCGATCCTCCCACTTCAGGCTCCCAAAGTGCTGGGATTATATGCATGAGCCACTGTGCATGGTCCTCATTCATTTTTATAACGAACCCATCACCCCCCAATGTTTCCTTCTGCCCCCTTTATTATGATGGTTGCGTTTTCTTTGTGTATGGTGAAATAGTTTACTTTAGAGCTGGTCTTAGTAAGATATTCTGATATTTTACGTATGAAACAGACATTTAAAAAAAAAAAACAGATTTCTGAATGTAACAGCAGAATTGAGTCTCTCAGCCATGAAATAGCAAACATTTTTTTTCCTCTAAAAAATGTGAGTTTAAAGGCTTTGCCTAAAAATCTTGCCAAAGCTTTCCATGAGTAGATTTGCTAGAGAAATGTATTAGAGAAAACAGGAAAAAGGAGCCTCCACCTAAGCCAGTGTGCCTTTTGTTCTGTGTGACCTAATGTTCATGAGACTGCTTGTTATTCACCTCATTACAAACATCTATCTGTCACAGCAGGTGTTGGGTCAGGAGAGGACACGGTGTCCAGGAAACCTGAAATCAGGTTAGAAACCTCCCAGGCGACCAATTCCCTTTCAATTGACTCTGAGTAGCTGGCACTGCCTGCCACAGTCCCTGGGCTGCCTGCTCAGGAAATGGCTATAATTTAAGTCACAGCGGAAACACTTCTCAAACCACTCTCCCAGAGGGCGTAGGAGCCACACTTCCCATGACAGGAAGGGAAGCTGCCCTAGCCTTTCCAACTGTTAAAGGAAATAGACAATTTCCTTATGGTTTCTTCAACATTTCACTCCCCACAGGATTGGTTTTACACGTTTTTTGCATGAGTCAGTCCCTTTGGGTAAAGTTGAAGCTTGTAAAGTTGTCCTTCCCATTTTTAGCTCCTCAAAACGGTGGGTAAATCTATTCAGGAACTCAGTGTGTCTTCTAAGAGGGAGAAAGGCACAGGCTGCTCTCTGTATCCTCACAGGTCTGTGCTGTGAAATGGTTGGTCTAGATTGCTCCATGGATGAAAGACTGCTGGCCATTTGGGGCGAGATGCCCTGGTAGAGTCTGGCAAAGTCCACTCATTACTTGAGTCCAGCTGACTTTAGTTATGAAGTCATCACCAGAGGGAGAGTCTTTGTCTTGTCCCCAGCTTTCACCAGCCCCCGCTCACACCAGCCCCTGCTTACACCACCATCTCCAATCACCGGGACATGCAAGAGCTTTCCTGTGCATTCTAAGACACGCAAAATATGAGGAGTCATGAGCCTGCTACAGAATCTTCCAGATTTTTGCCTGGAGGGTAGAAGTCAGAGAGGTACATACAAAGTCTCATTTCCTGCTCTACTCTCTCTCTCCCCTTCTTCTTCCAACAATTCCAAGGCCTGGGGAAGAGGGGGGCAAGCTTTCTTCTTTTTCTATGTCTTATCCTGAGTTATGTCATCTTTGGGGACATAGCTAGCAAGGCTCTAGCCCCCCAGACCTGGCTTCTGTGTTAGAAGAAGCTAAAGGAGTTTGAAAAAAAAAAAAAAATTCCTTCCTCTCTTGTAATCCCTGTTTTACAAAATTTCTCATCTGCTAATGAGGATCTTCCCTTCTAGGGAGTCCCATTCTTTCCTTTCCTGGAGCTGTGACTCAACCTTGCTAGTAAAAATCCTACAGCAGAATGTGCTTAAGTACATTACCCCTTAAGGGGTAAGGAAATATATGAGTTTATTATGTGCAAAATATTTTCCCTGCTATAGGAGGCTGAGTAAATACTAATTACAGAAAGGCACATGTGAAGCCTCTTGGTCTGTAGACACTTCAGTGTAGCAGCCATGCAGGCCTGTGGCTTTCTGTATCGGCTCTGAAGATCATGATGTAAGTTGTATAAGTACTGCCGGTTCATGTGTTCACAGCAAAAGAAAACAACCTAACATTTAAACAAGGTCTACAGAAATCCTTTATTATTATTTTTCTGAATAACATATGCTGTATACTTATTAAGATATTGTTCCTCCATTGAATATTCATTTACCAGAGGGAAATACCACTCTGCCAACCATTAATGTAGGTGAAATCTCTTTTTCCTGTTCTTCCTTGGCAATGGGGTTGATCTGTACAACCCAATATAAAATCTGTCGACGGAAGTACACAGGGCTATAGAAGCAACTCTTTCATTTGATTTAGTGTTTCATGATAAACTAGACCGAACCATGAATTAGAAGGACTCATTAATCTCTTCTCAAATGGATTTTCCCTCCTATTTCCTCCATTACTAGTCCAGATCCCTGCTTCCCTTCGAATCTATACTTCCAAATGGGTGTTAGATAAGCTGTCTCCTGTTCCAGGTCTCCTGTTTAATCCACTCTTACCTGGCTCCCTTCCCCACCTTTCGACTGATTCCTCACTAACACCAAGGCCAATAATGACCTCCTGGATACCAAAATCAAAGAAGACTTCTGTAGTATTCACCGGCTTTAGACACTGGGGATCATGCCCTTCATACTCACGCACTGCTTTTCCTCTGGGCTTCTTTGACCCTCTTGGTTTTCCTCCTACCTCATAGGTGGTCCCTTTTTTGTTTCTCACTTGCTTTTTCTATTCTTCCAGACTATTTATTTATTTGTTTTTGAGACAGGGTCTCACTCTGTTGTCCAGGCCAAAGTGCAGTAGTGCGATCTTGGCTCACTGCGGCCTTGACCTCCCAGGCTCATGCAATCCTCCCTTATCTCAGCCTCCCAAGTAGCTGAGACTACAAGCATGCACCACCACACCTAGCTAATTTTTGTATTTTTTGCAGAGATGGGGTTTCGCCATCTTGCCCAGGCTGGTCTCAAACTGCTGGGCTCAAGCCATCTGCCTGACTTGCCCTCACAAAGTGCTGGGATTATAGGCATGAGCCACTATGCCCAGCCTCTACCAGACGTTTTCAAGTTAAAAGTTATCCAGAACTACCTCCTGGGATCCCTTTTCTATTCTTTAGATATGCCAAGGATTTTATCCATTCTTACACAATCTAAATTGACTGTTAATGGATTTTATCCATTCTTATTCAATCTAAATTCATGATTCTTAAATTTGGGGGCACATAAATTTCACTTGGAGAAAGCGTGAAAACTGTAAATCACTTAGCCTTTTCTGCTTGAATTCCTTCTTCTATACTCACCCTCATACCAGCCTCCCAAAATGTTATGATGGTAAAGGAAATCATAACTGAAGAAAACTCTAATCAGAAAACACACGGACTACGGTGTACAACTGAAGTGAAAGGCCAGGCAGGAAAACTGTGTGCTTTCAAGTATTTTCCATGTAACCTTGGACACATTGCTTTAACTTCTGGAGCCTTGAATTTTAGATCTCACCGGTGTGACATAATTGTAGGTTTAATAAAAGGTCAAATGTGAGTTCTGCCAGATGGTATTACATTTTCAAAGTCTGAGCAATTTTTTACTTGTTTGGGGATGGTGTGAAGGGGGAACACTGGAGAGAAATGTTTCCTACAGAAAATAACATTTAATCTGGAAACTGCTGTTTACCCCAGCATCTATTCTATTTCACTCACTGCTACATAAAACTTTTAGAGGAAAAAAAGTGGCCCCTGTAAAATGGAGTCAAGTGTTACACTTAGTATTAGCTGTGAGCTAGTACTAGCAGCGGGAGGTATGTTACGTTACAGCTGAGGAAATTTGCAGGTAGAAGACCTTGCTGAGGGGGTTAGAAAAATGTTGTCAATGCTAGGTTTAAGTTTTAGGGGACTTTTCTGTTGTCCTTAAAACATTTTATACTGAGGGCCTGAAAGTTCATGGATCAACAGAGCAGTATAGGCTCTGTCTAGTGTAGGAAACAGAAAAAAACCTTTAAAAAAGGTAATTTATTTCAGTAAAAAGTTTCATTTTGTTTTTAAAGGATGGGTAATAATGTTTCGACCATGGAAAGCTGCAACAGGAACTCCAGATAAATACTGGGAAAACCCTGTACCATGAAAGAGGGTAAGGTTTGTGCCAGCGGTGTGCTGGTAAATGATTAATATGTGGCTCTACTAGAAAACGAAAGGGCTCAGTTTTAGAGACGGTTGATTTTCAATGGTGTAAATACTTGCCCAGAGCCAGTCGCAAACTACCAAAGTGGTGACCTTGAATAAGGAGTTGGGAGGAGGTGTACAGTAGCAGACTGTCAGAGCCACCACTACCGATGGTGCGTAGTAGACGTAAAGATGCAAAGCACCTCGAGAGCACAGGCGATAGTGAGAAGTATTAAATTATTTGTAAGTGAGCCGGGCACCGTGGCTCATGCCTATAATCCGAGCACTTTGGGAGGCTGAGGCAGGACGATCGCTTTGAGCTCAGGAGTTTAAGATCAGCCTGGGCAACATGGCAAAACTCCACCTCTACAAAACTAAAAATAAAAAAATTAGCCAAGTGTGGTGGCAAGCCTGTATTCCCAGCTACTTGGGAAGCTGATGTGGGAGGATTGATTGAGCTGACCTCAGGAAATTGAGGCTGCAGTGAGCCATGATCGCATCACTGCACTCCAGCCTGGGCAACACAGTGAGACTCTGTCTTAAAAAAATTTTTTTAAAGTGCTTCGACAAAGCTCTAGGAAAAAATTGGTAAATGATGAGTTATGAGTATTTGTTACATTTGTTTTGAATAAATTTATTTCATTGAAAGTTTATATAATTTAATTTGTAGTAATGGTTGTGTTTAATAATCAGGTCACAAAATCCTTGAAAAATTTGAAAATGAACTGTTATGAACTTAGAGAGTAAGCTCCAGCTCACCACTGGTTTGTCCTCAAAGAATAAAGGGAAATTAATATTTGCTTAAGCAATATTTAATTACATTCGAGTTCTGTGAGGTGGATACTTTGGTTTAGGTATTTTTTATACTTGTTAATATTCTAGAACCCTATGTTATCTAACACTATGAAAATCAAAAGCAGTGATTAAAATCACCAGATCCTAGGTAAATAGATGATAGTTTTCTACAGAATTTGTGTGAGCTATGTGTGAGAGATATACTTCCTTTATGGACTGAATTGTGTCTCTCCCAAATTCATATATCAAAGCCCTAACCCTCAATGTGACTGTATTTGGAGATAGAATCTTTAATGAAGTAATTAAGGTTAAATGAACTCATATGAGTGGGTCCCTGATCTGATGGGGCTGGTGTCCTTATAAGAAAAGGAAGAAGTGCCAGCGCGTGCATGTGCTCTCTCTCTCTCTGTGCATGTGCATAGAAAGGCCATCTGAGGACATGGCAAAAAGCCACTGTCTGCAAACCCAGAGGAGAAGCCCCCCCCGGAAATGAATCTCGCGGGCACCTTGATCTTAGACTTCCAGACTCCAGAATTGTGAGAAAATAAATTTCTGTTGCTGAAGCCACCCAGTCTGTGATATTTTGCTATGGAAGCTGAGCAGAGTAACATAACATGTAAATGATGAAATTACACGCAGTTCCACAAGAGTAACATGATACTTGCATCTCAGGCTTTTTCATATTGTCATGAGGAAGTCCTTCCTATCTGCTCCTCTAGGTCTCAGCTCAATGACTGCCACCTCTGTGAAGCCTTCCTTGGTTTTCTCAATTATGTATCAGCCTTTCCTCCCATGTAAACAGCTCTATGATAATGATGAATGTAGTCTTTTGTCGCAATGCAATCCTTTTTGACACAAAAGCGGATTACACATTATAAATTAAGATTAAGCATGTGGCTGTTTATATTCACATTTAAATATAAACAGTTAAAATAAAATTTAAAAATCAACACTATAGTTGCATCAGCCACATTTCAAACGGTTAATAACTACTTGTGGCTAGTTGCTACTGCACTGGACACTAAGACATGGAAAATTTCCATCAGTGCAGAAAATTCTATTGGATAGCACTATACTATAATCTACTTGAAGCGTGGAAAGGGGTACATCTGTGTTTTTTCCCAGCACCTAGCCCAGTGCCTTCTGTATAGTAGGCATTCAATAACTATTGGTTGAATTAAAAGGAAAAAAAAAAAAACACTATTCACTTAATTGTAGCTACTTAAAGCATTCACGGTTCCCAGGTGTCACAGAAATCAGCACACACATATAAATTTATTTTATTATTGATAAGTAAAATATTAAATGTGAGCAATTTTCATTTTTCCCATGACAAGAACATCAATATTCATCATCAAGATATAATTATAGAATTTCTGTCTCAGGTGTTAATATAGCAATCTATAGCTGTTAATTCGGAAGTGCAATATCGATTCTAATTTATTTTTTCTAGGCCATCTCTGCACCATTTTTCTATAAGTGACCCTATGGTCTCATTAAATCTTTCAGCATGATATTTATGCACCTACTTAATGAGTCCTCCAACACCTTGAATTCTCTGGATCTCATAACTATTATTTTAGTGACAAACTTCTGACTTTAATTAATCGCATCCTTCACGGATTCAAAGGAGATCATAAAAAGGTCACTCAGTCATATGCAACCCTCTGCTGGTAGACGCCTTCTTTGTCTCCACATTTAAAGATCTTCAAAGAAACATAACATCCCTCAGGAATCTATTTGGGTATTTAGATAGTTTTACTTTCAGAAAAATCTCTTTATTTCCTGCTTAAATCTTCCATAATTTAGCCCAAAGCAGTCGCCCTGAATCTAACTGCAGAGGAAAAGGAGAAGAGGGTAATCTGTCACAGGTTCCAAAGAAGCCCCTTTCTGTACTATGACTAAAACTTAAAATACAATCTAAAAGGAGATATTTCTCTACCAAGATATTCCTTTAAAATTCCTAGCATCCTCAGGGTAAGTAGTACAGCCTCATAAATATTTTAATGAATAAATGAAATCCAAATAAAAAACAATTGCTTAGCAAATGAAAGCAGACCCGTAGAAAAGCCCAATGTGTCTCGAACTCCTCTCTTGTGTAGTACAGAAGAAGGGTTCGTTAACAAGGATTCTGTTCTCAGGCTGGGGCAAGAGACAGACCTAACAGGAGGAATGGAGAGAGGAGAGAGAGAAAGAAGATCTCAAGGGAAGCAAACCCACCGAGTCTGTTGTTGAAAGAGCATTGACATGTATAAGCTGAATGGCTTGCAAGTAGAGAAGAGAGGAAGGAGGAAAGCCAAGGTTGGAGGGAGGTGAGAGTGGGTGAGCCCTTCCTCAATCCTGCTGCTTTAGAGAGTGGAACTGTGAGTTTTCAGCATCCATAGACAGGGAAGGTTGATCCAAAATTCTCTTAAACGAACTGTGCAGGCCACACTGTGCCTCAGGTGTCTCCCTTTCCCTCTGCTTGGCATTGCTTCCCCAGCAGATGCGACGAACACAGAAAACAGCTGCCCGCCTCTCAGTGATAGAAACTGTGACTATGGTTTCCTAGAGGTAAGTCCTGTTTCCACAGGGCTGGAAGTTTTCTAAAATCTAGTCCTGAGAGATGTTCTTCTCCCAGACGTTTGTTAAAAACAAGTGACTCTGAGCAATGTGAACGTGCTGCCTGTGATGTTTAATGCCTTGTGCTGTTGTGATCAGTTTGGGGGTGAAATCTCTGGCAAATTGTAGCCATGATCTTGTGGAGGCTGGGCTATGCCACCAGCAAATGAAACAGCGTTTGGTATACATGTGTGGCGAGTATCCCTTCTAGCCACTCAAAGAGATATGCTTCCTTAACGAAGAGGCTCGTCGTCTTTCCATTTTACAGGTAAGTATATTGAGGCATAGGTGGTGTACCCTTATTGCTTGTTTATCCATGTCAACATGAGAAAGAGAAGTCACCTACTCTGACATCTAGATCATAAAATCTTAGCTTCAGACATTCACTTAAAAAGCTGAAGGACACAGAGTGTGTCCAAGGTCTGGTACTTCTTGTCCGACCTTAGTAAAGTTCATTAACCTTTTTGAACCTTAGTTTCTCCAAATGTACAATGGCAAGAAGAAGGAGATAACACATGTTATGTGCTTTAAAGGTGCTTGATGATGCAGTAAGTGCTCCATAAATGCTAATTTTTGTTTTTATTATTGTGTGTCAGAGAAATATCTTAATACCTTTCAATGGCCTTAAACTGACCTTTATTATTTTAAAGCATGTAGGAACTATATTTTCTGTTCTTTTGTGCTTTCTATTGAAATTGGCATATTCTAGAATAAAGCAGGCATTAATAATTACTTGGCATATATTTATAATTTTCCAATGTTTTATTGGTGTTTTTAGAAATTGGTCATTCTACAGCTCTTTATCTAAAGACTTAATATACATAAAATGAGCAAACATCTCTTTTGTTTATTTTATATCTTGCTCTATAGTGATTTGTGGCTATTTTAAAAATGGGTTACCATGGTTAAAAGTATAACTCACCTACTTAGCTTCACCTATTAACGTCAAGCTGATAACAAGGAATATATTTTTTCACCAATGAAGATTTGCACTCACAAATTAAAAAACTGTAAAATTCCAACCATTTATGTGATGACTACTCTTGGGGCCAATCTTCTATCATAATAGAAAACATTATCTTTTGGCAAATACGTGATAGCTTTATAGCTTTATGTACTATTCCTTTTTTTTTTTTTTTTTTTGAGACAGAGTTTTCCTCTTGTTGCCCAGGCTGGAGTGCAATGGTGCGACCTTGGCTCAATGCAACATCTGCCTTCTGGGTTCAAGGGATTCTCCTGCCCCACCTCAGCCTCAGCCTCAGCCTCCTGAGTAGCTGGGATTACAGGTACTTGGCACCACACCTGGCTAATTTTTTGTATTTTTAGTAGAGATGGGGTTTCACCATTTTGGTCAGGCTGGTCTCGAACTCCTGACCTCAGGTGATCCACCCACCTCGGCTTCCCAAAGTGCTGAGATTACAGGCATGAGCCACCATGCCCAGCCTTATGTACTATTACTTTTTATTCATCATTTTGTTTTCAGTTGTAGTGTATGAATGAAGATGTTTAAGGAAAGAACAAGAATGTAAAAAACATTTGGGGAAATATTAAAATTAGTACAAAAATCTACTTTCCATACACTATTAAAAAGAACATTTTGTTCTTTTTTCAAATATAAAATACTATAATGGGATTTTCTTTTTCTGCTTTAGCAATGAGACCTATTTTGACAAGAAAAGTGTGAAATATTTATTTTTATGTCGTCTTTCATATGTGGAAAGCTAAAGGAACCAAACAAACTCACCATATGATTAAATTTTTGAAGTCTAGGTATTGTAGAGATATTTGTCTGTTTTTTAAAATAAATATTTTTCCCCAGTGGGCATCTCAGTTGACATTCTAAAGGGAATACAAGTTGTGAACAGACTATTGCAAGCCTGAGAAAGCACAGCAACACAAATGCAGCTTTTTTGTCTCTATTGCATTTGTTTTGAAAAATAAAACCCAAGTCATGTGTTCTTAGCTCCTCCACCCACTGTCATTTGCATCCCCTGAGAAAATATGATATTCTATCTGTGGTATTAGGTGGTTCACAACAGCTTTAAAAACTACCAGGGCAGGCCAGGCACTGTGGCTCACACATGTAATCCCAGCACTTTGGGAGCCTGAGGCAGGCGGATCACCTGAGATCGGGAGTTAGAGGCCAGCCTGACCAATATGGAGAAACCCCATTTCTACTAAAAATACAAAATTAGCTGGGCGTAGTGGCAGGAGCCTGTAATCCCAGCTACTCAGGAGGCTGAGGCAGGAGAATCACTTGAACCTGGGAGGCCGAGGTTGTGGTGAGCTGAGATCGCACCATTCCACTCCAGTCTGGGCGACGAGAGCGAAACAATGTCTCAAAAACAAACAAACAAACAAACAAACAAACAAACAAAACCCTACAAAACTACCAGGCTGTAGCAAGTGTAACAACAACAAGAAATCGAATGATGCTCATCATTGATGATTTAAAAGATAGCCTTAACATTTATATCCGAATGAAGAAGACATTGTCAAGGTCTTCCTGATGCCTTCTTGTAGAAGCCAGAAATTGGTATTATATGTCTGTCCTCTACCCACCTTCCAATATGGCCTTCATCACAAGGTCACACAGAAACAAAATGATCACTGTTGAGAGGACATGAACTGAATCCACAGCCATGTTGTGACTTTGTTCTGACACGGCATTCCCTGTGTCTCTCTTTCTAGTGTTACAGGCAGTAGAAAATAATAAAAATAAAAAAATAATCAAAGGCCCAGGCTTGTGATTGGGTCAAAAAGTTAAAATACATTCAAACACCATGACGGTGGCTTCAAGCTTCTTCCAGGTGCTTAAGCCTGGAGGTAGGAATGTACTAGATCCTGGCCAGTTAAGATGTGCTCCCTGGAACTGTGGCAGCATCTATATCCCCTGGAAGCTGCTTAGAAAGGCAGACTTTCCGGCCCCACTGAGACATCCTAGATCAGTGTCTGCAGTTTAACAGGATGTCCAAGTAATTGAGATACCCACAAAGGTCTGAGAACCTCTCAGACAGAGCAACAACTGATGTCAAGGAAAAGGAATAAGTCATACCTCTTTCTCAGTAAAGAGTTATTTTCAGTAACTCTTTCACATGTTCTTAAACTGCATTATTTCACAGATCTACAAATACTTGAAGACAAAAACAGTATAACTCTCATTATAGAATTTTATTTTCATTACATGAGAATAAAATTTGCTTTATTTAAAATCACAAGAATGCTTCTTTTCTCTAAGAATTGCACACTCTTTGGAATGACTTTTGCCAGTTTTCTTATAAGTGAAGGGGATATAATAGTTTTCGTGATGCATTTCCTTGGGTAAGTTAAAGTCTGCTCTGATTTTCAAGCTGAAGTTTGCTCTAACAAAGAGCTCCTGGCCCAAGTATCCCTATTAGTGAGATATTTCCAAGAGCTCTTGCTTCTAGAGAATCAGGAAATCACAAGCTGTCCCCACTCACTCTAAATACCATGTAGAAATAAAATAAATTTTGCTGGACTTCCAAAAGGAGGGCATAAGTTGAGTGGAGTGGATTGAAAAAGACTCCTTGAGAGTTAACTCGATCCCACTGGATTGTAAGACAATAGGACTGCAGGAAAACACTGTAGTGAGAAGCAGAAATGGAAAAAATTGTTTCAAAAGTGGGAATAATAGTCTGAGTGCAAGAGAGAAAATCCAGATTAAAAAGGAAGCCAAATTTGCCAATAGAGAAACAAAAAGGAGAAAGAGGAAGAAGATAATATGGAAGAATGAGATTTACGTCAGGAAGAGAGAGCACAATGATGGAGAAATTAATACCAGAGGAAGGCAGAAAGGATGAGGAAAGGATCATGGGTGTGGCTGGGAACTTTAGCAGAAAAAAAAGATGTGAATGTAGAGAAAGGGAGGATGAAGGACAGAGGAGCAAGTCCGTGATGCCTGAAAATCGGATGGCTACACACCACCCTTCTCTCAAAAGCGACCCCTCCCATCCAGTCCTACCTGGCCGGAAGGACGGTGGTCACCACTTGAGAGCTTGAGGGTTGGGGGGAGTAAAGTTGGGGGAAACAGAGGGATCCTCATGGCAAGTTTCCGACAAGAATGAGGAGGAACCTTCCCCCTGTGTGGAAAAAAAGGGAGGCTGTCATTTTTGTGGCAATGAAATTGATTTCTAAGTCACCTGGTGTTTCCAATTATTTGTCTGGGACGTCTCTTGGAGTGCCTTCTAGAATACAGATTTAATTCCTCTGTTTGCCTTTATCTGCTCCAACACCCCCAGTGTGGCATGGCACCTGGCCTCCCACACATTCAATGGAAGTGGCATTGAGTTCTCCTTGGCCTTCCCCACTCTCTGTAAGAATTAGTTGTTAAAAATGATCATAACTGTTACTTTTGAGATATTCTCCACAAAATCCCACTGCCATCAAGAAACTTGAGAAAAGATAGTGATGAATGATTGATAGCTGTTTGTTCAGTGAACAACACAGTCCAAGGGGTCTGGGCACTACTTTTCTCCCCACGAAGAGCCAGAACTATTTTTTAACATACAGAGTTAATGTTGTTAGCCCTCTACATACATCATGCATTCAAAAAATATTTATTGAACACCAGCTATACGGCAGGCGATGTTCTTGGGTGTCTGGAACTCAAGAGCGTCAGGGAACGAAACAGACAAAGCCCCTGCTGTTGTAGAGCTTACATTCTGATGGGTGGGGCAGCACTCAAGGACACATTTAGGAAAGAAGGGTATGACTGAATGAGAGGTGGTGACAAATGCTATGAAAAACAGAAAGCACAGCAGAAGAAACAGGAGAGAGGATGGCAGGGATGGGGCAGTGGTGGAGGGGGTTGTAAATTTTAATCAAGTGGTCCTGGAAAGCCTCTGACAGATTTGAACAAATATTTGAAAGACAGGAGAGAGTTGCCCAAACAGACACTTGGGAGATGAGGAAACAGTCCATACAATAGCTCAAGGTGGAATTCGCCTGTCTTGTTGGGGCCTAGCAAGGAGCCCAGTGTGGCCTGATCAGAGAGTACATCAAGGAGGAAAGGAAGAAAAAATGCAGCAAAAGTGGAGTTAGACCATATAGGACTTTTAAGCTTTTATTCTGAGGGTGTTGGGAGCCACTGAAGGGTTTTCAACCAAGGAGCGACCTGATTTAACTTTTGTTCTAAAAGGATGCCTCTGGGTGACATGTTGAGAACAGATTTTGAGTGCACTCATGTGGCAGCAGGGAGAGCAGTTTGGAGGCTACTTAGAAATCCAGGGGAGAGATGGTGGAGGCTTGGACTAAGGTGATTGCACTGCAGTTGGTACTCAACAATTATAAAGATGTCTTGTCTGGTTTACAACATTTTTTTCAAGTCCTAAGGTTTTTTGGCTCCACCGAAAACACAGACCCAATAAGAAATTTAAGAATTGTAACAGCTCAATGTGTATTTTGCAAAACCTAAGAGTGAGTTTTTCCTTTTTTGGATAATACCTAAAGTGCAAAGAAAAAGGAAACAAATCTTTCTCAGCCAAAGATAGAAGACAATGTATCTTCGATTCTCTCTTATGTACCAAACACACATACATGCTGCTGGCTATTCTCTTTGACACAAATTTTCATATACTTGCATAATCAGCTAGGGCAAAATCCATTTTGATGCCGATATGGTTAATCTGCTAAGCTTCTCTCCAATCATATAAAGTTGTTTGTGTGTGTGTATAAATGTGTATTATTGTGTATATGTGTGTGTGTGAGACTCTTTAAAATCTGAAAATGTTATTCGAGGAAATTCAAACACCTCCTTGACAAATTCAAAGATTAACCTCAACTAATGATTATAATAAACACAGAACACTTGTGTCTGTTGATTTCTGTTGACAGAAAATATATAAACAGGACTCCAAGTGGTGAATTTGCTGCATGAAAATGGCCTTAGATATAATATAATACATGGAAAACAGAGAATATAATCCTGCTCTTGGCAATTGCTTTCCTACTTGGAAGGAAAACTTTCTTCAGTGTTTTCTTCAACCCAGTGTTCCTGCGTTTGCCCTCATGCAATAGCCTTTTCCCTCATCTCCAAGTACTTCTTCATCAAGCACTTTCCAAGCACTTAGTAGATTTCCTCTTTGGATTTTCTGTAGGTAAATACAGTCATCTCCTTCATATCCATGGGTTCCACATCTGTGGATTCAACCACTTTTGGATCAACACTATTCAGAAGAACCATAAGTGGATGGTTGTGTCTGTATGAACATGTATAGACATTTTTTCTTGACATTATTGCCTAAACAATACAGTATAACACTATATACATAGAACTTACATTGTATTAGGCATTATAAATAACCTAGAAATGACAAAGTACATGGGAGACTATGCATAGATTATATGCAAATACTATACAATGTTATATAAAGGATCTGAGCATCTGTGGATTGGGGTATCTGAGGGGAGTCCTGGAACCAACCATCCATAGATACCAAGGGATGACAGTATTTCTTTCGGTTTGAGGTTGACCATCTTTTCCCTTTAAAATATTGAAGGTCAGAGTTAAATCAGGTAATGGTTTCTGGAAATCAATTACACTTTTACATTAGTTGCTTTAAAGTGTTTGGGATGTGTGTGTTTGATAATTTTCACTATCCTAGTTATACCAAAACAGGGCTTTAAAAAAACAGAGATACATTAAGGATAAAAAAATCTAATGAGTATTAGCAAAATTCATAGGAATCATGCCCAGTGACAGGCACACAGAAGTAGAAGTAGAAATAAACCCAAAAGGTTTTCCATGCATGGTTGTGTGGACTTTTCATGTATGGCAAGTGGGCATATGAAAGCCAATGTGATAAAAATCCACCTCATCCTATTCCTGGTGTTAAAATCATTGTTTGCTGGGAAGACTCTGAACCCCACCAACACGTAGCCCCCTACTCTAGCAGGTGGGGAAGATTCTCTTCTCAGCCTCTGCCCTCCATCCAGTACATTTATCATCAGATGGCCACATTTTCTTATCCCCAAGAAAGAAAAATATGAACAAAGGAGGGGGAAAGAACGTTGATATCGTAAAGAAAAGGAGGAGGAATAAATGGCATCCATGGGAATCTAAGTTTTAATTTTTGTTTAAATATCAAACTCAGTTGCCTTATGGGGCCAATAGACAACAGAAATCTATGAAACAGCCTAGGGAGTACCATGCAGCCCTAAGGGACAGCTTTTTCCTAGCTTTAGAAATTCTTTGCATGTTTCTATTATAATCTTAGAATCTCATTTTTCAAGAGACATGGAGTGTTTTTGAAATAAAACATTTTCTGATTTTTACATAACAGTGTGATGCTTTTTATTGTGCCAACTGTCTCAGCCAAACTATATTTCCCAGAGTTCCCTTTCTGTATGTTTCCAGTTATTGTGGGTTCCATGGAGATTCTTCTGAGAATTTGAGGACTGATGAGGGAGGCAGCAGTCATTGTGTAATACGCAGGCAATGTTGCTGATCTGTTGATTTATGTGTCTGGTTGATGGGAAGCAGCAGCTGAGCCTGCAATCACTTCCCCTGCCCGTTGGATCTTCCTTTAGTCTTCTGACTCCTGGGCCAGGGGTGTGTGTGTATGTGTGTGTGTGTATGTGTGTGTGTATGTGTTCAACTCCGTGACAAAGAGGTTCAGCTTCTGTAAGTTACTCTAGTCACGAAGCCTACTTGCAATTTTCCCTTCCTGCCTGTCTGCTAGGGTCCATCATTAAAAAGGGAGACAACCTTGAGAAGGAGGCAGATAGCCATCCACAAAAGTTGCATAAGCCAATTACTGTCATACACACACAATCTTTTACTGGCTCTGTTTTTCTAGTTGAATCCCGACTGATACAGATGTTAACTAATTCAAATATTTCAGAAACACAATGTAGAGACTTTCTATTTCTGATAATGGCTGATTAGGTTATTTGGACCATCCTTTCCACTGAAAAAAGAAGCTGGATTTGATATGTTTTTTTTTTTTTTTTTTTTTTTTTTTGATATGGAGTCTCCTCTGTCACCCAGTCTGAGGTGCAGTGGCATGATCTCGGCTCACTGCAACCTCCACCTCCCAGGTTCAAGCAATTCTTCTACCTCAGCCTCCAGAGTAGCTGGGATTACAGGTGCACACAACCATGCCTGACTAATTCTTGTGTTGTTTTTAATAGAGTCAGGGTTTTACCATGTTGGCCAGGCTGGTCTCAAACTCCTGATCTCAAGTGATCCTGCTGTCTTGGCCTACCAAAGTGCTGGGATTACAGATGTGAGCCACCATGGCTGGCCATTAAAACTATCTTTAAAGACCCAAAGAACTACAAGAACTTAATGATCAGGGTCAAACTGAAGGGGACATTGAACCTAGACAGGTAATAAGCAAGGAAGTTGCTTTCACCCTGATAGGCTTTTGCTCTTGATGGAAATTTTGAGTTCACCCTTTGATAGCCTTGAAGGCTGAGGAGCCTACACTCAAGAGCTGAGGCTTTCCCAGGGTGAGGAATGTCACAGGAAAGCTTTCCTGCAACAAGCTAAGACATACAGATTATAGATTTGAAAATAAACCAAATAGAACATCTGGAAATAAAATACACAACCTGAAATTAAACACTCAGAGGATGTATAGAATAGCAGCTTAAACAAAAAATTGATGCATTACAAAAAGGGTCAGAAAAATAATTGCCCACAGAGCAGTATGGAAAGCTAAAGGATGGAAAACACTAAAAACAATTCATTGACAGAGGAGATGGAGTAAAAAGGTTCATTTTATTTTACATGCAAATATATATACATATGGAATCTTAGAAGGAAAGAAAAAAATGACAGAAGCCATATTTGCTTTCATGATAGTTTAGAGTTTTTGCAGAACTGAGGACAGGGATCCATCTAGCCACCTCAAACACATATTTAGATACATTATAGAAAAACTGCCCAAAATATAAGAAAAAAATCCTAAATGCTATTGGTGGGGAGGAATACAAATTATCATCAAAAGAACTTAAGACTAACAATTAACTTCTCAACAACAGCAATAGATGCTAGAGGGCAGTGGAATTTTATCTTCAGTGTGCTAAAGGAAAATAATCACCAACACAAAATTTTATATCCAGTGAACATATTCCAGAATGGAGGAAATGTGGATTCTCATCTATTAATACATTAAACAAATAAAGACATTTTTGCACAAAAACAAAAATAAAAACTCCAAAGAGTTTCCCACCAGTAGACCGCATGAAAGGAACTTCTAGAGGAAGTACAAGATGATGATCCCAAATGGGCAGAGGATACAAGAAAAAATGTTTCACAAAGAATATGTGAATATGTAGACATATCTAAATGAACCATGATGATAACATAGGATAATAATGCCTTATGTGTTTAAAAGTCTATTGGATTAAATTTCAAAAAGAAATTGACGAGGGACCAGTGGAATTAAAATTGTTCCAATGCCCTGGCATTGTCCAGAAGGAGAGTAAACACATCTAAGTTTTATACTCAAGAAAATAAAGTATAACTATGTTTGTTTCCTAAAAGGGCAATTCTTTATATTGACAAAAACGAAAAAGAATTTTCTTCTACAGAACAAACAAAAACAAACCACTGTGTGGTTAATTGAGACTTGACAACGAGCAGAAACATTGTCTATATAGGCAGTGTTCCCTGCTATAGGCAGCCAGTTCCCACTCTGCGGTTTGGCTTCTGGGAGAAGATCCAATAGGTGCTGGCAAGGAAGAATCCATTTCCCCGTCAAGCCGCAAAAGATTAGAGGAGACACAAATACATTACTTTTAAAAATGTTTTATTTTAAATCCCTAAGTTTGCCTTTTCTCTCTCGAACACAAGAGGTATCAGCCACATTTAAGGTTCTGTCTCAGAGCCCAGCGGTAGGTCTAACAAGACTAACTTCAAGCAGAGTGATGAGTCACTCACCCTGTTACAAAGATGTCAGAGGAGAAATAAGGAAAATCAGTCTATATTCCCTTGTGGCAGGAAAAAAAAAAAAAAAGAGCCAGTAGCTACATGATGAAATATTCTTTGGGAATAAATTAAAATGCCCTAAAGCTTCCCGGAATTCTCTCTTGATGATGAGCTAAATTAAAACAGAAAACCTGTGTTCTAAGAAGCATCAAAGACAAATTAAGCATCAGAGAAAAAGTAAATTACACATTTATTGACTGTTTTATGAGGTTATGGAGACAGTTCATTAAAAATTCCCCTCAAAAGATGATTCTTCTTATAAAGAGTCAGGAGCTGCAAAGTGATCAATACACATTGGCATATGCACAACAGACTCAGGGCAACTTGTGATCAACCGTGTTTTCTTTTTTCTTTCTTTTTTCTTTTTTTTTTTTTTTTGAGACCGGGTGGTCCCACTCAGTTGCCCAGGCTGGAATGCAGTGGCGCGATCTCGGCTTACTACAACCTCCGCCTCCCGGGTTCAAGTGATTCTCCTGCCTCAGCCTCCCAAGTAGCCGGGACTACAGGCACCCACCACCATGCCTGGCTAATTTTTATATTTTGGTAGAGACTGAGTTTCCCCATGTTGGCCAGGCTGGTCTCGAACTCTTGACCTCAAGTGATCCGCCCACCTCAGCCTCCCAAAGTGTTGGGATTTCAGGCATGAGGCACCACGCCCGGCCAACTGTGCTTTCATATGTTAAAATGAATATCTTTTAAGTGTTCAGGGAAAAGGTAGAAGGTCATTTTTATAATGGATCAATTCAGGGTTGAGCAGGACCACAAAAGGTATGGATTCTCTCTGCACTGGCAGTTGGGTTCTTGAGTTGTTCCTAACATTGTTTGTACACTTTCCTATTGACTTTGGCAAACCCAGGTATGGAAATCCCAAGGAAACCAATTATTTCACCGAGTCAGAAGACTGGCCAGTGTTTACTGCATCCATCTTGAAAATTCTACCACTATGGATTTCAAAAAAAGGCACACCTCAAACAAAACTGAAACCCACATACACTCAGGGACTGAATCAAATATCTCATTGCTAGAAAACATGCAGTTGAATGTTTCTCCAGAATTCAGAACTGTCCTGGAAAGGAGCTAAGTATTCCCTTCTAAGAGTGTCTATTGTTGTTTATAACATAATAAGTTTCCATGGGACTTATGTACAGCAATGTACATCATTTTATGTCAAATGAAGGCCAAAATATTTTATTGTACAAATTGCCTGGAGGGACCACCTATTTCCATGTTCCCCAATGCCCTCAAAATTACCTACAAAAGGAATAAACTAATTGAATCTCTTTTTTCATAGGGGAAAAATGAACTTTCCATATGAAAAGAGCTTGGTGCATGTCACAAGCTGTATGTCTTAGCTTGTTATTTTAGAACAATCTAAAATAAACTTTTCACATGTGACTGGCCACATTTGGTCCCCCAACAAATAGTGACCAGAAAGCCTGAAGGTCCTGGGTCACATGCAGAACTGAAACAAATTTTTAGCCTGATTTTGATTGAGGCATATTCTCCTGTGACTGCTGTTACAGGATGGTAAAAATGTTGGGAACTCTAGATGACATGCACATTGTTCAGTAAACCGCTAGCAAAGTTACACTTTGAATGAGGTTTCACGTGTAGTTTGCTCTAAATTGAGCCAGAATAACTACTTCTTTGCTACTGAAAAACTGTTAACTTTGAGCCATTGGCTTTTCAAATTTCTTTCACTGAGAGATTTACAAAATATCTGTTTGTTACTTTCAGAGGAGTTGTTTGTTTACCAATGGCTTAGAAAATTATACCGATATGATTGGGGTTGATCAAGGTTCAGAATACCTCAAAATAGTAATATCCCAGAGTAAACAGTAATGTAAACAAGAGCTTCCTCCCTGTTAAGAACAAGATTGGGAACATGAAACACATTATTACATTAGTTAGAATAAGTGGATGAAGAGAAAGTAAATTATTATATACAACAACATGGTGAAAGAAATGGAAGAACAGGAAGAAATACGATGTCATGTAGCCTATACAGACTTTTGGTGCCAGCAAAAACTTAGCTATAATCAGTTTCTAGTTAAAAAGCTTCATCTCATCTGTAAATTTTCCCCTGTAACCTACGGCAAAGTTTGGCATGCTTTCTTCTTCATAAGAAAGTTACAATTGCCTTTAATATTATCTGCCGCAATGTCAGCTCACGTTCCTCATCCAAAACCCAGTAATGGAACCGTTCATAAAGTTCTAGAGGTCACGAAATCACTCTGTCTTCTTATCTGACTGAATGGAACTGACTCCGTGGACTTGTTTTAGAGATACTCTTGATCAGTTTCATTTCCTTGGGTTGTTCCTTGTTTTGTTTCTGCTTTTGCTAATTTCCCTCATGTCTATGTCAAGATTCAAAGCCTGTTTCAGTACTAGACGTGGAGGGGGATTATTTCAAAGACAGTGTTAATGTAGTTTTGATCCATGCCCCACAGTTACAGGAGCATCAGTGACTGCTACCCTGGCCTGGCCTCTCCTCACCACCCATTTATTAATATCTACTTTGCTGTCTTGTGCTTCTGTCTTTCTTCACGTGCCTCACACTTGATTTTGTTGTTTTACTCTACGTCTATTACTGCTCCTCTTACCATTGTCATCTCCCTTTTTAACCACCAAGCCCCACAATGTTAACAGTCATGATTTATTATTTTATTAATAAAATCACAGCTCTAAGGCACAACATTTTCAAGCCATGCAGAAAAACCCTTAAGAAATGCTTTAGTTTGACATGGAACCAACAATCTTCAAGGGCAACTTTCAAATCCAGACACAAAAAGATGGTCATGGAGCAACCTCATGGAAGAAAAGCACAGAGGAATTCATCATGGTACCTATTTACAATAAAAAAAATGCAGACAATAGAACTACTAAAAATTCATAGAAACACTTCAGATCTCTTTCCAAGGGGCCAAAAAGAAAGAAATTAAAAATTGTTAGAAACGTGGCTGTAACATACCCTCTATGTTACATATCTACCCAATTGCTGTTTCCCCTCTATTTCTTTGATGGTATAATATCAATTTTGTTCAGGTACCTGATGACCATGGAATTGAGGAGAAACTGAACTCTCTCTAGCCTTGTGAGTGAATCTTAATTACTCTAAGCCAATCATGAAAGTGATACCCTATTGCCCATGATTGGTTTAAGAATGGGAATATGAGGCCATTGTAGCCAATGAGGAAACACCAGCTAGGGAGGATGTAGGAAGGCTTTTCTCAGTCCTAGAAAGGGTTACAAAATGAAGACATTTGCTGCACGGCCTTTGAGTGGTTTTATGTAAGGTTATGATGTGTGGAGCTAGGGCAGCCGTCTCATGACTGAGTTCACGGCCTGCAGCTAGAAGGTGACAACAGTAGAAATTCAAAAAATAGCTGGAGATGAAATTGTTAAGCCACTAAATTAATCATTGTTACAACTGTGGTACCTCTGAATTTCCAGTACTGTGGCTTACTAAATCCTATAGGTGTTGAAGCCAGTTTTAATTGGGCTTATTGTAAAATTGCAGCTGAATGCACCCTGACTGCTGATAAAATGGCCAAAAGTTATTAGTTCTTTTCATGACCAGTTATATCCAGGGAAGAAGTTGAAGGGTGCTTCCACATTTATTGAGGTTGATTTTAATCATGATGACCTAGAGCAGTAACATGAAAATCTTTATATGGGTTATTGATACTGAGAGTTATATAATTTAAACACGTTAATGATTTTACATTCACATTTTATCTGTAAGTAAAATAGTTAACATTGTTGAACTGAAACACACACATGGAAAAAAAAAAGCAAAATGAAACTCTGAAAAGAATCATATTCCCTAAGATAAATTTTTTTGAAATACAAAAACTAGCTGAGCCATCAAACACAAGCAAATTCTATTATGCCAATGTACAAAGTAATGACAAATTTAAATCCAGACAGCATAGATTAGAAATGTATGTATCTGAATATATCACCTGGGACTGATTATTGTAAAGGTGTTTCTTAAATTTCAGTCAAACTGGATCTTTTGCTCTAAATAATTTGAGCATTTTAAAAAGATCAATCCTGATTGGAAAGTATAGCAATTTCTGAAATTATGTTAAAATTTATTCCACTTTATTAGTGCATAATCAACCTGAGAGGGTGGCTGAGAAGATCTACATTATATGTTTATAGGAGAAACATAAGAATTAGCACCATATCTAAGTAATTATTAATTCTTGCTTGAGAATCTATATTGTCAACCCTAAAAACTTAGAAATTAAAAATACTAAATAAATGTCTTATATAATAAATATGAAAGCATAAGAGCACAAAGAACCATGAAAATGTATTCAGAATGATCCACAAGAAATCTATAAGAAGTAAATTGGTGAATGAAACATACAATTAAATAAAACCCTAACATTTTTTAACTTTGAGGACTCAAGAAATACTTGTGTGGAATGGCAATACTTTTTAGAGTAGATATTTTAAATTGAAAATAGAAGGGCAGGAAAATTGAAAAACACAATTTCCATAAACAGAAAACTATTCAGTGACAAATCAAAATGGAAGGAATGTTCTAAAACTGAGATTCCATTTGCTAACCTCAAAGTATTTGATCTACAGATATTCAATTCATTCAAAGTTAATATTCATAAGACAATTAATTGTAACCAAACAATGAACATAAGATAATTTTAAAGTAGAGCCCCAATCAACTGTTACTATGGGAAACAAAAGATTTGCTTTTCTCTGATTTATGAGACGATTTTGCTGTAGAAAAACCGAAGTGATTTTGGTGCAGGGCGTCCTCTGCTGGACAGAGCGTGGCATTACAACATTACATCAGCTATTTAGAACTCAAGTTTACTTAGTAGTAACCAAACTGAAGGTTTGGATAGTTTCTGATTCTCCAGGAGAAAGGGACTATAAAAATACCTTTATCTGAGTCATACCCCTGATTAGTTAAAGCCAAATCTCTGGGGCTGGGTTCTGTACATTTCCAGTTTTTTAAAAGCTCACCAGCTGATGATAAATGCTTACCGAATATTGCTATATTTTTACCTTCATTGAGAAAGATACATGAGTTTCATATGCAAGAACTGATCTGAGACTGTGTACAAGGTACTTACGTAAACCAGGAAGGTTTTATTCTTACTAAATGGAAATCAAATAAAATAATTGTGCATTTTAATTCAGTTCCGTTTACCTTGGGCTTTTCATCCAGGATCTGCTGACGTATTTCCTTGTGTTTCTCTACGAGTTTTTCTTGCCGTTTACTTTGCGCCTCTTCTAGCTATAAGAAAAGTTACAAGAAACATTATTTTCATCTAAACGTTTAAAAGTGTCCATTTTCAGAAAATACGGAAAGCTTTTCAGATCTATGGCTTGCATTTGATTATTTGATCTCCTGATCAAGAACTACACTTACAAGTATAGTAGACTGTAGTAAGTGTTGAAGCTGGGTGATAGGAACATAGGGTGGGAGGTGGTGATCAATGGACTGTACTGTTCTTACCTTTTTATAAATATGTAAACATTTCTATGACATTAATTGAAAAAAAAAAAAAAGGACAGCCCTTCAAGGTTGCCATCATCTCTATCATTGATGACAATTACAGGTTCTTTTGGGAAAACTCTCATTTACAATATGTTTCTGGGCTCTTGACTTTGGAAATGACTCGACTGTCTATTTTTAGATGAATCCTTTTACATAGCTGTTTGCAATTCCACTTGCAGAAATGTTGATTAAGGAGTGCCCACCCTGTGAAACAGCTCTGCTAGGTGCTAGTGATAAAAAGATATGACAAGGCATGACATTTCCTTCCAGAAGCTCACAGTGAGCTCACCAAATGTTCACACATGGTTTGCAAAGGAGAGAGTGTGATGAGCCCACATACCCTCTTGATGTACTGCACCACTTCCTGGATATATGACCGGATCATCTCTGTCTTCTCCCTTAAAGCAAATGATGAATACATCATTATACCAACTCATCCAAAATTGACAAACAGGAATCTCAGACTTCTAAATGACAGGTTACAGAACTCTCAACATTATTTTCTTTTTTCTTATTTATTTATTTATTTATTTATTTATTTATTTATTTATTTGAGACAAGGTTTCGCTCTGTTGCTCAGGGTAGAGTGCAGTGGCACCATCATGGCTCACTGAAGCCTTGACCTACAGGGCTGAAGCCATCCTCTGGCCTCAGCCTTCTGAGTAGCTGGGAATACAGGTGTGCACCACCACACACAGCTAATTTTAAAATTTTCTTGTAGAGACAGTCTCTCCGTGTTGCCCAGGCCCCTCTTGAACTCCTGGCCTCAAGCAGTCCTCCCACCTAGGCCTTTCAAAGTGCTGAGATTACAAATGTGAGCCATAGCAACATTCTTATTACTGCTACAAGAAAGGTATAATTTGCCAGCCTCCGGACAAAAGTCAGGTTCCTCCCAAGGCACAGGCTCTGTTTTCACTAAATGCCAGGAAGGTTCTGGGTAGGAAGTGAGGATTTAGCCTTTCCCTGAGGGAAGCTCTTTGCTTACTCTTTATCTAAAAGGTCCTGGGTGTGCCTCACTCCTTTATGGAACTACTCTTTGTTTGAGCCTTCCCTGTTAAAAACCTTACCAAAAGAACCTTTTGTAAGGCCGACTAGAGGAGAAATTTCATGGAGGAGTCTTTGACTGGTTAAGAACCTGTGACTCCGATGTACAGAATAAAATAATTCCCAGGTGAACTGTTGGGGAGAGGGGACACTTTTGACTTACTCTTCCATCTGACTTTTGTCTTTAGATTTAGCTTCTGTTATCTTCTCCTGCCTCTTTTTATCCATTTTCTTCTTTAATTCTTTCTTTTCTCTGAAGTCACAATGGAAGTAAAAGAGAAAAAAGAGGTCAATCAGATGGGAATTTGTGTTGAATAAATGTAGATGCACATGTCAATTGTAATGGGAATGAAGGCTTACTTCTCACAGATTTCTTTGAGCTTCTTTAACTGATTGTTCTGACACTCTTCTGCGACATCCGTCAACTTTTGAATAAGCTGGAAAAAGAAAATGTCAGTTTGCTATTTCAAATGATCGCAAACAGAGCTTCCTTCCCACCTCCCTCAAACAACAGAATCTATAGTTAGAAAATCTGTGATGGATGTTTCACAATAGTTAAAGTTGCCAGACATCTAACATTGGCAATGAGGACAATTTAGAACCATCATATTATCTAGGCTTATGGGTTTTAATATAAAATTCTTCTTATTATCTCTTTTTAATTAAACAGAATTCATTAGATTGTTGTGGCAGTTACATAGCCCAGCTCAGTGCGAAGACAACCTACAGTGTAGGACCTGGGTACAATCCCTACCCTATGACTTACTAAAAGTGAAATTTGGGGCAAGACCCTACATTTTCAGAACCTACATTTTCTCAGTTATAAATGGGATTATCACTGCCTTTATGTTTTGGAGGTACTGTGAAGCTCAAAATAAAAATAAGTATGACATAAATGTAAGTTATAATCCACAGCGAGTTATAATTCTTGGCTCACAACTATCATTCATTGTTGAATTGCTTTGAGGATGACATGAGTTTTCCATCTTAGAAGCTGACATTTATGTTCTTGCGTGGGCAATTTCCAGTAGATATAAAGAACATCAGAAATTCTCTTTGTGCTGTCATTGAACTGTCACTACATCACCGTGAACACAAGTATTTATTGTAGTACATCTATTATCAAATCAAGCCCCAAGAGGGCATCAATTGTGTTTTTGTATCCTTGTTACTCTGCACAATTCACAATTCCTAATATTCACTTGATGCCCAATAGGTGTTTGTCAATTACATAAAGGTAATTCTGCCTGCCAATCTTTTCCTTTTTTCCATGTGAGGAATCTGGAGAACCTTCTGCAAGGTTTTCAGGTGGCTCTAGCAACTGGACTCAACCCTTGTTACTGGAGCACCAAATAGATGGTGTGGACATCCTCTGAAAGGCCCCACTGCTTTTCCCATAGATGGAGATTCTCTTTCCCAAAAACATATAAGGCAAGCCAAGTTGACTAGTCTTATATAAGTGGTAGCTGTAATAGTGACAAGACAAATCATAATACCACAAATTTTTGAGACAGCCAAGTATAAGGGTCCCTGGAAAAACTCCAATGGGCCTGCTCGCTGGGAGGAATGCACTCTGGGGTGCAGCCACAGAAGTCCACTCCAATTGCAGCCTGGCCACTCCTCTTCCTGGGTGGAAGTTGGAATTCAATCTGCAAGGTGGGAAGCACACTAGCAGGGACTCCGGCCTTGTGGAGAGAACCTGTTTCCCTCTTTTCCTTTGAACACAATCAAACCCTGTCCTCCTTACTCTTCAAATTGTCTTCAAGCCTAACTTTTTGTGGCCATGTGACAAGGACCCCGTCTTTAGCTGAACTAAGGAGAGGGCCCTACACCGCTTTCATTGATCATTTCTATATGTCAGGCACAGTTTTAAAAGATTCACATGTGGCTGGGCGCGGTGGCTCACACTTTAATCCCAGCACTTTGGGAGGCTGTGGCAGGCGGATCACTTGAGGTCAGGAGTTCAAGACTAGCCTGACCACCATGGTAAAACCCTGTCTTCACAAAAACTACAAAAAAATTAGCCGGGCATGGTGGCAGACGCCTGTAATCGCAGCTACTTGGGAGGCTGAGGCTGGAGAATCACTTGAACCCGGGAGGTAGAGTTTGCAGTGAGCCAAGATTGCACCATTGCACTCCAGCAACTCTGGGCACACTCTGGGCAACAAAAGCAAAACTCTGTCTCAAAAAAAAAAAAAAAAAAAAAGATTCACATGGATTTACTTAATCCTGAGAGTTGCCCTGTGTGGTTGGTGTTATTATTTTTGTTTTACATATGAACATGCTGACACACCTGGCTCAAGTTCTGGCCTCAGGACCCCAGAGCTGGTAAGTGGCTGAGCTGGTTAAAAACCCAGACAAATAAGGTTTCATGGCTTACAAGAGAATTATAATATGGAATTCACATTCATTTAAAATTATCATGAAATTTGATGCATTCATCTGTGAAGTGGATTAAATCTGAACAAATATTAACTAGGACTTGGGCCAGTAGAAAGCCTATTTGATCCTTCAAAAGGGATTGCCTAATCATGATTATCACAGTGAAAGAAATCATGAGGCATTACTTTGTAGTCATGCCATTTATCGAGCTGTAAAATTCCAGCAAAGACTCTGGCCATTTCCTTGGGGTCTCCTGCAATGCCTCTATTTAGCTGAAGTGTCCTCTCACTAGCACCTTCCCTTTCCTAGAGGGCCTTTCTCCTCTTCCAATCACTTGAAGGAGTTACAGAGAGTTACCCAGGGATCACCTTCCTTGGCTGCAACATCAGAATCACTTGGGGGAACTTCTTAAAAATATAGATTCCAGGACCTATGGACTCCAAATGTCTAGGGATAGGGCCTGGGAATCAATATTCTCAAAATCTCCTGAGGTGATTTGGATGCTTGTGCCAGACTTGAAGAGGGAGGTGTCTTGGTGGACCCTCCCTCATTCGACAAGCCACTGCTAAGTCTCCCAGCAACTCTTTTGAATTATATTTCTGTTTCCAGGTTCTCATCTCTATCATTCACCTGACTGCAGAATATTTTCTTGATTATGCCAGCATCTGCTCACAGGTACTGTTTTCCTTCCACCTACTGCCCTCATCCTTACCAGTACTGGCATCCGGTCAATGATGAGACTAAGCTTGAGAACTCACAGACCTTCTACCCACTCAGTTCTGACTTTTATGTTGGTTTGGTGTCAGGCTCCATACCACTGTCAGTGCTACACTCCCTCCAGGCTCCCCAGAAGTTCCCTCTCTGTTGCATCCTCTTGCCTCCCTCTTGGCTCCCCTCACACCCCCTGCAGTTGCCCTTTACCGCTTCCAGAACTGGTTCCCACCTCCTGTGGTCCCAGAACACACACTTATCTAAACTATTCGATTTAGCCACGATGCAATGAATATTTATTAAGCACCTACTAAATAGCGGGCACTGTTTTAGACACTCTGAGCTGATGACCTGGCTTTCTAGATCTTGCTACTCAAAGTGTGGTCCACTTACCAGCGGCAAGAGCATCACCAGGGAGCACATTAGAAATGTAAGTTCTCAGGCCCTACTCCAGATCAACTAAGTCAGAATCTGCATGTTCAACAAAATTCCTAGGAGATTTGAGTGCACATTAGAGTTTGAGAAGCATTGTCTAGGTGGTTGTGGAAGATGGAGACTATCTGGAAGAAACTATTTCAATTTCTCTCTGCCCCTTCCCTTTCTAAGCCAGCCTTAGGTGATTCTCCCCTTTGATTGCCTGGATAACTTGGGTGTTGGCCCCCTAATTGGCTTTTCCTATAGGGTGTCATTTACTGACATGCCTTTTATGTGTAAATACCTTATTATTGTTCCCACAAAGGGATGCCACCATTTCAACCTTCCATTCTTAATAAATGTTTAGAATCCCAGGCTCTATACAAAATAGGCACTGAAAAACATGGTTGTGAATGAAATCTTTTAAGTTTCAAAACTACACTGGACCCAACCTCAGCGATAGTTATGAAAGCTCACATTCAAGCCACAGGCTGCCTTAATGGAAATACTTTTAAAATTATATATTGGTGTTTAACAAGTTAAATTTTGTTCCTTTAGGAAAAAGCATCTTAATGTGAAATTCAGGTGTGTTTTTTAAAATGAGGCTTTTGCATGCAATTAAATGAAAATGGTGCTTCCTTAGAATCCCAAAGAGTGTATGTTTTAAAAGGATATCTCTGTGTGTAATATGTAAAATATGTAAAGGTCCTACTGTGCTAAGTTTGCCTTCATCTCCCCCATAGTGCCTTACTACACAGCCCCACCTCTGCTCATCTCAGCCTTTTCTTTTTTTTTTTCTTTTTTTTTTTGAGACAGAGTATCGCTTTGTTGCCCAGGCTGCAGTACAGTGGTGCAATCTTGGCTCACTGCAACCTCCACTTCCTGGGTTCAAGGGATTGTTGTGCCTTAGCCTTCTGAATAGCTCGGATTACAGGCGTGTGCCACCATACCCAGCTAATTTTTGTAATTTTAGTAGAGATGGGGTTTCACCATATTGCCCAGGCTGGTCTCGAACTCCTGACCTCACGTGATCTGCCCTTCTTAGTCTCCCAAAGTGCTGGGATTACAGATGTGAGCCACCAAGCCCGACCTCAGCTATTTTTTAGAAGACCCTCATTCTTACTGAAATTCTGCCCATACAGCATTTACTAATTTTATTTAAATTGTTTCTACTGAAGCTCCAGGACACAGAATAATTAATATTATGATTTTGTTAATATTAAATAGTATGCCACTACTGTCCAGCTCACATTAAATTGGCAATGGGATTTTATATGTGCATCAGTGATTTATCTTTTATGCTGCAAAAAGAGGATTTGGGGTACACCTGTAGTTTTCTCTACCCAATACTAACTACTTCTCCAGGAAGAACGTCCTCTGCTTTCTGAGAATGGCCTCTCCCACATGCTTCCCTTGGGAGCTGCTGTATTTTTTACCCCCCATCTCTTGGCCAAGGTAATTGGTCCATGGGAGACATTAATCCAAGTTGGGTCAGTCATACTCTGACTTTTGTTTGCAGGCTTGGTCATCATCGGACCCAAACAAGGTTTTCCCCAAGGTTTTTCCTGCATGTCAATGGAGAAATAAAACTCTGAAGGGACCAGTGCCTGTATTTTCTATCAAGGGGAAGCCTATCTGCCACTTTGGAAAAGAATAACATGAATACGCAGAGGAAAGCAGGGGCAGAGTTTGGACAGCCCCCTTTCTTATGTGATATACCGTGTGTACTTTTCTAGTACATACCCTTCTGGCCTAAGTTAGTCCAGCATGGAATTCTGTGGCTTGCAATCACAAGAATAAGGACAAAATAAAAACAAACAAAAACAGAAATAAAACTACTCTGCTTAATCTCTAAACAAGATAAACTTCTGTGCTTTGGGCTCAGAGTTCTTACTGCATAAGATGTGAAAATAGTACCCAAAAGAGTGATTTTTCATATAATAATTGAAGTGCTTTTTGACTAACCTAAAAGCAAGGTATACCAACTTTTGGTATATTTATCAGCAGGCTGGCTCTGCTCAAGGAGCCATTCAATCATTTATTAGTCACACAACTGAAAGTAAACTGACTATTAAAGGTAGAGAAGAAGCGAAAATTCACTTGGACTTTCTAGGAAATAAATTAAGAGGGTATGTGGTAAACTGAATGGTAGTAAACAACATTTAATTTTTACTTTTGGTATGATTTTTTTTTCTGTCCCAAAGGAACAGACACATCTCAATTACTTTGCTGGTTTGTTTGCCATTCATGATAACTCTCCCAGCTCAATGTTCCAAGCCTTTTAAGGAGTTAAAAGAAAGGCCCTGGGGAATAAAACTTCACGCTTGTTCTCAACTCTGCTAAATTTCACTTGCTTTAGTCATTGGAGGGCAAGAAAATGGTTTCCATGGAGGAGAATAATTCCTTGACTCTAACTCAAAAGGGATAAAAAATATGTGGACAGAAATTGGTATGTTTGGGGTCTCTTCTAGGAAGGATCCTCTTGGAACATAGGCAAAAAGCCACGTCTAGAATATTCACACTTTGGGCTCAACACATCTTTCTTTCCCTTCCACTAATGTCTAAAGAAGATGCCTCTTTCTTCTCTGTTAGTCAAAGCATTTACTCTGGATTTTCACTATACGTTGTTTTTCTTCTTCTATTTTTTTCTTAATTTACAAAACGTCTGAACTAAGTAATGATCTACACGGCAAGCACATCACTGACAATTTGAGAACAAGGTAGAGGCAGAAGGATCACTCGAAGCCAGGAGTTTGAGACCAACCTGGGCAACATTGTGAGACCTGTCTCTTAAAAAATACAGAAAATTAACTGGGCATGGTGGTGCATGCCTGTAGTCCCAGCTACTTGCGAGGCTGAGGTAGGAGGACCACTGAAGCCCAGGAGATGGAGGCTGCAGTGCACTGTGTTTGTACCACTGCCCTCCAGCCTGGGCAGCAAAGCTAGACTTTGTGTCTAAAAAAAAACAAAAACAAAAGCAAAAACAAGGAAGATGCTTATACGGGAGTGTGACCTGACCATTCATTCAAAGAGTATTTACCTACTATGTGCCAGTACTATGTTAGTATTGATGGTCCAACCTTTCTCTGTGAGCAGACAGAGAGGGCCCTGTCCATCCAGAGCTATAATCTCTACTAGCTCCCTTCTCTTTTCAGAAGGAGAAAGTCTTGGACAAAAAGGGCAAGTATCTTGATCATTCTATGAGATATTCTTTCACACCTATAAAATTATTATTTGTAAAATTTCCACAGTTAAATAGAACTTATATTAAAATAGCTGCTTATTTGAGTTTCAATGTTATAATAATCTTTGAAATTTTTTTTCCTCACTGAGCAAAGAAAAATGAACGTGAAAGTCTGACCAAGGCTTCTATTCAATGTGGAGTTGCCACCTGATATGGTTTGGTTCTGTGTCCCCACCCAAATCTCATCTTGTAGCTCTCATAATTCCCATGTGTTGTGGGAGGGACCCGGTGGGAGATGATTGAATTATGGGAGTGGGTCTTTCCTGTGCTGTTCTTGTGATAGCGAATAGGTCTCACAAGATCTGATAGTATAATGGGGAGTTTCCCAGCACAAGCTCTCTTTGCCTACTGCCATCCATGTAAGATATGACTTGCTCCTCCTTGCTTTCCTCCATGATTGTGAGGCCTCCCCAGCCATGTGAAACTATAAGTTCAAGTAAATCTCATAGTTTGGGTATAAATTGCCCAGTCTTGGGTATGTCTTTATAAGCAGTGCGAAACGGACTAATATACTACCTTGAGTAGGGAACTAGATAAGTAAATTAAGCTACATTTATACAATAAAGTAATACAAAGCCATGAAAAAGCTTTAAAAAGCATGACATGAAAAATCACCATAACATAATGCTAAGTAAAAGAAGCAAATTGAAAACTATATGGATTTGGATCGTGTGTGTATGTGTGTGTGTGTGTGTGTGTGTGTGTGAATCCCATTAGGGTACTAATCAGGAAAATTGACAAAAATGTTGACAGTTATTTTATTTCACATTTCACTACTAAAATCTTTTGCTTATTTGTCATTTCTTATTTAGTAGAAAATGCAACATTTCTTGGGAAAGCTAAAGTATTTTTCAAAAAAAAAAATGACCCTATGTAAAGTCTGAATATTGGAGGAAGACAGATAGCACTACCACAACTGTCCTAGGGATACTTCCTGACACTGCAATTACTCCTGGCACATATACTTCATCTAGGCAACCACCGAAAGGAGAACATTCAAGTGTGGCTCCTAGATAGCTGGGAGAGCACATGGTGCTGGTAGAAATCATTCAAAGAGACACAATGAGTTCCCTCAAGCTGTGGCAGGATATACAAAACTGTAATACACATCTATATTTGAAGTGTATATAGATTTCTTAGTCAATTCAAGTATTGTACAGAAAAAGGCTTTCATTAAAAACAATATTTTAGGTGCATTATCTTGTTGTTCCTCCTTATAGTTTCATGAGGTAAGAGATATTTTTATCTCCATTGAGCAGGTTAGAAAATTGACATTCAGGTGGTCATGCAGTGACTTGGTGGAGAAGCAGTGGCCTGAAATGAGGACATATGACCCTAGACTCCTCACTCAACACCATTTGCATCCTGATGGGCCTGTCCATTCATAGCTGATCAGTATCTGCCCAGAGCTTGCCGTCTGAAACACAACTTTTTAACCTTCTGGGGCTGAACTCAGTTTGATGGTACTAATGTTGGTTTGGGGTCCTGGAATGACTGCTGGTGGGACAGACATGAGGATGTGTAAGAAGAACATGAGCCATTAAGGCTGATGTAAAGAAAGAGGTGAATGGATGTGATTAGAACATATGGGAGATATGGGAAAAGGGAGAAAAGGCAGGAGGCAAAGCAAAGCAAAACAAGGCTCTGCAGAGGATAACGCATATGGTGACTGTGAAAGAAATGAGGAAATCTCTTTGTGAAGCCACTAAAAAGGAGGAAGAAGAAAGAAGGTAAAATGGTGGGTCAAGCACATCTGTGGCTGAGAAACAAAAACTCCTTAACTTTACCACAAAATCCCTGCTCACTGGGCTATGGGTGTTTAGAAGAATGTGATGCTAGAGTTGAATACCCAGAGTGATTGGAGACGCTCCAGTGAATCCCTAAGAATTTCCACCCCTCACCAAAGTCACTTTTAAAATTAAAACCTAATCCTAATGGTATAGACAAAACACAAGTTTAACCAGTGACAGTTGATGAAAAACAGATAAATGAATTAGAACAGATTTCCCAACCCTGTAGTTCTTCTCTGGAGCAAGAATCCTTACCTGGGGTTTACAGACCCCCAAGTTGTTCATTGAGAGATATCATGGAGCACAAGCACTTGAATGGGGTGGAGGAAATTCCATCTTTATTTTCACTCACTTTTGACTAAAGCAAAAAGTACCTTGTACTGTGGATGTAGGGAGGGAACCACATGGGTGATTTCCACAGGAACTATGACTTTGTCACCAACAGATAATACAATCAACTTGATGACCAAGCTCTGAAGAGCTCACTGTATTCCCCATTTCAAATAAAAGAAATCGTAGGCTTATTCTAAAATGCATTTGGAGCAAAGATACACACTCCAAAACTGTGCTTCTTCAACGTGACCATATAGCAAGTCCCTGGGAATCCTATTACAATGCAAATCATGACTTAGCAGGTCTGAAGTGGGGCCTGAGACTCTGCATGTCTAACACACTCCTAGGTGACTCACGGCCCACACTTCACACTTTCAGTAGCCAAACTATAGAGTTATTTCGATGGAGAGCTCTAGGAACACAGATCTTTTTTTTTTTTTTTTTTGACAGTAGTAGAGTCTACAGAGCTTAGTGTGCGTTTTACATCTCCTATGATGAGATGAATAATTACATCAAAAATATCCTCTAGGTGCTTATCAATTGATAGAGTTAGGCAAATAGTTACCACATCTGTGCTTTCATATCCATTTTTTTCCTGCTTTTATTATTTCATTTCTTAGAAGTGTTTCTTGTACACATCCCCTGAGTGTGTGTGGCGGCTGTGTTTTATTCCTTTTCATCTCCAGTGTCTATCAGAATGCTGTGCAAATACTAAATTTTCAATAAACATTTGACAGGGAGTTTATGGATGCCATGCTTTCTTTCTTAATTCTTGAACTGTGGATGTGGTATTCGAAGTGCATAATCCTTAACCAAAGCACGTTGGTATTTAATCCCCAAAGCAATTTTGGGAGATGAAATATTGTCAGCTTAATTTTCCTCATCACCCAAATACTCCTTTTAACCTGGGGCTTACTTCTTTTTTAATTACACTTCGGTTTGTCTAATTTAGCCTGGGAGGCCTGTTCATTATTTAGAACCACCAGCAAAGATAGAACTAACACTTCTGGGTGCCTTTCAGTCAAAAGATTTCCTGACAGAACAATCTCTGGTTATTACAAATGGAGCCAGGAGGAAGCTTTGGCACACACGTCGCAGCTAAAGGCAGGTAGTAAAAATTGTAAATGCTCCCAAATGGCCATAAAATAAACACTGTGTGGTACTAATTCCAAGATATTCAGGCTTTAGTCTTCCTAACAAGGCAGGTATAGGTGTGTGTAGCAGGCACTGGGACTTTACCTGAAACCCAAATCCACAATCACAGTGGTGCAGGGGTGAGCACTTTGAGTGTGTGGCTTACATTTGGCCTGAAAGAGCCAGGTTGGCTTGGGCAAGTATTTACGTCTCTCTGAACAGTCTTCAAAACTTTTACAACGTGTACTCACATTCCTTCTTAGGGAGAAGGGAGTGGAAGGGCATATGGTGGAGCTGCCACCTCTAGTAGGACTTCTACCACCTCCCTAGCTCCTCAAGTGCAATTTTCCCACCTACAAGCTCAGCTGGTTTTCCCCAATTCCCAACCAACCTTCTCTTCCAGTAGAAAAGCTCCTGAGCTGCTTTCCACACCCTCATCAGTGGGATTCCATATGGTGCCTCATGTTCAGGCATTGTTCCTGGGATGTTTAGGTTTTTCATGACTTTCCTGTGACTTTACCACCCTATTTCTGCAGCTCAAATCTCCCCAAGAGGGCTTCTTGGGATGCTTTGGCTTCTGTTTTCATCTGTACTCTGAATTCCTCTTTCAGGAATCTCCCGTATCAGGCTTCCCTCTTACTCTGCCACCTCTCTTCTGAATTGTCATGTGTCTTTCCTTGGGGAATGGTCTTGCTCAGGGGTTGGGGCCCTGGAGAAACTCCAGATGATTATAGTTGGTGATATGGTTTGGCTGTGTCCCCACCCAAATCTCATCTTGAATTCCCACGTGTTGTGGGCAGGACCTTGTGGGAGGTAATTGAATCATGGGGGCAAGTCTTTCCCATGCTGTTCTCATGATGGTTGAGTCTCATGAGATCTGATGGTTTTAAAAAGAAATTTCCCTGCATAAGCTCTCTTTATTTGCCTGCTCTCATCCATGTAAGACGTGACTTGTCTTCTGCCACGATTGTGAGGCTTCCCCAGCCACGTTGAAGTCTAAGTCCAATTAAATCTCCTTCTTTTGTAAATTGCCCAGTCTCAGGTATGTATTTATCAGAAGCATGTAAATGGACTAATATTGGGGTGTCTAGACTTCTTTACTTTTTTATTTATTATTATTATTATTTTGAGATGCAGTCTTGCTATGTCATCCAGGCTGGAGTGTAATGGCATGATCTCGGCTCACTGCAACCTCTGCCTCCTGGGTTCAAGCGATTCTCGTACCTCAGCCTTCGGAGTAGCTGAGATTACAAGCACCCACCACTATGCCCGGCTAATTTTTGTATTTTTAGTAGAGACAGGGTTTCACTATGTTTTCCAGGCTGGTCTTGAACTCTTGAACTCAGGTGATCCACCTGCCTTGGCATCCCAAAGTGCTGGGATTACAGCTGTGAGCCACCACGCCCAGCTGAGATGTCCAGACTTCCAAGCAACATTCCCCCTGTTAGTAAACTTGAGTCATCTGCTGGAGACCCCAGGACTCCTTAACCCCTTGGACTGCTGTTGGCCTGAACTTTGGGACGGCTCTTTCCTAGGAGACCACTTCCCATAATGTACTGGGAAGCACAGCCCCAGAGTGGTTCTTGCGGAAATTTCTTCAGATCACATCAGTCCTCTGCTCAAAAGCTTCCAACAGCTCCCACCTCACTCCTAGTGAAAACACAGAGGGCTAAAGACCCAAAAAGATCTGTCTCCCACCCCAAAAGTCCCATCTCTCTGACCTGATGCCCTATAATCCTCTTCAGGCAGAGCCACCCTGCTATTCCCCCAACACTCAGGACCATTTCCAGCCCCGAGTCTTTGCACGTCAATACTTCTGCCTGGAGGAATCCTCCTCCCTGTGTTGGCTATTGTCAGTTCTTCACCTTTTAAGTCAGATGTTGCCTTCTGCGTAAACCTTTCCATGCCTACCCTATTTAAAATTGCCAAGCATACTCATCATCCTTCCCCAAACCGCCCCTCCCTATTCCCCCATTTCTGATATTGCTTTTCTCCTAAGCCCTTATTACTACCTAACATACTACATATTTTTACCAACTTATTTTGTTTATGGTCTGACTCTTCCTTCTACAATATAAGCTCCATAAAGCTTAGGATTGTTATTTTTATTTACTACTGTTTAAAAATACTTAACAAGCAGGTGTTTAATAAGCATTTGTTCAAGGAATGAATGAATGGATGAATGCCTAATTTATTAGGATTTCTTTTTAAGGTGATGAAAATGCTCTAAAATTGATTCTGGTGGTGGTTGTAAGTATCTATGAATATACAAAAGCCATTGAACTTTAAAACGAGTGAATTGTGTGATATGGGAAATAAAGCTGATTAAAGAGAGACAGGCATGGCATTCCAGGTATCATAACGAAGAAGTTTGCTGTGTGTTCTCTGTGTGAGCAGGATACCAGAGAAACTCCTTCATTTTGATGATATTGGCTTGAAACCTGAATTAGCAGAGGCATCTACACAATGGTTATAAACCAGGGGCTCTAGAACTTGAAGACCAAGGTTCAAATCCCAATGGCACCACCTTCTAGTTGTGGAACCTTGGAAACGTCACTAAAGTTTGCTACATACATTTTTTATCTGCAAAATGGGACTGACAATAGTACCAAACTCTAATGGTTATTGTGAGAATTAAATAGGACGTTTCCTGTAAATGACTCAGCACAGAAGACAGCCCCATGGTGAGTGTTTAATACACAGCCAGCCACTATTTTAATTTTTATTATGTTCTGGAGTACTGGGGATGAGTTGCTGGAGAAAGTCAGATGGCAGTGGTTGTAGCCAAGTCTCAAAGCCATTATTGCCTGTTAAAATTTAATTTGACTTTCTCAGGTCTGTCAAGGCAATCCCTCCTTATGCCCGATCCAACCCCTGCCCAGATATTCTTTCACTGCTTTGATCTTACTTCAGTAGTTCACAAATAAGGCAACCCCTCGAAATCATGTGGGGCTTGTTAAAAAGCAAATCCTGAGTCTCACATGTAGGTATTAGGCAGTAGTTCTTGAAGTCTGGTCCTGGAACCAGAAATATGAAAACACCAGCCCTAAAAGAGATCGGTTGAAAATTTAAGGTAGGCCCTAAAAATCTCTTTTAACAAGCTCTCCAGGTGATTCTGACGCATGCTCAAGTTGAGAATAACTGGCCTAGTTAGAATTTGATTTTCAATAAGCAATTCATGCAATTTTGATCTACTCATTGCATACAGTCACTGGGGAACCAGTACTAGAACAACAGAATTACACGGAATCACCTATCATACAGTGATGGTTAAATCATCTATAGGCTTCCAACCTTACAAGCTGAAGCAACTCAGAATTCTCTTATATGCACAGACCCTCAGCAAAGAAATGGACAGTTTACACACATATCTCTTAAAACCCATTTCTTCTGGATACACTACCTTAATTTCTATCAAGCTTACTTATTTCTTTGGTTTTCGCATACATTTGTTTTCAAGAATATTTTATTTAATCTATCTGTCACCAAATATTTATTGTGTCCCTACAAGGACACAAGGAATCAACGAAAATGGAGAGAATGTCTCAATTCATGAGGAAACATTTTGGAAGATAAAACTGATTATTAATGGTGAGGATGGCATTTCCTTTCACAGGGAGCCTTAGGAATTGGGTAGCTAACATTCTGTGTTGGCCATTTAGGTACTGCCTTTTCTAAATATAGGAGAGTGGACTGTATAATTTTTTTAAAATGCTTGCAAAGCCCAGTGCTACCAAAAAAAAGGGGGGAAATTTGTTTGCAACACGTTCTTAATTTCTTAAACAAAGGTAAGTGTTTTCTATTTCCTTGTGAGATTTCAAAGATTCCCAAAAGCAATTACAAACTCAACGTCAGTTAGTGAAAATAAAAATGATAAAATATAGCCTTATTGGCAGAAGACAGAGAAGCTTGGTAAAGATGCTAAGACAGTGGGCCTTATAAAAAATAGTCGTGTGATAGACACTGTGTCAACTAAACAATCTCTCAAGTTGGTGCCAGTCACACCCGCCCTTGTTTCCTTTTAGTTATCCAAAAGCATCCAAAGTTTTCTATAAGAAAGAGAGTTCCAGTTGCACAAACATAAATCATGTTTCCCAGGCTTACCAGTTTAATATGTTCTCGCTTCTGGTATTTTTCACTATAATACTGTTCTTGCCGAAGATTAAGCAGCTGCTGCTGTTGTTTGTCCTTCAAGTCTATCAATTTTTGGGTCATTTCAGCATCCAGGGCAGCGAGGTCTTGCTCAATCGTTGATGAACCATGATCAGGGCTGCTGGGTTCCGATCTGCAAAGACACAGATCTTGACTCACAAAACAGGAAGCCCATAACAAGGTGGAGGGAAGGTTATTCACCAGAGTTCCTCCTAGAGAAAGTTCTCTGTTTGGAAATATGTATTTTCATAAGCCACTTGGGGTAGAGGGTGAGACCCCAAGGACAAACTTAGCAACTGTGTCTCTAATCCCAGAGACTGAATGGAATTCACGGTGCTATAGAAAGAGGCAGGGGCAGAAAGAAAAGCAAAGAGGCTGGGGACCCTGGGCATGGCATGGTGAGAATAATAATCTCCCTTTGGGAAAAACAGTGTCTAATAAAAAATTTTCCAGTTTTAATCTTTTTTATTATTTTAAAATGTGACAAGTGTAATGGCATTCCCAGTTACCTTTCCCATATGAAAACTTCAGTGGACACTGCATTGAGTAGACTTTGTTAGAGGAAGCTAAAGATGTGCCCTATTTACCATCAGGGTGATGATTATAAACGGAGAGCACGTGTAGATGCCTTGTGCGGATAACCCTCCTGGCTGCCATCTGAGTTCTGTTTCTTAACAATTTTATTGTTGTTGTTGTTGTTCAGACAGAGTCTTGCTCTGTTGCCCAAGCTGGAGTGCAGTGGCATGATCTCGGCTCACTGCAACCTCCACCTCCCACGTTTGAGTGATTCTCCTGCCTCAGCCTCCTGAGTAGCTGGAACTACAGGCATGTGCCACCATGCCTGGCTAATTTTTGTATTTTTAGTAGAGATGAGGTTTCACCATGTTGGCTAGCATGGTCTCAAACTCTTGACCTCAAGTGATCTGCCCGTCTCAGCCTCCCAGAGTGCTGGGATTACAGACGTGAGTCACCGTGCCTGGCCTCTTAACAAGATTTTTAACAGCAAAGACACACTATGAAAATAAGGCTCTTTGGAGGCTTCACCAACTTCACTGATATGTTTACCCAAATGGCAGTTTCCACACAAACTTACAAGGGGAAAGAGATGGGTTAGTTCATTCTAAAATATTTCGAATGCTTCCTCTGAGCAGCATGACTTTCTCTGCATTGTTCTTAGAGAATCATACAGATATTAAGAAGGTTAGGATGAATGTCAAAATAAATTAAAGTAATTATCATTAACTTATGGTGTGATTCCTTCCACTTTTGTACTCTGTAGTATTACCTGTAGGAAACAATGGAAAGAAAGACAGAGTATTGGGAACAGGGTCCAAAGAGTAGGTATGCTCTTTTCATTAATATGGAACCCCTTCCAGAAAGACTAAACCACCACCTAAGACATCCAACACATCAGACTCTGCCTCCGTATTTTTCACTTGTGATCCGATGAGCCAGGTAAAGTTTCTTAGAATCAGCTGTTACTAATTCTGGTTGCTTTTTCTTTGAATTGGGCAAGTATCAGTGGCATCACATAGAGAAGGGAGTTGGCTGAAGCTGGTGTTAGAATCAGATTTTGTCAAATAAGGAATGCAGAATTCTCTCAAGTTTCTTTTTGCATTTTTATGTGCAATGCCAAATGAGGACGGACATTCTATAAGGCTCCTCACTGCAGTGTTGAGGGGACCTTTCCTCTTGTCATGACACAGGTAACATTGAATTATCTTTTTTCTTTTCTTTTTTATTTTTTTAGCCAGGCTAGAGTGCAATGGCATGATCTCAGTTCACTGCAACGTTCACCTTCCTGGTTCAAGTGATTCTTCTGCCTCAGACTCCCGAGTAGCTGGGATTACAGGCATGCGCCACCACCCCCGGCTAATTTTTGTATTTTTAGTAGAGACAGGGTTTCTCCATGTTGGTCATGTTCGTCTTGAACTCCCGACCTCAGGTGATCCTCCTGCTTCAGCTTCCCAAAGTGCTGGGATTACAGGCATGAGCCACCATGCTCAGCCTGAATTATCTTATATAGCAGGAAGTCATTGTAGCCAGGGCATAAAGGTATTTCTTCAATCAGTTCCAACCAACCCAGCAGAGGCAGCCCTCATTGCTGACCGTCCCCCCGTGTGCTAGGCACACTCATATCAAGTAAGTCAGTATACCCATCTCCAGCTTACATTTGAGGAAACCGGGCTGTGTGAGATAATTGGTCAAGGACACAACACGGAGGCGCAGTAGTGCAACTTGCCCAAGGCCAAAGATTACAGGGGCAGAAGGGCAACACCTGTGCTCTTAAGAGCACCACAGCATGACTGCATGCCATGTCTGGACCCAAACTATTTTCGAGTAACCTGTTCTTCACATTATGTAGAAAGATCACTTGAGATGATGAATATTAAATAAATTGGTTTCATTCATTCCAATTTTGTACTCTGTATTATAATCTGTAGCAAACAGGGAAAGAGAGATACAGTATTAGGAACAGGTCGGGTGTGGTGGTGGCTCGCGCCTGTAATCCCAGCACTTTTGGGGACCGAGGTGGGCAGCTCCCTTGAACCCAGCAGTTCAATGTCAGCCTGGGTAGTAAGACCCCATCTCTAAAAAAAAAAAAAAAAAAAAAAAATTAGCCAGGCCTAGTGGCACGCGACTATAGTTCCAGCTACCCTGGAGACTGTGGCAGGAGGATTGATTGAGCCCAGGAGGTCGAGACTGCAGTAAGCTGTGATCATGCCACCGCACTCTAGCCTGAGCAAAAGAGCAAGACCTTGTTGGAAGGAAGGAAGGAAGGAAGGAAGGAAGGAAGGAAGGAAGGAAGGAAGGAAGGAAGGAAGGAAGGAAGGAAGGAAGGAAGGAAGGGGAAGGAAGGAAAAAAAAGGAAGGAAGGAAGGAAGGAAATAAGGAAGGAAAGAAATAACTTCAATGGATGTAATGTCCATCCATTCATTTATCTGAGGTGTTTTCAGGATTTCATTGCGTATCAAGAGAGATGGAAGACAGATAGACATAATCAGACCCACTGGCTTTGCCACTTGAAGAAAAGCTCCTTATGACATATCTTTAGATACTATGTACTAAGGGATTTTTTGGTTTTGTTTTGTTTTGAGGGACAATACAAAAAACAACAACAACAACAAAAAAAAAACAAGTGAACAACATCTCTGCATCTTCTATAAAAACAAAGTTGAAGGCATTATCCCCTCTGCTGCTTGTATAAGATCCATGAAATTAAGTCTGTGGCAATTTAATACTAGGAAAATGCTTGTCTCTCTTGGAAGAGTCAGCAAGTTTCCTTTAATCAGGTAAAGAGAATTATCAAACCCATATTCCTTTTCTCAGAAGCTAAGAACTGAATTCAGTGTTCAAGGACAGAGATGACATTAAATGGTTGGTGCTGTCTGGTAGAAACAGAATGAGAACTACATATGTGATTCCCTTCATAGACGTAATTTCAAACTTTTAGTAGTCACTTCAAAAAGCAAAAAGAAATGAATGAAATTAATTTTAATAATATATTTTATTTAACTTAATATGCCCAAAATATCATTTTAACATGCAATTAAAATAAAATCAATAGATATATTTTAGATATTTTACATTCTTTTTTAAAAAAGTGAAGTCTTAGATATCTGGTGTGTATTTTATAGTTATAACATATCTCACAAGCAACATTTCAAGGACTCAAGAGCCACCTATAGCTAGTGGCTCCCATATTGGGTAGCAGGTCTAGATAATTTGTCCAAAGCTCAGTCTACGCCTGTGTGCGGTTTCTCTTTCTATTTTCATGGGATTTTTACATACAAATCTTCTATGATGTTACTTCAATATTCTACTGGAAGTTTGCAGGATATGACTTATAAGTATATACAAAAATGAATAAACAAATATGTACAGTGAAAGCAAAATAAATCTTGTGGCCCCAAATCACTAAGCTAAAGGGAAAAGTCAAGCTGGGAATGGCTTAGGGCCAAATTGCCTCCCATTCTACTCAAAGTCACTCCTCTGCTCACTGAGATAAATGCATATCTGATTGTCTCCTTCCAAGAGGCTAATCAGAAACTTCAAAAGAATGCAACCATTTGTCTCTTATCTACCTATGACCTGGAAATCCCCTCCTGGCTTCCGGCTTCCTGCCTTTGCTTTGAGTTGTCCCGCCTTTCCAGATAGAACCAGTGTTCATCTTGCATAGGTTGAGTGACGTCTCACGTCTCCCTAGAATGTATAAAACCAAACTGCTCTGACCACCTTGGGTACATGTTGTCTGGACCTCCTGAGGCTGTGTCACAGGCACACGTCCTGAACCTTAGAAAAATGAACTTACTAAATAAACTTGCTAAATTAACTGTCTCAGATTTTCGCGGTTCATAGTACATATGACTAAAGTAGAAACTCAGGAGAAGTTTTAGGTCAAGCTTTGCTTGAACTGGCTGTGTAACTACAGGTAAATGGTAATACTGTTAGCTTTCAGCTTCCTCCTTGAACAAGTGACAAATATCACCTAGGTGGCCCTTAAGGCTGCTGCAGCCTTAAGAAATGATGATTTTATTACTTTTTAAAGCCCAAGTATTAGGTTTTGATAGTGCTTTCAATTTAAGCATGTGTTAAATCACATGTCACAATATAAATCTAAAAAATGCATCTTATCTCTATGACTTGGCATCAAAAGAAGATTATTCAGTAAAGGAAGGATGTAATAGTTTGTCTTATACTTCGCTTATTGACAGGTCACTTACATAGCTTACACAGTTTCAGGGTAATTTATAAAGTTTTCAGTTAAAGAATGAAATTATATTTCTCAGTGGCAATTATTATCAGTCAAGCTTTTGAGATAATCTTTACTGAGAAAGCTGATGACAATGATTCCAAAAAAGTTTTGAGTAAATGTACAACTAATTCTATATAAAATTTCCTAGAGCTGTAAAGATCGTTGGATTATCTTTGGCAATACATTGTCCATTGGTTAGCCAACATGTGGAAAATGGGCTATCTGATAAGAGTAATTTATATACTATAGTATAGAAAATTAAGTGGAGTAATAATTTCAACTTAAAAGGCTTTTTTTTTTTAACTTCTCTTGATGCTACAATTCATTAAAATGCTATATATATATATTGAAATAGAACTAAGGGATTCTTTTGCTTTTGAAAGTTATAAATCTTCTAAATGATACACTTTTATTAAAACCACAAATAACATTTTATTTTAAACATAAATATTATTTTAAAATTTTATTTTTAAAATGTTATGAGTTGATGTTTAAAAAGACTTAAGAACAATGTCTTACACAATGCTGTTAGTGCTTAATAACTGAAATTAAAACTATTCTTGACAGCTAAATAAGCCCTGAGGAAGACAAGAACTGTCTGTGCCCCAAAAAGATAACAAAATGTATTTACTTCCATTTCCCTAATTGTTCAACTTTGAAGAAAAATATTTTTATGTAAAAATTAACACTGTTGATTAGGGAACTTCATGCTATGAAACATTATTTATTGTCAAGAAGTTCATACTATATACATGCAAAAGATGTTCAAAGAAATTTCAGGAATCTAAATTTAGAAGAGAAATCTCATAACATTTGGGATAAAGAGGGAATTTATTTGGACATAGTTATTTCATGCATCTGTTTGTTTTGTTGTGTAGAGATAGAAGATTATAAGTATAGGGACCAGAAGCAGTCACTGGTCTACAGAGATGCAGATTCTAGATCTGCTATGTCATCGGACACAAGTAGTATCTCAGGGGGCAACATGCCATGACCTCACTGTCACTACAGCCTTTTGTGTTGCATGTGCCCCTGGCCAGGTTACTGGGCCTTACTGAGTTTTAGGTCCTCTCTTATCCAATGTGGGTGATGCCTGTACCTACTTCACAGTGCTGCTGTGGGCAATATATGGAATAGTACATAGAAGTGGTTAGCACATGTACTGGGTTAAATAATATCCCTGCAAACTTCAGGTTCTGCTCAGAACCTCTCAGTCTGTGACCTAATGTGGAAAGAGGTTGTTGCAAATGTAATAGAATGAGGTCATAGTGGATTAGGGTGGACCTGAATCTAATGCCTGGTGTCTGTCATTAGAAGAGGGAAATTTGCACCAAGACACACCTATGCAGGGAGAATTCATGTGATAATGGAGGTACAGACTGGAGTGATGTGTCTGTCAGCCAAGGAATGCCAAAGATTGCCAGCAACCACCAGAAGTTAGAAGAAACAAACAAACAAAAAAGATTCCTCCCCTAGACTTTCCAGAGATCACATAGTCCACTGACACCTTGATTTTGTTTTTTTGCTTTGTTTTGTTTTGCTTTGTTTTCTTTTGTCTTGTCTTGAGACAGAGTCCTTCTCTGTTGCCCAGGCTGGAGTGCAGTGGCACCATCTCGGCTCACTGCAACCTCCATCTCCTGGTTCAAGCAATCCTCCTATCTCAGTCTGCTGAGTAGCTGGGATTACAGGTGTGCGCCACCATGCCTGGCTAAGTTTTGTATTTTTAGTAGAGACAGGGTTTCACCATGTTGCCCAGGCTGGTCTCAAACTCCTGGCCTCAAGTGATCTTCCCACCTGAGCCTCCCAAAGTGCTGGGATTACAGGCATGAGCCACCATGCCCAGCCGACACCTTGATTTTTGAATTCCTAGCCTCCAAAACTGTGAGAAAATACATTTTTATTGTTTTAAGCCATCCAGTTTGCTGTACTTTTTACAGCAACCCTAGGAAACTGATATGACACATACGCCCAACACTTCGTTGACACTCAATGAAATGCTATTCCAGGACTGAGAACAGTCCTTGACAGGGTATAAGAGAGGAAACCCCCTGTGGTCCACCAGACCCTGTGTCCACAAAGTCCCATGATAAGCTATGATGAGCAGTCCACATGTGGGGTTCTGAGAGCACGTGACACTCTGAAATCCACATGGCATCCTCACATTTGGAAGCAGGTCTCTGTTGGAGTGAACCTGCATTGTTCACACAAGAGTCTTGCAATTGAAGAAGGGCCCTGAGCCCAGAGAATCCCAACTGCCCTATGTCATCATGGTGGGAACTAAGCAGAAGGTACAGGTTTTTGTGTGATGAGCTTGGAGATGGCAGCTGGGAAGGGAGGCAGGGATTAGACCAAAGAAGGCCTTTCAGCCACCCTTCAATTTCTAGGATGCTCCTGAACAATTATAGACCAGGGCCCATCAGTGGAAAGTTTGTGGACCAACAGCATCAGCAAACCTTAGGAGCTTGTTAGAGCTCAGAAGTTCAGTCCCTATGGAAGGAGGCCCCTGAGGCAGAAACTCTAGGGTCAGGCCCAAGGGTCTGTGTTTAGCAAATATGCACACTGAAATTTGAGATGCACTGATCTAGTCTAGATAATGGAGTGTCATGAACATATTTGGTGTGGGTAACAGCATGAGTTTCATTCTCTAAAGGACACCTGGGAATTGCAGAGACATACAAGCAGGCTACTCTCTTCAGGCCTCTGACCCCATACCTTACGCTTTTTTAAAAAACAAATCAAGAATTCATCCCCTTCTCTCCATGTCTACCACCTTCATCCTAGACCAAACCACCATCATTACTCAGCTGGACTCATGAAAAAGTTTCCTAACTGGTCTCCCGCTTTCACTCTGAGCCCTTGATCCTCACTATTCAGAGTGTTGTCTATGGAACTGCAGAATCAGCATCACCTGGTGCTGCTCAGGCCCCAGTTCAGACATGGAGTCAGAACCTGCATCCAACAAGATCCCGGTGACTCATGTCCATTTGAGATGCACAGCTCTAGGGTCCCTCTTCCACATAGCAACTAGACTCATTTCTCTGAGACTCTCAAATTTCACCATATCAGTTTCTTTCTTCAGTAGCATCTTATTGCACGTTCAATACATTTTGAACTGTCGCTTGCTCCAGCTCTAAAGAACCTAGCAGTGGGATTCCTTCCTGTTTCTCTGATCTCATCCTGTTTCCCTCCTCTCATGGTTTACTATGTTTCACCCACTTTGCCAGCTTTACTGTTCCTGGAACAAGCTCATTGTTTTTCCTGCCTGAGGGCCTTTGCACTTGCTGTTTCCTCAGCCTGGAATAAATCTCCCTAGTTCTTTGCATAGCTGACCAGGCCTTATTCTTTCTGTGCCACCTTATTGCAGACCAACATGTCAGAAGGGATCGCCCATCTCTAGTCATTCTCTATCCCATGGTCCTGTTTATTTCTTTCCTTAATAGTCCTCATCACAGCCCGAGATGATGCTGTGTGTTTGTTGTTTATTGTTTACGTTGCCCACATTACCATGTTAGCTATTTGAGATGATTGGGTAGGTCATGTTTATTGCTGTATCCCCAGGGCACGGTAGGCATTCAATAAATATTAATTGAGTGAATGTGTGAGAGATGCTTCTCATCATCAAGGTTTGGGTACATGGGGCTGTGGGAACCCAGGCCCAAACATAAGAGTCACCTGTGTAAGGCATTATACATTTCAGACAGGGTAGCAAAGGATAGTCAGCTTCTCTTTTCTATAAGACCAGTTGTGGCCGGGTACGGTGGCTCATGCCTGTAATCCCAGCACTTTGGGAGGCTGAGGCAGGCAGATCACTTGAGGCCAGGAGTTCAAGACCAGCTGGGCCACCTGGTGAAACCCCATCTCTACTAAAAATACAAAAATTAGCCAGGTGTGGTGGCGTAATCCCAGCTTCTTGGAAGACTGAGGCACAAGAATCACTTAAACTCCGGAGGCAGAAGTTGCAGCGAGCCGAGATGATGTAACTGCACTCCAGTCTGGGTGGCAGGGCAAGACTCTGTCTCCAAAAAAAAAAACAGCTGCCTCTCCAAATAGGTTCTAGGTACCCAAGGCAAAAATCTCATACTCACGGCAGCTGTAATACAGGTAGTTAGTTAATTGGAATTGGGATCACCGGCTAGACTCACGTGAGGACTTCCTGCATTTTTATTCTCAGAATTTGGTCAAATAAAAAAATTCAATCCACAAACAAATTTGGGCTAAGGTGCCTCAAAAGCTGTGGAGAACGGAGGAGGTTAGGTGGCCTTCTTGCCATAGTACAGGTCCAAAAACATGATATAAAACATTAAAAATCCATGTTAACGACTCTTCATGCTATGAAACAAACTAAAAATATTCATTGAACTTACTTTTTCTTACTGTCCTTTTTGGCGGACTTTTCCAAAGCTGCTCTCCTTCTCAAGTAGTCATTCTGAATTTCATTATACTTGGTAGTGTGTTCTTTGATAAGGTCAGTGGTTTTCTTGTGGTGTCTCTTAACCAGGTCTTTCATTTCTTTGTAGTGCTTCTTTTGAAGTTTCACAAACGATTTCTGTTGCTTTAGCTCTTCGATGGTCTGTGCTTCCACTTCTGCAACAAATGAATATGAAAGCTAAGGGAATGGGAGGGCATAACGTCCAGATGGAAAGAGGAGCGGCCACCTTCTTAGGAGGAAACATTTGATCTTGCTCAGCTGGAGCTTAAGAGCGAAGCTTGATGTCAGCTCTGTCTGGGTTCCAGTCTGACTCTATCACTTGCTAACTTTGAGACTATGTTATTAAACTTCTCAGAAACCCGATTGCTTCATTTGAATATATATATTTTTAGTTTGGGTTCCCTAGAAGCAGAATGCGAGATGGGGATTCAGGTGCACACGCTTTACTGAGGGACTCTCAGAGTAGGGGAGCCAGGGAAGCAGACGGGGCTGAGGAAGGAGCTGAGCAAGGGTGTGGTCTCAGAAGGATGGAGTCTGGTCTCTGCCTGATCCCATGGGGGAGCGCTGGAGTGTGAGTTGTACCACTGAGCTGGTTTCATCTTGAGGCAAGAAGGCAAGGTTCTTGCATGTTTGGGACATTCAGTGCACGGAGGCATAACCATCTGGAGAGGGGGCTTCCTTTTGGTTGAGGGCAATTTTGCAGAGAAGGACAAGTTATGAGCTGTTAGCAGCCAACTCTCACCACCAGCCAGGAGACGGGTGCACCAGCTGTACAAGGAATCTGGGCAGGGCACCAACAGCATTGCTAGAAGGATTATAATACTTCTATAACTTTATAGGGTTGTTAAGATGATGAAATAAAAGAACTCACAGAAAGTATTTAACCCGGTTTCTGGCACTGTGCCTGTGGAGGCTTAGAAAATAACTGTGCAAGTTCTACAGCACCATTTCTAAAGGTACCATTTATAGTATAAACATCATAAGTTTGTACCTTTATCATAAAAGCATATAGCAGTAAAGTGTCTGAGGGAAGATCTCTTATAATTTGCACAAAGTCACCAGAGGCTTACTAGCAGGCCACATTACTATATTATTTTTATTATTGTTTTCTTTTTCGAGACAGAGTCTTGCTCTGCTGCGCAGGCTGGAGTGCAGTGGCACGATCTCAGCTAACTGCAACCTTCACCTCCCGGGTTCAAGTCATTCTCATGTCTCAGCCTCCCAGGTAACTGGGATTACAAGCATGCACCAACACGCCCAGCTAATTAGTTTCTATTTTTTGTAGAGATGGGGTTTTGCCATGTTGGCCAGCCTGGTCTCAAACTCCCAGCCTCAAGTGATCCGCCCTCCTTGGCTTCCCAAAGTGCTGGGATTTCCAGGCATGAGTCATCATGCCTGGCTGCTTTTTTTACCCCATGCTGAGAAAACTTTTAAAGTGATAGGGCCTGACCTTAAAACATTCTGGGCCGGGCACAGTGACTCATACCTGTACTCCCAGCACTTTGGGAGGCCCAGGCAGGTGGATCACCTGAGGTCAGGAATCCAAGACTAGCCTGGCCAACATGGTGAAACCCTGTCTCTACTAAAAATACAAAAATTAGGCCAGGTGCGGTGGCTCACGCCTGTAATCCCAACAATTTGGGACGGCAAGGTGGGTGAATCATCTGAGGTCAGGAGTTCGAGACCAGCCTGACCAACATGGCAAAACTCCCATCTTTACTAAAAACACAAAAATTAGCTGGGCATGGGGGCACACGCCGATAATCCCAGCTACTCCGAAAGGCTGAGGCAGGAGAATCCCTGGAACCTGGGAAGCAGAGGTTGCAGTGAGCCAAGATCGCGCCACTGCACTCCAGCCTGGGCAGCAGAGTGAGACTCTGTCTCTAAATAAATAAATAAATAAATAAATAAATAAATACATGAAAAAATAAAAATGCACAAATTAGTCGGGCGTGGTGGCAGGCGCCTGTAATCCCTGCTACTCGGGAGAATCACTTGAACCCAGGAGACGGAGGTTGCAATGAGCTGAGATCACACAACTGCACTCCAGCCTGGGCAACAGAGTGAGACTCTGTCTCAAAACAAAACAAAACAAATCTGTATTTTACTGATATATTCAATCAATTCTAGAATGTGCATTTTAAAAATATGGCAACATTTCTGAAATCAAGATGCATCTTATGGTTGGTGGGGTGTTATGGTGGTTCAGTGCTTTTCTTTTTTAGCAACACATGAGCATAGAATGCTTTACAACTGATGGTATCTTAACTTCGGTGAATTATTATTTATATGGACCTAGATCAAGTCATAGTTCACGTTTCCATGCTTTGAATTGAATGTCCTGCTTCTGGGAACAAAAAATGTCACCATAAATATTTAAAACTATCAACTGATTCAGAAATAATATATCCTGTGAGTAACAAGAGACCTGAATAGAAAATTAGATGTCTAGTGAATAAACGTTGGAACTAGAATAATAATTGATGCTATTAAATGTTAAGGTCTTTAAGCAATAGAAATATGTTTCCTTTTCTTATACTGTGTCTATTCTCCTGACATTCAATTTCTTTTGAGAATGAGGCCATGGAGAAAACCAGGTACATTTATTTAATGGTTTCCCTCAGGCCCAAATTGACTCATTAAGGTTGCATAATAAGTTATTACATTAAGAATTTATAATCCCAAGGAATTGCTGCATTCTTGGTGGCAGATGCAATTCTATTTCTTTAAAAGTGGTTTACAGCATATCAGCTATAGGCAGTTTGGAAATAAGGCTCTAGATGTTCTTACCTATGATTAGAAATAAAGCCACATAAACTATTATTTTTAAAAAGTCTGTAGACGAGAGGCTGTTCCTTAGAATATGCTCTTAAGTATAAAGGTAATGCCCACTTATATAAAGACATAAATATCATTTATAAAGAAGCCACCAAGATATAATCACAGCTAATGTATTGGTACAGACCATTGCCTTTTGTCCATTCATTTGCATTCTTTTAAATAACATTAAAATCATGTTCTAGGAACATTTCTGTCTCTTGTTGTATGCATTAATATGGTATTGTTTCCCATGAAACTAAATCTTTTTTTTGTTTTTTGAGACAGAATTTCATGCTTGTTGCCCAGGCTAGAGTGCAATGGCGCGATCTTGGCTCACCGCAACCTCCGCCTCCTGGGTTCAAGCAAATTTCCTGCCTCAGTCTCCTGAGTAGCTGGGATTATAGGTGCACACCACCACAGCAGCTAATTTTGTATTTTTTAGTAGAGATAGGGTTTCTCCATGTTGGTCAGGCTGGTCTCGAACTCCTGACCTCAGGTGATCCACCCCCTTGGCCTCCACAAGTACTGGGATTACAGGCATGAGCCACCATGCCCAGCCTAGAACTAAATCTTTTAAAACATGTTTTGTTGGGAGGGGTGTGGTGGCTCACACCTGTAATCCCAAAACTTTGGGAGGCTGAGGCGGGTAGATCACCTGAGGTCAGGAGTTCGAGACCAGCCTGGCCAACATGGCAAATCACCATCTCTACTAAAAATACAAAATTCGCCAGGCGTGGTGGCGCATGCCTGTAATCCCAGCTATTTGGGAGGCTGAGGCAGGAGAATTGCTTGACCCCAAGAGGTGGAGGTTGCGGTTAACCTAGATTGCGCCACTGCACTCCAGCCTGGGTGACTTCGTCTTAAAAACCAAACCAAACTATATTTTATTTTCTTTTAATGCTTTCCTCAAGTAATTTTTCTATGCACATTTTATGCATTTCTTGATGAAATACAAATACATACATCAAAGTGCATAAATCATAAATGTATAGCTAGCCTTGTAAATTTTTCCAAAGTCAATGTGCTTCAATATCCATCACTCAGGTCAAAATCAGAATTTTGCCAGCATCCCAGAAGTCTTCCTTTTTGGTTCCTGTCTCCCACCAAGTATAATCCAAATCCAGGTTTCTATAGCATGAATTAGTTTTGTCCTTGAAGTTAGTGTATATGGAATCATACAGAACATGCTCTTTGGTGTCTGGCTTTTCTCCTGAACATTATGCTTGAGTTTTATCCAGGTTGTGTGTGACTTGAGTTTATTTATTCCTGCAGCTGCCTCCTGTTCTATGCTAGGAATTTATCACAATTTATTTACCTACCTTACTGCTGATGCACATTGGGTCGTTTCTAGATTTGGCCCTTACCAGTGGTGCTGCTTTTGATGAACATGTGTGTACATTTCTGTTGTATATTGAGCTGAGTATTATAAACATTTTTAACATTCCACTACCTACTGCTAATTGTCCTGCACAAAGCTTATACCAATTTTAGTTCCACTAGTTTATGTGACTAACCAAATATAAAATAATTCCAAACTGTATCACAGTTCTGAAAGACTGTGCATTTTATGCTCACAAATGGATATTCTTCATATCTAAAATATAGTTTATTGTTGGCAATTTGGAAAGACAGGCATTCTTGTTCACTGGGTTACATTTCCAGCATGAAACTATTCTTTGATGCTGAAATAGCTATCTTGTGAAACTACATTATTTTTATGCCAGTAGGGTTCTAGCTACAAAGTATGGTTACTTCTCTGTGATGATATCATATCACGTAGACTAAACTAAAAGTGTATGTCTGTAGATTTTTTAGAAGAAGAAATATTAATGACGTTATTTTTCATAGATGAATGGAAATTTCCTCTCCTCTAAATACTTCCACTGTGTAATACTCAGCTGCTAAATTCCATGGGGGGAAAGGGTGGCATTTACCTGTTAAGACACTCTGAATAAGATCTTCTGTTTTGGCAGGTGCCTTTACAGAACCTGTAATACAAAAGATAAAATAAATAGCCTCTTCAGCTTTTTAAATTGTATTCTTCCTATAAACAAACAAGCAAACAAACATATTCAGGCCTTGAATCTAAATCTCTTTTCAGAGAAATGACAAATTGTGTGAGAAAATTCTTTATAAAAATTATGCTTAAAAAGTCTTCATTTGCAGCTTTGAGACAAACCTAATTAAATGTAACATTAGGCCAGGTGCAGTGGCTCATTCCTGTAATCCCGGCACTTTTGGAGGCTGAGGCAGGTGGATCACTTGAAGTCAGGAGTTCAAGACCAGCCTGGACAATATGGTAAAACCCTGTCTCTACTACAAATACAAAAAGCAGAGCATGGTGGCAGGTAGTTGTAATTCCAGTGAGTTGGTTGGTTGAAGCAGGAGAATCACTTGAAGCCAGGAGGTGGAGGTTGCAGTGGACTGAGATCATGCCACTGTACTCCAGCCTATGTGACAGAGTGAGTGAAAGTCTGTCTCAAAAAAAAAAAAAAAAAAAAAAAGTGGTGATATTATATGCCCCATTTATAAGGAGAGAAAAGAGAAAAGACATCCACTTGGAAGCAAAACAAATTCAGTTTAGGCAATGCTGTTGCCACCTTCTGGCAAAATCAGGAATGACAAGTGGCCTTTTAAAAGTCAAATGTTGGGAGGCCAAGGCTGGTGGATCACCTGAGGTCAGGAGTTCGAGACCAACCTGACCAACGTGGCGAAATCCCATCTCTACTAAAAGTACAAAATTAGCCGGGTGTGGTGGTGCATGCATGTAATCCCAGCTACTCGGGAGACTGAGGCAGGAGAATCGCTTGAACCCAGGAGGCAGAGGTTGCAGTGAGCCAAGATCACACCACTGCACTCCAGCCTGGGCAACAAGAGCCGAACTCCATCCCAAAATAAAATAAAGTAAAATATAAAAGTCAAATATTGACCACTGGGCAGTAATAACTGTTACAGGAAAGATTCATTGGTGAATGTTAAAATCAGTAAGTAAAAGTTTAAGGAAGAACAGGATATTTGCATAGTCTCAAAGTAGCTCTCCCAATCTATCTAACAGGGGACAATAAATAACTTTCAGTGGAGAAACCACCTTAACCAAGTGATCCCACATCATCAGTGATGAGACCCAGCAACAACGTATATCTGTGATGTGATGCGCTGAGAAGGACGAGTATTACTTGCGTGGTGCTCTTGTCAAAATGCATGCCCTCAACCTAATCATGGCGAAACATCGGACCAACCCAGACTGAGGGACGTTCCACAAAATAACTGACTAGAGTTCTTCCAAAGTACCAAGGTTATGAAAGACAGGAAAGACTGCGGGACTGCCAGAGATTAAAGGAGACGGAAGAACCATGACAATAACATACAATGTGGGATCCTGCGTTGCAATCTCGAACAGTAAAAGGACATTAGCGGAAAGCAAGTTAGTCCAAATAAAGTGTGCAGTTCAGGTCAGAGTATCGTGCCAATGTTAGTTTCCTGGTTTTGATGATTGCCCCATGATCCCGTGAGATGTTAACGTTAGGGGAAGAGGAGGCTATTTTTGAATGTATTCTGTGCCATGTAAAAAATGTTTTCCGTAAGTTAAATTATTCCAAAATATCAAGTTAAAAAAAGTTAAATGTGAGAATGCTAAATTCTCTTTTACTTTCAGGAACACATGACTATTTACTCACACATTTAAATGATGGATTTATATTTCAGAAGCACTCAAGATGTTTGTATTTGGTATATAAAACTCTTTATTTGAAAATTTACTTCTTGTTCATAATTAAGTCATCTTCTCACTATTATTGACTTTGGCAACTTTTTTTTTTTTTGAGATGGAGCCTCGTTCTGTCACTCAGGCTAGAGTGCAGTGGTGCAATCTCAGCTTATGCAACCTCCACCTCCTAGGTTCAAGCGATTCTCCTGCTTCAGCCTCCTGAGTTGCTGGAACTACAGGCATGCACCACCATGCCAGGCTAACTTATGTATTTTTAGTAGAGATGGGGGTTTCACCATGTTGGCCAGGTTGGTCTTGAACTGCTGATCTCAAGTGATCCGCCTGTCTCAACCTTCCAAAGTACTGGAATTACGGGCATGAGCCACCATGCCTGGCCAGCAACCTTTTAAAAAGCAGTTCAAGCATGTCTGATACCAATTAAATATAATTCCTTTGTTTTTTTTTATTTCTCATTCTCCCCAATGAGAAATACCCTTCCACCCTAAATAAAAGATCTGGATCTATTGGCGCTCTGACCTAGTATGACAAAGAAAGGAGCTCCTTTCCACACTTTCATAGAAGGAAATTCTGTTCCCTTTTGTTTACTTTATTAAACCAATTCAACAAGAAATTATCAGGTACATGCTATTCTCCAGCACTGTGTGATGTACAGAGGAGGCACCAAACTGAAGTCTACCTAGGAGGCCTCCCATTTACTGGAGTAAACAGGACATACACACAAGGAATAGTTACAGAAAGCTGCATAAGATTAAATGTCAAAGTTAGCTGCATAGAAATCAAAGGTTTTTTGTTTGTTTGGTTTTTTTTTTTGAGAAATGAGACATGAGTGCGGCTTTGGTTGGAATATAGGAGCTAAAAGCAAGAATGTTAGTATCATCGGGAACTGTGTCAGGCCTAAGTTCACTCTTCCCTGGCTCTGTGGCCTTCAATAAGTACTTTATCACTTGAAAATGTCAGCTTATTCATCTGCACAATGGAGACAATAGTAGAATCTACTCTCTGGGCCTGGTATGGCGGGGGGGCGGGAGCGGGAATTGAAATGATCCATATGAAAGGCTTAGCAATGTGTCCAGCACATAGCAGACACTCAAGGATGTTGAAAAGAAAGTTGGAGAAAGAGGGAAAGGAGCCCTTGGCACAGAATTAATGAAGCAGGCCTAAGAATGCACTTCTAAGGCATGGTTGTTTATAAGCTGCTTGGAGAACTCTTCTCAAACCGTGACAGCAGATGGGTTATAATTCATCACTAAAAAAGGACACAGGAAATCTGGGTGATTTTTTTGTTGTGGTTTAATAAGTTATCTGTAGAGCCAGATGAGCACATATGAATCCCTTCTGGCCTTCATTCATCAATTGCACATTGTCGGAGCGCCTCCTAAGTCCACACATCTTTCCCCACTTAATGCTTTAACTACCCACATCACAGTGCCTCCTTCAGTCGCACTAGTGAACTGAAGGATCTTGCTCACGTTGTCCACCTCTTCCCAGATGGCTTACCTGGAGCTGGCTGGCTGTGGAGAGCCTGGGAGGGTGGCTTGGGTGTCAGGGATGTAGTGTGATTCACCCCGTTTTCTGCTGGAGTCGTTCTCACTTCACTTGGAGTCTCTGATGGTGTTTCTCCAGGATCAGCCTAAAATTATAAATATCCTTTCATTTTCCACATTTCTTTTTACTCTTTTCTTGCCTTCCTAAACCGACAAGGCTACATTTTGCAGCATCTTCACAATTCTTTTGGAGCTGGAAATATCAAATTTGATACTGCCTGGAAAGCAGGGTTTAAACAGCATAGTGTTGAGCCATGACTATGGGAGGTTAATTGTATTAAAGTCTCCAATTTTTACACCAACCTATGTCTATGCCTGTTGGTGGGGCCCTTCCACACTGACTCTGTACTAGACTATGTGATAGGCTTTGGTCCATCAGAGAGTAGCAAACTTGATACAAAAGGCCCTCGCAAATTTTTCCACTGTTTCTCAGGGCCCTATTATAGCAAGGGAGGATGAGAGGTCTGAGTCATCCTGGTCTCTCATCCAGCTCTTCTGGAGGAGAGCTGAGTCATCTTGGTCAAGGATGTCCTGGACCAGCCAGTCCCCAGCTGAGCATACACACTTGAGTGAGCCCGGCTGAGATGAGCTGAGTCTATGAGTCTGGTCTGGATCTGCAGACCTGCCCAGCTGACCAGATAATGCATGAAAAATAATAACCAGTTGATGTTATAAGCCGCCAAGTTTGGGGTTGTTTTATAGAACGAGCTAATGGATATGATGGATAAGAACACACATTTTGGAGCACAGCTTGCTTGGGTTCAGATTCCGGCCCTTCAATTTACCAACAGTGTGATTTTGGATGGTTCACTTAACTCTCTGTGCTTCAATTTCTTTATCCTTATAGATGAAGACATGTGTGTACTGGGAATCATAATATTATCTTGTTAGATTGTTTAGATGATTAAATAAGTTAATACTTATAAAGTACTTGGAATTGTTTCTGGCATAGAGTAAATATGTGGATGTTAAATAATGTGAAAGTTGTCAGAATCCAAATGGAGTCCCTTATATTAAAACAACAACAACGACCCAAAAAACCCTGACAAAAAGAGCCAGGGAATGTCATAAAGAGAAGGTTCTCACTCATAAATGCCTGATAAGAAAAACTCTCACAAAAGACTCTGCAAAAACCATCACCTTGTACAAAGGCCATAGCAACTTTACACAAAAAATACTTCTGTGAGGATACCTGCCCAGCAACTCCCTGTCCAGCCTTGGACTGATGTCACTCTTATTATTGATCCTTGTAGCTAAGCATAATCATCTCAAAACAATTATGTAATCCTCCTCATTTATCCTTTAAAAACCTTTGTCTTCCTTCCCTCCCTGACTACGCACATAATTTAGTACATCCTATTCTTAAATAATATCATTTTCTTTTAGAGGGCATCTCTGTTATTTATGTTGACATAAAACAAATAAAACATTTAAGCTTGTGGAATACTACCAATGAATAATAATAATAAATGCATTGAAACATGAATTGTTCACTCGACACCCTCCAGCAGCTAATTCAACATACCTTATACAGAGTAAACAGTTTAAAAATGTTTGTTGAATAAATGCTGATCCTTATAAAATAATTGCCTACATATACTTTTTTAATGTTGCTTTTCAATGTGCTAAATTCTCTGTAACTCTTTATCAGGGCAGGTTTTACTGACAATGAGGCTATCCCAATGTTCTACTTTGTAGCACATTTTAAAAATACATTAGGAAATACATTTTTCCAGAAGCCATTTGGAGCCCAACATTGCGACATTTTGGCACATCATTGCAGATGAAAAATTGTCGTATAATAACATTTTTATAAAAAGTAAGATAAAAGTGAAAATAGTGACACTGATTGTCACCAGTGGCTTTTAATCTGTTTCCCAAATCATCTTTAAAGCATCTTCCAAAACTGCATTAAGTGATGGCAGAACTTGTTTTAATTCAACAGATCATCCCTGCTTGTTTACTACAGCCTGCTGAGTGCTGGAAGAGCCCTTAGTAGCAGTGGCTGGACATCAATTAGGGGAGACAGGAGCCTAAACAAGTAACCAGGGCAGCCTGTATAGCTCACTATGGCACTATTTAGTTACATCCATCAGAAAAATTCTCCCTAGAATTATATGCAAAGGGAAAGGATTGTGTATGTTTTGTTCAGCAAGGCATTGCAAACTGGAAACTCATGGTCCCAGTGGGATACATGGATGCATTTTCTTTGGCTCATCCAATGTTGTCAGATCTTTTAATTAAGGTGATTTTATACTGAAACAATGGATTTCTTGCTTCCCTTGAAAAACTAGATTTGACTACATGGGGCCTATACACCCACAGTGGGTGGTTCTTTGTCTTAAATATAGCAGCGGTAATGCTTTCCTGGCCTCCCAGCTGAAGAGGGTGCCCTTGGTTACCAAACTCAGCCGCTTTAGAAAGCAGATAGGAATATGTCCCTGTTTCGTAGGGATCTGACCTTCCCCATTATATCCAAGTCGGTTTCTAAAACCATGTGGTGAATGAACCAGATTCTTCCCAATGTGACAATTCACTAAAATCAGCCCTCTGAAAAAGAATAGAGAAAAAGAAAATTTTGATGGAGGAAAGAATGGAAGTTAGGGAAAACCAGCTTCTGTGAAAGTAATAATGGTGGCTTTTTTTTTGGCAACTAAAATTAGTGTCTTGAGGTGTTAGGTTGGAGGTGCGTTCAAACTGGATCCAACAAGTTTATTTTAAGCTTTGTATTGAGTTTTCAGATACTCCATGTAGCTGTACGCCCTTGGGAAACCAAGTTCAATTGTCAATTTGAGTCAAATAAAGAAAAAAAATACATCTCTGCTTATCAAGGGCATGTGAGACAAAGCCTCCACCTTCCAAAAATGGACGTAAAATCTAAAATCAAAGATATTTTTAAAAGCAGATAAATGTTAAGTAAACAGTCAGGCAAATACTTTCTGGTTGCAGTTGGGGATGAAGGGGTCACCAAGGGTTGGTGCTGGACTTTGAAGTAGGCTTTGGAGAAATACTTAGTCCAGGTGTCACACCTGGAGATGTCTCTATGTAGAGTAGACTGTGTCACTCTAGGGACACAATCCCTAAGGATACTATTCACACTGCAGAGTAATAGGCAGTTAATGGAAGTGATAGAAACCAGTGAAGTGGACTGGATTTAACGCAATAGGGCAAAGCGAGGTCATGTCCAGAGCAGGAGAGAGACAGCCTGTAAATGGGGCAGTTGCTGCTGTTCATTTTTAGCCTATTGCTGCCCAGGTTTTGAGAAAAATTGAAAAACTAAATTTTTGAGTGAACTCCCCCAGTTTCCAGTCACTGAGAGGCCAAACAGAGAACATCTTCAGACTGCATTTGGCCCAGAAGCTGCCAATCTGTGCCCTCTGCCAGGAGGAGCAGAGTTTGCCTGGGATTCTGAGACGGTGCAAGAGTGAGCCATGCATCCTTAGCAATGCTGAAGGGACAGGGCTGTGCTGGGAACTCAGTGGGCCAGGAGCCAACTAGTCTGCAGCCCACAACTCTTACCTTCTCGCCCCCGTGCCCAAGCAAAGGCATAGAGAAGAGGGTCAGTAATGAGGACATTAAACACTGGGCTAAGGAATTTGGAGATCCTTGCACAGACTGACTCTTGCCAGGGACCTCTTATGATTTTCTGGAGACAAATGTTATATACAAGTTAAGTCAGTGGTCCCCAGCTGGGTCCCCAGTGGTCCCCAAGGACCAGTTTCATGGAAGATAATTTTTTCATGGACCAGGGGGAGAGGAGGTTACTGGGGGGATGGTTTCAGTATGATTCAAGTGCGTTGTATTTATTGTGTACTTTATTTCTATTATTATTGTTACATTGTAATATATAATGAAATAATTATACAACTCACCATAATGTAGAATCAGTGGGAGCCCTGAAATTGTTTTCTTGCAGCTAGATGGTCCCATTTGGGGGTGATGGGAAACAGTAACAGATCATCATGCATTAGATTTTCATAAGGAGTGTGCAACCTAGATCCCTCACATGTGCAGTTCACAATACGGTTTACAGTCCTATGAGAATCGAATGCCACTACTGATCTGACAGGAGGCGGAGCTCAGGGGGTAATTTGAGTGATGGGGAGCAGCTACAAATACAGATGAAGCTTTGCTTGCTTGCCCACCTGCCGCTTTCTGCTGTGCAGCCCAGTTCCTAACAGGCTATGGACCAGTGCTGGTTGGGGACGCCTAAGTTAAGTAAGATTCTTTAATAACAAACGTATGTGACTGATGTTTAAACTTTTTTGCTAATGGCTGTAGATAAATTTTTTTTTTTTTTTTTTGAGATGGAATCTCACTCTGTCACCCAGACTGGAGTGCAGTAGTGCAATCTTGGTTCACTACAACCTCCACCTCCCGGGTTCAAGTGATTCTCCTGCCTCAGCCTCCTGGGTAGCTGGGATTACAGGCATGCATCACCACTCCCAGCTAATTTTTGTATTTTTAGTAGAGATGGGGTTTCACCATGTTGGCCAGGCTGGTCTCGAACTCTGGACCTCAAGGAATCCGCCTACCTCGGCCTCCCAAAGTGCTGGATTACAGATGTGAGCCACCTCGCCTGGCCCATAGATACAAATTTTAATTGACTACATTTACCGAATGGACACTGCGATTAGAAGTGGCTGTAGGTCATCCTGGGTTAGATACTGTTATATACAATAGCTCTTTCACAGCCAATCAGTGTAGGCAACACTCACAGCACCATAACATAGCAAAAAAATCGGAAGTGTTATTAGAAGTCTTTACCAAAAACTTTATTAAAAGTCATGTAACTTGTCAGAGGTCACACAGGAAACTGTGAGCAAGTATTTGAATATGTACTACATGGTAAAGATTAAATTTTTCTACTGCATCAGTCCACTCTGTGATAACAGCAGCTTAAGGAACCGTAATAATAACTTGCTGCTGAGATAGAGATGTATACATGTAAACATAATTCTCAAAGAACTACCCTGTTGCACTACAAAGGCATCCGTATATACAAAGTTAAATAAGTTAAGCAAAACAATGGCTGAAAAGTGAAAAAAAGCACCTGTAGGAGTACAATACTAAAATTGAACTTTCTGATATTATGATTGAAAGATCAAATAATTCCCACTATACGAATCTGTAAGCCAGAGTGCAAAAACCAAATTCCTTATCCCACTCAAGAGAATCAGCAGAAGGCAATACTTTATTTCTCCCCCATCATTTGTTTTCATGAGTGAATAAAAATCTGGTACTGGAAATTGTGATAGAACCTAGGAATGTCAGTTTTCTTAATTTGATTCAAAGACTTAAATTCCAATTAAGCAAATATCAAGGAAAGAAGGTTCAGAAGATAGTAGTACTTTAGTTGCATTAGCTAGATTTTGCTCAGGTGGGTAAAAAAAAAAAAGTGCAGAATGAACCACATAAGTAAGTTCCTGCCCTCTAGTGGTTAAATGAAATCATTGCAATATCTTTTTCTTCAAAATATGCCTAACTTGAATGTTAAAATTAAATATAAAAAGAATTTATAGGCTTCCTAATTCCAAAATGAACAGAAATGCATTGAAAATAGAATACATATGGAGCAGTAAAAGGGTAACTGAAAAGATCATCTTTATAAGTTTTATAGAAGGAGGAAAAGCTATTTGATGTACTGGTTGAAAAGATTTCCATCCTGGGCATTGAAAGTTTGGATCTGATGGCTAAGCAGCAAAGAATTAGGATTTGGAGGATTTAACTGAATGGTTAACATGGTAAGTGGAGGGTCTTTCAAATATCATATGTGTTACTGGGCTATTAGAGGTGTTGGATCTTGCTTTTCTCGTCTGAGTCATCTAAAGAGTGCAGTTCCTTCTGTGTAGCTGATTAGGATGACAGCATCTTCCTTTGGATGGGTACCACATGGGTAAGAGGCAAGGCCATCAGTTTTTCCAGCATATTATGGGTGAGTCTCATAATTTCATCATGCAGGAATCCACTCCACTGAGGACAAATATTGTCAGAAAGTAGCTTTGTTAGAGCCAGCCTTTCCCTTAAGGAGGAGCTTCTTCAAACATGAGTACAAATTGTACCTTAAATTTCTATTACTTGAATGAAATTAGATAATGTATCTGCCTCCTATTTCTAAGAAATTCAGAATCATTCTTACAAACTTCAACCTGCTGTATGCACTCCCAAATGTTTAGGAGTGAAGTATACTGATGTTTGCAATCTACTTTAAAATGCATCATATTGAACTAAGATGGATTGATAAATGGATAGAGGGATTTATATGTGATCAAGTGAAAGCATCAAAATTTTAATTATGGAATCCAGGTGGCTGATATATAGGTGTTCCTGATACAGTTCTTTCAATGTTAGCTTAGAATTTTTCATAATGAAATATGTCAAAACTCCTAATTTTGAAGAGTCTACCAGTGTGAGTTAGAAGCAAGAGACAGCTTTAACGAGCTGGATAAATTCATCTGTTGACTTCTTCATTAACACCAAGTAAAGCACTTTTGGTGTTTTGCACAGTTAATGTCCAGCAAGTTCTTCCAGTGGTAACTGGAGCATGAGTTCAAGTGAATTTTGACACAGCATGTTTGTGTCATCATATAAGCACTCGCATGAGTCATCAGCACTCACATGGTATCATTTTGTTGAACATTAGTAACAGCTGCAATTTTACATATAGATGTATAAATTTTATAATGTCACTCTCTTCCTCCAAGTTGTAAGGGCTATGAGAGCATCTGATTTTCCTCAGCATTACACATATAAGGGCCATGACAGTGACACATAGTTGTGTTTTTTTTTTAATTGAATGAATGAGTGAATGAATTCACATTTATTTTCCTGCTAGTATACAATAATAGCTATACTATTAATGGCTAAGTCCTGAAAGTAAAGAACCACCTAATATTAGGCTAAAATTTAAAAAAAAAATCTGAATGAATGAATAAATCAATGAATGAAAAGAGTGAAGATGCTGCTTTCTGCTGTCTGTAAAAAGTTTGTATTTAATGCATAATAGCAGCAGGTTATTCAGAAGTTTATAAAAGGGTAAAGGAACGTAGCTCTGCTGACTCATTTATATGTGTTACATATATAAACTTTAATATATATGTATATAAAAATGTTCCTACCAACTTTAATTTATTAGAAGTGTTTTGATACAGTTTCCAAAGAAATCAGAAGGATTAAACCCTTGGCTGTTAGGTAGAAATCATGGATTTCTCTTTTTAAAAGAAAGTAGACCAACAACTCTTTACATTAATTTTGTGAAAATATATCTTTGAAATTAATTAAGTCAAATCATTTGGTAAGGACTATGGTCAATCGCTCACAGGACAAATTCTGGATAATTCCCAGAAAAAGTGTCTCCTGGAGCCCTTCCCAGGTTTCTGTGATTAAGCCGACATTTTAGAGTGGATGGAATTAATGGGTTTCATCTGGGGAGAGCCACGCTCTTGCGAAAGAAAGATGCAGGACTTCAAAGCAGCAGTTCTTAATGTGTGGTCCCTAGACCAGCATCAGCTTCACTGCAAATTGTTAGAGATGCAAACTCTTGGGTCCACCCCAGACCTACTGAATCAGAAACTTTGACTATGACGCCCATCAATCTGTGTTTTAGAAAGCCATCTGGGTGAGTCTGGTACATGCTACAGTTTGAGAGCCCTGCTACTCCAAATATGGTCCATGGGCCATAAGCATCACCTGGAAGCTTGTTAAATATGCAGTGTTTTGTGATCTATGACAGACCCCCTGAATCTGAATCTGCATTGTAACAAGATTCTCAAGTGATCTGTATGCACCTTTAAAAAAATAAATTTTATTGTGTATATTCAAGACTTACAATGTGTTATAAGATACCTACATAGAGTAAAATGGTTACTATAAGGGAACAAAAGACATATCCATCATCTCACACAGTTACCCATTTTGTACCCCTGTGGCAGGAACAGTTATAATCTACTCATTTAGAAAAAATTCTGACTACGATACACGAGTATTAATTATAGTCCTCATGCTGTACATTAGATTTTGTTACTTGTTCATCCTACATATTTCCTGCTTTGTATCCTTTGACCTACACGCCCCCCATTTCCTACACCTGTATGCAAATTAAAATTTGAGAAGCCCGGCTCTAAAGCCGAGTGAAAAACTTCATCATTAATTGAGAGCCATGATTTTATAATTGGACATGACATGGATATTTAAGTTACTGTACTCATTCCTATTTTAGGCAGATGAATCCAAAGTCCCTCATTAGAATTCACTGAAATTTTAGAAATTTTTATGGAAGATATTTGCAAAAGCAGTTGATTTGAACCAATCATTGACCAGTTTCAAGTCACGTGAATGAATGGTCTTTTCTTGATACTTATTTAAAAAGACCGTAGTTCTTCAACTTACTGGCCATTGATATTAGGCACCAAATCACTCTACCATAATGAGCAATTGTTCCCTTCTCTAAAAATGGGGATTACTACGGTTTTCCTAGTTAGGACCCAGTTTTATCCAAGGCATCCAATGGAAGTGCATTGTGAATGCCAAATCTGTACAGTATAGAAATGAAAGAGATGGTGCCATTATTTAATGGAAAACCTTTTCTTTTTACTGTATTGGATGCTTTAAAGTTCAGGGATTTTGATAAACTATTGTTTCTATAAATTAATATCTTGCAAATTTATTATTTGAGGAGGAAGATTTGAAGGAGGAAGAAGTTTATTTAAAGAGAATCCAAAATGAACTGTAAACCTCATCTTTGATTTTAGTGTCAAGTTCTTAATTGTGAATGAAACATCAAACTTCTGTTTTGAATAATTAAATGGTATCCAAGGCCTTGGGCAAAACATTGTAACCTTATGAAAGCACTACCTTGGATTCTATTGATGTCACATTATTTTATTGGCGAAATTCATATCATTATTCAAATAATCAAATTGGGGCCATACACTGAATTAGGAAATATTTACCAAGTATTTTATTTTATTTTATTTATTTTTAAGAGACATGATCTCTGTCACCCAGGCTAGGGTGCAGTAGTGCATTTACAGCTCATTGCGGCCTCTACCTTCTAGACTCAAGCAATTCTCCTGCCTCAGGCTCCCGAGAGCTGGGATTACAGGCATGTGTTAGAACACTCAGCTAATATTTGCAAACAATTTTAGATGAATTTCAGCTCACTCACAAGAACATGTGAGTCAGACAATATAAAAAGTAGGCCCTTTGGAATAAATAAACTTTTAGTATTACCAAACAACTTTTCCTTTTCAACATCAATATTACACAAAGACCACTCACACACTTTTACTTGCAGGATGAAAACACAGACGATGTTGGGAATTCTTGTGAACATTTTTGGCCTTGAGGCCTGGGTCAGGTTTGTAGTGTCAGGGACTCTGTCTTAGATGACAACTTTCCCAAGTATGGAAATGAATGCTTGGCAAATGAATACAGCTTTCGTAACTTTCAAGTTGAGGGATATGTATTTTGGCCAGCCAATGCACAAACCAATCAAATAGAACCCACAAAGATAAACCTAACTTTCTGAAGAATAAGTTCTGACAACATCCAGTGATTAAAGGGGGAAAATTCTTGACATTCAACTAAAAATTCAACCAAAAGATGTTACTATTTAAGGTAAAGGTCTTATACTCTGTGCTCACTCATTCAGGTAACCTGCTACGGAGGACAGAAAGATGAACGAAGGGCCCATCCTTGCTAAAGGTTACCAGAAAATTACAGCTTTGTTACAGAGGTGGTGCATGTGTGGTGAAGATGCTTGTTAAACTGTGCTCCAAGGACCAGCAGTACCCCATCACTTGGGGGCTTATTAGAGATGCTGAGTCCCAGGCCCTACCCCAGACCCAGTGAATCAGGATCAGCATTTTATCACGATGCCCTTGTCTTTACACTTAAGGTGGAGAAGTGCTGATGTGGAACATGAGTTGTAGAACCCAAGGACTGAAATCCTTGTAGTTAGAATTTCAATCCTAACTCTTTTCTTTACCAATAGTGTGGCACAGGCAAGCAATTTAACTCCTCAGTGCCTTAGTTTCTTCACTTGTTAAATGGAAATAATGGTAATTAGGACATCCGGAGGTTTTAAGACTTAAGTGAGTGAATACAGTAAAAGCTTCATGGCCAGGCATGGTGAATCACCCCTGTAATCTCAGTGCTTTGGGAGGCGGAAGGGGGAGGATTGCTTGAACTGGGAGTTGAAAACCAGCTTGGGCAACATATTGAAACCCCGTCTTGATCAAAGAAAAATAAAATAAAGGGCTCAATATAGTGTCAGATATACAGTAAGCACTCAGTAACTGCTCATTATATTTATTTTTTCTTGACTTCTCTAACATTAAAAAAGTCACTTTCAAATATTGCATTTATGAGATTATCACAAAATATTTCCTAATAAATGTATGAGATATTTACTTTTTTCTTTTATAGGTATTTTAAAGATACAAAAGAAAAAATGTGTTATGATATTTCACTAGGCATCTCTGTAATTACATTATTCGGTCTGTAAAACATTTAAAAAATTATTTTAAAAAATGTGCATAGAAGTCAGCCACGGGGGCTCACGCCTGTAATCCCAGCACTTTGGGAGGCCGAGGCAGGTGGATTACCTGAGGTCAGGTGTTCAAGAAGAGCCTAGCCTGTCTCTACTAAAAAGATAAAAATTAGCCGGGTGTGGTGGTGAGTGCCTGCAGTCCTGGCTACTCAGGAGGCTGAGGCAGGAGAATCGCTTGAACCCGGCGGAGGCAGGAGAATCGCTTGAACCCGGGAGGCAGAGGTTGCAGTGAGCGGAGATCATGCCACGGCACTCTAGCCTGGGCGACAGAGCAAGACTTCGTTTCAAAAAATAAACAAAGGAAAATTTACATAGGAAACGTGCTAGAAGGATATACATTAAAAATGTTAACAGTATTTGCAGAATTAGAGGGTTTTAAATTTTTATTTCTTTAGTTTACTATGTTTTAAAATTTTTCTACGTGACTTTTTATTTAGAAGAATTAACCGTGAATGTTATACCTTGTTAGGATTCACTAAGGCACTTTTCTACAACTTGACTAATCTACTACTCTGAATTTACAAAGACAAAATAAATCCAATAACAAATCTTTATTATTCCTTCACTTCCAACCATTATTCAGATAATATGTAACCTAATATATATTATACACATAATATATGTATAATATAATCTGAATAATATATTTTTGCTTTATCTGAGATGAATATCTATTGTTCAAATCATGGGGGAAAATTCCACCTATCTATTTGGTTTATAAATTACTCTAGGAAGATAATTTATAAGACTATTAAAAACCTGGTAATATTTTGCAGTCCAATGAAGTTTTTAATGTTCAAACAGAAATGACCTTTAGAAGCATCACATTAAAATGATGATACTAAAAAAGTCTTTGCTGCTAAAATAGTGTCTCCAGTGCCTGCTATGTCCTAGATAGAATTTTCTTCAGAGAAAACCACAGTTACTTATTTTCAATGGCATCATTCAAACAAGCTTACATTATTCTAAGACAAGAAAAAAAAGACACACTGGTGCTCAAAGTGTGAAATGACTTTTCTTTCCTAGCATTACATGTTGGGGCAAATGATTTTTTTTTTTTCTTGAGTTGTAAAAATGAGGCCAGTTAAGAGTTTAGACATGTCAAAGGAAAAAAAATCGTATTTTCTCTGTTAGACCAATACAGAGTTTATGTGATTCAATGCCTCTAAAGTTATTTCTAAAACTGAAAAATGTCCAAATACTGTCCAAGTTTAAACAATATTATACATTTCTAAAAATGCTTTCTGCTCACCTTTAAGAAAAGAACAACAAAAATAAGAGTGACCTGAAACTACTTCCGTAGTTTTGTACATTTTATTCTCCTGAAATACCTTTTTGATGGTGCAAAGATAAGGTTTTCAAAGGACATCGATTTGTAAAAAGAGTCCTACAATCTCAAAGGCCTTATGTCTCTCATTCTTTAGGGTGACATTTTCCCCTAGTCACTACAGAAATTGTCTCTCTGAAGCACCATTAGGAAAATATTCCATTATGAGACCTTTAGCTCAATTACTATATCTAATCGGAGCCATACACTGAATTAGGAAATATTTACAAACAATTTTATCTCATTTTATTTTATTTTATTTTATGTTATGTTATTTTATTTTATTTTATTTATTTATTTATTTATTTTTTTTGAGACGGAGTCTCGCTCTGCCGCCCAGGCTGGAGTGCAGTGGCCGGACCTCAGCTCACTGCAAGCTCCGCCTCCCAGGTTTACGCCATTCTCCTGCCTCAGCCTCCCGAGTACATGGGACTACAGGCGCCCACCACCTCGCCCGGCTACGTTTTTGTATTTTTTAGTAGAGACGGGGTTTCACTGTGTTAGCCAGGATGGTCTTGATCTCCTGACCTCGTGATCCGCCCATCTCGGCCTCCCAAAGTGCTGGGATTACAGGCTTGAGCCACCGCGCCCGGCCCACTATTTTATTTTATTTTTAAGAGACACGGTCTCTGTCGCCCAGGCTAGGGTATAGTAGTGCATTCATAGTTCATTGCAGCCTCTTTCTCCTGGACTCAAGCAATTCCCCTGCCTCAGGCTCCCAAGTAGCTGGGATGTGTCAGCACAGCCAGCTAATATTTGCAAACAATTTTAGATAAATTTCAGCTCACTCACAAGCACATGTATGTCAGACAACATAAAAAGTAGGCTGAAATATGGTAGTGTTGAAATGTTCTCTTGAAGCAAGTGCTTATTCCTTAGACACAATGGCTAACTAATAGGTTAAAGTTGATAATCTAAAAAGTATTTCCTCTAAATACCGAAAATACATGTAATTTCACTTGAAAATGCTTTCATTTAACCTCTATTTCTTACAGAATAAAATACATCCAGTTGAAAAAAGACATTCCGGTTTTTTGTTTTTTTTTTTAACTTTTATTTTAGGTTCGGTGTACACACGAGGGTTTGTTATATAGGTGTGTCATAGGGGTTTGGTATTCAGATAACTTTGCCACTCAGGTAATCTGCATTGTACCTAATAGGTCCTGTTTTCTATTTAGAGAAGAATGCTATTAATAGTGATTTATTTATATCTATGTAAATTATCCTTACCTTTAATTATACTTTATTAAATATGCTATTAAGTAAAGCAGGAAAAAGAGAAAAGAATTTGAGAACCTTTGATGGATTTCCAAAGAGAGAAATTAATTTCATACTAATGTCCATATGAGTAAAATGAAAGACTCATAGAATAGCCTTAATCTTTTAAAGGTCATGGAAAAGAGAAAAAGCACTATTATCGTTGAAGAAATATCAGAATGAAAGATGTAAGTATTGCCAAATATTTAAATTCTTAATTAACTAATTAAGAATTAATTCAGAAAGAGAACTCATTCTTGTATTTATTTATAAAACAGCAAGCTACTTAGCATTGCTAGTTTCCCTAGAAGCAGAAGTGGACATGAGGATTCTTGAGCACATGAGTTACTGAGAGAATGGTCTCAGGAAAAAACTGAAGGGAGGTGAGGCAAACAAGTTAAGACAGGAAAGAAGATAAGTCGAAATGTGGCCTCAGGCAAACTCCAGTCTCAGGCTGATCCCACAGGGCGCTTGGGAGCATGAACTGCAACACAGAAGTTGCCCACCACAAGCAAGGGGCTGAGCTATTATTCTCCCAAGTGGGATTTATCCCAGAGAAGCAAGGATGGTTCAACATACGCAAATCAATCAATGTGATACATCATATCAGCAGAATGAAGGGAAAAAAACCCACATGATCATTTCAATTGATGTTGAAAAAGCTTTTGATAAAATTCAACATCCCTTCTGGTAAAAACTCTCAAAAAAACCCTACCTGGGTATAGAAGGAACATATATCAACACAATGAAAGCCATATATAACAGTTCAACAGCTAGTATCAAACTGAATGAAGAAAAACTGAAAGCCTTTCCTCTGAGATCTGGAATAAGACAAGGATGCTCACTTTCACCACTATTATTCAACATAGTACTGGAAATCCAAGCTAGAGCAATTAGACAAGAAAATGAAAAAAGGGCATCCAAATCGGAAGAAGTCAAATTATCCCTGTTTGCAGATGGTATGATCTTATATTTGGAAAAACCGAATGACTCCACCAACAAGCTATTAGAACTGATGAACATTCAGTGAAGTTGTAGAATTAAAAATCAGTGTACAAAAATCAGTATGCCTGTATCAGAATATCAAATGCACCCCATAACATATATGCCAAGTATGTACCCATAAATAAAATAAAATAAAATAGTGCAGCATTGCAAATATCCAATAATTGGGGGCTTAGTAATTAAATTATGGTGGAGCTATATGATAGAAGGTTATGAGTTATTAAAAGTCATGTCATAGAAGAATATTTAATGACATGGACAATGAGATACTTAATACTTTTATTTTCACTTACAACACAAACTATGAATATTATCCCATTTTATGAAAGAGTAACAGTTGTGCATAAAAAGGCTAGATATGTATACACCCATATTCACAGTGGCTATCTCTGAGTGGATGGGATATTTGAATTACAGTTGATTTCTTTGTTGTTTTCTTTTGTCATTTTTATGTTTTAAATTTTCTATGATAAATCTAGAATGCTTTTGAAATAAGAAAAGCATGACTTAATGAACAATATCAACTTTAATAGACTATTTAAATGAACTATTTAATGGATAACTATTAGTTACAGTTATTAAAACAATTTTCAAGTTTCTTTCCTCCAATACTGACAGTTCTCCATTTTCTATCTTTTTTCTCAAGTTTTTCCTCTGAACAAAATATGAAAATAGCAAAATTTTATCACTATTTTTAATATTAGTGTCACCTTTAATAATCAAGCTATAATTCACTTTTTTAAAAGCAAAAAGACTGCCAGTCTACATAGAAGCTTTGTATTTTTAAACTTCATTTCTACTATTTTTAGATCCTTCCTTAATTATGCTTTGCATTGTGACATCTAATTTGGAATAATATATCAATTATTTGGAGGACATACATTATAATATGTAAATAAACCATCTAATAATGATAGTAGACTCTTCATGGCTCATACTATTTTCCAGGTATTGTGTTAAATATAAATATTTTATGTGTTATAAAAAATCAGAAAAGCACTTTGAAAATCCTGCATGCTACATTAAAGACAAAGGGAAACCCTAAATGATTTGATGATTATCTTCCTTTTTAAGTGCCTTTATCACCTTTAATTTGCATGAAATCATGTAGAAAGTTTCAATGGAAATAGCAAGATGTGTACAGTTTAATTTTATCACAAGATAAGATGCTCATGGTATCCACAGAACACCAAAAGAAAATGAAATGTGAAAAATTTAAGTCAGTCATCTAGATGTTCTGTGACATGATGCTGAACTCCATGAAAGTGTTCCAATGTGCTATTTCTTCTCCTGAGGTATGTGATATTACCTAGACAAAGCCAACAAGTAGGTGTGGAAGTCATGCTTAATGCTGTGTGTGAGATTAAAACACCCTCTCACCTCTTTCTTTACTTCTTCTTCATCTTCCAGTGTCAAAGCAGCCAATTGCTTAGCTCTCTGCTCCATCAGGTTCACATACCGGATTGGGTTTGATAAAGCTTCAATGACATCTAAATAGGGAAGAGACATTTTAGATCAAAGGTCCTGGAGGTATTGATTATCCATCATTCATCTACTTACTCATCTGTCTGACCATCAGTCCATGCATTCATTCATCACCCATCTACCCACCCATCCATCCATCCATCCACCCAGTCATTATCCATCTTCCATTCTTCCATCTACCCATACAACTATCTACTCCTCTAACCAACACTTTGAACACGGACAAGGGTTAGGACTCTGTTGAAACTTCAGGAAGAGACAAATTAAGAGTTTAGTTCTGAGAGTCAAACTGGTCAGGCTTCAACTCAGGATCCTTCAATATTCTTGATTCTTTAGTTTCTTTTTGAGGGGGCCTATCCATTCCAGCAATGGCCCACACAATTGTCCTATTTGGCTCAAATGATGTTTCATAAATGGAGACATTTCACATAAAAAGCCTGCTTTCCAGACTGTTGAGATAACCCAATGATTTGGCAATATAGTTATCATTTGAATGGCAGTGCCTAGCTGGAATGAGTTATGGCTGCCAGCTTTGGATGGACCATGTGCCACAAGCTTACCATGGTCTCCAGTACTCCCCAGTGTCTTACACCCAAGCTACTTGGCACTATAAGCATTTATGTTTATGATTCTTGGTTAATTCCTTAAATTTAGGATGTCACCCATGAAAAGAATCAGCATTCTAAAATTGGTGGAAGACAAATTCAGTGTACAGACCTAGACATCTGTTGTAATGGATAACATGAGTTGGTAAGTGCTGGGCCCATGATAATAAGACTACCAGGGAATAAATATTCAAAAAACTGAGGTGTTATGATTTTAATTAAAATACATTAAATTAAAATGTATTCACAATGGCTCAAGCAATTTACCTCTAAACACACATACGAAAGTAGGGGTGATTCTGAAGCCAGAATCTCCTGTTTTGTTTGGTTCAGTTTTCCTTCCACTAACCCAAAAATATATGGTGACCTAGAGAGAAATGCCCCTTTGAGTAAAGGGGTATTTGAGTTAAGTTGTTTACCTGCATATGTGTCTGGCACATAGTCTTTCACTTCTATGTAGACAAAGACAGCAGGCAGCATCAGAGGCTGGTTCCTTTCATTCCTTAGACATATATAGTGATAGCCTGGAAGGTGAGAATAATGCTGTGTAGCACATATTTCCTTCCCAATGTTAGTTATAAGTATGCACATCTATGTGACGAAAGCATGTATTTCAGGTTACTTTAGATGAAAAACAGGTCACTTTTTTCATTTTAATAACAGTTATGAATGATAAGGTATTATTTTTCTCATCAGAAAAGAAAACATTCATTGTGATTTTTTCCTTTCCAACCATATGTTTTTTTTTCCTACAAAAGAGAATTCAAAATCATATGTCATAGACTGAATTATTGATCCAAACTTGCCCCCATAATAGAATTATACTTGACATGACTTCTTTTTTTTTTTAATTGTTATTACTATTTTTTGTAGAGACAGGGTCTCACTCTGTTGCCCAGGCTGGTTTCAAACTTCTGGCTTCAAGAGATCCTCCTGCCTCAGCCTCCCAAAGTGCTGAGATTATGGGGGTGAGCCGCCATGCCCAGCTTTGACGTGATTTCTTGACTTGTGCTTAAGCTGTGCTTTGGTCAACGGTATATTAGTATTTTGGTGTAAGCACAGGCTTAAAATGCACACGCAGAATTAGACTGGCCCTCTGTATTCCAATGGTCTGCCAAGAGAAGTCCATATTGTGGAAGGAACTGCCACTTCAGCCTGGGCCCCAGAGTGAGCACGTGTGGGACAGACATAGATCCAACCCAGAACCTGAAGCACAGCTATGCTGCTGAGCCCAGGCTAGATCAGCCAAACCTGGCCAACCCACAGACCTATGAGCATGAAGATAAATACTTGCATATAAGTTTTCAGATTGTTTGTTACACATAATTATTGTCGAAAGAGTTGACTAATATGTTAATACTACAACATGCCACAAAAACAGGTAACTAAATCTCATAGCCCTTGTTACGTAACAAAATTACAAAGCAGAAAATAGTTTACTAAATCATTTTCTAGTAATATTTTAAGCAGTGATGATTTTCTTTGCAACTTTGATAAAGTTTCTCAGCACACTATCCATACCTGGCCGAATGGCTTGCACTGGCAAGATACGGTGGCCAATGAATTTACCTCCTTCTTCATAAACTGCTATTCTCAAACAGGCCAGAGTAGGAAGAACCACCTACAAAGGACATTAAGGACACATCTGGTTATACAAATAACAATTCTAAGAAATAATTAGAAAGGTATTATTCAATCAGGACCAGCTTTTCTTTTCTTTTTTCTGTCTTTCTTTCTTTCTTTTTTTTTTTTTTTGAGACAGAGTCTTGCTCTGTCACCCAGGCTGAAGTGCAGTGGCATGATCTTGGCTCACTGCAACCTCCGCCTCCCAACTTCAAGCAATTCTCCTGTCTCAGCCTTCTAAGTAGCTGGTACTATACAGGTGCACGCCTCCATGCCTGGCTAATTTTTGTATTTTTTTTTAGTAGAGACAGCATTTCACCACATTGGTCAGGCTGGTCTCGAACTCCTGACCTCAGGTGATCCACCACCTTGGCCTCCCAAAGTGCTGGGATTACAGGCGTGAGCCACTGCGCCTGGCCAGGACCACCTTTTCAGATCCAAGTAGAAGTTTCTACTTAGCTACTTTAGACAAAAAGTTGAGATGTTGCCTTATAAATTTCATTGTCAGAGGAGAAGACATGGGTTGTCAGAGAGAGGGCTTCATCTGTGTTTTATCACCTTGCCTAAATGAGGCATTTGTTAAAAAAAATAGGCTGTTTTATTTTTACATGAACATTCTCAATGTGGAAATGACAAAAGTTCTATCTTTAAACAAAAAGAGTTCAATGGTCTTATCACCATGTGACTATTTCATTTATGTTTTCAAAGCAAATCACTTTTGCATCTTCAAAGTGACAGCAGAAAAAAGCGAAGCGAAAACAACCAACACTGAAAAACAAGAATAACTTTGAGGATAACTTTCAAAGTACAATTGCTTTATAAATTTGTAAATTCCCATAGTAAGCAATGAGCAACTACTCATTTCTTTCCTCTGTGAAACATCTAAAATATGCAGTTATATCGCATGTCAAGAACATGAAGTCAACTATCTCTTTAAAAATTTATTGTTTACAAAACCAGCAAACTCACATTTATTGAATATTTTCATTGTGCTAGATATTTCTTAAGCGTGGTTAGCATATTTACTTACAGAATATTCATAATAACCCTAAGAAGTAAACATTATAGTAAACATTATTATTAAACTCAGTTAACATATGGAAAAATCTCAGAGCACAGAGAGTTTCCATATAGCTATTCTCCTTGCAGAAGACTGGCTTTGTAGGTATTTTGGCCAGAAAAAAAGCAAAGAGTAGGGTAAAAAGTCTACTTCCCACTAAACTTACTTTCTTCCTTTACATGACAAGCATGTATGAAGATTTGCTTTTTGGTGAAGAATGAGAAGGGCCCAGTTGAGTGTGAAAGGTTTCAATTTTATTAGATGGAACCCACACAAGATTGAATGACCAGCTCTCAGAGGCTAGAGATTTTGGGGAATTTAAATAATATTCCTTTTAAAGGAAGTATGAATTTTCTTTCTCTCAGCCACTATATTATTCCCTACTTCCACTCTACTTCATTTGAGTTATAATTAAAATGTATCATGTATCACTTGTACTATCAGATGATAGGAGTTAAATGTATATGTTTTTATGGCTGTCCATTTGAGGCATACTAGAATGAATTGATTTACAATACAATTCTGAAAATCCAAACAAGTGATTAACAGAATTCTTGAAGAGTTTTCAGAATGGCTTTCAAAGGGTAATTGCTTTATAAATGTGTAAATTTCCAAATTAAACAAGTAATTCACCATTTCATTATTTTCTCAGTGTAAAACACCTGAAAATGCAGTCATAACTCATATCAAGAACATGTGACCAACCTTTTTGAACACAATAGGTTCTTCTTCCCAGACAGGATTCACAGCATTTCCTTGGGATGTCTTGGTCTTAAATGCCTTCCTCCTCGTATCCACAGGCAAACCAAACATATCCACTTCCACATAAGTCCCGACTTTCTTATCAGAAAGAAACTGACCTGATATAATCTAGAAAATCAATCAATCAATCTATAAGGAGTTTTGATATGCAAATAACACAGACATAAGAGAATACTTTAAAGAGCCACAAATGCTGCTGGTGAATGTTGAATTATAAGCAAAATGGAATAGAAGAGTAGAAATATGATTTCCCTTTCACTTCACGGGCTGTGATATGGTTTGGTTCTGTGTCCTCACCCAAATCTCATGTTAAATTGTAATCCCCACATGTTTGGGGAGGGACCTGGTGTGAGGTGATTGGATTATGGGAGTGGTTTCTCTCATGCTGTTCTCATGATAGTGAGTTCTCACAAGATCTGATGGTTTAAAAGTGTATGGCGATTCTCCCCTCGCTCTCTCTCTCCTTCCCTCGTGTGACATGTGCTTTACTTCCCCTTCACTTTCCACCATAATTGCAAGTTTCATGAGGCCTCCTCAATCATGCAGAACTGTGAGTCAATTAAACCTCTTTTCTTTATAAATTGCTCAGTCTCAAGTAGTTCTTTATAACATTGTGAAAATGAACTAATACAGATTGGTAGAGGGATATTGAAAATGGTAAGGTTAGAAGTAGTCAATTAATAAGACAAAGTATTGTAGGAGGAATAAATGAACAAGTATTCACTTTAAACCATCAAGATCAGTTTATTGGTACCCCTAATCTCACATGGTGTCACCATCTACAGTTAGGTATTCTTTGTCTAGCTACAGAACTAATTGATATTATAGACTTAAAAGAGATTTTTAATATTACATATTTATAAATGTCTTCCATGTCTGCCTCTGTTTCTGTCCAAATTTTCAAAACCTGAGGTATCCATTAGCTGTCATAAAGGTTAATGGAGGCAAACAAGATATGCTCCCACTGTATACCAGGAAGGTGAACAGCAGGAAGCAAGTGCCGACAGAGCAAACCTGGTGAATCCGGGTTAGGTGGTTACAAGAAAGTTGCCTGCTGGTCAAGAACTTTCTGAGCTCAAGATTGTGAAAAGGAGACAGCATTACGGCTGGGCTCACAATCTGAGCTCAAGATTGTGAAAGGGGACAGAATTATGGCTGGGCCAGAAATCAAGACAAAATGGTGGCGTGAGAATAGCCATCAAAGGCTGAGTAAAGTCAACGTCAGTTACATGCTGATGTGGTCAGAAATTCTGAGTAATGTGAGAGAAAGTCATCAGGAAGGCTCTCTGAATGTGTCCTGGGACAACTCATTTCCCCTGTATGTTCTATTTGGCTTGAGTGCGTGGGACCTGCTAGCAACAATCTCTTTGTTTAACTTGAGGTTCTTTGTGAGAACCATGTCTATAAAATGAGCAGACATTTCAAAACATGTTTAAAACTTCTAAGTTATAGAAGTCCTACTTGGAATTCAGATGCACAGATTTTGTGTGTTTAAGATGTTTGACCAAAGTACAGTCCTAAACTAAATTCATGACACTAAACCACAATGTAAACCATCAGTAAAATAGGATGGTACAACATCGTGTAAGCTCATAAGTCCATTCTGACATTATAAAATCTATGCCAGAAAATGAAAACAAAGGCATAATTGGAAAGTTATGATCTGCATCTTGGCTCTAGCTATAATGTGAAAGGTAGGGCTCTACTGCAGTGAGGACTGTCCATTCTGGGGAGACTGACAGCTCTGGAACAGCATCTCTGGACAGGAGCAGCAGGTTACACTTGTCTGGGGCTCAACTATTTCCCCTTCACAACTCAACATACTTTCCTGCCTCTGTGTCATTGTTTTATAATTGCTTACTGTTACAGTAGAATTTTCAAGACAAAAAAAAAAGCAAATGCATTCAAAACAAGACGAATCTACAAACAAGACAAAAATGTTATTAATTCAACCGAACTGTAACAATTGAAAACAATTCTAAAAGTAGCATTCTATCAGTACATGAAGCTTATGAGTTTATCTTAATCACACCTGACAGAAATTAAACAGCCTTTTCTGAAAACAGTTTTCTAAAATAAACTCTAATTCTGCCAACTTGAACTCTTTATATATGTGGCTTGAAGTAATTTCAAAAGATATAATTATGAGACACTTCATTGAAATTTTATTCTTTAAACCCTTGATATAAAGTGACAAAAGTTTTAAGGTAAAAATGTGCTCAACTGCTTAGGGTAGAAAGAAATTAGTGAAGCTGTTATAGAAATTTTTTACATAGTTTTTCAAATGCCTTTGTTTAAGGTTAATCAAAAAATTGCATTTATGTCCATTAAAAAAATTTCTTTGTTCTATAGTTATTCAGTTAAACAGAAAACAGATGATATTTTTGAAAAGCTTTAACAATGAAGAATCCATGTAAAAATGTATTCTAAAAAATTGATTTTCCTTTCACAGTATTAAAAATATTTTCTGATAGCTAAAAAATTATATCTGCTATAAAATCAATTTCAAAGAATAAAAAATCATTTGGAATTATTTAGGGTCAGATATACATACGTATGTATATATATGATTTTACATATTTATGATACATGTATATGTATATGTATATATATCGATATATACATATATATTTAATAAAGCAACTCTTTTATTTAAAGATCATTAACATGTGCTTTAAAATCTCTGAATATTCTGGAAGATTCTAAAAAACCATTTAAAGTAACTTGAAAGCTTTTGTTTAATATTTGATAATTTATTGAGGGAATGTTCTTTCTCTAATTTTGCTAACAACCAAAGGGGGGAAAAAAGACCAGAAAATCTCTCCAATATGGGCCACTAATTATCATGTAAATTTCACAGTAGGATAGTTACACCAAAAAAGAGGATTGGTTATGACGAGTCTCTCTAACTTATTTCGTCGATTTAGAGCCCGATTTTTATCATTAAGAATGAGATTCAGTCCCTTTATCTTATCCATGTGGCCTATGAAAACTTTTAATGTGTATTTGATCTTTAGATTAAAAAAATGTAGGAAGAAAGTAGAATCTTTGCTAGTTACTAAATTTGTAATGACTAAGCCACTTCTTTATGCAATGTAGATAAATTCAACACTATTATTAGGAACACTTTTGTGATGGGGAATACATACCTTAACAGACAAAGTGTTTGCCACTATCCCATCTACGATGCCTTCAGTAAATGGATCAAAATGCTTGTCAGGCCTCCTCATGAACTCTGGCTTCAATCTATAGCCACTCTTTCCGTTGTATTCATACATCCCCATATTTATTTGCATAGCCAGGTCTGAATATCAAAAAGACAAGCCTTATTGTGAGTTTATCTATATTTGGGATAAGAAAGTAAGATTGTAAAGTAAGGTTTATCATAGTCTACTTTTATGACTGTACTCCTTTAGAAGAGAGTTAGTTATTGTAGAAATGTAGAAAACACAGAGAAGAAAAAAAATTTACCTGTAGTCCCCAAATCCAGAAATAATCACTGCCAACAGGGGGTGTACAGCCTGCTTTTCCACTTCAAATATATTTTGACATACAGTATGTTGATTTCATTTAATATTTATCTGCCTTAATTATAACAGCTTTCTCAAATTCCTTTTATTAACTATATTAGAATAATATATTTAGATATTATATTATGTATTAATATATTAATATATAATAGAATATATATTATAATATATAATATATATAATGTATCTAATATCTAATGTCTAATTATATATAGTACATACAAAATATCTAATATATAATATTAGATATATTATTCTATTATTATATATTATATATTATATATCTATATTACATATTATACCTATAGTTATAATATATCTTAGAATAATATTATAATTTATTTATTCCAATATATGTATTAATACATTTATTATATTCTAATATATTTATTAATAATTATTCTATAATATATATTATAATATAATAATTATATTATTCTAATACATTTAATATATAATATATTAAATATAGTATTCTAATACTTAAAGCATATATTAGAATATAATGTATTTAATCAGTCCCCTTTTGGGCACATTTATGTTTTTTCTAATTTTTCACCCTTATAATGTTTTGATAAACATCATTGTGGTGAAATCTTTGAAGCCATCATCAGTGATTTTCTTATAAGTGGAATTTCTGGGACAAATGACATCCACATTGGAAAAGCTTTCTTTGATGCCTTGCTAAAATGCCCTTCCAAAAGCTTAAACTAGCTTATACTGCTAAGCCATGTTTTTGAGAATGGACTTCTCCATACCTCATTATAAGAGGATTCCGTCATTCCTTTTCTTGGTTTTTAATTTGTACATAAAATTACTTTTTAAAAATTTGCACTTCTGTGATTACTTACAACGAATATCTAATTATACATAGACTCTTCCAGCAATCAAAAGTTACTGGTCAAAATTTTCCTCAGACTCAGTGCATCAAATGAACGTTCACACATATTGCAATTGATAGGGTGAAAAAACACATATTAAAGTTGTAAAGAATCTAGGAAGTTGTCAACTGTTCCAGGTTATCTGTGTCACGACTCATCTCTATGTGGATAATAAAGAGGTGATGATAGAATTATTCTAAAGTTTCATGTAACAAATCACTTTTAGAGCAGGAAAAAAATAAGTGAAATCTTCTCTCGCTAAACTATTATTTTATAAACATAACTATGATGCCAAAATTAGACAAAATTTCAAGAAAAATAATGGATTTATGACACTTGAAAAAATTAGCTTCAAAAGCCTGAAAATTACATTAGCAAGTCATATATTCTAAAAATAATACACAACAAATAAGTAGAGCCTACCTTGGGAACAAAAGGATAATTATATAATAGGAAATGAGATCTATTAAGATAACTTATCACATTTATGTCTGAAAGATGAACATTTGAGCATCCCAATGGATGTCCAAGAGACATTTGATAACATTCAATACAAACTTCCAAAACATTAGTCAAATAGGATCCGTGTCCTTTAGTATGTTAAAGAATATCTGACTCAAAGACACAGCCAATATCTGACTTGATGATATCACAACACTGAAATTTATATTAGGATCAGGATGAAGAGAAAGATGCCCACTCTTCACTTAGATAGAAGACGTAAGACCTGGTGTTTGATAGATAAGGAGGTGACTATAATTAACATTAATAGTTTGTACATTTGAAAATAGCTAGAAGAGAACAATTTGATTGTTTCTAATGTAAAGATAAATATTTCAGGTGATGGATATCCCAATTACTCTGATTTTATTATATAAATGTATCAAATTATCATACGTACTGCAAACATTTGTACAGCTATTATGTATCAATAAAAAATTAATTAATTGATTTTAAAAAGCCATAAATATCTAGCAAATTACTCTTACTTGTGACTTAGAGCTTGATAGATACTTAATAAAAGGCATAATGTTGAACTTCCTACTGAAAAAAAAGGAAGATGCCCACTCGGAACCCTCATTTAATACCTTAGAATGGTCAGGCCAAAGCAATAAATAAGGCAGGTGGAGAAATGAGATATGATTAAATTACTGTCTTTGAGTGTCTAAAAAGTCCAATGAAATGTACTGCAAAAAAATAGGCTATTATCAGAATCTAGGAAGATGATCATTTGTAAAATATAATAATTTATAAAATAAATAAGTATACACATATAAATATCCAGAAACAATCTGTTAAAAATATAATATAAATAAAAAGAAAGAGCCAATCTAAGAAAACTAGACCTCTGATGAAGACAAGTGATTTTGCTGAGGGACTAAACACAAAAAAATTTTAAAGTAAAGAGAAAAGCATATTTCCTGTGACAGAAAAAGTAAAAATTAAAAAGGTGTCAGTTTTTGTCAGATAAATTTATAAATTTAATATGATTTTAAAAATAGTTTTCTTTTTTTTACTGGTCAAAGTAAACACAACACAGTTAGATTAAGTTTACTTGAAATAAGAATTCCACTGGCAATGGCAAAAAAGGAATTGAAAATTAATGGTAGTAAAGGAGAATCACCACTTCCAGGTATTAATCCATATTATACAGTAAAAAACAGTGAGTTATTGCATCCCAGAAGGCAGACAAATTTATTAATGGAAAAGATATAAAGTGAAAAAAATGGGTCTGAATTAACAACCACAACGAAAAAGGCTGCATCTATTAACTTGTAATTCCAGTTCAGTGGGATGACTGTTTAGGATGAAAAAAAGGATTGATCTCACTTAGACTATGGACCAAAACTAAATTTTGATGGATGAAAAGGCTAAATAAAAAAGAAACCATGGGAAAAATGGGAGCATAAGGCTCTCATCCTGGGGTGAGAAGGCTGTAATCACACAAGTAAACCAAGAATTTTAATTAAACATTAATCGGCCCGACCTGATCCGATGAATTTGTCTGCTTCACAAAAGACATTATACCCTTTAAATAAAAAAGTGCTGTTATAAATCAACAAGAAAATTGATGAGAGTCCTGAATATGTAATTCATAAAAGCAGAAATACAAAAACCAAGGAACATATTTTTAAAAGTTCAATTTCAATAATGATTCAAGAAATGAATTTAAAATAACAGTGAAATAACAGATTTTTGTCTGAGGTTTAATTACTATTATTATTATTTAATGATAATACTTAACCACCAAGATCGCAAATGAGAGGCCACCTCATATTAAACTTTGCCGACAGCGGAATAATGTAGCGCAACATTTTTTACAGACAATTTGGCAATATTCATAAAGGTAATTAAAACCTTCACGTCTTTTAACACTAGTAATTCTGTTTTTAAAATGTTTTCCAAAAGAAATTTAGGGAATAGAAATAAGTTTTTAGTGAATTGTGAAATACGCTTAGTAAGAAGTTATTGAAATTCATGTCTGTGTATGGCACTTAAGTGAGTGTGTGTTTATATATGTATATATGAATTATATATATGTATTTATTTTAAAGAGGAGTTACATAAAAAAGCATTTATATGTAGACAAAAAAGACATAGATTACAAAGCGAAAAGTCAACACTGTGGAATCTCTGAGTTGGTAGCATTCCTGGCAGTTCATTTTTAAAATACTTATTGAATTTTCCATTATTTTCAAAATAAATATGTATTATTTTTAAAAGTATAAAAATTTTTGTTTGAAAAATAATGCAAAACCTGCAGAAATAAAGATCCATTTACAGAATAATTGAATAAAATGTCTTGATTTTCAAAATTCACTTTTTTAAATGCATGGATATTCCCTTCATTGTAATTTGCTTTTATTATTTTTTTCAATCAAGTCTGGCAATTTTCTCTCCCCCTGTTATGTAAGAATGGTTTTTGGACACTTGGCAATGTGACTTTATAGCAGAATGGGAACAAGCATGTACTTACCCATTGTCTGGAAATTAAGTGCCACCATCTGACAACCTGCATTCCAGAAGAGCTGAGGCATATAGTTGGATGAATCCACACGTGTTCCTTTTGGATATATCCTGCTAAGCTGCATTTTGTTATATCTGGACCATCATGTTAAGTAGTGAATACAATTATAAAAATATTTAGTCAATAATAGTAACTAAGAAGCTATTTTCCATCTTTCTCCATTTGGAAAATGAAGTAAATATTGATGATCTCATTGGGCTACTTTGGGATATTTAGTGCTAATTTTATGAAATAAATTAAATAGCCTGTTTCATTTTAATTTAGTTCATGCATAATAGCAAAAATTTTTGTTGTCAGTAATATCAAATATGCAAAAAGCTTTCTAAACCAACATAATAAGTATGCTCTTATCACATAGGCATAGCATCACCTTTGCAGAGCCCCGTGGGTAAAAGTCAATGAGGTAGCAAAAAGTGGCTGAGCCAAAGTCAATGTGATTTTGTGGAGAGTAATAAGGATGGACTTAATGACTAAGGACACACAAGGAGGCTGGAATGTGTTAAATCATTTGAAAGAATGATATAGTGTTTGGCAGAAGTAGATAATACACACTGTATAGCTATTTTTGAAATGCTGTCTGCTCATTTTATTAATTTTCTCTGGGAATGCTATTTGCCAAGACTGTGGTACTCTTTATAATTGATAACAAGGTCAATGTAGCATGGAAGTTTGTGATCTTGCTTCATATTTTGGTTCCTATCATCATCAGTTTTCCATCCTAAGAATCTTGTAGTTGTTGGACCATGCTATGTCTTTAAAACATGACTGACTAATTCCTATCACCAAGTTAGGTGAAGGTTGGTTAGGATTCTGAGCTAGGCAAAATGAAATTGAACCTCAACTCTCAACCTTGCTAGCTGAATAACCTTGGATAAGTTATTTTGTCTTTCTGTGCCTCAGTTTCCTCATCTATAAAATAGATTAAACAATTTCTACATCATAGGACTACTGTGAGGATTGAATGAGCTAAGACAAGGTCTATCACACAGTCAATAATGAATACTAACAATGATAATTTTCTAGCAGGACTTTATTTATGGAGTCAACATTTGCTTCTTCTTCCATTGATGAATTTTAAAGGTAACTTTATTCTAGGACTTACTACATGAAATTGAGCACTTTGTGATATTTAGTGTTAATTTTATGAAAGAAATTTAATAGCCTGCTTCACTTTATTTTAGTTCATGGATAATAGCAAAAATTTTTGTTGTCAGTAATATCAATAAATCCATTCTTAGTAATGTATATTTATATTTACAATGTCATCATCATCATCCTTACTATTTGGACATATAGTACATATAAGTATGTGAGATGCCAAGTCAGGCATATATTTCTTTACATATATCTTACATATGTGTAAAGTATGCATACTCATGTTACATATGTTGTACCTAATCCAAAGAGCAAACCATAAAGATAGTATCATTACTTCTGTTTTATAGACAAGGAAAGTCTCGATTAAGCAAATTGCCAAAAGACACAGAGCTTGGTGGTGTGAAGGCAACCTTGAAATCTAGGCTTCCTTTATTCCAAGACCAGTTTTGTATTCCATAGGCCAGACTACCCCGCCCAGCATTGTATATGATACCTGAAACTATTTATCCACCCCAGGCTATATACTTAAGCCATTTTATGCATCTTTCTCCTTATTAAAAAACCAAATGAACAAATAGCACAAGACTTCAGCAGTGTTCATTCTGCAGTCATTCGTCAAATCAAGGATACTCTACAAATTCCACTGGAGACTTGGTGAGTTGTTCAAGTCCTTTGGTTTCCACGAAGGAAGACATTTCAAAACTTTTATTTCTTTCTGAGTTAAGCAACAACAAAACAAAAAAAGGGAAGATGAGAAATACAATTCATTGTTATAAATTATAACTAATAAAAGAAATGGGTAAATGTTCAGTGAAGTTGAGAGCAAACAATCCTCAATGTAACTTTAATATTTAATTTTTTTTTCTAGTGCACTATTTACCTGTAACAAAAGCTGAGTCTTGTTAGTTGTCTTTTCTAATATTTGCTACTTGGGTCAGAGCTACTTATGCTTTTGTAATTTAGGGACATGAATGAATTTTAGATAAGTATAGTGTGGCAATAAAAGAATTTGTCAAAAGAGCAGGGACTCCGTGGGAATCTTTTGTTCTAAATTCACCCAGATTTTGTATATACAAAAAAGTATATATAAACTGTAAGGGCCAATGTGGGGTTTAACAAAAGAGACCATGGGAATGTTTGTGCTAGGTGCTATCTCTTTCATACTCACATTGTCACCTTATCAGTTTGTATATACTTTTTTGTTCAAATACCTAATATGACAGAATTATGGTCTTTGAAAACAGAAAGATCCTTGGAAATTTTCCAGTCTCATGGCTTCATTTTCATATTAGATATGTGATATGGTTTGGCTGTGTCCCCACCCAAAATCTCATCTTGAATTGTAATACCCACAGTGTCAAGTGGGGGTTACTAGGTGGGGGTAATTGAATTACGGGCGTGGTTCCCCCATGTTGTTCTCATGATAATGCATTAGTCTCATGAGAGCTGATGGTTTTATAAGCATCTGGCATTTCCCTTGTCTGTTCTCATTCTCTCTCCTGCTGCCCTGTGAAGAGTTGCCTTCCACCGTGATTGTTAAGTTTCCTGAGGTCTCCCCAGCCATGCAGAACTGTGAGTCAATTAAACCTCTTTTCTTTACAAATTACCCAGTCTCAGATATTTCTTCATAGCAGCACGAGAACCGACTAATACGGTAAGAAATAAAATGGAGACCAGAGAGGAGGATGTGCTAAACACAAGAGAAACATTTTGAAAGTGAAATTCAAGCCTTCAATTAGAGTGAGAGAAACAAAACAAAGTTATCTTAGTTTAGAAAGACCAAGAGTCACTTTCTCTACCCTCGTCCCCACTAAAAACCAACAATTATGAGCAGTATTTTAGATAAGTATCGCACAGGGTGTCTACACAGCTCCAAATTTTTTAAACTGACTTATCTTTGAGATATTTTCCTTCTTTGACCTCTCTTTCAAAATTAAAACCTCATTTTTCTTAATGATTTCCAGGCTTCTTTATCCATCTTCTCATCTTCTCCAATCCACTCTGAGGCAAACCTTCGCTTGTCTTATTTTGGTCCATCATAAATCTATTTTTATATGACTTATTAAATTAAGCATAACTATTAATTAAAATTAAGTCAACATTAATAGGTACTTCGTAAAATATGTTGAATATTCTTTTTTTAAGGTTATAAAATGATATTAAACACATGGAGAAAAGTGCTTGTTTGTGAGTCTAGCTGGTGCTGTTGTTTCCAGGTTCTGACGAATCCAAATATATCGGCTCTTTCTCACACTTGGCTACTTGTCTTGGAACTTTAACTAATGAGTTAGAGAAACTCATTTTGCAGTCAAAGAAATTACAGTGATATAAAAATAACTATGCAAGGATGTTTCAAATAAAACAACTTGTAGGAAATATCAGAAATTAGGACATCGAATTAAATGTTGAGAAATCATTATATATAAACTCTTGGAAGTTGAATTCTTTGTTGTAGAGATCTAGATTCCATATACCACTAAGTGAAGACTTTTTATAAAATTATACAAATATAAACAAGTGTGTTTTGTAAAGGCTTGGATTTTAATATAGCTGCAAAGCCATCCTTGATTAGAAGCTAGTACATTTAGGCAACATTTCTGTTTTTAAGTGCACACCCTTATAAGCAGCTAGTAAGTTTCAAGGATTCCCTTAATCTGATAACATCTTACACTTCATGCAAATACAAGGGGCATTTTCATAAAAGAACGCTTTTGTCCAGGTAAAGATGATATTTTTATTTGCATAAGTATGGATGTATAGTTGAATAAAGGGAAAACACAAAGTGATGTGAAGTTAATGCGTTTTATTCTAAACATACAAAACGTGCTGGACAAATGGAATATAGACAAATTGGTTCTATTTCTAATTATCAGGGTTCATCAAGTCTCTGCCTGCTTCCCTTCTGGGAAATAGGTAGTTTATTTCAACATTATCACTTATGTAATAGATGGATGTCACTGTGCGTTGCGAACAAAAAGCAAAGTACAATTCCCAATTGTACTTTCTCATATGGTTATTTTTATATATTATAATACATGTATATTTATTATATATATGTGTAAGGGTAACAAGACAGTCAAAATGTACACATATTTTAAAATATATTCAAAAGTATAAATAGCTCTATTAAGGGTAACATTCTTTGGTCCCATTACTCTGTATTTAAAATATAATCATTATATGCTACAAGAGGGGTTTTTCTCCAGGGAAAACTTACTTTTTGAAATTTCAAATGACTCAAACTTGACCGGCTGAATGTAGTTCACCAGGTTAGACATTTCTTCTGTGGCCATAGCCTCACTTCCAGCGGTCCCCTGGAAGTAGGAATAAAACAGAAAACATTGCCAGAGTCAGCATTATATTATCAGTTATTTTCCTAGGAAAATGACAATATGACTCAAGCATGCAGATAATCATCCCTCCCTTTCTGAAAATTACAAAAAGAAAAATCAGTACAGGAGAAAGGCAACAGCAACACCTCATTTTATAAAAGGGAGGGAGGAAGGGAGGTGGGAGGTTGAATGGCGGCTGGCAGCACGGCCCCAGCAGAATCACTCCCTACCCCTTACCCCTTCCTAGAAATGCCTGATCTTAGCCCCCCTGCAGGCCTCAGGCTCAGATCCTGCATTTTACTGAGGTGACTGGAATGCCCATCAAAGTTTGAGAAGTACTGAGCTATAGCTCATCTTCTATTGCAGGGGGTCCATAGGTGTTGTCTAAGGTTAGTAATTTTTTTTTTCTTAACTTTTAAGTTCAGGGGTACATGTGCAGGGTATATATATATATATATATATATATATATAGGCAAACTCATGTCACAGGGGTTTGTTGTCCAGATTATTTTGTCACCCAGGTATTAGGCCTGGCGTCCATTAGCTATTTTTCCTGATCCTCTCCCCCCTCCCACCTCCACCCTCAGTTAGGCCCCATGTCTGTGGTTCCCCTCTATGTGTCCATGTGTTCTCATTAGATTAGTAAATTAAGAATTCACTGCACAATAAGAAAATTATTAGGCAGGTGACCACCAAATGAACTGAAAACTGTTAATAATAATAAAAAAGGTTGCTTTGTGGAAATGGGCAGGGGTGGGTAAACAACTCCTGCCTTCTTTCATCAACACTCCTCCCTCCCTGCCTTCTTGGTTCCTGGTGTGTCTTAGACAAGCAGGGTAGTATAGTGCAGGGATTAATGGCTCGGGTTCCAGAGCTAGCCTGCCTGATTTTGAATCCCAAGTCCACTAGTTAGAAACCGGGCAACCTGGGGCAACTTACTTAACTGCTCTGTGCCTCAGTTGACTCATTTGTAAAATCAGGATAAAATCAGTTCCTACAGCATATAGTGGTTTTTGATTAAAAAATAAGTTAATTTATGTGAAGGAGCTTAGACTTACGTTGCTTTTGCTATTATTAGATATGGCATATTACTTTGCTAGAGTTTTTAATGAAAAAGAAAACCAATAATGCAGTGTTGGCACAAGCTGGCCCTCTGTAGAGTGATCTAACATTTTCTCACACTTTTAGAAGAGAGGATGCATGGAGATGAGTTTCTTGTAAAAATTCTGGGAGTAATATTTAGGTCAAATGTTGACTGGGAAACATTCATTTGCAAATGGACTATCCAATTAGCAAGAGAGTTTAAAAATTATTTAGAATCACTGATCAGAAATTATACACAATTGAAATCATTCTCAGGAACATACACTTTGCCAGACATGGTAAGTTGTTTTCTTCCTGGAAATTAAAAATTGAAATTTGGTGGGGGAACACAATTAAACAAAACTTTAGACATTAAAAAATAATTCTAAGAGGAAGGACATGAAGTAAGAGCAGCTTATTGTTTGTTTCAGTTTTAGTAAATTGTAGAGCTATGAGTGCTGAGACAGAACATATCTAACAAATTTGAAAGCAGATTCAATATAAACTTAAAAATATGTATTTTTAAAGAGAGACAGTGTCTTGCTCTGTTATCTAAGCTGGAGCACAGTGGTGTGATCATAGCTCACTGCAGCCTCAAATTTTTGGACTCAAGCCATCCTCCTCCCTCAGCCTTCTTAGTAGCTGGAACTACAGGTGTACACCACTGTACCTGGATGTGTTTTGCCTTTCATTTTAACTTGTTTTTAAAGGTATGAGGTCTCACTCTGTTGCCCAGATCTTTTCAGTATAAACTTTTGCTAAGAAAAAGTTCTAAAATTCCGATTGACCTGCTTCTGATTCTCTTCTAGGTTCTGTGCAATCAATATTTTTGAGCTAATCAAGTTACAAGGGATGCCTAAGTTTATATAAATAGGTAGCTTTAGTGTTCCAAAATTACAACAATGCAATGAATGTCACAGTTCTGAGCATTTTTCTAAACCGCAGTTCTGAGCATTTTTCTAAACCGCATATCTTCTCTGGTCTTTGGAACATTTAATAAGCCATTTAATTGCCTCAAAAATTGAAGCTGGCCATTGGAAGGCACAAACTTACTTTTTGCCACTAGATGGCAGAAAGTGACCATGAGACAGATCCAGGAGGGGACACGTTGGTGGAATGCCTTTGGGACCAGAAGCCCTAAGTACCCACCTCATCCATTGAGGATTTTTTACAGTCATCATCATCATCATCGTCGTCACTTTCCGTATCAGCTTCTCCTGTCAAATTTTAATAAGAGATCATGATATCAACATTTCAACATTTAGCTTTAAAGCACTTGTAACACATATTTTATCAAAAATTAATTACAGATTTCCTTGGAAGTTGGGCTTTCTGTTGGTTTTAAAATTTTTTTTTTCAGGGATTTAAACTTCATTCGTTATAGGAAATTATACTGACCTTTTGAATATAGATTTTTTTTTCCTAAACTGGATTTGTTCATAAATACCACTTAAATTTTTCAAAATTCTATTAAAAAATGCTTGTCTTAATATTTTTTCCCTATATGTTTTTAAACACATGGCATTGAACACAGTTTGCCTTCTATTGTACGTGTATTCTATTTTGATATACAAACACTCTCTCAGGGTCTCTACGACCCTGAAAACAAATAAACTATCCCTCCTTCATCTTTCCCTTCTTTCCCAAGCCCCAACTCTTCCATGCAATGCTTGGCCAGCACATAGCTCAGAGATCTTGTGTTGACATTTTCCCCAAGGCCAGAGAGGACCTTGCAGAAGTGAAAGAAGTTAGGAGCTGGGGCAGGAACTCTGGGGCTTTGGCAGCAAACTCACTACACAATAATCGTGAAGGGCCAACTTTATCCTAATATTTGTCTGCAAGCTTATTTGATGGACGTATTGTCATCACAACAAAGCACATATCGTAGAAAATGCTGATATTCTTTTTAAGAGGGCAGGATAACTTGGGTGCATCCTTAAATATCAGCATGATTGGAAATCTAACTCCATCAGAAATAATTCAGCTTCATATTTAGCCAATATACAGTAATTAAAGCTACATATTTAGCCAATATACAAGTAATTAAATAGATTGTTTTTCCCCTGAAGAATTAGTGGATATTTCTGCTAGGTTAAATATTCATATCAGTATGAAGCATTACATTCTTCCATAGCTATGGGCTTCAGTCAGACCCAGTAAAATCCATTATATAAAAAAGATTTTCAAGTAAAAAGTCAACGAGGTTCGAAAGTTCTAAATTGATTTAACTACTATCTTTCAGGGTTCACACGATGCAATAGCATGATGAGTCCCATAGATGGCAATAATGGTTCAACAATGAAGTAACTTGCATCCCACCCCACCCCCCCGCCCGCTGCCAGCCTTCTGAAAGTTAGCTGCCCTACTCGATCTATATATAAATGGAGACAGTACCACTGCACTGTCCTCTGAGAAGCTTATAAATGTTTTCACTTGGTTGACACAGTTCAATTACTGAATGACAGCACTGAAAAAAGTATTGCTTAAAAATCTCCAGGGGAGAAAAGATTTCTGGGACCAACAAGGGTTATTATGTATTGGATTGTTTATTAAGGAAAACCATATACAACCACTTTATAACGCTGATATTGTATTAGTTAATAAGGTGAATTGATTATATTTTGGATATAAAACGTGTCTTACTAGTATATCAGAGACACATTCTTTTAGGGTATTGCCACTTAAGCATTTTTATAATGAAATTTATCCCAAGTCCTCATTACCTTTTAAAAAAAAATCAGAGAGGGGATTCTTTTAATTAAGTAATTAAAAAAAAATTCTTTGGCAGAGCTTTCTACAAAATACTTCATAGGACCCAACAATTCAGTCATTTCAAATAGCCAATCAGGTCATTCTTTAGTTTCTGTGGGAAAGAAAGAATTTGTCTTGCTTTACTGAAAAAAGCAGAAACCTGATATTTCTCTTGTAAATCTTTGGAGGGATGTTCGGGGAATCTTGCTGAACTATAAAAGATATCTTACTTTACCCTAGTTCGTTAGGACAAGTCTACTAGCAAAGGGCTGAATCCTGCAAGAGGCATCTGGCCTACGGGGGCCATGATAAGTCAACTAGCTTTGAAATACAATACCTTTCACGTTTTTCAAGTTACTGAGTTCCCAATACTGTGAATATCTACAAACCAAACGGTAAATTAGCAGTGCTCTTTATTCAGGGGCCTACCTACGTATTAAAATGTCCAAAAGTTTCCATTGATTGCATAAGAGACGACAGGGCTAGCTTAGGAAATCTACTGAATAACTAACAGATTGTTGCCCTTTCTCTGTATTAAGCAATAATGTTCACAGCCTGTAAAAATCGTCATTTGTGTTATGCATCCTGTTAATAAGAGGAAGAGAACTGGTAGTGGGAAAGGCAGATGGTAAAAAACACAAGCATCCACATGCAAAGGATGACAAGGTTTGCTTGCTAGCATTCAAGGGATAGAGTTGTGTTAGGAAATAGGTGTGAATGATAGGCCTGTTAATGATATTCACTTCCAAACTTCAAAGAGAACATTTTTACTGAGAACAAAAATTATTTTTGAAAAAATTTTGAAAGACCTGCACAATAATGATGAAAGTCCACATTCACAAGCTACAGGACAAACCCTTTCAAAGAATTATATAATGTCTGTTGATAAAGATTTTAATCTAAACAAAAAAACAGGCAACTGAGACAGAAAAATAGAAGAAAAGATAAATCAGAGTCTCAGGCTACATTTTTTTTTAACCCTGATTGTCCTAGAGTTTATATTTTAATTATTTTAAACTCTTATAACTGATGCATAATAGGCGTACAGAAAAGTACACATATTGTAAGTCCACAGTGCAAAGAATTTTCCCAAATAAACGTGTCTGAGTAAGTGATATCCAGATAAAGAAACAAAATATAACCAATCTCTAGAAGGCTCTTTGGCTCTCTTCTGGTTGCTTTTCCCCCAAGGGAACCCATTATCCTGACTTCTAATAGCATAAATTAGTTTTGCCTGTTTTTTGTACGTTACATAGGTTAAATCATACAGCATGTAGTTTTTTTGTACCTGACTTCCTTTGCTCAGCTTATGTTTATTTATAGTGATTCATCCATAGTTTTCATTTAGCTATAGATCATTCTTATTGCTGCATATTCTTCCTTTGGGTGAATATACCATAATTCATTTATCTGTTGATGGGTATTTGGTTTCCAGTATTTGGCTATTCTGAATACCGCTGCTTTAAGCAATTCTTGTACGTGTCTCTTAGTAAACCTAAATACACATCTTTGTCAAGTATATACCTAGGAATGGAACACCTGAGGTACAGGGACTGCATATATTCAGCTCTTACAGACATTGCTAAGTGGTTTTCCAAATTGATTGTTCCTATGTTTAACTTATAACTGAAAAACTTCCTAGAGTCAAGCGTAAAGTTTCTTCCACTTAATCACCCTGCAATCAGGAGATGTCTGGAGTGCAGTCTTCAGATTGCCAAGCTTCTGACTGAACTTGGAAGATAAATTAGACTAAATGACAAATAATCCAAAGGAAATGAGTGACCACTGAATTCTTTTCTCATCAACCACAGAAATCTATTTCGACCTTAATTTAAAAGGGAAAGAAATGATATTAGGCATCCTCTAGGAGCTTCGAAAGAGAATTTAAGCAATTTTGCCATGTCACAGATTTTAAAAAGCTCTTCAAAACATGAAAAGATTGAAATGCCCAGAACTCTTCAGCATATTGTCAATGACAATGCATCCAGTGCTCAGTTCTATAGTTAATATTTCCCATTATGAAGCTTAAAGTCATATGGTCACTCTGAAGACTATTTGGCTTACATGGTAGACAGAATAATGACCTCCTAGAGATGTCTCTGCTCCATGAATATGTTAGCTTGCATGACAAAAGGGACATTGCAGGTGAGATGGAGTTAAAGACCTTGACATGGGCGCAATTATTCTGGATTATCTGGATGGACTTGAGTTCTTGCCAGCAGAGGACATTTCCTGCCTGTGGTCAGAGGGAGATGTGACCACAAAAGAAAGGTTAGTGAAATGCAGCCTTGCTGGCTTTGAAGCTGGAGGAAGGCGCCCCAAGCCAACGAATGTGGGTGGCCTCTTGAAGCTGGAAAAAGCAAGGAAATAGCTTCTCCCTTAGAGCCTCCAGGAAGGAACACAGCCCCTCTGACACCTGGAGTGTAGCCCAGTGAAACCCAGGGGTCTTCCTGACTTATAGGACTAGAGGATAATGCATTTGTGTTGGTTTAAGCCACTAAGTTGGTAGCAGCGAGAGAAAACAGTAGTTGAAAACTGCAGAAATAGGAATGTTCAAAGTCCTTCAAAGCTAATTTCAGAGCGGCAAATTCTTTTTAATTCTTTTTTTTTTTTTTTTTTTTTTTTTTTGAGATGGAGTCTCGCTCTGTCACCAGGCTGGAGTGCAGTGGCTAGATCTTATCTTACTGCAACATCTGCCTCCCAGGTTCAAGTGATTCTCCTGCCTCAGCCTCCTGAGTAGCTGGGACACTATAGGCACATGCCACTACGCCCAGCTACTTTTTGTATTTTTGCAAAGAGACAGGGTTTCACCATGTTGGCCACCAAAGAAATGGGGTTTCACCATGTTGGCCACCAAAGAAATGGGATTTCACCATGTTGGCCACCAAAGAGATGGGGTTTCACTATGTTGGCCAGGAGGGTCTCGAACTCCTGACCTTGTGATCTACCTGCCTTGGCCTCCCAAAGTACTGGAATTACAGGCATGAGCCACCACGCACAGCCCAGAGCAGCAATTCTTAAACCAACACAGAACATGAGGGGGAGAGCCCACCAGCCCCTCACCGGCTCCTGGGGATGAGGGCTCGAACATGCTGGAGGAGTCGCTGCAGGTGTTGGAGGCTTGTTCTGAGAGCTTCTTTTTGCCGCTTCCTTCTGATGACTTGTGTGATTTCTTCTTATTTTTCACCAAAATTTTATACATTAAATCCATAGGGCTTGGAAGAGGAACTCCAGATTCCAGCTAGTAGAAATGAAAGGCATACTCTTTAAAACTACTGCTCCCTCTTTCAGATCCCCTCCCCAGACCCCCTGTTCAGCTTTGGATACCGAATGTCTAGACTGTTCTTCCCCACCTTCAACACTGCTCATTAAACTCTTAGTGTATCCTGCACAGGCGCTATTTTTTTTTTTTTTTTTACATCAAAGATATATTTTCATTACTATACTTTTTTTTTTTTTTGGCAACACATTCTACATGAATAAGACCATAGAAATATACTGGTAGATTTGATGTACTAAATCTGAACATTTATGAATTTTCAAGTTTGTACATCTAATGGGAAAATCAATTTCCCACGAGAGGGTCATTAGATATTATATCAGAAAGCATGTGTGCAAGCCACAAGATAGGCTACTTTGAGAAAATCTATAGAATGCCTAAGTTGGTCCTCTATTCTTGGCTTGCAATGAGTGTAGGGACTGGTATAAACTCACTTAAAAATGCACGGAGATCAGGCAAAAGGGTGCAGGAAGAAAAATGTTACTTTAGGATATTTCTGCTGCTTTCCTTCCTAAAACAGAGATATCATCATGGTAATAGGCGACCTGAGTTGTGCCACACCAAAAGGTGCATGCAAGGAAATAGAGAGCAGCCAGCAGGGACAGGCCAAGAAGACATTGTGCCACCTGCAGTGTCCGGTTTTGCCAACCCACTCATCTCAAAGGGGTGTGATGAGGTTCCTTGGGAGTGAGCAGAGGCCTGTCCTCTTGGACTGTCTCTATGGGCTGATTGTAATTGTTGGGAAATCTGCACTCTTGATTGAGTTTCATCAGGCAGCCAGTGAGAGAGAAGAGTGTGGGAAGAGGAAGAGAGCAGAGGCACTTCCTGCACCCTTTGTGGGGCCCATTGCTGGTATCCTCCTTGTCAAAGATTTCATCATCAACTGCATTAATCTTACCAAGAAACATAAACATGAAAAGGAAGTAAGTTTTCCCTCAACCTTGTTCATCAATAATGCACACATTCCTTCAAGGACAAACATCAAAACTGCTTACTGGATATTTTTCCAGGGGCTCCATGAGAAGGGCATCCCCAAAGATCAGTCGGCAGTACTCCGCCATCTTGGCTTGCTGCTTTGGGCTAAGGGAGAACAAGAACAGAAGAAGGAAAGCAGGGAGGCTTATCCAAAGAGCCTGAACAGGATTGTTTTTTGTTATTAACTACAGAAAGAAGTGATTCTCTAATCCCACCCGTCAGGATTGGTTTTTATCATCCTAGATATTTATCCTAACTTACGTGAATTTGAATAACATACATAAGTGGACAGTGAAAGCATTGACGTGTGAGGTGGTTCCCAGGGCAGACCTGCATAGACACAGGTGGAGGGGACAGCAGGTCATTTGCTGTCACTGGAGCCTTGAAATTCCCAGAGTTAGAGGCTCAGTCCCTTTTGTTTAACTCGCTGACTCCAAGTCAATTGCAAGACACTTGGAGAAAGAACCCTTTCATATTTCCATGTAAATTCTCAAGTGAAATTTGTAAACCACCGCTGCAAAGGAGTGTTTATGAGGAGATGAAAGAGGATAGATAAGGAAGGATGGCAGGGAGGGAGCTCAGTAGGGAAAGAGAGACAATGGAGAGAGAATAAGAGAGGGAGAGAATCTCAAAATGCAGAAAAGGGCAGACAGGCAAACAAACAGTGTGTCACTTGGGGAGGGGGTCCTGGAGGAAAGATAAAAGTAGCAGGCACCTCAGGGAAAGTTGTGTGCAACTCTTATGTACATAATAGAAAAGCAAAGGTGGTATCATTCTGAATATGTTGCCAGTAGGGACCTGGTATAATGGGAAAAGGCTGGCACTGCAGGGTTTGCTGAGCTGAGCTCCAGAGTCTGAACCACTCTGGGTCTATATAATGAGGAGAATAATAACTGTTCTTGGAAAGGGACAGAGGATGCTGAGAAGATGAAATGAAGTAATGGATGCAAACGCCTTTGAAACATTAAAAGAGCAGGGCAAATGTAAGATGATTCCACTGTTACAAGGCGGCGTCTGCCAGCTAGACTAGACAAATCCTATGCCCAGTAACTTGTAAACACAGCTGATATAGGGGAACATTCATATTCTTTCAATGCTACTGCTTCCCTTGACCTTTCAAAAAGCAATAATTTTTTCCTTCACTTCGTGGAATGTTAAATATCATTATAAAGGTGTCCAATTCCTTTAGGTTTTATGGACTTTGATTTTGATCTACAGTCTGTCGAACTTGATTTCCAATAGTTATCTCTACATGCTGCAATGATAATACATTTTAGCAGAACTGTGACTGTACTAAGAATAAGTAACAGTGATGAAAAGCCTTCTTGATGAAAATTCAAATCGATCATAAAACGTAATTCTTATTTTCATTCCCTTTTCCATGAATGTTTAAGCCTGGATCACGAGCTGCCCTTTTTTTTTTTTTTTCCTGGGGTTAGGGGGATAGTATTGAGGGTTCAAATCATATTGCAATGGTCCACAGGAAAAGTCACTATTTTGTATTCCTTTTTTTCCTTTTAAAAACAAAGCATGTTCTCTCGGGGGAAAGTGAGTTCTCTGGCATTTGAATATGAACCCCCAAGTCATGTGCTCTGGGGGGAAAGTGAGTTCTCTGGCATTTGAATACGAACCCCCAAGTCACTGCTTTCTTGGAACCGCAGGGAGAGGCTAAGGAGAGATTCAAAGGATTTGCAAAGTCCTCCACAGCAACCTTGCCCCTTCTCACCAGGCCTCTCTTGGTCTGTATGGGAGCTTACTAAATGGCTTATGCAGCCATCATAATACACTACCACATTCCTCAGTAGTATTAGAGAGAGAAGAAAAACTACTATCAGAGAATTGATCCTGAAAAGCATCAGAGGTTGTTGCAGAAGGACAAGTCATTAGAAACTGTCTACGAGAGCTTTGGGAGCAGGCAGAGAAGTGGCTGAATAGGTAGGGCCAGCCCCAGGCATCCTTGGGTTCAGGTCTTCTTCCTCCAGTGATAACTTGCACAGGGGTTCAACCAGGTCAGCCTGCACTGTGGCTGCTGCTGATAAGAAATGCATTTGTGCTGGGACGACATGTTCCAGAGTGCACTAAAGAAATGGCCAAACCCTCCATTTCCCTTTTACAGAAAGATGCTGCTCAATATCATGGAGCATTACTTCTTCAAGTGTGGTCCCTGAACCATCAGCAGCATCATCACCAGGAGCTTGTTAGAAGTGCAGATTCTGAATCAGAGACTCTAAGACACTGGAGTCTGCGTCTTAACAAGCTCTCTTGATTCTGGTGTGTGTTCAAGTTTGAAAACCACTGTGATTGATTAAAATAAGTCAACACGTGCTGAAGTTGATGACATTTTTCCTGAATATTGGAATTGGGAGCTCCGAATTATCTTTAATCAAACACCTGGAGTGAAAGCAGAGCGTTTTACCTGAAAGCCCCGCTCTCAGGATTTTCCAGGGAACCATATTCTCTCTAGTAGAGGAATTTCAGGGAGATGTCCCAAATATCCCCAAACAGGTGCCCTCTGTCAGGAAGTCCCCAAATCAGGTCCAGATAAAGATTTTACTGGAGCCATGATTATCACTCAGTTCCACTAAGGAATCACCTGAGCTGTTAATGCGCAGGTGACAGGATCAAGTCCACAGTCCCCTGATTCACGTGGCATGGATAAAAGCCCCGGAACGTGCATTTTAAGCCAGTCTGCAGATAATTCTGATGCAGGTGGTTAATAAACCATGGTGGTTACAGCTTAGCTCTTCTATCTCATTCACATCACCTGGGGTCTTATTAAAATGAAGAGTCCAACACAGAGTCCAGGGTGGGCCCCAGGACTCAGCTGCAGCTATAACTTGCTCACCAGTGATGCAGATGCTGCTGGTCTGAGGACCACACTTTTAAGAACAAGAATCTATGTCTAATGTAGACATTTAGAACCTGCCTGAGGGCTGGGCGTGGTGGTTTACGTCTGTAATCCCAGCCCTTTTGGAGGCCGAGGTGGGCAGATCACCTGAGGTCAGGAGTCCAAGATCAGCCTGGCCAACATGGTGAAACCCTGTCTTTACTAAAAATGCAAAAGTTTGCCAGTTGTGGTAGTGCGTGCCTGTAATCCCAGCTACTCAGGAGGCAGGAGAATCGCTTGAACCTAGGAGGTGGAGGTTGCAGTGAGCCGAGATTGCACCACTGCACTCCTGCCTGGGTGACAGAGCGAGACCCTCAAACCAAACAGACAAACAAGAACAAAAACAAAAACAAAACCTGCCTCAGAATCAACTGAGATGGAGAGAACAAGAGATAGGTGTCCAAGCAAAAAGTAAAATGAGCTATTTGGTAATCAGGCTATCCATGTTCTCAATAAACATGCACACCCACCTGATGGAACTAAATCAGAGCAGAGAGCAAATACTGAATTGAAAAAGTCAGAGGAAAACAAACCGACTTTAATTGCAGGTCAGAACTGCAGAAATAAAAGGCATTAAAATTGCAATTAGCAAAAAAACAAAATCCTGACGTGTTTAGAGCATCAATATCAGCTATTATGGAGATGAAGTGAGAGGAAAAAAAAATCACAAATGCATTTTGAACTTCAGGTCATAGCAGACATTTCTGAGCATAATAAAATACTCCCAGTATTTTATTATATGCTGGGACAGAGGTAAGGGCAGAGGTCTGGGGCAGAGGTCAGTTTTCCCGACTGAGGAACTCACTTGATTTATTGGGGGTAAATCCTCCAATCTGAATTAAACCAACTTCTTTCCCTATAAAGGAGGAATCTGCAATCCATGGAAATTAAGAACCTTGTTCAAAATTTCACAGTTTTCTGTGGCTGAACATGGGTAAAGCTTAGTTTACTTGAATTTGGTATAGAATTCTTTTTATAAAAGTGCTGGTTCACAAGTAGGTTGTCAGAGTCAAGTAGGGCTTTCAAAAATATATTTTCAAGTCTTCTAGAAATTCTAAGTCAGGGTAAGAGTGTAACTCAGGAATCTGCATTTTGAAGACACTTCATGGGACTCTGATGTAGCAACAGGATACATTGAAAGCAGCTAATAGCAGATTCCCTTTTATTGTCCATGGATAGGTGACTTCAGATATTGGGAGAGAAAACCAGAAATTTCAGTGGCTTTTCTCATTTTTTCTTTCTTTTTTAATAAATTAATTTTTTGTTTGTTTGTTTTTTGAGACAAAGTCTCACTCTGTCACCCAGGCTGGAGTGCAGTGGCGTGATCTCGGCTCACTGCAGCCTCTGCCTCCCGGGTTCAAGTGATTCTCCTACCTCAGCCTCCTGAGTAACTGGGACTATAGGCACCCGCCACTACACCCACTTTGTATTTGTAGTAGAGACAGGGTTTCACCGTTTTGGCCAGGATGGTCTCTATCTCCTGACCTCGTGATCCGCCCGTCTCGGCCTCCCAAAGTGCTGGGATTACAGGAGTGAGCCACCGTGCCCAGTCCTTTTCTCCTTTTTTTCTAGTGTAAATTTGTTTTGGACATGTGGCCCAAGTGAGCTGGGACCAGAGTTCTAAACCTGAAATTCCATATATGCAGCACACAGGGGAATAAAATAGTTCATCAGAGATGGCAGATAGGTGTCAGATGTCTTGCTGGTCTATTCCGAGGTCACTGTGCTGAGAAGGATTCTGAGGTTACTTCTAGGTTTAGTGGGAAAGAGTGCTGCTACTGCCTGCTATGGGTTCAGGAACTAGATGAGGTGACTCACAAGTCAAGCATGGGGTTTTACCAGCGAAGGGAAAGCTTATCAGTTTTCTTTGGGTGTGTGCTAGCCTCCCAGGAAAGAATGGTGGCTGAGCAGTTTTGATATCTGAAGGACAAGGGAAATATGAAGCAAGCAACTCCCACCCACTTCCTCCACAATAGAATTTTATCTTTTAGTATTTCACTGCCATTACATTATCTCAGTGGCTTGGGACACAATCATGGCATCCTGGAAAGGCTATTTTCCTGTTTTCTTTTGTCACATATAAATTATTAATGAATTTTTAATAGCTAAATTTATCATTTTTAAGCCAGTAAGGGCAGTACAATGGCACTAGTCTCTTTGCCTTTGTGCACGATGCAGAAATTAGTTTTCATGTCCAGTTCTGGATCTCTACATGACTGGTGTGAAGAACTGCAAAAACCATCTTGTGTTTAAGCATTACAAGCCACAGAGGTGAACACTTGCTGGCCATTGCCTTGTGGATTCTCTCATTGTCTGAATTTGATGTTTTGAAGGCTTGCGTTGCTTCTGTTTAGGTGTAGGAGATGTGTTGGTTAAAAGGTTAAAAGTGTGCATTTTGAAGTCACACTAACTGGATTGGAATCCCATCTCTGTCATGTTTTAGTTACATGGCCTTGAGCAAGTTGTTCATCCTCTTTAGGACTCAGTTTCATCATCTGTAAAATGGCAATAATCATAATATTTACTCTTAGAAGCACCTGGGTTTGTGGTGAGGTTTACATGAGCTGAGACTTGTAAAATATTTCAAAAACTGCTTGCCACAAAAAAATGTTTAATAAAGGTTAGCTGTTATGTTGGTGGAGGTGGCGGTTGATATTTTTCTGGCTATGTCAAGGGGAAGCTCAGTGTAGCAGGTGTGACAATACAGAATGGAACCATAGCCTTTCATTTTGTCTAATTTAAATAGAAACATCTCTTTAAGGAAATAAGTGTGCCAATCCCAGCACTTTGGGAGGCCAAGGTGGGCAGATCACCTGAGGTCGGGAGTTCGAGACCAGCCTAACCAACATGGAGAATCCCCGTCTCTACTAAAAATACAAAATTAGCCGAGCATGGTGGCGCAGGCCTGTAATCCCAGCTACTTGGAAGGCTGAGGCAGGAGAATCACTTGAACCCGGGAGGCAGAGGTTGCAGTGACTCAGGATCGCGCCATGGCACTCTAGCCTGGGAAACAAGAGTGAAACTCCATCTCAAAAAACAAAAAACAAACAAACAAAAAGAAAATAAAGAAAGAAAGGAAAAAAGAAAAGTATGCCAGATGCCCTTCTTCTATTAAAAAAAAAAAAAAAAAAAAGGCGTCCTCAAGTTGAAACTACAATGCCTGAAAGAAAAGTGCTAAAGTATTGTGATAGGGTTTGAATCTGCATCTCTGCCCAAATCTCATGTCAAATTGTAACCCCCGATGTTGGAAGTGGGGCCTGGTGGGAGGTGATTGGATCATGGGGGTGATTTCTTTTGGTTTAACACCATTCCCCTTGGTACCATTGTTGTGATAGTGAGCTCTCATGAGATCTGGTTGTTTAAAAGTATGTGACACCTCTTCACTCTCTCTTAGTCCTCCTCCTGCCATGTAAGACACCTGCTTCCACTCTGTCTTCCCATGAGTAAAAGCTCCCTGAGGCCTCCCCAGAAGCAGATGCCACCAGGCTTCCTGTACAGCCTGTGGAACTGTGAGCCAATTAAACCTCTTTTCTTCATAAATTACTCAGTCTTTGGCATTTCTTTATAGCAGTACAAGAATGGACTAATACATATTGTTACAGGTCAATTACAAATGAATGGACAGAGATGAGAAATTGTTTAACAGAGTCAATTGCAAAGCAGAACCATCACAGCAAACTAAGTATTAAATACAGCCTCTAAAGAGGTGCCCCTTTGAGTAAGAACAGAAACAGCATGGAACAGAATAAATTCCTTTCTCTTCCTTTGACCCTCAGAAGCGTTGGAGAAGCTATGTGCCAAAGGATTACATCATTCATTGAATGATTGTTGCATAATGAAACAGAACCACAAGCCAGTAAACGTAATATGGATTTCCGGAGGGCAAACTGAAAAAATACAGATAATTATAAAATTGTCACATTTAACTACTTAGAAATTCTTCAAGTTGAAATTTGCTCATGACCAATCTGCATCTTTAATATTTAGTGAACTCTTTAAGAATTAGAGAATTGAAGCACGTGTTGCAAATTACTTGGACAAAGAGGCTCAGTGACCTGGGAAAGGCTCTCATTAGGAAAGAGGGTAAAAAGAAACTTGTAATCCAAATTAGGACAGGTGCTGCTGGCTTTTAGTTGAAAATTCTGGCTTAGGTTCCTGAAATGAAAGAGGGGGATTTCATTCAATATGGATAACAATCTTTCATTCTGTAGCTCTTTAAAGTGAGTAATTACATGATAAACTAATATACATCTATTAGATATAAATGTGTCTCTCTTTGGTAATGTGTGATAAAATGAATATAAAACAGTGAAGTCAAAATAACCTTTTCTTTGTGTAGCTCAGCAATACATGCAGGCTATTTTGAAATTGGCAAATACAAATATTAACAAACGGGAAAGCCAGTGAAAAGGGGGAATATGGAGGTTTGGTGAACTGAGTTCTGTGTAAGTGCAAATTGGTAAAACGGAATTCACAGCTCTCCCTCCACCTGCCACAAGGTGATGTTGGACTCAAATTGTGTGCAATAGAAGGAACTCATGGAGGAGGGTTATAAAAGTGGCCCACAGCACCCCAAATCTATAACAGAGACACGTATTGTGTAGGAAAACATGTTCCATTGCATTGCAAAAAGAAGAGATTTTAATTTAAAAACCATACTATGGTATGAAAATAGATCCTACAAGTCCAATGGACAATTTTAATGTTGATTATTTTAAGTGAATTCCATCACCTACAAATGAAAAGATGCCAGTTAATAATATAACATGACTGAAGAACACCATTAATAATGTCAAATAATTTTAAATCTGATAAACAATTACTCAGTATGCCCCATTTGGGAAAAAGACTCTTTCCTGAATATGTTGAATACTTACGAATCCACATGGTTCTCAAATGAAAGGAGAATTGGAAAAGGTGAAGTCTTAAATGCACACTCCGCAATTGCTTCTATCACTTCCTGAAAATGAGAACACATGTATATTCAGTATGCCAGAAGTTTTCATCTGTATATTCTTGAGGGGTATTAAATCTATTAATATAGTTGTCTTTTCCATTCAGAGAATTGTATCAAATGGCCTGAAATGGCTAGAAGGGATTTCGAGGGCTGCTGGATGGTGCTATTTCTGACTCTTGATTCTGCAAAGTTATAAGAAGATTGGATTTTAGTGGAGGGGAGAGAGAAATGCAAAGGAGAGGATACTCCTGTCTGCTAATTGTATCTATTTTTTAATAATGAAAGAAATCTAATCATATTATAAATATTTGGGACAGTAAGAGAAGGCAAAAATTTTCACCCACAAATTCACTTTCTGAACCAAACCATTGTTAGCATTTCATTATATTCACTTCTAGTCTGTCTCTCATGGATTTATGTAGTTTAGTTTTAATTACAGTATATACTCAACTTGTATTTTTAAAAAGCATTGTTATTGAGATGTAACTTTTTTGAGATATAATCTGCCCATTAAAAGTGTACAGTTCAATGGTTTTTAGTATATTCAGAGTCACATGAGCGCCATCTCAATATAAGTTAGAACATTTTTATTGCCTCAAAAAGAAACCATGTACTCACTAGCAGTCACTCCCCATTCCTGCATCCCACCTCACACACCTAGTCCCAGGCAATCATTCATCTACTTTATGTCTTCATAGATTTGCCTATTTTAATTATTTCATATAAATGTAACCATACAATATATGGGTGTTTGTACTGACCATCTTTCACTTAGCATGGTTTCAAAGTTCATCCATGTTGTAACATGTATCAGTACTTCAATTTTCAATCTGCATTTTTAAAAATGTATATGCCACAAGTTTCAATATGTGTACAAAATTCTAGAAAGTAAAGGTATCAAAATTGATTTAACCATTCCCCAACTGCTGGACAGCTACATTTGCAGAGTTGTCATTCAAATAATTCTACAAAGAACATCTTCATTTTTTTCCCTAATATCTTGAATGATTTTCTGGGAATGAATTCTCGGAAGGGGAATTCTTGATTTAAGAATATGAATACTCTTATAGTCCCTCATGTATCTTCAAATTGCTTTTCATTTTAGATTGCCCAGAATAAGGCATGCAGGACCAGATTTCAATGCATATTCACCAGTTTGGGGCATTATTCTTAAAAATGTTTTTCTTATTTAAATGGTAGTAAAGTGCAGTCTCATTTATTATTTAATTATATCACTTTCAGTAGTAGTGAGGTTTCATATTCCCATACACTTATTTTTAGTTATATTTATTTTTTTCATATTCTCCTTTTAAGTAGGGATTTCCACTCCTATTCCTTACGCCTGAGCCTTTTCTGCTATCGTCTCTACCTTCCCCATTCAATGTATAGCGTTCTTTATATCCACTCCTGAAAGCTATTTCCCTGGCCCTAGAGTATAAATAAGGCTTTCTAATTCTGTACTATATTTGCATATATCCTCTAAGAAGGATTTGCCTGCATGGAGCGAGAAGAATCACTTTTACTGTTTCTTAGAAAGGAACTCACAGATTATCTTTCATACATAATCAGTTTAACTTTTATGATAGTTGAGTCTGTCAAAAAAAAGCAAGCACTATAAAAGGTAAGCAACATCCAGATTTTAAATGCTATATTTGATTTATTTGAGCACAGGCTTTGGATTCAAACAGACTTTTGAATCCTTGCCTCTGAGATTTACAAGCTGTGTGACCTTGGGAAAATCACTTAATGCCTCTGTGTATTGGTTTGCTGACCTATAAAGTGGGGGCAATAAACCTCACTTCACAGATCTGTTGTGAAGATGCAGCAAGAGAAGGCAAAGTACTCAGCTCATCATGGTTATATATTCTCAGTTCAACTAAGGTGCAGAGATATTAACTGACTTACCTTAAGTCATAGAGAAGAGAATCCCAGGAAGGGATTAAACCCCAGGAAGATTTGTCTGGCTCTAGAGCTTATTAATACCCAACCATTGCAGTAACTTCCATGCAGCTAATAATCTCAGCCAACTAAGAGCAAAGCCCTCAAAAGAACTGAGAATAGAGGTCATCAAGGATGTGGATACTAAGTGTGGGAAAAAAAGGGCTGGATTTTGTTTATTTCATGAATTTGGCACTAGTGTATCAGGTAAAGGATAAATACAGTAGAGCCATTCTCGCCTCCTCTCCTTCTCTCACATCTTTTAATTCCTCAGCAATCTTGTCCAAAATAGATCCCGAGTACAGTCAAGTGTCAGCACCTCCACTGCTATCATCCTGATACAAAACCCACTGCAGTCACTGCTGTGTTAGATTTTATCATCATTGCCACTTATTTGCTTCCCCCTTCCTTTGGGAGGATTCTATCTACACACTCTGTTGACCATAGGCTTGGCCGTGTGTTTTATTTTGGCCAAGGGCCTGGGTGTGAAAATGACATGTGCTGCTGCTGAGTAGAGTCTTGAAGATCCATCATGTTGTTGTCCAGCCATTTCTCTTTCTCTTTTCCCATGAGTCCAGTGATATCATAGATGGGGGTTGTTCATTCAATATGAATTCCAAACAATAGCAATCAGAGCCACAGCTGACATCTAACCTGAGTGAGAAGTAAACCTTTGTGGCTGTAAATCACTGTGATCCTGGGGTTTTTTTTTATTGCAGAAAAACCTAGGAGAAGCTGACTGACAGAGTCTTTTTACTGCTTTCCTGGCTTCTAGTGCTTGCCCCTGTATTCCACACCATAGCCAGAGTCATTGCTCCTAAACATGAGTAGACAGTTTCACTCCTTTTAATAAACTTTCCAATGACTTCCCATTTCACATGGAATGAAATCCAAATTCATTATCATCATCTACAGAGCCTAACTTGATCTGGCACCTGCCATTTCTTTAAATTCATCTCCTTTTCCTCTCCCTCTCTGTCACCTGGATACAGTCCATTGATCTTGTTGCTTTTCCTTGAATATATCAGGCATGCTTTCATCTTACCATCTTTGCACTGTGTTCCTTCAGTCAAAAACACTCACATGAAAGCATGATTTATTGCATTGATTTGGGAGTAAGTACAGCATCTGTGCCTAAACATCACCTTACCAAAGGCCTGCCTCCACCATCCAGACAGCATAACTCAGCTCTCTCTTTTCCTTGCCCACTGATTTAGATTGTTTTAAAGGGCATGTTTCTATGCACTGTATCTTTGTGTTTATTTTGATCTATCTTTCCTCACTAGACAGTGTAAACTTCTTGAGGTAAGAACTTGTTCTCTTCACTGTTCTGCTAAGGCATATTCTAGATGCTCACAAAATACTTTCAAATGAATGAATGAACTCCTGATATGTAACAGAAGAGAAACAGAATTTATCTAGTTGTGTTCCCAATTATTCTTCTATTGACTAGCTCAGAGATCAGCACACATTTTTCATAAAGGACCAGGTAGTATTTTAGGCTTTGCTGGACATAGAACTTCTATTTCTATGGCAACTATTCAACTCTGCCTTTGAAGCTTGTGATGATTAATTTTATGTCTCAACTTGACTGGGTCATGGGGTGCCCAGATATTTAGTTAAACATTCTTCTGGGTGTCTCTGTGAGGGGTTTCTGGAAGAGATTAACATTTACATTGGTAGACCGAGTTAAGCAGCCTGCCCTCCCTAATGTGGATGGGCCTCATTCAATCCACTGGAAGCCTGAATCGGAAAAAAAAAAAAGACAGAGTAAAGGAGAATTTGCTGTTTCTGCTCGAGTGTTTTTGAGCTGGGACATCGGTCTTCTCCTACCTTGAGACTTGGACTTGTACTGCAGCTTACACCATTGGCTCTCCTTATTCTTACGCCTTTGGATCAGGACTGCTATTGTACCATTAGGTCAGCTGGGTCTCCAGCTTGTCAACTGAAGATCTTGGAATTTCTCAACCTCCATAACCACATGAGCCAGTTCCTTTTAACAACTCTCTCTCTCTAGAAAGAGAGCCAGTCCAGACTAATGCATAGCCCCAAAGCAGCCACAGATAATATGCAAACAATTGGATGTGGCTATGTTCCAACAAAGCTTAATTCACAAAAGCAGATGGCAGGATAAATGTGGCCTGCAGAAGATAATTTGTTGACCTTTGGACTAGTCTGATCATCGGCTTAAGCAAAGCTTAAAATTTGATTGTAACCAAAGTAAATGTAATTTTGTATTACAGAAGGTTGAATGTTGATTCATACTCAATAGCCAGATTAATTTTTTTTTTTTTTTTTTTTTTTTTTTTGGAGACGGAGTCTCACTCTGTCGCCCGGGCTGGAGTGCAGTGGCCAGATCTCAGCTCACTGCAAGCTCCGCCTCCCAGGTTCCCGCCATTCTCCTGCCTCAGTCTCCCGAGTAGCTGGGACTACAGGTGCCGCCACCACACCCGGCTAATTTTTTGTATTTTTAGTAGAGATGGGGTTTCACTGTGTTAGCCAGGATGGTCTCAATCTCCTGACTTCATGATCCACCCGTCTCGGCCTCCCAAAGTGCTGGGATTACAGGCTTGAGCCACCACGCCCGGCCCCAGATTAATTTTTTAACAACTTCATGGCTGAAATTTCCAATAAACATTGAGCTTTAATTTTTTTTTAAGTCCTTCAAATATACATGTAAATAAAAGTGTAGTTAGTCTTTGCTACCTATTGTTTTTTTTGAAATGAAGTCTTGCTCTGTTGCCCAGGCTGGAGTGCCATAGCATTATCTCGGTTCATTGTAACCTCTGCCTCCTTGGTTCAGGCAATTCTTGTGCCTTAACTCCCAAGCAGCTGGGACTACAGGCACGTACCACCACATTCAGCTAATGTTTTCTGTTTTTAGTAGAGATGGGGTTTTGCCATGTTGACCAGGGTGGTTTTGAACTTCTGACCTCAAGTGATCTGCCTGCCTCAGCCTCCCAAGGATTACAGGCATGAGGACTGTGCTGGCCAGCTTTGCTAACTTTTCTGATGATGGCTCTCTTCGTTGTCTATTTGAGAACTTCTCCAGCCACCTTTAATAATGAAAGTGGATTGTGGGCTCGCCTCATTGGTATTTAGGCCAAGGAGAGTTAAATCTGAAGGTGGGTAAGCCCCTCCTCCCCTCCTCTAATTTAGGAAGTGAGTATTTAGCTTCAGGTCAAATCTCTCTCATATCTTTATCTTAGGCTGATAAAATGTGAGTGCTTCTCTGGGCCTGCTCTTAGAATTGTAGGGAGTCCATGCACCCCCATCTTCGTAGCTCCCTGGGTTTCATTCTCTCTTCCCACAGTGGGGATGCTAGTGTGGTCTGAACTACAACTGGGCCACTGGGGTTCCTAGATTTTCCTGTCTTGCTTCCCCTGCTTTTCCCTTTGTCCTGCCTCTGACATTGTGTACTTCTGATCTTGTGTGCTTGACTTAGGACTCATGTTTGCAGTGGAGCATCCAAGCTCATCTGTTGTTCCCTTCTCTGCTCCTACTGGACCCCTAACCAAGGCCTGAGCTGTGTTTAGTTTACTACAATTTGGGCTTCTGGTACCTTCCTGGAAGTTAAGTGGATGCCATGGGTTGAGCGTAGAGGATGCCCACAGCTTCTACCATGGCAGCCTTACAGATAACTTAATTCAGCCCCCCACCTTCACTCTGGCTTAATAAGTCCATGCCCATGTAATACACAACCATTATATTTACAGAAAGAAAGCTAAGATTTGACTTTTATGCATTTCAATGATAACATCAGAAGCTCACATTTATAGAGTAGTCACTGCATGCCATGCATAGTTTAAGCAATATTTGTGTATTAAGTACAGTTACTGAATGCTTACTTATAATCACCCCAGGAGGTAAACACTATTATCACCTCCATTTTGCTGATAACAAAGGAAACTTGCACTGGGAAGGAAGCTTCTCCAAGGTCTTGCAGCAACTGAATGGAAGAGCTGGTACTGGACCCCTGTCAGTCAGCTCCAGAGAGCATCCTTGCCTTCTGCGTTCACCTTTCTCTCTTTCTCACCCACCCTTCTCCCTCCTCTCTCTGTCCACCTCTCCCCATCTCTACCATAACTTTAGCTAGCAGCTTAGGAAACCTTTTGCAAGTATTAAACCAAAAAAAAAAAAAAAAAAAAAAGAATTACTAAATTTCATCTAATAATTTTTAGTTAAGAGCAACTGAAAACTTTAGAAGTTCCACTGGAGAACTTTCATGCTTTTGTGCCTTTGAAATATTTTGTATGGTGTGCATGATCAGTCAGAATGAGAAAACCAGTTATCGCTTTTAAGTTTCACTCTTTCATACTTGCCATAATTGGTAGACATTGGATGTGAAAGTACAGTAATGCTCCATTGTTCCTTATCAAGCCAAAACTGTTTTTCAGAGACTTGTAGCACTAGATTCAATAATCTATAAACCGAATGGTTCAATTACTAAACTCCAGTGAGACAAACTGCCCTTGAAATCCTTTATCCTTGACAGACAACAGTAGGTGTATTTGGATATCCATTTTATGTGTGCATTTAGGTAGCAGTGAAATTGCATCCTAAATTATTGTTTCTCTCAGGGAATGAATGACACTTTATTTTCAGAAATGCTCAATTTAACCTACTCAAATTTAATACATTTTCCTCATATATTTTATTACATTATCCAGTTTTCCATCTTGTATAATTGCTGGTTAAAAGGAAGCTGCCTAAAGGGAGAAAAACCACTCAGGGAAAGAGGTGGGTGGGTGTGTCAAGCGTAAGGAGAAAAGATATTGGATGGGAGAAGATAGAATGAAAACCAAGTGGTGAATTGCTATGTCTAGGCCACCAGGAAGACTAATGTGATGAGGCATAGAAACAGATACATGGGACAAATAATAAAGCCAGACTACAAAACAAAAAGCCCTTCATAAAGAGGCTGAATGTCTCCTTTCCCAGAGCATAACTTTTTATTTTGACCCATACAGTCAATAGGGAGCAAATGCCAATAGGATCTCTTGCTTTTGGGATCTATCACACAGAAGCTTTCCAGGTCACACACACTGAAAGCAGATACACTGGGTGATGTAAAAATGAACTCCACAATCAGTGTATTTTGCTGCAGTGCTATGCAGTGTAGCTATAGAATATAGTCTCATCATACTGTGAATATCTGGCCCAAATGTTCAGGGCAGCTAAAACTGGCAAATGTTGGGGGAATGTTTTCCCTGCCTCTACCAACATATTATGTGTAGGATGGAGAAAGACAAATTCACTTAACTGATGAGCAGAGGCAAGAAAGACTAAAAATGGAGGTTATGCTATATTTGATCTACTTGCTTTGGGAAGGGAAAATTCATCCAAAAACATTTATTGAGCACCTACTATATGTCGGGTTCTGCTCAAAGAAGAGAACTTGGGACAGATCAAGGAACAGAACAAAGAGCCCTGTCTTTGTGGAGCTTATGCCTTAGTAGAAGAAACAATAGACAAGGAACATAGGAATTAAGCAAATTAGGCAGATTGTTAGAAGGTGATATGATAAGAGCCTTAGGGAAATACAATACTAAAAAGTTGGCATGTCAGGGTTATAAAGTGTGGGGATTGGGAGTGGTGGCTGGTGACAGTAGTAAACAGATCGGTCCCAGGAGGCCTCACTGAGAAGGCGACATTTGAGGAAGGCTTCAAGGAGGCAAGGGAATAACCAGGCAGATACCTATGGGAAGACCATTCTAGGCAGAGAGAAGAGCCTGTGCAAAGACTGTGAGGTGGGACTAGCCTGGCACAGCCAAGGAACAGCAAGGTCAGTATAGTTGGAGCCCAGTGGGTGAGGGGGAAAGCAGTAAGAAACAAGGTAATGGGGGGATTGCAGATTATGTAGGGCCTTGTGCCCTGTTTCTTTTCTTACTCTTTCTTACAAAGTCACCTTACACACTGGGTTCGGGGAAAGCAGACTGCAGGCTGATAATCATGCAAGCAGGGTTGGGACTAGGATGAGGCAAGAGAAGTGACTAAGTGCAAAATTTAAAGAGACACTCACTCTCTAGTGCCAGCTCCGTGCTTACACAGCCCTGAGAACAAAGACACCCTTAAATTTTACTTGCTAGGTGACTTACTTGCCTTCCTCTAGTCTCAGTCCTAATGCAAAGCATCCTTGCTACTGTATATCTGTCTGCAAAATAGGCTGGCATTTCTACTCCCCACATCCATCCTCACCCACTGTCACCTACGCACATCTCAGCAGAACTGTCTATCCTGCTATGGGCATTAGCAGGAGGAACAGCTGGAAAAACCAACTGGGATGATGAATTCACTCTTCTCTTTAGCCATCCTGGTTACCTCCCCACTCCCAACTCTAGCAGGCAGAGAGAGAAAGCAGCATTCTGGGCTAGATTTTGTCTTTAAGCCTCTCACCTGCTGGCAAGTGTGTGGACGTGGTTGAGAAGCCTTGCTTCCAGAGCCCAGGAAGATGTGTTCAATCAGCCCGTGACTCTGGGATTACAGATGTAATTGAAGAACCACTTCTATGATGGAGTGCACAAGGAGAGTCACTCCAAGTTGACTCAATGGCAGGCAGAGGCCAAGAAGCAAATGCTCCACAGAAAATAAATATGCCTTAGGATATGCTTGCTGTTTATTCTCCCCCAAGGAACTCAGAGAACTTGGAGGATTTCAAATTATTAAGAAAATAACAACTGCTTCTCACAATGTCTCTGGAGGGTAGACAGGGCAGTGGCCTGGGAAGTGGGGCAGGTCTTCCTGGCGGACAGACAGTGTGTGGTGCCACCAGCTCTTAGCTCCATCAGGGCATGCTGTCTGCCATTCCAGGAGCATCATCATCCATCAAGAGACAGATAAGCCCAAAATGCACTGGCTCCACACGAGGGTCACCTGTCTCCACTTTTTCTTAAAGAGCCCAACTATGTTAAACTGCATCTTAGGTAGTTGACAAAGGACCACAGCAAGGTCTGAGAGGGAGGAAGCGGGACTATGGAATGAATTTAAAAAAACATTGATTTTCCACTTAAGAAAATGCAAGGGTCATAATCGTGCTCAATTTCAGGAACAGACACAGCTTTTAAAGATTTCAATCAGAATTAACGTCAACCCCATATTCAACTTTGTTGTAAAATTTACGTGAAGGGTGCTATTTTCTCTAATTATTGCATTGTAGGCTAAGTTGAAGAAATCATGAAAAGTCATATTCCTTAGGCATAATATAATACGCATATTTTTAGGTGTGAATGATATTACTGCTGAAAACATTTTTATTATTGTCTAATACAGCAACTTCGATCAGAAAAATCCTTTTGTTTAAACAGAAACTTGGCTGTCCCTTGAAAATCTTGCTGCTTGTTAGCTGCTGTCTTCAGTGATCACTGTGTATTTTCTCACATCTCAAGTGTTTCACAGTAAGAAGCTGGGTTTGGGATCTTTTTGCTCTCAATGCTACTTCTAAAACACTACCTTTCAATCTTAAAAAAAAAAAAAAAAAATCCTAGTTCCCATGAAGCAGCCAAAAGAGTTTTTACCTCTTCTTCACTTCTGCCATCTACTGAGCCACCCTCATTCAGCAAAGAGTTGGCAAGTGGCTCACAGTTTCTTCATTCAAAGCTTTTTCACTAACCTTGGCAATATTAACATTATATTCATCCCATATTCTAGCTTCTCAGTACTCTAATCTCCCATTTTCAACAGCCTTGTCTCCACTCACCTTAGTTACTTACATACTTAGACTCTGTTTCCTTGGTTGCTTCAGATAAGAGTTGGCGACACTTCCCTGAGACCCAGGTATCCCAGGCAATAGGGCTTATGCCTTAGGACCTAGTGAAAGAGGTTGTCCTCTAGCCCTTCTCTTCTGATTCCCATTTAAAGGGGTGAAAAAGCCTGAGTCAGCCAAGAGAACATTTTCCCTGAAGCCCACACCTTCTTTCTCCAGTCACTCTCCAAGTACCTAGGACCCCAGATTTCCCCTACTCCAACTGCCCCAACCCCCTGGGGAAGGCTCTTTTCAGGAGATGTGGACAGACTTTAGACATTTGGGCTTGGGTGTCCATACACATGAATGTGAGGCCCTTTGTGGTGCAAAATAGAGCTAAAGGTGGAAAAAGAAGAGAGACCAAATGCACCTCATTTCTCATTAACAAGAATGACTGATGCATCTTTATCAATAACAGCTTTAGTCCTGCTTCCTAGATAGGATTTACTAAGATACCGTCTCATAGGATTGTTCCTGCTTGCTGACAGCACCCAATCCATTGCAAAACCCTTCTCCCTTGAACCGTCCCCCAAATCACCTACTATAAGCCCAAGTTCTGTAAGTCCTCTCTAATACACTTTTACTGAGATACCCCAGCTCCCCACAACATGTGTTCTCCTTTGTTGTATGAGCAAACAAACCCAACTTGACCATAGGTATGTTCCCGGGAGTCTTTGACTGATTGGCATCACCATTCCAACAGCTAGCATCACAGAATGGAATCTTATATAATAATTAACAGTAGTAATTAATATTATCATCATGAAAAGAAAGTCAAAAAATCTAGAGTTACCTGAAACAATATTAATGAACCTTCTAAACAATGCGGAGTGAAAAAAGCAAGTCATAAAATAATGTATACTATAGTGTGAATCAATGTACAAGTGAAAAAAATTGGTGAAGTTACACATTTAGGGCTGCACATAAATTTGTACTTTGTGCTCTAAAGAAGTGCAAAGTAGGGATCACTGTAATAGTCAGGACAGTGGTCACCTCTTAGGGTAAACAGGTCATTCTGATGGGAATGGATACATGGAAGTGTTTCAGGTACACCCAAGTTTCTATTTCTCAATTTAGATGGTAGTTACATGGATGCATACTTTATAGCCATTAGTTAAAGCATATAAATAAGTTGTCTGTATTCTTTAAGTATGTACATTTCACAAAAATAAAATGCAAGAAATTAGGAGTAAGAGTGCTAAAGAGGACAAGACAAATACATTGATATTTCCTTTCACAAGACAGTTTCCTTAGAATTTGGTTAGCATGGATTAATTCACCTGATGCCAATTATTCATGAATAAACAGCCAAATTTTAGCCTCTGAAATTACAAAGATGATTAACAGCCTTTGGACTTAATTGTGATGACTGGGACTTTCTACCTTAGAAGGCTTTAACCAAAAGGAATCAGGTGTCCCCAGCTGCCTCTCTTAGTAACATTCATATACCCTACCTTGAAAGATATTTCAGTTGTCATGGTGAAGCCATGGGTGATGACAGGTTCCTCTTCTGCAGTTCGTCCCTTCCAGCAGTCCAGCTCCACACAGCGACAACCAGACAGAAGCACTTGGCGATACATCTCAACAGAGGAGTTTCCAGCCAGTTGGCCAGCTATAAAACACCAACAAAACAAACCCCAGATTCCCATGAAGCAAGGAAGACAGTGGTGCTTTCTTAGAAAGACTCCTCAACAGCGGGAAAAGAGTCTAAGAGCTGGAGCAGTTATTCTTTGCCTTTCTTCTGCCTCAACGTACCAGAAGGTAATGACTCAATCTCAAATAGAATCTGTAGTAGTGCTTTGGGGAAAGATAGGGCATTGTAACAATAACAACGATGCATGTTTATTAACTATTTACCATGTGCCAATTACAGGTTTTTGGACTGTATATATATATTAAACATTTAATCGCCACAAAAAAATCTCTGTGGTATAACTATTTAATTTAAAAAAAAAATACCCATTTCACATAATAAAATGGCACAGAGTTCAGTTGCCCAAGTTTCCATTGCTAGGAAGTAGAAGATCCAGGATTATAGCATCAAAACTCACTCTTTCAATTCTGACTGCCTCCTGATGAGAATTTATTGCTGGAAGACTGTTCTTTTATATAAGCCAGCTGCCTCTGATATGTTTGCTGAAGGCACAAATGTGAGAAAAGCTAAACATTCTGTTTTTAAAAGGCTTTTCTAAAAAAATAAATTTTAATTAAACAGAGGAGTGCAAAACTTATTCTCTAATAACTACAAAATGTTGTTGAAAGAAACTAAAGAAGACCCAAATAAATGGAAATATATCTCATGTTCATGGAACAGAAGACTTGGTATTGCTAAGATGACACTACTCCCCATCATTGGCCTAAAGATACAATTCTTATCAAAATCTCACCAGGCTTTTTTGGAAAAAAGGGACAAGCTGATCCAAAGTTCATACAGAAATGTAAGTAACCTTAAATAGCCAAAGCAATCTTGAAAAATAAGAACAAAGTTGGAGGAATCACACTTCTCAAAACTTACAACAAAGCTACAGTAATCAAGACCATGTGGTAGTGGCATAAAGATAGACATATAGATTAATGGAAATAGAACTGAGATTTCCAAACTAAACCCTCAATTTATGGTCAACTGACTTGCAACAATTGCCAAGACAATTCAGTGTGAAAGAACAGTCTTTTCAACAGTGTTGGGACAACTGGATAGCCACACACACAAAAAAGAACTTGAGTCCTTACCTCATACCATATAGAGCTAAACTCAAATTGGATCAAGTGTATAAATGTAAGAGCTAAAACTACAAAACTTTTAGGAGAAAACATAGCAGTAAATTTTTTGTGATCTTGATTAGGCAATGGGTTTGTAGATACAACACCAAAAACACAAGCAACAGAAGAAAAAGATAAACTTTACAAGAATTGGACTTTTGTGAATAGAACTAACATACCCTAGTCAAGTGATGAGAATTATTATAATCAAAATACCTGAAAGGTCTGAGGGCCTTGATTATAATACACAGGGCATGGAAGCCAAAATCTCCTATTTTACTTAAGTCAATGGAAGTCACTAATTTCAGGATAAATTATTTTTGAAAGAGTAATAATAAATAGCTCTTTCAACAGGCCCATTCGCAACACACAAATTTAAGTCTTTGGTTTTCCCTATTAAAGATTTTCTTTCATTTATACTCTGTAAGCCCCCATCATTTTTTAAAAGTTTTTCTTCTTTTTTCTTTGAGATGGAATCTCACTCTGTCACCTAGGCTAGAATGCAGTTGTCACCTAGGCTAGAATACAGTGGTGTGATCATAGCTCTCTGAAGCCTCAACCTCCTGGGCTCAAGTCATCCTCCTTCCTAAGCCTCCTAAGTAGCCGGGGCCACTGATGTGCATGAGCATGCTCAAATAATTTTTGTATTTTGTTTAGAGACCGGGTCTCCTTATGTTGCCCAGGTTGGTCTCAAACTCCTGGGCTCAACTGATCCTCCTGCTTCTGCCTCAGGAAGTGCTGAGATCACAGGCATAAATCACCGCATTTGGTCTACCATCATTTTTTCAAATAGCCAGTTAAAAGATGGCATATTGATGCAAACTGTTAAAATGACTTTGAAATGGACAAGATGTGCCCCGTGGAGACACACAGGACAAATAAAATGGGATTAAACCCACTAGCTTAATTTTATCTTTATATGCATGTCATAATACTCAACCATCAGCATAACAAAAGGATGACATTTTTGAGTTCTATAGAGCCCTAGTAAATGCACTGAAAGGCTGATTAAGTGGGTCAGCATAATAACTTTTCCTTACTGGAAAAATGGGATGTTTTTAACACAATGATGCATTTGGAAAAGCAGAAATGCTGACAAAATGACCTAGAAAGTTCCTGATGCTGGATAATCAAATTGCCATTAATAATTGCCTCAAAGTTCATTGTCATGGCAAAGATTTACAAAGGTCTTTTTTGCATTAGGGACAAGGGTACAGTGGGAGTAAAGGGGAAAAGACAAACATTTATATATTATTCCTAAACTTAAAGGGGAGCTATAGCTAAAGGAAGTGAGTAATTCAAATATTATTAGGTTATTTAATTTAAAATACTTGCTCTTGCAGAAATTTACACCTGTATTAAAGAATAGAGCAGATTCTTGTGTGTACTGTTTAGAGATTGTTTAAGCACATTACTGACTATATCAACACAATTACATATTGTACAATTTCTGAATCAATTTCATTAATACTAGTTGAATGTTACTAACTTTAGTAAGGATAGCATGATGAATTTAATCAGATTTAACAGTGTATCAAAGTAGATAAATACCTAACAGACACTAGAGCATTCTGTAATAAGAGGTTCAACGTTTTGAGAAACATTTCCTTAGATTTTCTTGTGAATATTTTGAATCAAAGAACAATGAGAAGTAATTTGATGTATTTTTTGAATGTTGATCAGTTAATGTTTTGAAAACCATGGTAAGGCATGAGGTTGGGTTTGTGAGATGCAAAGGAATGTGGGGAAAAAACTGAAGAATAAAGAAGAAAGAGGTTATTGTCCAACAGCTAAGACCAAAAGAATCCCTCCAAGGTAAGCTCATTGTTCATTCTTAAAATGAATACTTTTTATTAGAAATGGAAGCCTCCCAAAGAAAGCATACTTTGAGAAAACCCACATTTATCCATAATTATCCTATTCTTTGGAATGCATATTAGGTTCCCCGTATGTTTTACTTCATTTATGGAAATATTTTTCAAACACATATATTCATATTCTCTGTTACTCTCTTCTTTTCTGCCTTAAGCCTCAAAGCTGATTTATTTTTGTTCACTAAAATTCTTAACTCCTCATTATTACATCTCATCTACCCATTATATTTCCATTTGAATATATTGACTAAATATAGCTTCTGGGGCTAGGGGATCGCTGAAGTTTGAGATTAGTGATAGGTCATGAGTCATTCAACCCTTGGTATTTCTGAAACTAGTATTTGACATCATCTCTCCCTGGCTCTGAACACCCTCTGGAATACATTCCAAGCCCATGATTGAACTTGGGAGCTGAAGCTCCTTCTCAGAGTAATTCATAATACTGCTCCAAGTCACAGCTCTGCAACTTCTCACTTGACTGCATTCATTTTGGGTGGCTGGTTACATTCCCTTGAGCTTTGTCTCACATTACCCAAGGCATCCAGGGATAGAAAAAAGCAGAAGATCGAAAATAGCAATCCTTCCATTAACACAAACTTCTGAAGAATTTCTCATCTTGCAGTGGCTGATGATTAATTGCCTGTTTTCATACTTATCATTAATGTCTTCCCTCCAACCTCCAGGGTAAGAAGGTTCTAGAATGTGATATATTTGTGAATTCAGTGGCCTTCTTCAATAGTCATTATCCCCTTCAACAGATGGAGATGAGGACTATATTTCCTTGCTTTCAATGCTATGACAGGCATTCAGGGCATATAATCTCATGGCTACACCTGAGGAAACTGTCTAAAATGCAGAGAATGTATTATTTGTCTTGACCATCTCTAGATGCATCCGTTGGATCTGATTTCTCACTTACATGGTATCTGCCTGCTGCCCCAGTGAAACCATGGTGCTCTCTTGAACACAAAGCAATTGCCATGAGATGGCTTAGGAGATAAAGTGTCTATATAGGAGCCTAAAGTCATTTCCACTCTTGAGAAAACGACTTCAAGTATATGCCTTACTGATTAGAGGAGCTTCACCATTATGTGTTTGTACATATTCCCCAAAACATTTTCTATGGGAGGCAAAATACTGGTTACTGGGGATATGAAAATGACATGAGACATATTCCTTTACCCTTACCATCTAGGTAGGGAGGCAAACATAAATTTCTTCCCATTCTCACACTTCTAGTTGCCCTTTTGTCTCTTCTTTCTCTTTTTCGTTGTCAATAAAATATTTTATCTAGGTTCTGATATGCTTCAGGGTCTTCTCTGCAGCCTTGGGGTAAATCTTGATTCTTCTTAGTAAGTCAGGATAGTTCTATGGCCCATGTTAGCAATTACTGTGGGCATTGCTGTGTGGTGTGACTCTGAGCTAAATACAACACAGCATAAAGAATGCCTACCAGATTGAGGGGACGGAGGTGGGGGCTGTCAGGGAATCTCTAGGAACATTTTCTTCACTCTTAGAAGGGTCAGAAGAACTTTCGCCATCTCCTTTGTGGATCTTGGTAGCGCTTAGAGTGCACAGTCATCTTGAAACCATAAGGGGACCAAAAAGACAGAAAGCACCTGGGTCTTCCATAATATTAATGAATTCCTGAATTAACCAATCCTCAACCACTCTGCTCCTAGGTGCCTTGCTGTGTGAGGTAATACATTGCTTAATTCTTTAAGCCATTAAATAATAGCATCCTATTACTTTCAGCCACAAGAACCCTGGCTGTTTAAATTTATCTCCATTTTACAAACAAAGAAACCAAGGCTCAAATGAGTTAAGTATGCCATTTACTTCAAGGCCATTTTAAACTGGGCCCTGTTTATTTCCTAAGCTCATCTTTTCATTCTACCACCTGACTTTCTTAGGTGTGCGTGTGCTCTAAACCGAAAGCAAATGATTAAACGTTGCATATGCTAAGGGCTAAATGAGTGGGAGAGATGGGAAAGAGAGGAGGGATGCTCAAAGTCTGGGTTTGTAGCAGATGACTGGCAAGGGTATAGCTAGGTCTGGAATCATTTTTAGAACTTTTCTGCGGCCAAGAACTTATACATGAGGAGAGGAGTTGAATAATTATCAGAAACATTCAGTCAGATAATTTAATTCATCAGATTATTGGAGATAGCAAAACCCTCAAATCTAATGGTTTCCTTCTTATCTAAATGAAGATATTAACTGTCCTGAGATAGACTACTTTGCCTTTCTAGTGTTTCTGAAGCCATTTTCTCCCAAATAGTTGGGAGTATGGGAAGGTTTATGAAGAGGTGCACAAATATAGTTTGTATTTACTGCATACTGTTTCTTCCTGGAAGGATTTTTTTTTTCTTGAGTCAGAAGGGTGGATTCCTCAAGGAAAAGCAATAATTTAAAACATAATCAGTACTGGGGATACTGCCAAAATCACCCCAAACCCAAAAAGTGACCATGATAATTAAAAACCACTCATTGAGTGCATCTATTTCTCTCAATGATCCAATTTCTTTTTCCTTCTGGGCATCTTGATATTCAACAAAGGAGCAATAATGAGCAGACAAACAGACATAAAAATAATGCATTGCTACACTTATTGGTTTTCATTCTGTATATTTAATTTTTACAGTTCCATTAGATGCTCAAAGAAAATATCCTGAATATTGAAATTCTTCCTATTTGGATTTAGATAGCATTTTTCGGGAATATTAGTCCTTAAAATGCTCCAAGAAAATAAGTTAGGTGGTGACAAGGAAGATGAAGAGTTAATGACTGTGAGACTCTGATCCTTTTATTTTATATTCAAAACACATTATGGTAGGTGCTAACCTTTGTTTGCACCTAGCATTTCTTAAACTCATTTGAATAGGAAAACTTTCTTTTTTCCATCAATCACTGTTTATATGAAATAATATTTCCATAAATATAGTTTCTACATGTTCTGAAAGTGGCTGTAAAGTATAAAAATGAAATTATTTTCTAGATATTAATTTAAAAATTTAACAGGATTCAATTGGATTAGTCATTGGTTACATTTTTATTTTATAACATTCTTATTTGGTTTGGGGTAACTTGAATGTTTATATCATAGAAATCTGAGTTTATCCAAAGGCTTCTGAGAAACAGGACTTCTACATTACTTTCATCTGTAATTAAAACAATGATTCTACCAATAATATGTGAAGTAAAACCAAATTCTGACTCACGAGTCAAAACGGCATTTCAGGCAAAACTTCAAGAGCCTGTATATATTTTTTTATGTTTTTCTAATTATATGGAATTCTCCTTAATTTCCTTGCAGGAAAATAAATGACTGGTACTGGGGCAAGGTAATATTGTGAGAATGTAGATTTGACTGCCTTTGCAAAAATTATGACAGTGAGAGAAATCTGACATAGCTGACTCCATCTTGCTTCTAACCTCACAAATTAACTGTCCTTGCTCATTCCTGAGCACAGACCAAGATAACTATGGGAGGAAATTAGTATATAGTTTGATTTTAAAACAAAGATGATAACAATCCCTTTCCAAAACTAATCCCCTCCTTTCTTGGGGACCAAAACAACTTTTGTGGAACTAACAAATTGACCACAAGGTCGGAATTATGGTTTAGGACTGAAGTCACAAGATTTGTAGCCTCCCTAATTGCTCCTATATATAACATCACTATTATAAAACCTAAGACTGGTGTTTAAGGTATTTTTCAGCCCTTGAATTCTCATGGACCAACTAGTGCCATCCATCCCGTGACCCATGCCAAGAAATGGACTTAACTTCTCCCAGGGACTGTCTCAGTACAAGAAGACAGCTTTGACCCCCATGTCATTTCATTCCTGACCTACCAATAGCATTCCTCAATCCCTAACCACTTCCCAACCCCCTCCTGCCTAACTATCCTTGAAAAATCCTAGCTTCTGAATTATCAGAGAGACTGTTTTGAGAAATATGTCCCACCCTTCTGCTCAGCTGCCTTGCAATAAGTAAACTTTCTCTGCTGTAACACCTGCTGTTCTCAGTGTATTGGCTTTTTCTAGGCAGCAGGCAAGAAGAACCCCATTGGGTGGTTACAGATTTATCTAATGCAAACCTTGGTATAATAATACAGAGCTCAGAAAAGGGAGCAAGATAAAAAAAACAGCAACAATGAAACCCCTTAGATGAGAATACAATTTGACATAGTTAATATAGTTTTAAAACACTGAATATTTGAAAATATGTGAATTCTAACATTACTAGAAATTAAATAATTGAAGAGATAATTGACCAGAAACCAGGTATATGAATCAAATGCTGGTGATACAAAACCGTTGTACAGAAATTTGGAGACAGCTATTAGAGTTCTTTCTTCATAAAAAAGGTAAAGCCTTCTCTTTCCTAATAGCTGAAAGTATCACATCATCTTGTTAGTCGAATCAGCTATTAATATGCCAACACCCTCAAATTTAAACTAATCTGACACAATGGAGCCAAATTTTTTACCACATCTGTGTTTACCAAGTTATACACAGGAAGGGCATATGAATGACTTAGAAGAAATTAATTTGATTGTAAATTTTTAGTTAAATGTACTTTTAAAACTGCATATACAAATTTGAACTACATTCTGTAGTTTTATTATTTGTATTAATATTGAAAATGTTCTTAATACTATTATAAGGTTGTCAGTAAAGTGAATGAGATAGTATGTATAATCTGTTAGGTATCAAGATTACTAAAGAGAGTACAGCTCAGCAAAATCGGCATACAAGGGACATACCTTAATGAATTAAAAGCCATCTGTGACAAACCCACAGCCAACATAATAGTGAATGGGGAAAAGCTGAAAGCACTCCTCCTGAGAATGGGAACAAAACAAGGATGTCCACTCTCACCATTCTTCTTCACCATAGTACTGGAAGTCTTGGCCAGAGCAATCAGACAAGGAAAAGAAATAAAGGGCATCCAAATCAGCAAAGAGGAAGTCAAACTGTCCCTGTTTGCTGATGATATAATTGTTTACCTTGAAAACCCTAAGGACTCCTCTAGAAAGCTCCTAGAACAGATAAAAGCATTCAGCAAAGTTTCCAGATACAAGATTAATATATGCAAATCAGTAGCTCTTTTATACACCAACAGTGACCAAGCAGAGAATCAAATCAAGAACTCAACCATTTTACAATATCTGCAAAAAAAAAAAAAAAAAAACTTAGGAATATACCTAACAAAGGAGTCAAAAGGCCTCTAAAAGGAAAACTACAAAACACTGCTGAAATAAATCATAGATGACACAAACAACTGGAAACACATCTCACGCTCATGGATGGGTAGAATCAATATTGTGAGAATGGCCACACTGCCAAAAGCAGTCTACAAATTCAATGCAATCTCCATCAAAATACCACCATCATTCTTCACAGAGTTAGAAAAAAAAATTCTAAAATTCATATGGAACCAAAAAAGCACCCGCATAGCCAAAGCAAGACTAAGCAAAAAGAACAAATCTGGAGGCATTACACTACCTGATTTCAAACTATACGCTAAGGCCATAGTCACCAAAACAGTGTGGTACTGGTATAAAAACAAGCACATAGAACAATGGGACAGAATAGAGAAGCCAGAAATAAACCCAAATACTTATAGCCAACTTATCTTCAACAAAGCAAACAAAAACATAAAATGGGGGAGAAACACCCTTTTCAACAAATTGTGCTGGAGTAACTGGCTAGCCACATGTAGGAAAATGAAACTGGATCCTCATCTCTTACCTTATACAAAAATCAACTCAAAATGGATTAAGGACCTAAATCTAAGACCTGAAACTATAAAAATTCTAGAAGATAATATTGGAAAAAACCTTTTAGACATTGGCTTAGGCAAGGATTTCATGACCAAAAATTGCTTTTGGGTAAAAGCAATTGCATAAAAACAAAGATAAATAGCTGGGATATAATTAAACTAAAGAGCTTTTGCATGGCAAAAGGAACAGTCTGCAGAGTAAACAGACAACCCACAGAGTGGGAGAAAATCTTCACAATCTATACATCTGACAAAGGACTGATATCCAGAATCTACAATGATCTCAAACAAATCAGTAAGGAGAAAACAATCAATTCCATCAAAAAGTGGGTTAAGGACACAAACAGACAATTCTCAAAAGAAGACATACAAACGACCAACAAACATATGAAAAAATGCTCAACATCACTAATGATCAGGGAAATGCAAATCAAAACCACAATGTGATACCACCTTACTCCTGCAAGAATGGCCATAATCCAAGAATCAAAAAACAGTAGATTTTGGCATGGATGCAGTGATCAGGGAACACTTCTACACTGCTGGTGGGAATGTAAACTAGTACAGCCGCTATGGAAAACAGTGTGGAGATTCCTTAAAGAACTAAAAGTAGAACTACCATTTGATCCAACAATCCCACTATTGAGTATCCACCCAGAGGAAAAGAAGTCATTATTTGAAAAAGATACTTGCACATGCATGTTTACAGCAGCACAATTCACAATAGCAAAATCGTGGAACCAACTGAAATGCCCATCAATCAATGAGTGGATATAGAAACTGTGGTATGTATATTCGATAGAATACTACTCAGTCACAAAAAGGAACGAATTAACAGTATTTCCAATGACTTGGATGAAATTAGAGACAATTTTTCTAAGTGAAGTAACTCAGGAATGGAAAACCATGCATCGTATGTTCTCACTGATATATGGGAGCTAAAATATGAGGATGCAAAGGCATAAGAATGATATAATAAACTGTGGTGACTTGGGGCAGGGGGTGAGGGATAAAAGACAACCAATATGGTTCAGTGTATACTGCTTGGGTGATGGGTGCATCAGGATCTCATCTCACAAATCTCCACTAAAGAACTTACTCTTTATACCACCTATATTATACTCTAATACAACCTATACCCCTATAACTGATGGAAAAATAAAATTTTTAAAAAAGAATTTAAACTGCGGACAGGCACAGCGGCTCATGTCGTTAATCCCAGCACTTTGGGAGGTTGAGACAGAAGGATTGCTTGAGCTCAGGAGTCTGAGACCAGCCTGGGCAACATAGTGAGACCTTGTCTCTACAAGAAATAAAAATTAGCCAGGTGTGGTGGCACGTGCCTCTAGTTTCAGCTACTCAGGAGGCTGAGGTGGGAGGAATGCTTGAGCCCAGCAGATCGGGACTACAGTGAGTTATCATCATGCCACTGTGCTCCAGCCTGGGCAACAGAGTGAGGCCTTGTCTCAATAATAATAATAATAATAATTTAAATTGGTAGGTAGAAGTAGAAATATTTATGTGAACTCGTGCCTTAAAAAGACAAAAAAAAAATGTTTTCTTCCTTTGATCACTGAAACAGTCCAGGCAATGTTCAGAGTCCAAATTGCTGTTACTCATACTTTTTCTTTCCCATCAAAAAGAACCAGGGGTCATTGGGGAATAGTCTGTTTCCATCTCTCGGGCAGAAAAGAATAAGGTGAGTGCAGAAGATCTTTATGTGCCAGAACACTTCCAAAGATTAATAGCTCATGTCAAGAGGACACAAATGATAGCCTAAAAATGTCTCCCACTAACCAAAGTTGAGACAATTTGGTCTCTCAAAAGGAAAATGGTGGCTGTGATTCAATGAACACACATAAAATCTGAAAACCCTAGTGATATGCAGAAAGGGAAAAATTAATATATTCTGAAAGAAGGTGAAAAAATAGAATGTATATCCAGTCAGTCTTGTCATTCATTTTGGTACTACTGACTCATTTATTATATGACAAATAAAATAGAATGTAATGAACATAAATATATCGGTTGGAAGGTATTTTGGACTCAAAAGATTATTAGTAAAAAATCTACTCTATATTGTGACTTCCAGTTAAATAAAATCACACACAATACCCAAAATTCAACTGGACACATACTTAAGTATTTTTGAGTTTTGTGGTCCTAAATATAGGATAAATGTAAGATTCTATAATGTGCTCAGATTTTAAAAATTATACTTCTTTGAATTTTATCATGTCAAAGATCTAGACTCTTAAAGTGATATTCCATGAACCTCCTTGAACTTGGATGAGAAAAAATGGTTACAGTTTTAACTTTAACCTCCACACAAAATTTAACGTTCTCTTTAGTTAAGTATGTAGTTTACAAGTCACTAGCAAGATCTGTGTATTATATTCCAATTGTTGCAAATATCACAACATTTTGCTTATACTTAGTCAAATTGTGTTAATACTGAGATATACAAGGATATATATCACAACATTTTATAAAAATATTTCAATGAAATTTATTTCCTCTTTAATTCTAGGTACTTAATTTATGCATTCAGCATTCTGAGAAGGGTGCATACACTTCACCAGACTGCCAAATAGGTCAATGCTTAATTTAAGATCAGATTAGGAAACACATTGTTGTTTTTTCCTACTTTATTATAATATTTACAATAAAGTATAAGTTGTCATTCACAGGTCAATTTGTTTTTGTCTAAAGCCCTGTCCTACCTTGAACAAAAAGCAATTACTTAATTCTTTTTTTTTTTTTTTTGGGGACAGTTTCATTCTTGTCACCCAGGCTGGGGTGCAGTGGCGCCATCTCGGCTCACTGCAACCTCTGCCTCTTGGGTTCAAGTGATTCTCCTGCCTCAGCTTCCCAAGTAGCTAGGTTTACAGGCGTGCACCACCACACCTGGCTGATTATTTTTGTATTTTCAGTAGAGACAGGAGTTTCTCCATGTTGACCAGGCTGGTCTCGAACTCCTGACCTCTGGTGATCCACCCGCCTCGGCGTCCCAAAGTGCTGAGATTATAGGCATGAGCCACCACTTAAGACTTTCTGAGCTGTCATGTAGATGAACACAGCCCAGAGAACTGGGTAGGACTGGACATGGCTTCAAGTACACTGAAGAATGAGTTCAGTTACACAAAAATCTCATTGGTCTGAAAATGTCAGCCATGGTTGCATTTTAGAAGACTTGAAAACTTAGGCTATGGAGAAATGATGCTATTGCTTCCTATACATGTGGACATGACTGCTCATGGGAGGCGGGAGGCTTTGGTGGTGGAACCCCAGAGTTCTCAGAGGCGCTTCACAGGAAATGGAAGAAAACACACTTCAGCTTCTGAACAACAGCAAGTAGAGGTTGGTGAAATTTGATGAGACTGGCTAAAGTAACAAAGAACCAGAAAATTCATACCTGTGAGGTAGGTGTTGTGCGAGGAATTAATGAAATAGTGAGAAAGGGGCTGAGACATGTCTTCATTCAAATCCAGTTTCTCAGGTGAAACGACTCCGTTTTCTTCTCCACTCAGATAGCGCATGAACCCATCCACTGATATTTGTCCTGGAGGAAATGAAGTTAGAAAGGATGTGAATGCATTCTTTTTACGGGTGTCAAGTTGCCTCTTTTTTTTTTTTTCCAGAAATATCTGGTAGTGTCCAAGGTAGAAGACAGCAGCCACAATTACATTTTAGTGTGGATAAATAAGAGTGTAGGCTTATGCTGTTTCACTACAATTATTTCCAAATGTCACAGATAATAGAGAAAAAATGTACTTACATGATCCCTACTGACTTTTCAGAGGATTTAAATAACTAAACACCAACCTCGTGTTTCCCAATATAAGACTGGGTATTAACTTTATGAATCAGCACTAAAATGTTATCAGTGCTTATCTCTGTGTGATAGAATTTGGGGTAATTTTTCAATTTTTTTCTTATTAATATATGTTACTTTACAATCAAAATTATATACAAGCAGCCTGTAAGCCCAGCACTTTGGGAGACTGAGGTGGGTGGATCACTTGAGGTCAGGAGTTTGAGACTAGCCTGGTCAACATGTTGAAGTCCTGTCTCTATTAAAAATACAAAAATTAGCTGGGCATGGTGGGCGCCTGTAATCTCAGCTACTTGTGAGGCTGAGGCAGGAGAACTGCTTGCACTCAGCAGGCGGAGGTTGCATGAGCCAAGATCATGCCACTGCACTCTAGCCTGGGCGACAGAGTGAGACTCCTTCTCAAAACAAAAAATAAAAAATAAATTATTTACGAGTGGTTTTATTATTTAAAATAATGTGAAAGTGTTTTCAAATAATGATTTTTTTCTCTGAAACAGAAAATAAAGATACCCACAAACAAGTCTTTCTTAAAAATAAAAATCTGAATGCTCATGAAAAAGGATCCTTAAATCTCATATTAAGAATGATTTTACTTCAGATGGCAGAAATATGACACAGCTAATTTGGTTTACTCAGATTCTATTTAGAAATTTTTCTATGTTGTAACCTTTCTGAGTTGACTAATAGTAAATATTGACAAAATTCTTTTGTCAACTTTATTGAGGTATAATTTAAAAAGCTATATATTAAAGGTATACAACTGGATGTTTTGATACACGTATTGAGACAATTCTTTATCATAACAATCTTCATATATACACAGGATAATCTTAACTATTTTGCTTTATCACTACAATTTGTTTCTTCAATCTTGACAATCAAAGCTTCAAAACAACAGCACATTTGTGGGTAGTAAATACGTTGCCAACAAATGTCGGAGGGTAGCATTTTTTTTTTTCTTGTTGAAACAGTTTTTTATTACTATAAAACTGGAATACGTTCATTAAAGAAAAACTGGGAAATGAGATAAACAGAGAGAAAAAATAAAACTTGTTTTGAACATCCCTAACTTTTCTTTCAGAGATAACTACTGTGAAAATATTGCTGTGTATCCTTCCAGAAAAACACCCGTGTGTGTATAATTCTTTTATGAAGCTGTAATCATGCATATACACACATACATATAATTATAAATATAATTTAGTAACATTTGTACTAACTGAGCAATATATTATGAACATTTTTAATGTAAAAATAAATTCTATGCAGGTAAATAACTACAGCATAAAATATGCAACTATTACATTTTATATCATATAATATAGCAGTATAACATGAAATAATATTCTATTATCATTGGTCATTAAAGTTGTTTCTAATTTTTTCACTAGTATAAATGACATTGCATTGACTACTCTGATGGTTACATCTTTGTATAAATACTTATTTCTTCAGGATGAATTCCCAGAAATAGAATTTCTGATTCAAAGACTTTGCATATTTTTGAGGATTTTAATACATGTAACCAATTTCCTTTCTGTTAAAGTCCTAGCAACTGACTTTCACCAATGGTATATAAAAGTATCTGTTTTCCTTCTCTTCACCCTTACTGCCAAACCTATCAGTAAAACAACGACATTTAACACTTCTAATTTTTACTGATTTAAACGTTATTTATTCTTGATTGCTAAGAGGTGTGTCATCTGTAAATGGCAAAGCTAGCACTGATTATTTACCACAGTAAAAATCTTTTCACATGCAATACGTTTCTCAAGGTGACTGATGACTGCTTTTCCCAAGTTCTGGAAACTCAATAGCTAAATTGCTTTTACTCTTGTCCAAGAATAAAAAATAAGAAGGAAAGTTTGTTTTGGCTCTTTTGATGAGAGGAGCTGCTTCATAAAAGAAAAACCTTCCTCCTGGGCTCGGGCAATCCTCCTGCCTGAGCCTCTTGAGTAGCTGAGACCACAGGCATGCACCACCATGTCCAGATAATTTTGTTTTGCTTTGTATTGACAGGGGGCTTCCTATGTTCCCCAGGCAGGTCTTGAACTCCTGTACTCAAGCAATCCTCCCAGCATAGCCTCCCAAAGTCCTGAGATTACAGGCATGAGCCACTGTGCTGGGCCTGGGCAGGTGCTTTTCACACTAGAATCTCTATTCCTCCCTTTCTCTGTATTTCCTTTCCTTCTCCCCTATCTCTTTGCCTTTCACTAATTTCACAAAGGTTTATTGAACATCTACCATACGATAAATGCACAGAAAAAATAAAGCACAGTAAATCACAGCCTCTGCCCTCAAAGAGCTCACTGTCTAATAGAAAATAAGGCCATTCACCCCTTGAAACCCAGGAATGAACACCTTTAAAAGCTGAATGTGCATGTATCTTTGTTGTCCCTGGTGTCTACTAGATGCTTTACGCACAGTGGGCGCTAAATCACCACTTCTTTTGGATGATTATTGGGATTCAAAATAGAAAATAAATTGTTTTGAAACTGGAAGATCACCAAAGACAGCACCATTTTGTTTGATTCTTGTGTTCTGATTAGGATAGATGATATGAAATTTGTAATATTTGCTGTTTTTAACCTATGCAAAAGACAATTTCATACAACTCAGTCTCTAACTATAGCAATTCCTTAAAAGACAGGCAATAAATGCAAGTATCTTCAGGGGCCAGGAAAGGAAAGTAATGTAACTAACTGCTGGATGAGTGTGCATACTGGGGGAGTCACAGGGTATGGAAAACTGGCAAGTGTATGCTTGTAAACACATGCATATCACAGCAATAAAATAACCGTGCAATCTAATACAATGGTTTAGTGAACATGAAAGAAGAACAAGAATGAAATGCAAGAATAAACATCCTTTGGTTTGATCAGCAACTTTTAAAAGCAAGACAAAAGCAACATAGGCCAATAGGGCAGAAATGACAAATGGATTTTAACTTTAGTTCCAATTTCCATTTATTGTTAATGTCTTCTGGGTGCTTGTGTTGAGAAAGATTCCGAACCATGCCTATGATGAATTTTGATGTCTGCCTTGGGTACAGGATAGAAAAGCGAGGGTATACGCATCATATATTTGTCATCCTCAAATGAAGATATTATAATTAAGGTCAAGGTATAATTTGGAACATGCAAAGAATGTGTATCCAAGTTTTATTTAATCCATTGTTGAGGAATCCAGAAGATGTCAAAGCCGGGTCAAAGGAGGCTATGAGACACTGATTTTATATATATACACACACACACACACACACACACACATATAAATATATATATAGACATATATACACAAATATATGTATGTGTTTGTATGTGTATGTTTATGTGTTTGTATGTCTGTATTTGTATATTTTTGTCAATAAACACTAAGCAAATAAACCAAAAACCAAAAACACAACCTAGACAGATATTACTAAATTGAATACAGACTAGTTAATATCCTACAGGTCAAATAAACCATAACCTCTTTGGTTGTTTTCTCTACCTTTATTATCTCATTGGAATAAAAACTTTTAACATAATTTTTAGCATAGATTAAAATCAGTAAACAACAATAGTTTGGTGAGTGAGTGTGAGGATTATTTATAATTATATTAAAGAATTTAAAAATTCCTAGTGAAGGAATTTGCCTAACCTTAAATAAGAACAAAGATTGAGTTTGAAGTGCAGTTCAGGTAGAATACGACTGCAGACTACAAGTGAGCTTCTTGTAAACACATTCATATCATAGCAATAAAATAACTGTGCAATCAGGGAACTCTTAACTGTGAAACCAGGTATCAACTTTTCAATCGCAAAGCTTTGCCTTGCTAACAAAAGGAGCAAATGCTGAAGATTTTTGATACATTAAATGATTAGGCAGAGATATGTCAAAGTCAAGGAAAGCCAGTAAAATGTAAAGATAAAGAGCAGTCAGTTGGTAATCTTGTAGGTGTCAGCCAAGGGGTCAAGAGTATTTGCAAAAATACAGATGTTTTGTCATAACAAATTAGCCTAAAAAATAGTTCTTACTAGTAAAGACTTGGGGCAGAGAACAAACTCTGAGGATTTTCCTTCCACATAACCTTCAGCTGGAATATTGTTGTCACCATTGACTTAAATGCATTAGCCCTTTTCTATCAAACTTGCACTGTTTGTGAAAAATTTACAATTTTTTTCTGATCCACTCTGGTCCACTGAGGCACATAGAAGAATGAAAAACCTGGAGAATTAAGATAAGAAAACACATTGCTTTTCTAAACAAATCAGTAACAGCACAAGAAATCCAGTTTTCTTCCATTCTTGCCAGTGGTCACTGGTCAGGGACAAATTCCTCAATTATAGGATGAGTAATCTATATGGATGCCTCAGTCTCCTCTAGCTCTGAAAGTCTATGAATTCAATCAGGCTAATATAATAGGAATTATTTCTAGCTAAATTAAAACAAAATGTCCCATATTTGAGCGAGATTATGGAACATCAAACCACAATAAAAGCAATGCTACTATTTTCTGAAATAAAATCACCAGAAAGAAAAGTTGAGTTCAGAAGGATAAGCTTGGTTGACAAAGGCTAAAAATAAATTCCCTTACGTATTTTGTTAAAAATAAATCAGTATGCTTCCAACTGGACATGTCACTCATATAATGGCATTTAAAGGTTTTCATAAACATACATGGTGTTTGTACCATTTCCAGCTGAAGTACGAAAAATGTAAATCCCTCAAAGAATAGAAAAAACAATGCTCCTAAAGATGTCAGAAAGACATCAATTCAAAATTCTGCTATGATGTAATGATACCTTCCAGGGATGCTTTAAAATCATGCTTTATAACTCTGCAGTGTATTCAGTGACACTCAGTGGGATGCCATCATGCTTGCAAATGCATACAAAGGCCCCTGAGTATTTACTGGGCTATGGGCTACTCCGATGCCTCCTCTACACTCAGGGCCATCCCACTGGCCTTGCAACAATTAAGAATGAGGAAGATCTGTGTCCAGAAAAGGGAGCCCTGGAGAACAGAAAGGAAGAATGGTCTGGAAGAGCATTGTGGAGTGGTTCTCTCATCTTCTCAGGTTCGGATCCCTTTATCTACGGGCTTCTAAAAACCTACTTTTAAGGAGACATTCTGGATTGACCCTCCTGTTTCAGGTACTTGGGAAAAGATGTTTTCAGCTCATATTTCTCCAGGAACAGCAAAATGTTTTGAATGCACCATGGAGCTGGGGCACTCCTTACTGGTGGTTATCAATGAACACATTTTTACTGAGGGTGTATCTCTCTGTGTCAAGGGTTGGAAATACCAAGGATGTGTCCATCAGAGCAATGCTTTTCAAGAACTTAAAAACATGGCACATAAAATTCCTCTTTGATTCCTGTTGCTGATCAGTTCAGGTTTCTATTCATTTAGTGTAGTTCTTAGTGCATATAACACTAAAGAGTTTGAAACTGCAGACCACACACTCAGTTAGTGGACAAACACACTAATTTCATGTTGGCCAGATAGGAACTTTCTTGGGGATGTAAATTTCAGGACTCTTCTGAAGGAAGCGATTCATTCTGATCCAGCTCTGCTCCAGTTTCCCTTCTACCATTTTGCTGCCCAAGTCTGGTAGAAGGTGAAGAAAAATCAGTCAGCTTTGATTGCTGATGGGCTAAGTTTAGAAGGAGGGAGTCGGGAGGGGCTGAATGCGGCCAGCGTGTGGAGTCACCAAGGGGAGCTAAGAAGCTACCTGTGTGATTTGCTCTTGATACGCAGATACCACTTCAGGAGACAAGTATAGGAAAAACAACATGGTCAAAAAGTCAAGGGTTATCTGCTAAATTTAGAATTATTCTATGGCTGCAATCCAGCACTACTTTTACTAGGACAGTTAATAGAAACACACTTCTTCATGTCTCCTTACTTAGAAGCAAATACTTTCAAATCTTTTAGCAGAAGCTTTTGGTATTTACTTCTGTATCTCAAAATAATATGCATGTATTGCTATTTTTAACTTACCACCATGAAAGATGAGAATATTGCTCTTTCTTATCTCTACTCCTGTAGCACATGTATACATTACTCCCATTCTTTCAGAGATAGTTACACTATAATTTAGTTACAGTGTTCAGTGTTTATGTTATCATAAACACTGTGTGTGTTCAGGGTTGAGTCATACAGTAACCTAACAATTATTTTTATCTTCATGAATAAATTTTTTATTTTCCCTATAGTTAATAATTATCTTGTTTGATCATTTGCTTAATTTTTTGCATATATCTCCAGTCCAACTCCAAAGTATCCACCGGTTCGCTAAAGGGTTTTGCAATATGCACAGATATAACAAGTGTTCTCTTGGTTAGATTCTCTTGAAGCCTTTTCTGGAGCCTTTTATCTGCTCCAATCTAGACTGATTAATTTCTGTTTTCTTCACTTCTATTTTGTGCTAAATCTCTTTTATTTATTCCAAGTCTTCCCCTTTCATTGTTGATTTTTTAATTTTAGTTGGAGCACATTGGTCAGTAGCTTCCAGAGAAAGAGTTCATGAATATTAAGTTTCTCGAGCCTTGCGTGTCTAAAAATGACTTCTTTACACGTGCACACTTGATTGCTAGTTTTGCTGGGCACAGTATTTTGGATTGGATTTTTTTTTTTAAAGATTTTTGTGGAAAAATTTTCTCCACTGTCTTTTAGCCCTGTTAAGAGGTTTGAAGACTTTGTGATTCACCATCCTAAAAACAGGTGTGTGGCCTGTTTTGTTTTGGTTTTTGTCCCTCTGGCAATTTCTAGCACTTTTGGTCCCTGTTTCTTAAAATTTCACAATGATATGCTTTGGCATAGGTTTATCTATCCCCTATGCTGGGCACTCTTTGAAACCTTCTAGTCTGAAAGCTGTGGTCTTGTTTGGAAAAAAAATTTTATGAATTATTATGATAATTGCCACTGTTTTTTTTCATTCTGGAATATTATTTGTCTGGATTTTAAACTTTTTTTTGAGACGGAGTTTTGCTCTTGTTGCCCAGGCTGGAGTGCAATGGCACGATCTCGGCCCACCGCAACCACCGCCTCCCTGGTTCAAGCGATTTTCCTGCCTCAGCCCCCCAAGTAGCTGGGGTTACAAGCATGCACCACCACACCCAGATAATTTTGTACTTTTAGTAGAGATGGGGTTTCTCCATGTTGGTCAGGCTGATCTCGAACTCCCGACCTCAGGTAATCTGCCCACCTCAGCCTCCCAAAGTGCTGGGATTACAGGCGTGAGCCAACACACCTGACCAGATTTTAAACTTTTATACATTTTCTCTCCAATCTCTCATCTAATTTTTTTGCTTTACTCTCTAAAAGATTTCCTCAACTGTATTTCCACCTTTTTTCAGAGTGTTTTGTTTTTGTGTTTAACAGCCAGTTTATGTTCTCTGACATTTATTGAAAAAAATAGCATTCTATTCTTTTTCATGGACATAATATATTTGGTTATTTTTCTATGGACATTAATGATACGTGTATACTTCACACATTCTCACTACATAGTCATTATGTCCTACAAAGTTACTTTTTTCCCTGCTTTTTCCTATTTTTAAGGAAGTCTTCCTCATATGTCTAGTAACATTTAATTATCTGTTCATATTTCAAATTGGCAGACTAAAAAGCTGATTGGATTTCTGGATGTGTTTGCTGCCCTTGAAAAGTATGAGAGTTGGTAAGGCATCACTGCAGAGGGATCTGTCTTTTTCTCTTTTGGAGTAATACCCTAATATTGAAATCTTTAGGTCTTTACTCTTAGGCAGATTGGAGTCTTGGGAGAAGTTCTATTTAATCTCTTGCCACGATAGAGTGAAGGCCTGGATGCCAGCATTCTAGAGCAAGATTGGAGAAGAATGAGGGAGGTCTCAGCATTTTTTGGTATGCTTACGATCACTTTATCTTCCTTCCTTCCTTCCTTCCTTCCTTCCTTCCTTCCTTCCTTCCTTCCTTCCTTCCTCCCTTCCTCCCTTCCTCCCTTCCTTCCTTTTCTTTCTTTCTCTTCAGACAGAGTCTCGCTCTGTCACACAGGCTAGAGTGCAGTGGTGTTATCTTGCCTCACTGCAACCTCTGCCTCCTGGGTTCAGGTGATTCTCCTGTCTCAGCCTTCCGAGTAGCTGGGACTATAGGCACGTGCCACCATGCCTGGCTAATTTTTGCATTTTTAGTAGAGACAGGGTTTCACCAGGCTGGTCTGGAACACCTGACCTCAGGTGATCTGCCCATTTCAGCCTCCCAAAGTGTTGGGATTACAGGCGTGAGCCATTGCGCCCGGTCTATAGCCTGTTTTCACCTGGGCTTTGTGTCATCCTCAAAACCCTCTGTTTTCCTGACTCCAGCGAATAAATAAATAAATAAATAAATAGTCTCTCTAAGGTGGGAGTTCTGACTGTTCCTTAAGTAGCTGTCAACTATCCTCTTTGTTTTATGCCTTATCTTGAATCCCACTTCCAGAGGAAACAAACATCATCAATTTCTGAGACTTTTAAGGTTTTTTTATACCTTGGATTGGTTCCAGGTTTTCACACAGATGACCAACGATCAGGTTCTCAGATCTGTTAACTGCTGTAAACATATAGCCAGATGCCTAAATTGTGTAATGGTCGTCTCTTATCTATTATCCCTCACCCTTGCCAGATTACGCCCTTAAAAGTCTCTCTTAATGGAGTTTTGGTGTGGTTTCCAGAAAGATCAGTTAGTTGAATATGTTCAACCTACCATATTTCTCCTGAAGTTCCATGATTCTACTATATCCTACTGCAGATATTTTTGTTGATTAAGTTTAAAAGTCAGATCTTACATTTCTTATCTTTGATCTTAGTCTTTGCAGGTAATGTTGAATACAATGGGAAGAACAGGTCTTCTGTTTTGCCTGGCAGGGACTTACCGTGGGATTCTCTGACTGTCTTTATATTTTTCTAATGAAAAGTATGCAGTGACTAATCTCTTACCACAGATGGCACTGTATGGATGATCTGTCAGGTTTTCCTTGCTATATCTTTTCCTAGGTAGAGTGCCATCACAGCCACAGAGGAAGCTTGAGCTCCTAGGCACTTATTAGGTGGGAAATAGCTTGGATATCTTGGCTTCTCTTGCCAATCTCACAAGCCTGCTTGTGTGGAACAAGTGCGGTGGTGTGTGTAAGAAGCGGTCAACTCCCCATGTTTCTAAAGGAGTGATCAGTCAAGCTGACTTTTGATTTTCTGAGTGCTGGTGACTTGTCCAACTCCCGTCATGGTGGTCATTGGATATGTTGATACTTGATTCAATCGCCAGGAAATTATGTCCAGATTTGTAATTCTATACCCTAAGTCTGTCATGTAAAGTTGCAATTTTGCTTCAAAACACTGCTAGATAAATTATACCATTAAATCTAAAAAAAAATTAAGGAGACTTCTAGAACTAAATTCTAAGATGATAAAATAAATCATGTATTCAATCCTGTCATATTTGAGAGTTGACATATTTCCTCCTTTATCCTTCACCAGTCCCTCTTACGCTTTTCCAAAACAAGCAGCAACAAAGCATTTGACCTTTTGCTTCAGGGAAGAAAGGGATGGCAGAGAAAGAAGAATGAAAAGGCACATTTTTCTGCTTGGTCCTGAGGACATTCTCATACCAAGGCTTCCTTGTCCTCAAGTCTAGGAGAAACTGCAGACAAGCCTGATGTCCTGAAGAGAGAAGCTCTGTGGCTCCTTTCCCAGAAGGTGCTCCAGAAAGTTGCTGCTGGTATTCCCAAGCAGCCAGAACCCATAGAAGCAGAAGTGTCTAAGTAGATGGGCCTGAGCCTTAGGGAGTTCCTCCTCGGTCCACCCAAGGGTGGCAAAGATGGAGCCGAGCCTGTGGTTATGAAAACGATGGTCAATGACCAAGACCAGAAAAGAATGAGATGACGCAGGGCTACCAGCTTGGACCAGATTCCCTCTCTGATGCCCAGGCACTAGGGAAGGCTCTTAGTGCTTAGCCACTACTCTAGGTTATTTTAAAATAGAAATTGAGAGAGAGAGAGAGAGAGAGAGAGAGAGAGAAAGAGACTTGTTTTGAGTGCACTGAGAGTCTTCTCAAATGTTACCACAACATGAAGCCTTTCCTGAGTAGCCCATACAAATAGCAATCTCTCCTGCTGGCACTCCTGTCTCATATGCTGTTTAATATTTCTCCATAGCATTTATCACTATCTGTCATTCTACTAATAGATATATTTTCTGGTATGCTAGCTTTGGTCTCTTCCTCCAGGGATTATGAGTTTCATGAGGATGGAGTGTCTTAGTTTGTGTTTCCCTCGAAGAAAATGAGATAGAACGTGTACTTGAAGGTGATCCCATTTAAGGGGAGAGGCAGCTGGAGTATTTACACCAAGTCCCATCAGTCATTGTTTGAGAACCGCTTCCAGGGTAATAATTCCCCAGTACTCTTTGGCCAACTGCATCCTTGGGAAGAGGGGGCTCTGGAAGCTAAAGAGAGCCTTCAGCAAAGAGATGCAGGCACTCAGTGGGAAGTCCAGCAGATAGGCAGTGTTTCTCCAGTTCACTGCTGATCTTTAGAACTCACAACAGTGCCTGGCTTGTAAATGCTCAGTAAATATTAATTGAAAAAATGATTTTTGGTGCCTGAATATTAACATTTATGTATTAATTTATATTGTGAGTGGTTTTGTGCTTCATCTTGGCAACCAGATATCTCAAACGATATTGTATCATAGACAACTAAAAATGGCAATTCCGAATTCAGCCATAAATGACACTGTAAAGGAAGGACTAAGAAAAAACATCAAAGAAATGCAATGAACAGCTCACAGACCAGAACCAAGAGACCTCACTGGCATTGACTAATGGTACCTTGAAGGCCAACAAATATGCAGAAGAAAGACAGGGAGGATTTGGGGGTCAGAGTCCTGACAAAGTCTTAGAAAGATTGAAAGTTTTATCCTTATGTCCTACCTCTGCCTAGCAGAAGTGCTAACCAGACAGCATTAAATGCTAAAAGCTATCAAAATAGACCAGGAAAGGGGAATAGAATAATTCAGAATAGGCCAAATCAATCCTTAAGTGATGGCAGAGTTGGCTGTACTTCATGACATTGCACATTGTGAACCACCTGCTCCATCAGTGCCCTCTCTTCTTAGCTTCCTTTGCTCAGCCCTGGTAGAGTTTCCTATTAGATTCACAAGTAAAGGATCTGAAATAATATAATAGGCTCTCACTTTCCACCAAGTTCATGAATGTGACTTTATTTATTTATTTATTTATTTATTTATTTTTGAGATGGAGTCTGGCTCTGTTGCCCAGTCTGGAGTGCAGTGGCACGATCTTGGCTTACTGCAACCTCTGCCTCCCAGGTTCAAGTCATTCTCCTGCCTCAGCCTCATAAGTAGCTGGGATTACAGGCGCACACCACCATACTCGGCTAATTTTTATATTTTTAGTAGAGAGGGGGCTTCACCATGTTGCCCAGGCTGATCTTGAACTCCTGACTTCAAGTCATCCACCCGCCTCGGCCTCCCAAAGTGTTGGCAATACAGATGTGAGCCACCGTGCCCGGCCAAATGTAACTTTAAATAAGGTCAGCTAACACAAGTGGATGCTCCTCATTTAACTGAAATTTCTGAGTGCAGTAGCAAGTCCTCAGCACCTTATTCTCTCATTACACTCTGCATGAGCTCTGTGACCCAGGGCAATAAAAAAGTACATAGGGCATAGTCAAAAACTAATCCTTAAATACAACTCATGGCACATTGCTAAGGTCTCTGGAAGGGGCCCCACTGAGGCTCTTCCCTGCTCGATATGCTAATTGGATGGTTAGCTAGGATATGCCCCCATCATGCCATTAAAGAACTAGCATGGAACTGCTCCTGAGCTAGTCCTAAAAGCAGTTTAAGGTAGCAGCAGCAAAGTGCTAAAGGAAAAAGGATCAAGGAAAGAAAATGTGGCAGGCCATGCTTACACATGCAGTACTAAAAAACAAAACAAAACAAAACAAAACAAAACAAAAAAAAGGGTATGACACGGAAGTGCAAGGAAAAAGAGTGAAAAAGAGTTTCATGATTTAAAATATTTCCAGTATATTGTTGAACAATCTTTTATGATACGCTACTTGCTATATGCAAGCATTAACTCATTTCATCCTCACAGTAACTCTGTAAGTGGCTACTTCTATGACTATTTTACAGATGGGAAACCTGAGGCAAGTAGCTTGCTCAAGGTTTGTGCCCAAAGATAAGGTGGCTCAAGTAGCTTGCTGAAGGTTGCTCAAGGTTACAACTCATAAGTGAATAAGTTGGGCTTTGAGCCCAGGCGGTCAGGCTTTGTGTTTCATGCCATTAAACATGATGCTATGCTGCTTGCTGAAGAAGACATCACACATCATCTAGTGATAGAAGAAGGTAAATAACCATAATTATCATAATAATGGGAGCTACTGTTACTGAGCATTGACCACACACCAGGCATAGAAATCCCATGAGAGACATACTTTTAAATTCCCATTTTCAGTTGAGTAAACGGAGGCTTAGAGATGTTAGCAACTTGTCTGAGGGCACAGGGTTATTTAGTGTGAATGGATCTGGATACCATGCCTGGGCAATGGAAAGACGGATAGTGGTGGGTAGGGTTGATAGTGCTTATCCACATAACTTTCCTAACATGGCCTGGACTGGGGGCATGGATGATGGGGAGGAAAGGTGTCCTGCCTTCTTGGCAGTTGGCTTCAATCTGGGCACTCTGCATTGGTCCTAAAAATATCCTAAATGTGACCAAGGCAGAGTTTTCCCAGGATTTACTTATCTCTCTAAAACGTGTTACTTTAATCTTTCTGTGTAAAGAAGCTGAGCTCCGGCGGACAAATGACCCATTTGGCAGAGGCGTGAGGATTAGCTCTTTGATTTGAATTTGTCTATCAAGGTCCAAATTCTTTTCCCGACTTAATTTACATTCTAATCTCTGCAAGTAATTTAAAAGCATCCTCTAGCATTTTTATCCTCCAACCCATGAATCTGATTTTTAGGAAGAAAAATGAAACATAATAGAAAACTTGTCATGCCAACATGTGGACAAGAGAAATGGTGAACACAAGAAGTGACATTGTTTTGTGGGCTTTGCAAAAAATATGCAGGTTAGCTTTAAAAAATAAAAACAGCTAAACCCATGCAAATAACATCTTCAGAGCTCTGCAGCACAGAGAAATCTACAAATTTTGCCTTGGAAGACAGATGGCCCATAAATCCATGTAGAATCATCACAGTCAAGATGGGAAAACTGGACAATGTGTCTGCCAGCTTGCATGGACACCAGCCTCCTTCTACTGTGCCAAATGCCAATTAGGCAGGATCTGGCACTCAGATGTTTGGATGTCACTGGGATTAGGTGGTTGAGAATCCATTCATCATTGCTCAGTCTTCACTCTCAATGCAATAATACCAGAGCATACTGGAACGCTACCAGCCCAGTGGTTTAGCACCTCCTTAAATCACTTCTAAGCACAGCACTGAAAAGCAATTTCTCGGCTCACGTTTTTTCCTGGTGCTTTGGGCCTTGCAAATTCTGCTAGATCAGCTCACAGAAAGTCAGTGCAGATGGCATTAATATCCCATGGCTCACCAAAGTCTATTTGCCTATTTTAAGAAATAATCTAAATGTTCCCTTCTCAATTATCTTTGCCTGGGCACAAACTTTCCTATCACATTGGCCAACTAACTGTGCTTTTGTACATTATATGAACTTCCCTGGCGTCTTTGGTTATTTTACCATTTTTCCCCCTAAATCTGGAGTCAGTATGCTCTGCACCTGTTTCCATGTGTTATTATTTTATCTTAAGTTGAAAAGTGTCACATACTGTTATTCCATCTTGATTGCAAAAACTGTGCTATTACCATAACTATGTGCAAATATAGCTCCAAGATATGGTGTGATAATGGCCCCTAAATGGCTATGTACTCTTCTCAAAGCTCCTGCAGACTGGCTTTTCATGCAGTGCTCACAGCTTTCTGTGTCCCTGCAGTTTCCCTTGTATTAAGTTGTACTATTTGATGTGGTTTTGTGTGAAAATTCTTAATAATAACACCTTACTTTGATTTAACACTTTCCCTTTTTCAAAGTATTGTCACATCTGTGAGCTTATTTACTTCTCATCATTCTATTTGGTGGGTAGAAGACAGTTTTATTATTTAACATGACAGATAAGCAAACTTGTCCCAAGAGAGATTAAACAGCCCCTTTAAAATGACATAGAAAGATAAGAACAGAATCCAGATTAGAACCTGTCTCTCTTAAATACAGCTTTAGAGCTGTGTTTGGAACATAGATTTGTAGAAGGACTGATTTATCATTTAAAATTAGAGGTTCTCAGAGGGTAGGAAACCAATTCCATTGCCTTTTATGAGTACACTATCACAGCACTTTATGAGAGGAGACCCTCCACAGTGGTTCCTGACCATAATACAAAGGAGGAAAAATGTTCTAGCTCCTTCACCAGAATGTCATGTTTCTTGATCAAATTGGACATTGGCTTTGTATGAGCAAGGACCATGGCCTTCACTTTGTTTATATCTCTTCCATAGTCTAGCATAAAGGCAGGCCCACAATATTATGTTCTCATTAATGCTTTCTGATGAGCTACTTAAAACATGTTATCTTTTAGTGCCCTACATGCCACTTGTCTCTCATTTGGCCCTCTGCTCTGCAGCATGAAGCAGAGCATGGAATGCCAGTTTCCTCTTCAGATGCCTTCAGCACATCCTTCCCCACTGTACTGACTGCAGAGGAGGTTCTACTACATTGCGAACCCTGATAGATGAAGAATCGTGCCCTTTCATTGTCTGACTCAAGGGTTGACACAGGTAGCAAGACTAAAAAAACTGTGTGTTGAGTAAATAAACCAACGAGTAAGTCAAGAATAGCATGAAGGTTTCCAGTCAGGTCACAAATGTTACATTTTTAGACTTACCTCTCAATAACTCATTCTCAAACAGTATAACAAGTCAACTTACTGGACCATCCGAAGAGTTGGTTTCCTCATTGTAAAATGGGAATAATAATATGGACTTGAAGACTTGTCTGAGGTTTTGTGCAAGAAATAGAAAAGCTGCAAAATGTGCCATGGCAATTTGCAGGTAAAGAGCTTAGAGCAATTCCAGAAACTCCCCATAATGTCAATAAACAAAACTTCCCTTTTCCTTCAAGCTTCCCTTGCACATAGTTATCCAATAGATATTTGCTAGATGAATGAATGGAAGTATATTCATGAATGAATGGATATTAGCTAGATGAATAAATGGAAATGAATCACATTATATCTTGTTTTATAATTATTTGTAATATTAGAATTTTCTCCTTGGCTTCTTGAGAGCAAATACTTTATCTGGACTTCGTTCCTCTTTCTAGCAGTTCATAAGTTAGATGGGTAACACATGATTGTTAAAGTGTCCACACAACTGCATTAGGTATATGTTAGAATAAAGAAATGCATTCAGTAAGCATCAGGTACTTTGAAGGATCTCCTTTTTGACATGCTGGAGATTCTTGTTATAGCTGCAGAGTGAGGTGGGAACATCCTTTTTAGTATTGTGAACAGTGTTTTGCTGGTAATAATATCATAGCAGACTGTATTGGTGCTCCAGGAGATACAGCTGGGCTGGACTTGTATCTGCATCTTGCCTGACAACTGACTTCATGTGGTGCAGGCTGGAAGGGCCTAAGAATTAACACTTTCTAAGAGCATCTTCCAACAATGGCTGTGGTTGGGAATGACTGTCTTGACAACACGTTTTCTGTAAGCTGCTGTCTCTTCCTCATTCACACTCCCTACTGCCCTACTAGTACTTCCTGGAATCACCTTTCAAACTCTGTGGACTTGAATCTCCTTTCAAAGTTGGCTTCTGGGAAAACCCCCAACAAAGACATAGAGCCACACTGTTCAGAAGCATTTTTGGGGGCTTATTTTCTACGTATAAGGTAGTACGCTTAGGTAAGAAGTTTGATTTTGTTCATCATTCTCAATTAACTCTCCTGTTAAAATAATGCTGTCCCTAGCTTAGAGATCATCTTTGCTGTCACAGCTGGCATCCTAGAGACTGCAGTGATTCAGAGTTAGGACAGATCTTCCAGAATCTCCATAAGAGATTAGTGAAATCCTTGCTCCCTTTCCACTTCCTGGCAGGATTCCCTACCACGGTACATTTTTCAGCTTTTCTATTAAGGGTTAGGGTGGAAGGTCCCTCCCTCACTTAATCTGGTTTCCCTGTGGTTTGTTTGTTTTTTCTGCATTCGACCTGCTTCCCTCCCACTTATCTGTTGTATCACATTGATTATTGATAAGACCCTGGATAATGCCAATGTTAGGAGCCAAACGCCTGTGGCTCTGTTGCCTCTTTGCCTCCCAACACAGTACAACCTGTCAGCCTGTTTTGACTGAGCCAGAGTCCCCTGCCCCCAACTCCTACATTGCAACCTACTCCTAGACCCTGCTGACAAGGGGAAAGGTATACTAGCCAACAATGATCAATGCCGTGTTCTGCTGGGAGGTCACATGTAGGGGGAAAGAAGCCATTCTCTGCTGTGTCCCAATAGCTCTCACATGAAATGGCAAGGCACCTCTGAAAGGTGTGATGAAGGAAAGAAGTTTTAACAAGACTCAGCAGACTACGAGGTTGATGAAGCTACCAAGCTCACTTCTCTATCCCATGGACTGGCATTTGATTTTACCTTTTACTAGTTATATTTTTCCTGTCTGGTTATTTTCTGAACAAAGAATATTTCAGCTGTGGGTAGATGGAGCTGTGACTTTCTGGCCAGAGCTGTGGGCCTGAGTAGACACTGAGGTCACTGAAAGAAAGAAGAAAAGAAACAAGATTCCTGGGCCAGGCCTTTGCCTTTCCTCAGGCCCCAGCTCTGCCTTCTGGGAATAAAGGAAATGTAATAAGGGAAAGGAAAGCAAAAGGAGTTGCCAGGTCAACCAATGAACAATACATCCACAATGACTATCTTGAAACTTTTTTTCCTGAAAATAGATTTAGAAACTTAGAAACCTTTAGAAACTTAGAGACCTATAGACTTTAAAAACTTAGAAACCTTTAGACTTTTAGACTTAGAAACTTAGAAGCTTAGAAAAGCCACACCAGGTGGCTATCTAAAAGCACCCACCCAATGACCAGGTGGCCATCTAAAGCACTCGCCCGATGTCCGTGTGGCTATCTAAAACACCCACCCAAATTCCTGGAATTCAAACAGAAGAACAAGTCCGGGAAATACCCCGCGCGGGTTCAAACCAGGTTCAAACCAACCAATTAAAGTAAGACATCTCGCTCAGGCCATAACCTGCTCCAATCATCTTGCGCCTCAAGCTTTGTAAAATTTTGTGGTTTTTTGCCTTTATAAACTGTCTGTAACAAGCATTCGGGGTCCTGTGGCCAACTTCGGACATGGGACCCTAGCGCGCTAGCAATAAATCTCTCCACTGTGACTTCCGTGTCGAGTGGTCTCTCGCGACGACCCCTGCCCAGGAAGGAATCTAAAAACTAGGTTCCTACATTTGGTGCATTGGCCGGGAATGGGGGTCGCCCGAGGACCCTCGACCCCTCCGGTGGAGACACAATTGGCCCGGGCCACCGACTGCTGACGAACGGACTCTGTCAGGTACTTTCGTTTCACTCTGTGCTCTGTTTGTCTTGCCGGCTAGCTCTGAGGAGTACTCCGTCTGAATAATCAGGTGGGGAAGGGGGACAGACGTGTCCGGCACCTTCCCCCTTGCGCCCCAGGGGACGCCCTGGCGGTTGTCGGGAGGAAAGCTGACGACTCTGTTGGCCTCCTCAAATCGGTAGGCAGGTTGCCCCCTGCCGTCTGAATCTTTTGTAAACTTGTGGCGCCACTCTCGGGCCGCGAGGCTCCTCTGTGTTTGTTTGGTCACTGTGTTTATTGTTGTCATTTTGTCCTTGTGTGTGCGTGACTTTCTGGACGAAACTATAGGACAGACACTAACAACTCCTTTAGCCTTGACTTTGACCCACTTCCCTGACGTCCGGGCGCGAGCCCGCGATCTCTCCGTGGAAGTCCGTAAAGGACGATGGCAAACTTTCTGTTCGTCTGAATGGCCAACCCTCCAGGTTGGGTGGCCCCAGGACGGAACATTTGACCTCTCCATTATCTTACAGGTTAAAGCAAAAGTGATGAATCGTGGGCCACAAGGACACCAGGACCAAGTGGCCTACATAATCACCTGGGAAGATTTGGTCCGAAACCCCCCTTCCTGGGTGAAACCCTTCTTTCATTCCCCCTCCCCGTCCCAATCTACCCTCCTTGCCGTGGAAGCCCCAAAGAATCAGACTTCGGATCCCCCTAAGCCAGTCCTCCCTGATGGAACTCAGCAAGACCTCCTCCTTTTCGATCCTCCGCCTCCTCCTCCTCCTCACAACCCCCTCCTGAGGCCTCCACCTTACGCTTCACCCTCGTCCCTTACCCTATCCCCAATCCCTCCCACTACTCCCTCAGCCCCTACTCTTTCTCCAGCCCCTTCATCGGTCCCTTCCTCGACCTCGCCTCCCTCTCCAACGCCGCCCAAATTAACCCCTAAAATGCCGCCACCGTCCCGTCCTCCCCGCTCGCTCCGTGCATCAGGGGGCCGGAAGCCCGCGCCGCGGCCAGCCCAGCCGCGCTCGCAGCCGCGTTCCCGGGGTTTGCGTGCCTCCGGCGGTAACCCACGGGACGCCGTGGCGGCGTCCGCTGTCGCGCGGAAAGGCGAGGTCGAAAAGGTTGCGGGGGGGGGGGAAGAGGTCGCGCGCCCCTCCTCCCCGCCGCCGTTCCGCGCCGCCACCAACACCTTGTCTCCGCTTGCGGCGGACTGAAGACCCAGATGGCACTCCCACCTGGCAGTCTTCCCTTCTCCCCTTCGCACGGTCAACCGCGCAATCCAGTACTGGCCCTTTTCTGCCTCCGACCTCTACAATTGGAAAACTCACAACCCCCCCTTTACCCAAGACCCTCAGGCCTTAACCTCATTGATAGAATCCATTCTCCTCACCCACCAGCCTACCTGGGATGATTGTCAACAGCTTTTGCAGGTCCTTCTGACCACCGAAAAAAGGCAACAAGTCCTCCTGGAGGCCCGGAAAAATGTGCCGGGGCCAAGAGGCCTTCCAACCCAGCTCCCCAACGAAATAGACGAGGGATTTCCCCTCACCCGCCCGGACTAGGATTATGAGACAGCACCAGGTAGGGAGAGTCTCTGAATCTATCGCCAGGCTCTGTTGGCGGGTCTCAAGGGGGCAAGGAAACGCCCCACCAATTTGGCCAAGGTAAGGACCATAATTCAAGGAAAGGACGAAAACCCGGCAGCCTTTATGGAAAGACTTCTGGAAGGGTTCCGAATGTATACCCCATTTGATCCAGAGGCTCTAGAACATAAGGCTACCGTGGCCATGTCGTTCATAGACAAAGCAGCACCAGATATTAAAGGGAAACTCCAAAGATTAGATGGGATCCAGACCTATGGATTACAGAAATTAGTCAGAGAGGCAGAAAAAGTATATAATAAAAGAGAAACTCCCGAGGAAAGGGAAGCCAGACTAGCGAAAGAACAGGAGGAACGAGAGGATAGAAGAAATAAAAGAGAGATAAGTATTTAACAAAAATCCTGGCAGCAGTAGTAACAGAGAAAGGGCCAGGAAGAAAGGGAAAAAAACGGAGGCGGCCTAAGGTAAAAAAGACCAGTGTGCCTACCAGGCATCTACTTCAGGAGCTGAGTGCCTTACAACTTGCTCAGCCCCTTAATTAAAAGATGCATTCTTTTGTTTACCCCTGGCCCCTTAAAGCCAGGAACTCTTTGCCATTGAGTAGAAAGACCCTGAGAAAGGAATCTCAGGCCAATTGACCTGGACCCGACTTCCCCAAGGGTTCAAGAACTCTCCCACTCTCTTCGATGAGGCTCTTACTACTGTTTGTAGATACCTTTTCAGGATGGGTAGAAGCCTACCCCACCCGGCAAGAAACAGCACACATAGTAGCCAAGAAGATTCTGGAAAAAATCTTTCCTAGATTTGGACTTCCCAAGGTAATTAGGTCAGACTACGGGCCGGCCTTCATTTCCCAGGTAAGTCAGGGGCTAGCCAGGATACTGGGGATTAATTGGAAATTGCATTGTGCTTATAGACCCCAGAGCTTAGGACAGGTAGAAAGAATGAATAGAACAATAAAAGAGACCCTTACTAAATTGACCTTAGAGACTGGCTTAAAAGATTGGAGACGCCTCCTATCTCTAGCTCTTTTAAGAGCCCGGAATACGCCTAACCGCTTTGGGCTCACTCCATATGAAATCCTCTACGGAGGACCTCCCCCTTTGTCGACCCTACTTGACTCCTTTTCTCCCTCCAACTCTAAGACTGACCTGCAGGCCCGGCTAAAAGGACTACAAGCAGTACAGGCCCAAATCTGGGCCACCTTGGCAGAACTGTACCGGCCAGGACATTCGCAGACCAGCCACCCCTTCCAGGTGGGGGACTCCGTCTACGTTAGACGACACCGTTCTCAAGGACTGGAGCCTCGGTGGAAAGGACCCTACATTGTTCTCCTGACCACACCCACAGCCATAAAGGTTGACGGAATCGCCACTTGGATCCACGCATCCCACGCCAAGGCTGCTCCAGAGACGCCCGGACCACCTGAGACATGGAGACTCCGTCGCTCCGAGGACCCCCTCAAGATAAGACTCTCTCGTACCTAACCCTTTGCTTACTACTAGCCCTCCTTCCTCGCGTCGCTGACACCAAAAACCCCCACCAACCTTTTAACCTAACCTGGAGAGTAACTAATTTTAATACCCATGAAGTCCTATATGAGACTTCACAAATTGCCCCTGTGGGAACTTGGTTTCCTGACCTTTATCTCAACCTAGATAAAGTAGCAGGGGTAAATAACATGGAAGGGGGAGTATAGAGAAAACAGGCTAGAAAGGTGTCCATAAGCCGGAACGGGTTCTATGCCTGCCCCGGATTCCGGACAGGAAAAATGAAACAAACTTGCGGGGATATAACTTCCCTGTATTGTGCTAGCTGGACTTGTGTAACTACTAATGATGGAGAATGGAAATGGGCCACAACACCATGGTACATATCCATGTCCTTTGTTAAGCCCTGCACCAGAACCCGGTATTCGGCTGGTTGTAATCTGGTCTGCATCAAATTCAAAAAAGCAGCGAAATCTGATGGCCGCTGGATGTCAGGGTTAATATGGGGCCTATATTTACACCAAAAGCCACTGTTTGGGATCCCCATCCAAATTAGACTAGCAGTTAGCCCTGCCTCAGCTCCTGTCTCAATAGGGCAAAACCCAGTTTTACCAGAAGCAAGGCCTCCTCAGCCGGAGGCCCCTCAGGGCCCCCGGCCGGAGGACCCTCAGGGCTCCCAGGCAGAGGACCCTCAGGGCCCTCGGCCGGAGGCCCCTCAGGGCCCTCAGCCAAAGGCCCCTCAAGGCACTACCCTGCCCTTGAGTTCTCCGGGCTTAGGTGACAGGCTCCTTAATCTCATAAAGGGCTCTTACTTTGCCTTGAACCAGACCAGGCCAGAATCCACCTCCTCTTGTTGGCTGTGCCTAGCGACAGCCCCCCCTTATTATGAGGGCATTGCCTCCACTAATAATTTCACCAACTCCACTAATCCTACTGGATGTGCATGGGATCAGCATAAAAAGCTGACCCTGGCTGAAGTTTCTGGGTCAGGAATCTGTATAGGAAAGGTGCCCACTAGCCATCAGCATCTCTGTGACAAGACTCTGACAGTGCCTAGCTCCAATCACTATTTGGTCCCTTCTGGGACAGACTGGTGGGCTTGCAACACTGGACTCACTCCCTGTGTATCCACAGCAGCGTTTAACCACAGCACAGACTACTGCGTGTTAGTACAGGTTGTTCCCCGAGTATACTATCACTCTGGAGACTCCTTTGACCTCCAGTATGAACAGAAAGCTTATAGTAGACCCAAAAGGGAACCTGTCTCACTCACCCTCGCTGTAATGCTAGGAGTGGGGGTAGCAGCTGGGGTTGGGACCGGAACAGCAGCTTTAGTACGTGGTAGCTACCATCTGCAACAACTTAGGGCAGCCATAGATGAGGACCTTAGAGCCATAGAACACTCTATTTCAAAACTTGAAGAATCTCTAACCTCTCTGTCTAAAGTTGTATTGCAAAACCGACAAGGACTAAAAATTGTCTTCTTAAAGGAAGGCGGGCTCTGTGCAGCCCTCAAAGAACAATGTTGCTTTTACGCAGACCATTCAGGAGTGGTTAAAGATTCTATGACAAAACTAAGAGAAAGATTAGACAAACGAAAAAAAAAAAAGAAAAAAAGTCTCAACAAAATTGGTTTAAAAGCTGGTACAGCCAGTCCCCTTAGTTCAGCACCTTAGTCTACACTATCTTAGGCCCCTTTATCCTACTCATGCTCATCCTGACTTTCGGGGCCGTGTATACTTAACCGCTTACTCGCCTTTATTAAAGATAAGTTAAACATTGTGCAGGCTATGGTCCTAACCCAACAGTACCAAGCCCTCAGGACAGAAGAGGAGGCTCAAGATTGAGCCTCTTGGTCACAAAAAGAGGAGGGAATGAAAATAGATTTAGAAACTTAGAAACCTTTAGAAACTTAGAGACCTATAGACTTTAAAAACTTAGAAACCTTTAGACTTTTAGACTTAGAAACTTAGAAGCTTAGAAAAGCCACACCAGGTGGCTATCTAAAAGCACCCACCCAATGACCAGGTGGCCATCTAAAGCACTCGCCCGATGTCCGTGTGGCTATCTAAAACACCCACCCAAATTCCTGGAATTCAAACAGAAGAACAAGTCCGGGAAATACCCCGCGCGGGTTCAAACCAGGTTCAAACCAACCAATTAAAGTAAGACATCTCGCTCAGGCCATAACCTGCTCCAATCATCTTGCGCCTCAAGCTTTGTAAAATTTTGTGGTTTTTTGCCTTTATAAACTGTCTGTAACAAGCATTCGGGGTCCTGTGGCCAACTTCGGACATAGGACCCTAGCGCGCTAGCAATAAATCTCTCCACTGTGACTTCCGTGTCGAGTGGTCTCTCGCGACGACCCCTGCCCAGGAAGGAATCTAAAAACTAGGTTCCTACATTCCATTCTTGGGCAATGTGAAATATTTCAGAGAAGTCTATGAACATACCAAACATGAAGTTAAGAAGAACTTGGAATGCACTCGGGGACGACAATGCCATTTTTCTGTAACCCTCCGCAGAGGCTGGAGAGTCAATAGATGGAATTTAAATGAGATCTCGATCAATAAAATCCTAGAGTAGCTTTTCAGCAGCTTTTTCAGTGCAGTAACTTAATTAAGGCATGAAAAACATTGGCTACATCATATAGTTTTCCTCTGTTTTTGTCTTTTGGGAAGAAAATTGATCTCATTTGTGTTGACTTTGTTGATTCACTTTGGTTCTATTTCCTCAACTACTTTGTAGGTAATCTATATAAAATGACTTAAATGGATGCTACCTTAATTGTAAGGCAGATCTTTAAACTAGTCAGTATTTTCTTCAGAGGAGTGGTTTTTAAACTGAGCATCCTGAATATCCCAGGGTTTGGGCAGATATCCCTGTAGAGAATGGGGTGGGTCAGGAGGGGAGACAGTGGTAGGGCAACAGCCACCATCACCTGTATTCCAGGCTCCCCTCTATTCCACCAAGACAGCACCTTTAAAGATTTTCCCTACATATTGGCCTTTCTCATGAGACTTTGTTAGAAGAAACAAACAAAGGGTGCTATGTCTAGGACCAGTTTAGAAACCACTGCTATAGATATCGATCAATAACTACTAAATGGACTGTGTTGCAACTTTTTTCTAAGCAAGTCCTGATGGAGTGCCTAGGTGGATGTCTGGAGTAGCAGGAAGAAATCTGCAATGGGACAAAGAAAATAGGGTATTGGTCCCAACATTGCCATTTCTGCAAACTGCCTCTTCTAATAACCTGACAGTTTGGCTAAGCTAAATGGCTAAGTCCTTTGTAGACTAGAAATCTATTATTTGAGGCCACTGGCCAGGGCTTCATGATTGGAAACAATGAAGACAATAACGTGACAGATTGGCAGGAATGATGAGGCATAGCCTCTTTCCATTTTTTTTTCTCTCTCAATGCTCAGCAACTCTGACCTTACCCATCTTACACTTTTGATTCCCTTAAGGCCATTTATAGAAAAGTGCTTGTCTTAGTTTGGGTTCTTCCAAAAGCAGGATCTGAGACAAGGATTTGAGCACAAGTAGCTTTTTTGGGAGTTGACGCTATGAAACAACAGTTGAGAAGAGAAGTGAGACAAGGAAAGGCAGCTAAGAAGGAGAAGGTTATGAAGCAGGTTACAGCTGTGGTCAATTAGGGCTCAGTCTCATTAAGGAACTCTGGGAGAAAGCAGAGAACACACATCAGAACTTTGCAACCCAAGCGGCATGGAAGATGAGGTATTTATTCTTCAACTACTCCTGAGGCATGCAATCCCTGGGAATTGTAGCCTGGCTGTGGATGGACTGACAGAAGGCCCTGGAGAGTTAACAAGTGTGTAGGTGGCTAGGTTGGAACCATGAGTGCCAAGGGACATGGGACTAGCACAGGTGTCTGCTACATTGCTGGTCTCATCCCATTTTACAGATGAAGAACCTGAAGCACACAAGTAAAGTCTCTTGCCTGAGGTTTACTGGTTTCATCATGACACCATGCCAGCCTATTTCTTTAATCTGGGCATGTTTGATCTTTCAAGGATGGAAAATAGAGATTATAATCATCACTATCATTAGTTTTTATAACTTCTACCTAGTAAAGTGAAATGGTGCTGGAAAAATATGATTCAAAAAATCTACATTGAAGTGATAATGAAGTAAACAGCAAGAGTCGAGTGTACATCCTTACTCTTATGACTATAATTCCATTTTAATAAAAAGGTATAGAAAAGAATTATTGAGTCAGAAAGGACTTTTGTGCACAGATATGACATGCCATATTTTTTTCAAGTTTCATTAATAAATGATTATTCTTATCCTTAACTGTAGTACATTAAATAAGCCTGTTAGATGAGAAACAGCAATGTTCAGGAATACCTCAGCCCAAGGCTCTGAGTCTCACTTCTAGACTCATAAATGTTATAAAATAATTTGGCATAAATGCCAATGATTACTTTTCATTAGTTCAGGTCAATGACAATTTAGCCGACAACAATGAATATATGTAACCTTCTTACCAAAAGCATCTTATTTAATTCTTCTGGTAATTCTCTCAGGAAATAATTTCAAAGTTGAGAAAACTAGGGTGCAGGGCTAGTCAGAGAAGTTAAATGGCTTGGTAAGGCCAAATAAAGAGTCATAATTGAATGACTGATTTCTGACCCAGTTTTAGTGTGATCTACTCTCTTTTATCTGCCAAGCGACCACTATTCCTTCCTCTAGGAAGCATATCCTGGTTGAATTTTAGGGAACCATCTCTCTCCAATTGTCAGTCCATGTGGTTTGTGCTTTAGGTAGTTGACCCCTTATGGGCTCTTGGGGGAGTCATATGACTTAAGCCTGTCCGTTTATTTTTATCCCATCCTTCAGGACACTGTGATTCTAATTTAGAAGTGGCCTTGAGTGACTGAAGCCATGCCCTGGATTCTGGGACTTTCATTGGAACCATGAGTAAAAAGGATTTCTGTGTACTAGGACTGGTGAGCTATAGGCTTGGAGCTGCTGGTGGCTTTCTTGGCATTCAGAAAAATCTGCCCAAGAACTACAGCCAGTATGAGAAAATGATGAGAGATGAAGAAAGACAATTATTGATGACATGACTTGAGCTCCTGGATATGGTCATGTTTGAAACCATTAACACCTTGACTTTTTGCTTATATGGACAAGTACATTTATTCAGTGCTTTAGTTTGAGTTAAATTTCTGCCATTTTTCAACTGGAGGAGTCTACCTAAAACTACAGGTTTCAAGTTTCCCAAGTCCAGTCTCTTTCTATCACTCTCAGCCTATTTCTCGGTGTTGACAATGAGAGAACATAGCTCAATTGTATAATACTTTAAATAAAACTATATTGAAAATGCAATAGGGCTTTTTTCCTACTGATACAATCATTATTGGCTTAGGTCTATTTAAAGGAAAAAAAGCTAAAACACTTGCTATATCTGAACTGCTACTGCTTTGCTTAAAACCAAATTGCTTTGCATTATAATTTTGAATTCATTTCAACTATTAAACTATTAACTCAGTGAGTAGTGTCACTAAAAGGGATTATATAGCTTCGTTTTTATGATTTAATTACAACAAAGTGGGGATACTTCTGTATAGTATGCCTTATAAAAATTTAGGAGGAAGAACTGATGCTAAGAGGAAGGTAGTTTGAAACATCTGCTATTATAATCTGCTACATTAATTCAATTATTTAACAAACACTCACAAACACCTGATCTTCACAGAATAAAAGCATGAAAAAAATTACTGTTTTCTTTTGGTTTGGCAGTTTAAGTAAAATTTGACCTTCGTTCATAGATATGTAAGTTGAAGTCTGCATTCTGTTACCAAAGTTACAGACTATAGACTATTTTATTTTTCATGCTAATTTTACTCACTGTCTTTCATCTGAAGAGTTTAAGGGATTAAAAATATAACTGTTTTGGAGACACTGATCTTGAAAGTATGACATTCATGAACATTTTGTTTTCAAGAGGCAGTGGTCATTGCATCTTCCTGTGCCAGGAATATCTAAGTCTACGGTGCAAACAACATGGAAAGGAGGAAGCTTTTGCTGACCAGAGGCCACGGTATTTTTCAACATGTGATTTTTAAATAGCAAAAATAAACCAAACTCCCAGGAGAATAGTATCCTCTGTGACAAGACTCAAATTCTCTCTTTGTGGAACCCACACACATGACCCAGCCTTAGACTGCACAGAAATCCTCTGATTATCTATAACCAACACACACATCTCCCGAAACAGAAATTTCAGCATGGAGATGCGGCTGACATGCTAATTACAGCAGGTCCTCAGAGGATCAAAGTCTACTGTCTCTTCTGGAGTTTCATTTCATACTTCCATGTGTCACCCTTTTAGTCAGCTAAACTATGGTCGGCTTTGGCATTTGGGCTTTTGGTGACACTAAAAATTTTTCATTTAATTTCAAGTCTATGTTTTATGTAAAAATTATATAAAATGCAAATAAAAGCTAAACAGCATATGTCAGGTTTGAATATTATTTATTTGTTTAATACCCACTTTAAGATATGTTTCTTGATATCAGAGAGTGTGTGTGTCTCTGTGTATGTATATATATGTTGTATATATATGTTATATATGTTTATATTCTATTATGTATATTATGTGTGTATCTTATGCTTAGCATTTTATAACAAGTATAGGCTATATGGAAGTGCCCTTCTCAGGTAAATAAGACTTAATTTCCTGATCAGCACTGAGATCAACACCAATTTAACTAACACTTGGGCACATCTGAAAACAGTTAAAATGAAAGCAGCAGCAGAATAAATTATAATGTAATATTAAGCTTCCTTACTTATTTTCTTATGTGTTTATTGATCCAAATGTATTAACTACTTGACTAAAAGTTTAAAGTTTTAAAGTCTGTAGCTCATCTGTGTTAAAATCAATTCAGCCCAAATGTTATCACTTCCATGAACTGTCCCCTACAGGAAGAAATCCCTTTATCTTTATGCTTACTGCACTTTTCTCTGTACTTTTTAGAGTTTTGCTACTCAGTGTGGGCCTTTGCTCAGCATCTTCTGCCTCACCCAGTAACTTGTTAGAAAAGCAGAATCTTGAATCTGCATTTTAACAAGGGCTCAGGTGATTCAGGTGCACATTGGATTTCAAGAAGTAATATTTAGATATTAATTATGGATATTAGATTAGTAATATATTTACATATCATATTAATAATATAGAATTATACATATATAATATATACACATTTAAGAGGAGTGCAAATCTCTAAGGACATAGGGTTTATCTCTGGGTCTGTCACTGTCTGTAGCCTCTTGCCTTTCACTGAAGAGTTATTAAATACTGAAGTTATGAATGACTTAATTAGGTTGGCTTGTAAGTTTGAGTTTGTAAGACTAGAACACGGGAGACTGTGTGCTTCCTCTAGTACCATTTGGCCTGCTTTAAACAGTGATAGTAACAATTTAGGCCATTTACTGAATGACTATTGTGTGCTGAACTAAACATTAACAGACACAATCTCACTTTATCCTAAAACAAGGCAGCTATCATGAGTCCCTTTTTATGTACATGACTTAGAGCTGAAATGACCCTACTAAGGTCTTTGTAATTTGACTTCTAACTCCTCAAGAGTTGAATTTCTTTCATATGGATTCTAGAGAAGAAGGAGCTACAGATACAGCCAATCAGAACTTCTCAACTGGTGCTGGAGTCCCCTGGGGTGACTGAGGATGCATATTATATGATAGCAGGTGGCTGGCCCATTAGCTACATTCCAGCTGTTGGACTCCAAAGCCTCTGTCCTTCCCACGTGCTAGATAAGGCTTTAGGTAGAGATGGCATTAGCCAAAATTTTTCTCTACAGAGACCACTAGGTAACATTCTTAAGTGATCAGTTGGGGCACAAATACTGTGGGTCACTGATTAGATCCTACCTGCAAGTCTACATTAAGGATTTCATCATGAGCAAGTGCATCTTCTAGGTGCTGGGGAAAATAAAAGAAAGTTTAAGGCCCAGAAATCATGTGATCTCCTAGAAAAAATAGACAACAACTCCTGAGGAATGAAAACCAACACACTACACTTCAAAACATTGAGAAGAGTTAACACTTATTCATCGCGTTACACAGGTCCAGATTCTTCTTTCCAAATACTTTGCAGGTTTTATTTAATTCAAATCTACAACAAGCGAATCAAGAATTCTTCTGTCCTTAATTTTGAAGATGAAATAATGAAGGCATAGAGAAGTTAAGCACCACGGCTATATAACTAGTGAAGTGGATCTCAGCTTTGAAACTCAAAAGTGGAACCACTATTCTATGTTGCTTCTTTATACTGCTATTAAGGTTGACACAGAGGTTTTGTGATCAATGTCATATTAAGGTATGGAAAAACAGATAACGTTGCTTTTAAAACATTTAAATTTTAAAATATGTTGTGTGCCTCTTTCGATCTGAAATTCATAAAATGGCACTAAATAATTTTGCAAATGCTAGGAGACATCATCTTAATTTCCATTAGAATCAAAATGGGTTTTTCTAGGGTTATAGGGTTTTACAGTAATCTATCACAATGTTTTCTCTTTGTACCCTCTACATTGTGCAAGTCATCAGAAGATGATGTATGGAGGCATCAGATACCAGCTGAAGCCTGGGCCATCAGCAGTGTGGTGTGAAGGAAGGAGGAAAGGAAAAGGCTTACACTTTGGAGTGTTTCACTGGTTTCACAAAAGCTTTTTGTTTTCCTAGTGTCATGGGCTAACTGGTTTTTAGAAGTGTTGTTGGATTTGTTGTAACAATGTGTGTGTTATTTTTGGAGAAGGTTGGATTTTAGAAGAGAACTGCTACGCTACTTGGGCAAAACCTCCAAGATGTGCCCTGCTTCATGATAAGGGGAAATCTCATCTCTTGTGTACTAGAGAAGAAAGGGCAACCTATTTAAGTAGGTTTGGAGGGGCAGGCCTGGCCATGCCAAGACATACTGTTGGGTTAGTTGTTTCCTTTAACTAATCTCACCTTCACAGCATCAGTAAGAATGATGACAACAACTAAGGCAAAGTGCTTCACCAAGAAAACAAATGAAAACTAAAAAATTGCATCTAAAAATTCCCAAGTAGTAGCATGTAGGATATAATTAATAGATTTTATATTTACACTTCTTCTTCTTCTGTCTTTCTTTTCTTTTTTTTTTTGAGACAGAGTCTCCCTCTGTCACCCAGGTTGGAGGGCAATGGTGCAATCTCGGCTCACTGCAACCTCCGTCTCCTGGGTTCAAGCAATTCCCCTGCCTCTTTTGAGTAGCTGAGACTACAGGAGTGTGCCATCATGCCTGACTAATTTTTGTATTTTTAGTAGAGACAGGATTTCACCATGTTGGCCAGGCTGATCTCGAACTCCTGACCTCAAGTGATCCACCCGCCTCGGCCTCCCAAAGTGTTGGGATTACAGACGTGAGCCACAGCACCTGGGCCCATTTATACTTCATGCTTTCATTTTCCACTTAGAGGACCAGTTCCAGATTAAATATAATGGGTTAAAAGACTTTTAAATTTACTTTTATGATAATCATTCTTATTTATGACTATAAGCTTGCTAGAGCTATTTATGTTACTTTAGAAAATGCCTGCATATTAATATATAATTGATTTCTTTTCAAAAATTGGTTAATTGTACTTTATTTTCCTCCCTATGGAATATCTAGGCAATCTGCAATAACATTAGTGATAACACACTAATATTCTTGGTGAAGATATTTCAATCCAGATGAGAGTTAGTCTTCGCAGTGGAAGATCTTGTTCAGGGACAGTGCTGCCATATGTAGTTGAAAACTTGCAGTAATTACATCTTCATGATCTTATTTTGGCAATTCATTTTCCCAGAATCGAAAATATGAATTTCTTAAAAACTTCCAGGTGGCCGGGCGCGGTGGCTCGAGCCTGTAATCCCAGCACTTTGGGAGGCTGAGACGGGCGGAGCACGAGGTCAGGAGATTAAGACCATCCTGGCTAACACGGTGAAACCCCGTCTCTACTAAAAAATACAAAAAACTAGCCGGGCGAGGTGGCGGGGGCCTGTAGTCCCACCTACTCGGGAGGCTGAGGCAGGAGAATGGCGTGAACCCGGGAGGCGGAGCTTGCAGTGAGCTGAGATCTGGCCATTGCACTCCAGCCTGGGCGACAGAGCGAGACTCCGTCTCAAAAAAAAAAAAAAAAAAAAAAAAAACTTCCAGGTAACTTAGAGCTGCCTTTGGGTTATCAATTTTTGGATTGTTTTGTATTTACAACACTAAGTTTTTCTACACAGAGAGCCAAATTTTAGACTATTTCCCCAAATAGAAAAATTTATCAGATAGTGTATACTGGAAGAAGATAAGAGTCTCACAGACTAAATATTCTCTTCAGTTTTAGAACTTTAGAAAAATCTGTGGGCCACTTCACAGAACTTTCTAGAAAAAGATCCAAAAGGGTAACCTAAAGATAGTAAATTTCCTGTATGAGAAATATGCATTAAGTCACTGGGTGAATTTGAAACAAAACAGGATTAGACATTTAAAAAATATGTTACATGCATTCATAAATATAACAACAAGGACAAAAAAATCACACACCGAAGTTTAAAGAAAAACCTACTGCACTGAACCTCCAAGTGATTTCAGACAGAAAGTGAGGCCTTTGTAAACAGAGGAAACTAATCTAATAATCATTGGTGTTCCTAACTCCCAGGGTGTGACTACCCCCAATCAGAAACAAGAGCTTCCCTTTGGTGTGAAAGGAAGTACTGACCTTTTTTGGCGAGGCTGCTGTTGGGTTCATACTTCTCAATCAATACTTGGACTTGCTCTTGTTTTAGAGGTGGATAAAGTATTTCATTAAGCCGAGGATCTCGCTGCTTAAGGTTGATAAAATCCATCATCTGGTCAACGGTAAGATATGGTTTGCTTTTGGCACCACTAAAAACAGTTAAAAACCAATAAATAAGAATTTTTAAAACTAAGTTTCATTCATATATTTGCATTTAACTCTAGGGAAATAAAATCTTGCTATGCTTGATAAGAAAATGCTATTTTGAAACTCTTATCTTGCCCTAAAAACATGATTTTTATACCTCTATGGGCTGCAAATATCTTGTGCAATTGCTACCACTAAAACCCAATGCTCTTGAAAAATACCAAATGGGTAAGAAAACTCACAGTAGAAAAACACTGCATCACGTGCAGAAGGGTGCACCACTCTAAACGGAACACAGAGGCTTTTTGATTATCACAGTAAATTTTTGGTTTAATCATCCAACTCCATATCCCTAATCATTTAAAGATGTATTTATTATCATTACTTAAAGTAAACAACCTGTTTGAGCATTTTTAAAAGTTACAGTTAAGCTTCAACAAGAGACTATAACTCCTCAACATATCATTCAAACTTCCCATTTCAATTGTATTGCTCATCTAAAGACAAATTCAGTGGTACAAATGTTGCAGATGTTCAATAAATATACGATGGCAATGAACAGCACAAAGCAAGAATATGCAATGTCATTTTCAGCAGTACTGTTTGCCTGTCTTCCATTTGAAGAAACCCTTATTTTGTTTACCACATTTTGTATTGTTTTTCTGTCATGTAGATTTCAGTATTTCAGGAAAGGTAAACTGCTACTTTCCCCATATTTGCCTTAGTGCCTTGGTTTCTTTCTTTCTTTTTCCTTTTGTTCTTCTAATCTTTCAAAAAAAAGTAACGCCTTAATATAAGTTTATAATTTCTTTTTTTTTTTTTTTTTTTTTGAGACGGAGTCTCGCTCTGTCGCCCAGGCTGGAGTGCAGTGGCCGGATCTCAGCTCACTGCAAGTTCCGCCTCCTGGGTTCACGCCATTCTCCTGCCTCAGCCTCCTTAGCAGCTGGGACTACAGGCGCCCGCCACCTCGCCCAGCTAGTTTTTTTGTATTTTTTAGTAGAGATGGGGTTTCACCGGGTTAGCAAGGATGGTTTCGATCTCCTGACCTCGTGATCCACCCGCCTCGGCCTCCCAAAGTGCTGGGATTACAGGCTTGAGCCACCATGCCCGGCCTATAATTTCTAACATAAAAGCAAATAATTCTTCAGCTAAGGGGGTTCTTAGTAATCCAAACTTCTCATGTTGCTAATGTGGCCCAGAGAGATAAACTAACTGGTTCCCAATTCAGAGTTCTTCCTGCGACATGAGTCTATCTCCACTTAGCCAAGATGACTCCCTGTTCTACCCATAATCCTTCAACCATACAAAGTTATCTGAGCATACAAAAACAACTACCTCCGACAATATATCACAGCAAACTTGTACTCATTGAAAGCAGTGGTTGCACCTCATGGGCAAGATTGTATGATCCTATCCAAAACATCACACAGGAATATTGCTTTTAAACATAGTGTATGATATTCTTCCATCTCCAATTACCACTCAAAGTCCTGCTCTAGTCACCTGAGAATCAATGAAAGCTGAAAAAGATGTGGGTTAAAATGTGTACTCTTACAATTCTGAAAAGATGTTATCAATTTCAGGTCGAGGGCAAAGGTTGTTGAGGAAAACTCTGTACACATCTGGAGTGAAATCTTCTTGAGGTATTGAATCATTCTGGGAAACAAGACAACAGAGTCAGCAAATGGTCTTTTTCTTTCCCCAGCTTCCTCCCTCCCTGTTTTTTCTCTGTCTCTTCCCTTCCTTCTTCCTCCCCTCCCTCGCCTTCTCCACCTCTCTTTCCTTTCTTTTTCCTTTTCTTCTTGGAGGTAAGGGTAAACATTCATAACACACCTATGAGGTCAACCGTAGCATTCATTTGGACACCGACTTTAGGGTTTCAAACCCTTTTTTCTGTGGCTTTTTCAGTTTAATTCAAGCTTAAGAAGTTTCTCCTGCTAAAGGGATGTTAACGCCATTTCCTACATACATTTTCTAAAGTAAGTTACACCTAGGAAAGATAGTCTGTTTGGCAGAATTATTTTTAGTTTTTTTTTTTTTTTAACTTGAATCTTTTTTTTAAAGTAATTACCGTAGAGACAGACAGAGACAAAATGAAAACATAAATTCCAATTTTGTGTCATTTTTTTTCAAACAATGTTTCCTCTGGTTTAAATAATCTGATAAGTTGTAAAACAGTTTTCACAAGTAGGACAGCACTAGTCATTATTTTTCCACTGATTGCTCCTGGTCCTGTTGTTTAGGAAGCAAGTCATTGATATAAAAGGCCACTTCTATGACTTATTTTTCTGTTTAGTTGGGCTGCCATGGAAACCGGAAGCATGTATTCAAGCCTTTGTTAACAGGAAGGACATTTTTCATGCAGTCTTCCTATTTCAGGTACGTGTTAATGTGATTATTTTTATTTTTCAAACCCTTAAACAAAAGAACACACCCTTCCTTTTACTGTTTTCATATGTTTTGAAATGTACAGTTATACAAATGTCTAAAAATTATTGTCTGAAGTTGTTCACCACTTGCAAACAGATAAGAGAACTTAGCTCACCACTTGGTCGATAGCAGAAGACCCATATTTGTGGAATGAATGAATGAAATCATTTTCTAAATCCATGTATAGAGATAGAAAAAAATCTATTTTGCAAAACAGAATTTTGAGACAACCAAACAATACATGAATCATTATACACAGATGTGTTGTGTCATTATAACTCAGGCTACTTGAGCACAAACTTTGAAATAAACACAAGTGGTCAAATCCAAGAGCAGTGGGGACTTCTTGTGAATTGTTTTATTAGTATTTTGGCATTCATAAAAAGGGAACAAGTATAACCTGCAAGCACATTTCCAAAATTCCACTTGATTTATAGAAAGAGAGAAATCTCTTTAGCTGGAGACTGCACACTTTTCAGTTCCACCCTCTCTCTAAGTTGGATACCTGGAGCTCTGTAAATAGTTTTAATAGATGAAAATGACCCTATCTACCTTACTTATTGGCTGTTAGGCACAAGGAAGAGAAATACTTAAAATCAATTGCGAGAACATGCTCAATGGCACTGCTGGCCAACTCAAGTGCTTCCAGCTTTACTGGATTCTATGAACCCCAAGTGTGTTCTCCTATTTTCCCTACTAAATAGAGTTCACCTCATTTCCCCTTCTACCAACTTCATCCAACATACACATAAATTAATTTGATCTAAGGAGAGCAATAATTGTCATCCTTCACTTACTGACCTCTATTTTCCTTCCCCTCTCAGTTTATAACTTCTTTTTCTGGAAAGCCTTGCCTTCCCCTTGAACTGGGTTTTGTTTTCCAGTTGTGCACACATCACACCTTGCATGTCTCACATTTCAACATTCACTGTATTGTGCTCCCAGCTATACAATTCTCTCTATTCTTTGCTAATCTGCAGATGCACACGAGCTAGGACATGTGTCTTGTCTGTTAATGGCTCTATTTCCAGTGTGCCACATAGAGTAGGTACAAATAAATATTTACTAAATGAATGGATGTAATTTATTGAGAAATGTGGAGAAATTGACAGCGAACACTCATGTGCTGTTATTTCCTTTGAAATATCAGATTTAACTAACATCATTTACATAAGAGTCCTGACACATAATTTGATGGAACAATATGCTTTACTAAAATCTTACCATTGTTCATGCACCAGCTGTGAATTAGGAGGGGTCAAATTAATGAGATAATCTGAATAAACACAACATTATTTTCATTGCGAGTTGGATATTAGCATATTGAAAGAAGAAAACATTTCAACATAGCTGATTTTCTTTGTCTCATTTTTCTTTTGCCCAACTTGACTGATGAGGATACCCCAAAGTCTTTGGGGTTAGTAGGTGAAAATGGAAAAAAAAAGTGTTCGGTAAAGAGGAGTTAAAATAAGTAAGCATCATTGAAAGCTAAAATGAAAGGGTATAGGGGAGACGTTTAGGTAAAAGCTATGGATAATCCCTAATTCCTTGCAGTTTAAACAAGACTGAAATTCACAAAGCTAATTCACATACTTTCTCTTTCTGGATCTCACAACTTGGTGAAGTGAATGGCACGGATTCATTTTTCCTGTTTGTCCAGGAGGAAATCCAAGGTCTAATACTCTAAAGATCCTACCCAATGTTCAAATATTCCTCTGTGAACCCTTCCTGACCACATCAGCTAGACATGACACTACTTTTTCTTTGTGTTCACAGTCTCCCTTTATCTATCTTCGTCATTGCATCCTTCCACAGCTTTTCCTTTATTTTTTATATGTCTTATTTTCTACTGAACTATGAGCTTTTGAGTGACATGACAATCTCTTATTTAATTCCTTTGTGTTCCCAGCATGGTGCCCAGCATATAGTAGATACCTAACCAATGTTTGCTGGATGAACCCAGGAGATGATATCAGACCTTGGGTCTTCCCTTTTAATCCAGGACTTGGTCCATCACATCAGGCACCCAATATAAAATGCACTGTTAGTGATTACTTCTTGTTATTTGACCTTTTTGAAGGATGACTTAAGAAGGCTAGTATAATCTAAATTAGTAATCTGAACCAGACCCATTTATTTTAGAAACTGCAAAGTATTGGCAAACTTGAAAAAACTGAATTGTTTCAATACCATGCTTGTATACAAGGACTCCCAAGGGAAAAATTTTAACAATCTTGGTGGTAGCACTGGTGGCATTTGCATTTCTAGATTTCATAGGCCTGGTAATGTCATATCCAAATGCCAAATTAAAAATAAAAACAAGATCCCCCCAATATATGCATATGAAAAATACTCAAAATGAGAATAATAATTAGCATTTACAGTATATCAGACATAGTTCTATGAGCTTTACTTGAATATTTTCATGTAAGCCCATCAACTCTATGCAGTTGGCATTATTACTGTACTACTTTTATAGATAGGAACACTCAGGTGCTAGGAGGTTACAAAACTTGTCTAAGGTCCTGGGTGAGCAAATGGGTGTGATGAGGTGACAATGACTATATTTTGAATCTGAGTTGCTTAATTCTATACTTTACACTGTAAGCAAGTACACTAAATATTCCTATTAGTTTTGGGATGGTGGTTTGCATTTTCTAGATTTAAAAAATAATTATACGAGAAAAGGGTACTTAAATTTCGGAAAAAAAATTCAGAAAAAATGTTATTTTAAAATATATTAATTCATTGAAGCAGACTCTAATGAATAAAGTCCACATATAGATTTGTTTGTCTTGACAAGTTGATGGACAATTTCCCAGTAAATTCAGAAATTCAACATATTGTTAAAATTTTTATTCTGAAACTATAAATAAAATATTGAATTAGCCAATTAGCCAAGGAATACACAAAATAATTACAAGTAAATCACTCATAATGAACTGAATAGTTAATGTGATTTTAAAGTAGAATTTTGATGTTAGTGATATTAAGAATCACAAATACAAAAATGATTGTTTCTGATTTATATTCAGGATGTAAGGCATAGAAAAAAGGCAACATACTACAGTTACACACAGAAGTCATTTTATACATTTTATTCATAGTATTTATTAAAATTTATACTAATTCTTCAAATTTAAAATAATTAATTTCTCTTTGTATTACATGTGTGCCCATCAACTACAGTAAACTTTATTATCTGAAACAAATACATGGGTTTATTCCTGATCTTCTTCGTTAAAATGCAATTCCATATGCCAGTGCTATGGCAAGACTACTATACAATTCCAAATGTCACTGAGCTCTTTTCAAGTTAATAAGCCTTAAATCAAGGGAATTTGGTGCAAATAAAATATTTTCAGTTCTCAGAAAGTTTGTGGGTAAAGTGGTAATTTTTTGAATACGGAACAGTTTTCAAGGGTCTCACTGGAAAATATGTTTGGGTTGTTAATAGAAGGACGGCAATTGCTTTGTCTCTCTCTTTGGATTCAGTACTACCTTTTAACAATTAGGGTAACTTCAGGCTAGCAACTGTAATTTCAAAAGAGTAGTACCTTCTAAAGAACGTGTTATTCTAGTGGATCATGTCAACCAGGATACAAGTTCAAGTACCTTATTTATCCCTAACAATGTGCACAAAGATCCTGTTAAAAAAAAAAAGTCTCAACAGGATATCCACTGTGTTTCTGGTAATATATCTATTTACAGAGCACAATTAAATCTAGTTTAAGTGACTTGGCTACAAAATACGCTCCCATTTATGCAGAACCATCTATGATTTATATAATCCTTTTCTTCCGTGGTTTGTTTAAAATAACTCTTGTCAATATGACCAACATTTTTTGCTAATTAATGGATATTTTCTAGAGTCATTGTTATGTAGAAATGAAATTTTCATAGAGATTTAAAATGGAGTTTTGATTCGTCATAGTCAGTTCACAGAAACATTTATTTCCTAGCTCTGAAACTGTCTTTTTTAGATTTTTAAAAAGCATTCTAATTTTATAAGTCATCCAAGTAAATTATACTTTACTATGAATAATAATTTTTCAAAGTTTTAGCATAGAGGTTGTTTTTTAAAGTTATCTCCAACTTTAGATAATTGTCATTACATTTAATTTGTTAGAGATAATTTTTCCAATTTAAACAAACTGCTGTTATTTGAATCTCATTTTCCTTTTAAATTTGTCTGCAATTGACATTGGTCTGGTAGTTTGAACATATAATAAACATAGTAGATTACGCAATGTATATTTATTGACTGAATGGTCAAAATCCAGTTGTTTAGAAAATTACAATTTACGGGGAATTGGTTGATGCATTTAATTTTCTATTCCTTCTTTCCCTTAGCTAGATTCATAAGTTAAATATTTTGATTATTATATTTTACGAGATGTTATCCAGAAAAGGTAAAATCAGAAGTGATTGCAAAGGAAAAAGAATTCTTTGCATGTCTTTGCAAATCCATCTCTCAGGTTTTCTCTTTATGCTTGAATGCAGTGGTCTTTTTCAGTTGCTCAAACCCAGTAGGGTAATTATTTCTAGCCTCAGGGATTTGCATGCATTGTTTTCTTTTTCTGGAATGAGCTTCCCTTCTTGCAATAGTAGCTCTCCAGTCTTTCTTTTTATAGCACTTCCTCCAGTTTAAAAATTCGTTTGTTGGCATGCTCATTGGCTAGTTTCCCCAGAAGACTCTATTGTCCTTGAAACCTTGAGTTTCATTTTCTTCACCACCATATTCTCAATGCCTATGGGCACATAGTAAGTGCTCAAGAAATATTTGTTGAAGTCGGGGACAGGAACTTAATTGTTATATTGTTCCTACTCCAAAGCATCTAACAAAAAAGCAATAGCAAGCAGGTTCAAATATTTTATTTTGCTTTGTAAAATGAAGGTGAAAATGTTTTGGGGGAGCCTTTCCACAGCTCTGCTCACTTTTTGCAGCCTTATTAGCTTTTTCCACCTATAGAAGAAAGGTGATAGTGGAGAGGTGCTCTTATTTCTTTCTCGTGACCTACCAAAGTTGTTAATGAACTTTGCTGTTTGGAAAAGTTTTCACAACAATAATTGGCTGATAAACTTAACCATAGCACTCAATACTTATATAATTCAATCATAAGTCTAAGAATGGCTTTGCAACCTTATTCAGTGCAACTTGAATATTGCTGGCACATTTTGAGGGGCTCAAAGTTTCTTCCTATATGTTATCCTAAGGTAAATGCTTCCTTGTTGCTTAGATACTAAGATAAAAATAATTTGTAATAGAAAGGAGAGCTCTGCATGAGAAAAAAGTTTTATGCAATGGACTTCCAGAAACAATAGTAATAAATCATTTTAGAGCCAGTAATGTAGAAATTAATCAAAATGAAAGCAAATTATTTCATTTGAGGTGGTTAATATACATGATGTACCTTGTATGTGTCAGGCATAAAAACAAAAAGCATGTTACATGCTTGTCCTCTCACTTACTTTACCACCGTATGAGCAAAGTAGGTGTTATCCAAACTAGTTAGATCCTGCACCCCTCTCAGTAAAAACTTTCTGAGCACAACTCTGTAAAGTAGGTAAATTTATTAATAAGCACACAGCACCATACTAATTGTGTACATAGCTTATAAATCTTAAAACTAAACATTCTAAAATGCTAAGGTGAGATGAAATCAATATTTCAGATATCTTCCTAAACATAATGGCTTCACACTGACCCAGGGCTGGAAAGCCCCAAAGTAGGGCTTAGCCTGCAAGGGTTCTTGGCTTTACTCAGGAAATAATTCAAGGACAAGCGAGTGGTAGGGTAGAAGAAAATAACCTCACTGAGGCAGCAGTGTTACAGCTCCATGCCTGTTCCCGCAGAGCAGGGCTACTCCATAGGCAGTGTGCTGAGAGTAGCAGCTCAGGCAGGTTTGCAGTTATATTTGTACTGATTTTTAATCACATGTAGATTAAGGGGTGGTTAATACAGAAATTTCTATGATGGGGTGGTAATTTTTGGGTCATGGCGTCATTACCGTGGAAAGGGGTAGTAATTCCTCAGTGTTGCTCTGGCAATGGTAAACTGACATGGGCATATTTTATGGAAAGCTGCTTCTGCTCCCCCATTTTAGCTGGTCCTTAATTTGGTCCGGTGTCCACACCCCACCACCAGAGTTGAGTCTCGCCTCTTAACTCAACACTATCATTAGCTAGTATCTTAAAAAAAACATTAAGAAGCGTTTATTGTGAATAAGTTTGAAACCACATTTCAAATTGTCATCTTGATAATGTTAGCCTTTTATGGCTATTTAAAAAATATTACCTTATTAGGTAACTTTTTTATCTACAAAAAGCAACGGTCATTCTAGATTGAAATAATTGATTGGAGTTATAGGAGTAAAAAGAGGCCTCATCAGAGTCTTGACTGTTTCTAGCCTGCTCTATAAACTTTTCTCAGCCTTTATTCATTACCCAGTTCCAAATCTGCTTCTACATTTTCAGCTATTTGTTATGAGCAAAAACCCCACCTCTTGGTACCAATTTTCAGTCTTACTCTGTTTTCTGATGCATATAGCAGAATACTTGAAACTGTATAATATATAGGAATCAAAATGTATTTCCTACAGTTTCAAAGACTGGGAAGTCCAAGGTCGTAAGGGCACATCTGGCAAAAGTCTTCTTGCTAGTGGGGACTCTCCACTTTGGCAGAGGTGGCACAGGGAATCAAATGGTGAAGGGGAAGAACATGCTAGCTCAGGTCTGTTTTTCCCTTCCTATAAATCCACCAGTTCCTCTCCCATGATAATCCATTAATTCATTAACCCATCAATCATGGAGGCTCTTATTTTCCTCTTAAAGGCCCTATTTCTCAAAACTGTCATATTGGAGATTAAGTTTCAACAGGAGTTTTGGAGGGGCTGAACATTCAGACTATAGCATAACACAACATGCTCACCCTTGAAGATGGAAGACTACAAGCCTCTAAAGCAGTTTCAACTCGCTTCCGGTCTGCTGAAAACAAGCGATATATGCTGTGAAGTGAACACAACAAAGGAGACAGGTTTAAGTGGCACATGGATCACAGCACTAATAGATGATGCCAACTCAAAATATTCCATTCAGTCAAATCTATTTGTTATTCATATTTAAAGAATGAAAAGATACATTCCTCCATGCATTTGCATCAACCTGTGTGCTTTTTAAAATTAAGGTATCCAGTAAAAAATAAATATTTTAGGACTATGGTGCTGACCCAGTTAAAAAATATTGTATTATATTAAGCGCTAAAATAAACATCCTTATTAATTCTGTCCCCTTGCTACTACTACCCATTGCCCCAAGGTGTACCTTGCATTATTAATAAATTTAATTTTTAATTTCTGTTTATTTTTAAATTAATTTCTTTTCTTTTATTTCTTTTCTTTTCTTTTCTTTTTTTTAGAGACAGGGTCTCACATTGTTGCCCAGGCTGGAGTGCAGTGGCATGATCCCAGCTTACTGCAGTCTTCACTTCCCATGCTCAAGTGATCCTCCCACCTCAACCTCCCTAGTAGTTAGAACTAAAGGCATGTGCCACCACACCTGGCTAATTTTTTAAAATTTTTACGAAGATGGAGTCTCACAATGTTGCCTAGGCTGCTCTCAAAATCCTGGCCTTAAGCAATTCTTCTGCCTTGGCCTTCCAAAGTGCTGGGATCACAGGCATGAGCCACTGTGCTTGGCTTAATTTGTTTATTTGCAGAAGCTTTCTAGTAGCTTGTAAGTCAAAAGTTAAAGACTTTTGGCTGAATATGACCTAGAGATGGACTTGTTTTGGTTACTAATTTGATTTAAAAATAAAACTTAAGTACTGTACAATTTAATATACTAATTTAGGTTTATGGGTTCCATAAAGACATTAGACAATCTAATACCAGGTGCTCACCAGTCCCACAGGATATATGGTGGAGATGAGCTGTTGTCTCCTTTAGACAAGGTTTGCTCTTTAGTTTTTCCTCCTCCTCCTGACCTGTTTCATCATTTATATTCCCTGCCTGGCTCCAGTTAGCATCTGAGGTTGCAACCCATGCTTGAGGGCTACAGCCATCTTGGTAGAAAGAGGCACTGAGGTCAGCCAATTTCCACTCCCAGAATAGATCTGAATCTCAGATGGCCTTTTGGTTTTAGCAGCAAGGGTCCCTCCACTTCCTCCACCCACTTCCTGCTTTGGTATTTCTTGAAAATAATGCCAGAGGAAAGGGAAGCCCCGGGGAGACGTCTATGAGGAAAGCAGCTGCACTGACATGAGACATGTGTGAGGGAGGACGGGGCTACCACGCATTTCCACACTCCCACTTAGGCTGCTGGAGAAACAAAACAGAGCCATGGCACGGATTCAGATCTTTGAGGAAAATAAAATGAATAATGAGAAATGCTCACAAAGCTTACTTTTTGAGAGGAATACGCCCTTCTGGAGTGACTTGCAGCTTAAGTTTAGTATAGCTGTTGGAGAAGCAGAAAAACAAGGGTTTGATTTTTTTAAAAAAGGTCTTTTTCTTGAAGAATAACAAACACTCAAAACACCCCATGCCTTTGTACATTTTGCGACATTTCCACCAACTGCCCAAGTCTCCACAGTTGGCACCCAGATTAAGAAATAGAATGTTATCACTTTAGCGGCATTCCAGAAGCCCTTCCCAAACTCCCTGCCAAAGCGAACTGTTATCCTGACTACAAATAGCATAGCTTACTTTTGCCTGTTTTTGCACCTTACATAAAGGAATCATACTCTTTTGTTTGCCTTCTTTCACTCAATAGTATGTTTCTGAGATCTAACCATATTTTGCTTATTGTTTGCTTATATATTCATTCTCAGAATGAGAACTCTAGGTCACTGTTGATGGATGCATACATTAGGAATTCTACTTCAGGAAGCTGCACACACTATGGCCCAGCAATCCCAAAGTTAGATGTGTGCCACAAAAATATTCACAATATGTTCACCAAAAGACATGTGCATAGTAGCTATTCATAGGGAGACATCTTTCTGGAATAGACATTTGTAGTAGAGATTGATTAGCCAACTAGCAATAACGTGCTATGTTTCAGATAAAACATGTTATGTACCTCTGTGTCCCCTTTCACTAATATTGCATGGAAGAACAAATGTTCTAGAAACATTGCCTGGAAAACATATTCTAGAAGAAGGATGATAAAATCAAAGACAAGGTAAAAAGAAACAGGAAGAAAGGAAGGGAAGAGGTGGAGGCATGAAGGAAGAGTCCTTAAGGTAACAAACTCAGGAGAGGAGGCAATCCCATAAAAAAGCCCTTAAATGAAGACCTGAGATACTGACTAAAAGCAAAAGGAATTCACAGAAGAGTAAAAAAAAAAAAACAAAGAATGTGGCTGAGGTATTATGTCTGGAATGATGGGTATGTCTTACATAAGAAGAGGGAAGACAACTCTGTTAAACAAAATAGAGGACCACCTATTAATGTTTCCACTTGTGGTTTTGATTTAAAGACTTCCTAACCTCCTGACCAGCCACAGCTTCCAAAATGAACACAACCAGCTTTCCTTGCTGCTCATCTTGCCTAAGTCATTATTTTCCTTGGTCAAAGAAGCTTTAGAAAGGCTGTGGTAATTCCAGAGTGATCTGGCAATTTGTTTTGCTTTTCTTTCCTTATTTTCCTTCTTCTGTTTCCTTTAGATCCTTTCTCTTTTCTTACTAACACTTGCTGGGATCATCTACATGGGATGGAATCAGGACATCAGCCTATTGATTTAAGTAGTCAGGAAAGGTATTGTAGCATCTATCAGAGATCTGTAACTCTAGAGAAATGAGGAACATATGCTGTTCCTCAGATTAATAATTGAGAGGACACATGCAGATGTAGAAGCAGAGGATTATCTGAAATTAATAATTTTTAGTTCTGAGCACAGCTGCCAGGATTTGGAAGTGTCTCTTTATTGTGTGTCAAAAGCACTGACATTCAGGCGAGCTCAGCCCAGGTGTAACAGGGATGTGCAGCTTGGAAGAAAGAGCAATCTTTCTTGGAAGTCTTCCAATTCTGAACCAGGGAGGTATTGGTTCTCTAACAAATCCCAAAGGAAAATTTATGTTTATCAGTGTGAGAAGTCAGTGTGGCATAAACAGAAGACTCACAAAGGATAAAGGAAACTGACTCAGAAGAAGCAATGCCCTTAGCAATAAAATTAGAGTGACTTACGCTTTTTCCAGAAATGCATCCCTGGACATGTTTTGGGCCAGCAGGTTTGTTGCCAAACTGAAAACCTCATTTGTCCATTCCTGAAAAATGTAAATCACACTTGCATTAGCTTAAATACTGCACAGTCATTAGACACATGCTTTTAGCTTGGCTTCCAGGAAGACACATTAGTTCAATGTGTATGCCAACGGTTTTTTTGTTTTGTTTTGTTTTGTTTTATTATCCCTTTTTTGGGTAAAAATGACATAAGTAAATTCAAGTCCCTGAGGGACTACTCTTTTCCTAAGGAGATGTTCTTTGTACACAAAGATTTTTTCCACTTTTTAAAATTTGTATAAATAGAAAATTGCTATGTTTCCCTTCAATAACTAAACACTTTTTACTATTTCCTTGAATTACAAACAGATAAAGAGTCATTAAAAAGTTTAAAATATGATCAAATATGTTTCCAACAGAACGTGCAAACATAATCTTCCTGCTCTACTATTCATGCCAAAGCAGCTATACCTGGTATCTTTAACTGTCAACTACAGTTCTAGAAATTCTCTATACCAGTCAATCACAATGCCACACAATATGCAGTATTCTCCCTTCTCCCAACACTGTCAATGTCTCACTACTCTCCTAATCTTAATCCCTACCTCATACCACAAAGCAATGATCTCACTAGGCTTCCAAGATAATGGAAAAGAGCAAGTCTACAAACAAATATAGAAGTTCCATTCTGGGTGATTATTTGGAACACGCAACACATTCTGGGCCCAAATCCCTAGAAAATTCTCCAAGAGAAGATGACACAAGAGCTAGGTCATCATCTGATATTGTTGTAGTTAACTTGGCTCCCTCTTCAATGAAATAATGTCTTTTAGTTTGATTGCTTTGCCACCTGTTTTTTTGTTATTTCTACTTTTGTTTGATTTGTCTTTTGTTTTTTGCTTCCTGACTTAAGGCACCGATAATATGCTGTCACGTAATACAGTAACATTCGAGATGGAACTGGAGGAGTGGGGAACATAGAGCGATCGGGAAGAAAAGAGGGAATCCTGAGCAGAGAAAACTGGGAAAAGAACCAGAGGTGAGCTAACATGGCAGGAGTTAGAGCAAACAAAAAGTAGTCTAATAGGAATTAGAAAAGAGAGAGGGGGTAGCAACAACAAAGTAGAGTTGTGGTCAGACGATAAAGAGCATTTATGTGTTTGGAGATAAATTAGTAAAAAAATGTGATGCCGGGGCTAGGCTGCATATCAGACAGATTATCTGGCAGCCAGGTCAAGGATGGATTTGAGGCTGAGAATCCAAAGAAAAGTAACTCAGGTAGGAAGCTGTAACAGTCCAGTAGTCCAGGTGAGAAATACTGAGACTTTGAACTCTATGTGTTGGCAGAGGACTTGAAAAGACAGTACAGAATAGCTGCAAGACAGAAGCAAAATTATTGCTTACCAAGCTTTATGCAGACACAGAAGAGCATTTCACAATAACTATCTAACAAATTAAAAATCAATTTTCCTCAAAATAGATAATTTTAAACTAAGAATAATAACTACTGGTTTCAAAAATGTGTTTCTGGTATAATATTTTGTAGGCTCATGGCCAAGCTTTAAACACTTCTAGCTCCCTGCCAACTTTCTGCATGGGTAAAAGTATCTATAATTGAGGGCAAGATATAGTTTTGTATGTTTACCAGGGGCTAGTTTCACACCAGAAATAGGTACAGCATTAGAAAGAGTTGGGGAGATTTAACTACATAGAGTAGTTTCATTGCCCTAAAAATTATCTGTGTTTCACTGTTTATCTTGTCCTCTATTGAATTAATATTTAAAAGTTCCTGGGATATATCATAATTTAAAACAAGATATTTTAATATTGGTGAGATATGTAAAGGTCCTAACTATGTTTTAGTGTTTTATGTTTATTTTTTATTTATTGGCAAACTCCTATTGCTGCATTGATAATGGTGTCATTATGATTACCTCTACTCATAAGGGGGTGGCAGTGTGTGACGTGCGTAAGGAGGAACATTGTGTGACTCAGCCAGCGTTGCCTCACCTGGCTGAATACATTTCTCTCACTACTGGCATGCATCAGAATTCATCCTGCTGAGCATTTGTCTTAGTGACGCAGTGAAGAATCTTTTCATGGTGAAAGATGGTACATGAGCTGGAAAGCCTTTTGTTAAAATCAGAAAGGACTATCTGATAACTCACTGCACTTATCATACTATACTGAACATCTAGAATTTTGGAAAAAAATTCTGGTACAGTTTTTCTGTGTTAGGTAGCAGTGAAGATCTTATATCATGGTCAAAGTGTTCTTGTTATTATCTTATACTCAAAAAGAAATGATTGTCAATCATACATAATTACCAAAAAAAAAAAAAACCCAAAGAAAAAGCTAGAAAACATATTAGGACTCAATATTGTCATGATTAGGACAACTAGCATAATAATATTGCTCAAATCAAGGAAAGGTGCATAATTATTTTCAGATAATGTTATTCAAATATCTTTAGGCTACAGTTGACAAAAGCACTACTCTAACTTAAGAAATAGGAGAAAGTATTAAGGGCACTGTGTCGTTTCCTGTAATCGAAGGAAAAACTAGACAAACTGCAGTCAAAGAATGCATTTATAATACACGATCATCAGGAATTTGGAGATTGAATGCACACGGGCTTTCTTCATTGCCATTACTCCGCTCTCTTCCATAGGGCATTTTTCTTTTCCCTACTGACGGGTTCTTCCCCTGGGCCACCAACTTCACCAAGAGTTGTCACATATGGTGTCTTTCACCACCAGAGAAGGTCTGGCTAATTCCTTCATTTTCAATAACAAGAATGCTGGGAAAGGTCTGTTTGGTCTACCTCTTGAACAATCAATCAGGTAAGAACCTAGCATTGTCCATGACAACAGAGTAATTGGGATCTGGGAAAGAAGCAGTGACCAGAAGAGGGGAGAGTATAGCAAACATGGCAGACGCCCATTATGTAGGAGCCCTGTGGGAAAGCAGACAGAAGGAAAGGGTGTGTGTTGTTTCATAACTTACGTGGGATCTCATAGTTCTGCCTCGCATTCTTTTTATAAAATTGGTAATAGATTCATAATCACTGAGTTGACTGCATAAATGAATGTGTAAATGAAAGCGACTGACTTCCATGCTTTATAATTTATGTCTTTTAAAATTAGTTTTTATATCTCCTTTATTGTTATAAGTTTCAATAACCATTTTTCGCTAGAGGGCTTGTGATACTGGCTTTATGCATTTCTGTTGTAACGTGAACTATATTGGAATAGTTGGCAAACATTAGGAGTCCTAGATATAACATGGGACTAGCAAGTTCTCCGATTAATAAAGTACAGAAGCTTTTGTGTAAGGGTTTGGGCATCTATATTGGCTAGGTAGACATACTTATGCTTTGGTTGATGTTTTGGGCTGTATTCTGAAGAACTGTTGCTCAAGCATCTTTTTTTCAGAAAAGTGAAGCACTGTTGTGCTAAATGGTATCCTGATCGTCTAAGGAAGAGTCCAGGTTGTCAGTTCTAGCATGTCCTAGTCCTCTTGACATTCCTCTGCCAAATGGGAAAAGTTAAACGTGGTGAAATGAAATGAAAAGCGAATTATTCAACAGGAAAAATTAAAACTCCCCCAAAGAGCAACGTCCATGGCACAGAGTAGAAGAACGGAGAGATATTTGTTTCTGTTGAAGTTTTTCACAATGAGACGATTACAGTTGTATCACTGGGAGTCTCAGGTGTATTCTTAGCATCCACTGGGGAGACCTCCTCCCTTCCCTCCTGCTAGTTTCCTGAGTCATTGTTCATTTGTACAACTGAGAAAATGCTAATTGTGTGCTCATATACGGAACCTCCAAAGTTTCATTTCTGTGGATTTCATGTCAATCCACCACATTCCTGAAAAGATTCTTCCAACAGTCTCATGTCACTCTTATGAAAACACTTGCTATTATGCCTTTGAATCCTAGCAGTCTCAGTGTTAATTATTACCTTGGTTGTATCTGCCTCAGTGCTGTGTACCATAGACAATAAATGTAAGTGGGGTCTTTAATTATAATTGATATTGTTGTTCACTACAGAAATAATTCCATTTGAAAAGATCACATAAAAAAGGATTTTTTTTTTAAAAAAAAAAAACACTGCTAATTTCCTTAGTAAGATGTATGTGAAACAGAAAAAGGGGAGCAATCGCAATTTCTTGGCCATTAAGCATGCTGCTTATCTGCTTATTATGAAATCAGTTTGACAAAATTAAAACTGCATTACTTGAAAACTGATTAGTGAACTAGGCACAGGTAGTTCCTCATTAACTTATAATTTAATGATAGAATTCTGCTGAAATATAATTTTCTCATTTGGAAATAAATTTGTTTTAAATTACCTTAATCATACCTTACAACTTTATTTTAAACCTTGTTGCAAGCTAGATTCTTCTCTTCAAATGAAGAGGGTATTTCACCCTTGGTAACTCAATCCTGTTAGTTCTTCCTCTGCTATGAGAATGATTCTTTGCCTTTGGCCTTGATTGTTCCATCTTTGATCATTCTCACTGCCTGTGAAGGCCATGGAATAGTGACTCTTAAACACAGTTTTTTTTTTCTTGTCTTCTAATTTAAAAGTGAAATATTGATATCAGTTTATTTAATGGCTCTTCCTGACTTTCATATTGCAGATCCTTTTTCTAGCTTATTATGAATATAATTTATTGGATTTCAGAACACCATTCTACTATTTTCTAGCTGGGACCTTCTGCTAAATGCTATCTAATACATATTTTATCCTTCTTGCCTAACAGAGACCCAACAGTACTCAGGCCAACAATATGTCCAACTGAAAAAATATATCCATTTTCCGATGTCCTTAGCAGCTGGATGACCACCATGTGCCACATGGCAAATCACACGTAAGCAGATGCCTGCTGGAGGGTTCTGGGAAAATGTGTTTCCTGATATAGGTGCTCTTTTCCTTTTACTGTAGGGAACGTAAATGGAATAGAGCCACAGAGTCATCTCGATCTATGAGAAAAAGGCCACGAGAATCACAGGGGCCTCACTCAGCCTTGTTATCCCTGAGCTCCTGAATCAGTGCCAGAAACCACCTGTGGAGTCCTAATAAGATAAGTAAGCAACATTGAGGAAAGGGCCCTAGGTTGGGGAGAACAATCTGAGATGGCTAATCACAGACAAGCCACTGGCACAACATTCTGTTCCCAAATATCTCCTTCAGCACGTACTCCCAGTAACTCCAGCAGCATGACCTCATTCTGCACATAGCCCCTCCATCATGACCCTATTAAACTTCCCTTCAATCCCTGCCTCTTTGCAGACAGCTCCTTCTCTGCTGTGCTGTCCATTGCACCTTTGCAACATATCTTCATACTTTCTCTAATAAATCTGCCTTTCTTTACCTATTACTGTCTTGGTAAATTCTCTTACCACCCACAATGCCCACCCCAGCCAGTGGCACCCATGACAGGCTTCCGGCTACATGAGAAAAAAAAGAAAAGAAAAGCAAAACCGAACAAAACACAAATTAAAGATCCTTAATTTGTCTCAGCTATTGTTTGATTTGGTTTTCTGTTAGTCCAGGCCAAATGCAAGTCCTGAGTGACAGAATTATGTTGGACAAGTCTTTTAAAATTTGTCCTCCAATATTCATATGTCTTATAAAATGGAGGTAATAATAGAACTTATTTCATAGGACTTTTGGGAGAATTGGGATAATTCATGTTAGACCAGTGACAGGTGTAACATATGCTTGTTAAATGATAGTAACCTAAAAAACTATTATTTATCAATGAAAGAGACAGAGTTTCTTAAATGTTGTTCAGAGGGGTTGGAAAGGCAATGATCACTTCTATGTCCTAGTTCTGTTTCTTAACAACTATTTTCAGCATTTCTGTTCTTAAATTTCTGGGGTTTACTTACATATTTCTATTTATATATATGTGTGTGTGATGCTTTTTTCATGTGTGTGTGTGTGCACGCTTGTAATGCTTTTTCTTGACTGATTTTAGAATTCAACTATAATATCCTGCTCTGATTGAGGAGGTTTTAAATCTTTGACTCCATCTCTCACCTGCCCTTTCTCTTTGCTTGTGTTAGAGTTCTATCACTCATGCCCGTTCCTCCCTGTCACCTCTAAACACTCAAGCAACATACTCAACTCTCCTGATCCATTCATTAAAAATAGTATCCCTTGGCTCCTCTGTGACAGAAGGACATTTACCTGCCATTCCTTTTACTTCCAACTCTTGTTAGCTTAAACTCACTTTTAAATTGTCAGTTTTTATCTTTGTTCAGCATTCATAATTATGACTTTATTTGCATATAAATTGATTCTGAAAGTTTAAAACAAGTACAATAAAAATTTACATGAGTATGAAATTGCAACTATAGTTTTCTGCTGGGCCATATATTAGAATATATCAGATTATTTGTTTTAGTTCTAACACCGTAACCCACATGGCTCTCCAAAGGGACATTCCTAATAACAAGTATATATGGATCTTTTTAAGCTCTTTCTTCAGTTGTTGAAACTCTTACATGTTTTAGCATGGTTGATATTTGGATAATACATTTCTGGTACATTTATCCCCACCCCCTACCTTAACTTTCTTTTGGAGAGAAAAAAATTAAGTCTTTTTCATTTATCTGTCATCTTCTAGTTTCCTACTGATTACCTGAACCTACTCCATTCCTATACTTGCTATTTAGACTTTAAGACCAGTACTTTTGTTTAGCTCTCAGATGTTTTCTTGTAATATCTTCCTTAATTTCCCCCTTCTGGTTTCTCCTTTTCATTGGCTGATTATGCCTGTAAATACTTGTTGAATGAATGAAAATTATAATATAGTCGTTAGGAAAATTATTAGCATGGTATTTTCAAAAAGTGTTTTTAATTCGTAGTGCCAGCTTATTCATTGGGCATTATTTGGCTTAACTACTAAAGATGGCAACCAATATCAAGGTGAAAGGTGAAACAGATCAACCTGCCTCTCTCAAAGTATGTCAATATTCCCCTGCCATCTCCAATATTTTATATGTGGAGGTAGAAATTTAATCAAGGAAGCCAGATTTTCTTAGAACTCTTCTTCCTTCCAAAAAGTTATGGTGATTTTTTTTTTTTGGTGGTACCCGTGTTCCTGCTTCCACACTAGGCACACAGGTAATGCAATCAGGGCTTACTTAGCTGCCAGGCATCAGAAGCCAGGCAGACAGAGGTACGCGGAAGAGTAGCTTGTCTCTGTGCAATGGAGTGGATGGAAGGAAAGAAGAGATAGTATTGCTGATGCAGATTTATGTTTTCTTTTTCTGGGGAGAGGTGGGTTTGTACTAACAGTAGCACACAGTCTGAAATCACAATCATTTCTATGACTCAGAGTTGACATTTTCCCTTCAGTTTGACGTTAATTGCTTTTATGTGGGCACCACTGAACACTGTCTGGATCCAGAAAAGCTCTTGCTTAGCAAATGCAGAAAAGACCCCCAGGAGACAGAAGGCAGGGGTGCTTTCTTCCACAATCACCAGAATAGCAATTGCTGCTGCTTCTGTGAGTGTAAGGGAGAGACTGAAATCCAAGTTGCCTTTTTTTTTTTTAAATAAAAATCTTTTCAATATGAATGTCTTTCTTTTGACTTATGAGCTTTTAAACAAATGTTCCAGATAGATGATGTTTTCACAATACAAAAGTTTAAGTTGTTCATCCTTCATTTGCCTAACACATATCCAAAAAGTATAGAATGTAGAGTAAATCTCATTCTCCAACAAAAGACACCTACCACTATAAAATTCCAAGACTAATAGTGCAATGAATTGACATAGTAAGAACTTTGTCCTTTTTATGATTGGGTGGAGGAATAGCCTAAGATGACACAGGCATTTTAAAAAAATATAATAAGGTCAGGAATAGCAGGTAATGATGATCTCACAAAACACAATAACTTGTGGATCTAACTTTTCATGTTTGTAAACAGTGATCTTTTTGGCACATGTATTCTACTCGTAAGGAAGTCATGCACAGTTTTCCATTATGTCCCAAAACAAATTGCTGAACACAATTTATGGCATCATCTTTTCTTTTCTTAATCATTTTTCATCATTTAAAGTCAAACTTACAGCTACTGCTGCTTACTCATCATAAATTGGTTTGAAATTCAAAATAGAAACGAGATAAAGTGTACATTTTGTACAGAATATACGCAAGTGTTTGAAAACTCTTACCTCAATGCATATGCTCCCAGAATAAAAATAAATATAAGAATCTCATGTCTTTTGAGGTCACTTTTAAATAGCTAATACTATTATTTTAGAGCAATTCTAAGAAAATTCCTGAAGTTTTTGATGAATGGCCTGGAGGTGGCCTTAGCAGACCCCTTCACTTGCCCCTCTTTCTTTTCTATTTCCCAACTTCATTTCATAGACTATAATGTCTTTTGCTTAAAAGAAATTCCCCTCTCTGTGACATCTTCTCTCATTTCCTTGGCCTGAAAGGTGTCAACTATTTGGTAGATAGAAGTTATTTTCATTTGCTTAAGAAAGTGTGGAGCAACTTCTGGGTAAGGAAGTGACAGTCACAGTAACTCTGAGTGGGAATAAGGTTAGCTTTGGGAAAAAAAGATTAGGAAAATGGAAGCCATAATAATGAATGGCACCTGGGTCCTCCTACTGAGAATCCTGACAAGCTGGAGAGAGAATTATTCTGGGAAAAGCCGGGAGCAACCAATTTGCTAGGGGACCTTAATTTCTCCCAACTCTAAATGAAAAGATTGGAGCACATGATGTTAAAAGCCACTATGACTCTAAGATTTTATGTGACCTATCACTTATTTTCAAGAATTCAAAAGCCTCTCCTTTTCCTTTTCCTTTCCCTTTTCCTCCCCCTTTCCTTCCTTTCCTTTCCCATCCTTTCCTCTCTCACACCTCCCACATTTATTGAGCCAAGCACTAAGCTAGATCCTGGGAACACAAAACAGACTAAACTATTATTTTTGACTTTCATCAGCTCACAAATACAAGATAGGTTATCAGACACACTGATTGATAATTACAGTGTAATAACTGTAATTGAAAATATGTTCAAGGTTCACAGAACAACAGACGAAAGAACAGTAGGCTATTCATGGAAGTCATGAGATGGAGCGAGAGATGGATGAACTGAGTTGATACTGAGTGCCTTGGGAGGCCTAGGACTTTTCTTGGTGGACAAAAGAGAGAAAGGCAGTGTAGGAAACGACCATATTATAAAGGCATTACTATTAAAATTGTAAAGGCAGAAGAATCACAAATAGTTAGGAACTGCTGGAGCAGAACAGTGCAATGGTCAAAGTGGTGAACCATCAGTACCTGAGGGTAGAGGCTATGTTTGGTCACTGATGAATCCTCGGTGCCCAGTGAGCTGCTTGGCACATGCTAGGCCCTCAATAAATATTTGTTCACTAAATGCACAGAAACTTCACTTTGCAGGCAATAGAGAATGAAAATGATTTAAAATATGCTCAGGAATGAGTTTATTTTTTTAAAAGGCCATTCTTATGCAGCTGAGCAGGCAGATTTGTAGAGCAAAGTGTAAGAGAATTTCAGGAAATAGGTAGTGATTGTAATGATTGTACATTAGACCTGACAAGGGCTTAACAAGACAGCAGGAAGAAGGGGGAGCAGGAAAGAGATGTGAGAGCTAGTTAGGAAATTCAGAGAGCAGGTGTGTTATTTAGATTGTGCACAAGAAACTGATACAGATGAAGTTAATGAAAACTTCCAGAAAATCTCACTCATACCCTTGAGATAAGTGAATTAGACTCTCCAAGATACTCACAACTGCAGAGGGGGAAGAATCTAAAATTACAAACACTAAAGACTAATGTTCAGATTATAGAACATATTTTCAGAGAGCGCATTTCTTCTGTGACAGCTACTTCAAAATGTAATAATTTAAAGTACAGAGATCCTCTGCTAAATTTTTCTTCTATGTGTGAAATAATATTTAAAAATCAAAATGGCTCAACAAGTTTGAGAAAATGACAGTATCTATCAAAGCAGCACACATAAAGATCTATGACCAGTCATTACACTCCAATATCCAGCTCTCAGAAAGGCAGATGTTTGTAGCATCATTATTTATAGCAGTCCTAAACTCACAACTACCTGAATGTCTACCAACTGTAAGTAAATTACTGACTACTACTTAGCAAAGAGAATGGACAAACTACAATCACACAGAAAATATAGAAGAATCTCTTAAATCTCGTAATATAATGTTGAATAATAGAAGTCAGACCAAAAAGATTTTATTGTATTATTTCATTTACAGATATTTTAAAAACAGGTAAGACTAATCTATAATGTTAACTGCCAATATAGAGGTAAGTAGGTAGGGTGGATATCTAGGGTGATGGTTATGCTCTGTTTCTTGATCTGGAAGTTCATTAGGTGGATATATTCCTTTTCCAAAACTCCATCAGGGTATAGAGTAAGAAATTGTGCACTTTTCTGTGTATGCTACATTTCAATAAAACATTAAATAATCTGGCTCAGTTCCCATGAGCATGGTGTTAACTGGCTGCCTCCTCTCAGCTTCCGTTTTTCTGATTCTTTCCTTTTATGTTAGAGTGTCAATGATTCAGCCCTTGGATGTCTCCTCTATCTACAATCACTTCCTGGGTGATCTCATCCAGCTTCATTAAAAAGTATGATGACTTTTTAATACAATCAAACACCCTATGACCCCCAAATTTACGTGAACTGAACATGACCAAAACTGAACTTCTGCTATATATTCGTAAACAAAAAATTATACTCTATTTTATATTTTCCCTATGTCAGTAAATGATATTTCTATCTTTGCCTCTTGGGCCAAAACTTTAACATCATCTTTGATTCCATGCATCTTTCTTTCACATGCAACATAAAATTCATAAACATACGCTGTCACTTCCTCCTTTATAATATACGTGTGTGTGTGTGTGCGTGCGCGTGTGTATGTGTATACATACATGCAAATTTGGATTCCTTTTTATTTCCTCCACATTCCACATTGGTCTAAGTCACTAACAACTCACCTAAATATTTCAATAGTTTGGTAATGAATCTGCTTGCTTCCGTTATTTCCCCTCTTCCATGCAGTTCATTATTGATTAAATGTTAAGTCAAATCACATCTGTACTCAGCTGAAACCCTCTCATGGCTTCCATCTCACTCACAGTAAAAGCCAAAGTCCTTCCAAAGCCTATGCCACCCTACAGCACAATCAATTGCAATTGCCTCCTTAGTTCCCTCTGCTACCACCTTCCCTCAATCTTGCTTACCCAGCTGCTGTCACGCTTGCCCTTGGCTATTCCTAAAATACACCAGACTATCTTTTGCCTCAGGGCTGTAGTGCAAGTGCAGTGCTGTCTCTCCAGACATCCTCCTGACTTGCTCCCTCACCTCCTTCCAGTCTTTGCTTAAGTTTCACCTCCCAGAGATGGCTGCACTGACTACCCTATTTAATGCCCTCTTCCACTGCACTCTCCATCTCTACCTCATTTTTGTCAATATCACTATCTCTTCCTAATACACTGCATGGCTGACTTCTTTATTTTACTCATTGTGTCTCCCACCTAGAATGTATGCTCCACTTCGGCAAGGGTCTTTATCTGTTTTCTTCACTGCTTTATCCCCAGCATCTAGAATAGGACTTGGTACATTGCAGAAGGCTTAACAAAATGCCGGTGAATAAATGAGTGAATGAATCCAAGTTCTTCATTTTATAGATGAAGAGAATGTACCCTAACTGTCAAAGGACTTGAAGGCTCATATCCATTTGGCAGAAGAGTAATGCTAACATTTCTGATTTATAGACATCTTCTCTACGGCTCTCTCCCCTTTACTGTGTTCCTTCCTAGGGCCCAAATTTCAGAACTCGTGGGTATGAGTTCTGTCCCATTTAGTTCCTTCTCAAGAAGAGCCAAAATTATGGCCTTTAAGGGCAACATATTTTATTTGCAACAAAGTCTTACTTTTTTCAGCAAGAAAAAAATCCCATATTTGTCTCCTCCAGCAGTAATTTCTCATCTGTTTGGTTTGCATTTGTTGAATTAATGGGTTGAGTGTTGTAAGGTAAACTTGTAGAACATTGTGTAACGATTGTATTCTTCTTGACTTTTAAATTTGGCCCAAAGGCATGATTTGTCTCCCTTATTCTTTAATTTTCAAGTTACGTGTTTAAAAATGGAATCTGGAGACATCCAAAAGATTTTCTTTTATATTATTCTGTACCTCTTTCCTTTATAGGGGATGAGAGGTGCTGTGGTTAAGAATAGGATACAATCTAAGTCACAAAAAAAGTAACCTATTATAAAACTTCTGAAAAATATCCACAATGACCATTAAGGGGACAGAGGGTTCTCAATCTATTGAAAAATGTTGTCTTAAAAGGTCACATTTCTTAAGCAGCCCGAGGGCTCTAGGAATGGTTTGGAAGTTAGAGAATGAACAAATGTGGTGGAGAGTTGCTGATTCTGCTCTGCAAGATAATGTTACGTGCTTTCCCCATTGTATTCAGTGGTCAGGACCTGAGGTTTTATTTAGCACAATGTTTTTCTTAATGTGAATCTACAACAAAAGCTGCCAAATGGAAGCCCCCAAGTCTTACTCAGACCATACTTGTGTTTTTTTGGTTCACATAGTGTTTTTAAGCAACTGTTGCCAATATTTAACATCTTTCATGGATTCTGCAGCTCCTTTTAGAAGAAAATTCAAGATCTGGCAATACTGTGCCCAAGCTTCTTTAAGGAAGAGATTGTCAAAGTGTGGTGCCTGGACCAGCAGCATTAGCATCACCTGGGGACCAGTTAGAAATGCAGATGCTCAGGCTCCATCCCAGACCTGCTGGGGCTGGGGCCCAACAATGTGTGTTTTAACAGGCTCCCTAGGTGACTGTGATACCTGATGCTCCAAGGTAACAGTAGTACTTGTAAATCTTAAGTTTCTGGCTGAGCAGTTTCAGTGGGGCAGGGGGAAATACTCTACAGAACATCACAGCCAGGGAAGGCAAAATATTCTCCATAGCTTCATTAATTATACCGGGAACATCAAGTAGCCCCTGGGAAAATCTCTGCAGATGCACTCCTGATGGGGAATATTACAAGGATTGGAGATAAAAATCCCTAAGGAAAATTAGTGGGTAGGAACCCACAGAGAGGAGGAAATTAACTATATTTTAGATAGGACTGCACAAAGGTTTAATGCAACTTAAGATATGCAGATTGATGTGTAATATAAATATATTCACTCTTAGCAAAAGCTTCCCTGAAAGCCACTGCCATTTATTGCATGCTTTTAATTGAGATTTAGTGCATCCCATAAATTGGTCACTTTTTAAAAAAGGAATATAGTTCATTTGGGGAAAGATATTTTAAAAATATTTTGCAAACATTTAGAATCTGTTTTTTTCTGTACTCATTTATCCATCTATTCATATGCAGGGAAATAAAGTATATGTCACATAGACAATGTTCATTGAACTGAAATCTCTCCAAGTATAAATGATACTATAGAAATAAATGAGTAACTTGGCTCTTAAAGAGAGAAAGTTAATACTGTTTATAAAATACTTGGAAAGCATAGTTTCTAAAAACCTTAGAATATTAAAACTAGTTGGCATTTTGTGCATCCCATTATAAGAATTAAAGTCAATATTACATAAGTGTTAGAAATAAACCCCTGCCAATAATCACTAATGACATAGAAACCAGGCCAATTGAAACCATCCTGGTTCAATATGGTGAAACTCCATCTCTACTAAAAATACAGAAATTAGCTGGGTATGGTGGCATGTGCCTGTAAGCTTGAACCCGGGAGGTGGAGGTTGAAGTGAGCCAAGATCACGCCACTACCTGCACTTCAACCTGGCAACAGAGTGAGACTCTGTCAAAAAAAAAAAGAAAGAAAGAAAGAGAGAGAGGGAAAGAGAGAGAAAGAGAAAGAAAGGAAGAAAGGAAAGAAAGGAAAGGAAAGGAAAGGAAAGGGAAGGAAGGAAGGAAGGAAGGAAGGAAGGAAGGAAGGAAGGAAGGAAGGAAGGAAGGGAGAGAGAGAGAGAGAGAGAGAGAGAGAGAGAGAGAGAGAGAGAGAGAGAGAAAGAAAGAAAGAAAGAAAGAAAGAAACCAGGCCAGCATATCCGGTGTAGCTCAGAAAATCATCAGAGCACTGAGGGTTAAAAAACTGTAGATCGCAATATTCAGACAATGCCCACAGACATGAAGTGACCCTGTAGCTGTGAGGCATGACATGACAAGCTCTGTACGGCATATATATTATACACAGACTCAAAGTATTCTTAGATTCATATTCTCAACTCTTGAAGGAAGTTATATGAAGGAGAAGGACTATCACTAGTATTTTATAAACTATAAAAATGGAAAAAGAAAGTTCTTCTTTAAATATGCTCATTTCAGTATTCTTTCATTGACAATTGGACATTTCTAGAGAAAGCATTGCACTTGAATCCAGGGGTCCCAGATGTTCACAGCTTCTTGTTTGCTGTATTATATCTGCTTTCTAGCTATTTTTGTAAGTATCTGAAAGGCTCGCTCCTAGTGGAATAGCAGCACCTCAATGGGTAGGCTATATCTAATTTATCTTTCTAGTCCACAATTGAATAAATATTATTTGTTCTTATTTAAGTATTATTTTCATTATTATTTAAAGTTTTTGTTTTAAAGTGTTATTTTTTCATTCTTCTACATGTTAACTGAGTAACTACTACATGGATTATGGTGGACTAGGTGCTGCCCAGGGATTAAGAAGTTTAAAAAGGGCTGAAGATGTCTGTTCCCTACGAGAGAGCTGGAAATGAGATGGACTTAGAAGTAGCATAGGGATGAGGCTAAGAGAGAATGACTTGGGAGAAAGTGTTTAGATGAAATAGAATGTGGTTTTATTTGTATTTTGTTATGCAAAGAAACTGCATCAAATACCTTAATCCTTCTTTTTTTTTTTTTTTTTTTTTTTGGAGATGGAGCTGCACTCTGTCACCCAGACTGGAGTGCAGTGGTGCAATCTTGACTCACTGTAGCCTCCACCTCCTGGGTTCAAACAATTCTCCTGCCTTAGCCTCCCAAGTAGCTGGGATTACAGGTGCCTGCCACCACGCCTGGCTAATTTTGTATTTTTAGTAGAGACAGGGGTTTCACCATGTTGGCCAGGCTCATCTCGAAATCCTGACCTCAAGCAATCTGTCCACCTTGGCCTCCCAATGGGCTGGGATTATTGGCGTGAGCCACCGCGCCCGGTCGGTTTATTCTTAATGAAAAAAATCTCCATAATTCTTAAGTCGATGCCATTATTTGGAAGTGTTTTAATTGCACTTATACTTGGCAGCTGAATTATTTTTAGGTGAAGTTTTAACACATGCTAAATATAACAAAAATTCAGTCTTTTGCAGGCATTAGTATGATAGCTCAAGCATTCAGATCACGATGATAAGCTTTAGCGGTTTCCATCCACCATACCTTGGCCACTTCTTCTTGGAAAGCCACGAGATTCAAATGGGAGATGTTCACAAGGTCAGGCCCATACACCACCGTGATCATGCGCTGTTCCAGGCGCCCGATGTTCCCCACATCCAAAAGTTCACGTAATTTGGGGTCCTGGACAATAAATGTTGAAAATAATTAGTCTATAACTAGAGATTCCAACGTGACAGCATAACTTCAACTTCTGCTGAGTTAGAATGATTTCAAAACAAAGTTGCTTTTATTCTTACTAGAGAATTGTAGGAGTTTAAAGCTCCCATCCCACAAACGACCTAGAAAGATGAAGCAACTTGCCCAGAGTAGTGGAGAGACAATTCTGGCTCAAGACTATAGCCTTTAGTTGAGTGCTCTTTCTGTGATCCTATCACACATTTTTATGTGCCATGGTTCTCTATTTCCTCCAATCATCCCAGAAATTGTGTATTGAAATGAAAAATCTCTATTCTTCTCCTCAATTCCTGAATGCACTAAGACAAAGAAGGTGGTTATTCTGAAATTAAAATATGACAATGCCTACGTAGGGCTAGGGAAGAAACACAGCCCTGGCTCTCTGTGCGGACTTGCTCCAACACTGAATACTGATGCAAAAAGACCCAGAATTAGTGTGAGCAAAACCGTGGTGCCTGCCATGCATATGTTGATTTCACTTCTGTCCTCGGAATGTACTGGGATTTGGACATATGGAACTTCTGCAGTCTTTTCAGAGCAAGTCGCATTCTTTGGGTCATGATAAATGGAAATCCTTTGGAGATATATTCCTGCTGGGAAAGGGAGTTTTCCAAAAATTCAAAGCTCAAAGTTTTCCAAAATTTCAAACCTAAAATAGGGCTTAGTCAGCTTGACTGAACTGATTTCCTCCCATAGAACAGGCCCTGAAGGAAATGAGAAGTCCATGCAGAAAATAAGCATCAAATCAATCACTTAGCAAATTTGCTGGCCAGCTTCTGAGACAGAAATACACTTACATTCTTATTTTTTTAACTAAATACTGGGCCAAGTGGTACTGATTACTTAGACTGGCTATTCTGACCTCTTTTTGGAGGTTTTGATATACATCATCCTTATGAAGAAATAGTAAATGTTTAAAAAACAAAAAAACAAAAACCACACACAACCAAGAAAGAAAACAAACAAAATCTTTTCAGCTGAGTTACTTTACTTGGTGCCATTAATTCTCTCTTTAGTTAATAAAACGTTCTCTGTTTGGTCGCATGAAGAGTCACATTTTCAGGAAAGTTATGAAGAAAGAAAACCCCATTTCAAAGCCCTGCCTAACATAACTGAAATCTCACTTTCACTAACAAGTTGAAAGCTTATCAAGTACATCAAGCCTCCTAGAAAGATCAAATGCTACCACAAAAACATCAATTTGCATGACCCAGAAAAGGAGAGGTCTATATCAAAAGTTTTATTAAATAAACAATAATAGCAAAAAAGGGAAACATTTAGCACTCTACCATTAACGAGAGATTAAAGGAGAATGTTCGGGAAGAATGACTGTTTTGTGAAGGCAATTAAACTTGATAACAAGGTATTTTATGAACTGATTAATTGCATCAAAGTTTTTGAACACCATTGAGACAAGGTTCAAAGAGAAAATATATCAGTAATTGTCATTTTGTGGGGTTCTTTTTGGTATACTCAGAAGAGAAAAAGCATTCTTAGAAATCACCTGAAACTTGTAATTATAAATCACAAGTTTTAAATCAGTGATTACAGAGTCCATCAATATATTTACCTCCACAATCTTTAGTGGGAAAATATTTGGAAATGAATTGGATCTATACATTGGACCCTTTCTTTCCTTCCGGTGATAGCCACAGAACTCATTCTTTGGCTTTTTTCTCCCCCAAGCATTTTTTGTTCAGTCTACACTATTTTACTGCCTAATTCTCATGTCCATTTTTGTTGTTGTTGTTGTTGTTGTTGCTCATTTTGACATTTTTGCTCAAAAGTTGATAAACAGATGATTGGTTAAAGATCGCCACCTCTCAGAATTGCAGACACTAGGTGTGGGGGTCAGGGATTCTCTTGAATCATCCTTAAGATAAAGGAACTCAAGGCAAGTAAGGATCACCCAGAGTAGGTGCTCAGAGTAGAAAACAATTCTGGAAAAGAGCTTCTGGGATTCCCACTAAGAATTTATAAGAAACATGACCAACTGTTTCTGAAATATTTGTTTGAAAAGTTTTCCCAGTAATTGTTGCTTATATATCTTTTCTTTTTTTCTTTTTTTTTCTTTTTTCTTTTTTTTTGAGATGAGGTCTTGCTCTGTTGCTCAGGCTGCTGTGCAGTGGTGTGATCTCACTGCAACCTCCGCCTCCCAAGTTCAAGCGATTCTCCTGCCTCAGCCTCCCAAGTAGCTGGGACTATAGGGGTGTGCCACCATGCCTGGCTAATTTTTGTATTTTTAGTAGAGACGGGGTTTCTCCATGTTGGTCAGGCTGGTCTCAAACTCCTGACCTCAGCTAATGTACCGACCTCAGCCTCCCAAAGTGCTGGGATTACAGGTGTTTTATATCTTTTAAAAGACTATTAGTCTTTATATAAAAAAGAAATTTATAATGAAGTATTTAGAAGTGATGTCTGGAATTAGGTGGATGAAGCAGGCTGGTAAAATGATGCTGCTGATTGAATCTGAGGGGTAAGTATTTGAAGACTCACTGCATGATTCTGCATCTGGATGGTTAACATTTGGGAAAAAAATTTAAAAAGGTTACTGTGTATGAATCAAAGGAACATTTGAAGATTTGAGAAACATTTACTCAGAAGAAACCACAATATTTTAAAACCATATAGTTCTGAATGTAAACAGAGAACTGAAAATACATAACAAGCCAAGTTTCTTACTAACATCCTTTTTCAGTGATGGAACACATTGATTTAAACTATGCTTTACTTTCTTTTCCCCCAGTGGTCATTTTATTTTTAAAACTGTATCTTTTCTTCATTTATTTCATTTTTATCAACACTAACCTTGATTATGTTAGAATTCTCCTTTAAGAAACAAGTTCACTTTTATTTGACCTGTACTCAATAACTTATCTATTTTTGAATGCGACTCTTTGTTGAGCATATTGATACGCAAGGGGTAGACTGAGAAAGACACTTGTACCTTCAAGTTGTCCTCATTTGTTTTCAGACTTTCAGAGAATACACAAAGAGGGGATTGTCTGGAAGGACAAACTGCAAATGCACAAAGTTTTTAGAGGGCTTTATAGGTAGAAGGAATTTGATGAAAACAGATGTGTAAAAAGTGGTTGTTTCTAGAGTGACATACTCAGTTCTTGGGAAATAGGTGGCTATGTTTCAAAAACAAACAAACAAAATCAAAATAGCCACAATAACAAAAACTGATAGACAACTTACATGTAAACCATCTTATCTCCCAAACCTATTTTACCAAGGAGTTTTATGTCTGAGTATTTCTCATAGACTCAACTTCCTAAGAAGTTTCCAGAGAAGGATTTACCTATTTGAGTTACTACCAGACTCCAACATATTTTTCCATCCTTGCAACTGATATAAGTTCATTAAACATTTTACAAAGAAAACATACCCATAACTCTGTAAAACTGTTCAATTTCTTTGTTGGAGGAAACTAAAGAACACAGTTCAGAGAAAAGTAAGAGGTGAGGTGAACTTGGAATTTCATATTTTTGCTAAGCTGTCACTCAAGGCCTCCTTTCTTCAGAGAATATCCTAGATGTATCTCCATGGCTGGAATTAACCAGATCAACTCAGAATCCTGGCAGCTATAACTGAATTCCACTTTTAAAGTTAAATCTAGATCATTTCTGTTCCCATAAGTGCTACCAAATAGAGACTGTCTGACTAAGTAAATTCATTTTCTCTCAATCATCAGGATTTGTGATTAAATTACTTCATGTCTGTTGCAAAGAAAGTTGAGTTTTGCTCTTGTTAAATAAAACTCATGTTAATGATTCTCATTTTCAGGTAATTGGCCACTGAAGAAAGTAAAGACTGTTCTACACCTAAGAAGCAAGGACTCAATTACAGCATGTGTTACTGTATTATACCATTTAAAATATTCAAAATTAATGGAAGGAATAAACACAGGCTAAAGGATGATTTTTTAAAAAAGAATTAAATGTTGGTTTGAGTTCTTACTTTTTAATATCACTTTTTAAAAATGTTATTTAATTTATATGCCAAGTATCTACAAAATAAAATATCTCTTCAAGACCTTTAGATTTTATTTTTGATACCAGAAACATTTTTGGTGCAGAAGATATACCTTACTTATTTTTTTCATACTCATGAAATGTATCTTTATTGGATTTTAGGCTTATCCATTGATTTGTATAAGTTAATTTGATTCCCAGCACTTAATGCAATATTCTCAATCTGAATTACAGTTATATGGGTGGAACTCGAATCCATTCCTATCAATCATCAAGCACATAAGAGTCTTTCCAGTAGCAATCAGTACCTAACAGTTGGAAATGAAAGAGATGGATTCCTTACACATAACTGAGATTCATATGATTCAGCTTCACAGTGATAAAGCTACCTTTTCTTTGAAGGCAGAGCTGAATTGCTATACTTTATTCAAATTTCACTGTAGAGGAAATATATAAATTTATGTCCAGGCTGGTTTCCCACCAAACCCTTGAATTCAACATTTGCATCTCAGAAAATAAAACACAGATTAACAAATTCCCTTTGAATCAATGCTTATCCTCACACCTCTCATTTTCAAGGTTTCTTTCTTTTATATGTGAATGTGATGAAGGATGTCACTCTGTTCACCAGGGTGTACCAGTGGCTTAGGTGGCTCACACAGCCAGCAAGCCTTTATAGAGGAAACACTTATCTATTCTCATTGATGATGACTCTGAAATATGGTGCTGTGTATATTCTTCTAAATAGAGCAAAAGACTTGGAGGATGTTACTTGTTTAAGTATTTTTTTCCTGCAAGTAACAGATGGAAAATCTTTAAATATTTTTTAGTTATTTCTTTAACTAGAGGGAGTAGAAGGAGAACAGACTGACTATGTCAAAGAAAAGCAACTATGGATACATACTAGAAAAAAAAGAGTTGGTGGAGTACTGCCCTTTCATATCCTGCAATGGTATTACCATAAGAAAAGCATTTATATTTGCTTTGGGATGGAATAATGGTGAATTTGTAAAGTCAGTATATAAGTATAGAAATCTGTTGATGAAGAAGAGAAAATATAGTTAGCTTAGCCATGTATCTTCATCCAAAATAAAGTGGTTTGAAGTTGTCAGGCTTGAATTGATTGAGCTAAAGTGAACACACTATTTAAGTCTAAAACAAAAAAAATTAGAAGAAACAGCAAGGTGATCATCCAGAATAATATTCTCCTGGTTCACAAACAGAGAAGCTAAAAGTTCCCTGGAGTTCCCATAGAGCTAAAAGTTTGGTTGTGCTTGGAAGTGGTCACAGAGAAGAGATAAATAAAGTTAAAGGAGCATCCCTAAATAGCATCCTAGGTTTTTCCTCATCCCCAGGAACAAGTTCAGGGTCTGGTTTAATGCAGTTTTGAGAGCTAGGAAGGAAGGAAAGATAAGCAGCTGCTGGAGGGCATTCAGGCAGGCTGACCATAGAAGCAGCAGAAAAAAGGATTGAAATAAAGTATCCACAGTCCTTGGACCAAGAAAATTAGGCTCAGAATGTGGAGAGACAACTTCAGAGCTGGGAAAATGCTGCTATTACCTATTTCCAAAATTTGCATTGCCTGAGCTATTAGGTTGGTGCAAAAAGTAATGGCAAAACCCCAGTTACTTTTGCACCAACCTAATAGTTTCCCAGGTTGCAATACACATGCTTGGCAGACAGGAACTTTGTCTGGATGCCCCAGAAGCCAACCCAAGTCAAAGATCTGGGGACAAGTGATATATTTTGGAGATGACTGCAGACAGCACAGTGAGGAGTGGGGAAGTAAGACAAGAAGGGAAGAAGATCTTTAAAGACTGTGTTATTAGCGGTTTACTATTTTGGGCAAATGAGGCTCAAAACACTAGGGCCATTTGGAGACAGTATGAAGAACACATCTTAGGATGTTCCTAAGTAGCCTGGAAACTGTAGTATTTATCTGTTCAGTCTCATCCATCATTGGTGGACAGTCATTCCTGGGGTACTAACTCCCTTGCTTTTCCATAGCTGGAAAACATTCTCAGGACTATATGGGAATTCTCGTTAGGCAACCTCTGTGCATGAACCAATAGAATATCAATGGATTCTCTGGGAACAGGGCATAGCTAAACAAAAAGCAGCAGAAACCTCGGCAGAGGTAAATGCCCCTGTCTGACAGCTTTGAAGAGAGCAGTGGATCTCCCAGCACGGAGGCTGAGATCTGAGAACGGACAGACTGCCTGCTCAAATGGGTCCCTGACCCCTGAGTAGTCTAACTGGGAGACATCACCCACTAGGTGCAGACTGACACCTCACACCTCACACGGCTGGGTACACCCCTGAGACGAAGCTTCCAGAGCAAGAATCAGACAGCAACACTTGCTGTTCAACAATATTCCATCTTCTGCAGCATCTGCTGCTGATACCCAGGCAAACAGGGTCTGGAGTGGACCTCAAGCAAACTCCAATAGACCTACAGCTGAGGGTCCTGACTGTTAGAAGGAAAACTAACAAACAGAAAGGACACCCACACCAAAACCCAATCAGTATGTCACCATCATCAAAGACCAAAGGCAGATAAAACCACAAAGATGGGGAAAAAGCAGGGCAGAAAAGCTGGAAATTCAAAAAATCAAAGCACATCTCCCCCTCCAAAGGAATGCAGCTCATCGCCAGCAACGGAACAAAGCTGGGTGGAGAATGACTTTGACGAGTTGAGAGAACGAGGCTTCAGTCGATCAAACTTCTCAGAGCTAAAGGAGGAGCTATGTAACCAGTGCAAAGAAACTAAAAACTTTGAAAAAAGAATGGATGAATGGATAACTAGAATAATCAATGCAGAGAAGACATTAAAAGAACAGATAGAGATGAAAACCATAACACAAGAACTATGTGACAAATGCACAAGCTTCAGTAACCGACTCGATCAACTGGAAGAAAGAGTATGAGTGATTGAGGATCAAATGAATGAAATGAAGCGAGAAGAGAAGTGTAGAGGAAAAAGAGTAAAAAGAAATGAACAAAGCCTCCAAGAAATATGGGATTATGTGAAAAGACCAAATCTATGTCTGATTGGTGTGCCTGAAAGTGACAGGGAAAATAGAACCAAGTTGGAAAACACTCTTCAGGATATCATCCAGGAGAATTTCCCCAACCTAGTAAGGCAGGCCAACATTCAAATTCAGGAAATACAGAGAACACCACAAAGATACTCCTCGAGAAGAGCAACTCCAAGACATATAATTGTCAGATTCACCAAAGTTGAAATGAAGTAAAAAATGTTAAGGGCAGCCAGAGAGAAAGATCGGGTTACACACAAAGGGAACCCCATCAGACTAACAGCAGATCTCTCGGCAGAAACTCTCCAAGCCAGAAGAGAGTGGGGGCCAATATTCAACATTCTTAAAGAAAAGAATTTTCAACCCAGAATTTCATATCCAGCCAAACTAAGTTTCATAAGTGAAGGAGAAATAAAATCCTTTACAGACAAGCAAATGCTGAGAGATTTTGTCATCAGCAGGCCTGCCCTACAAGAGATCCTGAAGGAAGCACTAAACATGGAAAGGAACAACAGGTACCAGCCATTGCAAAAACATGCCAAAATGTAAAGTCCATCGATGCTAGGAAGAAACTGCATCAACTAGTGAGCAAAATAACCAGCTAACATCATAATGACAGGATCAAGTTCACACATAACAATATTAACGTTAAATGTAAATGGACTAATTGGTCCAATTAAAAGACACAGACTGGCAAATTGGATAAAGAGTCAAAGCCCATCAGTTTGCTGTATTCAGGAAACCCATCTCATATGCAGAGACACACATAGGCTCAAAATAAAGGGATGGAGGAAGATCTATCAAGCAAATGGAAAACAAAAAAAAAAGCAGGGGTTGCAATCCTAGTCTCCGATAAAACAGACTCTAAACCATCAAAGATAAAAACAGACAAAGAAGGCCATTACATAATGGTAAAGGGATCAATTCAGCAGGAAGAGCTAACTATCCTAAATATATATGAAACCAATACAGGAGCACCCAGATTCATAAAGCAAGTCCTTAGAGACTTACAAAGAGACTTAAACTCCCATACAATAATAATGGGAGACTTTACCACCCCACTGTCAACATCAGACAGATCAATGAGACAGAAAGTTAACAAGGATATCCAGGAATTGAACTCAACTCTGCACCAAGAGGACCTAATAGACATCTACAGAACTCTCCACCCCACATCAACAGAATATACATTCTTCTCAGCACCACATCACACTTATTCCAAAACTGACCACATAGTTGGAAGTAAAGCACTCCTCAGCAAATGTAAAAGAACAGAAATTATAACAAACTGTCTCTCAGACCACAGTGCTATCAAACTAGAACTCAGGACTAAGAAACTCAATCAAAACCGCTCAACTACATGGAAACTGAACAACCTGCTCCTGAATGACTACTGGGTACATAACGAAATGAAGGCAGAAATAAGGATGTTCTTTGAAACCAATGAGAACAAAGATACAACATACCAGAATCTCTGGGACACATTTAAAGCAGTGCGAAGAGGGAAATTTAGAGCACTAAATGCCCACATAAGAAAGCAGGAAAGATCTAAAATTGACACCTTAATATCACAATTAAAAGAACTAGAGAAGCAAGAGCAAACACATTCAAAAGCTAGCAGAAGGCAAGAAATAACTAAGATCAGAGCAGAACTGAAGGAGATAGAGACACAAAAAACCCTCCAAAAAATCAATGAATCCAGGAGCTGGTTTTTTGAAAAGATCAACAAAATTGATAGACCACTAGCAAGACTAATAAAGAAGAAAAGAGAGAAGAATCAAATAGACACAATAAAAAATGATAAAGAGGATATCACCACTGACCCCACAGAAATACAAACTACCATCAGAGTTATAATACTATAATACTATAAATAATATATACAGAGTTATAATACTATAAACACCTCTACTATATTTATAATACTATAAACACCTCTATGCAAATAAACTAGAAAACCTAGAAGAACTGGATAATTTCCTGGACACTTACACTCTCTCAAGACTAAACCAGGAAGAAGTTGAATCCCTGAATAGACCAATAGTAGGCTCTGAAATTGAGGCAATAATTAATAGCCTACCAACCAAAAAAAGTCCAGGACCAGACGGATTCACAGCCTAATTCTACCAGAGGTACAAGGAGGAGTTGGTACCATTCCTTTTGAAATCATTCCAATCAATAGAAAAAGAAGGAATCCTCCCTAGCTCATTTTACGAGGCCAACATCATCCTGATAACAAAGCCTGACAGAGATACAACAAAAAAAGAGAATTTTAGACCAATATTCCTGATGAACATCGATGCAAAAATCCTCAATAAAATATTGGCAAGCAGAATCCAGCAGCACATCAAAAAGCTTATCCACTGTAATCAAGTGGGCTTCATCCCTGGGATGCAAGGCTGGCTCAACATATGCAAAGCAATAAACATAATGCAGCATATAAACAGAACCAAAGACAAAAACCACATGATTATTTCAATAGATGCAGAAAAGGCCTTTGAAAAAATTAAACAGCCCTTCATGCTAAAAACTCTCAATAAATTCAGTATTGATGGAACGTATCACAAAATAATAAGAGCTATTTATGACAATCCCACAGCCAATATCATACTGAATGTGCAAAAACTGGAAGCATTCCCTTTGAAAACTGGCACAAGACAGGGATGCCCTCTCTCACCACTCCTTTTCAACATAGTATTGGAAGTTCTGGCTAGGGCAATCAGGCAAGAGAAAGAAATAAAGCATATTCAGTTAGGAAAAGGAGGAGTCAAATTGTCCCTGTTTGCAGATGACATGATTGTATATTTAGAAAACCCCATCATCTCAGCCCAAAGTCTCCTTAAGCTGATAAGCAACTTCAGCAAAGTCTCAGGATACAAAATCAATGTGCAAAAATCACAAGCATTCTTATACACCAGTAACAGACAAACAGAGAGCCAAAATATGAATGAACTCCCATTCACAATAGCTTCAAAGAGAATAAAATACCTAGGAATCCAACTTACAAGGGATGTAAAGGACCTCTTCAAGGAGAACTACAAACCACTGCTCAGTGAAATAAAAGAGGACACAAACAAATGGAAGAACATACCATGCTCATGGATAGGAAGAATCAATATCGTGAAAATGGCCATACTGCCCAAGGTAATTTATAGATTCAATGCCATCCCCGTTAAGCTACCAATGACTTTCTTCACAGAATTGGACAAAACTGCTTTAAAGTTCATACGGAACCAAAAAAGACCCTGCATTGCCAAGACAATCCTAAGCCAAAAGAACAAAGCTGGAGGCATCGTGCTACCTGACTTCAAACTATACTACCAAGACTACAGTAGACAAAACAGCATGGTACTGGTACCAAAACAGAGATATAGACCAATGGAACAGAACAGAGCCCTCAGAAATAATACCACACATCAACAGTCATCTGATCTTTGACAAACCTGACAAAAATAAGAAATGGGGAAAGGATTCCCTATTTAATAAATAGTGCTGGGAAAATTGGCTAGCCATAAGTAGAAAGCTAAAACTGGATCCTTTCCTTACTCCTTATATGAAAATTAATTCAAGATGGATTAGAGACTTAAAACCATAAAAACCCTAGAAGAAAACATAGGTAATACCATTGAGGACATAGGCATGGGCAAGGACTTCATGTCTAAAACACCAAAAGCAACGGCAACAAAAGCCAAAATAGACAAATGGGATCTAACTAAACTAAAGAGCTTCTGCACAGCAAAAGAAACTACCATCAGAGTGAACAGGCAACCTACAGAATGGGAGAAAATTTTTGCAATCTACTCATCTGACAAAGGGTTAATATCCAGAACCTATAAAGAACTCAATCAAATTTACAAGAAAAATCAACCCCATCAAAAAGTGGGCAAAGGATATGAACAGACATTTCTCAAAAGAAGACATTCATACAGCCAACAGACACACGAAAAAATGCTCATCATCACTGGCCATCAGAGAAATGCAAATCAAAACCACAATGAGATACCATCTCACACCAGTTAGAATGGCAATCATTAAAAAATCAGGAAACAACAGGTGCTGGAGAGGATGTGGAGAAATAGGAATACTTTTACACTGTTGGTGGGACCGTAAACTAGTTCAACCATTGTGGAAAACAGTGTGGCGATTCCTCAAGGATCTAGAACTAGAAATACCATTTGACCCAGCCATCCCATTACTGGGGATATATGCAAAGGATTATAAGTCATGCTGCTATAAAGACACATGCACACGTATGTTTATTGTGGCACTATTCACAATAGCAAAGACTTGGAATCAACCCAAATGTCTATCAGTGACAGACTGGATTAAGAAAATGTGGCACATATACACCATAGAATACTCTGCAGCCATAAAAAAGGATGAGTTCATGTCCTTTGTAGGGACATGGATGCATCTGGAAACCATCATTCTCAGCAAACTATTGCAAGAACAGAAAACCAAATACTGCATGTTCTCACTCATAGGTGGTAATTGAACAATGAGATCACTTGGACACAGGAAGGGGGGAACATCACACACCGGGTCCTATTGTGGGGAGCGGGGGGGGGGTTGGGGGGAGGGATAGCATTAGGAAATATACCTAATGTAAATGACGAGTTAATGAGTGCAGCACACCAACATGGCACGTGTATACATATGTAACAAACGTGCACGTTGTGCACATGTACCCTAAAACTTAAAAGTATAATCATATAAAAAAGAATATCAATGGATTGAATACACCTGTTACAACATTAAAGAAGTGATTATAAGAAATAAGGAAATGTTATCCTGATATTGATTAATCTTCAAGTATTCAATGGGATCTACAATTGAAAGAATTTCATCTGATAGGCTACTAAGATTCTTTTTATTTTTTTTTTTATTTTTTTTTTTTGAGACAGAGTCTTGCTCTATCACCAGGCTGGAATGCAGTGGCATGATCTCGGCTCACTAGAACCTCTTCCTCCCGGGTTCAAGCGATTCTCCTGCCTCATCCTCCTGAGTAGCTGGGACTCCAGGCGTGTACCACCAACCACGCCCAGCTAATTTTTGTTTTTTTAGTAGAGACGTGGTTTCACCATGTTGGCCATCATGGTCTCCATCTCTTGACCACGTGATCCGCCTGCCTCGGCCTCCCAAAGTGCTGACTCTGTTCAGTTCTCTATAAAAATGATACATATGACCCGGCGCAGTGGCTCACGCCTGTAATTCCAGCACTCTGGGAGGCCGAGGCGGGTGGATCACGAGGTCAGGAGATCAAGACCATCCTGGCTAACACGGTGAAACCCCGTCTCTACTAAAAATACAAAAAATTAGCCGGGCGAGGAAGCAGGCACCTGTAGTCCCAGCTAATCGGAGGCTGAGGCAGGAGAATGGCGTGAACCCGGGAGGCGGAGCTTGCAGTGAGCTGAGATCGCGCCACTGCATTCCAGCCTGGGCGACAGAGCGAGACTCCATCTCAAAAAAAAAAGAGATACATACAACAACAAGTTCTTCTAATTAGTGACTGTGTCAACAACCACACTAGCTGTTCTGTATCTTCTTCCCCCTATTTAATCTACAAACCAACGCAGAGAGATAGCTATTGTTATTCCAATTTCACATGATGTGCTGAAAGGTGAAGTAATTTGCTCAGTTTTATAAAACGGTGTAAAGAGAGATTTGAATCCAAGTACACCTGATGGTAAACTCTAAGCCCTCTCCATATCACACTGTGTTACAAAGTATATCCAATTTGATGCAGTTTATATAAAATAGTGGAAATAGTTCAATTGGCAGAATAAAACTTAAATAGCAATCATTCAAGCTACCTTGTTCAGTGATATTTTCGGCAGTTTGTTAAAAATATAAAATAATGTATATGAGAAATCAAAATAGGAAAGAAAGGTGGTCTCATGGAAGTACTTGCCTTCCTAGGAAAGAGTCGAGGCTAAATGGTCAATTTTAATCATTATTTGTACAATCATCCCTGCTGAAAATAAAACTGCATGAAATATAGCAATTTGAAAACTAGTCAATGGAAAGAGTAGTTAGCCTTTTCCTCCTCATGGAGTCAGTGTTTGTTAAACTTAAAAATTCTCAGGTATAGACAGGTTATCAGTCATGTTTTAAACTATGCCCCCAGTCTTTTTGACATATGCTACCACCTGTCTTCCAGCAAATTTGTATGCACAGCCCTTACCACTGCAATGCATAAAAATCCACATGCCCTGAGGGGTGACGGTGTGTGCAAAGCAGACAGTTAGGATCCTATGTGCCTTCCTGTTTAAACCTCCCATAGAGCATGGAAAGCATTATATTCCCCTTCAACTTCCATCTGAGGTCAATGCTTCTAACTACCACAGTGAGGCCTGTTTGTTAATCGAATGCACAGACACCTTTACAGTGAGTCCGCAGCATCTCCCTAGTTGATGAGCTCTTTACTGGTGAGATTTAAGTTTTCCTATTTTGTAATGATATCTGCTTCCTTCCATGGTACTTTGCTATACTTAGATGTGCCAAAGGGGCTTCTAGAATCTCAGAGCATAATTTAAAATCAAACATATCAAAAAAGGATGACAATTCATTAATAATGACAAACACAACGTTCCCTTTGTTAAGAAAATCCATCATCTATGCTGTGGGTTTTTGACACGTGGAGGAAAGAGGAAAACAGTAGACAGCCTGTATTCTATTTCTTTTCTTTCTTTCTTTCTTTTTTTTTTTTGGTGGGGGTGGGGGACAGAGTTGCTCTGTCACCCAGGCTGGAGTGCTGTGGTGCAATCTGAGTTCACCGCAGCCTCTACCTCCTGGGCTTATGTGATTCTTATACCTCAGCCCCCAAATAGCTGGGACCACAGGTGCCCACCACCACACCTGGCTAATTTTTGTATTTTTAGTAGAGATGAGTTTTTGTTATGTTGGCCAGGCTGGTCTCAAACTCCTGGCCTCAAGTGATCTGTCCGTCTCTGCCTCCCAAAATGCTAGGATTGCAAGTGTGAGCCACCCTGCCTGACCAGACAGCCTGCATTCCGTTTGGCTTTGAGTTCTGGCTCTGTCATTTGAAGCAATGTGACCTTAAAAAGTTTTGTTAATCATTCTGTGCCTCTGTTTTCCAAACTGTGGGATGAGGATAATAGTAGTGTCCCCTTAAAAAGGTTATTATAGGAAATAAATGAATCATTACATGTTAAGAGCTCAGAGCCACACATAACAAGCTGTGAGTACTTGAAAAAAAATTAATAGCTGGTGGCATACTTAAAATAAGTAATCAATCATGTCAGTCACCACAAAAATATATTCTTTATGTACATGTGACTCATTAGAGTTTGCAGATTTGATTTTGATCACCACACTAATGTAAGGTGACCAGGCATTGCTATTATTATCTACCTTGAGGGAAGACTAAGTTGAAACTCAGGGGATACAAATTGCCTAATTTTCAAAGCTAGTTAAATGGAAGAAGCAGACTCTGAAAAAGTTCTACAAATGAAAATGAAACACAGTATGGGCAGGGGGGAACATACTGAATAATTTAATCTCTTACAGAGATCAAAACATTTTAGTATACCTATGTATAGCCATTTACTTACTTTGAGATTTGTCGATCAGTATGTATATTTGTGTGCATATTTAGATATACATTCATGGTTTGTGTATATTTGACTGCCTATATTCTAAACGTTTGCATTTTAATTTTGTTTTTCCCTTAATTCATTTTTCCATGGGAAGCTTAATTTAAAGAGTGCTAAAGGGTAAGTCATTTCTAGATCTTTTCCGTTTCTGGTTCTTCCATTTAACTAGCTTTGTAAATTAGGCAACTCATATTCTCAAAGCTTTAACTAGTTTCCACCCAAGGTGGATGACAATAGCAATGTCTGTTCACCTTATATCATTAGAGTGGTGATCAAAATTAAATCCTCAAACTCGAATGTATCACACGTACATAAAGAATTAATATATTTTTGTGGAGACTGACAAGATTACTTATTTTAAGAATGCCATGAAAAAATGCAGTGAAATAAATGTTAACTGTTAGTTATCTTTTTCTTTTTAAAATTATAAATGATTGTAGGAGTTAAACGGAGCGAGAAAATTTCCCACCAATTCACTACAGGTAACTGAAGGAGTTTGAAGTAAATGGGTAATTGATCTATAAAGCTAGATATAGATGTGAATATATATTTGCTGAAAGTTATAAAAATATTCTAAGAGTAAATATTATTTAATTTTAAGATTTATTTCCTTTGATTTATTTATATATCTTTTCTGTTACTCTAGATACACATGGGTTAATCATATTCTATAATACATAAAAATCAATAATATATTATACCTTCAGAAACACAGGGATATAAAGATCTTAACTATTAGGTACTCAAAAAATAGCAGTATATGATGTGGGATTAAAATATATATATATATGTATATGTATATATGTACTCTCTTTTTTTCTCGAACTAGTCCCACCCAATACCTTTTTGTGAAATGTAGTTTAGAAGAAATGTGGTTTAGATGATTGGAAGATTGATTCACAATTCCACTTCAGCCTAAGATTTCCTAGTATTGCTAGGTAATTTCGACAACGAAGTACAAAAAGACAGATTACACTGGGCCATGAATTGGTTGCCTCTTGTGGTATGCTGGTAAATGTTTAACAACAGGCTTTTAACAAATCAAAACAAACAAAAAATAACAAAACCAAAAACCCCGAAACAACAACAACAGCAAGAAAAGCCTCCAAATTCCCAAATGTTAGCATTTACTGTTTTCCATGGTATAAATACTCACAGCATAGCCAGTTTCAAGCTACCCTGATGATCTCACTGAATTCAGAACTGGAAAAAGATCAGCAGTAGCATACTATTTCACCATACAGCTACAAGACTATAAATAGCCTCAAAATCATACTTAATCATAACATTTAATAAAATAATTAGCAAGTGATGAGTTTTGAGTATTCATTACCTGCATTTTTAATATAATTTACTTAGCTTTAGGTTTAAATTATTTAATTAATCATAATGGCTGTGTGTATCAATCTGTAGCAAATTTAGCAAACATTTAACAATTGGCTCTCATGAACTGGTACAAGCTGACTTCAGCACACTGCCAGTCACACTTAGAGGTGGTCTATAAGTCTTAAAACTTAGTAGAAGGATGACTCTGTGCTCCTGGGAAACAGGAAAAGGCCTCAGTTTGAACAGCATTGCTCCAAATCTCTTACTGGCATCAATTTTTAGCTCCCATCTGGCTTTCTTCTTCCCAGTAGCAGATTGTATCATGAATGCTTTCAAGATCTCGCTCCTTAGGCCTTCTCTGAGATACACAAATAGAATCCACTCTAAGTATTCCACAAGAAAGGTCCTGTTGGGCCTAGCCTCCTGGGCTCCATATCTTAGATACAGGCCATTCTTGGGGAACACTGTGTGCAGTACATACAGTACAGTCCAACTGAAAGGGAAATGTAATTAGGATATTTCACTATAAAGTTTGATGACTTATGCAGCTTTCTCCTCATGGAGAAAGCTCACAACATAGGGGGAGTCTGTTTCTTTAGAGAGGCTCTGCTGTTGACCAATGCTCCAAGACTCTTTTGTAGAAGATTCAGCATTTTCCTTGTGCTTGGGGGCATCTGCCTCATGGTCCTTATTCATCCAGTAAACAGATATTTACTGAGCACCTACTATTTATCTGGCATTATACTAGTTAATGGAGCTACACCAGTGAACAAAAACAGACGCTTACACCCTGGTGGTGCTTACATTCTGGGGAGAAAACGGGCATTAAATTAATCAAACAGCCTCATTAATGTGTGCAAAAGAGTTCAGTACGTGAGTCTAACATAATTAATGAAATCAGAGAGGGCTTCCCTAAACAAGCATATGATGAGCTGAAATTTGAAAGATGGAGAAGAGTCTTAGATGAAGGAGGAGATAGTAGGAAGTACTTCAGGCAGTGGAATAGCATGTTATGCAAATTTCTTGTGGTAGGAGGAAGAGAAGCAAGGATGAGAAAATTAAAAGCTAGTAGAGAAGGTTGGGTGAAATGAAGATGGATAGGTAGGGAGCCAGATTCTGCAAGGAGGTAAGGTTTGTTCTCGTCAAGGCATTTTAAGCCCTCAAGCAAGAGGAAGCCACCAAATGGCTTTAAACAGGGGAAGGATGGAACGTGACTTGCTAGAATGTGGGGGACAGATTTGGAGAGATATGTAAGAGGCAAAATCAGCTTGACTTGATGTTGGATTCAGTGGGGTTGAAGAAATGCAGGTGCCAGTAATAACCCCCAGTTTCTGAACTGCATAACTGAGAGAAAGGAGTTGTAGTTAAGAGTGGCAGGGAGACCTGGAGAAGGATGCTGTTGAGGAGGAGTAGATGGTATGATTATGATTATGAGTTTGGTTTTTGATATGCAAAGTCCGAGGTGCCTTTGGGGCCATCCCTCCTTGCAGAACATAAATCAAATTGGAAAGGTTTTATATACCAGGGTATGGTATAGAACACAAAGCCCCTGATTTCAGTTTTATTCCGGATAGAAGTTCAAATTCAGCAAAAGCAACTTGCAGAGCAAGATGTCAAGTAGATTTGTTACACATTCTCCTCTTCCATGCATTTCAGGTCATTGTTCTTTAATTCTGAATTTTTTTTTTTTTACCTTTGATTCTTAAAGTCATTTTATATTTATCAAAATGTTGTCCAGAAGAGCCAAATAAAGTATGTTCATCAAAGAATGGTTTCTAAAGAGACTCAAAGAGAGGTGACACATTTTGGATAAATCTCCTCAGAAGATGGATAGTAACAAAGATTTCTGTGCATTGTTGCATTCAGTAGGGAAAGTGGATACTTGAAAATAAAGGCACTTTATCAAAAACATTGATTTCTAAAGCTATTATGTATTGCGAAGGTGGTTTTGAATAGTGATTTGGAACAAAAAAAGCATCTCCAAAGCGTGATGTATTAGATGGTCCTCTACATAAAACAAAAGAACTATAAATCACTGTCTTCCCTATAAATTTGATTTTCCCAAACCCAACTAATTTGCAAAATTCTTAAATATTTTAGTATATTCGAGGGAACATATATAACAAAAATCATTTAAGGACCTTAGACAGAATAGTATGCAGCTTTTTAAAGTAATGTTTATGAAGAGTTTTAAAGAATAAGATACAATGCTTATGGTGTATTAGATATAAATACAACATTAAAAACTTTACATATTTTAATTCTGTGCAACTATGAGCATTTAGAACAAAGACTGCAAGGAAATACAATGTAATATTACAATGCTACATGGTGGAATCATAGGTGATTTTTTTCAGATGAAAGAAGCTTCTGAATATGAATTTATTGCATGCTCATAAAAAGTTCAAGCAATTTAGAAAATTAAATGAAATTAACTCCAGATCCCACTAGCCAGAAGCAACCATTAAAAACATGATGGAGAACATGTTTCCAGACCAGTGCTGTCAACAGAAATTTTTGGTGATGCTGGGACTATTCCAAATCTGAGCTGTCCAATATCGTAGCCACTAGCTACACATGGCTATTGAATACTTGAAATGTGGCTAATGCAATTTTTAATTTGGTTGAATTTAAATTAATTCAGATTTAAGTAGCAATATGAGGCCAGTGTCTACCAAGTTGAATGGTACAGTTCTAGACATTTCTCTACATAGACACACACACACACACACACACACACAATTTTACATAAATAGAATCAGTGTAAACATACTTATTTGTAACTTGACTGCTTACTGATATACTGATAAAATATTTATAAATATAGAAATATATTTCCCTCTTAATTTGGTTCTATAGTATTCTACTATATAGATGCACCATAATATATTTAACACATTTCTCATCACTGGACAGGTGTTATTATTATAAACAATGCTTCAGTGAGCATCTGTGTGTGTGTGTGTATATATAGTGTATGCATACATATATAATTGAATACTTGAATGATAATTTACTTAGGATAAATTCCTGGTATGTAATTGCAGGGCCAAAGGTATTGATATTTCAATTTACGATACTTATAGCATATGAGATCACCTACATAGGTTATTGACAATTTTTTTCATCTTTGATAGTCTGCTGAAAAAATAGAATATCTTGTTACTATTTTTATTTTTGTTTTAAAATGACTAGTTATGGGAAATATCTATTCTTATTTATTGGCCATTCACATGTCTTTTAGAGTAGAAAGAGTTTGTTAAGGCTATAATCCCCCTATTCAAGTAGGATGTTCTTTTTTTTCTTATTGATTTATAAGCAGCCTTTTTCGGGCTGTTTAAGTGTTTATTGACCCTTTGCCCGACATATATGTTGTAATATTTCTTTCAAATGTATCATTTGGTTTAATGCCAAATGATGTGGTATTTTCTCCTATAGAAATTTAATTTTTTGATATTTAGTTCTATCAATATTTTCACTATAATTTTTCTGATTTATTGCCATGTATAAAAAAGCTTTCCTTACCTTGATATTATAAAAATATTCCATTTACAGGAATTTATTTTCTCTTCATCATGTTATGTACTTTATAAATGTTTACAAGATCCATGAACTCATGTCCTTACTATAATATTGAGAAAAATATAAACATAAAATCATTTTTCAAAACACCTGAGAATCAAGTTTTCAGGGAACTTGTGGTGATAGTTTCTTTTCAATCTATACATCAAGACTTACAAATGCTAAATCTTTTATAAGAATCTTATGATATGGATTGAAAGTTAGATATTAGCACAGAAGGGAGCCACCTATTAGACCATATTCTGAATTTCCCCTTGTGAGATTTTCATAATACACACAGGCATGCTAAACAGACATGGCTAATATCCCTGGAGTTCAGTACCCAAATGCTGTCCATTGTTAAACTCATCACCCCCAGAAAACTCTAAAACAGCTCTGCAATTGTTATGCTCTAATACCTGAGCACTTGAATGAAAATATCATAATTGATAGTTGTGGTCATTGATGTCATTTTATATGATTGCTGTTTAGGCTAAGTGTGTGGCACACAGTTCCTTATACATAGAAGAAATTACAAATTTAGCATGGTATTGGACGGTATTGGGCACTTCTTGTGGGGCCTTTCAACATATTATTTTTTCTTTTAGATAAATAAAGAGACAAGCATTTAGACATTTCATGTATGCAATAGAGCCAGTATCCACAGTTCCAAGCTCTATTGCTTTATCGTTAAATATAAAGCAAACAGAATGGACTTGTACTCACTCACACATCTCACATCCAGATCTGTCTCTGCTCACTTGTGTGTTAAGCTGGGCCATGTCTGAGGGTAACACTTAAATCTGGTTATCTAGTTAGAACCCCAAAGTCTTCCTGAAAAGTCATTAAGAGATGGTGACTTTCTTCAGATTGTCTCAGAAAATGTCTTTCTTGTGGGTATAGCTCAGGGGTAGAGTATTTGACTTCAGAAAATGTCCTTTTTATAGAAAGAAGTATGACTGTGTCATTAATTAGGCTGGTAGTTCCATTTTTGTGTAATGAAGCTCTGCTAGGGAAGGGGCTTTAAACTCTCAAGAGCACAGGGGAGGCTATGGAGACCTAGACAACCTGATATATGTGGCTCAATCAGTAACTGGGGCAGAAGGGTCTAAGGTAACCTACAGATCTATGGGGTTTAGTGGATGCACAACAATCCAATGAACCTATGGAGCACAGGACATTTAATCCCTCTGGAATATGTAAACCAGAGTGTAGCTGGACTTCCTGGTGAAACCTCTAGAATTTTACTACAGGGAGTTGGGTTGAGCAGTGAAACAACCATTGTTGCTATGCCACCCTTCCTCCATCCAATGGACGGCAAAGATGAGGGCTTGAGAGCTGCCTTCTCCAAAGCTGACTTGTGGATCTTTATGTCATAGAATCCCAGGAAAACTGAACGTTTACTGAAGTGACCTTTCCTACAATAATTGATTCACCTATATGCAAATGAATGTTCCAGGGGCTCTACCGATACCATAAACATACTTTTTCATTTGTGTTTTTTATTCATTCAACAATCTTTACGCCTTTATTGCCATTTTCTATACCAGGGTTATGTTTATGAATGTGGCTCAGTCTTTGCCTCAAGCTTCTAATGATCTGGTAGCAGAGAATATGTTTATTTAAATTAAAACTTCTCATCCCTATCATAATGAGCTGGGACCCTTACCTCACACTATATGCAAAAATCAATTTGAAATTTATCATAGACCTAAATGTAAGAGCTAAAACTCTAAAGATCTTAGAAAAAATCTAGGTATAAGTCATTAAGATCTTGGGTTAGGCAATGGTTTCTTACATAACCAAGAGGACAAGTAACAAAAGAAAATATAAATAAATTGAACTTTATAAAAAACAAAAACTTCGTGCTACAAAGGACACGATCAAGAAAGTAAAAAGACAACCAAGAGAATGGAAGAAAATATTTATGAATTCTATCTGAAAGGAATTTGTCAAATAAACTGCTGGTGGGAAGGTAAAATGTCACAGCCAATTTGGAAAACAGTTTGCAATTCCTTAAGATGTTAAACACAGCCATCATATGACCCAGCAATTACGCTCTTAGGTATACACCTATGAGAAATGAAAACACGTCCACACAAAAACTCATACTTGAAAGTTCATAGCAGCATTTTTCATAATAGCCAAAAAGTAAAAACAAGCCAAATGTCTATCAACTGACGAATGGAAAATCAAATATGATATATACATGCAACTGAGTACTATTTGACAATTAACAGCAATGAAGTACTGTTATATGCTACAACATGGATTAACCTTGAAAACATTATGCTAAGTGAAAGAAGCCAGTCACTATATACCAGGTATTAGGTTGGTATAAAAGTAATTGCAGTTTTGGCTATTACTTTCACGAGCAAAAACAGCAATTACTTTTGCACCAACATAATATTATATGATTCTATTTATATGAAATTTCTAGAATAGTTAAACACATAGAGACACAAAGATAAATGGTTACCAGGGTCTGGGAAGAGGAAGGAAGGAAGAGTGCTTATTAATGAGTAGGGGGTTTCTTTTTGGAGTGATGAAAATATTCTAAAATTATATACTGATGCTCATTTCACATCTATGAACATACTAAATATACTAAAAATCACTGAATTGTTCACATTAGAAGGGTTAATTTATTGGTGTGCAAATACAGATATTCACCCTAAAGTACCTGTGCACCCTTTGTGATGTGTATACCATGCTTTGAAAACAGTTGCTTCAGAACACATGTATGAGGCTGGCCATAGTGGTCAGACACCTGTAGCTGGCTGACCACCTACTTGGTGGACTGAGGAAGGAGGATTGCTTGAGCCCAGGAGATTGAGATTTCAGTGAACTATGATCACAGCACTGCACTTAAGCCTGGGTGACACAGCACGACTCCCATCTCTTAAAAAAAAGAACCATGTGTAAATCATGGAATTCAGTGTGTTTGAAGACAACTTCAAAATATTTTTACTCTTGACAGATGCTCAAGTTTTCTTGGCCTAATAATAGGTGGTAAATTGCAGAGAAAAAAGATGGTTAAAATAGCAGAGACTGACTAGATAGATGCGTTGGAATCAGCAGTTATAACATGCACAGCTTTCGAAGGACACATTTAGCTTGGCATAATGACTTTTAATTCTTAACCCTCTTGAACTGTACCTCACTATTCTTGCCTCATCCAACTGCTGGAGCATTTTCAAACTTTTAATCTCCTCATTCTGATGCTCTAAGTCACAAATATTAATGTTTGAACCATGTCTTGTATTTTTGGGAAATGTATAGTTATGACATAAGCCAATCTATTAGGTTGGTGCAAAAGTAATTGCAACTTCTGCCATTGAAAGTAATGGCAAAAACCGCAATTGCTTTTGCACCAACCTAATAAAATCTGTAGCCTCATCTCCAATAGCTAAGACTCTTTTTGCTCTGTTGACATGCCTATTGCATATATGAAAAGTTGGAGGAAATTAACACTTTTAAATCAATAAAGTTTTTCTTATTTTGGCAGGGAATAAGAGAAGGGCATTTAACTTCCCCTTAGCTCTGAAAGCCCTAGGGATGTTAGGGCCAGTTTGCTGGGGTATATTTAAAAGATTAAGATGCTTATATTTATACATCTTAATACATTCAGGAGCTAATAGTGCCAAATTACAGAGGCCATCACTGTTGTGCAATTGATGATTGCTGCAGTCTTCTGATTATGGTAAAATAGTGAATTCATTCAAATTTAAGAAACTGTAATTAAAATAAAGCTCTATCTGGAACCCAAAAAATTACCTCCAATATTTTTATTTCTTATCCTCATTCCTTCATTTATTTCTTCAGAAAACGTTTGAGTTGCTACACTGTGCATGTGGCTATGCCAACTGACTCATATTTGTGCTTTCATAAAACACATTTATGAAACATTTTATAAAAAGCATTAGTGTCTTATGCAGGAAAATACTCTATAAATCTAAGTATCCTTATCTAAATATCAGGAACTATTTTCTTATTTGAATTACTTAACAGATGTCACATGATAATGTAAAGCTATCTAATTTGGGTGAGGAATGGGATGTTACATGATAAAGTATGTTTTGAGGCAAAACAAGTTTGCCCTGTGGGTATACCCTTTTCCTTGAAGCCAGAGTTGATTTCCAGCTCATTTTAAACTCCATTTAGGACGTTGAGTAAAGAGAGTAATTATGTTTACCAACCACATGGTAGAGCCCAAAATCTTTACAGAATCCCCAAGCTCATTTTCAAAGAAATTTTAAATTTGCATGTGATATTAGGTCCTAGACTATGTAAAAATGGAAGCTTTTAAATTACACATATGATTTAAATTTGGCGCTCTCTCTAGCTATTTTAAACATGTATTTATGGGTTTATTTTTAAAGAAATAACATGCATGCATTAAAGAGCACAGAATGCATTAATTTTAAGTATACAACTTGCTGACCTTTACATTTTACACATCCTGTAACGACACCCAGGTACACAGAGATAGAGCACACTCCCAGCTCCCTGTATGTTCTAGTCATTAAAAAAAATTACTGGACGAGTAAAAATTGTATATATATACATGGTGTACAACATGATGCTTTGATATATGTATTCACTGTGGAATGGCTAATTCAAACTATTTAACATAAGCATTACCTCATATGCTCATCAGTTTGGGGGATCATTTTTATATCCAACTTTTACAAATTCTAATTCTTAAATTTCTCAATCTATTCATTTTTAAAATCATCCTGACTATACCCATTCATTCACTCACTGATTCATCCAATACATATTTAATGAAGGCAAAACATGTGTCAGGCACATGTAAATAACACATATAATGCTTACAGGTAGAAGAACAATAAACAAACAACTGTAATGAACAAGAGCATTTCAGAGAAGAAGTCAATGAAGAAAATAAAATGGGGTAGGGTAAAATAATGAGTGGCTTGGGGTAGGAACATTAGATAAAAGAAAAAGGGGTTACACCAAAGTCTGGAGAAGAGAAGAAAGTTCCAGGAGGTGCTGGTACGCTGGGGTGGGAATGGATTGACTTGCTCCAGGAACACAGAGTCCAGAGAGGCTGGAACATAGCCAGAGAGCAGCACAGTGATCTGTGAGGAGGTGGTTGGGGCAAAGGGCAAATTTTAGGCCAACTCACAAGAGCTCTTAGAGGAATGGAGTTTAGATTTCTATTTGAAACACAAAAGAAGTCTGTTAGGTTTAATGTAGGGGAGTGAAATGATTTAATTTATATTTTTGGAAGATCACTTTGTCTGCCATGTGCAAAACTGGAGGCAGGAAGCCAATTAAGAGGCTATTTCAATTGAGTCTATTTCATGGAGGTTGGACTAATGTGAGGTCTATGGAGATGGAGAGAAGTGGATGCCTTGGATGCAATTTGGATATGGAGGCAATAGGCCTGGCTGAGGAAAGGGATGTGGGGCTGTGGTAGATGGTGCTGAGGGAAAGAAAGAAATTCAGGATAATTCCCAGGTTTTGGCATTATAAATGGGGGATACTGTGTTGTTATTTATCAAGCCTGATATTAGGGAAAGCTATGGATTTAGAATTGGGAACCATCTCCTGCTTAAACTGTTAGAACAACTCCCTTATGGGTGTCTACTTTTAGGCATGCTCCCCAACAATTCATTCTAGAATAACAGCAATTAGCAAAACTGATCCAAAAGCAAGGGAAATTTTTAACAACAGATCAAAAATTAAGAAAGATCTTGAAATACTTTTCAAAGTGTTGTCATAAAGAAATGTTCAGGGCTTATAAAGGTTTGAGAGGAATTCTGTCAATCTATCACAACAAGGATAAATTCTACATTTAGTAATAAAATAAATAGATGTAGAACTTTTTAAGTTTATGAAACCATCAAGTCCCTCATTCAAAGCCTGACACAGTTAATGTAAGAACAGACAACATGGGCCATCTCACTTACGAATATAATTGTAAATATCCTAAAAAAGACACTACCATATTGAGTTGGGTAGATACGGCACTAATAATAATTGTGATCATACTAGTGGTAGTCATATAATATTGATCAAGTTTATTCTGTGTCAGGCACCTTGTGGATTTTTTTTTTTTTTTTTTTTTTTTTTTTTGCCTTTCGAGGGAGATGCTGTTACTGTCTTTCTTCTTTTAGAGGAGGAAATGAAGGCACAGAGAGGTAAAATAACTTGCTCTGTTTATGCCCCTAGTTGGATAAACTTATTTTGCAAGTCCATGGAGAAAGTACTGTGTTATTTAATAAGTGATTAAAAAATTTAATTATTTGGAAAAATTAACTTAGATCTTTTTACTATCTCACAGATCATATTGATGTTCAAATAAAGAGTTAAATGTAAACAACAAAACCACAATGATGAAACTATAGGAAAATTTGTATATAATATTGGAATAGGAAGGCAACACTGTGAAAGAGAACACTGAACATAAAATGTTTAAGTAGCCAAGTCATGGAATCAAGCCAAGTGCCCATCAATGGATGACTGAATAAAGAAAATGTGCTATATGGGCACTATAGAATACTACACAGCCAGGAAAATCGTGAAATCATGTCTTCTGCAGCAAAATGGATGAAGCTGGAAGCCATTATCCTAAAAGAAATAACTCAGAAACAGAAAATCATATACCACATGTTCTCACTTACAAGTGAGAGCTAAGCCATGGGTACACATGGACAGAAAAATGACCACAATAGACACTGGGTACTCCTAATGTGGGGAGGATGAGAGGACAGTGAATGTTGAAAAATTACCTATTGGATATGACATTCACTTTTTGGGTGGTGGGTACACTAGAAGCCTAAACCTCAGCATTATGAAACTTATCCATGTAACAAATCTACACATGTACTCCTGAGTCTGTTTTTTAAAAAAGAAAGAGAGCTTAAAAAAAAAAGAAAACATGAAACATAAAATAAATATTAAAATCAAAATTAACAAAAATACAATAAACTGGAAGAACTATTTGACAAAGAGAAAGGTTGATGTTTCTAGTATAAACAGAGATACTGCAAATCAATATATTTGAAAAATATTCAGCAAAAGCACAAAATATTGGTGTAAGGATGTTATATTTTAAAGAAAAATGAAGTAATAAGTATGTTCAACTATGAGGAATTCAAAATTAATCAAGTGAACTAAGTCTATAGATGGAAATACTATACGGCCTTAAAATGATATTTATATTGTAGAAGAATACCTCTTGTTAAGAAAAAAAATCTGATATGGTAAGGGAAAATAGGTTTTAAAATGGAATATGCTGTTATGTTATTAACTGTACTCTATATATGTGTGATATGTGTTCACACATACATATATACTCTCTCAAGATACAACAGATTTTACTTCTCAGTTCTGAGAGTGTGGGAAATTGTATTTTTCATGTATTTTATGATATTTCCAGTATTCTATATAGTAATGTATTATGTATTACAGTAATATATAGTAATGTATTATGTCTATAATAGATGTGTATGGGGGGGAGTTACACGGTTATATAGTAAAATCAAATGTTACTTCAAGCCTTCATTGGTTTATGTTTTTTTACATTTAGTGAAACTTCATAGGATCAGGGATTTTAAAAAAATAAATTTACTTAAAAAAAATCCCCAGTGATATTTATAACAAATATGCTCAGTAGCTAACAAATCCTCTACCCAGAAAAGACAACACCCAAGACCTTAGTGTTGCACAATTCCAGGAGGCATCCTCAGATCATATTATAAAATAAAATATTCTATATTACATTTCATAAGAAATAAAATTCTATTCGTACAATACAATGTGAATTGACCTCTTGAATTGCCCAACATGAGGGTAGAGGTACTATAAGATATTGCCTGAAATTTAATTTTAAAAGCCTGGTTTTTACTCTTCCTGCCTCTTTTATACTCCTCACCCTAACAATGATAGACAACCAAATAATGCTTTCCCTTGTTTTGCTTGTAGTTGAAAACTATTGTTGGCTGATCAAGAAATTCTAACGAGAAACTTTCCATGAAAAGTACTCATATCACAGCTTTATAGATACTCTGTTTTATATATTTACTTGGGAAACCTTAGTAATTGTGTAATTAGAATGCATCATATCATATGTGTAAAAAAAGAGTTAGGACATACTCAAAAAAGAATGATTAAGAATTGGAAATTGTTTAATCTACAGATTTCTTTAGACTGGCACATTTAAAACACTTGAGTTTCATTTATATTGCATATTTTTAAAAACAAGGTGAAATTTACATAACACAAAAGATCAAAGTAACCTTTTATTTTCTGAGACAGGGCCTCACTCTGTCTCTCAGGCTGGAGTGCAGTGGTGTGATCCTGGCTCACTGCAACCTCCGCTTCCCGGGTTCAGGGGATTCTCGTGCCTCGGCCACCCAAGTAGCTAGGATTACAGGCACGCGCTACCATACCTAGCTAATTTTTGTATTTTTAATAGAGACAGAGTTTCACCACGTTGGCCAGGTTGACCTCAAACTCCTGGCCTCATATGATACACCTGCCTCAGCCTCCCAAAGTGCTGGGATTACAGGCATGAACCACAGCGCCCGGCCAAAAGTAATCATTGTTAAAAATGAAGAATCCAGTGGCATTTAGCACATTCACAAGGCTGTGCAACCACCACCTCTATCTAGTTCCAAAATACTATGAACACCCCAAAATAAAATTCTGTACCCATTACGCAGTTGAAATCGCCCACTTTGACCTGTCCAACACGAAGGATCATCAGATTGAAAGCTGTTAAGTGGTAGCATTATTGGTTAGTGTCAAGTTGAAACACTAAATTTACAAAAGTGGTTCTCAAACTTAGTTGTGCATCAGAATTACCTGGAGGATTTGTTAAAACACACATTGCTGGGTCCAACCCCAGAGGTGCTGATTCAGTGAGGCGAGGCCTGAGATTCTGTATTTCTAACAAGTTCCCAAGGGACGCTGATGTTGCTGGTCTAGGGACTGAGAGGAACACTAATCTGTGTATTTAGACACAGCTGAATTGACAAGCATGGCCTCTGTGTTGAAGGCTCCCTCCTCTTTGTAGAGAGAGCAGTGGCCCATTTGGAGCCAGCTGGTGATGCTAAAACCCACACCCTGGGATTACCAGAAAGGTCGCTTGAATTGCATCTAGGAGTCCCACTTTAGGCAAAGTGCAAATGTTAACCTGATTTTGGACAGGAGCCACTTTGACAACCTTAAACATTGAACTTAGCCATAGATTTAGAGAGATGTATATAAAAGAGAGGTACTTGATACCTGAGATGTAGTTTTAGTTATAGATGCCATTCAGAGAGAGTGAAAGTCAATGAGAAAAGAGAAAAGAAAATCTTGTATTTCTTTCCTGGTGCATTTCTTTAAATAACAAGCATGCTAACTTTGAGAGAAAATCGAATTTATTTTTGCTAGAGCATTTGTCCTGTTTTTCATACACAGTAGACGTTTCATTTTCTGTGTTTTGGTGTCCTTAATATAATGCAAATCATCCTGCTGTACAAACCATGTAATACTTTAACAATGAGTTTTATATATCTGGGGCTTTACAAAAGTAAGCCATGCTGAGGACAAAAAACAAAACAAAACAAAACAAAACAAAACAAACAGACAAAATGCTGGGCTTCTACCAGAGAAGCTTCAACTGCACCACACCTCTGAACGCCAGCTCTCCTTCAAACATGCATTTAGGAAAATTTTATTTCTTGGTAAGAACAGAAACTTTCTCAACTAACATATCTACTTTTAACTATGCTTTCAGTTTCTCTTTCATAAGCCACAGAAATTAAACTCCCTTTAAATAGAAAGGTCTACACATTTGACATCACTGTAATTAAAGCAGTTTAACTTGCAGCACACAGGTTTTCTAAATCATCAGGAACAATAGCTCAAGAAGAGAACAATTAAGCAAAATTTTGAACACTTTTTTGAGCACTCACTCTGCTTGCCCTTTAAATGACAGAGGCTTTTCTGTTAATATTCTTTGACCTGAATGCATTCCTCAATTAGGATTCTGAAGAATTTGATTGGGTTTCAGCTAGAATCCGTAACCTCTGGTTAATCATCGTGTATTACACGGCTTGTGGATAAAATATATTTGGACAGGGATAGATAAGTCTATTCATGTTAATTCACCATTGACATTCAGGGCTTAATTCAATTTTCAGAAGTGATGATATCCCTGGCATTTCAGCAAGTCTATTTTAATTAATATCTCTACACCTCTTTAAATACCATTTTGTATTTTATACACCTGCTTTAAATTAAGGCAGTGTAAGGTCTGTTATAAAAGCCTCTATTCTAGGAATATCAAGAGTCAACCTTGCTTTTGATTAAAACAAAAAACTTGGTGGTGGTGTCATATACTCTTCTTTATTTAGAATATCCATCATTATGGATGGATACTTTGGACAAAATTATACTTTGTCTCATAGGTTCAGCTTTTCAAACTAGCCTTATGAGAAAACTTTAATTCTTATCTGAGGCTAGAGAAGATGGTATCCAGTGGAAATACAATAAGTGACATTGGAGGACCATCAGATGTCCTAAAACGTGGAAGCCATCAAGACCTAAGAGATAAAAGGTGATGATGGTGAATGTGTTGGTGCTGCAAGGGAGGAAAAGAGGAAGGGACTGATAGACAGAGCTGTAGAAGAAAACAGCTGCAACACTTCCAGAACAAGCCTTGTCTCAAAACAAGGGGATATCATACCAGTTAACACTAGCAGGCTAAGACAAATTTTCCATCTCAAACTTGGCGCTCTATCAATGTCTGATAGCTTTGTAGCAAACATTAATCCATCTGCTTTATTCTAGTGCAAAGAAAACTTGCTCAGAGGTATTCTAGTTTGGGAATGAATAACCTGGGTGAGTCCTGGCTTTGCACATCACAGTCATATGGTGGCAGTCACTCAACTTTTCCATTTCCTCCTCTACACAAGGGCTCAGACAGCACCCTTCGGAGGCTTACTGCTTAGCAGTCGGTGATCAGTACAAATTAGCACATAGGAAGTGCTCAAGAAATGTTACCTTTTAACATTTCTGTTATTACCCTTATTATTTTAAGCCTATAATATACATTTTCACAATGGGCATCACAAGTCTGGGAAATAAATTAAAAACCAACTCACATGCTCTCACTTTTAAATGGGAGCTAAATAATGAGAACACATAGACACATAGAGGGAAACAACACACAATGGGACCTATCAGAGGGTGGAGGGTGGGAGGAGAAAGAGGATCAAGAAAAATAACTAATGGGCACTAGGCTTAATACCTGGGAGATGAAATTATCTGTACAACACCCCATGACACAAGTTTACCTATGTAACAAACCTGCACACATACCCCTGAACTTAAAATAAATGTTAAAAACACCCTCAATTTTCTCTCTACTTCTTTGGTATGTTTAGGTTATTTTTAGCCTCTTAAAAGTATTCTGTTGCTTCTTATATTTTGTATAGACATATTAATTGCCTTTAAAAAATCTATGTATTACACCTAAGATGCATATGTTATGTAGTCTATATATACTTTTGAATGAAAATTCACAGATGCATCTTTAAAAAGACACCTAAGTGTTAGAATATGGGATACAAAATTAAGACCTAATTTAAAAACAATTCAAAGCTTTGTAAAATGATTTATTCCTTTAAGAAATGCCTTTTTAAACACCTAATTTGGGCAAGGAACTCTGTTATCTAAGAATGAATTAGAGATGTGCTTAGTGTCTAATGGAGACCAGATACACTTGGTGAAATATTTTCTTTCTAAAAGAGGTAATTTATCTGCTGTGCTATTTATAAAATGCACTTAAAGCACTGAGTTCATATTGATGTCATTGTCTTAAAAGTGACTTTTTGTTTGTTTGTTTCCTCAAAGATATACTAAGGAGTTTTTTTTTGCAAGTCAATGTACAAAAAGACACTGCAATGAGTGGAGAATCAACAGTGCTCTCAGAACTTTGCTCTCAGAAAACTTAAGTTAGTTACCAGGCACTAAGTTGCTACTCAAAATGTGGTTTGTGGACCAGCAGCATCACATCTCCTGGGAACTAGGTAGGGATGCAGAATCTCAGGACCGCCCCTAACCTACTTAATCAGGTTCTGCATTTTAACAAGATCCCCACGTGATTTGCTTGCACATGAACGTTTGAGAAGCCCTGATTGAAGGCAATATATTGCAGCATGGTGGAGTAGCCCAGGAACACCAAGGACCAAACTTAAAAATCCGGATTCCTAAGTCCCATTCCAGACAGAATCTTCAGGAGGGCAACAAGTTTCTCAAGAGAGTTTTATTTTCAGTCAAGTTTAGAATACATCAAACAGAAGCTATAAACTGATGTTCTAAAATAACATGGATCTGGGCTAGGCATGAGGGCTCATGCCTGTAGTCCTAGCACTTTGGGAGGTTAAGGTGGAGGATTGCTTAAGGCCAGAAATATTGCTTGAGGCAGGGAGTTCAAGACCAGCACGGGCAATATAGCAAGACCCTGTCTACAAAAAAATTAAGCTGTACTGCCAGCTACTGAGTAGGCTGAGGGTGGAGGATCACTTGAACCCAGGAGGTTGAGGCTACAGTGTGCTATGATTGCACCACTGCATTCTAGCCTGGGTAAGAGAGTAAGACCCTGCCTCTAAAATAAAATAAAATTACACAGATTTGGGCTTAAATGTCAGGCCTGTGTCTTTGGAAAAAGTAAGCCTCAGTTTCCTCCTAATAATAGAATCTTCCCCGAAAAATGTCACAAAATAAGCAAAGTTCATAAAATTCCTGGTATATAAAATGATACATTCTTAGTTATCAAAATTAGTATTGCAAAATTACTATCACTGTTACTTATAAAGACACCTCTCTCCCCCCATTAAAAAAAAAATCAAATAAAAACAAAAGTAAAATACCAGTCACAGTAATGTTTATTTTCAGTAGAAACAATGTCAGATTATCATTGGTATTATACTAAGGACTTCAAAAATTTATAATGTTCATTTTGTGGGCAAAAATGTAACTGGGAATAAAAGCCTACATGGGGCTGGATGTGGTGACTCACACGTATAATCCCAGCACTTCGAGAGAGACTAAGTCAGGAGAATTGATTGAAGCCAAGAGTTGAAAGCCAGCCTGGGGAACATAGCAAGACCCTGTCATCACACACACACACACACACACACACACAGTCTCTCTAATTAGCTGGGCATGGTGGCTCGTGCAGGTAGTCCTGGCTATTTGGGAGACTGAGGCAGAAGGATCGCTTGAACCTGGGAGGTTGAGGCTGCAGTGAGCCATGATCTCGCCACTGCACTCCAGTCTGGGTGATGGAACAAGACTCTGTCTCTTAAAAAAAGTATACATTTAAGATGGGAGAGTGGGGCCTGTGAGTGAGAGAGTGGGGGCAAAAGATGGGGAAAGGTCTGGGCAATAGTACTTACTCAGCAGGCAAGAATGTCTGGGCTTGGAATCAGACAAATCTGGACTCAACCCTGGGTGTGTGATAGAAGATCCTGGAAACTTTAAAAAATGAGGGGTCTGGATCCCACCCTCAGAGATTCTGATTAACTTGCCTGGGTGCAGTCTGGGTTTCTGGAGTCTCACGAGCTGCTCAGGGGGCTCTAATGTGCAGCCAATGTTGAGAATGGCCACTGCAGGGCCTTCCCTGCAGAATCATTGTGATGTTTACATCAGATAATATATGGTGAGCATTTAACATAGAGTCTTCGCCCTCAGTGTTACTGCTAGATTAAAAACAAAAATACAAATTGAGCATTCTGAATCCAAAACTCCAACATCTGAATGCTCCAAAATCTGAAAGTTTTTGAGTGTTGATATGATGCCACAGTGGAAAATTCCACTCCTGATCACATGTGACGAGTCACCGTCAAAATACAGGTGCACAACACACAGTTTATTTGGCTTCTCCAAGGGAAAAAAAAACCCCCTCTCAGGCCCTGCTGCAATATATATTTTGCCCTTATCTAGATGCCCTCATGTAAGCGTTGGCCAGAACAATTAATAAAATGGCACGTATGCCGGCCAGACATGCCAACAATAGGTTCCCCCATGATGTTCCATATGAAGCCAAGATCTGCTTGCATTACTTTTTGCTTATTCTCTGCTCTGTATAGATATTGTTGAAAATGTCAAAAAGGCCTACAGATACCTCTATGGGTAATATTGACAAAATACAAGTAATCTGGTGATGCTACTGTGCTGCTCAGTTATCCTGAACACATTTTTTTATTGTATTAATGGTTTGTCATATTTGTTACTAGGTACTTAGGTGTGAATAAGTGTAAGAAAACAATTGCTCATCAGTAACATAGAAATCCAGAGACAGGGATGCTAGTGGCCAAAGACTGGCCACATGGTCTTGAGATACTGTAGTGACACATTTGCTTTCTGATTGTTTAGTGCAGAAAACCTTTATTTCATGCACAAAACTATTTAAAATAGTGTATAAAATTACCTTCAGGCTATATGTATAAGGTGTATATGGAACATAAGTGAATTTCTTGTTTAGACTTGGGTTCCATCCCTTGAAATACTCTGATGTATATGCAAGAATTCCAAAACCTGAAAACATTTGAAATTCAAAACACTTCTGGTCCTGAGCATTTCAGATACGGGATACCCAACCTGTAGTGGTTATTGTTACTGTAATATTTGGGATGACCAGCAAGTTGCATGTTGTGTAATATGTTTCTCAGTCAACCCCCAAAATATGCAAAGAGCTATGTATAATACTGATACCTGTCCCTGAAAGGTGTACAATCTGAAGCAAAGACAGGGGAAAAAAGTGCTTAACAACAAATGTTTCTCAGGTGGAAATTCCCATGTGGGCTCTACAGTGCAAAGTATATCTACTGCAAGTCTCAAAAAATAACATCTCTTAGGTGCCCTGCGTGTGAATACAGTTTACTGACACCTTCGCTCCATACCTACAGCTGGACGTTCTACTTGGGCAAGCATTGAATTTAAATTGTACCGTAGGAAGTCAGTTTCCCTTTCCCTTACCTTCTAAATTGGAATCTTACCAAACGGAGTTAGATGAAAAATAAAGCTCTTTGATTCTTTATGTTCTTTAGTGTTGCAGGACACACAGAAGTTTTTTTGGGGGTGTTTCTTTTATGCTTATTATCTACTTTGTCTCCCTGGTGACTAACTAAACCCATGTGGTAAGCAGAATAATGGCTCCCCAAAGTTGTCTATGTCTTAATTCTGGAAACCTGTGGATGTGTTAGGTTACATGGCAAGGGAGTATTAAGGTTGAAGATTAAATTAAGCATGCTAGTCAGCTGATCTTATACACCATGGAATACTATGCAGCCATAAAAAGGAACAAGATCATGTCCTTTGCAGGGACATGGATGGAGCTGGACGCCATTATCCTCAGCAAACTAAGGCAGGAACAGAAAATCAAACACCTCATGTTCTCACTTACAAGTGGGAGCTGAACAATGAGAACACATGGACACAGGGAGGGGAAAAACACACACTGGGGCCTGTTGGAGGGTAGGGTAGGGGGAGGGAGAACATTAGGAAACATATCTAATGCACGCTGGGCTTAATACCTAGGTGATGGGTTGATAGGTGCAGTAAATTACCATGGCACACATTTACCTATGTAACAAACCTGCACATCCTGCACATGTACCCCAGAACTTAAAAATTAAAACAAAAATTTAAGGTAGGATTACTCTGGATTATCCAGGTGGGTCCAATGGAATCATGAGGGTCCTTTACAGTGGAAGAGGGAATTTGAATAAAGAACCAGAGAGATGTCAGTATGAGAAGGACTCAGCCTAACCTTGCTGCCTTTGAAGTTGGAGGAAGGGGTCTATGAAGTTGGAAAAGACAAGGAAACAGATTTTCCCCCAGGGCCTCCAGGAAGAAATGCACCTGCTGGCACCTTGATCTTAGCCAAGTAACCTCTACATCAGACTTCTGACCTATAGAATTGTCAAATAATAAATGTGTGCTGTTTTAAGTCACTGAGTTTGTGATAATTTGTCACAGCCGCAATAGAAATAGCAACAAGAAAAAATACTGAAGAGCAAAGAAAAAGATGACATCGATTTTATATTTTAATGAACTAAATTTATTGTATAAATAATTAAATTTCCATAAAAGGAGCCAAAATTAACTCAATTGGTGTTTTTATATATTTTACGTTCATATAATGAGTTGAAAATAAAGCAGGATTAATTCCCAACACACAATTTCAGAATTTGTGATAGGTACATTGTGCTGGAAATTTCCTTGGTACTCTCTGGACAACAACAAAAAAAAAACAAAAAACAGGAATTCTTCAAGGATGTCTCAGTTGAGTCATTCCCAGGCTCCTACTAGGCCCTTTCAAAGTTCCATGTTCAGGCTTCCTTTACTCTACATTTATTATATTATTGAAACCATCAGTTTAAGTGGGACTACAATGAACTGAATGCTTATGTCCCCACCCAAAGTTCATATTTTGAAATTGTAACCACCAAAGTGATGATATTAGGAGGAGGGGCTTTGGGGATTGTACGATTAGGTCATAAGGGCAGAGGCTTGATGAACGGGATTAATACCCTTGTAAAAGAGACCACAAGGGCAAGGTGTGGTGGCTCATGCCTGTAATCCCTGCATTTTGGGAGGCTGAGGCAGGAGGATCACTTGAGGCCAACAGTTTGAGACCAACCTAGGCAACATAATGAGACTTCTCGTGTTTACAAAAAAATTAAAATATTAGCCTGGCATGGTGGCACACATCTGTAGCCCCAGTCACTTGGGAGGCTGAGGTGGGAGGATCGCTTGAGCCCAGAAGGTCGAGGCTGCATGAGCTGTGATTGCATCATTGCACTCTACTCTGGGTGACAGAGCAAGATCCTGTCTCAAAAAAAAAGAGAGACCCCAGGGAGAGCCCTCACCCCCTTCCACCATGTGAGGACACAATAAGAAGATGGCCTTCTATCTACGAACCAGGAAGTGGGCTCTCATCAGACCCCAAATCTGCTGGCAGCTTGATCTTGGACTTCCCAGCCTCTAGAACTGTGAGAAATAAATTTGTGTTGTTTGTAAGCCACGCAATCTATGGTAATTTGTTATAGCAGCCTGAATAGATTAAGACAGGGACCATCTCCCCATAAGATGCTGAACTTTTCAAAGGCAAGGACTGTCTAATTCTCTACACGCTACTAGAGTGTAAATTCCAAAGGTAGAATATGAGTCTGTTTTGGTCACCGATGTAACTCGGCCACCTAGAACCGTGCCCAGTGTTCAATTATTGGTTGAATGAATGAAGGAGTGAGTTTCAAAATATGCTCATGTCTTAATTCATTCTGTCTACCCTGATAAAATGAGAGAAGTGCACAACTAAGCCCAAAGACAAAACAGAGATGGGAGTTAACCTGGTCTAGCTTAAATGCCACCTGCTCCTGGAGCCTGTCCTGGGCACTCTAGAAGTGCAGTCTCTCCTGCTTGCTGATTTACCATGATGTCTGACACCCCTCACAAGACACTGGCCCAATGTGGGTTGTCTTGTCAGATCTATGTTTTAAGATTTTTGTGCTGGGGATGGGAGGTGGGAACAAGGGTCCTTTCCCAAGATTGTGTTCTAGTTTTGTGACTGGAGAGGGAGTGGGGAAAATTATAAACATCAGAAAACCAACAGTGCAGAAAACATGAAAGTTCATAAAATCAGTTACATGAGTTTGCTTGGGCTGCCACAACATAACACCATACTTGGTAGCTGAAACAACAGAATTGTATTTTCTCTCAGTTCTGGAGGCTGGAAGTCAAAAGTCAAGGTGTGGACAGGTTTGGTTTCTCCTGCAGCCTCTCTCCTTGGTCTGCTTTCTTGCTGTGTCCTCACACAGCCTTATTTCTGTGCACATGCTTCTCTGATGTTTTTCCTCTTAGATGAGGGACTGTTATCCTTCCTCTTAGATGAGGGACTGGTATCCTTCCTCTTATAAGGACACCAGTCTCATTGGATTAGGGTCCTGCCCTTATGACCTCATTTAACATTAATTACCTCTTTAAAGGCCCTATCTCCAAATAAAGTCACATTAGGGGTTAGGGCTTCAACATATCAATATGGGGTGAGCACAATTTAGTTCCTAACATTGGCTATATAAGTAATAAAATGTGAATCCCAGTTGCATACATAATTTTTTAAGAAGTGAGAAACTTCTTAGAAAAACCCAAGGCAATTTATAAGTGTCATTTGTTGAAGAGACAGACCACTACTATGGTGAGCTATTCTACCCTTCTCCAAAATAACTTTGAAAATTATTTCTTTCATCTTCCCACCTCCCCGGAGGCCTCTTCAGACCAGGTACTCTGTAAGAAGCTGTGTTTTAAATATACTTGAACTTCTCTGTAATTCCCAGTGCAGAGCCCTACACGAAGTATATATTCAATAAGCATGTATTCAATCATATCCTCCATAACTCTCATTTTTACAGTAACTGAGAGTTATGGCTATGTATTCCAACACCAGAGTGACAGTTTCAATATAGGTCAGTCTGGTACAGACTTGGTTTCACAAGTCTTTTATTTTGGTGGGGGTTGGGAGAGACTGAATGAAATCTTACAATTTCAAAATTGGAAGTGGCCTGGTAAGTCACCTCATTTGTCATTGTACTTTACAGTTATGTACTGTAGAACATTCAAAAATGTTTACTAACTACAATCTATGGCTACTGTACTAGAAAGAGCTCGAACCCAGGACTCCTTACCTCATATGCTACTTGTCTCTTTGGATTTACTTAATATGCTATATACACAAATTTCAGGATGAACAAATTCTGCATTAACACTGCATTAACCTTTAAATTTACAATCTCAGGCAAGAAAGTTGTAAACCAGAACCCAATGGCAACAAAGGTACAACTGTGATATTCCTCCCCATGCAACCCTGCGTGGATGAATATAAATATTCTTGACAATAGAAAATAGAAAAAGAAAAACAAAGGGCTCGTGATGTCTTCAGTAAGAAATGGCTTTGCTCTCACATCTGCTTTCCTGTTTTTCTTTCACTTTTGGAATGTCACGAAGTCACCTTTTCTATAAGCTGGTATATATCATTGTTGGAATCCCCCTAGCTTGGGCCATTATGATATTATTACATAAAGAAAGCAGGAGTCAAATGGCCACACACCCTCCTAACAGGGTCCCTAGGCAGGCTGCATTAAGAACAGTGCTGTACATGATCTGATAATTGTTTTAATTCCTACTAATTAATAATAACCCAACTCATTTAGTATGAGTCCTAGGAGAATTCTTTGTTGGTACTGCTCAAAGCTAAGTAGATTCTACATTGTCTCCCTTTTTGAGATCATATATATATATATATTTTTTTTTTACTTGATAGTGCTGGCATTAGTTTTAGACGATAGCAAAGAAAGCAGATCACTTTTGCCCATATAATTCTGGCACAATTAGAGCAAGTTAATAACATTTATGGTTAAAGTACTTTCCCCTACTACAGGATATTTTTAGACCTGCAAATTTAATAAAAATATCATTGCTATATAGCTTATGCCACCAGCTCATCCCCCATACTTTCAAACTAAAACATTTTAAACTAAAATGCAAGGCTAGGAATTTCTATCTCACAGATTCCATGGGGTACTTATTTGAGGGCCCCAGCTTTAGCAGCTCAGACTTTAGAATTAATACCATGGTTCTGGTTTTGAAATTGAAATGCGTGAGCCTAAACACAAAGGTGTGGAAGGGTAAGGGTAAAGCGTCACTTACAGAAATACGATGTATATTTGCGGGAATCTTAAATTTTCTGTAATCCAATTTGCATCAAAATGGATTTTGCAGAAAACGTGAAAAGGGGATTCTTTAATCTGCGAGTTTAATATTCCAAGATTTGTTTCCTATTTGTGAGTGACCACTAAGGTCTATAGCAGGTTGTTACTTGTCACTGTGAATATCCAACCTTTAGCAGGCTGGCTGATATAAGGGAGGTAATTAGCAAGCCTGGCTCTGCCACAGGTCCAGGATTTGCTTTTAAATGCAAATAAGTTTTTCCGTACTTACAATGTTGATAACTCTGCTACCATCACTAAACAGTTTTGTTTCTTTGTGAAAAATGTCCCTGGATAGGAAGCCGACGCCTAGAGTTGGTGATGTGATCCAGAAAGATGATGCTTTTTAGGCCAATAATAATAATAATTAATAAATAAATAAAAAGAAAGAAAAAGAAGGGATTTCAGAAGAATTAGAGAGAAAATCTCAATATTAGTAGTTACTTAGGTCTGTGACAGGAATAAGTCAACCATATACTCTAAACAGGGAAAATAAAATGCTAATAGGATATTTGAGGATGAAAATCAAGGGCATGTCAACTCTATAGGTCACATTGCTTTTCCAAAAGTCAGATAATGGAACCAATATAACAAAACATCTTTGACCCAGTTTAATTGATGTGATTAATCAAGGAGGCTTGCTTATCCACTCAGCTCTGCATGCATTCATTCAGCGAGCATTTATTGAATCTGGGGTAATGAGCTGGGCACTGGAGTAGACTGGAATTCAATGTCAAACAAAACTCTTCTGAAGGAGGTTTTACAATCTAAAGAGAAAAAATAAAAATATGAAAACACACAGAAAGGTATTTATGAACTGTCAAATACACATACAGAAGAAGCAAAGTGCTTTATTGGAGAAGAGGTGAAAAGATTTCATGGAGATAGTGTCTACATTTGAGTTTATAAAAAAATAGTATTTGGTTACTTGGAGCTGGCAAGGAGCAGAGACCACCTCACATTTATGAGACAGCGGAAGCAATGCCAAAGAAGCTCGTTAGCATGAGGACCTAGAGAAGAGGGACTTAGCTGAACTTGTGGTTCTAGAATATGACACCTCAGCTGAGACTTGATGGAAAAAGAAAAAGCATCAGGTCAAGGGGGTAAAACCGTGATATTTCTAAAAAGAGTTAATAACGTGATCAAAGACAGGGAGACATGAACTGACACGGTAGACCAGGAACTGGAAGCTGTTTAGTATTATTGGAGTGAAATACGTGTGGAGTAGATCAAGGAAGAAGAGTTTCTAGTTCTTTTCAACATCTTCTCATTTCAAACAATTCTTCAAGAAGCTATTCAAGAAGCCTGAGCCAAACTGTGACCTCTTCTGAGCTGTGCACAATTAAGGGACAGTGAACTGGAGTCTTGGCAATGGAGTCTGCCTCTGCCATCAGACCCCAGCTTATGGGACAGCACAGTGGCCCTGGTTCCAGGACAGGCAGAGAGAAAGTCTTACCTCTGGCAGGTGAGGAATGTCTGAAAAGACCTAGTTCAGCACTTAGGACATGCATCTAGAGCCATAATACTGAGAGTCTAGGGAGCATTTTACCCCCCAAAAGTAAGCCGAAGTTCCAAGGATCACAATGAGAACCTGGCCATGGCATGGGCAAGAGCACCCAATGAGGGCAGTGTAAGGGTGATCCCTTCTGAGGGTAGGCAGTAAAAGACTAATGATTTCTTGGGACCATGTTGGACTGAAGAGAATCTTGAGGGCCAGGCGTGGTGGCTCACCCCTGGGATCCTAGCACTTTGGGAGGCCACGATGGGTGGATCTTGAGGTCAGGAGTTCGAGATCAGCCTGACCAACATGGTGAAACCCCATCTCTATTAAAAGCACAAAAATTAGCCTGGTGTGGTGGCATGCGCTTGTAATCCCAGCTACTCAGGAGGCTGAGGCAGGAGAATCGCTTGAACCTGGGAGACAGAGGTTGCAGTGAGCCAAGATCACACCATTGCATTCCAGCCTGGGTAACAGAGTGAGACTCCATCTCAAAAAAAAAAAAAAAAATCTTGAAATAGGAATCAAGGGATACTATGACTAGATTACTCCTGCTCCAATTTGGAAAAACAATTCTTCCACAGAAGCATGAAAATTTAGGGAGATCCATAGTAGAAAGTCTGAATAGTAGTGGTCTCTTGGTGGCGAGGTAATTAACGAGGGTTGCTGGGGCACTAGAAATTCTCTATTTCAATATGGATGGGGACGTGTGTGTCTACGTGTGTGTGTTTGTGTAAATTAATCAGGACATACACTTAAAATTGACTCACTGTACTCTATGTAAGTTATACCTTACTAAACAAGTAAAATTTGAGAAAGAAGAAACTAAAGATGAAGTATTCACAAGTCCTGGTTTTGAAACCTATGTTTGAGTTGACATCATTTACAAATTCACCTCATATGTACGGAATTCCTACTTGGTGTGAGGCACCATGCCTTGGCATCAGTGGCTGTTTCTTTACATTTTGGGTATCATCAAATTTTGCCATCTAATTATAAACCTTCTATGATTGTCCTCATTTAAAATAAAATGTGCAGCAAAAACGTTGTTCAAAGCGATTTCTATTAATAATTAAACTAATTGTAGAAGTGTTCTTCCTGCAGTTAATTTACAAATGCAGACAGAAACCAATATCGTTTTTCTCTGCTAGAGTGCTCCGTTTCATTTCTCTGAGGTCCTTCATTTTTGCCCCGGAAACACTCATTTAAATGCAGGTGTGAGGCTGCATAAGCTTCTTACCAGTGACTCAGAGTGCTGACTGGCCCCTTTTTATGATTTTTCCAGACAGAGAGGAATGGTTCAGCATGTTAAGTAGCTACAAATGGTAGAATTCAGCCGTAAACCGCTGCTCCACATGATTGCCTGCTGCCTAAATTTCTCCACCTTAAATGTCATGCTAATACACTGGAATTTCATTTCTCCTTCTCTCACTTAGTTAAATGAAAGCAGATCCAAAGTTCAAAATGCAAAATTGAAAACTCTCCTTGAAAGCATTTTTGAGATTACTTGTAGGTATGCAGCAGGAAATGGGGGAGAATTACATAATGATATTCCAGTAAGCTCAGGAATCAAAGGGATGTTCTTTGTTCAATGAAAGCACGCAGATCATAAAGTTCTCTCATGTGTCTGTTAGCACACGGTATATGCACTGGAGATTATATGTTCATTCCATAGAAATTCTCCTGGGCCGATTGTGTTAGGTTAGAGTCCCTAGAAGCAGAGCCTAAGATGAGGGTTTTTAATTTATTTTTTATTTTATGTTTTTTAAAAAATCTACTTAATGTCTTTTATTTTTTTATTTTTAATTGTGATAAAATAGAAATGACATAAGAATTTATCACTTTTACCATTTTTAAGTTCAGCAGTGTTAAGAACATCCATGTTGTTGTACAATCATTGACAGTATCCATCTCCAGAGCTCTTTTCATTCTGCATAATGGACACTCTGTACCCATTAAACAAAAACTCCTCATTCCTTCCTCTCCCTAGCCCCTGGCAACCACCATCCTACCTTCTGTCTCTATGAATTTAACTGCCCTGTATGCATCATGTGAATGGAATCACACAGTATTTGTCTTTTTATGACAGGCTTTCTTTACTTAGCATGATATCCTCAAGGTTCATCAATGTAAGGTTCATCAATGTTGGAGGATGTGTTAGAATCATTTTCGTTTTCTTTTTTTTTGAGACGGAGTCTCATTCTGTCACCCAGGCTAGAGTGCAGTGGCGTGATCTTGGCTCACTGCAACTTCCACCTCCTGGGTTCAAGCAATCCTCCTGCCTCTGCCTCCCAAGCAGCTGGGATTACAAGCATGTGCCAGCACCATGTCCAGCTAATTTTTTGTATTTTTAGTAGAGACAGTTTCACCATGTGGGCCAGGCTGGTCTGGAACTCCTAGCCTCAAGTGATCTGCCTGCCATGGCCTCCCAAAGTTCTGGGATTATAGGCATGAGCCACCTTGCCCAGCCGATTTTCCTTTTTAAGGCCAGATAATATTACATTGTATGGATATACTCCATTTTGTTTATCCATTCATTCATCAATGGATATTTGGGTTGCTTCCACTTTTGGCTATCATTAATATGAACATAAGGCAGGGATTCATTGAGGGAAGCTCTCAGGGGAAACAGATGAGGGAATAAGGGAAGCAAGATAGGGAAGCAGAGGCAGCTAAGCAAGGATGTAGTTCCAGTTGGAGATTGGTCTCAGCCTGATCCCGGAGAGTTCTTGAGTATGAATTGTACCACAGTGCTGTCCCAACTTGGGGTAAAGAACCTGACCTTTGACACCACTCTATGAGTCAGTCATGGCCTATGGGCCACTACTGGGTGTAGGGCATTACCTCCCAGGCATTCCAGCCACGGCAACCCCTGTTGGCTGAGGACAATTCCTAGAGAAAGGGGTGCCTGTGAGTTGTCAGCTGCCAACACTCACAGCATCTGGGGGATAAGTGCACTCCCTAGGTAAAGGGATGCAGGGTGAGGTACCAATAGCATCTACATTGGGCTATCCCCACAATATGATGTCTTCCAAACCTTTTCAACTCAGCTTATGGCAGAGGTGTGCTGGTAAATGTTTAACAACCAGTTCTGGGGTTGGGGATAGGGGAGAGAAGCCCAGATTTGTAGAACTTGCTGATTTTCATAGTGTCAATTCTCCCACTGTGGCAGCAACCTATTCGCATGACTCAGCAAATGTAGAGTTGTGAAGAAATTAATAAAATCAGCTCTTGTGAGCTGGTGTGAATTGGTTCTCGCACAACACTGGTTTACAGAATTTATACTTTCTTGCCTACTCTGGCCAATTTGGATTCATTTCCATACAACTGAATGGTAGTTGAGATACAGGTTTGGAGGAATACAAACTTCTGAATTCAGAGTAGAAATATTCAATAGCTATTCTTTGCAGGTGGGAAGGTATAGCAGACTTAGGATGACCAACCATCTTGGTTTGCCTGGAACTTTCTTGGTATTGGCATGACAGTCCTTCATGCATCCCAAGAGACTCTTCAGTCCTGGGCAAACCTGGATAGTGAGTCACTCTACAGAACCCTCAAAGTGTTACATGTTTAATACTTTACCTTCCTGATTGCCCATAGTAACTGTTGCCTATGTCAAACCTTGTAGCATTTAGTTCTATTCTAATTCAAAACTTCATCTCACAGTCATCTTGAACTCAGGATATCCAAAATTGTTCCATACTTGCTCCTTATAACCAGTTCTGAACCACCCCAAGCAAGATTTCAAATGTCATCCTACGTTCACTTTTCATCTTCACCTTCTATATCCAAATGGTCACTAAGTCCCTTCTGGTTATAACCATTGAACAGAACTAATCACAGGGCTCCAATCTAACTGCAAGGAGAACTAGGAAGTATGGGGGAGCATTGGAATATTTAATTAGCACAGTGTTCTCAGCCACATGAATACATCCAAGGTGCCAGGCCCTAGGTGCTGAGGTACAGATTGCGAAAAAATTGGATAGAATCCCTACCCTAGAGAACATAAAGTCTTTCATAGTAGAGCCTGAATAACCTTTTAAGCAGGCAGGTTGTTTATATTATTTCTCTGCTTAAAACTCATGAATTGTTCCTTATTATTAGTGGGGTAAAGCCCCAACTCCTTAGTATAGACTTTGAGCTCCTCCTTGATCACAACCTACTTCTGGATTAGCCTCATGTCTTACCACTTTCCCACACGCAACCCAGTTCCTGGTTGTAAAGGAAGTGTTTGTAGCTTCTTATGACACTTTAACTCCTGCCTCTGTGCCTTTGCTCATACAGTTCCCTGTGTCTGAAGTTTCACCTACAAACATCCTTGAAGTTTGTCAAACTCATCCTTGAAGGCCCACCATGATGATCTCCTCTCTGAGGCTTTCTGTGACTAATTCCAACAGAGGTGACTGCTCACCATTGCTCAATCATTTGTTTTCATATAATTTGTGCTCATTAAACTATGAGTCCCTTGAGAGCATAAATGGCATTTGACTGAAATCCCCCAGCACCTATCATAGTGCTAGCACCTAGTAGTTGTGCAGTAAATCATTATTAAAGCACATTAAGTTCACATTGCCTTCTATTTCTCTCTTATTGCTTCCCCTACAAAAATTCCACAAATTTAGGAAACATGCTATATATTTTTCCCACATATTTAGCAGAATGCTAAGAAGGTCCTACATCAATCAATGTTGATCATTGGAAAGAAAATCCTCGAAAGAGGACAGTACAGCAAGAAGTTAACACTGCAAACTTTATATAAGACTGAGAATTCTTTTAAAAATATTTTGAGATTGTTGTGGTCACTGTATCATTATCACAGCATATCTACATGACCTTAAGTACAATGCAACTCCCCTAACTTTTCTCTCTAAGAAAAGTAATATATTACTGCCTTAGGAATGTATTTTTGAAGGGAAAGTTGTATTAGTCATGCCTTTTTATTTTCTGTATTTCTGATGCTTTGATATGTGGGACCACCTCAGATTGGATTTTGCTGACACTGGAAGCACTGCCCCACTGAGGATTAGCTAATTCCTGGAGACAGTGAACAAGGACAACACCTGTCATATACAAACTAACCAATCCAGAGCCCACATACCCACCACCTCCTCATTAGGCTCTCACACTCAAGGCCAATATTCTCCTGCCCCATCACCCAGGGCCAGGTACCAGACAATAGAGAGAGCTCCTACACCCCAGAGCCTGCTGAAATTATTCAAACAAGTCAATCCTAAGCCTGCCTTACACTACCTTGCCTATTTGTTCCTGTGGAAACAACAATAAAAGACCTTGTCCACATTTTCCCCTTGCTTCCTCTGTCTCCTGATGATCCTGGTGCTTCCCTATGTGGGCCCCTGTGGCACGGCATGCTCCCTCCACACATAATCCTAGAGAACCCAATATAAGGCCAGCTAGACTCTTCTATAGTCACTTGGTTCTTCGTGTAGGAAAAAAAAATGAAGATAGAATGGTTCAAACTTTCTCAGCATTTTGTGGTAAAAATACATTGTATTTTTTAATTTAATTTGATATCACATCATATGAATGGGACCTACTCAAAGTCTTTCTAGTCATTGTCCATATGCTTCTATACTTACGATTAATAAGAATTATATTTGAATATTGAAAAATCAAGGTGTATCAGTTAGGTATTTTCATACTAATGCCATGTAACAAACTAATCCAACATGTGGAGGCTTGAAACAATAAGCAGTTGTTTAGCTTACGCTTGTATGTGTTGAATGCATGGTCGTGCTTGCCTTGACTGAGCCTGCTCACATGTGTGAAGGTAGACTTGCTGTTGGCTTATCTAGGGTGGCCTTGGTTGAGACAACTGTGGATACTCAGTTCTACCCCCATGTGATTCCTCCCCTGTCTGGATAGCCTGGGCCTATCCTTCTCATAGCAGTGTCAGAGGACAACCCTAAGAGCAAGTCCAATTGCACAAGTGCTTTTTATTTCTCTGTGTATGTGACATTTGCCAACATCTCACTTGCAATGTGTCACATTGCTGAGTAGAAGGCAATTATAAAGTTACATGTCTAAGGGCATGGATCCAGGGAGGTAGTAATGATGAAGAATTGGGGCCAATAATGCAATCAATCTTCTGGCAAAGTAAATAGCAGCAAGTATAACTTAAAGAAAAAGAAGTGCTCTGAAAACAAACAAGATTAATATTCTATCATCTGTTATAATGCTTGAGAATCCAGATGTACATTTATTAAGTAATTCGTAATGAACCAGTATTTACTTCTATCAAGATGTGACTGCCATCAGAAATTTACTCAGGTCTGTATATGAATATCCATTTTGTTATTAACATACTCACTTGTGACTATATATGATAACTTAAAGTAGAGTTTGAATTATTGTTTCAAATTCTACTGGAAGGTAATAAGAAAAGCTGTAATTTATTTATCAGGAATCTAAGTTCTTTTGTAATTACCCTGAATGGTAATGGACAAACACTAAATATGCAGTGTTTACAAAGCCTAGAGAAATAACTGGAGGAACAAGCACAGGCCGTTTCCCCAAGAATTTTATCTAATGTCTGTACTCTGGATAGTCCTTCTCCTTTAAACGTTATTGGTTAGAACTATTCTTTGCACAGAACTTTTTATCTTTAATATGTTTACTCTTCTTGCAAATAACTTACATGTGTTCTCCATCACAATTTCTAGTTATGGCCCTTGTGGCCACTCAACACTTACCCTTTATATTCCATTTCTTACTTAGGAGAGGTTACTTTTTATTAATTCACTTTTATGAGTCAACAGCTTTGTTTTCTTCACTCACTGTGCTTTAGAAGATCAAGGACAGTTGAGATTTGATCATTTACAATCTTCACACACTGAAAAACTGCTTTAATTGCCCTGGAGAGAATGTATTATACAGAAGTGGTTATCTCATGCCCATCCAAAGGAAGTTGGCTCACTCAACAAAAATATTAATTAATGGTAGGTATACTATGTGCCAAATACTGGGTTTGTGTCTGAAAAACACACAAAAAGTTTGCATAGTCCTTATTCTTACTAAGCTATTAAGCAATGAAGACAAAGAAATGAGTATACCAAAAATAAATTACAAAAGCTTACAAAGGTTAGGATTATGAGTTAATTGTTAGAAAGTTTCATTAGAACAGAGATGAAAGAGATCCCTATGGGCTGAAGACATCAGGCTTATTAGTTACAGAAGCAATTTTTTTAGGCTTGTTTACAAAGGTGGAGGCTCCACAGCTCACACGCACAGACCCAGTTATAATGAGATTCTGGTATATAGAAAAGCACAAATACTTTTCACAAGAAAACCTAATATGGGAAGCATTATAAGTGTCTTAGCATTTTTACATTGAAAACAAAATCAAACAAGGAAGACAGAAAGGGAAGAAAAATAAAGGCATTGATAATCTAATAATTAGTGCAGAAAAGAGAACTGGCATGGTTTATTGCCCATGGATGTACCTCTAGCTTTTAAAAATTATTTTAAAACATGTTTAAATGTAAGTTCTCATTACAGCCCTTAAGTACCAAGACTTATAAACTAAACTAGGACACATATCGTGGGGGAATTATTAATATTTTGATTTTTTATTTTTGCCAGTTAAGATTGCTTAAGTTAGAAGGTCATCAAGGAAAATGTGAAATGCTTTTATGAATCAACATTGTTATTTTCAAGACTCTTTTTTTTTTTTTTTTTTGAGACAGAGTCTCATTCTCTTGCCCAGGCTGGAGTGCAGTGACACTATCTCGGCTCACCGCAAGCTCCGCCTCCTGGGTTCACGCCATTCTCCTGCCTCAGTCTCTGGAGTAGCTAGGACTACAGGCGACTGCCACCATGCCTGGCTAATTTTTTTTTGTATTTTTAGTAGAGATGGGGTTTCACCATGTTAGCCAAAATGGTCTGGATCTCCCGGCCTCATGATCTGCCCGCCTCAGCCTCCCGAAGTGCTGGGATTACAGGTGTGAGCCACTGCACCCGGCCTCAAGACTCTTAAAAAGTATTTACTTCTTATATGTCTACAAATAATACATGACTTGATTGTTGGTTTTTTATTAATGCAACTTGTCATCAAACTCACATTCTTTCTCTCTTTGCTCTTCTTTTGAGGTTCTCTACTCCCTTTTCATGACCTGGCTCTACAGGATGAAGGTCAACTCTCTAATGTTACTTCTGTACCTCCTTCCTTGCACTCGGTTTGCTCCTTATCTCAAATGCAGGTCTCACCATCACACGTAGACTTGAAAAACTCATAGAAATTTAGGTAATGTATGAATTATTGTGTAGTTAGTCATTAAATGGATGGTTACAACTTAAAAATATTATGTTTTAATATCTTACAATATAAAACAATGGCATGAAACACAATCCCACATTTAATTTCAGCTAGATAAAGACAAATGAATGCTTAAAAATACCACTAGGAGAGATTCCAGGAAGTTAACTTGGGTTGCCTTTAGAAAGAGAGATGAGTAACAAATTATATTCTGTTTTTTTATAAGATTCATATTCCCAAAATATTTCTAGAATGAGCTTATTTAGAGTAATTACATATAAAGAGAGAGTATGTGTATATGTATACTTACACTAAAAACTGGAAATAATAAATTTAAATGATCATATGGAAATACGTCAGGGTGAAATGTTATCTCCAAACCTTTTGCTAAAATGAACAGGAGAGAGATTCTTAAAACTATGTTTAGAATTAGGAATGTCTGGTCAGAGTTTCTTTCTTCTACTTGGTCTTTTATTTATTGCTTTATAGTTTGTTTATCCCAGACTGGAGGAATTTCATCAATAACAAAAATGGGCTCCAAGGAATGCCTTTAACAGCATAGCACAGTCCCCAAACTCCTAAATAGTATTCCTTTATTAAGATATAAAATCAGGTTAAGTGCTTCAGGAGGACAGATTAAACTACCACTTTTAATGAAAATGAGGCAGAAATGCCCACCAATTATTAGAAGGTTTTTTCAATTATTAATTTGATGACCTGGGAAATAATTTACAAATTTAAAACAGAAATTGTATTTTCTAAGCAATTTTAGAGAAGCTTATTGCAATTTATTTGAACATTTGAGTATGTATGATTTTAATTGAGATATTTTAACTGTGTTTTATAAATTGGTCTAGAGTACTTATAACTTAGTTAATTTGCAAATGTTTGAAGGCTAGGTGAGTTCCATAAAGCAAGAGGTTTTATTTCTTACTGAGTTTGATCAATCAGTTTAAAATGGTGACTGATTTACATCTCCAAGCTCGTTACATGAAATAAAACAAAGGGAAAAAAGAAGTAGCATAGACCACAATCTCTAATGGTAGAGTGGATATCAACTCTTACGTGATGTTAATCCAAATGGAAATCCAATCAAGATTATTTCAGATTGCAAGATGGTTTCATGCTGAAGTTGAATCCAGCCTTACAGTGCAAACAAATCAGATCAATGGAAATCCCTCTGTTAGAACTCTTGGGTGAGGTGAGAAACAGCCAGGAATTTTCCCACTTACAGTGAAATAAACCTGTCCACCACCAAAACCCTAGAGCGGGGGAATTCATCTCCAAATAAAGTGCTAAGGTAGGGTCATTGCCTGATTCTTGTCTAGTTCAAAGGACAAAAGGAATGCTCTGTCCACTTTGCATGATGCTCCTTTGCCAAATTTATGTCTAAGTCAGGAAAGAAAATACAAGAGTCATATGGGTTCTGTCTATTCACAGACATTTTCTGTGGGCACAATAATAACCTTCCACGGTGAAGGGAAAACTCCTGTTGGAATGCTGATGCTGTCTAGTCTAGTGCTCATATCTGTTTCTGAGTCTGGCTGGGGCTAAGTACAAGCTAAGAAGTTTCCGTTTGAAAGGCTTCACTTGAATGTCTGAGACAGCTATTTTCTTTCTCTCTGTCTAAATATTTGAAGACACATTTTACTCATGTTCATCAAACTCATATATTAATGCATCAAGATGTCCAATTTCTCTACTGCATCTGTGCACGCTTGAGCAAGTCACAAAGTATCACTGAGCCTCCATGTCCTTACAAGTCAATCTATGGGTTGGCCTAAATGGATGATTTCCTAAGGGGGAATGGAAGGTCCTCATTTGGATTAGTGTCAGAAACAAGTACAGAGGGAGCTTTGTTGTAACTACTATTGTCCCTTCCTTCCCAATTACAAGCCTCTGTTGGTTCCCCAGCTGTGTCTCTCTTTACCATCTTATTGAATTTGGACTCAACTTCTAACTACCAGCCTTTGTATCTTTTTTGTTGAAGTGATTTTTCCATGGCCAGAGCCTGCTTAAGGCCTAACAGGCTAGAAGTGCAAGACAGTTGATGTCTCCCTGGAAACCACTGTTACCCAATGACTAAAGGAAGTTGGTGGATAAATATCCCAGCTCCCTTGCACCTCCAGTGGGGAAACTCTGAGACTTGTATTTGATCGTGCCTCCCAGTTCACAGTGGGATTGACTCTGGTTGCCCGTAGTAGTAATGGCTTGATAACATACACTTTATTGACTACATCACTTCCCTTCCTCCCTTCTGCACAGTTCTAATGCTGTTTCCTGGGGACTTCTTCAAAATAAACTATTTTCATTCAAGTCCTTGACTCAGGACTTGCATGTGATGAAAATCATTAAGAATCATAAACACTTAGTACTTCTGTGTGTGTGTGTTTTTTTTTGTTTTGTTTTGTTTTTTGTTTTTTTTTTTTTTTTTTGAGGAGTCTTGCTCTGTCACCCAGGCTGGAGTGCAGTGGCATGATCTCGGCTCAGTGCAAAACCTCCGCCTTCTGACTTCAAGCAATTCCCCTGCCTCAGCCTCCAGAGTAGCTGGGATTACAGATGCCCGCCACCATGCTTGGCTAATTTTTTTATTTTTAATAGAGATGGGGTTTCACCATATTGGCTGGTCTTGAACTCCTGACTTCAGGTGATCTGCCTGCCTCAGCCTCCCAAAGTGCTGGGATCACAGGCATTAGCCACCGTGCCAGGCCAACCACAGCATTTTAAATAAGATTGTTCTTTGGCCTTGATTCCTTCTCTTTTGCTGTGTAAACTAATTGCTGGAAACCTTTGAGCTCTAATTTATATGCTTCAAACACAAAGTTGTCTTTAAAAACAAAGTCTTAAAGGAAATCTTTAAAAAAATCTATATTTACCTTTTTTTCCCTCTTGCACAATGTCCGTCAGCCACTAGCTGCAAAAATGTAAATGTGTAGTTACCCTGAAATAACAGACTTAACAGAAGCATGGAATTCTTGGCTTTTTGTTCTGTTTTCATTTGTTCATGGCCTGAAAGCTATGAAGGAAACTATCACTGTAATCACCCACTGATACTCCAGAGTCCTGCTTTGAGAGAAGCAAGAAACTAGGAGAAAGCTCTTGACATCTTTGGGAGCTCAGAGTAAATCTTGATTAACAGAGACCAAAGTGAAACCCAAAGTCATTTAGAACTTGGCCTTTTTACAGAGAGGTCAGAAGGATCATTTGGCCAGAGTCTCACACTTTGAATTAGAATGTGAATAATTGAGACCTCTTGTCCCTGTTGATGGTAGTAGCATGACAAACTGCTTTGCAAAACAGAGGTATGTGTATATACTAAACACTCATGAATATATAATTTACAATAGGTTCAGAGAATGGAATAGTATACAGCATTTAAAATAATTACTGCCAAACATATCAACATCATTCCCTTGATACCCTATCCTTCTGCAAACACAGCACCATTTCTCTGTTCCATTTCCTAGTTAAAGTTCTGGAAAAAGTTGTCAACATTGCTATCTCTTTTCTCATCATTCATTATCTCCTGAATGTTCACCTGAATGTTTGTCCTCCTTTTTCTAAAGAGGCTGTATTCATCAAGGTCACTAATGACCCCCATGTTGACAAATCCAATAATGGCATTTCCTTTCTCATCTTGCTTTCCAGCAGCTTTCCAGATAAGTCATCATGTCCCTCTACTTTAACTATTGTCTTTTAATGGGTTTTAGAATTTTTGACTTTCCCGTTATCCTCCTACTTTTCTAAGCATTCCTTCTCAATATACTTTGCAGGTCCATGGCCTTTTGTGTTACTGGAGTGTCTAGGATTCTTTTCTGAGAAATTTTCTTCATCTGCACACTCCCTGTAGGTGGTCTCACTCTGTCTATGCCCTAAAATATTTAATATATAAATACTAATAATTCCCAAGCTTACGTCTCCAAAAATGACCTTTCTCCAGCAGTCCCGACTTCAATATCTATTTTTTACACATTTCCACATGAATGCAGGGTCAGCTTCATGAGTATGAGGCCTCTGCACTCACACAGAGCCTGGTACTCAGAAGGACCCATGCTTAGTTTAATGTTCTACAGTCATTGTCCTGAAATTCTCCATCATTTTATCTTTGAACCTGTGTTTTGTAACTGAAGTCTGATGGAACAATGGAGAATGCACATAAGCAGAGGAGATATGTGCAAGATACATGTCCATTGTTCTTTGCTGCCCTGCTCACATACTGAATTTGTAATGCTGAGATGCACAGAATGTCCATGGATCCACAATGAGAGTTCAATGAGGCTCAAACCAACTATATGATAAAAGTGTTACATCTCCAGGTTGTTACATCTATGAAAAGTCATGCTTTCCATTAGAATCAGAACTTGCTTCAAATGCACAGATAGCATTCTAAAACATGAAACGCCAATAATCCTAATCATTATGTGTTATTTCTATTAGCCAACAATTACATTGAATATAATGACATAGAAAAAGTGAGAAAGATGGCACAACCAAGAATTCCTCTTCTTTCCAGTCCTTCCTTTCTCATCAGTAAGCTGAAGGTAGAGAAGGCTGGTAGAGTGTTCATGTATCAAGAAGTAAAATAAAAACAATGATATTAGTTTTGTACAGTAGTTTCACTATCTTGATAATAACAAAAAACATAGGCATGTACAATCTATGAAATGGGAATTGTATTATTTTTGTGATTCTGTATAAAAATTAAATGCTTAAAATGGCATTTTATTTGCTGAAAATGGCATTGCACAACATAAGGATGAATGTTAAAACTCATAATACATAATTTTAATTTTTTTACTTAGAATGACATTAAATAGTAATTTTTTAAAAAATACCATGACCAGTCAAGAGAGAGATTGCAGAAGAAAGAAAAACATTCTATTTTAGTATCTTTATTGGCACTTTCCCCATTGCTTTTTGAAAAAGGCACCCCTCAGTTTCACTTTTGGAGTGTGCCAGCAAATATGTAATCAGCCCTTATGACTAATAGACACCCCAAACTTTAAATGTCTATAAAGTGTTCTTAGTTCTTTCCTTTCTTTCCAAATCTTCCCTCGTTTTCCTCATCTTGGTCACAGCCCATCAACCCACCAGTTGCTCACATAAAGTAATTGAGAGTTAGCCTTTATTCCATGACTTTTTCCATCAGTAAGACATAGGGCATTATATCCACACAGTATATGTCAGGCTGCCCATTCCTCTCAATCCTCTATTACTCTTCAGTTCAAGTCATCACCATCTCTCGCCTAGACAAGCACAGCCCTGAATTTCCTATTGTCTCTCCACAAGCCATTTTATATACCGTCCTCAAACAGATCCATTTTTTTTTTTTTTGAGATGGAGTCTCACTCTGTCACCCAGATTGGAATACAATGGCATGATCTCATCTCACTGCAACCTCTGCCTCCCGGGTTCAAGTGATTCTCCTGCCTCAGCCTCCCCAGTAGCTGGGATCACAGGCGGGTGACACCACGCCCATCTAATTTTTGTATTTTTAGTAGAGATGGAGTTTCACCATGTTGGCTAGGCTGGTCTTGCACTCCTGACCTCAAGTCATCCACCTGCCCCAGCCTCCCAAAGTGCTGGGATAGGGATTATAGGCATAAGCCACCATGTCTGGCCTCCCAAACAGATTTCTAAAAAACATAAATAGATATTTCCCTTTTTCTACTAAAAACATTCAAATGAGTCTCCTTGCTCTTTGCATGATACCCAAATTCCAACCATTGTCTCCAAAGTTTTACATGACCTTGTGCCTACATACCATTCCACACTCTTCTTATCCCATTCCACTTTTCATACACCATGGCTCTGCTTCACAGGACTCCTGATTACTCCAAAATCCCAGGATTACTTTGACCTTTAGAGCCCTTTTGTACTAACAAGCTTTCTTCTCTGTATGCTCCAGACCCGTGATCTTTGCCTAGATGGCTCTTCTTTTCATACAGATCTCAGCTTAAATGTCTCCTCCTCAAAGAGTCCTCCTCTAACCACTCAAAAGAAATCAAAATACACCTGGTTACTCCAACTGGCAACTTGCTTTAGTTACTTCACATCATTTTTCCTGATCATGAACTCATTTGTTTATTGCCTGTCTTCCTCCACTGGGATGTCAGCTCCGTGAGATCAGGGACCTTAACTGTCTTATTTATTATTGTTTCTGGAGTCTCTGGGATAGCATCTGGAACAAGGTAGGTGTCAACTGAATGAGTAAATAAAAAAAATTAATCAGCGTGGTAAGTGCAGTTGTGTTTCCTCTGTTCATGGGTGTGTTTGTGTATGCGTATCTTTACATATACGCACCCACATGGAAAAACGACATATATACCTATATATTTATATATTACTGTAGATATTGGCATTGTTTCCTCTGCACCCATTCTGTATCTTCCTCACTGGGTGGAAGCCACAGACTTAGAGAGGAATTGACTCCACCACTGTTGCAGAGGGGTGCCCTGATCTGCTTATAACCAATCTTATCCCCCAGCCACAGTTTTGGGTTCACCAATGGGCATGTAACTGTGATAATAAGATGACCTCTGAAATTTTGTTCAATAGTTGAGGGATAAAAGCCCTCATTCTGACCCTCAGTGTGACCATGGAAGCATCTAGTTTCTACTTCTAGTTTCTGCTGGCATCAAAATGACAACCAAGAGGAGAGCCTGCTTTGGAACGAAGCAAACATTAAGGAAGAGTGAAGAGAAACAACTAGACCTTTAATGACCTGGTTGAGCTGCTGGCTGGTTCAAACCTGAAGCCCAACCCTTGGGCTTTCTAGTTACACAGTTACTTGAAGAAATACCTTTCATTGTTTAAGCCAGTGAAAGCTGGATTTTCTGTTCCTTGCAAATAAAACATTGTAATTGACACTGGTAGTAAATTTTAATCACTATTAGCCTTTTGGGTGTATTTCTTTCCAGTAGTTTTTAATGCTGTTGAAAAATAAGATAGCTGCAACTGGAAAGCATGTACACTTTTGTGTATCATTTTTCTACTTATTGTTATAGTATAAGCATTTACTTTCATGCTAATACTTACCTTAACAACCCTAATCTTATTGATTTTAAAAATATCCGTCATTGCATACACTATAATTTACTTAATCATTTCCCTATTTTTGTGGACACATAGGATATTGTCACTCTTTGCAAGTTTTATTTCCTTTTTTTCATACTTATATCCTAGAAATTTAATCATTAGGTCAGTATATGTGAATATTGATTTACCTATTGAAACACAATGCCAGGTGGCTTTTAAAAATAATATTCTTAGTACTAACAGTATCTGCCATATTAGGCTTTATCACAGTTTTTACAAACATATGATAATTAAATACCCCTCAAATTGGATTAATCCTGTTTTAATCTGAATTTTTCTGATTACTAGACAGTTTGGATAATTTCTGATATGTACTTTACTATTAATATTTATCTTTTGGGGAAACACTTGTTTACTTTGTACTTGGATTTTATAGACAGCTTTTCATTGTGGTAGATGTAGTCAGTGTCCTGGCAATATTTTCTGAGTTCCCATCATTTCTACGATGACTTTCGAGGCAAACAACTGAAGCTTTCTGCCTAAAGGCACTCTTGCTGGTGTCCAGTAGGCCCACATATGGGATGAGCAGCAGTGGTTGAATGAAATGCTCTCCCTTACAAACCAGATGCATCCGTCAATCAAAACCTGTTGGTAGATAACTACCTCTGCTCCCTTGCCCCTCATGTGGGATAACAGTAAGGTCTGTGTTATAACCGCTCATCCCCAGTACTCCAGTGGGGTTAGGTTCCAGCTGTCCACAATAGTAACCTGTTTGTTAACTCACACTATATTTGCTGCCTTCCTGTCTTTCCTTCTATTTCTCCCCACACCTCTACCGTTGCTTGTTGATATCACCTTCCAGATAAATTCTTCGTACCCACAAGTGACTCTCAGTCTTTGGTTCTAGAGAATCCACCTTAAGAGAGCCATCAAATGAGATTTGCTTTAGTGCAATGACTTAGGCGCTTAAGAATACTTGTTGAACATGTGAATTCTTCCCTACTCTGTGTTAAAAAAAAAAAAAAAAAAAAAAAAAATTCTAAATAAAGCAGTTCACTTTTCTTTGGAAATAAGCAGGAATATTAGATACAATGTGTACACTGGTCTTTTAAAACTCTTAAAACACTTTCAATAAAAAGGAGCAAAAATAACTAATGATTTTTTATGACTTTTAAGCTAAAAGGAATATTTATTCACTCTATATGTGGATTCAGAACTTTGTTTTTTCTTCTGTGGGGTACTTCATGGAGCTTTTGAAAAGTACAAATTTTTTTCTCCCCAGGCTTTAATCATTATGCTTTAAGGAAATCTTTTGAAATGAAGGCAGCATATGTTGCAATAACTAGGTCCTTTCATTAAATTCATCCCTTAAGAAAAGCCCACGCAGTAACTGATTTTTTGACCTCAGTTCAAATAGAACTTTGGCTAGAAAATTCTCAGAGGTAAAATACCAACAGCAACAGGAATGTTTCATATTTTAAAGTTTTCCAGTAACCACAATACACTTTATCCAGCATATATTTGGTTTGGGCTGTTTGAAGTTCACTTGAAGTTTAGATGGTGTTTTAAAGATTGCATGAATATGCCCTGTTTTCCAAGAATACATGACCCATTTTAAGGATTGATAATGTAAGAAGAAATTCTTCTTTTAAAGAAAAGTGTGTTGCTAAGACAATATCACAACTATATATCAATGATCTTTCAAAACATTGCATTTTAGAACTTTTGACTTCTTCAGATTTCCAATTTGGTTATGAGATGTGAAAAACTTAACTGATAATAGATTCCCTTTAAAGTATAAATTGACTTCAAAGCCACAGCTTTAGTTGCTAAGTCGCAATTTCTAAGTCATGTCTTTAAAAATGTTTAACAACTTCAAATGGACATTTCAACATTGGTTGCTTTTAAGGAGAGAAGGAACATACTACCTAATGATTTTTTTTAAGTACTTCTTTATTTATGTGTTTTAGAGTTGGAGTCTTGCTATGTTGCCCAGGCTAGAGTGCAGTGGCTATTCACAGGCACCATCCCACTACTGATCAGCAATTTAGTTTTGACTACTAATGATTATTGTTAACCTATGCTAAATTAAAGTTTCTGATGTATGCCAGTGACATTGGCTTTATGTGCATGATGATGCTCACTCAAAATAATTGGAATTTTGGAGGGAAGATTTTTCCCATTACCATTTTAGAGAGATTTTCCATCAAGATCTTGACATATTGGAGAATACTAAACTTATGAACATCATGTTCCCAGGCATTGGGTTGTCCACAGGGGAGAATGAAGTGAAGATTTGGGTGTCTGGATAACTTAGGCTAAAAACTGTTAGTGGTCAAGTAAAAGGGGTTCAAGACAGAAGGGGAAATGGAATTAAATTGCCACAGACCTATATCAGAGTCAACATTTTAGCATGCCTCCACTTTTAACTTTAAGTGCAATACTGTTTCCAAACTCTAGTACTCGCTCCCAAACTTGGCCCATCTTCCCTGGAGCTCAAATTCAGGAACACACAAATCAAGAGGCTGCTGCAGAAGTCCCTGGCACATTTACTGGCTGAAAGTGCTACTGCTTTCTGTGTTTGTGAGGCCAATGCCCAGCCAATATCACACAATGACCTGAGATGCCAATAGTGCTCTCACTGAGAAAAATTAGATGCGATCTGATCAAGTTATCCAGCTAACTGACTCAGGATCAGAATTACGAGTTCTGTTATATTTCCTTTCTACCTTGCAATTCTGGATTAATTTTCTATTGCATACCAATACAAGGAACCCCCAAGAACAAATGACACCTAGCAAAATTATAGTATCAATATATTCTTTCGCCAGTAGGGTCATAGAATAAATCATCTTTTATTGTTGTTATATTTCATGAATGTGTAGTTTGAAAGAAAAAAAAAAAGAAGTGATTTATAATCTCAAGATAGCTCAAGCTAGGTCATCAAAATCCAGAAAACCGAAAACAGACTTCACCACTTGTAAGTACTATAGATATGTAGCCATATATCATAGCCAGTTAAGCACTAAATTTATGTTACAACACCAGGAACATTCCAAGGAAATTCAATAATATCTATTTATTAAATTCAGTGCTGTGATTACCAACCAAGCAAAACAAAGCTGAAACATATTCCATGGAAAATCAAAAGGTGCCCCACAGAAATGTTATGTTTATTTGGTGATATTTAAATGATGATCATCCTCCCATTCACATTCACATACTTCCTAAAAAATGTTGTTTTTTACATTCCAAAGGGTAAGTCACACTTCATTTCTCAGCTCTGTTTGACTCTGAAGGTGCTAGAGTATCTGTTATCCTGCTTATTAGAAACAATCAACTTTTTGACAAGGTATACACTAGGTTCACATGCTGAAAACCCGATAGAAACTGAGATGCTTTGTCCTTCCATTCACTTGATACATTAAGCAAATATTTTTAATATTTAATGATTGTTTCCACCTGTTGATGAGGCACAATTTTCATCTCAAGTAAGCACAATACATAAGTAGATAGTATCCTGTTGTAAGGCAGTCAGATATACTTTGTAAAATTACACATAGTTTGGGGTCTTAGAACTAATTTTTAAAATTTAAAAGTGATGATTTAAAAATTCCTACATCATACTTTATTTATGTAATTGATAGCAAATACATAGTGAAACGAAACTTTTGAACTGTTGATTGTTTTAATATATAAGGTTTAATTTTCCTTCATGGGGAATAAATTCAGAAGAGGAATCCAGGGCTGCTGTCGTGGCTTTGGTCACTAGGGCACACCCTTCTTGTAAATTTCTGCTCTCCTATCCTTAGCAATGACATCCAACTGCACATTTGCTTAAATTCAGTCCAAAATGACAGTTGGAGCCTCAATCTTCACCTCCGTTTTACAGGTATCCTGAAGGAGGAAATGACTGAGGACAAAACACCAGTTCCAGAGTCTATATCCTCTTGAGAAAAAAATCTTCCTTAAAGTCCTACTTTACCACTCTTGCTTACATCACATTAGTCAAAATTAGTCACATGGCTATTCCAGGCTTCTAGCTGATTACATTTCCAGAGAAAGGAGAGAAAAGCTATTGGTTAAACAGATATACTATACATTTCTGTTTGCCCATTCAGACCTACTTTTTTTTATTATTATTATACTTTAAGTTCTGGGGTACATGTGGAGAACATGCAGGTTTGTTACATAGGTATACACGTGCCATGGTGGTTTGCTGCACCCATCAACACATCATCTACATTAGGTATTTCTCCAAATACTATTCCTCTCCTAGCCACCCATCCCCCAACAGGCCCTGGTGTGTGATGTTCCCCTTCCTTTGTCCATGTGTTCGCGTTGTTCAACTCCCATTTATGAGTGAGAACATGTAGTGTTTGGTTTTCTGTTCTTGTGTTAGTTTGCTGAGAATGATAGTTTCCAGCTTTATCCATGTCCCTGCGAAGGACATGAACTCATCCTTTTTTATGGTTGCATAGTATTCCATGGTGTATATGTGCCACATTTTCTTTATCCAGTCTATCACTGATGGGCATTTGGGTTGGTTCCAAGTCTTTGCTATTGTGAACAGTGTCGTAATAAACATACACGTGCATGTGTCTTTATAGTAGAATGATTTATAATCCTTTGGGTATATACACAGTAATGGGATTGCTGGGTCAAAGGGTATTTCTGGTTCTAGATCCTTGAGGAATTGCCACACTGTCTTCCACAATGGTTGAACTAATTTACATCCCCACCAACAGTGTAAAAGCGTTCCTATTTGTCCACATCTTCTCCAGCATCTGTTGTTTCCTGATTTGTTAATGATTGCCATTCTAACTGGAGTGAGATGGTATATCATTGTGGTTTTTATTTGCATTTCACTAATGACCAGTGATGAGCTTTTTTTCATGTTTGTTGGTTGCATAAATGTCTTCTTTTGAGAAGTGTCTGTCATATCCTTCACCCACTTTTTGATGGGGTTGTTTGTTTTTTCTTGTAAATTTGTTTAAGTTCTTTGTAGATTCTGGATATTAGCCCTTTGTCAGGTGGATAGGTTGCAAAAATTTTCTTCCATTCTGTAGGTTGCCTGTTCACTCAAATGATAGTTTCTTTTGCTCTGCAGAAGCTCTTTAGTTTAATTAGATCCCATTTGTCAAATTTGGCTTTTACTGCCATTGCTTTTGGTGTTTTAGTCATGAAGTATTTGCCCACGCCTATGTCCTGAATCATATTGCCTAGGTTTTCTTCTATGGTTTTGATGGTTTTAGGTCTTACATTTAAGTCTTTAATCCATCTTGAGTTAATTTTTGTATAAGGTGTAAGAAAGGGGTCCAGTTTCAGTTTTCTGCATATGGCTAGCCAGTCTTCCCAACACCATTTATTTACTAGGGAATCCTTTCCCTATTGCTTGTTTTTGTCAGGTTTGTCAAAGATCAGACAGTTGTAGATGTGTGGTGTTATTTCTGAGGCCTCTGTTCTCTTCCATTGGTCTATATATCTGTTTTGATATCAGTACCATGATGTTTTGGTTACTGTAGCCTTGTAGTACAGTTTGAAGTTGGGTAGCGTGCTGTCTCCAGCTTTGTTCTTTTTGCTTAAGATTGTCTTGGCTATACGGGCTCTTTTTTAGTTCCATATGAAATTTAAAGTAAATTTTTCTAATTCTGTGAAGAAAGTAAATGGTAGCTTGATGGGGATAGCATTGAATCTATAAATTACTTTGGGCAGTATGGCCATTTTCACAATATTGATTCTTCTTATCCATGAGCATGGAATGTTTTACCATTTGTTTGTGTTGTCCCTTATTTCCTTCAGCAGTGGTTTGTAGTTCTCCTTGAAGGGGTCCTTCACATCCCTTGTAAGTTGTATTCCTAAGTATTTCATTCTCTTTTTAGCAATTGTGAATGGGACTTCCCTATGATTTGGCTCTCTGTTTGTCTATTACTGGTGTATAGGAATGCTTGTGATTTTTGCACACTGATTTTGTATCCTGAGACTTTGCTGAAGTTGCTTATCAGCTTAAGGAGATCTGGGGCTGAGACAATGGAGTTTTCTAAATAAACAATCATGTCAGCTGCAAAAAGTCAAATTGTCTCTGTTTTCAGACCTACTGTCTAGCTTCTCCATATTGCACTGTAACCAGGAGATAAAATTCTCTGAACTCATCAGCCAGGCTTCACCTCCTGTCTTCCCTTTGAGTTTGGACAATGAAACACACCAGGAGGAGGTTGAGAAGCGGGAGGAGAGAGATGATGGGCACTTGAATCTTCCTGCTGTATCTAAGGGCAGTGCCCTTGTTGATGGATGGGAACTAAATTTTTTTTCAGTTGAGACTTTTTAATTCAATTGATTTTTTTTCCTACTTGGTAGGGCTATACTACTTCCACCCGAACCACATCATTTTAAAAAAATCAATTACTTGCTTCTTATTCTTAAGCAAACTTTTTTGTTCACTGTATAAATGGAAGTCTTATCTGCCAACACACAAGGACTGCTCCAACTAAGAATTTTCTAAATTGGCTACCTTACTACCCAGTGATTTAACATAATATGTATACTGTTTTAGCTGTCAGTATCATACATCTACATACTATAAGTCTCATAGGTTTACACACTATAAGCTACAAAAGGATTCAATTTTATTCAAGTGGTAGATGTAATGACATTAATTGCTTACACCATGGTCAGCAAACATGTATTTCATAAAAAAAGAGAGTGTGTACTTCAAAAAGCCAGACCTCAGTTATGTACTTTTCCTGGTTTAGAATCTATTCTAGTTTGTAAAAATAGTCTATCACCCAAAATGTCACCAAAGGTAGTAATTTGAGATTAGAAATATTTTAGAAATTACTTCATCTCAGGTATTATTAATGCTAAGATGACCCCCACATGAAGTCATAATGCCAAATTACTTAGAATTTCAGTTGGTTATATTTAAACTGGGGTTCTGCTTATTAAAAATGTCATCTACTTTTTTAGAATGCAATTTTAAGTCCACAGAGGAGCCAGTGTACTGTTGGGCTGAAAGACTGCACACCATTCTCTTAGGCAGGCTGGCTTCACACAAATATCAATTGTTAATTATCACACAGCCAGAGCAAATGGGATTGCCTTGGCACTGTTACTACTTGAATAGGCAGCAAGGAACACTTAACCTGCTTTTTACTGGAGCATAGCTTTTACTGAGAAAACTCCTTTCTTTTCCCAAAGTCCCCAGGCACATTTCTGCCTTACCTGACCACAGGTAAAGTACTGCTTACTGTAAAGCAGCATCTGTTAACCATGACCAGATATTAGTACCATTGGGCAGCTTTTCACACTCACATAGTGTGAATTGCATCTCAGCCCAAGTATATTAGAATCCTAGAGTGGGGTCTTGTCATTAAAATTTTTATGGTGCTCCAGGTGATTCCAATGTACAGTCAAGGTTGCAAACCACTGCTTTAAAGAAACGAGGCTGGCCGGGCGCGGTGGCTCAAGCCTGTAATCCCAGCACTTTGGGAGGCCGAGACGGGTGGATCACGAGGTCAGGAGATCGAGACCATCCTGGCTAACACAGTGAAACCTCGTCTCTACTAAAAAATACAAAAAAAAAACTAGCCGGGCGAAGTGGCGGGCGCCCGTAGTCCCAGCTACTCGGGAGGCTGAGGCAGGAGAATGGCGTGAATCCAGGAGGCGGAGCTTGCAGTGAGCTGAGATCCGGCCACTGCACTCCAGCCTGGGCAAGAGAGCCAGACTCCGCCTCAAAAAAAAAAAAAAAAAAAAAAACGAGGCTAAAGATGCAAGTAAGATGTATGGAGGAGCAGGTCTTAATTTCTGCTTCTCACTGAGGCAGCCCCTCTGTACTCAGCTCTGAAAGACTTTGGCTAAGCTATGAGCGCACTTAGCGAACACCCTTTGCTCTTCTCTTTCTTTACTCAAGGGAGGGTCTGCTAAAAGGAAAAAAATAGTAGGTTTAACTAGACTTTGTTCAATCTCATGCCAGGGGGAGTTTTTTGCTGCAAGAATATAAAACTGACCTAGCTCTATAATTTTAGGTGATGGGCGGAGGGAATAGGCTTATTAGTTCTTATATGTAGATTGTAGTGAACATTCTTAATTTTATAGAAAAAAAACCACTATTAACTGTCAGCTTGACTATCTTGAAAGGATTTCTAGTCAATTACATTGGTAATCTTTATGTCAATTAGGTTAGGGTATAAAGCAGATTTATTCTATAAATTCCACTTTCTAATTGCATCTGTTAATGAAATGTAATCCTCATGCAAATTGAGCAGTTGAAGCAAATTTACTGAACACAAATGAGGAAAGTCAATGTGGAGAGGGAAAAATAAATTTAAAACCCCACAAACCCTGTTACTTTCACCGATAGAATTAAACCGTAGCAGTTCTTTCAATGCAATGTATCAAGACAGAATCGAAAGAGACACTTGAACTTCTGCTTGAAATTTCAAACTCACTGTATTTTGTTTCAATTCTCCAATGCGTGGGTCTTGGCACCCACTTGGGTTAACTAAGAGGAGTGTCTTCAACTGCTCATATCCTGACTATCTTAGAACAGATAAAGAATGAGTGCTCTAGGGTTATCTATAATCCTCCCGCATGAGTTGCAAAACTTAGTTATATAGTTCATAATTATATTATGTTGTAAGTTAAAGATAATAAATTTTACAATAGAAAATATTAATCTAGTTATATTCCTTTAGACTAGAAAATATATCCACATACCACAACAAAATGTTGAACCATGCACAGGAGACTCTAAGTGAAATATAGATGAAGATTCAAATTCTCTCCACTAATGGTCTTCAGCATTCTATCTGGAACAGTCCCTGCCAAGACCCAGGTCATCTCTCCGTGGCCATTTTTCCGTCATCTGGCTTCTAGATAGGTTCTAGATAGGACTTTGCTTCCTTGTTCCATATCCTAGTTTATCACCACTTTCTCTCCTTGAGCAGTTTAACTCTGCTGACTAGGAAGTTCCTTCCAGTGACAAGCCTAAATTATCCTGCTGAGATGTAAGTTTATTCTTGTTATCTTTCCTTGGTGAACATGGAGAAAATCAGACAATGCTGCCCATTTTAGTTATTATTTTTAAAAGGTTATTCTGTGGCTTAAAGAAATTTTTTGGCAGAATCTCAAATTGCACATATATGATCCATATAAAAATACACACATATGGTCAAATACTGGATAGGAAAAATGTATGATCTAATAGACATACTCTAGTGGCAGGTATGGGAGACTTGATTTTCCATTTATGTTCCTGTCTGTTTCTTGATAATTTAAAAGGACAAACGAAAAAAAATTGACATTTAAAATTACCTCTCTCCTTTGTATGTTACCTTTGTACGTTACTCTTTGTATGTTACCTTTGCTTAGATAGAGTTCAGCTCTGGTTAAACATTCAAATCATTTGAACAACACTAGATGTTTTTGAACAATACTAGTGCTTGGGCTCAATTCTCAGAGATTCTGATTGAATTAATCCATAATGCTTTCTAGATACCAGTATTTTTTTTTAAAACCTTCCCAAGTGGTTGTAACGGGCAGCCAGAAATGAGAAGTGGTTCTCAGTTTTAGTTCTGTATTAGAAACATGTGAGAAGCTTTAAAAAAATCCAGATGACCAGGCAACACCCAAGCAACTTAAGTCTGAAGATGAGACCTAGGCCTTGGTATTCTTAAAGCTCACAGGTGATGTCAATGCACAGCTAAAATGGAGAATCTATGACTTAGACCAGTAGTTCTCAAATTTTGGTCCACGAACCAGCAGCATGAGCACCTCCTGGAATTTTGTTAGAAATGCAGGTCTTAGGGCCTCACTCCAGGTCTACTGAATCAGACACATTGGGTAAGGCCCAGTAGTTTGTATTTTTTATCAGTCTCCCAGGGGATTCTCACTTGGACTATAAAGTCTACACTTACAGGGGCTATAATTACTCAGATGAGTATCTCCAGAACTTAGCACAGGGCTTGTCATGAGTAGGTACTCAAAACTTGCCTCTTAAAAGAAGGAAGGAAGAAATAAAGGTAGGAAGGAATTTCTATTTTATAAAAAAAGAGGATTTGCAGAGTTATATGCAATGAAACTCAGAGAGGTAAATTAAACTGAATTAGTACAAGACCAAGCTAGGCTCATTCCCTTTTCTATATCAAACCTTAAGCTCTTAGGTGCATATATGTTTTCAGTTGTTTTATATTCTTGATGAATTGCCCCATTTATCAATACATAATGTCCTCTGTCTCTTGTAGCATGTGTGACCTAAGGTCTATTTTGACTGATATTAGCATAGCTATTCTAGTTCTCTTTTAAAATTTGAATGAAATCTCTTTTTACATTCTGTCACTTTCAACCTATTTGCATCTTTGGAGCTAAAGTGAATATGTTGTAAACAGCATAGAGTTGACTCTTGTCGTTATTGTTGTTTTTTAAACTGACAATCTCCACTTTTTAATTGGAGAGTTTAGCTCATTTACATTTAAAAATAATTATGCATAAAAGGATTTACTTTTGACATTTTTACTATTTGTGTTCTATATGTCTTATCCTTTCTGTTTCTCAATTCCCCCATTACTGCCTTCTTTTGTGATTGACTTTTGAAATTTACTTTTCATTTCCTTTTCATTTCTTTTTCTGTATATTTTATAGTTAATTTTTTTAGTAGTTATCCTGGGGATTACAACTAACATCTTAAGCTTATAATCTGGCTTGATTTAACACCAATTTGACTTCAAGAGTACACAATTACTTTGCTCTTATATTCTCCATATCTCTTTCTTTATATTGTTTTTGTCACAGACTATATCTTTATACATTGTGTGTAAACTAACATAGATTTTTATTCATCGTTTGATGTACGTGTCTTTTAAATCATATGAGAAAAAAAAGGGGTTACAAGCCAATAATAGAATAAAATAGGCCTTTATATAGGACTATTTAGTTACTTTTAGTAGTGTGTTTTATTTTTTTGTATGCCTTCAAGTTACTATCGAGTTTGCTGGCATTACATCCTGAAGGTGTCTCCTTACCATTTCTTGTAGGACAGGTCTACTTGTGATAAACTGTATCACCTTTTATCTGGAAATATTTCACTTTTTTCTTAAATTTTGAAGACTAATTTTGCCAGGTATGCAATTCTTGGTTGACAGGTTTTTTTTCCCTCCTGTTTTGGCATTTTAAATATACCATCCAATTGTTGTCTTGCCTCCCTTGTTTCTGATAAGAAATCAGTTATTAATCTCACTGAATATCATTTGTATGTGACTAATTGCTACTCTCTTGCTGATTTCAAGATTCTTTCTTTGTCTGGGGCTTTGATTACAATTTCTCTTAGTGTGTCTACCTTTGTATTTATCCTACCTGGAGTTTATCAAGTTTCCTGAATGTGTAGATTTATGCCTTTTATCAACTTTGAGGGCTTTACAACCATTATGTGTTCAAATATTCTTTCTGCCTTTTTTTCTCTCGGCTCACTTCCCGAGACTCCAATTACCTTGTTATGCTTGATGGCGTCTCACAGGTCTCTTGGGTTCTGTTCATTTCTCTTTATTCTTTTTTTATCCTTTAGTTCTTTGTCCATGGTTTCATTTATCTTTTTGAGTATATATAACAGTTCATTCATTTATATTTATTTATTTATTTTGTGGATACATAGTAGGTGTATATATTTATGTATTCTATGAGATATTTAGATATAGGCATGCAATGTGTAATAATCACATCAGGGTAAATGGGGTATTTATCATCTCAATAATTTATCCTTTGGCTTCAAACAATCCAATTATATGCTTTTAGTTATTTTTAAATGTGTAATTAAATTATTTTTTGACTATTATCATCCTCTTGTGCCAGCAGATACCAGATCTTATTCATTCTTCCTAACTATGTTTTTGTACTCATTAAGCCTCACCACTTCCCCCTCCACCTTGCTACCCATTATCCTTCCCAGGCTCTGGTAATCATCCTTCTTGTAAGAGTTGATTTAAAGTCTTAGTTAGTAGATCCAATATCTGTGCTTTTTCAAGGAGAGTTTGTTCATTTTTTTTCCTGTGAGTGGGATACTCTTTTGTTTCTTCTCATGACTCATAATTTTTTGTTGAGAACAAGACATTTTGAATATTATTATATGGTAACTCCAGAAATCAGATTCTTCCCACTCTTTGGGGTTTATTTTTGCTGCTTGCTGTGGATTGGAGTTGTTTCTTTCTTTAGTGACTTTTCTAAACTATTTTTTATTGTAATAATACATAGATAACACAAATTTTACTATTTTAGTCATTTTGTGTACAGCTGAGTGACATTAAGTAAATTCAAAATGTGTTGTGCAATCATCATCAACCATCATCCGTCTTCAGAACTTTTTAATATCTTCCCAAGCTGAAACTCTGTACTCACTAAACAATAACTACTTATACTTCTCTCTGTCCCCTGGCAATTGCCACTCTGACTCTATAAATTTGACTCCTCTAGTTATCTCATACGAGTGGAATCATACAAATATCTGTCCTTTTGTTTGTGGCATATTTCACTTAGCATGTCTTCAAGGTTTATCCATGTTCTAACATGTGTCAGGATTTCTTTATTTTTAAAGTTTGAATCATATTCCATCGTAAGTGTAGGCCATATTTTGTTTATCTGTTTCTCCATTGATGGACATTTGGCTTGTTTCCATCTTTTGTCTATTGTGAATAAAGCTGCTATGAACATGAGTGTACAAATACCTGTTTCAGTCCTTGATTTTAATTGTTTGGGATATATACCCAGAAGTGAACTTGCTGAATTATATACTAACTCTATGTTTATTTTTGAAAAAATACAATACCATTTTCCACAGTGGTTGTACCATTTCCCATCATCACTAGGAACATACATGGGTTACAATTTCCCACATCTTCACCAACACTAGTTTTTTTTTTTTTCCATTTTTATTATTTTTTAAATAATAGCTATCCAAGTGGTGTCAAGTGGTATCTCATTGTGGTTTTGATTCACATTTCCTGAGGGATTACTGATGTTATGCATCTTTTCATGTGTTTATTTCCATTTAAAGATCTTCTTTGGATAAATGTCTATTCAAACACTTTGCTCATTTTTCTAGACTACTTTTAAAGGCTATATATTTTGTTGTATGGACTCTGAAGTCTCTGTTTTGTCAGCTTGTGGTTAGCTAGTGGTTTGACAGATTTCCCTAAATGCCTAGAGCAAACACAAACACACACACACACACACACACACACACACACACCCCCAACCTCCTAGGCTGGCTGTTTACAACTCTGCCTTAGCCTTCATTTCCTGCTGTCGTGAAGCCTTAAGATCTCAAGCTGAAGGTGAAAGCTTAGTGTCTTCTCAGAACTTTTCTGAGCATGGGTCCTATCCTGAGCATATGCATCATTTTTTAGGTTCTCTATTATATGGGATCTTTTTCAAAGCAATTATTCCCCAAAGTAACTCATTCTCCAGCTTTTCCTTCCAGGATTTAGAGCTGTTTATTGTTTATAACAAATATCATCTTCTGCCCTAAGTGGCAGAGGCTTGTTCATTTGCCTTTCCATGTTTTGGAGTAATGTCTTCTGTGTGGGTTGCTTTTCTGCCCTAAGAGTTCCAAGTTAGGTAAAACAAAGGCAAGTACTTTTAGGGACTCTTCAGGTCAAAACAGACAAACACAATTCCTTGGTAATAAGGTCTGCTCTTCTCCTTCCAGAATCAGGTACTCATAGAGAGAATATGGCTGCCATCTTTCCTACTGCTGCCATGCTGAGGAGGATGTGTGGCAAAGCTAAGTTAAAATGTCACAAATCTCTCCTATCATGTTAGTCACTTTTTTCTTGACTTGGCATTTGCTTGGTTGCCTTAAGCCTTTGTCTATTTTCACAAGTTCTTACAGAGTTGAGTTTGCTAGTTTTTGCTGGTTTTATCAGTGTTTTTGTGGAGAAATACTCTGCCATTTTTGCTAACTTCACCACCAACCCTCATGTTCTGAACTCTATATCCTTAACAGGGTTGAATGGGTTTCAAAAGGCAAGGCAGGCAATGGATCATGATACTAAGCCAATGATAGGAGCTTTGAAGTGAAAGAGGTGGTTCTAACAAAAAGTAGATGCACACTCTCCACCCACACTCCTCTCCCTCCATCATATCCTACAATCCAGAAGCAAGAGGAAAATACAAACTCATAGACTGAGGCCATCCACCACTACCTGAAATGCTGCACCTCACTCAATGTGGGATGGGGCTTCGACTGTTATGATTTAAGCACTTCTGAAAACACACTTTCTACTTCATGTACTTCATGTTTGGTCTTAAGTCTTCTCTGGAAAGGCCATCTATCTCCATGTATTTCCTATAAATATCTAGCTGTCTGATTAAGTGTTACATTCAAATGTGACAAATTAAAATCAAGTGGAAATATTCCATGCTAATGATAAGGTAAAGCCAAATGTGTATGTCAGAGTAGAATACGGCATGTGCTCTTATCATAAATATTACAGGAGCTATTTGTTTGTCAGGGCTTCATCAAAACATCTGAAAATTGCTTGACTTGGAGGAGAATAGACTATAATTTCCATGTCTGCCCCAAATAATCAGTTACTGACAACTTAGAAAATTCTTATCAATAAAGATGGAACCGATCTTCTCTATTCCATAAAATATAAGCATATCATTTTGAGAAAAATTTTAAAATCATTCTAGACTCGACAAATTACATGAGAGAGACATTGAGTCACAGAAATGATTTTTTTTAATGAAGTGAAATTTAATAAGTGACAGTGAATGTCTATGGAAATGCTGGGAAGCCCATCTTTGCTTGATCAAAGATTTATCTATCCAGTAATAATCAAAACATCCAGGTTAGTCTTAGAATTTAAATATATTTCCAGAGTGAATGGGTCTAATAATTTGAGTGCCCCTCATGGTGCCTCAACCTGATCCTGCTGTCATATCCATCACATCCATCTCTTCTATTTGTGGTTTGAACATTTTACTTTTTTCAAGCCCCCCAAAGAGTTCCACCTATTAGTTGATACTAAACAACAGGGCTAAAGAAAGACATAAATAAAAGGAATTGTATGACATTCCACATAGTGAAATTGTGTCTAAAGTGTGAAATATCCTATTGTTTAGAAAATGTTTTCTGGTTATCTTGAAATAATATTAAATATGTGGGAAATTTTTTATCAATGCCACACAAGAAGACCACAAATATGAGACCCTACCAAAATTAAGATTTCCTCCCCCACAAAAAATCTTTATTTTATTTTATTTTATTTTTAAGTTTGTTACATGAAGGGAGAATCTTCAGTTTTTTGGAGCATTTTCTTAAATGGAAAAGTACATTGTACCAGTAATTTCACACAAATAAGATTTTGTCATACGCTGAATTTGAATTTAGCTACTGAGTTAACTTAGAAAAACAACAGAAGATATTAATATTATTAAGCAAGAACTCAGAAGCTGGGCAATTTTTTTATGTTAATATCATTTTATGTTAATGTTAATATTGAGGTATAATTTATATGCAAGTAATGCAAATCATAAACATGTGGATCAATGCAATTTGGCAATTGTATATGACCATGCACTCATCACCCAGGCTAAGGTATAATACACTTCATCTCTCTAGAAAGTTCTCCTTTACAATCAGTCCTCTTGTACTCCACAGTCAGCTACTATTCTGGTTTCTATCACTGCAGAATATTTTCTTGTCTTTAAACTTTAAAATTTCTTGTCTTTAAATATTAATGGAATTGTAGAGTATGGTCCATTTTGTGTCTCTTCAGCTCTCTTCAAAAACACTGTAATTTTGAGATTCATCGCTAGACTGAATGCATTAGCAATTCATTTTTATTTATAGCTGAGTAGTATTCCATTATGTGATTATACTGCAATGTGTTTATTCATTTACCAGTTGGTGGAAATTTGAGTTGTTTCCACTTTGGGGTTTTTATGAATAAAGGGGCTATGAGCATTCTTTTACAAGTTGTTATATGGATATATGTTTCATCTCTTATGGGTAAATACCTAGAAGTGGAATTGTTGGGCCATAGGAGAGGTAAGTACATATTTAACTTTATTAGAAACTGCCAGAGAGTTTTCCAAAGTAATTGTACCATTTTATATCACCCCTGTATGAGAGTTTCAGCTGTTCTACAATCTTGCCAACACCTGGCCTCGCTACTATTTTTTTCTTTAATTTTAGCAATTTTAGTGAATGTATAGTAGCGTAATGGCTTTTGTGGAGTTAAACAGCAGTTTTGCTGTTGTTGTTGTTTTTGAGACAGAGTCTTGCTCTGTTGCCCAGTTTGGAGAGCAGTGGTGCGATCTCGGCTCACTGCAACCTCCGCTTGCCAGGTTCAAATGATTATCCTGCCTCAGCTTCCCAAGTAGCTGGGACTACAGGCATGTCCCACCATGCCCGGATCACTTGAACCCCTGATTTCGAGTGATCCACCTGCCTCGGCCTCCCGAAGTGCTAGGATTACAGGCATGTACCACTGTGCCAAGCTAAACAGCAGTTTTATTAAGGCTTCTAATGATAATGTTTTTCTGTATGCATTTGCTTGAATCTTCCTTTACTTGATTTTGCAGTCTTAAAAGTTTCCACACCCCAAATGCTGTCAGCAGTTACAGATAAGAATAAAAGATTTAAAAATAACTTTCACTGTGTATGTGTACAAATATCAGCAACCGGAACGCATAAGAAAAGTTGTATGCTTACATAATAAGAACCTATTTTTAAAAAATAAAGAGTCCTTCCAAAACCGAGAAGTTGGTGAATCTTAAAACAAGATTTCTGGGCACCAAATGCTCGCTTTATTTCAAGAAACAATTGCACCTTGAACTTGGAGCTGTGTTGATATCATTTACTGACACTTGCTAACTGAAATCTTTGGCACTCCACTAAAACTTCAATAGCAAATCTAAATAGTGACAGACTGTATCTACATCCTGCCTTGCAATAGCAGAAACCAAATGCAACCCTTAAATTGCCTTTTCACACTTGCAAGAGTGGGTCTTTTGAATTTTAGGATTATTGTGTCATGAGAAACTATAAAATGCATGCAGGTTATAAAATCACCCTTATTCTGATAACTGATTGATCTGTGGCCCATGCTTTGGCATTTGCAACAAAATTCAACTTATCAAACTTCAGCCCTGTTCTTTATAATGCAGCTATGGATGTAAATCGGACTGTTTTCAAGCATCAGCAAATATATCAAAGATACAGCTCAGGAATAGCTATATTTGGACACATGCTGCTTGTTCACGCAACCAAGTTTATCCCGAATTCTCTATAACTCCCTGAGGTGATTAACACATATTCACCATGAAATCAGTCTGGAAAAGCTTTTCAAGATATAAAACTTACAACCTGGATGGGCATCTAGGAGCACAGGGCCAGGCGTTAAATATCTGATGTTTAGGGGTCTAAACATGGGTCTGGCATCCAGCATGGGGCCCAGAATTTAATCCACCAAACATATCTGGGCCAAGCAGCAAGTATCTACTATAAAATGAATCTGTGTGTGTATGTATATATGACTTATGGTTCCATATTTCATTTCTTATGAATATTTTGAATCCAGAAAAAAAGCAGAGCCAAGAATATAACATCAGAGATATGCAATCTATTGCACACTAGCAGACATTTTATTGTTTACAAGTACGATATGGCTACTGTATAAGAAACACTCTGTTTCAAATAGAAATGCTCGCAGTTTCCCAGAGGTTAATCATCAAGTATTGATTGTTCTGTCCACTCTTCCTTCTCCTATCTCTTTCATCCATCCACTTCCCTGCAAATCTACCACAGTGCAACTGGACATAGAGCTGAAGGATTTCATGCAGAGAAATAATAAAGACTGAGTTAAAAGAACATAACTTCAAGGTCTTCTCTACACAGTCAAAGGAAAAGCTGTACTTCACATCTGGGTCTGGTGGGCACCAAAGTAAACATAAATAATATTTAAAATATTTAATAATTTACATAACAAGCACACCAATCATTCAAACAGTTGGTGTCCATAGCACTCAATGAGGGTCTTAGAAGCCCCCTGTTGTGGCAAATAATAAACCTTAGTTGTTGAATCATGGGAAGGAATGGGTGACCATGAAGTGGTCATGACCACTGCAGAGTTGGGAGAAGTAGCTATTTGCAAACAAGCATAAAAACACTGAATATTTTAACAACTAGTAACATCTAAGAGTCTTACAAGCCTGGATTTAAGTCTCAAATCTCACTGTAACCACAGCCTTTTCTGAATACCGTGGCCTTCTCTCTCAAGTTACATTCCTCCTTGAAGCAGATCCTTTAACAGAAATCCAAAGGCATTACCATTTGCAGAAAAAATTTAAGCCTGAGACAAGGGTTCTAGAGAAATAGTTTATTTGGGAGGTGATCAGAGAAAATACAGGTAGAAGAATGGGAAAGCAAGAAAGGGGATGGAAAAGAGCCAATAAGAGCTGCACTGTTGAGCAAGCTACCACTATGGGAAGCAGGACTTCACCATGTGAGATGCTCCAGGGATGGTGCAGTTCGTCACCTAAAGGACGAGACGACACAGCTGAGGATCTGTCAGATCCCACAGATCATGGTTTAAGGGCTGCCTCTGGGACAGCTCACTCTCCAGCATGTGAAAGGACAGTCCACCAGAGAAAGCCCTCAGGCAAAGGGATGTAGGTATGGGGTGGGGAGATAGCTGATGTGCACAGCATGGTAAAGGTCACACCCTTCAAAGAACATATCTGTGCCAGGCCTTTAGAATCAATGATTGCCATGAAAAAGGAAAGCTGAGCGTATATTAGTATTTTGACTGAAGCCAAGAAAGAAAATAAGTATCGATGAACACAAAGTACATAAAAACCATTTCTTATACATTACAATAAAAGTCTGAGGCAATCTGCTCTCTTTGAGCCAGTCTGTATTGCTCTGATCTTGCCATGGAAGGAGATCTCACACTAAATCTCGTCCAGTGATCTTCTGGCAGAGATCATTTTTTTTCCCTCATATTTTTGGTTATAGCTAAACTGAAGGTAAAATTCCTATCCTTCAGTTATCCTAAATTGAAAACCCACAATTTAGCAATAGAATTTATGAGTGATTTATGATGAAATGCAGTCACTCACATCTTAGGAAATTAGAATTAATTCAATTATTTGTGTTAATCAGTGGAAAGGATGTGAGAACAACAACAAAAAGTTAACCCCAGACCTTACTGGATACAATGTCTTAATGCCTGTCACTCCTGTTATAGAATCTAAATTGGCAAACTGATAGATGTATCTTTTAATCCACTGCTGATAGAAATTTTATTATTCAGAGACTCGGGGAGAGGGACAGAGAAAGAGAGATAGAGAGTACAAGAGCAAGAGAGATGAGTCACCAGAAGAAGTCTCCAAACTCTTTAGGAGTTGTTGCTAGGAGTTATACTTTTTAATTCATTACACATGGTGAATTTGATGTAAGGTGCACAAGACACCATAGAAAAAACCTTAAAAGCAAATAGCTGGTTTAAAGTTTGATTTTAAGAACATATTCAAGGTACTGTGATGGCCCAGCAACAAAGAGGTCTTGGGGAAGTATATAAGTCCGTTCTTATGCTGCTATGAAGAAATACCTGAGACTGGGCGATTTATAAAGAAAAGAGGTTTAATTGACTCACAGTTCTGCATGGCTGGGGAGGTCTCAGGAAACTTACAGTCATGGTGGAAGGCTCTTCACAGGGTGACAGAAGAGAGAATGAGAGCTGAGTTAAGGGGGAAGCCCTTTATATAGCCATCAGATCTCATGAGAACTCACTCATGACCATGAGAACAACATGGGGGAAGCCACCCCTATGATTCAATTACATCCACCTGGTCCTGCCCTTGACACATGGGGATTATTACAATTCATGGTGAGATTTGGGTGGGGGGGAACACAGAGCCTAACCGTATTACTCTATCCCTGGCCCCTCCAAAATCTCGTGTCCTCACATTTCAGAACATAATCATGCGCTTCCAATAGTCTCCCAAAGTCTTAACTCATTCCAGCATTAACCCAAAAGTCCAAGTACAAACTCTCATCTGAAAAAAGGCAGCTCCCTTCTGCCTATGAGCCTGTAAAGTCAAAAGCAAGTTACTTACTTCCTAGATACAATGGGGGTACAGGCATGGGGTAAATATACCTGTTCCAAGTGGGAGAAATTGGCCAAAAGGAAGGGGCTACAGGCCCCATGCAAGTCCAAAATCCAGCCAAAGGCCTCAGGAAACTTACAATCATGGCAGAAGGCTCCTCTTCACAGGGCAGCAGGAGAAAGAATGAGTGCCAAAGGAAGGGGGATGCACCTTATAAAACCATCAGCTCTCCGTGGGTGGGCTGGCTCATGCCTGTAATCTCAGCACTTTGGGAGGTCCACGCAGGCAGATCGCTTTGAGCTCAGGAGTTTGAGACCAGTCTGGGCAACATGACAAAACCTTGTCTCTACAAAAATACAAAAGTTAGCCAGGCATTGGTGACTCACACCTGTAGTCCCAGCTACACTTGAGCCCAGGAAGCAGAAGTTGCAGTGAGCCGAGACTGCACCACTGCACTCCAGCCTGGATGACAGGAGAGACTCTGTCTCAAAAAACAAAAACAGAAACATAGACCTCATGAGAATGCATTAACTATCACGAGAACAACATGAGGGAAACTGCCCCCATTATTCATTTATCTCCACCTGGTCCTGCCCTCGACACATGGAGATTATTACAATTCAAGGTGAGATTTGGGTGGGGACACAGAACCAAACTTATCAGGAAGTGCATGGGCTAGGGCTTGTTTTTGTAATCAAAAGCAAACACTGTGCAGCCCCTTAGTCATCTGGACATTCCAATGAGATAGTCCTCTGTTAATTAGTAATTGGCTTAAAAATGAAAATAGTTAAAAGCAAGCACTAGGTGTCTTGGGCCTAGACATTCTTCTTAGATTTCACTTCATCTGTTTCAACTGTAATAGTACCTGACAAAACAGGTTTTAAATGTATATATATATACACACACACACACACATATACATACATACATATATATATATATATTCTAGTTATTCTTTTAAAAAATTTTACTTTAAGTTCTAGGATAATGTGCAGAACATGCAGATTTGTTACACGGGTGCACATGTGCCATGGTGGTTTGCTGCACCTATCAACCCATCATCTAGGTTTTCAGCCTTGCATGCATTAGGTATTTGTTTTATGTACTTTCATTTGCCTTCCCACTTTCTTTTTAAATTTTTTTTAGTCTTCAGGAATTGTGTCTTTCCCATCCTTACTGCTTCACTGAAAATCATTTGCTGTGAAAGGTTAAATAGCTTATTTTCTTGGCATCTAATATTTTGCAGTGGTTACTCCTCGATCAACATTCAGAGTTCAGTAAAGCACTTTAACTTATTCTACTAATATTTATTGAAAGCTCACCTGTGTCAGACACAAAGTTAGGTTTGAGAAATAAAAAATTAAGTAATACCAAATACAACCACTGTTCTCATGGAGCTTATAGCCTACAGTTAGAGACTGTAGATATGAATAAATCTAAGATTACAAGTAGAAATAAGTGATCTGAAATATAGAGATTTGGTTCTATTGAATATATACATACAGAGATAGACAGATAGATAGATGAAGAGATGGAGAGATAACAGACAAAAACATAGATAGTAGACAATAGAAGAAAAAGAAAGAAGGAAAGAAAGAAAAGAAAGAGAGAGAGAGGGAGGGAGGAAGACAGGAAGGAAGGATAGAAAGAAGGGGAGGGAGGGGAAGGGAAAGGAAAAGAAGGGAAGGGAGGGAGGGAGGGAGGAAGGAAGAAAGGAAAGAAGGAAGGAAGGAAGGAAGGAAGGAAGGAAGGAAGGAAGGAAGGAAGGAAGGAAGGAAGGAAGGAAGGAGAGGGGCAAAAGAAAGAAACAAAGATAAAAATGAAGGAAGGAAGGAAGGAAGGGTGAAAAGGAGGGAGGGAAAGGAAGGAAGGAAGGAAGGAAGGAAGGGCAAAAAGGAGGAGGAGGGGAAGGAAGCAAGGAAGGAATGAAAGAAGGAAGGAAGGAAGGGCAAAAAGGAGGAGGAGGGGAGGGAGGGAAGGAAGGAAGAAAAATGGGAAGAAAGAAAGCTAATGGTGAGAAAGGAAAAAAGCAGAAACAGAGAAAGAAAGAAGGAGAGAATGGAAAAAAAGAAAAGCAAGGAAGAAGGGAAGGGAGGAAGAAAGGGAGGAAAGGAGGGAGGAAGGAAGGAAGGGAGGTCCCTGGACCAGGAGTGTGTGGGTGATTAGGAAGGCTTCTCTGAGGAACTAGCACTTGAGATATGAAGTTGGAGGAAAAGTATTAACTAAGGGAAGAGATGGGAGAAGAGAAGCATTCTCAGTGGAGGGGATCCCTTCCTCCCAGAGAAGAGAATAATTAGAACAAATGGTCTGCAGAAGTGAGTGGGGCTAGAATACGTAGAGCATTCAAGGTTGTGCATAAGGATTTTGATATTTAGACTGGAAGTAATGAAAGTGATTGCAGGGTTTTAAACCTAGGACTCACTTGATATACTGGTTAATCTGGAAACATTGCTGTCACTGTAGGTGGAGAAAACACTGGAGAGGGGCATGAATGAAGGATGGCGAGAACAGTGAGGAGGCCGCTGTGGAATGTCAAGGTGGACTGACAAGTGGGGTAGTTGAGGAAGAGAAAAATGGATGGATCCAAAAGCACAACAGGACAGAACGAATCCAGAAGTACTATTTCAGAACATAGAATGGGTTAGATATGGGCAATGAGGAAGAGGGAGGTAAAAAGGATGCTGTCTAAGTTCCTTGCTTGCATAACTGGGTGGGTGGAAGTGACGTTATTTAGACTAAGGAGGTGATGTTTTTGTAATGCATTTGACATATGTTCCCACGCAGGACTAGTTTCCTGAGTCTCAGCTTGAGGTATTACGAGGAATAACTGCCTGGTCCAAATCTGTGGTGGACAATTAGATCATTCCTCTGATAATATCCATATCTGAAGATGCCATAATTGTTTATTTAAAAAAAAAAACAATGGTCCCAGAGTCTGCCGTAGGGCTTCAGTGAACACAAGAGCCAGCCGTGAGATGACAGACTGAACACAGAAAACAAATTGCTTGATGCTTAGTAGCCTGAAGAAACAATGAACTGGCTTTATTACAAGTTTGGGGAAATGAGAAAGTTTTGTGAAGTGACGGTCTGCCGCTCTGGGTTCTTCAGAGAAGAATTCAAGTTATGATTCTAGAAATGTAAGCATTTGTTTTTCTCAGCGGGCCATTTCACCAGTAACTGTTAACTAATGCCAAGCCTTGATTTCCAATGAAGAGGCACAATTATAAATCTTCAGATACATACAGCAAAATTATGCTCTCCAGAAACAGCAGAGTAGAGATAAGGCGAAGTCATTGCCAGAAGATAATATTCGGAAAAGCACAGATGAATTCAAAAGAACTCATTTATTATGATATTTAAAAAACTCTTTTTGGAAAATAGAAATGTGATTTTTTTTTTTTTTTTTTTGTCAAGAGGGTTTATGAGATACTAGTCATTTCCTACAAACACACAGCTTGAATAAAAACATCCAGAATACAACATTGGTAATGGTGTTTACTATGATATAATCAACTGATCATTTCGGCCACAGATCCGAGGTTTATCAGCTCTCTGCTGAATATACTTATTTCTGCAGCAAGGTCTGTTTATAGTGTGGTTGTGCTTTAGAAACACAGGTTGCATTACATTACCAACCCCCTAGATCTTAAGTGTATGGTCTCAATTTCCATATAGAATCAGAGTGGCATTCTTGGTAGTATAAGAAAAATCTAAATTATGATGTTCTCCTAAAATACAGCTTAGGAACCAACTTACGAATGTATCATATATTAGAAAAATACAAGTGAAATATTCATCAGAGGGATTCATTGGATCATTTAGAAGTGATCACCGGACCAGGAAATCAAGAATCGCAGTTTCTTCCTTTTTTTTTTTTTTTTTTTTGAGATGGAGTCTCGCTCTGTCGCCTAGGCTGGAGTCAGTGGCATGATCTCAGCCCACTATAACCTCCGTCTCCCAGGTTCAAGCGATTCTTCTGCCTCAGCCTCCCAAATAGCTGGGACCACAGGCACATGCCACCACTCCCAGCTAATTTTTGTATTTTTAGTGGAGACGGGGTTTCACCATATTGGCCAGGCTGGTCTCGAACTCCTGATCTCGTGATCCTCTCGCCTCAGACTCCCAAAGTGCTGGGATTACGAGCATGAGCCACCACGGCCAGCCAAGAATTTCAGTTTCTTATGTCCAACAATCTGCTAGATTTTTTGTAGCGATGGCATACAAAGAACACAATATTTGTTTCTTCTCCAATGGTGATTCTGCCACCTTAGACAAGTTATTTCTCCTCTTTAGCCTTAATTCCTCTATGTAAAACAATCAAGGTACAGAATATTTATATTACCCCTAAAAGTTTCAGGTATGATCTTACTTTTCTCACAAACCTGTTTTAATTATTAAATGGATTAATATATGTAAATGTGTGCAGTAAAGAAAAAATAATAGTGTTAGCTGTTCCACTAGCACCACTAAGTCAGCATATCCTAAAAATAAATCCACTATCTTTCACCATGCACTCTTTCAGGGCTTTTCACTTTGGCTAGGAATTTGAGAGTCATCTTTGGTACTTTCTTCTTTCTCACCTCCCACATCCAGATGGTTTTAAGGTCCAGCCAATTTTTTGATACAATGTTATTTATATTCATTCATATCTGTCCAAACCTATAATCTACTACGCTAGCTGAAATCCTCATTTTCTCTTCCTTAAATCATTGCATTTGTTTTTTAGTTGGCTTTCCTACCACTGGTCTGTCCCAACACTAGTGCATACTGAATAGAGCTGCCAAAGTCCTCTTCCACTGACACACTTTGAGTCATACCACACTTCTACTCAGAAACCTCCAGTGGTTTTCCATTTTCAGCCTAGAAAGGCTAGCATGGAAAACTTTCCATGGTCCTGTCTTCAATTAACCTTCTTTAGCCTTCTCTCCCATATCATACTCGTGCTCCAAACATAAGCTGTCTCCCAGTCAAACAGGTCAGCCCATCACTCCAGAAATGCCTTGTATTTTCCTGATTCTATGACATGACTTAATCTATTCTTAATGCTCACTTAAAATACCACTTTTCTCAGGAAGGTTTCCAAGAGACAAGTGTTTATTTTTCCCCGTCTAACTCCATTGCATTATTTTTTTGTCTTATATTTTCCACATATGGCTTTTAGACACATCTTATCCATTCTTCTAGACTGTCATCTCCTTGACAAAAAAGACTGTTTGATTCATCTTTGTGTATCCTTCCATGCTTCACTCAGTAGCAGATGCCCAAAAAAAGTTACTGGATACAAGAATGTAAAAGTAGGTATCAAATCTTTTTTGTGACTTTCAATTTTGTTACAGATACCCTCTCTTTACAAATCAGACATTTCTGTATTTCACTATTTTGTGGTTTATTGAGATGAACGGCTCGACTTAAGAAATAGATCAGACATGTGGGTGCTGGTCCCATTTGGGGGAAAAGTTCAGCATATGTAATAAACACAGTTTCGCATGCACATCAGGAAAACTGGCACATGCCCTGAAGTTATGGCAGTGTCAGAACCATCTAATAATTGGTGTCCTTTTCAACTTCTTGGCCTCACTGATGTGACTGCATCTTGGAAAAGGCCACTTTAGCAGTCCTTACACATACACAGTGCCTTCTCATTTTCAAAGCACTTTTCTAGCATTCACATTGCACTTGACCCCCACATAGCAATGTGGAAACAGGTGCACTGATTGCCACTTGAAAGAGAAGAAAATTGTATTCCCAAGAATAATACATGACTTGTCCAAGGTCACAAAGTTAGGCAGTAGTAGAAGTGAGGCAAAAAATAGAATCTATCTCATAAATCCTGACCTAGTGTGCTTTTGCATTGTGGTATCACTTTGAATTCTCCACTCTTATTCTGCAAATTCTCAGGTGTTCTGGAGTCCTGAAACGATCTTTTGCAGTGCAAAATCTTGCACATGCTCACATACCCACTATTCTAGCTTAGAGAGAAGTTTGGTTTCAGCTGATACTCTTTGCAACATCTCATCTGCCTTTTTTTCTTTTTCTTTTTCAACTTTTATTTTAGAACCTAAGGTACATCTGCAGGTTTGTTACAGAGGTATATTGTGTGATGCTGAGGTTTGGGGTGTGTTTGTACCTGTCACCCAGGTTGTGAGCATAGTACCCAAATAAGGAGGTGATCCTACTTATTTCTTTTACACACTTTAACTTATATCCTGGTTATGATGTTGTATTAGGCCATTCTCACACTGGATTTAACTTATATCCTGGTTATGATGTTGTATTAGGCCATTCTCACACTGTGATGAAGAAATATCCAAGACTGAGTAATTTATAAAGGAAAGAGGTTTAACTGACTCACAGTTCTGTATGGCTGGGGAGGCCTCAGGAAACTTACAATCATGGTGGAAGGTCCCTCTTCACAGTGCAGCAGGAGCAAGAATGAGAGTGAGCCCCCTTATAAAACCATCAGATCTTGTGAGAACTCACTCACTATCATGAGAACAGCATGGGGGAACTGTCCCTACCCCCATAATCTAATCACCACCCCCAAGGTCCCTCCCATGACACACAGGGATTATGGGAGCTACAATATAAGATGAGAGTTGGGTGACGGCACAGCCAAACCATATCAGATGTGTCCAACAGGTGTGTGTGTGTGTGTGTGTGTGTGTGTGTAACTCTTTGGAAATAGTTTGCAAATAACGACATGCATTCATTCTAAGTGCACCAATAGATGAGTTTTGACAAATATATACATGGGTGTAATTCCATTACAATCAAGGCACATAATATTTCTATTACCCCTAAAAGTTTCTTGTGCCCTTTTGTGGCCTATCCCCTGTTGCCAGGCCACCACTGATCTGTTTTCTATCTGTCTAACATTTAAAACTGTGCTACATAGAATTTATACCTAAGTCACATTACACCATGCCTTGTCTCAAAACCCTCTCCAATCTTGCCACCCCACTCAGAGCAAAAACCCACGTCTTTCAAATAACCCACAGAGCCCTGGTCATTTGACCTCCACATATCTCTCTTACCTCATCTCCCATTAAGCTTCCCAAACTCTTCCTATTTTCTTTCTTTTGTTTATTTTTCTTCTCTATTTCTTCTCAACTTGCAAATGCATATGAAACTCCAGGGGGATGTTGCTTAAATGATATTCTGATCCAGTAGGTCTAGGGTGGGGCCTGAGATTCTGCATTTCTGACAAACTGCTAATACGGAGTTATGTTGATTACCAAGGTGCTAGAGCATTTATCACCAACATAAGGGCAGAGTCTTGATCTGTTCTGTTTACCACTGTATTTTCCATGCCTTGATATGGCCTGCCACATAATATTAATAGCTGCTCAATACATAGTTGGTGGCCAAATGAATACATGAGTGAATGATTTTTAAATATAAGGAAACAAAGCTGGCTTCCTAGAGAATTTTTGTTTTCACTGGCTGCCTTTGCAGCCACAACTGAGGCAAGTCAATTAACGTCTCTGGGCTTCAGTTTCCTCTCCCGATCTGAACAAAGGACACTGAGCACCATCTCTGAGGTCCTTTCTGGCTTGAAATATAAACTCGTATGAAGTGTGTGAGAAACAGTAATTCCCTAGAATCTGAAAAATAATTTTCCCAACCAAATCAGAAGGAAAAGCAATTTTGCAAATGTCACTGAAACTTTTCCATTCTTTTCTTGAGTGCTGTCCTTTTTTTCCCCCTGCTCTCAATATTTCTAGTGAAGAGCTTTTCCAACATGTGATTTCAGAACAGTTATATGCTAAGTATTATTAAAAGGAAAGAAAGCTCCCAGATCATATTCACAGCCAAGAGGCACCTTAAAAATTCAACATAATATCCAGTGTGACACTTGACAAGACTGGACAGCTAATGTGGAGGATGTAGGGGCAACAAACTTATTATTTAAAACAGTCAAAAGTGACTGTCAGTTTCATCAGCCCATTGCCAATCTTCCAGCTGACCTCTGCTTTTATGTTTCCTTTATTAGTGTTCAGGAAGTTCTACCCTTTCTACTTAGACAAAGGCCGCAGGAATGCCCAAGGCACTAGTAGATTGTAGCAGAGCAGGGTTCACACGTATGAAAGAACCAGTAGTGGAAACATCAGGCACCATTCACTTCTGGGACGTTTACCTGGCCATTTAGACAAAGCATAGCCTTGTGGTGAGAAAGAAAGATATCATCTGCGGCTATTATACGAATTAAATGAATGAACATCTGAATTGATGTAGCATCTTAGAACTCTGCACAAACATGCTTTCAGTCTATTCAAAATTCTACCTCCGATTGGGAGGAAAATTACTAACAGCTGGGTAATGAAGTCATATCTGTGTTCTACAGCTAGCTAAAACCACCTTGTTCCTCTTTATCTGATCCAAATTGTATTACCACTTCAGAATGCAAAAGGGAGGGAAGTTTGAAAGAAAACTTGCATCTCAGAACTCTTGGTAGGTTCCAGATTTGAGACATTGCTTGCAGGTCATTATTGATTCAAAACTTCTTGATAATTAAACCATTAAGTGAGGCATGGAACAAGTTAAGCATTTTATCCAACTAATGCTCAATAAATAAATACAAATTATTCAAAAGAAAAGTAAATTATACATCTGATGAACTCTCATACATTAGTCAACCATGCCCACATTTCACTATCTTTCTTTCTTTCATTATCTGGGTTTCTTGGTCAATTATTCAATCATCACAGTCATTCAGTGCACTGTTTGTAAGATTTGGAGAACCAGTGCAGTGCCAGACACAGAGCAATTTTATGTGCCCAGAAGGAGAATGGAGTTGAGCAAATCCTGGAGATTGACATCTCCTCTTTGCAACTTATCTTGAAGCATTTTTTCTACCATGTCACTCATCTGCTCCAAGGCTTTCAAAGGCTCTCTTCTGCCTGTGGAAGAAAGCCTAATACTATTGGAATAGCATTCAAGGCCTTCCTTAATATTTGTCGAGCATTAGTGGCATGCCAGCAGTAACAGAGCTACTATATGTTGAAACCCAAATACCAACCCAGGTGGGGTTGGATTTGAAGTCTAAATTCCTATTTCTACTCATACAGCTCTTAAGCAGTCTATGCTTCACCTAGAAATGCTTAACATAGGTAAGTTCCTCACTGCTTAAAATGGAAGGGACAGTGGAAAACAATTATGGTGTCTGTCCTTTCTCAACGTTAATGGAGGATTCTGTATGCCTTTACTTTCCATGTGTTTGTACACATGCCACTGAGAGCCAGGTGGTTATAACAATAATAATGATAGGCCTCACTGCATAAGCAGTGGAAAAATAGTAAAAAAAATAAATAAATACAGGGCATCAGGGCTCTAAATCATTGGCTTAGAATAGCCATGGTCGAAGGTTGCATTTTCATGAGTCAAAAAATAAGTCCTAACTTCAATAGATCAATTGTAGGTCTAACAATGTTGCCTTTATTTGCTGTCTGTCAACAACTATGGAGAAGGTGGAAATAACTCTAATCATCAGTTATATCTGACACAACCTCAATCCTGTCTCTCATCAATGGGGGTCTGTGATGAGAGGTATGCTCCAGTGGTTTGGAAACATTTTAAAGGAAAACAGACATGTGGAATAATTTGAAAGACAGGAGGAAGGGAGTTGTCTGGCTGCTCTAAGTGAATTGGCAGAAAGGTTTGTGTGAAAGGCCCCATTCAGCTTGACAGGCACAAGGGCAGACTTTCTGAGATATAATGTGCTTCTGATTGCTGGCTGACAAGGTATTTTATTTTCTGTCTTCTAAAATATGCAGGATGTACCCATGTTGTGATTTACAACTGGGTTGGGTTTCATCCACCTGTGAACCTCTGCAAGCTGCGTAGTGAGCTGCCAATGAGAGGGAAGATGTTTTGATAGACGCTTCACCACGTCAAAAAAGTAAAAAAAAAAAAAAGAAGTCCCACCCTGCTTTTTAGATGAGATGGTTATTGAGAAAGCAAGAGAATATCAAGTAATAGCTCATTCATCAGGCACCAAAGCTAAATAAGAACTTCAATATAAATAAATGTTTCAGATAAATGAAAAAAAAGAGATGCAAACTTTCTTGGTTTTTTTTAGTAGAGTATAATGTGTAGCATTTAACATCTTGAAAAATTGATATCATTCTTATCAGCCTCACTGACTTTGTTGTCCTACGTGGAAAAGATACTGAATCATTTATTTTGATATCAATTATTAATTGATTACTTCTTTTGTCCAGTCACTTGGCTAATGCTGGAGGTCGAATGGGGAATAAGACTGACATAACCTCCAACCACATGAGGGTTGCTGAGACATAGAAAGCTGTATGCTTACATTCCAGTCACCTAAGCTGTTCATGTTCTTACTTCTGTTTATTTCCACCAGTTTGAATGTTTTATCAATGTAACTTATTTAAATAACAAAAAAACAAAGAACAACAAATGGAAGAGAAGAAGGAAGGAAGGAAGGAAGGAAAGAAAAAAGAGAAAGAAAGGAAAGAAAGAAGAAAAGAAAGAGAAAGAAAGAAAGAAAGAAAGAAAGAAAGAAAGAAAGAAAGAAAGGAAGGAAGGAAGGAAGGAAGGAAGGAAGGAAGGAAGGAAGGAAGGAAGGAAGGAAGGAAGGAAGGAGAAGGAAAGAAAGAAAAAAAAAGAAGGAAAGAAAGAAAGAAAAGAGGCAAGTATCTACCCTGTACCAAGCACAATATTAGGCACTGGGGGATAGAACAGTACAAGAGCAAAATCAGGTGAATATTTCCCAACCTCAAAGGGAGAGGTTTTAACTTATTAATCATCTTTAATTCTATGTTCCCAGAATCATCATTGCACATAGAATCATTGCTAAATATATGTCCATTGGGTAACTGATCTGTCCTTGAATGAATGAATATGTTCGGGTTGGGAAAATGTATTGTAGACGTTTGTTTGAAGTATGTCAAAACCAGAGACAAATGGTTTTAAAGTATTTTCCCCAGAGCATTTTTTTTACTTAAGAGTCTTCAAGATATTAGGTCTCAGCATTCATATAACTATTCCATTTGTCATATAGAGTTAAGTAACTGAAGAAATTGTTCTGTATTAATCCTAAGTTCCATTTCTTCTACAGCTATGATAAAGTAAAAATGAGAATTAAGGGCATGGTGAAAATATTTGATTACTTTTTTAAGGAGAGGGTGGTTAAGAAGTTAGCTGTAGGCCAGGCATGGTGACTTATGCCTGTAATCCCAGCACTTTGAGAGTCTGAGGTAGGCAGATTGCGAGGTCAGGAGTTCAAGACCAGCCTGACCAACATGGTGAAACCCCATCTCTACTGAAAATACAAAAATTAGCTGGGCGTAGTGGTGAGTGCCTATAATCCCAGCTACTCAGAAGGCTGAGGCAGGAGAACCGCTTGAACCCTGGAGGCAGAGGTTGCAGTGAGCAGAGATGGCCCTATTGCACTCCAGCCTGGGTGACAGAGCGGGACTGCGTCACAAAAAAAAAAAAAAAAAAGGTTAGCTATAAAAATAAAATAAAATGGGGAATAGAAAGTTTAAGATAGTTTTAATTTATTGTCTCATTTTCTGGTCACAGAATTGGTGCATTATACTTTGATATCAATAAATAGGGTTGTTTAATATACCTGGCATAAAAAAGTACCTTATCAGCTGGGCACAGTGGTTCACATCTATAATCCCAACACTTTAGGAGGCCAAGGCAGGAGGATCACTTGAGCCCAGGAGCTCAAGACAAGGGGTGGGCAACACAGAGAGACCCCATTTCTACAAAACATTTTTTAAAAATTAGCCAGGTGTGGCATGAACCTGTGGTCCTAGCTACTAGAAAGGCTGTTGAGGTGGGAGGATCATTTGAGCCCAGGAGCTCGAGGCTGCAGTGAACCATGATTGCACCACCGCACTCCAGCCTGGGCAACAGAGCAAGACCCTGTTTCCCAGAAAAGAGTACCATATAAGGGGAGTGTGCTACAAAGAAAGGAAAATAATGCTTAGGACTAGTTAATTTGTGGCCTACTGACATGCTTCTAACAAGTGAATTTTTTACATAATGTCCTTTGTTGATATTTGCAAATATCTCTTTATTTCATAACCTATGTGCATATTTTAATTGTCTTGACTATTTGCTCATTAATCACAAGCAAGATTAACTGAATCTACAGAAGATTAATCCCCTAGTGCAAATAACAGCCCTGGTCATTTATTCTTGTATTTGGAAACAGAATAAGAATTTTGTTATTTATCATAGAGGGACTCTAGTCAACATTTCTGATTGACTAATTTGTTGATGATTCAGGTGGCCTCTAGTGAGTTCTGTTTCATTTACTTCCTTAGTTGTTCTATTAAGCAGTCCATCTATGATGATGCAAAGTTAGTCTTTTTGGCTTGGGACATTTTTCTTCAATTGAAAGTAGCTTGTATCTTTTCTTTAAAAATTCCAATGAAAATATTAGTTATTGTTTATTTAAAAATGCATAAAACACTATACTACTAAACATTTCCAAATTTCCTCCGGATGTCACCGCTCTATTCTGATCGATTTCCATAGAAAATTATTATACTGGAGAAATTTAGGAGGCTACATTTTAGAGCATTCTAATTGGCAAAGTGCTACTTAAAAGCTTTTACACTGTATAGCTGATTGTCAGAAATACTCATTTTGTGTTCAGATGTTCCATATTTCACAGATTTGGATATATTTTAAACTGTTTTTAAGACTGTAATTTGATCCCACATATAATTATTTATGCTGTCTGCCCAGGTGAATCTGCAACACTCATTACTCAAAATTTCTCATACTGCTGATTGCTAAACACTTGGGGGAAAGGGGCATTGTAGATTGCTGTATGGGACTCTCCCATCTTCCTTTCTAAAAACCCAACAACTAGTAAAGATTTTCTCATATGAAAGTATCACACAGGCTCAAGAACAGAATCGATATGACTGACATGAATAGAGGAGTAAACCATGATTTTTGCCATATTCAGTGGTTCAACACGGTTCCAAGCTAGCAAAGAATGAAGGGGATGGAGGAATTGTCTCTGTCTCTCCATGAGGGAGTGTCAAGCAATGCAGCAAAGGAAGCGCGTGATGGTGACCTTTGAACACAATCCACCACAGCAAGGAACATAGTGATAAGGGGTTTCCTTTGAGAAAGGTGAAATGGTGTGCTTAGGATTGGTGTATTACATGACACTGTCCCATCAAGAGGAGTCTATTCCTTCATTTTCTTTAATCTGTGCTGTCTTGGGACTGTGTTGAACCACTGAAGATGATAAAAGGTCATGATTGACCCCTCTGTTCAAGATTGCTAAGACAAATGATATTTCAGAATGCAGACCATTTAAACTTACTGAGAAATAGAACTGAAGCTTGATACCTGTTGAGGCTATTCCCAATCCTGAGTGCTTTTAAGAAACTTCCATTGGACTTACGAAGATAAAGTTTGAACTTCATAGACACACTCTTCATATGGTAGTTTCTGTACATAACCATGGTGTTACAGTAGGTAGCTAGTCAGGCATGAGCGGGGCAGGAGAGGGCTCCTCTCACACCCCACCAAGAAAGGCAGGTGACCATCAGGTGATGGGAAGCTGGCCAGAGTTGGGCAAGAAAGTTCACACATATACATTAAGAGGTAAAATGGCAAAGTTTAACTGGTATATGACCTTTGGGGGGCGTTCCACCGGGAAAGGGACACAAGATACAGGAAGTAGGACCGCATGTAAAAACCGGAAGTCTGGGGTCAAACAGGGCACTTGGCCTCCAAGATGTCCGCATGACCCTCTTCCAAATGTACTTTACTTTCTTTTCATTTCTGCTCTAAAGCTTTTAATAAACTTTTACTCCTACTCTAAAACTTGCCTCAGTCTCTTCTTCTGCCTATGCCCCTCAGATTCTTTCTTCTGAGGAAGCAAGAATTGAGGTTGCTACAGACCCATACGAACTTGCCACCAATAGCTTGAATAACTTCCACTGCTAACAATATCTCTGTAGGTAGACATTTGTATCACATGCATATTTCTAGGGAAGGTGCTTGCTCTATACTGCATATCCCTCCCTTCCTTATGGGAATCTTGGAAATCAAATGTTCTTTGATGTGGTAGCTTGTGTTCAAAGGCCACCATCAAGCCCTTCCTTTACTGCACTGTATGATATTCTCCCATGCAGCAAAGGAGTCTACTCTTACATCCCTTCCATCTGTGCTGGCTTGGGATTGTGTTGAACCACTGAATATGGTAAAAAGAATTCTCTCTCGGTTCTCGATCTAGTTGCTAAGAGGACTGGCACTTTCTTCTTGCCTTTTGTAGTATCAAGTTGCCATGTAGGAAGACCTGGCTACTCTGCTCTCAAGAGATGCCACGAGTAGGAGCACTGAGATATGGGACATGGGAGTGATGATCACCTGGGATATCTAGCCCAGTGGAGCCTTCAGATGACTTCAGTTCCAATCACCATCTTGCTGCAACTGTGTGAGAGGCCCCCAATGAGAACCACCCAGCAGAGTCCAGGTCGGTTTTTTGGGAGGTTTGCTCTGCAGCAATAGGGCACTAGAACACACGCTCTCTTAGTGAAATACTGTGGTTGGACATAAGTATGAATGATTGAGAGCTATGAGAGGAGAGAGAACTACAAAGCCAGAAAGATCAGCATGAGAAGATCAAAACTGAAACCACAATGAACTCATCTAGTGCCTAACGTGGTGTTTTTTTCCCACATTATTTTTTGTTCTTGTATATCCATGAACTTTCTTCCTCTTAAGAATCAATTTCTTTCATTATAAACTAATATAACAGCTCTGGAAAACATCTGGAAACTAGAGAAGATAAAAATGTTTCTCCATTATCCCCTCATCCTTACGCGACTTCAGTTAGCTATTTGGTAATTTATCATCACATTCTTTCTCCTCCATCATGTGCATTAAGTTTCACTTCCTTAAAATGATAGTCAAAGGAAAATCTAGTTTAGTGATGCCTGAAACTTGTATAACTTCAGGGGGAGAAAAGAAAAATATTATATTAAAATAAAATTAAAATAATCTTAGTTTAAAAACATATACAAAAGCCTATAACCATATGAAACTACTGTTACAGCCTCTGTAAGGGCCTTTGAAGGGCTCCTGTAAATGAGAGATCCTGCAACTCAGGTTTCACCAGCATCATGGTAAAACTACCTTTGACCATAATAATGTATATATGAAATAGCACCCTGCTATTTTCTCATTTATTATATCAAAATAATTTTTCATGTTGAAGCTTAGCCTTTATAATATGAGCTTTAAAGACAGCACATTTTTCTGTTGAGTCAGTACACTCCAATTACACTAATGGACAGTTTATGAACCTTGGAGTTATTCACATTTTGGGCTGTATAATTCTGTTGTGGGGGCACTGTCCTTTGCCAAATGTCCCCCGGGGGGCAAAATTGCCCTTCTGCTTGAGAGCAACTGCCCTAATCAATCCTCTATCCCGGTGACTTATATTATTTCCTTTTTTATGATTAGAATTGAAACATTTTCATGCATGTGAGTTTATTCAATTTTTTAACTTCTTTCCCTTAGAAATGGAATTATTGTATTAAAGGGAATGGCATTGAAATGGCTTTTAATGTATACTCCTACATTTTCTTTCCCCAAAGCCTTACAGTTTTCTGAAATATAGGACAATACATTTTATTACAGATGTCGATGTGTTTAATATATAATAATTGCATATTCTGACAAATTACAACAAAATAGTATGTGTTAACTACATATTTCACTGAAGATATCATACTTAAAACAGTTTTTTTTTTTTTTTTTCCCCATAAACTCTATTTTCTGAAAACCTGTCCTCTGATAGAATGGTCACCTAAGAAATTCCAGACTGACTCTATCCTTTTTTTTTTTAACTTTAAAACCCTAAAAATTATATTTTGGAAAAGAATTGCTCTATTTCCACCAACCAGGAGAAGGAACTTAAAGTTATCTTTCTAGATTGTTGTTTTTCTTACCATCTGCATGCTTGAGCCCTTCTCAGGGAAAGTCTATATTTAAATTCAGAAAGCAAGCGGTAAAATTGTTTCAACATGATGCATTTGCTGATACAAGGACACTGTAGGCTTCCTGCTCCCCATGGCAGTTCAGGAGCCGGGATGAAGATACACCCAGCTTCCCAGCCTGTGCCTACACCTGTCAAGATGGATAGTTAACTGCTTCCCCACTTTCCCCCTGTCCATCACCGCAAAAGCTCCATTATTCTCCCTTCCTCACTTCCAAAGAGAAACGCAGATCTCAGTTGTTTTGTGTCAGGAATAGAATCAAGAAAAATGGCTTTTTGCTTTGTCTGATGCCTGCTGACAACATCCCAGCTCTCTGAGGGGAAGCTCTGGATCCGCTCTCCCAGATGGCTGGAAGCAACGCCCCCTTTGTTTCACTCCAGTTCCATAAGGTAGGGTAGAGACCTCTCAGCATGGACTCCTACAGCCTTTACCCTTAAGGGGTCCATAAGACCCTCCTATAGAACTGCCTTCCTCACTCCACTCCAGTTTTAGGGAGTGAATGCCAAGGCTCTAAACCATGAGGGCAGGCTTTGTAGAGGCTGGAGGAACTGACAGTAACAGGCTGTCAAAGAGGTAAATATAATGGTTTCATTAAAAGTCTGTCACAAGGGCTGGGGGCACGGTGGCTCCTGCCTGTAAGTCCAGCACTTTGGGAGGCTGAGGCAGGAGGATTGCTTGAAGCCAGAATAGCTGGGCATGGTGGCGCGTGTACCTGTAGTCCCAGCTGCCGGGGAAGCTGGGAGTGTCCCTTGAGCCCAGGAGTTCAAGGTTGCACGAGCTATGATTGCACCACTGCACTGCAGCATGGATGACAGAGTAAGATCCCGTCTCAAAAATAAAGTCTGTCACGGAAGCAATATTCCATGATCATTCATATTCATCTCAAAGATGATTTTAAAAGTGCATTTCCTCCTTCCATTCATCCTTCTCTACCTCTCCTTCCATCTGCCTTCCTGCCTTTTTTCCTTTCCAGGTCTCTTTCTTTTTCCCTCCCCGTCACTGGCCCATTTCTTCTCCTTCTTCCAAAGTGTTTTTATCGAATTTCATGAAAATGGAAGTGTAACCGGGATTATCTTTTAATCTTAATATATTCCCCTCCATACTCTCAAATTCCACAGATGGCTTTATGGTTTTGCTCTATTTCTGTTTAACGTGAATCTTGAGAATCAGTTAATAGAAATCTACCATATTTAGCTCCTGGAAATGTCCTTAATGAAAACTGACAAATAAATGGAGTGCTTATGACAGGGAAATGGAAAGTGAAGACAGGAACATGAGAACCTCTCTCGCAACTCCCTGGGAAGTTTGGGGAGGTTGGTGTGAAATGCAGGTCAGGTGGTAAAAGCCATAGGTGTAGAAGAGACTGCTTCCCCAGCAGCTGCCTAGCAACCAAAATGTGTACCCGACATGGCTTTTAATGGGCAAGGTGATGCCGTGTCTATGTACTTAGTAGATGATAAAACAGCTTTCTTGCTGAAGGATCTGATACTGCCCAATAGCTCAGAAGACTCTAAAAGGTTCCCAGTTTAAATGCTCGTTTTGTTTTATTTAAATAGAAATACTCCAAAAGGTAGGCAATGTAGAATGATTGTAAAATATATTAGACTGGCAAATAAGACACTAATTTTAGACTAAGGTAGGAAACAAAATACCAATGCCCTGAAGAAGGTAATAGGCCCCTCTAAACCCCAACTTAACCATTACCTGAGTTTTGGGTATTAGGTTAAACAGAGCCCAGTAGATCAGATTTTAGCATTAAACTCACTATCATTTTTACATTGCTCTATACATAAATTTCCATTTCTAGTTTTTTATGTAATCAAAAGAAATAAAACCAAATTTATGAAACAAAATTATTTATGCTTGAAAAAAATTCATAAGTCCTAAACTTTTGGATGAGTGGAAACAATTTTGTTTCTGATATATAACATCATCACAACTTTTTCAAGACACATGTGTGTGTGTATATATATATACACATACATATATATATTTTTTAATCTGAATGAATTTATAAAATCTCAGGGAACTATTTATTTTACCACCCTTTCCTTTCTACCTCCTGGGATGGTCAGGATTAATTTTTCAAATATATAGAGGGGAAGTACAGAGCTAGGAGAAGCACTGCTGAAATTTTATAGGCAAGCATTAATTTTTATCAACTCTACATGTCTTGGAGGATAGATTATGAGCACAAACATAGAAAGCTGGCTTAATTTCCTAGCAGGAAGTGTTTTAGGCACAAGGAATACATACATACATATATAAATACACACACACTAAGATATACATATTATACATTACTATCACATTCCAATTGCAATCATTATGTCTCACCATTTTTGTTCAAAAACTAAATGTATTTAATCTAGTTGGCTTGGATTAGAGTCAAAACATCATTCATAACACATGTACTAATTATATTCACTCTTTTCTCTGGAGACCTGTGTAAGTCCTGCAAGTATCATTTAGTGTGACATTTATCTCTTTAATATAATTCTTTTTACAGAGCAGAGAATTGTGGTCTTTTGTTACATGGATCTAAATAATTGTTAACAATGTGTACTTCCCTCTGCTGAGGTTTTTCATTTCCACTTATTATCCACACACTCTCCTTTAGACAAAAAGACCAGGACCCTATCCATTTTTCTAAATTCTCTCTTCTAAATCTGCTTTAATTTTCTACCTTGGGTCCATCAGTATATCACTGCATCAAAACCCAGTTTAAATTTTCATTACTGTCACCTAATAAAAATATCCCATTCTTGCATAGATTAATGAAATAAAATAAAAATCCATAAGTAAATAAAAATAAGACAATTTGGTATGTAGTAAACTTGACAAAACAAATTGGTAGTGAAAAAATATAATGATTCAATAAAAACTATTGTTACAACTGGAATCTGGGGAAAAAAACAGCCTGAACTTAGTTTCACGCTTTATATAAAAATAAACCCGACGGTGGCTCAAGCCTGTAATCCCAGCACTTTGGGAGGCCGAGACGGGCGGATCACGAGGTCAGGAGATCGAGACCATCCTGGCTAACACGGTGAAACCCCGTCTCTACTAAAAAATACAAAAAACTAGCCGGGCGTGGTGGCGGGCGCCTGTAGTCCCAGCTACTCGGGAGGCTGAGGCAGGAGAATGGCGTAAACCCGGGAGGCGGAGCTTACAGTGAGCTGAGATCCGGCCACTGCACTCCAGCCTGGGAGACACAGCGAGACTCCGTCTCAAAAAAAAAAAAATAAAAAAAAATAAACCCGAATCAAACCAAACATTTGAATATAAAAACTGAAAGTATTCATTAATAATGGACAAATGAGACTCTTGTGATTATAGGTCAACAGTAAAGACATAGAATAGTTGAAAAGTACAATGTACTATTTTGATTTAGTGGAGAATATACATGTTGAAGGACATGTGGGCATTTGTAAAACCTAACCACATTTTAGTGATAAAGCTAATCTTATCAAATTTTGAAGTACTGATATCATACTGAACATATTCTCTGATTTTAATGAAATTTAGTTTAAATAAATAATCAAAAAATATAAGAAATACTCCATTTTTTATAGATAAAAACATACTTCTAAACAATTCATGGATCAAAGGAGAAATAATGGAAATCAGACTGTATTAACAAGTAGATTATAGCAAATATATTATATATCAAAGCTTGTAAGATGTAGTTAAGACTTAAGAAGAAAGGGTCTTAAATATTTACTTTAGAAAATAAGACAGGCTTGAAGTTAAGGAGTGCTGCATCCAATTTAGGCATTTAAAAATATAACTGACAAATACCTACATCCAAAGTATATGAGAGATGCTTTATGAGTCAATAAGAAAAAATCCAAAAAACTCAACAGAGAAAAACAAACGTGCAGAACACTTGAAAAGATAATTCGTAGAAGTGAAAACCTGGATAAACATTCGAAAAGATTCTCAACTTTGTTAGTCCAGAACATTCACATTTTAATCACAGTGAAATATGATTTCATACATGCCAGATTGAAAAGCTTGACACTGACAGTTATGAGCAAGGATGTGGAGCCACACAGCTCTTCTCCACTCCGGATGGGAAGATAAATGAGAACTATCTGGAAAACAGTAACTAATTTTACTTGGCTAGGTTGAAAATACTCATAGCATTCAATGCAAAAATTCTAGTTCCTGTTATACTTCAAGAGTTACAGAACTCTTGAAATCATGTGCACTGGGGGGCAATGACAAGAATATCCATAGCAACATTGTTGGAAATAGCAAAAAAGTAATCAGCAAAGAAATGTATGTTAAACTATTTGAAAATGTTACATCTGGGGAAGGGCACAGGATGGCTGGAGAAGGAGGGTGTGAGGGAGACTAACTTATTTCCTCCTTCTGAATTTTGTGACTGCAGTACAATGCTTGTATTAACTATTGATAAAATAAATAAAATAACGTTAAAATGATCAGCAACACAACTACCCTGTTTTCATTCTTTCAAACCCTTTTAAGAGACTGAACAGTAAAAATCTGTCAGTAACTAGTTGAATGTCAATAAAAGGCACTTCCTCAAAAGATGAAACTTTTCCTTATTTTTAAAAACATATCCAAAGAGAGGACGGACTATATAAAATCCCTGCAAATGTTCCTTGAGCATATGCTAGAGGTTGTGGGGGAAGTGTTGCTGTTCATAGCCACTTTGAGGAGGAGATGTAAAACACATCTAAAATAACATGGGAGAAAATTTAAATTGCCTTTTTCTCCTAGGTATATGCAACTATTAATACTGCCAAAAAGAACACAGAGGGATATTTTTGTGCATGGTTTAATCTTTTGGAAAATGATAAATGGATACATAATTAAATACAATTATGAAGCTACCACAGATTTACATGAATGTCTTAATAAGAACATAATTCAAAATGATTCATCAATATTTCTTGAAATAGAATGAACACAAGTTAAAAGTTTCAGTACAAAGGAAAAACATCAAGTGTGTGATTTTGAGATATGATAAACATCTGATACTGAAGGGACTGGAAGTAAAAACCACCTACACATCCACAATGAGGAATCATTAGAAGGTTATTGTGCAGAACTGTTTTTTTCACTGTTGAAGCATCATATAGTTAGCAGCTTCTCCCCACACCCTCTTACTTCATATTTGATGCTCTTTTAGCATTATATGGGAAATATCCATTTCAATTTTTCTGGGAATTGTCGGAGCACTTTTAGCCCCTTTTTTTTCATAAAAGAGTCTAATGATTGAATATGTATTATCTAGTATTGGTCATGGGTGCCTTTTGCATCCTCTTTTACAGAATGTTACCAGCTATAATGGATTGAACAAATAAGGCTTTATTTTCTTTTACATAAGAACTATGGAAATCCCAGCATTGGTTCACCAACTCAACAATTTTAGGACTGAAACTTTTACATTTTTACTGGGCAGACCCTCAATGTCATATGATGGCTGCTGTAGATCCTGCCAAACAAGATAGAGTATCTTCATCACCAGCCAGTTCCCGACCTTCCCACTAGAGGTAAACCACTGTTCTAATATCTATCACCATAGACTAATTTGCCCCTTCTAGAACCTCATATGAATGGAATAACTTAGGATGCAACCTGTTATGAGTGGAACAGCTTTTGTGTCTGGCTTCTTTCATCCAATTTGTTTTTAGATCTATTCATATTATTATATTGCTGAGTTTTATTGCAATGTATGAATACATCATCATTTCTTTATCCATTGTCCTATTGATAGACATTTAGATTGCTGTCAGTTTTTGGCTGTTATGAATAAAACTGTTATGAACATTGATGTACAAGTCATTGTGTGGACTCATATGTCTTCATTTATATTGGTAGAAATGCAGAAGTGGAATTGCTGAGTCATAGGGCTGAGGTATGTTTAGTTTTATAATACACTGCCAAAGAGTCCTCTAAAGTGGCTGTACCATTTTACATAATGTAGTTATTCTTGATGACTGCATAATTTTGGAATTGATGCATCATCAATTATGTAATTGTTTCCACATTATTAGACATTTATTTTATACTGTTTTCAGTGTTGCTTTTCTAAAATAGGAAATGCTGCATTGAACACCTTCATATAAATAATATTTGACCTATTACTGGAATGGTTCTGCTACTGGAATATTTAATAGAGAAACTAGGGGTGGGATTACTGAGCACTGTCATGACTTTTTAATTTCTCAAAGGTCTGTACTAGCTTATTTTTTCAATTAATTAAAAAAATTGTTGCTAAGCCCTTTCATTTTTATTGAGTTGTAACATAAATACAATAATGTGCATAGATCTTAAGTTTACAGCTTGATGAATTTTTACATATATAAAATACAACAGCTATGGCCCAGATGAAGAAATGGAACATTTTCAGCATCTTGGGAACCCTTCTGCTTCTTCCAGACTGTACTATGCCTCACAAAGGGAACTACTATTTTGACATTAATCCCATAAAATGATTGTACTTGTGTTTATAGTTCATATAAGTGGAATCATGTACTTTACAAGCCCTGGCTTTGACTTTCCTTTCCATTGACCTTTCCTGGGCAACCAACATTCTTCCTGTCTTCCAATACGGTAAAACACTCAGTGTAATAAGAGTAATCTTGACTCGCAGTATAGTTATTGAATCTGTGCTGTTTGTTTATTTTCATATGTAAGATTTAAAATATAAAATAGAACTTTTATTCCAAGTCCAATCTTAATTTTTGATATTGATGGGGAAAACCTGAAGCGTATTTAACAAAAACAATGGTCACCATTTTTTGAGCTCAGAAATGGATACTAGGTGCTATTTAAGGAATTTACATCCAAAATTTCATTTAATCTTTTTAATAATCCAAGAAAAAGATACAATTATACCCATTTTTCTGTATAAGAAATCTGAAGCTAAGAGATATAAAATTACCTTACTAAATCTTACTGGGCTAGTGTGGCTGAAGAATGCATACTCAAGTGTGTCTGGCATCACCTGGATGTGTCTAACACCAATGCCCATAACTACATTAGAGACCAGACCTCTAAAATTACAAATGCTCAGTCAGTAGAGAAAAGTCTAAACAAGCATCAGAGGATGCCTGAACTGGCCCTGTTTTGCTCTGTTCTTTAATAAAAGCTGAAGCCAAGCTGCTAAAGATGAAGGGTGAAAAGCTGACTTGATGACAAATGTAATTGCCAGGCGTAGTTTTTTGCATCAGTTGCCCTCTTCAGTGATTATCAGCTTTACCAGCAAATTGAAACAGTAGGTACATATTAACATTGCAGACCACATTGCAGGCCATATTACTGCTAATCAGGGCCATTTTTTCATTAAAATTCAATTAAAACCCCAAGAATCAGTATACAAAATTGTATAGAATGTAATGAACAGAGCAGCCAATGTCTGAAAAACAGCATGGATTCATCTACTATACTGTGAGCCAAGACTACTCTTACACTAAATATTTTACCATACTGGAGGACAGTAAGAATGTTTGTTACCCAGGAAAGGCCGATGGAAAGTATTAATAAGTCAAAGCCAGGGCTTATCTCTGAAGACAGTTGGACACCATTTAACCCAAGTGATTTTCTAGTTCCAAATGAGAAGAAGGCATTAAAGAGTATAATATACTAGAAATTGCAAATAGATTTTTACACTACAGAAACCAGGTCCCAGTTAAAAGCTAGGTAAAAATGCATCAAAGAAACATCAAATTATATATATTTGATAAAAATGCATACATCAAAGAAACATCATCATCAAAAGAAAATGATTGAGCCAGTGCTCAAATAAAATTTCAGGTCTGTGTGACAGCTTCATTTGTAGAAATAGACATAGGAGTCCAACCTTTTTTAAATATAAGTTCCCCTTTTTACAACTTAAAAAAATTAGAGTATAAAGGAAGAAAAATTGTATGTGTATAAATTATTAGTGTGTAAATCAATGAAGTTTCACAAAATTAACATACTCACGTATCTCCACCCCGATCATATATAAGATATTTAGTGTGTTTCATAAGCCACTCATATGCCCTATCCCACTCCAAAAGTAACAACTATTCTTTCATTTTTAAGGGCAACCATTCATAGTAACACAGGCTTCAAGTATACTGATGCTTTAGAAAAAAAATACTAAAATTGATTTTCAATCCCCAATTTTTGTTTTTTAGGAGCTGAACAAATGTCATAACGACTTAACAGAACAGAGCTACAGAAAGAGCTAACAGAACAGAGCTACTCAGCATCATCCTCTAGCCTCCAAGCAAAAAAAAAAAAATTTTTTTTCAATTATTCGATAGAATTTTATGAATTTTATTTCATTTCATTCAGGTATTTTTAAGAGACTGATTTTTCTTTAAAGTTCTACTTTATCCATTTGACAGCAACACAACCAATTGTTGGCAAAAACAAGAAAATTAAGTCAGTTTTTCCAGTGTTTGTGTACAGTGATTTCCCTGATTTCTCCTTTTTAAGATCTCTCTGTGCCCAAAGGCACAACATGGTCAATTAGGGTTTAAGTAAATTGCTTCCCCTCAGTACAGTTTTTTAGTGTGAAACTAATCAGCCTAATTGAGATTGATTATTTGAACTTGGCCTTATCAACACCAAAATCAGATTAACTAGAATATTACCAGGCTGACAAACATTTATGACATTTTAACCCCAAATAAATGCAATCCTTGAAAATGCTTCTAAATCCTTTATACTGATTATAAATAAATAGCATGCCTTTCTGCCAAGGTCAGGTTTTTTTCATAATTGGTCTGCAATTAGCTCCTTTTTTTTTCTTTTTGCTATATATATATATATGGGTTAAGAGGATATTTTATAATGAATTTATGTTCCCCTCTCTATCCGCTGCCCTTCAATTTGAGATTGAAAAATTACTTTTCTTTTTCCCCCTCTACATAAATGTCACGCCAGCAGTTTCCTTCTGGACATTGGAAGGCTTTGTAAAAGTAACTGAAGGGATATAGGCTATAAATCATGATTTTAAAAATTATTTTACGTATATAAAATTTATATCTTTCTAAAAGCAGGTGGTTGAACAATTAACCTCTGCTTACACTTCTCCAAAGGTCTTAGCAAGCCCCAAAGGTGCCTGCAAGGCACTAGGAAGTGGGTACCGTAATGTTCTCAGCTGTAGCAGTACACAGACACTCCCTCCCTCTCCTACATCTCACCCCTACAGTAAAACTATTTCTGGGGAAAATGGAGAGGGTTTGAGTTACTCAGATACTATTTTTAGATGACTTCTAAACAGGGATCAGTAAATCTGAGAAAGCGCTGCCACTTTTCATACAAACAAAACAACTCTGGCTTACAAAGAGTGTGGATGAAAAGTGTGAGGATCCCAAGGTCTTGAATCATTTAAGGAGACCCTGCAGTTTGACACTTGGTTTTACTTCTTAATTGCCACTTCTGCTCCGTTTAACTTTACTCAACTAGACTTATAAATATTTAATCAGAACATGGCTGCCTGCTTAAAAAAGGAAAAAGAAACTCTGATACTGTTGGCCAAACATGACCTTGAGAAGACCAAGATACATTTACAAGGTTGTTCTCATCCTAACTTGCATTTAATGAGAGAAACAAGTGCCATGACTGATTAGCAAAATGAAGTTATTAAAAACAATTGACCTAGGCTTAGGCATCGTGTAGAAAGAAATTGAAAAAAGAAAACAAAGAGAAAACTCGTAGTGTTCGCCTCCCCTCCCTCAAAGGAAAAAAAAAAACAAAAAAAAAACCCAGGAGGTTCATTTTTTTCATGATTTATTGAATTTTCTGAATTGCTAAAGCCATATGGTTGTATTTTAATGTTTATTTTTCTTTAAGCATCTTCTCTAATGTTAGTTTATAGAAAATTATAGTTGTGACTGGAGTACGTAAATGTAAATATATTTAGTAACAGTTTGGGTATGAAGGCTTTTAATATATAGCATTGAAATAAATTAAGATTTTGTTGTCTTTTATACTTTGTTTTGCTGCTGTATTTTTCAACGTATATATCAAATTTCAAAATGCTCGTTGGAAGCTTTTTGGTATTTTAAAATTAATTAGTTGACTAACCAATTAATTAATTACTTAGTTAATGTGAAATTTGACGTACTAACTCCTCCCAGTTGGTTTCATACAACACATGCTCCCCATGCAGGCCTCTGGGCAGCATGGTTTCTGCATCCCTGGACTTGCTTCCTCTGTGTCTCATTGGGTATTTCTCAGGCACACAAAGTCTCCAGTTCTCAACTCTGAAAATGCACAAGCATCTTCTTCCCTCCCAATGCACAATGATCTGAGTAATCTTAATACACTAAGCTCTGAGTAAATTCCATTTGTCCCCTTTTAGTGGATTTAAAAGCGTTGTTCAGTAACCCAGCTGATGTCCGCTACTAACACCATCTCTGTGGCCAACTATTCACTATATCTCAGGTCTTCCCTGAGACTATCAATCAAATTCTCATACTGCTAGATTCGTTCACGATCGTGTGCTTTCCTTTTTTTCTCTTTTCTTTGGAGGTGTTGTCTCTCTCCATATATATATATATATGGAGAGACTCTCTCTATATATATGCACATATGGAGAGACATATATATTTGTTGTCTCTCTCCATATATACATATATATATACACACACACATATATTTGGTATGATCAGGATCATTTGCAAAACTTCCTCTTGACTCTGATTTTTGCTCCACAGACTTGCTACTCTTTCTTTTGAATGCTCACTAAATCCCAACTTCCTGAGCATTATACATTCTCTTTCCACCATATCCCTAGTGTCTAGACTAGTTCCTGGCACAGAGTTGGCATTTAGTAAACACTGAGGGGAGGGTTGTTTAGATGGGTGGATGAATAAAGGCAGCAGGGGTAACAGGCGTAATACCCGCTTTGTCCAAGGATTATGTGACCCTTTCAAAGATATAAGCTCTCAGTTCATCACTTCTGTAGAGGATGATGAGCATCTACAGCAATCTTATCCTCAACCGCCAATTCTATTGAGGACCATGAATCTATGGCCAGCATTTTATTTGATAGCTTGACCAGCACATTACACCAAGACAAAAATGTCCGTGCAATTGACTGGCATTGATTTAATTTAAGATTTCCTTATTTGAGAAGCAGGGGCCTCACCCCACCTCACCAACTTTCTTGCCTCAGTAAATTAGTCTCAAATAAAGATAAGCCTTCATTTCATATTCTTATCTTAATTAACCTTCTATGTTTGAAATAATGTACAAGCAAGGACATATTTACTTTTCTGCAGCTTAGAACACTTATTTTTAAAATTTTTTATATTTATTGTAATTAAGACTAATGCAAGCTTTGTATACTTACTGTAATTAAGACGATTCAATGCCTTGTTTTCCAGTTATTCATACTTAAAATGGTAGTGTCTGCTTCCTTTGCACAGGAGACTGTTTCATTATTCCAAACTCATTTTCCTTAATTTGACTTTTCTGGGTTCCAAGAAAAGGGGGTTGCATTCTGCTTGACAATGTGTGTCAGTTGGGGAGAAAGTGTAAAGCATGGGGTGCTCAAAGAAGAATAGGCTTTGAATTTTATTGGTCCATTCTGAATGGCTTTTGTCCTTCTCAGTGGACTCCAGGAGAAGATAATTGTTAGCATAACCACAGGCCAGAATGAGGATGATGTCATAGATACAACGGGTGTGTTAGGTTGGTTTCCCCTAGAAGCAGAGCCTGAGATGGAGAGGTAACAGAGATTCTTAGAAAATGATTTATTGAGGAAGGGCTCAGGAAAATCTTGTAAGGGAAGAAGGGAAGCAAGACGTGTGTTCAATCGGAGGGGAGCTCTGGATCCTACGTTGTATCTCTGTATCTGTCTAGCCTTGAGGCGAGGCGACTGAGTTTTCATACCACAGGATTAGAGTCCTTGCATAACAGCTTTAGGGTGCATGGGGATAGTAGGGAACTGCCTACCACAGGAGAAGGTGACTCTCATCTCTCAAGGACAATCTCCTGGAGGCATTTTCAGGTTCCAGCTTTACTGCCAGCACCCACTGTTCTAGTGATTTAGTCAAGGCCCTGCCTAATCACCTTTGCTACAATGGAAAAGTCTTATGTTAAGAAAGAAGGAGAACATAGTTTGCACTCCTGAACTTTGGTTTCTGTGTGGTTGAAATGCAATTCACAATTTTACCCTTTTATTGAGATTTTTGAGTCTCTACTTTCTTTTGGTTGTTGGTGGTAGTCCAGGGAGGCTGAGCCTTGGAACATTTTTTAATTTTCCCAAGTCTGCTGCAAATGGCTTTGAATGAATATTCCAGTTGTCTGAGCCCTTGCTTCTCTTCCCCTCCCTAATTATTGATTCTTAACCACATTCTTGATAGCCAGGATTTTCAGTCCTACATAAATACTGTATTTCATGAATTCTAAGATATATCTTTTCATACCTTAACACCTCGGAAACTGGACTGTAGTATACCATAAAAATTGGCAATCTTTTTCTCCTTTTATTATTGGTTACATAAACAGGAGTGCCTCTTATGATCAACAGCTGTTTACATTTGATGATATAGTAAATTATACACACAACAGGCTTATATTGACTATTCTATACAAGTGGTGTTTAGTTATATATCTGTGTTTCTATGGTAAAATAGCTGAGGTAGAGATGAACTTTTAGAATGCAGTCCATGCTTAAGTACCAATGTATTTGAACTAGCACTCCATTGGATCAGTGGATGTATTGGATTCTGTGAATCATAATTTATTGAAAGGATTTTCTTTTTAGACAGAGTCTCATTCCATTGCCCAGGCCGGAGTGCAGTGGCATGATCACAACTCACTGCACCCTTGACTTCCTGAGCTTAAGTGATTCTCCCACCTCAGCCTCCCAAGTAACTGGGACAGAGTCACACACCACCACACACAGCTAATTTTTGCTACTTTTTATAGAGACTGGTTTTCTCCATGTTGCCCAGGCTGTTCTCGAACTCCTGGACTCAAGCAATCCACCCACCTGAGCGTCCCAAAGTGCTGGGATGACAGACAGGAGCCTACAGGGCCTATTGAAATGATTTGATTTGTTAATATAGGTGAAAGTACCTTGGCCATCAGCACGTAGTAGGCCCTCAATACGTTTACTTGTTCTCTTTTTTTCCCGTTTTATAAGTCTTAAGATGAATCTCCGGAACTCCACATGTAGGTTGACACCTTACTAATTTGTACAAATGAGAAGGAGGGCCTCACTGAATTAATAAAAATTATGGAAAAAATGAATTTTTGAAATTCAAGAACAAGTAACTGATACAAGGTTAATGAAGCATTACCTAGAAGTAGCCCTTAAGGGAGCAGCCTCAATAAATGGATAAGAATAATTTATAATTAGCCTTTTCTTTTTGCACCTCAAGAGTACTTAGGATGAGCTTATCTATAAGAAGCTTAGACATATCTGCTATTGCCTGTGATTTTATTTCTATATTTAATTTGTCTCAGGATAGTTTTCTTAGATATTGTGTAGCTAACAACATAGTCCCTGCCTAGGGACAATTTCATGATAATCAGAAACTTCCAGGTTAACAAATATTAGCTTACTTCTGACAGTTTTTATATAAATTGAGTTGTATGTCCATCTGACATTTGCAGAAGCGCTAGGCTCTCCTTAACATTTCAGAAATCCTCAAAATGCAGATTTTGAGTAAAAGAAGCCAGACCCCAAAGACTACATACTGTATGGTCCTACTGATATGAAAAGAAATACAAGTTATTTATATCCATAGAAATTGGATAGCAGTTGCCTTTGGTCATGGAGTGGTTAGCTAAAATAGGGCAACACAGAATTTGGGGGGTGATGTTCCATATCTTGATTTGGATGATTGTTAAATGAGTTTGTATATTTGTTAAAGGTCTATGTGATACACATTTAACATTTGTGCATTTTACTGAAGGTAAATTGTACTTTAATAAAGTACTGTTAGAAAAAGGTACATAGGTTGTTACTCGAATCTTGGATCTAACTTTATGGAGGAGGTTAACACAGAAAAAAAAAATCAGTTGGCCATGGTTAACTGGCAAAATAGATAGAAGTTTAGTATATAGATTTCTATGATATATCCAAACTCCAGTCTTTGTCCCACCACCTATTACAAATATAATATGCCTATTATTATGATGGAAATTGCAATAATAAAGACTCTAACTTAAAATTAATCAATGGGATATTCTGAAATTCCTAACATGAGATTCCAAAATAAACTGCTTTACTTCTGTTGGTTTTACTAAGAGCTTTCCAACAGTGCTGCTTCTGTAAGTTAAAAAGTTACGAAGAACCACTAACAGTTTTTCTTCAGGCAAAGTGCTAATGGCCCCTAAAGGGACTTTTCTTATCATTCTGTCACCTAACTGTGATTTTCTAAGTAGCTTTTTTTCTGGGCCTGCCAGGTTTGAGAAAATGCAATTCCTTCTTGACTAAAACATGAACTTTAAAGCATTCATGCTTTAAAAAAGAAACTACATTAAGTAGCCCGAGTCAGAATTTCTTATAATACAGAGATGCTTAAAGTGATGGTTCTGGCCTGAATATCAACTCCCTTTGCACATTATTGATCAGGAAACACCCAACAAGAAATCTGAAAACTAAGAATTCTCCAGGATTTAATACATGATGTCCTCATATTGCCCTAAAATGATGAAGCAAAATGACAGTATATGTAGGTCATAGAAAATTTATTTTCACATGGGAATTTTGGGGAGAGAAGCAAGACATAAATACTACACAGTAATATTTGTATATCATTTTGGTGTGTTTCTCAAGTAAGAGTATAGAGTTCTGTATTTGGTGCCTAATGCGTCTCCTGCCTTTATTTACCTTGGAAAACTAGGCAATTATACAAAATGAAAGCAGTTATACAAAAATACTCTGACCCCTAAGAAGACCCCCTTCCTCAAATTGTCAATCACTATGGGGGAGAGAGAGCAGGCAGGATGAAGAGGGCTTTGCTGTGGGCGATATTCTGTGTTTCGTTTCGTTTTGTATTTTGTATCTTCTACTTCCTCATCCCCATCCTTGCTTATCATGTTTGCTACTACTTTTCTTTCGGATGTCAGCTTAAAAGTCCCTTCATCAGAGAAGTTTTTGCTTATCTTTTCCTCCCATAAATGTCTTCCAGCTCCATACTAAATGCACTCACACACATTGTCTACTACTCCTCTATAGTATTCACCACTACAGTAATGCCGCTCTTACTCTCCAGTCTATAAGCTACTGAGAAAGCAAGGATTGTGTCTATTTTTGCTTTGTTTCCAACCTCAGCAGGCATTTTGTCTGGCATGCTGTAGAACAGGAGTCCCCAACCTCTGGGCCATGGACCGCTACCAGTCTGTGACCTGTTAGGAACCAGGCTGCACAGCAGGAGGTGAGCAGCAGGCAAGCAAGTGAAGCTTCATCTATATTTACAGCAGATCCCCCTTGCTCACATTACCACCTGAGCTCTGCTTCCTGTCACATCGGCTCCAGCATTGAAAATAGATTTAGAAACTTAGAAACCTTTAGAAACTTAGAGACCTATAGACTTAAAAACTTAGAAACCTTTAGACTTTTAGACTTAGAAACTTAGAGACTTAGAGACTTAGAAACTTAGAAGCTTAGAAAAGCCACACCAGGTGGCCATCTAAAAGCCCCCGCCCAATGACCAGGTGGCCATCTAAAGCACCCACCCAATGACCAGGTGGCCATCTAAAGCACCCACCCGATGTCCGTGTGGCCATCTAAAACACCCACCCAAATTCCTGGAACTCAAACAGAAGAACAAGTCCGGGAAATACCCCGCGCGGGTTCAAACCAGGTTCAAACCAACCAATCAGAGTAAGACACCTTGCTCAGGCCATAACCTGCTCCAATCATCTTGCGCCTCAAGCTTTGTGAATTTTTGTGGTTTTTGCCTTTATAAACTGTCTGTAACAAGCATTCGGGGTCCTGTGGCCAACTTCGGACATAGGACCCTAGCGCGCTAGCAATAAATCTCTCCACTGTGACTTCCGTGTTGAGTGGTCTCTCGCGACGACCCCTGCCCAGGAAGGAATCTAAAAACTAGGTTCCTACAGCATTAGATTCTCATAGGAGCAAGAACCCTACTGGAAATTTTGTATGCAAGGGATCTACACTGCATGTTTCTTATGAGAATCTAATGCCTGATGATCTGTCACTGTCTCCCATCACTCCCAGATGGGACCATCTAGTTGCAGGAAAACAAGCTCAGGGCTCCCACTGATTCTACATTATGGTGAGTTGTATAATATTTCATTATAGAATACGATGTAATAATAATATAAAGTGCATAATAAATGCAATGCACTCAAATCATTCTGACACCATCAACCCCCCCAACCTGCTGCCCTGGTCCATGGAAAAATTGTCTTTCATGAAACCAGTCTCTGGTGCCAAAAATGCTGGGGACTGCTGCTGTAGTAGATGCCCAGGTACAGGATGGATACATTTATAGATAAACTAATGAACTAATGAAATCTTTCTCTGAAACTGACAATGTTCTGAACATAAACTGTGAGTTCATTAACTACTCTTTAGCAAAGAGTAGACATGAATACTCGGTCTCCACTTGATATTTTCTCCCCAGTAGGGTTTTCTTTCTTCAGTCCTATCCTACATCCCACCTCTTTGAAAGGCTCCTTTGTGAGCTGTGAAAAAATTCTATAGTCCTAAACATATAGTATTGCTGAAGCTGGGAGAGAAAAGGTGACAATCAAACCCAGCATGTCAGGATTCATTACTCAATGTAGACAAGTAAGGCTGAGAAACAACTCCCAAATCTAAGAAGCATGAGAAAAGTTAATTTCTTTTTAAAAAAATTACCCTATTGGTCAGGTGCAGTGACTCACCCACCCCTGTAATCCCAGCACTTTGGGAGGTTGAGGCAGGCAAATCACAGGTCAAGAGATCAAGACCATCCTGGCCAACATGGTGAAACCTCGTCTCTACTAAAAATAGAAAAATTAGCTGGGTGTGGTGATGTGCACATGTAGTCCCAGCTACTCGGGAGGCTGAGGCAGGAGAATCACTTGAACCCAGGAGGTGGAGGTTGCGGTGAGCCAAGATAGCGCCACTGTACTCCATCCTAGTGACAGAGTAAGACCCTGTCTAAAAAATAAAAATAATAAAAAAAAATTATACGATTTTATTTGTTTTTAAGATAGGGTCTTGCTCTGTCACCCAAACTGGAATTCAGTAGCAAGATCATAGCTCACTGTAACCACGAACTCCTGGGCTCAAGTGATCCTCCAGCCTCCTAAGTCCTCCTAGGACTACAGACACACACCACAACACTATAAATAAAAATATACATTTTTAAATATATAATTTTAAAATATATATTTTTAAATATATAATTTTAAATATATATTTTTAAATATAATTTTTAAATATACATTTTAATATATAATTTTAAAATACACATTTTAAAATATATAATTTTAAAATATATATTTTTAAATATATATTTTAAAAATATATATTTTGTAGATGGGGGGGTCTCACTATGTTGCTCAGCATGATCTCAAACTCCTGGCCTCAAGCAATCCTCCCACCTCAGCCTTCCAAAGCCCTGGGTTAATAGGCTTACTTACTGCACCCGGCCATATAAGTTAATTTCTAAGACTATATTATAGTCTAAATGAGTTGAGAAGAAGGTGGTTCTTTTCTCACAGTCATTCAAGTGCCTGGACTCCTTCCATCTGGCCTATCTGCTCTCTTCTAGGTCTTGCAATCTTCTGCATCCACTGGCAGTTGGGCTGGGACTAGGGATGGGGTCCACCACTTCCACTCACATTCCATTGACCAGGGATTAGATGTATGTCTTGCAACTACAAGGGCAGCTAGGTAATGCAGCTCATTGTGTGCACAGGGCTCCTTGGGCCCTCTTTCTCCATTTCCCTTTACCCTGAATCAGACTAATCCCACTCATAGGAAGATAAACAATTTTTTTTTTTTTTTTTTTTTTTTTTGAGACAGAGTTTCCCTCTGTCACCAGGCTGGTGTGCAGTGGTGCGATCTTGGTTCACTGCAACCTCTACCTCCTGGGTTCAAGCGATTCTCCTGCCTCAGCCTCCCAAGCAGCTGGGACTACAGGTGTGTGCCACCACACCCAGCTAAATTTTGTATTTTTAGTAGAGAGGGGGTTTCACCATGTTGGCCAGGATGGTCTTGATATCTTGACCTCATGATCCACCAGCCTCAGCCTCCCAAACTGCTAGGATTACAGGCGTGAGCCACCATGCCCAGCCAGGAAGATAAACTTTTAATGGCTGTCAAGCTTATGTGGCTCTGACTGATGACATCATTGTCTTATCAACCTGGTGTAGGATAAACATACCTGACAGCAATAACTTAAGCATACCCTTAGAATGACCTTGTATGGCACCTGAATGTGTGTTCTGAACTAGGGAATCCAGGAGTAGCCAAGCCAGAGATTTGTTCCTTGTCCATGAGGAACATCTGAGCCCCTGTCCCATCCTATCCAGTCCTGTGGAACACAGGCCGTACAGGGGACTGAGGCCCAGAGTTTTAGGTTACAATATGAAGGTTGCCAGGTGGAGGTCACTGGGGGAGGGTGGTAAGTGGAAATGCTATATAAAGTGCATGCTGTTTGCTAGCAGTTGCTGTTTTCCCGCCCAGCCCACTGCCACTGGGCTATGAGGTTATCATATCTAGCCTGCCACCACTGGACTCTCTCCCCTGTATGTGAGCCCCTAATAAAACCCCATGTCTTGTTTGCTGCCTCTGGGTCTCTTCTTTGGCTTCTTGAATCTTGTGCCTTCCTTATTGGGGTTAATAGGGGTTCAGCACAACATCCGGCAATTTCAAATGTAGACAACGCCTCTCAGAGTAACTACTTTTGTTCCATATCTTTCTATGTTCCAATAAATTCTGTTTTGTTCCTGCATCTTGACTTGGCTCTAGGCTCATCATGCAGGCCTCCTTAGTGTCTAGCATTCTAGCTTGTGGGATGTCAGGAAGGGGATATCAGACACAAACACTTCTATACTGTTACTTGTGGCTCGCCGAATGCAGCCCAATGTCATCTCTATATGTGGAATGCCCAACCCCTCTATAGTGGTGAATTTTTTCTGATCCTTCAAGAGTCAGCTCTAGCACCCACTCTGCTGTCCAGTGGTTAAACTCACTCTTTATGAAATCTGGCATACACACAGTACACAGGACCTACCGCCTCATATTGAGCATCTTACTTATTTGTCTGTAAACACTCTAAAAACTGTAAAGCTTGAAACTGTGTTGTACTTAGCTGCACAGCTATAAAAAGGGCACATAGGAAATCTTCGATGAATAATTTTCTTGTCGAGTCAATACCCTTGTCACCTTGACCATGACTCAACTATATCTATCTTGCCAAAAACTTTAGTCAAAAACTCTTACAGGTGACTGACTAGTAGTACATAGTGTCAAAATGGAATATATATATACATATATATATATATATATATGTATATATAAAAGACGTTTGGACCATAATTTCTCACTTTCTATAAAAACCTAAGATTCTAAAAGAAACCAAGCCATCCCAATGTTTGTAATTTGGCGAAATATGGCTGTGGCTATTTAGCATGTTAGGAAAATAAACTCAGAGATTTTAAACATTATTGTACTTACATGTATAAAAGGGAAACTATCTCTGATAGAGTAGGTTGTTATCCTGAAATGATCACTCATTTCTGTTCACTCCCACAGGAGATGACACTTCTCTGCTCCATTTATGTTGATCTTGGCCATGTGACTTGCTTTGGCCTCATTGTGGGCAAAATGAATACAGGTTGAGCTTAACTATGTGACTGGCTTTGGCCAATGTCATATTATCAGAAGCAATGAAGCGGAGGCTTGAAATATACTGTCACGGTTGAATGTGTTCTCATATGCTTGGGCCACTGCCAGGAGGGCCTGGGCTCAGAGGGGGCATGTGAGATGATGATATGGTTTGGCTGTGTCCCAGACCAAATCTCTTCTTGAATTGCAGCTCCCATAATTCCCATGTGTTGTCGGACGTGTTGTCGGAGGGGCTTGATGGGAAGTAATTGAATCATGGGGGCGGGTCTTTCCTGTGCCGTTTTCACGTTAGTGAACAAGTCTCACAAGAGCTGAAAGTTTTATAATGGGAAGTTCCCCTCCACACGTCCCCTTGCCCGCTGCCATGTAAGATGTGACTTTGCTCCTCCTTTGCCTTCTGCCATGATTGTGTGGCCTCCCTAGCCATGTAGAATTGTGAGTCCATTAAACGTTTTTCCTTTATAAATTACCCAGTCTTGGGTATATCTTTATTAGCAGCATGAGAACAGACTAATAAGATGATGTGGAACAGAGCCACCTTAACTAACCTGTCCAGCTGAGCCAAATCTAGATAAGTACTCCCAGCTGCCCCAACTGCAATGCTAGTTTTTAGTTTAAGCCACTGCACTTTGGGGTGTTTGTTATGCATTGATATTAAATGTGCACATTTCTTATATGAACTTTTCTTTATATTATGCCTCCCTCAAAGCCATGCACAACCAGAGAATAAATTATTTCTGATCAAGGCACTAAACATGGAAATGACCCAGATTGTACGAAGTAGAGATTGGGAAGGAGATTCTAATTAGCTACTCTCTGAGCTAGGAACGCAAGTTTCTAGACACACTAGGCATCAGTTTGAATAATTGTATGGGATATAGGAAAGCCTGCACACACTAACACATTCACAGTGTCTATGTGATAGGAGGAAAGCTCCAGGAAAGGTAAATGATTAGGGTGGAAATTTTTAATAATTGTATGCAACCTGAGTATATTTAGAGCCATAATTATAAATGTAATTTACTGTAATGGCATCTTCATGCTAACAACTATTAGTTTAATAAAACTGCTGTTATAATGAAGTAGATGCTACTACTGAAACAGCTCTATAATTGAAGGGCTATTATAGTCACTTTAGAACAGAAATGGCAAATAAGTGGTAGTGGGAAGCTGTTCCTCCAGGGCTGAATATATTGAAAATTCAAATACCGTCCATACAGCAATACTTTGTGCCTTGATTTTAACATTTTACCTTCCATGTTTTTGTTTGTTTTTGTTTCTTGTCTTTCTGTCATAAGCTAACCAATGTTAGTGGGCCCAAGTACCTTTTAATCTATGAAGGGGTGGCCTACCCCTCCACACCTGTGGGCGTTTCTTGTTAGGTGGATCGAGGGACTGGAGAAAAGAAATGAGACACACAGACAAAGTATAGAGAAAGAAAAAGTGGGCCCAGGGGACCGGCGCTCAGCATACAGAGGACCCGCGCCGGTATGGGTCTCTGAGTTCCCTCAGTATTTATTGATCGTTATCTTTACCATCTTAGAAAAGGGAAGTGGCAGGATAATAGGATCATAGTAGGGAGAAGGTCAGCAGTAAGACATATGAATAAAGATCTCTGTGACATGAATAAGTTTAAGGAAAAGTGCTGTGCCTTGATATGCATATGTAAACATCTCCATAAACCTTTTTAGTGCATAAAGAGCAGTATTGCTGCTAGCACGTCCCACCTTCAGCCCTAAGGTGGTTTTCTCCTTTCTCAGTAAATAGAACATACAATCAGGTTTTACACCAAGATGTTCCATTGCCCAGGGACGGGAAGAGACAGATGCTTTTCTCTATCTCAACTGCCAAGAGGCCTTCTTTCCTCTTACACTAGTCCTCCTCAGCACAGACCCTTCACGGGTGTCAGGCTGGGGGGCGATCAGGTCTCTCCCTTCCCACAAGGCCATATTTCAGACTATCACATGGGGAGAAACCTTGGACAATACCTAGCTTTCCTAGGCAGAGGTCCCTGCGACCTTCCGCAGTGTATGTGTCCCTGGGTACTTGAGATTAAGAGAATGGTGATGACTTTTAACCAGCAAGCTGCCTTCAGGCACTTGTTTAACAAAGCACACCCTGCACAGCCCCAAATCCATTAAACCTTGAGTCACCACAGCACATGTCTTTTGCAAGGACAGGGTTGGGGGTAGGGTCACAGATTAACAGCATCTCAAATACAGAACAAAATGGAGTCTCTTATGTTTACTTCTTTCTATACAGACACAGTAACAGTCTGATCTCTCTTTCTTTTCCCCACAAATCTAAGACCTTATTACTCAAAGAGTAGTGTGTAGGCCAGTAGCATTACTATCACTTGGGTACTTATTGGAAACTCAGAATCTTAGCCTAACCCCTGAACTCCTGGAGATGAATATTAGTTTTAACAGAATCCTCAGGTGATTTGTGTGACTATTAAAGTTTCAGAAGCATTGGTCTTAGATATTAATTTTGAAAAATTACTTTACATGAACCAAAAATGGTAATATAAGAATTTCCACCCATATATACATATAAGATATATCATGAAACTAGCAAAAACATACTGTTTTTTTTTAACTTTTAGCCCCAATTTTTTTTGTTAGGGTAGAAAAAGTACTAAAAGAGAAATGAAACGGCTTTACTCTATGGGACACAGTATTGTTTAGGGATTGGGTTTCTTGCTTTATTATGGTAGATAATGTTTTTTCTTCTCAGCCTCTGGGTAGCTGGGACTACAGGTGCACACCAACACGACTTGCTAACTTTTTTTTTGTATTTTTTTGTAGAGATGGAGTTTTGCCATGTTGCCCAGGCTGGTTTCCTTTCTCTTTTTTTTTTTTTTTTTTTTTTTTTGGAGACGGAGTCTCACTGTGTTGCCCAACCCAGGCTGGAGTGTAGTGGCCTAAACTCAGCTCACTACAATCTCTGCCTCCCGGATACAGGTGATTCTCTTGCCTCAGCCTCCCGAGTAGCTGGGACTACAGGCTCATGCCACCACGCCCTGCTAATTTTTCTATTTTTAGTAGAGACAGGGTTTCGCCGTGTTGCCCAGGCTGGTCTCGAACTCCTGAGCTCAGGCAATCTGCTTGCCTTGGCCTACCAAAAGTGTTAGAATTACAGTTGTGAGCCACTGTGCCCGGCCCACTCAGGCTGGTTTCAAACTCCTGGACTCAAGCAATTTGCCCACTCTGGCTTCCCAAAGTGCTGGAATTACATCTTTTTTCTTCTTAATGACAGGTTTTAAATGCTTTTTCTTCTTCTTCTTCTTTTTCTTTTTCTTTTTTTTTTTTTTTTTTCCAGACAGGGGCTGTGTTGCCCAGACTGGAATGGGATGGCTTGATCTTGGCTCACCGCAGCCTCAACCTGCTGGGTGCAAGCCATCTTCCCACCTTAGCCTCCTGGTAGCTGGGACTACAGGCACACATCACCATGCCCAGCTAATTATTTGTTGTTGTTTTTAAATATTTTTTGTAGAGACAGAGGTCTTGCTATTTTGCCCAGGCTGGTCTTGAACTCCTGAGTTCAAGCAATCTTTATGCCTTGGCCTCCCAAAGTGCCGGGATTACAACTATGAGCCACTGCACCTGACCACTTTTGTTTCTTCTAGTTCTGGTAGTATTTTATCATTTAACTGAAAGCATTTTTGTCTTATCCTCATGCAGTAGATTTTAGAAAACACTACCACATTTCAGTGATATCTCATGACAGCAATTGGCAGTGGGGACAGAATTGTTACAATACTTTAATAGGGATGTTTCTCTCTTGGTTTCAGCACCTGCAGTATAGGTATTCATTCTGAATTATCCAATATATTCTAGCACACTTCATGCATTTGATTGAAGATAATTGTTTATACTGTAAAAATAATGTAATTTGTCTTATTGCAATTTTACCATGAAAATAGTGGTCACTGTGTGTCCTGTTGTCACTTCATAGATTACTTTTCCTGTGTGTGAATGAATGAGTGTGTGAGTGCCCTTCATTACTGCATAACACACATACATCCGGGGGCTCTAATACTGACTGCATAGCTTAGTGAATTTCTTCACATCTATATCCCTGTGTGACCTCCACAAAGATTAAAGAATATGTCCAACACTACTGAAAGTTTCTTGTCTCTTTTCTTTGATCAACTTTGCTTGTTCTTGAACTTTATAAAAAATGGAATCACACAGTACTTGTTTGTGTCTAGATTTATGTATTGAAACCTTTGGTTTAAACGTTTTTTAAATATGAAGCCATTATACTAAGTAAAATAAGCCAGGCACAGAAGGACAAATATTACACGATCTCATTTATATGTGGAATCTAAAAATTCAGACTCATAGAGGTAGAAAGTAGAATGGTAGCTACCAGAGGTTGGGAGAGGGTGGGAGGTAAAAGGGGAGATGATGGTCAAATGGTACAAAGTTTCCATTAGACAAGAGGCATAATTCCTGGTGATCCATTGCACATTAGGTGACTAGAGTTAATAATAATGTATAGGTAAAAATTGCTAAGAGAATGAATTTGAAATGTGGGTACCACAAAGAAATGATAAGTATGTGAGGTAATGGATATAGTAATCTGATTTACTCATTCCACAATGTACACATGTATCAAATTGCTCCCCATATTGTACACTGGGGTACAATTTGTATTATGGGGGTACAGATTGTACCCCAATGTACAATGTGGGGTAAAATTTGATACATGTATACATTGTATCCCATAAATGCACCCCATAAATATATACAATTATTGTTTATCAATTAAAAAAACAAAGTCACAATGTTTTTTATCATTTAAAAAAAGGAAAGAAATTTTGACATTACATAATTTCTCCAAGAATCTAAAACAGTTTATTTTAGAAATATTCTGAATAACTTTTGGGAGGTTTATATTACAGAATTTTAAATCCTCCCTCATACACAGAAAGTAAAGAAAATTAGGCTATTTCATAACATGAGTTTTAAAAATATGTGAAATACATGAAAATTACTTAAGAATTGTAAATATAGTACCTATACCTAAATCCTGACTTTTGGTATTGGAATATTGCCTTATTTAAAGCTTGTTTACATAGATTTTCCCATAAATTTTTACAGGATTTCAATGAATCAGAATGTACTAAAAGTGATGACTGTGCACTTAACTTTATAGATTTATGAATAAAAGTACATCATTGTTTTAATGCCAAAGGAATGAATAGTTTAATCCCCAATCCAATAAATGTTTCAATGCCAGTTTGGCAGTTTTTCAATCATATGGACTGAAATTTTGGAACCCAAAAACTTTTCCTGCTCGTGTTTAAAATAATGATCATACAGGTGGTAACCTGTGACTGTCCATTTCTGTGCTGAAGAGACAACCCAGAGCTGGAGAAAATATTTGCAAATCACACATCTGATAAGGAGTGAACGAACATCCAAAATATATAAGGAACTCAAACAATCTTATAGCAGAAAACAAAGAATCGAATTTTTATAAAAAATGGATAAAGAATTTAAATAGACATTTCTTGAAAGGAGACATACAAATGGTCAACCAGTTTATGAAAAAATGCTCAATATCACTAATTGTCAGAGAAATTAAAACAACAGTGAGATATCAGCTCATACCTGTTAGAATGGCTATCATCAAAAAGACAAAAGATAACGAATGTTGGCGAGAATGTGGAGTAAAGGGAACCCCTGTACACTGTTGGTAGGGATATAAACTAGTAAAACCAATTACAGAAAACAGTACAGAGGTGCCTCAAAGAACTGAAAATAGAATTACCCTAGAATTCACCAATCTCATTTCTGTGTTCATATCCAAAGGATTTGAAATCAACTGTTAAAGAAATACCTACTCTCCTATGTTCTTGAAGTATTATTCACAACAAGCAAGATATGGAACCAACCTAAGTGTCCATCAGTTAATGAATGGATAAAGAAATGTTTTATATATATTTATCTCTATTTGCCAGTTAAAGAATGGATAAAGAAATGTTTTACATATATGTGTGTGTATGTGTGTATATATATGTGTTCAGCCTTAAAGCAAAAAGAAGCAATTTCTGTCATTCGCAACAACGTGAATGAACTTGGAGGAAGTTATGCTAAGTGAAATGAGTCAAGTAGAGAAAGACAAACACCGTTATGATTTCACTTATATGTGGAATCTAAAAAAATCAAACTTATAGAAGTAGAGTAGAATGGTGGTTACCAGAGGCCGAGGCAGAGATGTCAATCAAAAGATACAAAGTTTCAATTAGACAAGAGGAATAATTTTTGAGATCTATTGCACAGCATGGTGACCACAATGAATAATAATATATATTTCAAAATTGCTAACAGTGCAGATTTTAAGTGTTCTCACTACAAAATAATGATTAGTGTGTGAGGTGATGGATATGATAACTAGTTTGATATAATCATTCAATAATATATACACATAGCATCACATTGTACCCCAAATAAACATATGTAATTATTATTTGTCAATTATAAATAAAAATTTCAAAAAATGAAATAATTATTGTCCTGTCAAAAAATGTCCTGGTAAAAACCCTCTCTTTCAGAAGTAGTAATTAAAGTTTAATTACTTCTTCAGAATGACAACTGAAAATCAGTTCAGTTCTGGGTGATCAGTAAATTTTAAATTGCAGTTTGAAAAAGATCAGGGTTATCCTAAAAGCAATAACTCGGACAATTCATTTTGCTGTAAATATAGAGGATTAGATTTAGCTTGTGGAAAATTTCAAAAGTGAAAGCAAGCTCCAATTTTGAAATCACATGATTGATAGAATAAACAAGCTCCTTATATTTGACACTTTATTCACTAAAATTATCAGCACAGTGATCTTTGGGCCTCAAACATAGTAGAAAATATAATTACTTTTACATTTCCAGAAAATGTTCTCAGGCTTTTTGTCCCTTATTACCTACAAAATCTACATTAATCTGTCAATCAATCAAGACATTATTCAGTGCTGCACTGTTGATCATAAATTATAATCACTGCCAGAAATAATGGTGAATAATAAGTGTTTCACAATATAGCCTCTAAAAAGAAGGTAACATTATAATTAAGGGCAAAAGAAACAAAGCAGATGGCAATGTTTTTTGTACTTACACCAATCTTTACATTACCTAACGGAACAATGTTGTATTGAGCAGTCACTTGGAAAATGAACAATTATTCCCGAAACTTCAGAAGGAAGCATAAGTTGTAGTCACCTCAACCACCGTCATGCTATCTATCTATCTATCTACTACCATCTATCTATCTATCTATCTATCTATCTATCTATCTATCTACTATCATCTATCTATCTATCTACTATCATCTATCTATCTATCTACTATCATCTATCTATCTATCTATCTACTATCATCTATCTATCTATCTACTATCATCTATCTATCTACTATCGTCTATCTATCTATCTATCTACTATCATCTATCTATCTATCTATCTACTATCATCTATCTATCTATCTATCTACTATCATCTATCTATCAATCACCTATCTATCATCTGCCTATCTCTCTCTGTCAGTCATCTGTCTACCTACCTGTTATCTATCTATTTACATATTTATCTAACCTATTTTTTAACTGACCTCTCATTTTTAACATTTTTTAATGGCTTTTCTAGAAGTTGCCATAGTCTAAATGCTAAAAAACTTTGGGTTTAGCCACTGATATATCCACTCTCTCTTTACTTCCTCTTCATTGTACTTTATAAGCCTAAAGAAGAATGCAGTTTGATGAAAAACCTTAACTAGCTTTCTTTTAGAGTACAAACAAAATGGCAAGCACTGATTGCTTTACTTTGCATATATTTTCAAAGCACATGGAAGATATATTTAATAATCTTCACTGCTTCAGCTCAAAATAATGACGTCATTTCCCAGTTGTCTTACAAGAATTGATGCTCAGATGCTCTCTCCTGTGGAATGTGTTTGGGGAACATGTTGAAGCAAGGAACTATTTCTATTGTCTAGCCACACATGGCCAAGGAGTTTGGGGGGTCACTCTGTAGCATACAACACAAAGCCTCAAAATATTATTCAAAATTAGTCAAGGTTTAATGTTGAATTGCTACTACTTCAAACAGGTCAGGTTTTGATGGCTAATGAATTATATATTTTAATTGATAGTAAGGAAAAAAATACATATAATTAAAAGCAATAAGACAGTTTAGGAAGTAATGCGTGCCAAGGGTAGAATGGAAGGAGTGGTCTGCCCTCTGTTCAAGTAATAAAGGAATGCATTATCTGAAAGAATTTTTCTTAAATTACAACTAAAAGTTGGTTGTGTGTGCTATCATTGTTTCATGGCAATTCTTTAGGTCAGTAGTAAAATAATCTTCTTCCTCCTCAGAAAATCTTTTGTTGGTTTCACTTTTATACAATGGCTGAGGTTACTGTTCAGTTTTCATTGTATATATATAGTAAAATATAATTTATATATACATATATATAATTCAAAGCAGATACATGTTTTAAATTTGCACATTTTTATTACTTATTTTTAAATAATCATTGCCTTCTACGTGGAAGTGCTTTTAGAGAATTCCGACTTATAGTGAACCCCCAACATAGAGCTGACATATGCACATTCAACACCATGTTTGTTTCCAGATCACATTAGTAATGGATTCTTTGAATTCACTCACTGTGGTCAAAGGTTGTATCTCTAGCCTTTGCAGTATTACATATACCAGAGTTTAAACAATATATGGGAAATAAGCAAGGACAGTACAGTCGTCTTTTCCATTTAGAGATGAACAACTAGAACTTGAGTCACTTCGAGTCTGTCATTCTGCAACCCAGGGTCCTCACGTGTTTAGGTACACACTGTGAAAAAGTACCCACTTGTAACTGTCACACCTTGAGTTCTTGTTTCAAAAAGTTATAGGAAGAAGCTCAGCCCCAGCAAAACAAAACTGAGTTCGATGCTGATGCTTGAGTTGGATTGAAGTTGGATAACTCCTCTTGTTACCATACTAAAAACCCTGCCCAGGGAGGAGTTCATTTTCCCTTTTCTATACAGGCAATGCAGGTAGAAGCATGATAGGTGACTGTTCCTGACTGCCTTTACTCCCCCTTTATATACAGTGACTCAGTTGATCAGCTCAATAAAAGCCCAATTTTCACCTTTGTTCAGAGAGGCGCTACTTTGGAGAACTATCCCAACCCCATGTCCTCCTGACTTGTTACAAGTAATAAAATCCCTGTGTTAAATCCTCCTTTGTTGTAGTCATCGGAGGCTCACCCACCAAGTGAGCTAGGGTGGAGGATGTTAGATGCTGCAAAAGCCTAATTTGGATAGGCAGACCTAAAAATTACTAACAGTAATGCACTGCAAAATCATGGCATTAGAAAAGGAGACACATAAACTTCCAAAACTCAATACCGAATATTCTATAATAATGTATTTTTCTTATTCCATTTTTTGTATTATATTTATCTTGTTAAAATATTTATTTTCAAATACTACGTTATACTCATTATAATTGTTGCATTAACTTTTCTATCCAACTTTCTGGCACCACTCTCTCCAATCCCCCTGGGCCTTCCACCATGAAGCAGTTCTCTCTGGCTTACCACTTCCCTGTTGTAAATTTTTATTGCCTTGTATTCCAGATCTGCAATTTCTCTGATATCCATTAAATCCTGCTTTTCTATCATGATTTTGATCTTTGTTTACCGTTGGTTGTGACACGTGGAGAAAACACACACCTTAAAATGTTCACTGTCCTAAAAGGTTTGTAGCTTATTGTAACTGTTACTTCTCAGTTGCTTTCTCAGATCCCGACAATCACACAGTAACCTCTAATTTGTTGAAATCAGCAAATTTCTACCTAGGGTGACCAACGTGACTATACAATTTATTGTTCAAATCATGACAATTGTGAGACTAAAGGGTTTATTACTAAGAAATTACAGCTGATCCTTGAAAATTATGAGTTTGAGATACAAGATTAACTTATATTCTGATTTTCTTCTGCCTTTGCCACCCCTGAGACAGTAAGACCAAGTCCTCCCCCGTCCCCTCCTCCTTTGCCTACTCAGTGTGATGACAAGCAGGATGAAGACCTTTATGACAATCCACTTCCACTTAACTAATAGTAAATATATTATCTCTGCCTTATAATTTTCTTAGTAGTGAAAGGAATGAGGCACATCCCCCATATATCTCCCAACTTCCTGAGCCCAGCACAAACACATTCCTCCATATTTCTTTCAAACTTCAGAAAAACATCACCTGGGAAATCTCCGATAAGGAATGCTAAATGTATAATGTTAACCAATTGTAATGCTGTAACCCAGAGAATTACCTTGTTCCCCTGTAACTTTACACATCCTGTTTACATCGGGCTATAAAAAGCAAGCACTCGCATTGTTCGAGGACCTCTTGTATGCTGTGGAATGGAGGGACCAAGTTTGAATTTGTAGTAAAGATCCTTGCTGCTTGGCTTTGACTCTGGACTCTGGTGGTCTTCTTTGGGGAACAAACGGTCTGGGTATAACAGTAGCATTTTATTTTCTCTATCTTTCTTTATTGTAAGAATACAGTATATAATACACAGCACACAAAATATGTGTTAATTGACTATGTTATTGGTAAAGTTTCCGGTCAACAGCAGGCTCTTAGTCATTAAGTTTTTGGGGAGTCAAGAGTTATAAGTGGATTTTTGACTATGTAAAGAGTCAGCTCTCCTAACTTCTATGTTGTTCAAGGTACTACTATAGTTTTATTATATGACTAGACCTATGCAACATTTTTATTACAACTATTTTAAAAAGTAAAATTCTAATTAATATCCTATTAAAATTAAAAATCTGAGGCAAATGATGAATTAATCAAAATTAATTAATGTGAGATTATATCTGATAAACTAAGGTAAAGGGTCAAACTTTTTATAACTAACCTTGGCTTACAGAAAGTAATTTTACATTAGTTAAGGTCAGTTAGATGGACTGATTATTTAACTCTAACTTCTTTGGCCATTCACCCTATAAATAATCAACCAAAAAATGGAAATTCATTTACAATGAACTTAGTGTCTTATTTAACATATCTACAAATGTAGCTTCATTAAAGTTCTGATTTTTCCTGCGATGTGCTTTGGCTTATTGAAATGTATAGTTTTCAAGTTCAATATTTATGGAATAGTTCTTTGCTAGCTGTTTAGCACGTTAAACGGTGGAATTTCCATGTTCAGTAGAGGGTACAGCCCCAAAAAGACTGATATAGATGATTTCACACTGAGAAAAAAACTGAGTTGCATATAAAACTTTCTACTACCCCATTGGTAATATTGGGGTGGGGCAATAGACTTATTATTAGATAAGGAAGTTCAGTTGAGTTAGGTTCAAGTTCACAGAGCTAAGAATTCTAGGTTGGAATTACTGGCCAGATGCCAATAGGCAAATAATTTGTTTTAAAGGCAAATAATTCCTTCTAAAATTCTTGCAAACCAAAGAAAGCAACCACAAATCAGATCAGTGTTATGTTAAACCAAGTTATAAAAGAACAGCATCTGAGTAAGAAAGGAAGAAAACAGAAACTAGGGAAGTACACAGACCCTATGCAATGATCTCACTCCATACAGCAGTCCTGAAACTTACATTCAGAAAAGGAAGTTAAATTCTTCTGTTATGCCAAGAACAATTTCCTCAAGAAACATGGAAAACAGTGCTTTCCCAGTGGTCCATTTTGAAAGATTCTTCCAATAATAATGGCAAGTAATTTGCATGCAATCTAACCCATCTTTAATTAAATTGTTACCCCATTCACTCTCTTAAAGGCCAACTTGTTTCTCCAAACAGATGTGACATAATTACCAGCTCTAAGAGATTGCTTCTCAACTGAGCCAACTGTATTTTCCCTCTTCTCTCTTTTAAATGCTAAAATTTCTAATAGCCTGTTGGAGAAGAGTTAATACCATTGAGCAATTTAACAGTTTCAGGAAATCGTCCACACACATCTAGCAAAACAGAATATATTTCATGGAGCATTTCACTTGATGGTACAGTAATAAGAAATTTGTCTCTGCAAAGATTTTAGGGTTTATTTTGGAACAAACACCAAACTGGCTATATTTCTCTATTGTTTCTATTCCTTTCCTCTCCTGGTGGGAGGGAACCATACACATTGCTTTATTCATCAATCGCATTAACTCAGAATGTCTCTGGTGGGGTAGCTAAAACCAGGATCCATTATCCATTCCTTACATCCCAGCCTGTTTTCCTATTATTCACAATGGGTTGAGATGGAGAAAACTGCTGGGTCTCAAGAGCACTCGCTGCTCAATAAGAAAGGAGGCAATAGACTGAAGAAATGGAAATGGTCCTGGAGGATCCATTGTTGACAGTATGGGGTAAAAAGAATTGCCATTGGTCCTCCTGAGAAAAGGTTTATTGTCCCCTTGTCACAGTAAGAACTATCTGGCTGGGTACAGGGGCTCACACATGTAATCCCACCACTTTGGGAGGTCAAGGCAGGAGGATTGCTGAGGCTAGGATTTTGATACCAACCTGGGCAACAGAGCAAGAGCCATCTCTACCAAAACTTTAAAAATAAGTAGCCAGGCTTGGTGATGTGTGCCTGTAGTCCTAGCTACTGTAGAGGTTGAGGTAGAAGAATTACTGGAGCCCAGGAGATCAAGCTGCAATAAGCCAATGTCATTCCACTGAACTTCAGCCTGTGTGACAAAGTAAGACCTTGTCTCTAAAAAAACAAAAACTATCCAACATCTCCCTTCCAGGGAGAAAAGTTACAAAAGAGCACAACTGTCCATTTATTAATGCCACATTGGTAATATTAGACATTTCAGTGGTGCTGTACATTTCAATAGTTTTTTAGGAGCCAAGTATTCCAGAGGACACTCAAGTTTTATTGTTGTTGTTGATTGGTTGGTTTAGTTTGGTATTCTGGTACCTTTTAGGTTAAACTGTGTTTTTAAGGCGAGGTTAAAGGAAAATATAAGCGAAAGAGGAGGGGAAGAAAACAAGAACAAAGAAAGACAAGGAAGTTGAGGCAGGAGGTTAAAGCATACTCACCTATAGTTTTCTAATTATGTGAATTTCATGTGTAACACAACCATCTCGCAGCTCAAACTATAACTAAATGAAAGATTAAAAAGAATTCCACTCTTGATTTATATTTTTCAGAAAATATTTATCAGTGCTATTTGCCACTATTTTTAGTATTTCTGGATACATGGGCCACTGCATTTCTCTGCTCACTTTGAAGTTAGGTGTGGCCATGTTGTTTGTTTTGACCAGGAACTTATAACTCAAGGGGCCTGTGTCACTTCTGGGCAGACATTTGAAGAGCCAGTGCGTGATCTGTCACATGCTTTTTCCTTCTGCCACAGCAACCAGCAACATTAGAAACGGTGAAGGTTCCATCACTGGGCCTTAGAGTGGAGGTGACACAGAGCACAGCCTCCTTTTGATCTACAATGGGACCATAGCCAGACTGAGAAATATATTGTTTTTTCCGTCAAGCTCAGCTGCCAAAAACTGATTAAGCCAATGTCTTTCAAAATCTTTATGTTCCTTAACTCTCCTCTCCATCTCTGCTTCAACCCTAAGGATGTCAGAGTGTTCCACTGAGTAATGGAGGAGAAATAGGACAAGGGGAGGAGAGGAAATGTTGATAATGGGAGCCATATTCTTTTCTCCTCCATATGCTTGTAAGTCAGATAATTCAGATATTAGGTGAGTGAATGAAATTTTTACATTCAATTTTTCTAGACTTAAAATTCTATACTAAATTTTTATTTATGTTACTTAATATTGACATGAGAAATATATTCCCATGATTAAAAATTCAAAAGATAAAATCAACGTATACAATGAAAAGTCTCCCTCATACCCCCAAACCTCTCAGCCCAGATCCTAACATCCACTTCTTAAAAAAAAAAATCACAGTCATGTCTACTTTCAGAGATTTGTAGATGAATGTACAAGAAACACAAATAAATCACTTTCTTTTCTCACCATACTCATTCAACACATTGTACATATGACTGTATAGGGTTTAATGGGAAGGGAATAAAAAAGGATTAAAGCTGGTATTTTTTAAGGCTTGCTCTGTGAAGTATGGTTTACATACACTCACAGAGCAGGTGTCTCCTAACGCTGCAGGTAAGAAAGAAGTGAAAAGAGGTAGAAGGAAAGGGTCATGTCAAAGAGAAGATGGTATTGAATTGTGTGTCGAAGGAACACAGAGGTGTCTTCCCAGGAATTTGAGGAAAGGAAAACTATGGGCAGTATCTCTTAGGAATCAAAAGGCAGTACAAGAAGCCATCAGCTATCCTTAGAGATCTGAATGCCATTCTAAGGAGGTTGGATACTTTGTATTGTTGGAGGCAGGCTGGAGGAAGCACTTATCAGATTGGCATTTAGAAAGATCATTTCCTAGTATTCTACTCCTACTGGTGGCCTTTGTGGTTCATTTTCCAAAGTGTCTTCCCTTCTATTATCTAATTTGATCTTCACATTAACCTCTAAAAGGGGTTCTCATTCTATCATTGTTCAGATAATGGTCAACGCAGGTGCCAAATGTCCCTGCACATAGCTGGTCAGTGGAAGGATCATATATTTCCTACTTCCCTTTAGTCATCCCCAGGATTGATGAAGAGAGGTGAATGGCCAGAGTAGAGTGAAAGAGGGGACTGAATCTGTACTGGGCTTATGTATTTTCTATAACTTGGGGAAAGGAAATGAGAAAGCACAAGACATAGGAGTAAAACAAAATTAAACTAATTTTGCAAATTTATTCCTCTCTAGGGGTCATCAGGAAAACGGCAAAATTATTATCTGTAATTGGGGTTTTCTACAACTATTCTGCCAGCAAATTTTCTAAGAATTCTGCAAAGGTGCATGCAGAACAAAATATTTTCTTCAGGAGTTTGAACCTAGCATTAGAAAACTACCAAGAACCAAAAATGAACTAGTAATTACCAATTTACCAATCAGCAAAACTGAAAATGTTCTTATCTATAAGAAGGCAGGTGTTCAAAGAATAACTAGAACATGAAAATGTTCAACAGATAGATGAACTTAAGTAAACTAATTAAATGCAAGTCAATATGCCAGAAAACAATTATGCATTTTATTTCCTTTATAAATGAGATCCATATATTAATATCTTATAAATAATGCAATAAAAGATTTCAAGTTGTAAACATGTCCAGCTGCCTTGTGGGTTGAAAAACATTTTTTAAAAATTCAGAAAATTATATGGCTACTAATACCACCTTTATCATTTGCTGTGGCAGTGCTGACAGGAATAAGAGAAGATTTAAATGTCAGAATAGTTCATGTCAAGTATTTTTTTCTTCCTAGCACACTTTAAGAATATATATTTTTAATAGGTATACTATATTTAGAGCTGTCCCATGGAACACTGTTAATTTTGGTTTTAAGTTTGTGCAACAGCATTTTAAAAATAAAATCTAATGCAATAGTCATTATATACATGAAAATGGTAAATAATCTTAGTAATAAAAAGATATATGTTAATTACATTTAACAAATGAACTGAAGCTATTAACCATAAATTTTATTTCTTTATTGGTTTCAATATTTGTTTTTTTAGAATTGCATTCCTTGGAAGAAAACAATATCAACTTTGGAGAATAAAATAAAACATATGAATAATACAAGCAAGAAAAAATCATATACATAATGCGATATATCTTTTTTAAAAAATAGTGGCATACGGCATACTATATACACTGCTCCTGCACTTTTAAAAAGAAGACTGTTTATAAATACATGTTAAGACCTTAACACTGCACACTAACAGTCAAAAGCCATGAATTTAGAGGAAACTCAAATCCACAGAAGAGTTGTGCCTCAGGCCAAGATATGGCATGGGTATATTTCCTACCACGTATTGTGTGGGATTAATCATAGACTGACATTTTGCTTCCCCAGCTAGAAAATTCAGAAGGACCAGGGATGCTGTTCAGTAGTCCAGGCTAGACTGTGCAGCAACCTGGAGGAAGCTTCTCTAGAGAGATGGCCTCAGGAAGCGGGAGAGAGTTGAGCAAGCCCCAACGGGAAGGCACAATGGAGGTGACCTGGATTGGACCCACTGCATTGGGGCACTGCTTTCAATGCAAAGGGCAGACCGTGTCTTTGTTTCTTCAACAAACACACACTGAGAGCCTGTGGTGCATCAGGCACTGTACTAGCACCTGGGGAAAAGCAGTCTATTGCTCGTCCAACAGAGTCTCTCCTAGCCTGATCTGACAGCTGAGGATGGAGGGAGTTAGAAAGCAAATAAGTGAAGACATTAATTTAGAGTTAGAAATTGTGCCAAGTGATTTGTTTTGGCAGAGATTGCTCCTTATCATGGAAAAGGGATCATCTGTTCCAGGTCTTGAATGAAACATAGCCTCTATCTGGTTGGTCTGTGGATCCACAGTGGGTGCCTGTGGTGTAGCTGGCAGCGTGAGAAGGAAAAAGGAGGACCTGATCAGTCTCAGGTATATCCATCGGAGGTGTCTGGATATGAACTGTTGGGGTATCTGAGAAATGTGTATTATGAATGCAAGTATGAATACAAGTACGAACAGTGAGGATATCCAGGGTACTCATGTGGGTCCAGGAATTGTTAACTGTTTTAGCTATGATTTCATTTAAGCCTCCTGACCACCCTACCACAAGTTAGGCCCTTCCTCATGAATCTCATATTGTGGAAGAAGAAACTGTCTTAGGGAGGTGAAATCACTTGCTTAATACCATAAAAAATAATTAAGCGTGACCCTAGGACTTGATTTGAGGCAAGCTGACATTTGAGCATGGGCTAGTAGTCACTAATAAAGGATGTATAATAAAAATAAAGAAGAAAGAGTTTGGTGAAAGTTTACCTTTCTTCTTACAGAAATAAAACCTTTAGAGACAGTGTGAGCTATTTATACACAGACTGAACTCTCGGGTATGGCACTAATTCTGTATATCTTTCTGACTTCCTAATGACAGAAAAAATTATGTAGTTGTTTGATACAGGTACAGCTCAGGTACAGCTTCTCCTGTGATCCCTATGCAGTTGTCAAACCCACCATCATTGCTCATATCACAATGGATTACACTAGGCTCTATGTTGTCATCCACGATGCTAGCATTTGAGGCAAGATTTTGTTCTTATTATCTGAAGTATCTGTATATAACTAGAGACTAGAAGAGTATATAGAACCCAAATGTAAATGTGTGTTGTATTGGCCATAAAATATTTGAATTCTGAAACAAAGAGACCAATTTGTATGGTATAAAATAGAATTTAAAGGTATCTCTTATTAAAATGTTCTGTGTCCTTCGTTAGACTCTGCTTTCTTTTACCTCATGGACTGATTTGATAGATGTTTCCAATCAAAAGGACCTTTACCTAAATTAATAATCTGCTAAAAAAAATCACTGAAATACTGGATACAGCTTAGTCATAATCTTTTCTATAATCTTACAGTAAATTTCTTATATTATGTAACCAGAAAAAAATGTAATCTTTTCTAAATTCCTTTAGTAAATTCCTTACATCATGACTTTTGTTAACAAATCTTATCTGCTGGTTGTTTCTAAAAAGAAGAAAGACTGAACTGTCCATCTAACATTTAATAGACTGGAAGCTCAAAGGCAGTAGTAACATTACCTGTTTATTTATCAGTGTTCCCTGCACTTAAAACAATGCCTAAGAAATAATACACATTTAGTATACATTGGGTTGAACGAACTAATGAAAAATAAAACGAGAGAGAAAAGTTTTGTGAATCACACACAAATCTCCACCAATATTTCACTTGATGTGTGCTTCTATTTTTATCTAATTGCAGCAAGTTAGCCTATTCAATTATTACAAATGTCAGAGTTGAGTATATCCTTTGAGTTACTTGAATGGCATGGATTTTAAAGGGTAGATATTGGCACATATACCAAGAATAAAACAAGCTTACATAAATTTAAACAAAAACCAAAATGTTCTAAATTTTATAGACAAGAGTATACAATTACGATTCTCTGCTATATGACCTCTTTATCTTCTCTTCATTGAACAACTGATACAGTCATTGGCACTAATTCTGTATATGTTTCTGACTTCCTAATGCCAGAAAAAAATATATAGTTATTTGATTTTCTCCAGTGTAACTCGTACACCAGGTTTTGCTTTATTCAATGCTGTATTGGTGTTCAATACGCGAGGTGAATACATGAGAAGGCATTGCTCCGTGAAATGTACAAAAGAAGAAAATTAGGGAATGTGAAGAAAAAAGCAATACTTGCATGTTTTGCAGAATTATTATTTTCACCCTTACCTAAAATGTCCCATAAGCACATAAGTTACTATAGTTATTCCTTGCTTGAGAAGTCATCATCAAATACTTACTTTCTGAATGAAAACCACATACCAGTTCAAAATTTAACAAACATACCTCTTGGCATGAGAATAGACACTGAAAAGCTCAGTAATGTCACTCCAGTGTTAGAAAGAATCTTATTTTTTCTTGGGTTTTCGACCTTGACAAGCGGTACAGGAAGATTTGTGGATAATTTGGTCAATTTTTCCACAGCATACACTCAAAAGAATGAAATGAAGGTCTGAATGTCTGCTTTACTAATGACCCGTGCTGCACTTGGATCCCTACCACCACCATGTGACACAGAAATAAGTCATCTCAGTTGAGGATACCCTCAGCCAGTCTTTGACTCATCTGGAAGTTTACAGCTCTCCTGAAAGTTGCTCTAGCTGAACTTAGCCTGACCTACATCAGCAGAAACAGCCAGCTAGGCCCACCCCAAATTTCAAATAGCCGAAACATGAGCCTAAACAAAGGGTTGTCTTAAGTCACTAAATTTTGGGGGTAATTTATGCAACAAAAGCTAACTCACTGTCCTTGGGTTAGTCGCTATTATGGCATCACCTGTCTCTGGTAATGCATCACCAACTATAACTATCTTATTTCTGGATGTTCCCCACCCCCCACCTTGAGACTATAATCCCCAAGGGGACAGGACCCTTTGACAACTTTATTTTGCCGCTGTACCTCAAATTCTCAGAAGGGATCATAGTTGTTAGCTGCCCAATAAGCATTGGTGGAGTAAAGAAACAATACCAATTTTATATAATTATTTGAATGTTAAATAAAATAACATAAAGGTGGCCAGGCATAGGTGGCCAGGAGTGATGGCTCACGCCTGTAATCCCAGCACTTTGGGAGGCCAAGGTAGGTAGATCACGAGGTCAGGAGATCAAGACCATCTTGGTCAATATGGTGAAACCCTGTCTTTACTAAAATACGAAAAACTGCCCGGGCGTGGTGGTACGTGCCTGTAATCCCAGCTACTTGGAAGGCTGAGGCAAGTGAATCGCTTGATCCTGGGAGGTGGAGGTTGCAGTGAGCCAAGGTCGCGCCACTGTACTCCAGTCTGCCAACAGAGCAAGACTCCGTCTCAAAAAAATATGTATATATACAAAAAAAAACACCATAAAGGCATATTTTGATTCTTGGCTATTTGGTATAGGAATATACTTCTGTTATTGGTTTTATTGTTTTATTAAAAGATAAATAATGACCAAGAAACAAAAAGATATTTGGAGAGTCATTACTATACAAAAGGAAAAATGAGGTTCTGAAGTACTTGTGAAAAATACTATGCATTAGACTAGAAAATGAACATAGTGGTTAAAAATGAACACTCCCTAATAAAAAGGCTAAATTTCTATAGTTAATGAGCTTCTTGCATGTTTACTATTTATTAACTGATTTTAAAAATGCATGAGGAATTTAGATATTTTTTCTGTACTTTGTTCAAAACATATTCTGTACCTTTACCCAACATAAATATTTTATTAATCTTATTGCTTTTTAAATCACCCACACATAATCATTTAAATCATCAGTAAGTCAAGGCAATGCTTGGATCATAAAATCATCTAAAATTATAACCCCGCAGCCACAACCAATCTATTTTATGGTCAAATGCATGGCTAAATCTTTTATAATTAATTAATTAGCTTGTAGCTGTTATGAGCAGCCTTCACAAACTAAAAAATATTTGTCTGGTTTTTAGAAAGGGCCAAGGATGAGATGGGTAATTTGAATAGCAATTTTCTTCTCGAAACGTATTTAATAATTGCTGGCAAAACTATATACAAAATATCATCTTATGAATTACTTTCCAACATTAATTTTAGACAGACAGTATTTACCTAAATCCTCATATATCATTTTAAAGTTCAATAACAAATATCAGATGTGTATTTCAAATATTCAACAATGCAGTTAATTTTAAAAACTTAAACATCTCACTATATTAACATATATAAGCAGCATATATACCCAAGATAAGAGGTAAATTTGTTTTTCACTTCCAAATTTCAATATTTGTTTCTACATGAAAAGCATGAGCCTAAGTAAAAATTTTGTGCATTTTCCCTTTCACTTCCAAGCAATTGAATTCATTAGAGCATCTAATGTATATTTATCAAATTCCTTAGACACATATATTATTGACATTCACTCTAATCATAACAGAATTAAAATTTTATGTCAAGTAAGCTTTTAATATCATCAAAGTAGTTCAGACCCAGGATTTAGAGACAACATATAGGCTAGCTTTTCTTTATACAAGTGCTGTACTTCTTTGACTCAGTTCCTCCACCTATAAGATGAGGATATTATCTCTCGCCTGATCTTCAGCATCATTATAAAAATGAGCATGAAGTTTAATTTTAAAGTATCATTAGGAATATGAGAATCTGATAGTAGATACACCACTGAACAAAAGATTGTACTTGGTGGGATACTGGCCAATTTGATTCACATATTGACTTATGATCTGCTCTGCCAGTCTTTCTCTGAACTGATTTCTACTTTACACCAGTGTATGATGGCCATTTAAGCACGTTCTTAGCCAACTCCCTGCCAAAAAACACCCTGGGAAGAAAATCTATCTCCATCAATGGCTTTAAGGTATGGCCTTGAATCTTGTCCATCAGCATTTACTTAAGAGGCCCATAAGAAAAAGTTAGAGGACTGAGAAAATCAGTAATTATTAAACATTTCAAAGTAAGGGTATAAATCAATTATTCCACATCTCCCTCTCTCTCTGGAGTGCAGTGGCGCAATCACTGCTCAATGCAGCCTCCATCTCCCAGGCTCAAGTGATCCTCCCACCTCAGTCTCCCAACTAGCTGGGACTACAGGGGCATCTCACCATGCCTGGCTAATTTTTGTATTTTTGGAGAGATGGGGTCTTGCCATGTTTTCTGGTCTTGAACTTCTGAGCTCACGTCATCCACCCACCTCAGCCTCCCGAAGTGCCTCCTGGATTACAGGCTTAAGCCACCACGTCCAGCTACTCCACATTTCTAGAGAGTAAGTTCTCCTTAAGTTGTAAGTCTGGGACAGACCTTCACTGCTGTATGAAATTAAGCCTCTCATTCAGTTTTCTCATCCAGTTCACATTAAACATATTCAATGCTGGGAACAATACGAGGCACTAAAGATTAAGCTACGAAGAAAAAAAGCAATAGCTATGCTCTGTTATGGCTCATATCCTTCAGGGGCTGCCAGAAAACATGGAGGAAAACCTAATGGAGCAGATCATGTCCTATTGTGATAAATAAAGCAAGCCACGGGAACATAAGAGTTGCTTTGGGGAAGTACCCTGCATTACCTCGAATAGAGTGAACAAGGCAATGTGGAGAGATGATAATTTTGCTGAGCTGGAAAGATGTGGAAAAATTGCAGAAAGGATGGAACAGAGAATACAAAGGCCCCACGATGGAAAAGGGCCCCAAGGTAGGAAAAACATTGGGTATTGAGGCCAATGCAAGCTAGTGGCATGATTGGATAAGAAAGGAAAGTAAATTGGCCAGGCGCGGTGGCTCACGCCTGTAATCCCAGCCCTCTGGGAGGCCGGGGCAGGTGGATCACGAGGTCAGGAGATCGAGACCATCCTGGCTAACACGGTGAAACTCCGTCTCTACTAAAAATACAAAAAATTAGCCAGGCGTGGTGGCGGGCGCCTGTAGTCCCAGCTACTCGGGAGGCTGAGGCAAGAGAATGGTGTGAACCCGGGAGGCGGAGCTTGCAGTGAGCCGAGATCGCACCACTGCACTCCAGCCTGGGCGGCAGAGCAAGACTCCATCTCAAAAAAAAAAAAAAAAAAAAAAAAAAAAGAAAGAAAGAAAGAAAGAAAGAAAAGAAAGGTAAGAGGTAAGGCAAAGTCCACATTTTGTGGCTATCAGTCCTGTTCCAAACACCGGCTGAACTCAAGTGCAGAGTCGGAAGCCAAAATGTTAAGGTCTGCATTTTGACCCCATTACTTACTGGCTATGTGATATTGCCTTAATCTCTAAGACTTTGCTTCCTTAAGTGTAAAACAGACATAATGATAGCACTTTCATAGAATTGTAATGAGACTAAATGAATTTATGAAAGTGACAGGCTTTAAATGGCGACTAGCCATAGTAAATGCTGATGCCAAAAGTTCAGTTATTATTCTCCTCCTGCTCATCAATCCACCTCTCTTTCCTTTCTCTATAAGAGTTTTTTTTCATAAAAGATTTAAAACTACATCTCAGAGGTGGAAGAAAGGAGTCTCAGAGTGGGACAGCAAAGAAGAAAGAAAAGGGGGAAAGAACATATATTCAGTATTAAGGGCATGATGTTTAGCCTTCTCACATAATGTGACTCAGTCATCACCATAACAACCCTGTGAAATACAGGAAGTATCATCTGTGTTTTACATAATATGAAACTGAAATTTGGAGGTTAAGTTACTACCCAAAAGCCAAAAAGTCCCTTACTATGTAAATTGGAAGTGGTAGAGAAGGAAGGAAGCAAGGAAGTAAACAGCAAGAGAGGGAGGAAATATAAATGACTTAATTATGTGAGAGGGAGCATTATGAAACATTTTGAGCAAGAAGAAAGAAGTAGAAATTGACACAGAAAATGGACAAAGCAAATATTCTGACACATTTAAAGAACACTCAGAATTACCGAATGAGAAAAGCCTGTTTTTCTCTCCTCTCAAAAAGAAGTAGAAATTGACACAGAAAATGGACAAAGCAATATTCTGACACATTTAAAGAACACTCAGAATTACCGAATGAGAAAAGCCTGTTTTTCTCTCCTCTCTTCCTAAAGTATTTCATTCACTCTGGCAGCTAGCCTTTGTTTTCTGTCTTAAGAGCAGGCTAGCTTCTGAAATGAAAGAGAGTGTTCAAGTATTTAAAATACATTGCTAATTTTAAAATATTCTGCTGGCTCATGGCATTTTTGCTTACCACAATAATACAATGTATCTTATCTAGAATACATGATTATGTAATTTGAGTTAATTTCCGGGTAATTATTGTCTTATAATTCCTTAAACACATAACAATTCAACCTAAAATACCTCTGAACATCTATAGAAAGATCTAGAGAAAAAGAAGTGACAAACTTCAAAAGCGGGAGGAGAGTCACGTTCCAGAATGTTTTCTTGTAATCTTAAGTTTATCAAATATTCAAGACACTACTTTTTAATTCCTTTTCAGAATCTTCGAAGGTGGAAATGCATACTCTCATAAACCAAGGCAAGGACTACTACCTGAGGTTCAGCTTCCAATGATGCTAAAGCACACAGCACTCTGAAAATTCACTTTATAAGAAACAAAGCATCTCCTAAAGTTGGAATGGAAAAAAGCTTACCATTTGCTACATTCTGAAAACTATAGAGATTTAATAAATTTTCCAGAGACACGAAGCAAACCAGTCTTTTATCTCCTCTAAATAAAACCTACCATAAAATTAAACTATTAGCTAAAATCAAATGATGTAAAATCACAACCTTAGAATTTGATGAAAATTAAATTTGTTGTACAACCTACACAAGAAATTTTAACCAATGATATACTTGCTTTTGCTCTAAACTCAAATTATTTTTGGAGTATGATTTTTTTAAGTCAGTGTTCATTTTTGCCACTTTCTCAGACAAATGATAGAATAAAAAGGGGTGCCCTTGATGACCAGAAATGAGAGAAATCAGTGAAAGATAGATGACATATAGGATTGACTAAAACAGAAAATCATGGTACAGGGATAGGTGTTTGAAAAGGGGAGAGCAACCCATGAATATTCAAACCTCAAAAGCGGTAGGCATGTTACAGACGGGGATCTTGGGGTCCCCATTGGGAGGTGCCCACACTAAGCTCATATCAATGATTACCTTCTGGGAAAGAAATTAGTTAGAGATAAGAAGGTGATACAAGGAAATTTTATTTTATCTGAACAGTTTGACCTGTTTACAGTGAGAATGCTATCACTTAGGAACTTATATAATGAACATAATTTTTAAAAATCAACAGAAAAAAATGAACATACATTAAAAATGCACACACAGATATATATATATAATAAAGTTTGTTTTGTAGAAATTGAGTCGTGAAAACAAATTTCCCAGTTCATAACTAAATCAGTATAAGAAAAATCTACCTCTGGGAATATTTGTGCTTAGGTTTGATCCTATTATATACTCCTAGACAGATATTCTTAATTCCTGACTTATGTTTACATTGTCACTTAGACACAGAAGAAAGGCATCATTTCCACCATCCTCAACCCCACCATTTTTTATTACACTGAAACTATAACCTACAAAATTACTCCCCAACATATGTACAGGATGCAATCTAACTTAATAAAAACAAATCTTTGATGCTTGGATTATTTAGCATTATGCCATGCTATTTAAAACACACACACACACACACACACACAAACACACACAGAGAAAAAGCCCTTAATTATGCCAAACAAACCCCATAAAACTTTCTTTGATGCAAATATACAAAAGACCTGTTTGAACAGTTTATCAGCATCACCAGAATTCAATTTGGAAGATGCAGTTAACAATGCAAGCTACATAAAAGTGAGTGACTCGCACACACAGTCAAATAAGTGCTTTACAAGTCAGAAGGGCTATTTTCAAAAGCCTAAATAGTAGAACTCTATGTAAGTAAACAGAAAGTGGGTAGCTTAATTTTCTTTTTATAACAGAGAGGGGTTGGTTGAAAAAAAATGGTTGGCAAAGCAACCATTTATTAAAACTGAGTAGGTTTGCTAGTTAATGATGTGGCCAAGACAAATAACACAATTTGGAGAAAATTACTTTAGCCCATTACTCCTTGAACCAAGAATAAATATAATGATTTCTAAGTCAATTTTGTTATTTCTACTTACTGTCAAAATGGATTAACAGGAATGAGAATTATCCTCAACAACCAGAAACAACAACAACCAAAAAAACACACACACACACACACAAACAAAACGAAACAAACAAACAAAAAACAGCCAAAACATACAAAACAACTGTTTTTAAGACACACAATGTCAGATAACAAAGGACAGTGATCCTTGGGGTGCAGGTAAACAAATGAGATGAGTCCTATCATAACCCAACTTATTGCCTTGTAAGAGTTGGCAATCATTGGTACAGGAAAGAAGAACTCAGGGATTCTGAGATGAGCAGATATTGTTGAGAATCCAGGAAGATTAAGGCAGTTTGAGTTCACAGAAAGAGTATTGGAAAAGAGCTTCAGAGAGCAATAACTCTGGAGATCTGTACAGGATCCCAGTGAGTATTCACCTGAGTGCTGACTTCCCAAGGTTGAGGAAAGACTACACAAGGATTCAAGGTAACAATGGTCAGCACTACACACAGTACTTGTTCCCACTAGAACAAGTGGAACTTTCACATGAGACCACTTTTCCAGTCTGGAACTCGTGGTCTAATGTAAAAGTCGTTAGACTCCCTGAAAGAGGGGGAGAGGCAGAAAAATATTTGAGAACATAATGTCTGAAAAATGTTCAAATTTGGTGAGAATAAATTCAAACTCATAGATCAAGGAGCTGAATGCATTCCTAAGTGCAAGAAACATGAAAGATTTATACACTGAAAACTAAAAAGCAACACTGAAATTTTAAAACTAAGTAAATGAAGTAAATCCATGCTCACGGATTGAATGACTCAATATTTTTTATAAGACCTAAGCATAAAATCTAAACTGAAAAATAAATTATTAAAAAAGAGGATAAAATCTTTGAGTTAGGCAAATATATATATATATATATATATATATATATATATATATATAAAAATAAAACACCAAAACCCATAAAAGAACAAATTGATAACTAGATTTTATAAAAGTTAAACATTTATGCTGTTTGAAAGACAGTGTTATAAGAATGAAAAGACATGCCACGGACTGGAAAAAATATTCAAAAAATCGTATATCTAAAGGAACGATTCATATTGAGAAAAACACACACACATATATGCTAATATATATATGTACACATATATATATGCCAATATATGTAAGCCAGCAACTCTCAAAATCTGAAAGTAAGAAAAGAAACTATTTTTTGAAAATAGGCATATTTAAACAGACACTTTACCAAATAAGAAACTGGGATGGCAAATAAACACTAGAAAAGGTGTTTCACACCATTAGTCATTAGGAAAATACAAATTAAAACCATACTGCAATAGCACTACCCATGTATTACAATGACTAAAATTAAAAAGATGCTGTCATACTAAGTGTTAGTAAGAAAGTAGAGCAACTGGAAATTATCATACAATGCTAGTGGGACAGTAAAATCACAGAATCACTTTGTAAAACAGTTTGTCATTTGCTTACAAAATTTACCTGTGAGAAATAGAAAGCCTGTGTCCATACACAAAGACTTATTATACACGAATATTCACAGCAGATTTTAAAATAATATCCTACTAACCAGAAGCTGAGTGGTTTCTACCAATGGGTCAATGTTGCAGTAACAACCCCCAAACACTGGTAGCTTATGAACAACAAAAACTTATTTCCTGCTTACACAATGTCCATTATGGGTTACTCTGGCTCTTCACCCCAGATTCTGGAGATGACCCAGAAGATTGCCTGGCAGAATCATTCAATGGCTCTTAATTTTTGGGGCTCAGAAATGGATTACATTGCTTCCCTTGCATTTCATTGTTCAAAGCAAGGCACGTGCTCAAGTCTCACAGTGATAGGATATGAAGGATAATCTTTTGAAGAGAGGGGCTCAGTGAGGAAGAACAGCTAAGATGGTAGCAAATATTTTGACAAATAAGACCTAGCAGAGGACTAGAGTCTTCTCTTGCCTGGTTTGAGACATTTTTGTGTTGTATTCTACCTGGATGCCTTCTATTTTACCCCAAAAATGACTGGATCACTGTGAATATGCTGTCAGACATCAACAAGGAAGACGGGTTCTTCATTAAAATAAATCAAAGGTCTAACTCAGTGGAACCTCTGGTGCCCTGGAACTTTATTTAGAGAATCCCAAATTTGCAGGAAGAATGCAGTTCCCTTTTAGATTCAGATGTAGAAGACTCCAGGGTGAATGTGATCAAGTTAAAATGCTCTTTTACAAGTCAGTACCTCCAAGAAGTAAGAACTTTCTAGAATAATGCTGGCACTATGGTTGCTGCATTGCCTCTGCACTCTGGCCGACCTTAGGCCACCACAGCCTGCCAAGCCCTGTACTGCGTCGGCCCTCCTGATTTCTGGAGGCACTTATGATTTCTACCACCTGCTTGACCCAAACCAGAACTTGCTACGAATATAAACATTTTGAAAAATCTACTAAATGAAAGATACCTTTTGGACTCCAAGAATTTATCAGAAGAAGGCAGAAAAAAGGTGTGCAGCCAAGTTATGCTTTTCACAAAATGAGCAGTTACATAAAGACATGAAGACATTTTTATTTATTACAACTGTTTATTTATCTAGGTCATTCAGCTGAAATATTTTAGTTATGCAATACTCACCTTTGATGAAAATAATAATATTCAGTTCCCAGTGGTGCGTTCTTCCAGGTTCTCTTTGCACTTTGTTCTTTTCACTGCTAAAGCTATACCCAATATCCTGCCATGCAAATACACCATCCTCTAGGCAAATCTGGTGTATAGATGTTTACTCACAGATTATTTACAAGTCTGTGCTTGCTCCTAACCCCCCTTTCATCTCCCCATAATAGATGTATCCTCTTGGGAACAAGACCTATATTATACTCTGGGTTCCCAGCTCCTAGCATAGTTGCACATACTTTTAAGGTATTCAATAAGTATACGAGGAATAATTTATTTCATGTTGTAAATACTGCTTATCAGTACCACATAAAACGAGGTATTTTATTTAGATAAAATGTTTCTTAATCTCCATTTGTCTTCTTAACATGCCACTGCTGAGATTAAACAGGACTGTAAACTTTTGCCATGTTATATTTTTCATAAAATAAGCTATCAATTAAATGTTTATCTCTATGCCAGCACTGTCTGGGATAAAGTCATTAAATCTAGAAAATTTACATGGTTCAATGAATTCCTCTATTTGAAGTCTTACTATGTTTAATAGCAAAACAAAATAGTTACCTAATGCAGTTAAATACATTTTGATATGATGTTATGATGAAGAAACATGAAAATTCTAAAAATGCTCATTTGTTGATTACAGAGCAATTAAGTTTTAAATGATTCGAGTGGGTCTAGGAATGTAAATCTTAACCATTGCAGAAGTGAATTAAAGCATGTTTAGAGAAATTTCAATTTGTCAAAAAAGGTAAGGTAGATTATTCTAAGCACTTCAGGTCATTTCAAGCATGAGTCTTTAAGTAAGAGGCAGCCCTGGTTATATTCAGGGGTTTGATGTTTCCATATTTGATATTCTTAGCTGGGTTTCCCAGAAGCAGAGGCTGAGATGGAAACAATTGTCCCATGATTTATTAAGGGAATGCATTTAGGGGAAACCTGCAGGGAGTGAGAGATGTAGGATGGGGCAGGGGAAGGAGCTGGCAAAGATTTGGCATCTAGATCAGCTTGATCCCTATGGAGCTCTGGAGCCGTTTACACCCTCATACAAGTCAATCATTGCCTGTGTGCCACCCCTGGGAGGAATGCAACATAATGCACTTGGCATCTCAAGGGCTGGGTGCACCAGCCTCAGTAAAAAGGATATGGATAGAACACTCAAAACATCTACTATTAAAAATACTCCACCTTTTTCAGGCAGACCTCTAAAGTGGGCTGTTATGAATAATTTCATTGCACCACTGCCCCTTTATGGAAACAGATCTGGAGTAGCTGTAGAAGTTTTCTGAGGAGCTGAAGAACAGATCAGACTGAGAAACTTCACATATCCCCACCTTCTCTGACTGAAGCCAATGAAGAAAGACTCAGTGCCTCTTTTGGTGTTGAAGAATCCCAGCCACTCCAGGAGAAGTAGAGGACAGCTAATCTGAAGTGACAAAACTCCATGATGGAGCTCTTGAAAACCCTTCTACACTTGAGTAATCGCCACAGATGACTGTTGCAAAGCAAATGCTGGTCACCTGGATGAATCCCACTATAAGACAATTTGGTATCATTCTGTGTCCCCCAGAAGCACTGGGAAAGCTCCACTTCATGCTTCCAGAAAGCCATCCAAGTATGGCCAAAATAGTATCCAAAGGAAAACATATTGTGATTCACTATTTTGCAAATTCTAGGATTTAGTCACAAAGCTATTCCAACATGTCTTGCAGAAGTATTTTACTCAAGTGTAAAAAAATGTGAACAAGGAAAAAAATAACCTGAGAATAGCAAGGACTCTATCTCTGATTCTATCTCATTACAGGATAAACCTTGAATTTACACACATAGACATACACATATGCACACAAACTCACACGGCTTATATTTTGTAATATAAAAAGAAAATAGAAAAAAAAATTGTGAACATAAAGCAGTGGAAACATTCACTTTTCTGTCAAAATGTTGATTGCTGCATTTCCAATCACGTTCACTTCTATGGGGGAGTTCTGAAGCCTTATGCCACCGGCAACCTGCCTGGATTATTATTCAATGTTGTATTTCTCTTATTCACATCAGAAATACAGAAGTGTTTAGAAGCCTCTTTGATAGATAATGTCAACAAACAAATACAGCTTATCATTTACATCCTTGCAAGATTGTCAGCCACCCTTAAGAAAATATTTTGGAATAAAAGCAGTTGAGAGAAAAAAATTTAATGCATTTAATACATGGCTGATATTTTATCTTTCTGAATCTGAGAAAAGCTTATTCTAACTTGAAAGTCTAAAGAGGGAAAAGTAACCATAGCATCTGACAAATCAGTACATCTGAACGGGTTAGAATGAAAGATATATGAGAAATTCAATTGACTAGAGTTTGCCTTTTTATCTCCTTTATCCCCTTGTATCTCAGTGTATCCCTTTGATATGGTTTGGCTGTGTCCCCACCCAAATCTCATCTAGATTGTAGTTCCCATAATCCCCCTGTGTCATGGGAGGGACCTCATGGAAGTAATTGGATCATGGGGGTGGTTACCACCATGCTGCTGTTCTCATGATAGTAAGTTCTTTTGAGGTCTGACGGTTTTATAAGGGGCTTTTCCCTCTGCTCATTATTCTCCTTCCTCTTATCACGTGAAGAAGGATGTGTTTGCTTCCCCTTCCTCCATGATTTTAAGTTTCCCGAGGCTTCCCCAGCCCTGTGGGACCCATAAGTCAATTAAACCTCTTTCCTTTATAAATTACCTAGTCTCAGGCAGTTGTTTAAAGCAGTGTGAGAACAGACTAAAACACCCTCCTAGATTGAGGGAGGGTTTCAACACCTCTGTAGACCCCAAATCTCTGATTTAGGAGTAAAGTCCAAACATGTAGATTTTTAATGCTTTCCCTATGTGATGGAAACATATATCACACATTTCCCTATATAAGTGCATGACAACATTGGAATTGCTCCTATTAGCAGAATAAGCCGTAGGCTCTGCCACTAATTCGCTGTGCTCATTCATGCCCAAGTTCACCAGATGAGGTCCTCTAGTTTGAGATTCTGTGCCCAATTGTTAACGTTGTTTCTCAGAACTTCCCTTGAAAGAGCCTGGCACATAATGAACTTTTATGTGACTAATGAACCTACGTAACAGCATTAACATCATTAAACCCTGATCCTTAATGAACATCTGCCATGTATAGGGACCTTCTTCTGTCCTAAGAATAAGAAGACATATTTAAATACATTATCTTTTCTGCCTTTAGGCAGCTTACAATTGACTTGAAGAGTTAAAGTTAATCATCAGCACAAGAACAAGTGAAACTTTGGGAAAAAATAGATAATTTATCAAAAACTCTTTTGTTTGTTTGTTTTCCAGAGCTTATAAAAAACCCAATGGGGAGAAATGAGTTTTGTGAAGGATTGACTGTGGAGTATACATCTACTCCCTTAATCTAAGTTCTATGTTTGGATGAACTTCATCTAATAGAATCCTCCAGATTTGGACCACAACAGGAGTATCTCCTGTACAAAGTCTGTCTGACAGTTTTCTCACTGTATCGTTCAGTGCCCACTGAATGGGGATCCTGGCAATACAAGTCTATTATAATTAAGTGCTGCTTTTCAAATTATTATTCCCTGGGGAGCAGTGGTAAGCATCTGCCTTTCTAATTTCTCTCTCTTCATTTTGACATCTAGAAAGCTTCAGGCCACATAGCAAGTTCCTAAGAACATGTACTCACTTTAAACTACTTAGAAAGTGTCACCTGGTACCCACATGTAAAACTGTGGGATACAGCAGTGAGCAAACTCTCCTGGAGTTTCTATTTGAATGGGGGTAGACAGACAATAATACTTACACATGGAAGTGAACAAGAAACAACTTAATTTTGATAAATGATCAGAAGAAAAGAAAGCAAAGGGAGATGACACAAGGGGACTATAAGGATAGTTCAGACAAGTTGGTCAAGGAGAGCATCTCTGGAAAAGTGATATCTCAAAAGAGACACATGACAAGAAAGAAGAAGCTAGCAGGTTCATGCCTTCAATCCCAGCACTTCAGGAGGATCACTTGAGGTCAGGAGTTCGAGAACAGCCTGGCCAACACAGTGAAACCCTGTCTCTACTAAAAATGAAAAAATTATCTGGGCATGGTGAGGGGCAACTGTAGTCCCAGCTACTCAGGAGGCTGAGGCAGGCAAATGCTTGAACTCGGGAGGTGGAGGTTGCCGTAAGCCAAGATCACACCATTGCATTCCAGTCTGGATGACAGGGGGAGACTCCATTTAAAAAAATAAGAAGAGGAAGAAGAAGAGGAAGAAGAAGAGGAGGAGGAGGAGGAGGAGGAGGAGGAAGGAAGAAGAAGAAGAAGAAGAAGAAGAAGAAGAAGAAGAAGAAGAAGAAGAAGAAGAAGAAGAAGAAGAAGAGGAGGAGGAGGAAGAGGAAGAGGAGGAATAGGAAGAAGAAGAAGAAGAAGAAGAGGAAGAAGAAGAAGAAGAAGAAGAAGAAGGAGGAGGAGGAGGAGGAGGAGGAGGAGGAGGAGGAGGAGGAGGAGGAAGAAGGAAGAAGGCAGCAGAGGCAGCAGCAGCTAGCGAAAGATCTGAGAAGGTGGCCGGGTGCAGTGGCTCACGCCTATAATCCCAGCACTTTGGGAGGTTGAGGCAGGAGGATCACCTGAGGTTGGGAGTTTGAGACCACCCTGATGAACATGGAGAAACCCTGTCTCTACTAAAAATACAAAATTAGCTGGGCATGGTGGCGCATGCCTGTAATCCCAGCTACTTGGGAGGCTGAGACAGGAGAATCACTTGAACCCGAGAGGCTGAGGTTGTGGTAAGCCAAGAACATGCCACTGTACTCTAGCCTGGGCAACAAAAGCAAAATTCTGTCTCAAAAAACGAAACAAAACAAAAGATCTGAGGAAGCAACGGGTTCAAGAATAGGGAACAACAGGTCCAAAGGCCCTCAGGTATGAGCCAGCTTAGCTGCTATGTGTGTGCATTTGTGTTTTGTTGTCTTTGTTCTTAACTTTCTAATTCATTTCTATTTTGGAGTACCAACACTTATTTTATCATTATTTTACTGCCTATACACTTTGTGTCCATTGTCTTCAATCCATTATGAAATTAAGGAAGCCAGTTTAAAGATCAAATGGTTTTAACAGGATACTAGTCTTCATTTGCAGCTCTGTAGCATTCTGCAACCTTTTTTTAATCTAGAATAATTTAAATTAATTATATATATGGCCATAATTATGCAGCATTGTTCTAACCCTAACTCAAATCAAATGTCTCAAAGTTATTTATAAGTTTAGATATTAGCTCAATATTTTCAACTAGGAAGATCTCCCAAAAAACTCTCTGTTCAGGTACTTATGGCTTCAGGCAGAGAAAGGCTCTTCAGGCAAATTACTTGGCCAACATTTAGGAGGACATTGTTAAACAATAAAATGTCAACTATAAAAGTGTGTTCCATACAGTGATTTCTGAGGACTGATTTCATATAACTAATGTTAACTATAAATATTTGATTTAAATAATTGAAGCTTATATGTCAGCATGTGGTTAATGGAATGATGAAACTAGATGTGCATTTATAAGGTATGTGGGAGTGCCACCTTAAGAAAAAGGTAGAACAGCTAAGCGCAGCCAAACACACTTAGGAAGGGTCTTCTCTAGAGGGCACATTGCACCACTGTTAGCACAAAACAGAAGACTCAGGTTTTGTCTTAAGGTGCTTACAATAGAATTAGAGAGAGAATATGTTTTTATTTATTTGAGGTTAATGTTTATTAGATAGAAAAAAAATTGGTTGTTTTGGAGAATTGTGCTCTTAAATAGTGAGCTGGTTAATTAACCAGGACTATGGCCTTCTCCTTTTTTATTGTTTCCATCGATCGAGAGAGCAATGTTAAGATTTCAGGCACATGGAGAGAAAAATGTCTCCCACATTTTTTCCCACCATCATTTCCTTACCCCTAAATAACTATCCCAGTTCAGCAGAGGGCATTTAGAAAAAGAGGTTAAAAAAAAAATGAAGGACTGCCTGCCCTGCTTACATTTGCCAAATATCTCTTTGCCATCCATAATATCCTCACACTCTGTGACTTTTTGATTGTGTTTTGAGCATAAGTTTTCAAAATCTGCTTATTACACACAGTCTCACTCCACTTGGCAAGCATTTTGGATTTCTATATTTTTCCAATCTATAAAATTGCATCCTTTGTAATTAAATTGCCTTTTATTTTTCTGAGTGAAAATGAGAAATGCATGTAGCATTTTCCAAAATGGAACATATTTTCCCATAATTGGTACTGTTTGACATTCACTGGAAAATTAAATAATTTTAGAAATACTGCTATTAGCACTTTCAATAAAGAGGGGACTACAGAATGTTATACAAATAGATCTTTAAATAAATATCCTTTTATGCATTGCTATAGGTAAATGGACATACTAATTTGTGAAGCTGTATAAAAGACACACATTTTATCCTGGAAATACAGAACCACAGTTTAAAAAATAATTTCCGGCTGGGCACGGTGCCTCACACATGTAATCCCAGCACTTTGGGAGGCCGAGGTGGGTGGATCACAAGATCAAAAGATCAAGACCATCCTGCCCAATGTAGTGAAACCTTGTCTCTACTAAAAATACAAAAATTAGTTGGGCGTGATGGCATGCGCCTGTAATCCCAGCTACCTGGGAGGCTGAGGCAGGAGAATCGCTTGAACATGACAGGCAGAGGTTGCAGTGAGCCGAGATCACCGCACTGCACTCCAGCCTGGCAACAGAGTGAGACTCCCTCTCAAAAAAAAAAAAAAAAAAAAAAAAAAAAAAAAATTTTCCTTAAAGCACAAAATAAATTGAACTATAGAGAAACACACGTTTTATTAAACTATAAATATGTGGCATACTAAAATAATTCTTTAAGCTGTGAATGTTCATGAAAATTCATATCACTATTAAGTGATTACTTCATTCTAAGCCTGAAAGTTATCATGATACTTAATTTTGCCTTTGTCATACGAGAGAGATATTCAAGTAGATTTCAACTCCAGCTTGAAAAAAAAAAAAATCATGACTCACAGAAAACATCGACTTTCAATTGCTTTCATCAGCTGTGAACTTCAGATCAAAAACCAGTTCAAATGATTTATAAGTTCAGTGCTTACTCCATGATGGTCACCATTATATTATTCAGGTGGGGGACAGAGAAGGATAGAGAAGGCACATAAACTCTAGTTGGAGGAGAACAACTACTATACAAAAGAATTACCCCCAAAAATGGTAATTAAGGACTATTATAGGTAAGCTAGCCTACAATTAATTTTGAGAAAAATTACAAAAAATGGACTAAAATGTACAGCCAAGGCAGAACAAGCTTTAAAATGGTTATTAAGCATTCTGTTTGGCAAAACTAAATGCAACCACCAACCAGTAACAACTGAAATTCCTAATACTTTGCAGAGCAAGTAGCAAACTTAATAATCATTTATAAATAGAAGATGTAACAGGTATTAAATATCAATATCCCTAGAAAAAGCCCCTTCAAATTAAAATCTATGTATCAGAAGTCATCCAAACAATTCACAATAATTAGTATTATCAAATTAGTGCTATTTAACTAGTACTGGTTCTTTCTCGTTAGCAGTTCTACCAGAAGGCACTCAAGGCACTTTGAAAGTAAATATCCAAAGTTTTCTTTTTTTGTCTGCCTGGTAATGACATATTATAAAAATTTATTACTAAAGGTGAATATACTACAACTTAACTTTATAAATAAAAATGTATTTTACATGTTTCTTTTTCTTTTTTTTTTGCAGGGGTGGGGGTAGGGGGACTAAGTCTTGCTCTGTCGCCCACGGTGGAGTGCAGTGGTGTGCCCTTGGCTCACAGCAACCTTCACCTCCCAGATTCAACTTGTTTTCTGGCCCCAGCCTCCCGAGTAGGTGGGGCTACAGGCACGCACCACCACGCCCAGCTAATTTTTGCATTTTTGGTAGAGACCGGGTTTCGCCATATTGGCCAGGCTTGTCTCCAACTCCTGAGCTCAGGTGATCAGCCCGCCTCAGCCTGCCAAAGTGCTGGGCGTGAGCCACAGCACCTGGCCAAAATTTTCTATATTCAAAAGTAAATTTTCAGTTTCAGTTCCCCAGACTGAGAGGTCGTTTTATAAGTCTGTTTATAACACCATGTATCTGAGATTCAAGCTCAGTCCACATTGCAGTTCTCAAGCTGTGAGGTACTCTATTCTTTAGAAGGCTCCCTTAATCCAGCCTCTCTCAGATCCTGGGGGAGCATCTGGGTGGAACCTGGAGGACTTGACAGGAAACCCATCCTTCTATGGCAGTCATCAACAGTTACAGAGCCCTCCTCATTGGTGACACAGAACACACCCAAAGGCTGTAATCTGGCTACACTAGGCAAACTAGCTAAAAATTGCAGGCAGATTGGAGAGAACTTATTCAGGTATAAATATGCCTTTCTCAGTGACGCTCTTCAGAACATCTGTTTCGCACTTCTCCTCCCCCCAGTTTCAGGACCTGACATATTTTTTCAATGCTTCAAGTTTGTTTCCTATCCCTTTTCTCATTCCTTGAACACTGGGTGTTAACCAAACCTGTGTTAGTGTTTTTCTCTCCATGTTGTGGTGGTGGATATGAGCTTAATCATACCCTGGATTTTATTCTCTGTTCAGCTTGGGGATTGGACAGGGACTTGTAGCTTGCCACCCACTCAGGCACCAAGTCATGCTTGCAGAATCTTCTGGTAACTGCCTGACCCTGCTAACCTGGAAAACCATGTTCTAATGCTGCACCTTTGAATCTCTGAAGTCATGTGAACTATTACCTGGAGACCCCAGAGATGGAGAAGTCTCCTAGCCTAGCCAATTTCTCCTTTATTTCTCAGCTGCTGTCCCACTACTGAGAAAACCTCTAGAAACCAATACCTAGATATTTCACCATCACTATTATAGGTAGTGCTCAGCTCAAGGAACTCCCATATCTAGAAATCCCAGAACTAAGACATGACCTCATGGAAGGTGCTTTGTGCTTATAGACTTGTGTTATGCTACAGGTTGGGTTCTGACCTTCATATCTTTCACATTTTGAAATCGTCAACTACCTGGAACATATTTTTCTCATAGTAAATGGCAGAAATGCAAGAAGAGTCATACCATACAAGCACATGCAGTCATTATATCCACTAACATTTGACTAGCCAAAGCAAGTCATAGGGCCAAGTCAATGCAGTGGATTGTCAACTCCACTTACACTCATGGCAAAGATGGAAAGCAAAAGGATTGTGAATAAATAACACCATCTACTACCAATGCTAGGGACATAAAAGTGAGTAATATAGACGGCTAAGTTGTAAAGGAGCCTGCAGTCTATTAAGAATTGTGACTCTGTAATGTTTCCTGTTAGTGGAAGCAAAGATAGAGCATACAACCATTTTCCTCACAAAACTTTCCACTGCCAGTTAATAGACATAGATTTTGCAATATTAAAGCTCATATAGAATTAAACTTATTTCATGTAAGCTAATGTTTTATAATTTCCTGTCAGGTTTAGAAATATTGTATCTTCTGAATATATATATTTCAGCATTATCTTATTGCTGAGAATGTACTGCATTTATCTTTAGATTACTCATTCTATAATAAAAATAAAATATTTACATAAAAATGTACACTTTGATGCCTTGCACCTATTCTATAATGACATAATTTGTTACCAATTAGCATTCTGCAGCAGGTGACATAAAATCAATAAACAAGCAAAGTTGATAAAAAAAAGAAAGATATTAAACAAATATGTAAATTATATTGCATATAATTCTACACTATTTTGAATATGTGCATTTCTTATTAATATTATTACTCCATAATAGAGAACACTCATGTTAACTGAAGTTGTAAATCCAGTTTTCCACAATGAAGAATTAATGAGAAGAGAAATTTCAAATAGTAATTATCTAAAGAATTAGGCTTAATAGCCAGACTGTAAAACTGGCTTATAAACCATGTAAACCAAGCTTTTTACAAGTATAATGAATGAAGTTTATGAAACACCAGTACATAACATCAGTGATTTTGAGCATTTTTAATCTATGAAAAAAGCCTGCTTAAAATAGCAGTTTTTAGATCATTAGTAACAGAAATTTTTTTTTTTTCAGAATTGATATTTCATAAAACCTTAAACTTTGCATTTTGAAGTTAGCAAAAATTACAAAAAAGCACCACAATCTATAACTTTGAGGAAAAAACAATGAAAATTATAATGATTTAAAATATGCTTATTTTCAAAACTTCCTACCTTCCTTAATTAAAATAAAAACTTCTACAATTTCCCCAACGTACGTGAAATTTTATGCCCAAAATTAAAAATGCAAAATATAAAATAGTGCTGCATGTTTAAGGGTAAGCTCTCATATTATTTGTTTTCTGTCATCTGTGTGCTATTTATATACGTATATTTATATATTTTGCTTTTGTTGAAGCTGTTTTCTCTAAATGGAATGTCTACATCTTAAATCTACTCAACTCAAGTTGCATTGGCTCTGTGAAGCCTCAACTCAAAATGACATCTCCCTTCACTAATTTTTTTTCTGCTCAGCCTGTCTGTGTTCCATTGTTAAACCCCCATGTTATGCTTTTTCAGTATTTCATAACTGAATAACACACGAGTTGTGTATATTATTTGCAAGTTAAATACATGGATCTCCAACAACTGCCATGAAACTAACGTTTTGCTTTTGTCACCAGTCTTTAACCTGATGCTAGGCATAAAATAGTTTCTCATTAAATAGTTGATCTTTCACTCCTTTACTTGAGTTTCAGCCAGTGATAAGGAATGCTAACACTGCAAATTAACAAAACTGTGAGCACAGCTCTCCGTATGAGTTACCTATTCCTGTCTTGAATTATTGATTAAATTTCCTTCAGATAAACTTTTACTCAATAGATTTAAAGCCAGAAACAAGCAGTGAGGACTTTCTGGGAGAAAGTCAAACAAACCCATGACAAAGAGAAGAGATAGATGGAACAGTCTGTATAAAGCACTCAGATGTGGTTTGGCTGCGTGTCCCATCCAAATGTTATGCTGAAATGTGATTCCCAGTATTGGAGATGGGACCTAGTGGGAGCTGCTTGGATTGTGGGGGCAAATCTTTCATGACTGTCTTGGCCCCATCCCCCTGTTGATGAGTGAGTTCTTGCACAATTAGTTCATGTGAGAGCTGGTTCTTTAAATGAGCCTGGCACATCCTCCCCACTCCTTTGCTTCCTCTCTTGCTATGTGACACACCTGCTCCCCGTTCGCCTTCTGCCATGAATAAAAGCTTCCTGAGGCTTCACCAGATGCTGGTGCCATGCTTGTACAGCCTGCAGAACCATGAACCAAATAAACCTCTTTTCTTTCTAAATTACTAAATTTCTAAATTTCAGATATTCCTTTACAACAAAGCAAAAATGGGCTAATACACACTAGTTACATGGAACTGGATACATTTTTGGTGTTCTCTCCTTATTTTATACTATTCCAGATGCCTCAGGAAGGATATAATCAATGTAACCATCATTGGATGGGTCCTTATGACTGCCTGTCTTCTTTTGGTACTAATACTAGGCAAACATCCAAACTATTAGATAGGAAAGGAGACTTTTAATATCTTACAATTAAGTTGCTGTGGCAACTCGATAGCTTTGCCTCCCACTTAGCAGCATCTCTCAAAATTGAACATGCATTGGAATTGCTTGGGGATCTTTTCAAGTTGCACTTCTGATTCAGTAGATCTGAGGGGCCTGCGATTCTGTATGGCTCATAAGCTTGCAGGTGCTGCTGGCCTAGAGACTACTCATTAGACTCTGCCCAGAGATTCTGATTTAGTTGGTCTGGGGTAGATCTTAAATGTCTGTACTCTTGGGAACCCTCTGAGTAATCCTCAAGTACAGCCTGATTTCAGAAAAACTACAATGGACTATCAGTTTGCTGGAAAAAAATCCTTTTTCTACAGCTGATGTTTGAATAATCCATCATGGTTAGGAAATAGTGTGACTGCAGAATCTTTGATCAGTGGCCTATATAATGGGGCAGGAGCCTCCTTTCCATCATTTTAAGCTTCTGGTGATATGTAAACATACATCTTCCTCATCATTTTGAATATCACACACACACAAAAACTATCCTAATACAAGTGAAGATAAGACATTTCAAGGCCCGTCTATTCAGAGTGCTCCAAGGACTTTGCTGTATCCACCTTCTCTACGATCTTTTAAGAAATGGAAAATTTCAATCCCCACCCCAGACTCACTGAGTCAAAATTTATATTTTTAATAAGATTTCAAGGTGATTTGTGTGCTCATTAAAATTGGAGAAGGCTCTAATGAAGAAATTCTCTTGCATATTTTCAAAAGCTTTATATTAAAATATTTGGTAAAAGGATAGTTTTAATATAGTATCTGAAGCACTTAAGGAAATTAACTTTAGCATCCAGCCAGAATGAATAATATGAGTAGAATATTAGATTCTTTTTGTTTTGTTTTAGCGAGGTAAAATTTAGGTTACACCAAGGAGCAAAATACATATTCTTCAAGGTGATCAACAGCTTTGCTGTGAGATCATGCTTCATCAAGTCAGCTGTGCCAAATCAGGCTGACACACTTGAACAAGGAAGAAGTGATTGATCTGTGGTTTCTTCAGGAATGAGGTACAGAATCCATTGCAACACTTTTACTTCTCCTCTTTATTCCATGTCTTTGTGAACTTCCATAAGCTGCTCTATTAGGTCTCCCAGGAAACATTCTTGCAAAAGTGACCAACAGTAGGGGTGAAGCCCAAGGCAAAGTGTTTTGGTTGGTGCCAGAAATGACTGTAATAGCCTTAAACTCCACATTTAAGAGCACAGAGCAATGACATCTGCATCCCTGGAGTCTGTTAGAAATGTAGAATCTCAGGTCCCACACCAGACGGGTTAGAATTGGCATTTTAACAAGATAGGAAGCAGTGGTGTATGACAGTGTGTTAGACACTGTCTTTGTAGAGTTGTAGAGAAGCGGCCGTGTGCATGATTGGAAGTTACAGAAATATTAATACAAGGGCCACGGGTGGGATGAAGACTTGTTCTTAAAGAAAACAGCATATAGTCTTTACCAATAATCCTAGTATTAATCAGAGAAGTGTGCTATCACTTTCTAACTTGCATTGATTATCCTATTGTTTTTCTATACTTCATACAAACATTGTTCCTGTACAAGATATTGGTTATATCTAAGATGTTACATATCCACCAAATAGTCCATGTGGAGTGAAATACTTTAAATATACCGATTATCTGAAAAAAAAGTATGCAAGTGTCTGAATGGCATTGTTGGTTTTAGAAAGACAAGGTGTAGAAAAAAATTACATTTGTGTTTCAACTTCATGTTAGCAGCTGTGTGACTCTGAGCATAGGATGAACTCCTCCATGCCTCAGTTACTTTGTTTGTAAAATTAGAATAGTTATACCTCACTTTCTGGTTTGTTGCAAGAACATCTCTCTCTTTCTTCCCACTTATTTTTTTGAGACAAGGTCTTGCTGTGTTGCACAGGTTGGTCTCCCACCCACAGACTCAAGCAGTCCTGCCACCTCAACCTCCTGAGTAGCTGGGATTACAGGCATGCACCACTGCTCTTAGTTGCCAGGGTATCTCCTGATCTTCATTGTGTCTTCAGTAGCACAGAGTAAGCATGCCCCCCCAACAAAGGCTTTTGAATAAATGAATAAAATGTATTTATAAAAGCTTTACCTGCATATCTTGGGTACCACATAACAGAAATGTCTCCCTCATCTTAATTATTGAACATTTTTCATGTAAGATCTTTGATTGAAAATATACAATCCCATTATAAATTCATGTACTCAATGATTTCTCCTTACTAAATGTACTAAAGAGTGTGTGTGTGTGTGTGTGTGTGTATGTGTGTGTGATCTTCTTTTTTGACAAGTGTATGTTGTTACTAGATATCTGGAAGCTTTGGTCTGAACTACTCAATGTTTCATCATACCTGGCAAACTTCAGGTGAAAGCGGCAGAGTATTATGGAATGAGGAGGGTGAAGAATTTCATCACTGAAGTGATTATAATAAAGTCATCAATTGTGGTCACACTTAGATCTCTTAAAAGTCTTACTGGGCAATGCACCTCCCCATTCTCTGAACCCAGAACTAACCTCCCATCCTTTGACAATCATCCAAGGTCTAGAAATGTCACATCTTCGTCCCCAGCCTAAAAGCAGAGCCCATAGGCCACCCAGCATTACACTTCTGGTGCTCAAGCATGAATGCCAAGTCTGAAATCAAGTGGCTTTATGGCTCTATAGTCAGTCCCTTATGAGGGCCTATAGCAGCGTCCAGCATGTTGCATGTTCTGCTCCCCCTGCCTGTCCTCCACCATAATCCCCGACACTCTACCCCTCATGCATGTTTGCTCATCTTTAAACTTGCCAAGCACACTCTGATCCAAGGTCTTTGCCCCTGCTGTTCCCTACACCTATAATCATTCCCGCAACAAATATCCACAGGATTTTCTCCCTCAGAGCGTTTTGGCCTCTGCTCAAATGTCATATGCTGACAGCCCATTTTCCAGGCCATGCCACTCCCACATTCCCCTCTAGCACGTCATTTTGCTTTATCTTTCTTCCTAGTATGAAGCTCTACCTGCCATTGGGTTGTATTTTTATTTGCTTATTATGTATAAAAAGAGGAATCTCATTTTATTCATGGCTATATACCCAGCACTAAGATCATTACAAGGCACATAGCAGGTGGTCAGTATTTGTTAAATAAATAACATCGTCTTCATGTCCTGTCCCTCTTTGCCACTGGGGCATGGGAACGAATTGGATGCCCTAATGATATTCCTGCCAAATTTACAACCCATGCTCAAAAGAGAGACTGGCAAGAGTCAAGACTATTGCAGACAATTCATTAACTGTCTTAATTCAATAAGATTTCTTAGAGGCATCAGTGGTGTTCTGGAGCATGTGATCACTTCTTGTTTTTAAAGATAACGCACCATATTCCCATTTGAGAAAAAAGTCACCATATTATATAAATGGGGTTAAGGTTCTGCATCAGGTTTTTGTACTGCGGCTACTTTTAAGACTCAGGCTGCTGAGTGCCCAGCCTTTGCAAGAATCCACTTCAGGAATAATGACATCATGCCTTAACTCTTCTGAAACACATTTTCACCCACTGAGCAGTTCAGACAAAACCAATTACATGATGTCATTTTCTATTTTGGAGAAGAGGCCAGGGTGCTTGGATGGATATTTACTTCACATTATTGCACTACAGCTGTGGCAGACACCTCGGTCTTGATACTAATGGTACCTGTTGAAATGATAACTAACAAGGCTGGACTGTCAAAATCGATTTTCTTGCTATGTGTGATGCTTTGCTACTCAGTTTAATGTTCAAAGGAGATTCAGGAGATACAAAAAGTCAGTTATTTGTTTTGTAAATTGAGAACAGATCAATAAAATGTGCCTTCCAGGAATGCCAAAGACATCTTTGAACTAATTTGAAGAGAACTTATTAAAGAAATTACTTAACATGTGGATATATTAATTATTAGCCTAAGACTAATGTATAATTAATGTGTGCATGCATGTGTAATTTTTTTTCCCTTTGGAGATAACTAACTCCATTACATTAGTCAGATTAATTTCAACACTGTAAATATAAAAAAGCAAATATCCAGTGGTGTGTGTCAAGATCACCACATGTTCACCAAAATCCATTTCATCTTCTTGAGCGTATGTGGTTGGATTACATGTCCCAGTGTCTCTTGGAATGAGGTGTGGTGATATGACTGACTTCTAGCCCATGGAGTTAGAGCTAGAGTCATGTTCGCAGAAACCTTCCACTGGTGACCCTCCATGCTCTTTCTCTTTCTGGTTTGATGTACCCTAGCAGGGTAAGTTGGTTGTCTCTATTTGTAGACAATGGGCTTACAAGATGGAAGAATGCTGGCCATGTGAATCACGGTTGGAAGGGAAACAGTCCACCAGAAAGAGCATTTTGTAAACAACAATACAAACTTCAATAGTGTTAAGCTACTGAGGTGTGGCAGTTTATCTTTCATAGCAGCTAGCCCCAGGAACAACTGTGGTGACCTTCCTGGTCCTTATCTTGCATCATGTTTTCATAATCGAGCGCTTTAATTGGCTACTCTTCAATTCTTCATCATATTTGGGTGATCAATGCAACATCTCAATGACGAAGATAACTTTTTTTTTTTTTTTTTTTGAGACAAGGTTTTGCAATGTTGCCCAGGTTGGCCTTGAATTCCTAGGCTCAAGTAATCCTCCCACCTCAGTCTCTGCAGTAGCTGAACTACAGGCATGCACTATCATGCCTGGCTTAAAGAGAACATGGCTATTCCAGAGAGAGTCATTCTGTAAAGTGATGGTATATATGTATATCTGGGGTCAGATATACATATCTGTTTATACATATACATATATAAACTGATAGAGTAGAGCTAAGCTCTACTAGCTCTACCACCTTAGCTAGTTAAGGTGGCTTTATTATATTGGGGCTTGACTTACCCATCATCTGGCTTCTACTTCACAGTGAAATTAAGTGGTCACCAAAACCCCAGTGATGGGGCTGATATTGGTAAAAACATAAAATTAATAAGAAAAAATAGAAAAGCAAATAAATAAAATGAAAAGAACATAACAATAAAAAAAGGGCCATTCTTTTGAGATAATGCTTTAATTTGGCCCCCAAAAAACTCCACAAAGGTTTGCAAACAATAATATCTTTACAATCAAGCATCTATGCTTAATTTGCCTTGAAACAAAAATTCTGCTACTTCACCAACAATAAGAGCTAAATTTCCTAATGGACACATTGCTAGTACCTTAGGGGAGAAATAAAAAATAATTATTTTTTCACTTATTATGAATATGGAATAGTGTAAAAATGTTGTATACTTTCAATCTGAAGCAATGTGAACTGCCAAAGACTATTTTTTTTTTTTTTTTTTTTGTAATTCTGGAAAGGACAATAAAAGAGCCAGTAACAACTCAACTATTAATTCCTATTTCTAGAAATAGCTCCATTCTCCCTAAATTTATGAGGAAATATGAGATTCACCAAAACATTACCTAAATGAGAAGATCTTTATAATTAAACTGTCTGCCTTGAAAAAGTTACTATTCTTGAACAGAGAGAAACTTACCCAGCTAAAACACAGGAAAAGGAGGGTAATTCAAAGCTTGAACCCTGAGGGGCAGCATGTGTTAAATTTAGAGCTCTTTGTAATACATAACAAAGCAAGGCTGTAAAATCCAATTCACCTAGCAGGGGGTCAATCATGCACTGTAATAAAAAATAAACATGCCAGCTAGCTGAGAGGAATCACAAACTGTCTTAAGTCTTCTCAGGTATTTTTCTCTTTCTGTTCAATTAATATTAATTTTAATTTCATAAAATGTCAAGATCCTTCCCATATTAATTCTCACTCTGTAACATGTAACTTAACAATTGCGGCTGCTTCCTCCTGTCTTTGTACCTGTCCAGTTGTCACAATCGAGCTCTCCAGGGCAATACACTTTCTTCAAGAAAAATTAACATCTTTAAAGCAATGCTTCCCTGAGTGTGTTCCACAGAACACAAGTCCCAAAAGAAATCATTAGGGAAAGAAAAGGGTTTCATTTCTTTCTTTGAAGACTTACAATGTCTATTTAAATATTAAAGGTTCAAGGAAGCCCTTGAGTTAAAACACTCCATCCCGTTTATTGAGTCTATGGTTCTCCAGACTTGTTAAGCCACAGACCCCTTTTTGATATAAAACCTATTAACATTCCATGGAACAATTTGGAAAATGGTGGTATTAAATATGACACAAAGATAGAGACTAAATACTCTGTTAGAACCAATGTGTAAACTGTACATTATAATTTTCCAAACAGTAAACCAAATGTTAACCTGTTCATAATTGGTAAAACTTAGTTATCATATTTGCAAGTGTTCCACACTATTTAATTCTTTTTTTCTCATTGCAATTTGTTTAGTAATTACCCACTTTCTACCAATAGCTACTCACTAGTCACCGCAAGGCTAAGAAACAAAACAAGACCAAATCAAACAAAACAAGACCAAAACAAGGAAGAGCACAAAAAAGTGAATTAAATTTTATAATTAAATTTTAAAAAGAAACAAAAAACAATTAAAATTGGGCAAATAGTCTGAATACACATTTCTCCAAAAGAGATAAATGAATGACCAGTCTGGGCCATATGGTGAGATCCCCATTTCTAAAACATTAAAAAGTGTGCGTTTTGTAGTCCCAGCTACTCGGGAGGCTGAGGTGGGAGGATGACTTGAACTTGGGAAGTCAAGGTTGCAGTGAGCTGTGACTGCACCACTGCAGTTCAGCCTGGACTAAGAGTGAGACCTTGTCTCAAAGGGTGGAAAAAGAAAAAAAGATAAGCAAATGCACATGCAAGAACCTCAGCATCACTAGGATTAGGGAAATGCACATCAAAACCACAAAAAGATACCATTTCACACCCACTACTACAAACAAAAAGACAAATATTAGCAAGAGTTGGTGAGAATGTGGAGAACCTGGAACCATCATACACTGCTAGTTGGATTGTAAAAAGATGCAACTCTTTAGGAAAACTGTCAGTTCCTTATGGTTTAAACATAGTTTCCATATGACCCAGGAATTCTACTCTGGGTATATACCAAAGACACATGGAAACAAATGTCCACACAAAAGCTTGTACATGAATGTGTCCTTACTCATATAGCCAAAGTGTGGAAGTGACTGAAATGTCCATCAACTGATGAATGGGTAGATAAAATGTGGCATATTCATTCAATTGAATATTATTTGACCATAAAATGGAATAAAAAACTGATCCATTTTACATAGATGGACCTCAAAAACGTTAGGCTATATGAAAGAAGCTGGTCACAAAAGACCACATATTTTGTGATTCCATTTCTATGAAATGTCCAGAACAGAAATATCCATGGAGACAGAAAGTAGATTAGCGGTTGCAAAGGGCAGAGTGAATTGAGAAATGAGGAGTGACCATTAATGGGTACAGGGTTTCTTTTGGGAGTAACAAAATGTCCTAAAATTACATTGTAGTGATGGTTGCATAACTCCATGAATACACTGAAACCCACAGAAATGTACACTTTATACGAATGAATTGTATGGTATGTGAATTATACCTTAATAATGCTGTTATTTAAAAAATAGACAACTGCCTACTTGTTAAAACTCTGGTAACTGGCTGGTACGAAACAAAGGAAAGCTGGAAAAAATGGAAAGCTTTTTATTTTTATAAGAATTTCGGTCATTGTTTTCTCTCTTTCTTTTCTTCAAGTAGTTTCCATTAGTAACAATGGTTGTGGGTGCATAAATGTACTTTTTTGAAAAAAAAAGCTGGAACTAAGTAGGGTTACACTGACAAAAGCCTGGGGTTAAGCACTGAGACTAATTTTCACATCAATCAAAGAAATAATGATGGTTAAAGCATCCTAAAATATTACTCGACATAATGAAATGACAAGTTGTGAGAATAACACAACTAGGATACTTGAATTACAATATTAATTTGGGGGCCTCCCACCATTTTAACATTTTGGCATATAAGTCATTGAGCACCATTAAAAATTAGCATATCTAAGCATACTTCGTTCTCCTATACATAATTTGAGTATTCTTAAGTTCTCTTCTGCTCTGAAACTTTCTTTCCAGTGGAGGGTGTTCTCAGGATATAAAACACTTTAGGGAGGCTTCTATTATTTCATACTTCAGTCCTGTTTCCTGAAAAAAGAAATGTAAGCTCTTTGAAGGCAGAACTCAGATCTGATGCTTACGCTTTATTCATCTGCAAAGCTTTGCTACTCAAAGTGGGATCCATAGGACAGTAGTGTCAGCATTGCCTGGGAAATGCAGCAATCTCAGGACCCACCTCAAACCTGCTGAATCAGACACTAAGCGGGGTGGAACTTGTAACTAGCTCTGTAGGTGACTGGAATGTACCCTTCTGTTTGAAGAGGGAAAGATAAATGTCTGAGTTATGACTTTCTCTAATATTTTTTGACTATGTCATTTGGGTAAGTTACTTCAGGTCTCTGCATCTCAGGCTCTAGCTTGGCAAGATGAGGATAAAATTAGTATCATTTTTATAGCACTGTGGTGAATAATTAAATTAGATAATGTATATAAAAGTTGCTTTTAAATATAAAGAGTTACATAAATGTCAGTTGCCATTATAATTGCTAAGCAAGTCACAAATAGATAACTAATAAAAACATACCATTTGATGTACTGAATAATGTCAGTTATCTGTCTAAACAGCAGGATGTTTTAAAAAGCAGAAAATGTTTTGAATCAGGACGATATTATACTAAAACTTACATGTATTGTGGCAGGCATGATGGTAAGTGACTTATACACATAGCTCCATTATGCCTTATATAAAAAGTAAAAATGTACAGTTATTACAGAAAATCATCCATTTTACAGATGAGGAAACTTAGTTTCCAAAATCATTCAGATGTTGATTGTAATCAACTGATTATATATCCAAGACTCCAGAGTCCATACTCATATAAGTACTGCACTAAAACTGATTCTTACTTGTAAGCTAAATGAGTTTTTCTTCTTTGTTAAGGTATAACATACATATAGTAAAATGCACACGTATTAAATGTACAACTTTATGAATATTTATGTATGTAAACAGACTTATAACTACTACCTAGATCAAAATATAGAACAGTACTCTATAAGGCTCCTTCATGCTTCTTCCGGTCAATATTTCCCACGCGCAGGGGAAAACTCTATTCTGACTTCTAGAACCATTTATTAGTTTTGCTTGTTCTTGAATTTCCTATAACTAGAACAACAGAGTAAGTAGTCTTTTGCACATGACTTCATTTGTTTTATTTGTTCCACACAATCTCTGCCGAGATTTATCTACATTTTGTCTGTAGCAGTGGTTTATTATTTCATATTGCTAAGTAGAAGCTTATGTATTTGAAAGATAAATAGGAAAATGCTAGTTAAATTCTTTTTATAATCATCCTAATGGTGCAGACAGCAGAGCCTGGCTGGTTTCTATTAGGCAATGTGGTTGAGTTGAAGAAAAACTAAATAAGAAGCCTTGGATGTGTCAATCACTGAAAGTCTTTCTTGTGTGCAAGTTCAAGGACATATGTTCTGATGAAAATCCAAAACCAAGATGATGAAAGCACCCTGGAAAATGCTCAAAAGATAAAAGGAGAAAAGGATGGATGCTAGGTCATTATAGGAATAAAGTACACATTACCTGGACATCTGTGGAAAAGGGAAGGAACTCAAACATAACACTGTATACCTACAGTCCATGGAGTTCATGGCAGTTCATAGAGGTCTTTATTACAGGCTTTAGGAAAAGAGGCTGCATAAATATTGGTGAAAATAGACACAATTCCATAATAGCTTAACTCGACTGTTATCAAAGTATCAAGGATGTAATTCTGAGTCAGAATCTTCAAATGACCCCAGTGAGGAATAAATGGAGATGATAAATGATGACCTGGTGTGGCTATCCATGGAGCCCTTTGATTAACACAGAGTTGGATTTATAAGTCAAATTCATGTTAACTGATTTAGTTCTTTTGTGGTTAGAAAAATTATAAATACAATGTGTGTTGACTTCATGAAGGCTTTTGGCAAAATATGTTCTTGAAGATGAAGAAATATGGACAGGTGTGGTGGCTCATGCCTGTAATCACAGCACTTTGGGAGACCAAGACAGGCAGATCACTTGAGGCCAGGAGTTTGAGACCAGCCTGGCCAACATAGTGAAACTCCATCTCTACTAAAAATACAAAAAATTAGTTGGGCATGGTGGCACACGCCTGTAATCCCAGCTACTTGGGAGGCTGAGTCATTAGAATCGCTTGAATCAAGGAGGCAGAAGTTACAGTGAGCTGAGATTGCACCACTGCATTCCAGCCTTGATGATAGAGGGAGATCTCAAAAATAAAACAGAAGAAAAGAAAAGAAAGTATTCCTAACAGCAGACATAGTCAATGCCACATCATATACGAGTCTCTACCTAGAGGGGATGTTGAGGCTTTAATCTGATCTAAGTCAACATTTTTACAACGGTGTAGTAAAAACATTCAAGTTGTGATGACCAAATAAATGTACGCATGACATGAAATTAGGGAAAACTGTGACTGTTATGTGATAGAATTAAGATCCAAAAAGTTTTACTGAGCTAAGTCAAACCTACAGACAATAAACTTAATAGTACTAAATTTAAGGTCTTTAATCCGGATCCAAAACACAACTGCACAAGTAAAAGATGGGGAAGAACATTATGTTGGCTTTGGATTTAGCTGATTATAGACTCAATTGTTAGTATTTTGTTGTGGATGGCAAAAACAGCTGCCATCTGTGTTTTGTTTCTCACACTATGCCAGCCTAGATTCCCTGTATAGCTCTTCTGCTGGAAAAGGATGAAAACAAACTAAAAACTCTGAAGAGATATTAACACTGACTCCAGGTTTCACCCTGAAGGTATCTGCTGAGTCTTGGCAACCATGAGCTTCCATTTGTATGATTTCAAATATGTGAGTTGGACCAATCAGAGACAAAGTCTAAGGACCTTCCAATGTGGGGAGTCTCACTGGACATCCCTTATACAATTGGAACAGCAGCATAAGCTGGAACTGGCAATAAATTCTTTCAGAAAACAAGGGAAATTGCCTGATGAATTGAGCACTGAGTGAAGGAAAAAAATCTCCAGTGAGATTTCATACCCACAACCTAGTCGGTATTTGAGTTTATGGGTTGTATGAATCTATTGGTCACAGGTTGGTTTCCCACCTCTACCTCTGTGGACAGCTACTTGAAGCAAACAAAACTCGTACTTGATGTGAATCCAGGTCTCAGACAATACTGAAAAGAAAGTTCCATGAAAATACATAACATATAAAATAACAAGTCAACATGAATAAGAAGAGCACAAATAACAAACAACTTCAACCCATAATTCCAATCGATATAGGAATTATCTAAGACTGTCTAACATATTTCAGGAAATAAGAAGATGATAATATGATTAAGGAACAAGTAACTATTAAAAATGATTAAATCAATTTTAAAATAAAGCAAAAAGAATATCTAGGAATTAAAAATATGATAATTAAAATTAAAAACCAATGGATGTTGTCATGCTTGGGGCCAAGTTCCAACCCCAGCTGATTGTGGCTGAGGGGAGTGGGTGGATGTGGGGCAGGGACACTTGAGAGACAGCAGGTAGATGAGACATGGCTTTATTCAGCAGCTGCCTCACAGGGTCAGTGTTACTTTTATACATTACACAAATAGTAGTGGCTGAGAGCTAGGTGGTGAGCTTCTCTATGTTACGGCTATGGCGGTGAGCTTTTCTATGTTATGTCTACATGGTTATGATTATATAAGACATGGGACTATGCACTTGTACCACAAACCTGCTGAGTCATCCAGGTTGTTTACCTTGGCCTATGCCTGCTTGGATGCAGCTCAGTCATATTCCTTACAGATGTTTTATCAGCAGATTAGACACAGCTGAAGGAAAAATTATTGACCTAGAAGATAGTTATGAAAAAGTGCTTTGGAAGGCAGCACAGTGAGACAGCTAGGTTGGAATCACGAGAAAGTCGTTCGGGGGCATGACAGAGTGGAAAAGTCTATTGAGAAAAGGAAAACAGAATGAATGGGAGGGAGGCAAAGTAGCAATGGGCTATAAGTGCTAGAGAACTGATTACTTCAAACCTCAGATTTAGGAAGCACAACAAATCCTGAGGAGGAAACTAAGAAAGAAATCTACACCTGGAGACTTAGTGAAATTTCAGAACACCCAATACAACATGAAAATATTAAAAGCAACCACAGGAAGAGATTACTTCAGAGGAATAACAATTGCTATGACTTGTCAACAGCAACAGTGAATATTAGACTATAGGAGAAACTGCTGCCAATGTGCCAAGAAGAAACAACTGCCAACCTGGAACTGAAAACCCAGTGAATCCAACTTTTAATACGAAAGATTTAAAAAGGCCACTTTTATTCAAACAAATGGAAAATATTTAACAATCCTCCCTAGAGGAATTCCTATAGAACCAACTACAGTCAGAAGGAAAATAATCCCAAATGCAAAGTCAGAGATGCATGAAGGAGAGGTAAATTTAAAAAATACTGATAAATATGTGAGTGAATTGCTATAAGCATTGATTGTAGTAAAAAATGTCTAATGTATGTGGTTTAGGAAGATATAATTAAATACCAGACAATAATAGCTGAAGCTAAAATGCTGAACATATGTTATCATTCAAGAGAATCATAAAGATTTTGATTAAAGTAAAATATACAAGGCAAAATTTCTGGAGTAACCAAGAGATTAGAAAGAAGAGTGAAGTACATAATTTCAAGCTAGTTCAAAGGAAAAATTAAACCTGGCAAAAGTGAGGCAAATATAGAGCAGTGAAAAATGGCTGTAGTGACTAAGTCACATCAACATAAATACATTTCAAGTAGCATTATTGACTGAAAAATGAAGTTTCATAAGAATACATGCAATATGATTCCATTTTTGTTCAGTATGATTCTTTTTTTAAAGAAGTTCAAAACATGTAAAATAAAATAATATATATTTAGAGGTGCCTGGTATGCAGTATGACTGTAAGAGAAGAATGAGAAAAGTAAATGCAAAATTCAGATCAGTGGTTATGTTGGTAGGGAAGAAAATGAAGGGATAAAGGAAGGGTACACAGAGGGTCTCTAAGGTAGGGAAAGCTGCTTATTTTATTATTATTCTTTGTATCTTTGAGAGGCATTACAAATACTTTAGCATATCTTCAATATATAATTAAAAGCATGCATGAGCACACACACACACACACACACAGCTCTGTACTAGGTCAGATTGATCCTGGAGCATCTGTAGAAACTCTACTTTAAGAAGATAAATGGGCATGAATCTGAAAAAAGAAATCAACATAGTGAGTTGCCTCTTAATCAGAGTGTATAAGAAATAAATGAACAAACTGGAATAAAATAAATAAATAAATTCTCATTTATTCGAGGTGGGAATAACATAGAAAGATGCTCCCTTCGCAATGCTTTGCTTCTCTATTAATGAAAGGAGGTTCTCCCTACTTGTTGTTGGTCTATTGGCCATCCATAGATCACCTGGTCTCTCATGCCTGAGTGATGATTAGGAAAATTAAGTGTTTTGCATCTAAGCCCTATTGTGGAGAGAAGCAAGGGGCAAGGCATGGAGCTCAGGTGGTGAGAGAGTCAGTTTGAACTTTGAACTCTTTTCCTTCCATAGAAACTCAGAAATATCCAGCACCGATTCAGTCTCAGAAGATTGTTAACATGTGATTGCTTTTACATTTATCCAAATTGGTTGGTTTACTTTAAGATGCAATCCAGAATGAAGGTGAAAACACTGATCAATGCAAATGGGAAGATGGGTTTGCTGCAAAACAGTTTTAAACAAAACGCTTAAATTATTTAATAAGGTCTATGATGCTTGTTTAAGAATATACAAAAGCAGACAGCTGCCTTACAAGCTATAAATACTTTAATAAACAAAATCAATCTGTTCTCTTTCAGAAATGCCTTGATTTGTTTTAATCGTTCTTAAATGGTGACGCCCCTAGTTAAATCTATACATAAATCATGACTCTACAAATGTCATTGGATGGCACTTCATGTCATTACCAGTGATAAGAGGACTATCAGTATTTTCAGAACTCAACACCATAGTAGATAGTAAAAGAGCTTAAAGGTTTACTCAGCCTCAATATAACTCAATGTGTTTATATATGTAAGGTGTTTAGAATAGTGCTTTGCACACTTGCCAAATGTTAGCTATTGTGATTTTTCTTAGTTTCATGAAGTAGGTAATGCTTTTGATTAATGTATATGTGTTTATATATTTGTGTGTGTAAACACATACATGTTTTTATATATATGTAGTTATTTACATATCTACATATATATAAACAGAGGGTATGAAAAACCAAAAAAAAGCTATTTCAAAGCAAATATACTCAAGAAAAACAAAGAGAAAATATGTCTGTTATATCACCTTAAACAAGGGGAAATTACGTATTTGGCAAATTGGAATGGGGTATTTTTAAGATGAGATAGAGTTACGAAATTTCAATCACAATTAGCAAAGCATTTATGAGACATTTTTATGAGGGAATTAAATCAAACAACACAAAATTCCAGGCCAAAAATATTGTTTATTTCCACATAAAATAATATGAAATGCAAAGAATCAAAGTAATGTGCTGAAGCCCTCCTCCTTGACCATGGAAACGACTTTCTCCACGTGAGAAATTATACCAAACTGCATATAGTTTTGTGTTATTACTTAGCCTCTCAATTAGATTGCAACTACGTCCACACAGGGCATAGTTTCTCTATTGTTTTACTGAAATATAAATAATTAGGGGAAAAAAGAAATTCATGCTGAAATAACCACAAAAACTAGCATTTGCAGAGCAAATATCACTTGAAAAAAATATTTTGCCAGGAATTTTATGTGCATAACACAGCAACTCTGTGAGATAGGTATTACATTACCATAACCATGATTGCTATTTTGAGATGAGGAAATTGATGCTTAGAGGGATTAAGTGACTTGTCAGAAATTATCCTGTAAGTGGTAGAGGCTGAGCCACCTACCCACCATATCTTATAGCTTCAAAGTCAAATCTTTTTATTATTTGACAGTTCTATGAGTCTGCCCCCAAAATGGCAGACTAGATCTCTTAATAGGAATGTCATTTACTAGGCAAACATAATATTCTTGGCCCTATGCAAGATTCTGGAAAATTGGAGATAAGAAAGAACCTTTGACTTTCAGATTCTTTCTCTCAAGACTGGGGAAAGCCAAGGAGCTATAAAGACTTTAATTAAGTCTCCTAGCATAGTCAAATAAGGTAGGTATCTATTTAAATTTAGATTAATTAAACTAAATAAAATTAAATTTTAGTTCTTCAGTTGCACTGGCCACATTTCCAATATTCATTAACCACATCTGGCAAGTGGCCACTGGTTTAGATGGCACAGATATGAAGCATTTCCACCATCACAGAAAGTTCTATTAGATAGCACTGCTCTAGAGACTTGCCACTCAAAGTGTGCTCTCAGCATCGTTCCTATCACCTAGGAGCTAGTTAGCAATGAAGACTCTCAGGCCCCAGCCTACAGAATCAGAATAGTAGTAAGAGTCCCCAGCGATTCCTATGTATTTGAAAATCTTAAATGGGGTGCTTTAGAAAAAAGCTTTAAGGGCTTTCGTCAAACAGTCACAACCAAGTAAAATATGTGAATATGTGGGCTAGTGGGTGAGTGAGGAAAACAGTGAGGAACTTTTAGGAAAAATATAAAGAACTTTACATTAAAAATAAACACTAAGAAATCAGTAATAAAGATCATGGCCATCCTATATGGTTGGCCATATGCCAGGCATCACACAGAAACTTTGCCTTTATTAAAATGAAACTTTTGGACAGAATTTTTGAACAGTAGTTAATGTGGATAATGCATTTATCTTGTGTTTTGATAAATGCTTGAGAAGAGGGAGTATTCCCACTGAACCTTGAATAGGCATCATAATTTACAAGAAGAATTCACAAAGCTCTGAGTGGGATGCACTTAACTATGCTCTTGAATGTCGGCAGGCTTGTGGTCATGTCTCTAAAAATGATATTCTAAGCCAGGTATAAGCAGATGACTTCCCAGCTCTTAGATGAATGCCAGGAAGGGTAGTTTTAGAGTCCCTTTAGAGTGATACTGGATGATGTCAATATGAAACTGCAGCTATGAAGTCTAGAAAAATGCTATGAATAACTAAGACGGATTCAGGAAAGTTCCAGAAAACAGAACTCACTCAGCTGATATCTCTATCACCACTTGATTCTCATCTAGAGTTTAGTAGGATCATTTCTGAATTAACAAAGAAAAACAAGTTCTTAAATCCGCCCATAAGTCTTTTCCATCCACAGACGCCAAACTGGTTCAAGTAGACAAAACATTAGTTCATAATTTCTGAGCTAAAAATTGCCACTTAAGTTGGCATCATAGGAGCACATATTCAGTGTTCACATATTGATATTTACCGTTTTGGGGAAATATATCACACAGTAACTTAATTACACCTCTCCCATTAATTCTAGGTATCATATTGTTGAAAATACTCTGGTTTATCACGCCAGGCAATTTCTAGATGGTTGTGCCATGCAAAGTGGTGATTTGCAAAATAACCTTGGATACAGCAGGCAAGGGAAGAATGTCATGGCCTCTGTGGCTGGTCACCACATGCAATGATTTCAAGGACCTGAGGTCACTTGAGGTTTGTAACAATCCCTTTAGATAATTTACATGATCAAGTTTTTCATGACCATCACAACAGTCACAATAAAAGTGTTAGTTTAAATGACATCACATGCTTCTTATATATCAGGCACATTTAATTATCACTCTTTAATAATATTTGAAACACTATATGTGGACATTCTTTAGTAGATTACTCCTAAACTAAGACCATATGAAAACCTGAGGTTACTATTAACCGGTAACACCAAAAAAGGCAGCAGCAATACGCTGCAGGCTAGGGGTTCAAGCATCAGGTTATACAAGATCTAAACATAAATTAAGCATTCAGCATCAATAACTTATGATTTAAGGACTTGCCAGGATCTATATTAATCCATGTCCAAAGAACAGGATTGAAAAAACATGCTTTCCATGCAGATGCACATTCAGACTCACTACAATTACTATGCAAATGTCTAACGACAAAATTAACTTGCTTAGCCAAAACTTTTCCTCGGAGATGAGTAGACAGATTTCTGTAAATTTAGCTGCATAAGTGTTTTTTGGTTCATGTTATAACCCATTGTTTTTCTACAAAAATGGATATGAATAAATACCACCCTCACATCCTCCCCCACAAACCAATCAGATTCCTCAGAAACTTTGCTAAAACCTAGCTTTTAAATTGTCTAATGGCATCAGTATCACCCCGCGCCTTTATGTAAAAGTCTGACAAGCAATTCACATTTTATTCTTCATGGTTTTTAATTCTATTGAAACAGGATTTGAACATTTCAAAGTGTAGACACCATGTTATTAGAATATTTTATGGAGTGTCAAGCTCTGTACAAACATTATTTCATTCATCTGCATGATTTCCTTTCTGAAGTGGGTGGTGTGTTATTATTACTCTTGCTAAGTGGGATAAATTAGCTTGGAAGGTCAGCTTCTTTACTTTAAAGGAAGACTTACATAAGAGTTCAGAATGACAACCTCAAATGTCTTTCATCCCAGGCAAGTAATGTAAATAAGGTAAGCAGGCCAAATTGAATATGCAATAAAAATGGATTGTGAAGAATGAGAAATATATGCCACCAAATCTCTGTTTCATCTAAGGACGGTGGTGTAGCATAGAGGTTAAGAGTGAAGGCTTAGGCAACTTCTTGTGGCAAAGTATGCTTTCTCTTGAAATCAGCACATTTAGGCCTATGGGGAAGTTTCCTTTTCTATCCATGAAGAAAGGGAAACATAATTTGTTGAAAGATAAAGAACCTAGGACATTAGAATTTTATCATTAAGATGGATGAAGAGGGAATGATCACTCACTGAGATGAAATATTGATGTACTCATTCAAAAAATATTGATTGATCATGAGAGATGGAATATACAAATGGACAACGGCCAGACAATATATGACAACAGAATTCTAAGCACAACCTCTGCAGCAACCAGCTGGAAGCCAAACCACAACCTCTATAGCAATTGGCCCCAACAATCATGATATAGTCAATGACTGCCAGCTTCCCTATTCTTGGCTCCCTCCTTTCAACTCAGGATCAACCAGAGGAAGCTGGATCTGCTTCCCAAACCAACCACATCAGATGTTCATATCTAGCTAGCTCAACTCCAGCTCCCTCATGCCACAGCATACCTGGAACCTGCTCTTTGTTTCACTCTAAAGGTTTCCTATCTTTCTGTGTTCCTTTGACTGTGCCAAATGCAATTGATAGTGGTTGACTCCCTTGCAAACTCTAAATAAATCACCTCTGTTCCCGTTTGTGTGGTCTTCATTTATTTTCACAAGCATATATTTAAAAACAACTTTATAAAGTGATCTGGAAAGAGGACAGAGAGGGAAATTCTACAGAGGGTAAAGGCAATGAGAGTTGTGCAGAAGACTGCATGCCAGGAGTAGTAAAGGTGGCTGAGGGTTCCTGGAAGGCAGGGTGGTGTGTATGTGTGTGTGTGCATGCGTGCGTGCATGCATTAGGGGTATAAGTAGGAGATGACTTTGAATAAAGAGACCAGGAGTATCATGCAGTTCATTACTTGACACACTTGGAAGTCTCTATCCTAGTAATGGGCAATAATAAAAAATAATTAAATAGGTGACTTATTAAAATAAGATTTTAATAGGATTGAACTTGGATTTTCTGAAGTGTTACTCTAGCTGTATGATGGAAGCTGGACGGAAGGTGGGTAATTTAGGAAATCATTACTGCAGGTCTAAACATTGGCAGTGGGGAGAGAAGTGAGGACAAAATAAGGAGATGAGAAAGATGTTAAGGACACACAACTGGCATTACGTTGGGTGAAGACAAGCAATGAAGTGAGAGTCACTCTAGGTTTCTGGGTGGCATTGTTCATGGAGAACAGGTTAGGAAGCAAATAACAATAATGAATGATGACTGGTAAGTGGTGGAGGTGGGACAGGAGGCCAAGATGACCCCCGCAAAGCTCATGTTACTCTCATTTGCATGCACCATGTCGCAGGTAGACAGGGGACAGTGCTTCATACTTGAACTTGCTTCCACTTGGGTCTCTTACACTTACAAAAAACAGGTGGCCTCATTAGGAAGCCCTTTTGCAGGTGGCATATAAAAATATGTTATTGTATAAAAGTGCAGTTGGTTAAAAAATATAACTATCTCTAGAGAAGTCCATATAAGATGATTTTGGATAAAATGCGACTGACATGAATAAACTTGCAATAGACTGTTTATGTCCCAATCCAAAATTCATATGTTGAAATTCTAACCCCCAAGGTGATGATGTTCAGACGTGGAGACTTGGGGAAGTCACGAGGTCCTGAGGGTGGTGCCCTACCTCCGGAATGGCATTAGTGCCCTCATAAAAGAGGCCCGAGGGAGCTCCCTGGCCACTTCTCCCATGTGAGTTACAGTGAGAAGAAGGCTATCTGTAAGGCAGTGGGCTCTCACCAGACACCAAATCTGCCAGCACCTTGATCTTGGACTTCTCAGCCTCTAGAACTATGAGAAATTAATTTCTGATGTTAAAAATCTACCCAGTTTATAGTGTTTTGTTAAATCAGCCCAGGCTAAAGTGAAGATAAAAGGATTTTTTCCCTCTTTTATACCTGCTAAATATATATTCTGTATATCTTTATTTTATATTAAAATTTATTTATTTTCTCATAAAACTTCTGTGTTTATTAACAGCAGAAAATACACCCTTTAAAAGATCAACCTATTTCTTTACTGCTACTCCGCAATGTGTAAAGACAAAAAAAAAAAAAAAAAAATTCCCCCAAAACCAGTGCTGCTAAACAAACTAACAATTATTTCACTTCTCAATGAAAAATAAAATATTCATCCCAAACCTTTCACTCACAATTCACAGCAAAGATAGGAATCTACTTAACACTGCTGGGTACACACACATTCACCATTTTTTGCTCATGTCTATATCATCTCTCTTGTAACAAGCTTTTGGAGGGCAGGTCATTCTTCAAGACACTATGTAAGGACAAATACTCAAGAATTTTTCTTGGTCGTTTTGTGCTAAAATAGTAGTATGGTGAGACATACAGCACAATCTTATTATTTAAAAAATAATCACTGTGATAGCATGCTAAGTTATATGAGATCATTCATAATACGCTGCCCTTGGTTAATTCGAAACCAAATCTTTGATTTTCTCTGTATCAAGCATCCAAGCAAGATCAGTCATTGATTAAACCAGAACACGTATTCCTACAATTTACTGCATGGTTTTGATTATGATGCAAAAGCTTTGATTTTGCTGTACACATCATTTTGATTACTGCCCCTGCCTGATTACTGTCCTTGAACACAGATGGGAATTAATACTCAGCCCAAAGATAGGAGTCTATGGAGGAAATAGGAAATCTGCATAAACATCCATTTGTGTGACGGTGGGGAGTGAGTGGCTACAAAAGGACAAAGTTGGTCACGGCTACATCCTCCTCACATTCTCCCAACCACCGGCTCACACAGTCACAGAACTAAAAAAGACTAGTCTCAGATAATCTCAACCAAAGTCTATTAAGAGGTGGGTGCAGCACACTTAGAAGAGGAAGAAGACTTGTAATAATAATTGTTATGTATGTCTTATTTAATGGTATAGCCAATTACCTTCCAGATATTTCCAATTGACTAGTATTTTTTCTTTTTTTTTTTTTTTTTGAGATGGGGTTTCTCTCCTGTTGCCCAGGCTGGAGTGCAATGGCGCAATCTCGGCTCACTGCAACCTCCGCCTCCCAGGTTCAAGCGATTCTCATGCCTCAGTCTCCCAAGTAGCTGGGATTACAGGCGTGTGCCACCATGCCTGGCTAATTTTGTATTTTTAGTAGAGACGGGGTTTCTCCGTGATGGTCAGGCTTGTCTTGAACTCCTGACCTTGATCTGCCCACCTCGGGCTACCAAAGTGCTAGCATTACAGGCGTGAGCCACCACACCCAGCTAACTAGTCCTCATTTTAACAAAGTTCTTGATTCCTCTTCCCCAGGTTTCACCCATTCATTCATTCATTCATTCATCCTTATATTCAAGAAATATGGATCACCTGTTGTATACCAGACCATGTTCAAGACATGTGAACTAAAAAGCAGTGAACAAAACAGATAAAAATGCATGAAATATACATTTTAGAAGTAAATAAACAAAATTGGTAAGTAAAATATGTAATATGTTAGATGGGGATAAATGCTATAGAGAAAAGAAAAGCATGACAGGGAAACAGAGAGATAATGCAATTTTTAAAAGGCTTCCCAGGGAAGGTCTGAATCAGAAGGTGACATTTAGTAAAGACATGCAGGACAGGAGAAAGTGAGCCACACTGGTGTCTGCAGAACAGCATTACAGATATAAGAATGGCAGTCTCCACGAAAACACCATCACTCACTCGGATGCTCAGCCCAATAACTGGTGAGTCATCCTGACTCGTTTCTTCCCATTCCGCATCCAATCCATCATCAAATTCCGTCAGCTCCATCTCCAAAATTTATCCCAATCACTTCTCACCAACTCCCCTAGGGGCTCCTGTCTTCTACCTAACTGCTCTCAAGACCATGGTCTCTGGCCAATTGACTCTGGTCAATTCCCCATATAGCAGCCAGTTTGAAGCCAGCACATGCTTCAAAGACATCCATCTCCCTTGGCATCAAATCCTGACTCCTTATCATGGCAAAGGTGCCCTGGATCCTGGCTACTTCTCCAAGGCATTTCCCAGCACTGCCTCCCAACACTGACTCTACTGCAGTCACACGCCTGGGTCATTTCAGCCTCAGAGCCTGTATTAGTGAGCTTGGGCTGCCATAACAAAACACCACAGACTGGGTAGCTTAAACAACAGGAATTTATTTCCTCACAATTCTGGAGGTGAGAAGACCAAGACCAAGGTGCCTTCAGGGGTGGTTACTGGTGAGGCCTCCCTTCCTGACATGCAGATGGCCGCCTTCCCCTGTCTCTTCACCTGGCCTTTCCTCTGTGTGTGCACAGAGTGAGTGAGCTCTGATGTTTTCCTCTTCTTAAAAGGATATCAGTCCATGGGATCAGGGTCCACCCTTATGACCTCATTTAATCTTAATTACTTTAGAGGCCTTATTTTCAAATACAGTTACACTGTGGGTGAAGGCTTCAGCACATGCCTTTTAGAGGGATACAACTTAGTCCATAATAGAGCCTTTGTATGTGATTTTCCCTCTGCCTGAAATACTCTTCTTCCAAATTTCTACATGGTTTATTCCTTCATTTCATGCAGGTAAGATGCTTTCCTTGACCACACTCTGCAATATCACTACTCTCACTCTGTTCATCTCTCTCTCTCCCCTTACCCTTTGCTATTCTTCCAGCCACCAAACCCTTTCTGATATTATATTATGTAGTTAATTGTTTATTTACAGTCTGAATTCAAGGAGGTGAGGACTTGGTTCTCTTTTACATCCCCAGGCCCTAGAATAGTAGCCTATATATAGCAAGTGTTCAGTCCACATTTGTTGAATGAAAATTCTCACAGCATTTCTACCAAGTAGGTACTATTAGCCCCATGATAGGAAACCGAGAATATCGAGGACCACAGAAGCTAAATAACTTGACTTGGCTCACTCAGTCAGACTCAGGATTTAACTCCAAGTCTATTTACCTCCAAAGTGAATACATTGTCCATCTATTATCATCTCTATTCTTCACAGCACCTCTGTGAGGTGGCTGCAAGAGCTACTGTTATTGCTCACTTTCCATTGGAACCCATGGGACACTGTGGTAATATGATGAGGAGAACTCTGAGACTCATGGCCAGGGGGCTTCTTGCCTAAGTAGTGCAGTGAAAGAGCAGTTTTTGGAATGAGTATGTTAGGAAGGATGCAATGCCAGAAACAAAGTTACAATTCCAAAGTTGAGTTATCACATTCACAAGAAGTAGGTAAGGAGAAGAAACCATGATGCAAAGTCAGGCAGGGTTCAAAGAGAGCTGATTCGTACCCAGGCTTAAAATAAGTAGAACAGATATTCTCATAGCTGGAATTTTGGCATCCATGTCAGCTGGTGTACTCAGGGACATTCAACTAGGCAAGCAAACACAGCGTTGTTGACGATGAATCACTATCATGCCAATGTACTTTCCATCTTGGACACTCTACTCACAAGCCCTCCCAAAGTCCTCCAGCTATTTACTCACAGTGTTCCTACCAGAATATCTTTCCTCCAACGTATTCATCTGGTAAAATCCTATTCATCCTTCAAAATCCCAAATCAAATATCATTTCTTCTCTTTGGCTTTTTCTGTACTCATCTCTTTGGACAGAATCAAATGCTTCTTTTGCAGGGATCACTGAGCACTATTAATAGAACCTTTCTGTACAGCCTGGCTCTATTCTAGCACACAAATCATTATTTGTTTTAGCTCACTCTCTCTTCAATGATCTTCCTTAAAAACAGCACCTACATGTTTCATTGATGTTCTCTCTTCAATGATGTTCTTTAAAAACAGCACCTACATTATTCATCTTTCATCTCTAGTGCACAAGCATATGCCTAGCACTTTGGAAAAACACAATAAATGTTTGAAAATTGAACTACAATTTTCAGAGGAAGACCTTGATGCCAATTAACTAATGGCAGAACTGAGATAAGTTTTATCCTCAAAATCTCAGTGCTTTTCCAGTAGACCATGTTGCATCTACTTGAATCATTTTGCCATATATTCTCACATGGCTAAAAAATTCCTGGGAGGGCCCTGATCACCTTTCTTTTGAACTTTTGGTTTTAGTAAAAAGGCTAAGAAGCTGACTAAAAATTAAAATAGAAAAAAACAGTTAAAAGGAATAATCTCTTCCTATGAGAAAATGCTTATTTCTTAGCAGAGGCATTGGAACAGAGAATTTAAAATGAAAATAGAATGATGCTTTGCAAACTGAGGCTCATCTGAGATACAGCTGTTTTATAAATATTAGAAATTTTAAAAAACATTCAGAATCAACATTGTTTCAAATTTTTCTAGCAAATCTCTTATCTGTTTTTCATTTTAAAAATAGGAAAGAATTCCATAACTGAGTTACAGACAACTGTGCAATGAATATCAAAACTAAAATAATTTCCTCAAAGATCTATAGTACAAGTTTTTTTTAGATGAGTGAAAGAAGGAAAGCAAGAAATAAGGAGGCAAAATGAAGGAAGGGAAGAAAGAAAAAGAGGGAGACAGGGAAGAAAGAAGGAAGAGAGGAAGGAATGAGCAAAGGAAGGAAGGAAGAAAGGAAGAAAAGAACGAAGGAAAACAGGCACATGAAAAGAAGAGAAGGAGAGTCCTAGGAGGGGAGGAAAAAGGAAGAAACGAAGGGATGAAGGAAGCAAATAGCTCATAAGAGGTTTAAAATACTTTTTTAAAGAAGGCAATCTGTGCCAAGTGCAGTGGCTCACACCTGTAATTCCAGCACTTTGGGAGGTCGAGGTGGGTGGATCACTTGAGGTCAAGAGTTTGAGACCAGCCTGTCCAACATAGTGAAACCCCATACCTACTAAAAATACAAACAAAATTAGCTGGGTGTGGTGATGTGCACCTGTGGTCCCAGCTACTCGGGAGGCTGAGGCATGAGAATCGCTTGAAACCAGGAGGCAGAGGTTGCAGTGAGTCAAGATTGTGCCACTGCACTCCAGCCTGGGTGACAGAGTGAGATTCTGTCTCAAAAAATAAAAAATAATGAAGGCAATCTGAAAAGTATTCACAGGATGAGTCAAAAACAAATCTATTCACCATTTTTATCGAAATGTAAATTGTCATTTTTTTCCTTTGAACTAACTCTTTTGTGTTTCTTATTGCAAGGACAGAGTAAATTTCTAATGGGAAAATAACTTTGTGACATGGACATATATAGGCATAGCTGAATATGGAATTGATCAATCAATACCGTGTGGCTGAAAAATGAAAAATGTCTTATAATCCATGAAAAACAAGTGTACAATTTCTATATTATTGTAAAGATTTAGCATTCACCCCACTACTGTTAGAGTTCTTGAACATGGACAGCAGTTAAAATCTTGCCTTATTTTGCCAATTTGTGCATATTTTTCACTGGTACTGCCTACAAATTTGCCAAATGTTTTCATCAGGTACAAGCCTACTTTTTACAACTTAACAGTAAATTGATGAAATCCAGTGTAGAGAATTGTACTATTTGGGTGTGTCCTAACTCTACAGTACTTTCACAAAAATTTTGTTAACTGTCCAGGGTAACATTAGCTTCTAGGAACCAGTTCTTCCTAGCCTAATCTTACTGAGTTAGTCATATGTAATAAATGGAGGATGGTAGAACCACCCAAATAAAATCTACAAAGTATAGAATCACTGATAGATGCCCCACTAAGTACAGAATTCTTAAGAAGAAATCATGCTTTCATTATAAGGTTATAGAAAAATATATTACTCACTCCAGTACTCTGCTTGAAGTGCTGATCAAAGCTACCTGGATGTTTGAGGAGCAGAGATTGAAAAAGTCAGAAAGAAGAAGAAAACAGCAGTATAATGGTAGAAATCTCATGTGAGAATTGTGGGTAAGTCCACATTCCAGCACTGTCCTGTTCTTATAAACAAAATGTTACCTAAGAATGATCCAATTGATGGATGTCTCTACCTATTCACTAATTTCAGAGATTAACACAAAAAAAATGAAAGAAAAATTTATGTGATGGCTTTGTTCATTCAATAAAACTTTCCCTATATCAATGTAGTTGTTATACTCCATTCAAATTAAACATCAGGTATTGAAATAGATGAAAAGAGACTTGGTGTGAAATTTTTCAAGAGAAATGAGAATTTAATCATTTCACCTACAATCTGAGACTCATCTAAGACCACAAAGGAAATTAATAGCAGAGCACTTCCAGGAGTAGGCTGGGAGGAAGCCCAGGAAAAATGATCTTGAAATAGTCATGCTAAATCATCAGGCTTTCTGAAGACTTCAGCAGGGTCATGCTAATGTGTGGTAGAGATCTCTTTTATTTTACTGAATGATTGAATTCCAAAGAACAAATTTCAATATATTACCATTAGCTTCTATTACGTAGTTAGAGATTTAATGCCACAGAAATATTCCCAAATACACCTAGGTTTTATGACCATCAACCCCATGGGATGACGGACATTATAGTCCATTAGTAAGATTATGCCTGTAACTACGCAGCAGTAATGTGTGTGTTCTTTAAAAATATCTTACTTTGATTCCTCCCCAAAACAGCACTTTGGTCAAGGACTTCAGGGCAGGAAGTTTATTTGGGAGCTGATCCTAGGATGCAGAAATGAGGAGTATAGACAATGAGATAGGGAAGGAAGATGTATTAGAAGAATGCAGGAATGAGTTTCTTACCACTGTGTATTGAGTGGGGGGCTCATTCCTGTTGGGGACACTCTAAGAAACTATTGTAGTATGTGCCCCAGAAGTGTTCTCCTTGGGGACAATGAGGCTGGGAGTTTACCCAGAAACCATCCCCTTCATTGCACTGGTTGAGGGCTGTCCTTAGGTAGAGTATATTATTCTCTCTTCATTCTGAGTTGCACCTGCCTGCTGAATGGTCTTTCAGTTTCTCTTCCCTCTCCTACTTTCCCACATGCACTTGAAAGAAGCGGGGTACTAGCAATAGGTAATTAACTGTCTACAGCACTTGTGCTGAGATCCAGAGTGCCAAAGAAATGTAGTGTGATGAATCGACAGTGTCTGCTATAGAGAAGCAGGATGCTATGGTAGCCAAAGGAGTGTTTAGCGTCAGTTTCATGACACTGCTTCAGAATGTCTGCAATCCTCAGTTACCTCCTCCATAGGATGTTGACAATAATAGAATCCATGATGCATATAAAATGTTTGATACAGGACCTGGTATGTAATAAGCATTCAATAAGTATAAATTGTTTTTATTTTCTTATCTCTAAACATATATTTCACTACTAGCAATGCTCATCAACACCAAGAAATATACTCAATTTCTGTTACTTTGAATTTGCATTTAAGAATAAATGATTTCCCTTCTCACTTTAGTTGGCATTTGAAATAGCCAACGGATGAGATATGAAGTGTCACATTCACTAGGAGTTTCTGTGATCACGGAATCATAAAATCTCAGGACTAGAAGAGACCTCCAAGTTCATCCTATTCAATAACCTGTGCATTGCCTTTCAGGAGATATAATTTCCTTTCTTACCTCGAAGCCATCTGTGTGACCTTAAACTATTGAGGCTGGTTTGTGTGGGATGCACTCGTTTATTTTTTGTCATCACCACTCATACAAACAGCTAACATCCAGACAGGGAAGAGAAATGCAGTTTGAAAAGCTAAAAATGTCCCTTTAAAAAAAGTATTCAGTAGAAAGGACTCTCCTTTTTCAAAAATGAATTATCCCTGAGATATCACATTGACATTCTCTCCAAGTTTTCTCAGAAAGAATAGATATTGTTATTTCTGTCTCAATAGGAACCCTGGTGTTGGAAAAAGTTTTTATAAGGAAAGATTTTCACAATCTTGGACACACTATTTGTCTTCAGTGGAGCCCTAACACAGCAATTATTCTGCCAGCTCAGGCTTCTTCCATTGCCTTCTAAACATAACACATCTACAGATTTAGTTAAAAGTATATCAGCAACTTTGCCATGCAAAGGCTCTGCTCCCACCAAAAACATGGAATGTGCTGAGTGGCTTTGAAAAGCTATAATTATCAACTGCTAGTGGTAGAAACAGAAAAAGGCACAAGCCTGATGTGCGTTTCAGGTTTCCAGAGCCTGCTCAATTGGAGTGAGGATACCTAACAGGAAGGGCCAAAAGAAAAACACAAATACTGTGAAGTTTCTTTCCCTGCTCAACACATTTTTCGTTCTGTTCAAGAAAAGGAAGGTATACCTTTGCAAAGGGATTTGTTCCACTTAGTAAGTGCCTACTCAACAAACAGTTTCTTGAAGAAATCTGCAAGGCTGGTGACACAGAAGACTATTGTGTGACACCCATTGAGCCTCTGGCAGGCCAAAGCATCTGAACAGGAAAATATATGTAGGATTGTCAATAGCAAGTTCGGACAACGTGTCTCAGGACTTTTGCCAAGGGCCTGATTTGAAAGAGGACAGCATGAATGCAAACAAAGGTGGCAGCCATTTTCCTGATATTCTGTCCAACACACACATAGAGTCTGAAATTGTAGAATGCAAAGGGAAATTAAAGGTCATGTTGTCACCTTTTCCCCTGTCCTTCCCCTCCCCCACTTCAGCCCTTATTGCAGGAGTTCCTGCTAAAATCATATTCCGCATAGTGATTATCCAGCCTTTGTTGACAAATGGCTCAAAAGCACATTGCTTATCAGCCTCTTTCCTTGTTGGACAGCTCTAGAAGTTAGAAAGGTATTTCTGCTATTGGGCCAAATTATATTCCTCTGTACCTTTCACTGAGAGTCTCCTTCTGCCTTCCGAGAACAATCTGCTCTCCTCTTGGACAATCTTTCGCATTTTGAAAGCAGCCTTCTCTATCCCTCAGTACCTCTGTCCACAAGCTGAATTGTTCCCGGTTCCCTAGAGCGTTACTCACGACACGTGGTTTCCAGACCCATTACACACTGGTAATTACTAGTAGTATTCTAGGTATTGTCTGGAGAGTTTTTGAAATGTGTCAGGCATCACTTCATGTGCATTCACTTAATGAGTATTCCCATGATCTTAGGACTCCCATTTCAGAGATGAGGGGCAAAAGATACACTCCAAATTTCACAGCTAGCACCGGAAGATGTGAGTAAAACCCAGGACGACATGATTGCAAACAAAAGTGGCAGCCATTTTCCTGATATTCTGTCCAACACACGCATAGAGTCTGAAATTGTAGAGTGCAAAGGGAAATTAAAGGTCATGTTGTCACCTTTTCCCCTGTCCTTCCCCTAAATCTAGCTCTTAAAACCCTGAGCTTGAAACTAGTTGCCACACAGCTCTCTTGGTTGTTTACCTTTTTATCATAGTGCCCCAAAGTGGCAGCATGTCGCCATATGTGGTCTGAGTGTTGCAGGGTATAGTTGGCCTTTGACTTCTTTTAGTGATGTTCAAATATCATTAATATTTCTAAACAGCCAAATCACCATGTTGCAAAGCAAATCACTCAGTATATGTATATTTATATACATATACTTAGAATTTATGTGCAATTCCAGAATTTACATTCTACATATCTAGCATTCCAGATCACTGAGACCTCTTTGAACCTTGATGGTATTATTCAAGAAATTAATTATATTTCCAAGTTGTGCATCAAGTAAAATTAGAAAATAACATCTTCTATGATGGCTTCATAGAATTCCTTAATAAGAACAATTTATCACAAAGAAAGAAAGAAAAAAAGTAAGCCATCAGAAGCACCTATTTATAGAGGATGATTGTACAAAGAGCTACTAATCTGAGTAGTAGACTAAACAGTCTCCTACTAATTTCTAATACTCACCTTGCTTTTTCCTATGCGTTCCTAACCTTGGGCTTAAAAATCAGGTATTGGTCAAGATCTCAGCAAAGAAACAAATTCAAATCAGATAAATTAAGTGAAGAGACTTTAATGAGGAAAAATGTCTGAGGTATAAGCAGGTTGGGAAAACCAACAAAAGAAATTGGTACACCCAGGAGATAGCCACTGTGGGGTGCTATTGTGACCCCTGGACTGGAAGAGTTGGGGTAGGGGTGGAAGAAGGGGTTGTGACTGAAATGGAATTATTATAACTGGTAAGAGCTGGAACCATGGAAGAGAGGTTGCCTGTTGGGAGCTGTAGTTAGAGAGACATTCAGCCACTGCCAGAAATATGATGCAGAAGCAGAAGGGAATAGGGAATAACCAAATAACCATTTCATGCCTCTCTTCTCCTGCCCTCCAATAGTGTGACAGTACCTCCCACTGGTGAAACTCAAGTTGAAGTCAGTTGGTCAGGGAGCCTGAATAATGTAGCTTTCTGGGGCAAGGAGTAGGAAAGAAAACCATGGAGACCTGAAAGATAGGGGATGGAGTAAAGCTGGAGCACCAAACAGAAAACTAAGCCTAATGGTCAATAGGTTTCCCTGCTCATTTCTTTTCCACACTGGTAAAAGTTATTTTTAACTTGATATTGAATAGCATACTCTTCCATTAACTTATAAAAAACAGGGCTTCATCCTACAAGATGAATGGTCTGCCACATCAGCCAATAATTTTACATTTGAGAAAAACAGAGCCCAAGGTTAGGACCCACAGTCAACTGCCAGTTGCATTAAAATTCACAAGATGGCCAGGCACTGTGGCTCATGCCTGTAATCCCAGCACTTCAGGAGGCCGAGGCGGGCAGATCACGAGGTCAGGAGTTCAAGACCAGCCTGACCAATATGGTGAAACCCTGTCTCTACTAAAAATACAAAAAAATTAGCTGGGTGTGGTGATGTGCACCTGTGGTACCAGCTACCTGGGAGGCTGAGGAGGGAGAATAGCTTGAACCCAGGATGCAGAGGTTGCAGTGAGCTAAGATTGTGCCACTGCACTCCAGCCTGGATGACAGGACGAGACTCCATCTCAAAAAACAACAACAAAAAAAGACTTTACAAGATAATTTTATAATCAAAGCATTAAATGCAATTTTTCTACTTTCCTGAAATCTGGGCTTTTCTAAGTCTTTCCAAGTTGAGCTACTATCAAAGGGAATAACAAAGACTTGGTAGCCATTCCATCATTATAAGGATTTTTCCCAGCGTGCTTTGTTTTCATATTTGGCTGTTTTACTAGTTTCGATGTCATGGCAAGGTACTTTAATCTCCTGAGTTTTATTAATAAAATAGAAAGATTTGAATAGATAATATTATACATCTTGATAACTCAAGAGATTCCATCTGAATTACCTTCAAAAGATGATAATTTTGGTCTGGGGTTTCACTAACCCTTTATCATAGATATTCATTGGACTGAGCTTTAAATTAAAAAAAAAAAAACTGGGACCTTCTCAAAAACATAATGTTTGTTATTGCCTCAGTATGTCCCCTCTAAAATTCAGATGCTGAAACCTAATGGCCAATGCGATAGAATTAAGAGGTAGAAGCTTTAAGAGGTGATTTGGTTATGAGGGCTCCTCTCTCAAAGATGAGATTAAGGCCTTTATACAAGAGATTTCATACAGGGTTTGAGCCCATATCCCACCATGCGAGGACAAAGTGTTCCCTTCTCTAGAGGAATCATCTTGGAAGCAGAGAGCCACCCTCACCAGACAACCAAACCTGCCAGTCCCCTGAACATCTCACTATTCAAAACTGTGAGAAAATAAATTCCTGTTCTTTAGAAATTATCATCTCATGTATTCTGCTATAGCAGTACAAATGGACTAAGATAACCAAGAAGTAAAAATTAAGTATTTAAAACATATTTTTTTCTAGAAAATTCTCAAAATAAAAATAAGGAAAAAACTACAGAATCATTGAGCCAAGTCTTGAAAACACATGCACACATTAACAAATGGAATATATTCAATTATTTTATTTCTATAAATATTCTAGATTCAATCACATTCAGTGTGTCTTCTGCATATATGTGTGTTTTAAATTTGAAGTCAGAACTAGAACAAAGTATGTTTCTTTAAAATTGATTGCTTGTTTTCTATATTTATTTATCTTGATACAATGTTTCTTTAAATTAACTATGTAACAGTTATATGATAAGGTGTTTTATTGTTGCTGCTTAGCTAATCCTCCCAGATTGGTATTTAAAAGGATTTAAATTTTTTTTCAGATATAAAGAGTTTCATGATCATCCTTCCCTAAGACAATCTCAAGATAATGCTGCCCTCCCCCCTCCTCTGTCTGCCCATAGGAATTTTTCTGTTAAAAGAGTGATCAATATCCGACAGATCATCTGTTGTGGTCGGTCACTGCTTATGTTTCTTACCTGCCTGGTTAATTGGTAGGCAAACAGTGTTTCATTCAGTCCCTAGCGTTCACGCGAAACCACCTGTATTTAGATAAACTTTAAGTCACTTAGCAAACCTCCATAATAAAGATTATTTATTATTTCTTATTGATATAAATTGGAATTACATTGATTAAATTTCTTACTTTGTGATCAGATTATCTTTGCAACTAGTAAATTGCAAGGCGTCAAAGTTCTTGACTGCAAAATGCACTCAAAGCAATTTTCTCTTGTAGCAAATCACTCTACCTTTCGAAAATTCATATCTAATTCAGAAAATATTTGGCTGAAGTCTGGTATCAAGCTCTTCTGTAAGTATCCTATTATGGTCTGTAAGTGTAAAAATTGATATTTTCACATAGATTTCAACTATAAATTCTGTAGAGCTAACCACAGATGCTTAATGCCAATGAATAAACAATGTTACTACTTTACTTGGAATATTACTGGTTAGAAACAATGATTTAACTCTAATTGTAGACACCAATAATAATTGGAACATTGTCAAGAAATGTGGCCATTTATTAGCAGGTATATACTAGATTTCTTGTAATGCTTCCGTTTTCAAAAGACCACTCCACTGAATGACAAGGGTAAAGTTTCTTGTATTTTTTCCACCTCAAGTCCCTCTACTGTAAAATGGTGAGGCTGGGTTAATTTCTCTTTTTAATTTAATTTCTTAAATTGACACATAATAATTGTATATATTCATGGAGTACATAATGATGTTTTGATCCATATAATATATAGTGATCAGATCAGGGCAATTACCATATGTATATCATCAAAAACATTTATCATTTCTTTGTGTAGAGAACATTAAATATCTTCTTTCTAGATATCTGATACTATATACCATATGATTGTTAACTTTAGTCATCCTGCAATGCTATACAATACGAGAATTTATTCCTCCTATCTAGCTATAATTTTGTATCCTTTAACAAATCTCTCCGTATACCTCCCTACCTCCAACCCTTCCAAAGTGGTTTAATTGCTTTTCTAGCCATAACATGCAAACTTTCTGGATATATGGAAACATGGGTAAGCCCTGGGGAGACTGAATTGTCTGGATACATAGACAAGAACTCGACTGGTTAAAAGGTCTGTGATGGAATAATATGTAACAACCAATTCCTGCAGAAAGTCCAGGTACCATAGGGAATCACTGGGGACCCATTTGACCTGTTTCCCTTCTTTTCAATGTTCTAGCTATAACAGTTAAGTAGTTTTTATAGGCAATAAAAAAACATGACTAAAGTCCAAATAAAATAAATACATCCTTATTTCCCATCACCCATATCAATATTAGTTATGGGATTCACAAATGTCTGAACCTTTTTTGTCATCAGAATATTTAATACTACTGAAATGATTTTCCAGCCTTAGAGATACATTTTTCAGTCACTGATTACTGGCTTTCAAGGTAAAAGTTGTTTCTGTCCAAATACCACTAGTTTAAATCTTCCCATTTCATGGCGACCTTGAGGTGATCAGCATACATTTCAAATGCCCTTATGAAAGAAGTTCTGAATATGTATAACTACATTATTTAAGAATCTTCTCATTCCTTTTGTTTAACATTCTTTGAAGCCAACATAATCTTTTGTATAACTCCCTTACGTAACCTTAACAAGATAATATACATACATCCACATATAAACCTACAAATCCTAAGATATCATTAATTAAAATAAAATAGAAAATAGAGATCAGAAGAGTTTCAAAAGAGGACAAGAGATGATTTAGTCAAAGAAAGTTTTTAAAATTTTAAGAACTTTGGTGCATGGTACAAGGCATTTTCTATGCCTATAAAAAGGTCAATGATCTAGAAGAAAAAAGGAATGAAAAAAAAAATCTAACCAGTCAAAAGAAGGGACCAAAGCTTAAATCAAGCATAAGGCAGAATGTAGAAAATACAGTAGTGAAGATTCAAATTTTATTTATAGACCTGCTATCCATATACCATCCAAATATTCCAGTATAATCTATCTAAATATCTAATTATTTATGAACCTAAATTTCTAAATATGACAAAACTTCAAAAAGCGATAAATGCCTGTTTAGAGCATGGTCTAAATAGTACGAGCCATGTAATTCCTCAAGAAAATTTGACACAAATTCCAGCTCTCTTGGGTAAGTGTTTCAGTATTTCTGTACCTAAGTTTTTCTTATGAAATAGTAACAGTTTATGTTACCTGTTTTATGAGTCTTAGGAAAAAATACATCCTGTCATCTTTCGAAGACTTTAAAAAAAAAAAAAGAGGTTTCTTTTTTAGGTATTGTTTGAAATGAGCCCATAAAAGAGCATACTCCTCAGTCTGATAAATGCTTCAGTGTGCTAATGCCCTGCTGGATGCCTGGACGCTTGGCATCTTTACTGCAAGTACTTTAGCCACTGACTGGGAATGTTGTGGATGGAAACGCTACAGTAAGTTGTTGGCAATTTGCACTCCATCGACTGTTAAATCATTTGCTCACTCTTGCCAAAATATTTACCGAATGTCCACTCTGTGTAAAGCACTAGGGATACAAAGGTAGAATAAAGAACTTTACAATGTAGAAAGCTCTAAAGAGTTGCTTAAAATAATTGGAGAGAGCAGTATTCTAAGAAGATGACCTTATGAGAGCATGTCGCTGACTGTCCTTCCCTCCGAATTCCCCGCTGGTAAAGTCAACAACCAAAGAGCAAACAGGCAATGCCTAAAGGTCATGTGCAAGGCCAGTCATGCTCCATCTCATCACAAAAAAGCAGAGTGGGTGCCTTCCATCGTCTTGGGGCCAGGTGAGATAGCCAATGGCCATTTTCTGAGGAGATGCTCTTCTTGTGACCTGGGGTGAGGACAAAGGATTTTGTGGCCCCTTGGGTCAGGAAATGGGGCGAAGACATGGACCCAATGGTCCATAAGCCATAAAGAGGCATGTCATTCAGCAAAGCTAGGGGGTACTTGGCCAGGAACTGTAGTCATCTGAATCCTGACGCACCCTAGACATTGTGGCTAAGAGACAATTGTGGCTTGCATTCACAGATACCTGAGAACTTTACTTTCTTATTGGGTTGTAAGAGCCATGTAAGAGTATGTTAGAGATGATATATATTTCCCTTTTTCTGATATATCTTGTAACTGTTTTCTCCCAACCTGCAACTTGTCTTTACCTTTGTCTACTGTGTCTTTTGCCCATCAGAAGTTTAACAGTTTTAAGCAGATAATCTACCAGTGTTTTACTTTGCTTCTGGGCTTTGTGCTATGTCTAAATATGTTTTCTCCCACTCTACAGTTATAAAAAGTATATTTTGCATATTCTAGCAATTTTGGTTTTCCCTCAATATTTAGGTATGTATATAATATGGAAATTATTTGCTTACATGGTATGAAGTAGGTTGCCAAAATTATTTTTATATATTCATTATTCCAATAATAAAGGATATTCATTATTCCAATACCTTTCCAGAAAAGACTATTTCACTACTAATCAGAAATGTCATTTATATCAGATGCTTAACTAGCAAAAATAAACATTAATAAAATTATGTATGAATATATAAGATAGAACATACAAAATAAAAATAAAATTCATATATGAAGATATAATTTTTAAAATTCTATAAGTACATAAAATAAAATATATTTATAAGTATATAAAATTTATAAAATATACTTTTTTATGTTTCAGGGAGTGATTACTTCATAATGGCATAGTCTATTTGGACATATATTCTCAGTATCATTTATTGGCAATTTATTTCCCTCTACTTGTCAATCTTTAGAGGCTGCAGTGATATGTACGTGGCCTACTAAGTTTTCAAGACTTTCCCCTCATATCTAATTAGCCACATAATTGGTAATTTTACCTAATATTTCCTTGCTCACTGTCTTGAAGGTTCCCAGAGCCCCAGTAAAAGTGGTACTTTTATATTGAATAGGGAATTTTTCTTTGCCACTCTGGTGCACATTATTGATAGCCATCTTAGCCCAAAAATGTTCATATAAGTACAAATAACGGTAGAAACAAACACCATACCAGAAAGAAAAAATAGATGGTAAAAATAGTGAGATGTCAGTCTACTATACTGGATGACTAGTTATTTGAGAAATAGTAACTCCACTATTCAGTACTGTAATGGATTTGTGTTCATATACTTGTGTAGAGTTTAATAAAACCATTTGTAAAACAATAGTGCTACAATGAAATAGCATTTCATGCATCCATTCTAAATGAGTTATGCTTGCTTGAACACTTTCTAATCTCTTCTACTCCATTGATACAGTTGTCTATTCCTATACTATTAGGAAATATTTTAGTAAACAGTAGCTTTAGAATATTCTCCTTCTAGCACAAATTCCCTCTAATCTTGAGATGATTCTAAGTTGGTTTCCTGATTTCCACTCTGAGGAAAATGTCTGAGGTTGTCTCAGTAATGGAACACTTGTATCCTGTTTGAAAACATAACTCCAGTCTGCGTGGTTCACGATAGGCTTATTTTCCTCCTGGCTACAGGGGAAGACATGCATTCCAGGCCCAGCTGAACAGATCATTAAAATCCACGGTTACAGACCAGGCATGGTGGCTCATGCCTGTAATCCCAGCACTTTGGAAGGCCAAGGTGGATGGATCACTTGAGGTTAGGAGTTCGAGATCAGCCTGGCCAACATGGTGAAACCCCATCTCTACTAAAAGTACAAAAATTAGCTAGGCGTGGTGGCACACACCTGTGATCTCAGCTACTTGGGAGGCTGAGGCAGGAGAATCACTTGAACCCAGGAGGTGGAGGTTGCGGTGAGCCGAGATCGTACCCCTGCACTCCAACCTGGGCAATAGAGTGAGACTCCATTTCAGAAAAATACATACATACATACATACATACATAAAATTCCATGGCTACAGTGGCTAGGTCAAGTGTTGGCACATGTTCTATGTTGATCTAATAAAAGGTACATCAGGGTTTTCACTGGAACAGGCAGAATCAGAATTTGGAGTTAAAAGTATGTAAGCCTAGAGCAAAGGGTGGCAATACATGGAGAAAAAAACAACAGATACCAAAACCTGTAAAATCAGGAGAGACAGAGAAGAGAGAAAAAAAAAAAAAAGGGAAAGAGAAAAAAGAGTTTTTGGCGTTGACAGATTTTTAAAATTAGCAACCTCTTTCCACATAGTCGCAACGTAAAAGGATAAACCTGAAGTGTTTGTTTCCTTGTTTGCTTTCTTCCAAACACAACTTGAGAATTCTAGATTTTCTGAAGCAGAAATAGTCATTGCTCAAAATAATTAATTTATGTACACACATATTCAATATTCTTTTTTTTTTTTTGACAGTGTCTCACTCTGTCACTCAGACTGGAGTTCAGTGGCACAATCTCAGTGCAACCTCTGCCTTCCAGGTTAAAATGATTCTTGATTCTTGTGCCTCAGCCTCTCAAGTAGCAGGGCCTGGCTATTTTTGTTAATTAACCACGCCTGGCTTTTTTTTTTTTTTGTATTTTTAGTAGAGACGGGTTTCGTCATGGTCAGGCTGGTCTCGAACTCCTGGTCTCAACTGATCCACCTGCCTCACCCTCCCAAAGTGCTGGGATTACAGGCGTGAGCCACTGTGCCTGGTCATATTCAATATCCTTAACGATGGAACTTCCAAGAGAGGTAGAGAACACACTGTTATTTTCCTTATGTGGAGAGGAATTTTAGTATATCTCATCTAGGAATCACCTGGCATCATTATAATCTATCCTTAATGATGCCTGAAATCTTATGAGAGTTCATCTTTTCGTCTGGGGTTAGTCAAAACCACAATAATGGTATTTCAAATGGTGCTTAGTCACAACTTCCCGGAAAAAATGATCTCTGTCTTTGCAGTATATCTGGTAACGGAAATGGGATACTAACGTCTAAATCGACTCTCCTGTCAACGTCTCATAACAGTAACTAAAGGATCAGCCAGATTGTGTTAATGTCTGGAGGTTTGATTGGGGAATAATCCACTTCCAAACTCATTCAGGTTGACGGTAGAATTCAATTTCTTGAGCTGTGTGACTGAGGGCCCTGGCTTTTCGTTGGGGCCTTGGATACCAGAAGCTGTTTGCAGTTCCAGAGGTTCTCATATCTCCTTGATATATAGGCTTCTCCAAAAGAGCCACTAACTTCAGCAAGTCTTCAAGAACAGTCTAGTGCCTCCAGAAAGGCCCAGTTCCTTTTTTAAGGGCTTTCACCTAATTAAGCCAGGCTCACTCAGGATAATCTCCCTTTTGATGTACTCAAAATCAACTGACATGAGACTTTAATTATAGCTGCAAAATCCCTTCACCTTTGTCATATTCTACTGGGTAGAAGCAAATCTTAGGTTTTGCCCATACTTAGTGTGCAGGGCATGAACACCAATGGATGGGATTCTGAAGCCCATCTTAGAATTATGTCTACCACATGTACTCTCCATGGTTTGGTATAGTAAAGATAAATTGTCTTAATGCTCATAGTGTATCTAAACAAGAACTAGACAGTGTTGTAAGAGTGACATATTCATGCCACTGGGGAGCTTGTAAGTTTATCACACCAAATTCCTTCTCCAACGGATTAACCGTGTAGCTCTATTCATTTCAATAGATATTCTACGGCAGGCGTGTTATACACCATGGACCCATGGACTATAGCTATACAGCATGGTCCCAGCACAATTTCTACAAACTTCTGTTAGAACATTTATATGTGTGTTATTGTCTATGTGCATGAGAGGCTGTGTGGTATAGTGAAAAGTGTGTATACTTTGGAGTCCTGAGAGTGTCAGCTTGCACGTGCCCTCCATTAACCAGGTCCTGACTTAGAAAATTTCAGCTTTATTATCCATGATGTGGGGAAACCTATTCCCCTACTCCTTCAGTATTAGGGTAAGATAGTGTCATGGATGGAGGTACTGGTTAAGTGTATGAGCTCTAGAGGAGACCTCTATCTAGTTCTTATTAGCTGTGTAACCATAAGCAAATTGCATAACCTCTCTAGACCTCAGTGTTCACTCCTATTTCATAACCTTACTAATTGTTTCTAGTTCGTGGTGTTGAAATACCAGTAGAATGTTTGGTATACAGATATGAATTGCTCAATAAACATTAGTTCTCATATTTCTAATATGTGTAAAGTGTCTGGGATAGTAATAGATAGAATAAATATTAATTGAACATCTAATCTGTTTTAGGCACTGCCTTAGGAGTAGCGATAAAGCAGTGAATAAGACAGAATAAATTTCCACCCTCTTGACCTTTCATGCTTACATATCTTTCGTACATTATTGTTATTTTATGATTTTGTCCTCTGCTATATGATAACACCATTAAGGACAGAGACCAATTTGACTAATGTGAAACCTTAGGATCTGGTATGTTGGACATTAATGGACATAGGCATTCAATAAAATTTTATAGGAATGAAAAACAAAAAATAGAACAGAGACCATGTCTTCAAAAAGTTTTAATTCCAGAAGGAATTGCAGACACAAAACTAACTAGAATGAATATGTGAATTAACCAATTGTCAACTATCTTCCTGCCTCATTCAAAAAAATGGTACACACAATCATACCTATTGTGCTTTTTAGCTTAAGAATGGGAAATCAAACTCATAAGAATGAGAAAGAAATAAACATGTTAGTCACAGAAACTAATCCTCACTGTGATTGAAAATCACCTTGTAATTTTCTGGTAATAAGGGCAAAAACAAAAACATAATGGGTTGACTAACTCATGTTTTTTTAATAGAAAGAAATGTACTATTCCTCCAGAGAAAGAGCTTATCCCTTGGTGCTGCCCATGACTCTTCTAGATGTCATACTGATAGAATTCAACAATTTTGAGTATCTATGTACATCATTTATAGCACTCCTGGGGGCAATTCACAGTGTTTCATTATTCATTATTCACAGTATTCATTATCAGATGGATGAAACCAATTGTCCATGAGGAGGAGGAGGAGGAGGAGGAGGAAGAGGAAAAGGATACACTCATCATTTACTGAATATTAACTCTGTGCCAACTCCCTTTTATGTCCTTTATAAATTTTCTTATTTAATACTCGCAACAATCCTGTGAGGCAGTTACTTTTATTACTTGCATTTACAGCCCAGAAAACAGGCATGGGAGATGAGGGAACTTCCTAAGGGTCACACAGAGTGTGACATAAGCAAATTCTCTCCACAGCAGGAGCTTTACTTTGCAATTCACAGTTCCCCTCTTTATAGAAGACCTTCAGAAAGTGTGGGCAAAAGCAGCTTCCACATTGCAAATCAAAACAATCCTACTCTCCCCAAACTTAAACCCTCAGGCCCCTCAATAATTTTTCCTGAGATTTTTCTAGAATCCTTTCTTGTTCTACAGTGATTCGAAAGTTAAATTTTACTTTACAGTTATTAGAAAGTTTACGGTTAAAACTTTAGAGTTATTGGAAAGTTAAATTTCCAGACATTTTCAATGTTGCTCTTGATTTTGAAGTCGGAGGCTTTCCTCTTAACCAACTAACATGGCTAAGAGAGGACCGGATGCTGCAAGGAATTTGCTTCCTGTTGTAACTGTCCTCCCTAAAGCTAACTGTGTTAATAAACCTTCCTGGTCTAATTAGAACTTTGGTGAACCGCTGCTGATTGTGCTGATCATCCTGAATCTGTTTGCTCTGGGAAACTGGCTTCGGTCAGGACTGATAAATGGATACCACGTGTGATCAGGAAACCTGCAGGTAGCAAAGTCAGAGGGGATCACACAATCCCACGGGTGCCACCGGGAGAAATCATCCAGGCATGGAGTTGGGTTAAATTTAACTCAGGACAGGAAATGTTTTCTACTCCAGCTGGATTTCTGCACCTTTGAGCTGTGAATTTAGACGGATGAGCAACAATCTCCTCCTTGTTTGGCTGGTGACTAGGCCAGCTTGATCAAAGGTTTAATGTTGGCAACTTCAAATGCCACTTCTAAGTTTCTGTCACTTTGATCATGAAGAAAATAATTTCTTAGAAAAGAAACAAACATGGGAATGAAAAACACTGGGTTAAAAAAAAAAAAAAAAAAAACTGCTTCAGACCACAGCACATAATCATTTGGTAAAGCAGTTTCAAGTTCTTGAGTTTTAGCATCTGCTAAGGATAGAATTGTGTCCCCCACTCCCAGATTCATATGTTAAAGCAGTAGTATTTGGAGATAGGGTCTAGAAAGAAGTAATTAAGGTTAAATAAGGTCATAAGGGTGGGGCTAGGATAGGATAGGATAGGATGGGATTGGATTGGATAGGATTGGATTTATGTCCTTCCAACATGAGATGAGACAGTCGGGAAGGGGTCCCCGGAAAAACTCCAATCAGCCTGCATATTGGGAGGATTGCGCCCTGACATGGAGCCACAGGAGTTCGTGCTATTTGCAGCGAGGGAAGCCTGGCCCCTCCTATTCCTGGGTGGAACCTGGGATTCAATATGCAGGCAGGAAGCATTGTAGCAGGGATTCTAGCCTTGCGGAGAGTCCCTGTTTCCCTCTTTCACCCATTAAACCCTGCCCTCCTAACGCTTCAAATTGTCTGCAAGCCTAATTTTTTGTGGCCATGTGATAAGGACCCCCGTCTTCAGCTGAACTAAGGAAAAATCCCACAACAGAGATGTTAGAGAGCCCTCCCAGCTCCCACCCCCACCACCACATACAAAGAAGAGGTCATCTGAGCACACCGTGACATGGTGGTTGCCTACAAGCCAAGAGAAGGGCTGTTCTGAAACCTACCTTGCCAGCAGCCAGACCATGGACTTCCCAGCCTTCCAAACTGCAATGTTTGTTGTTTAAGCAACCTAATCTACAGCATTTTATTATGGCAGCCCAAGCAGACTAACACAGCATTCAAGTCCTTTCAACTTAAATTTTAAATTTTAGCTAATAGTTTGATCTTTATAAGATTCTCACATAAAAACTCAGACCCCAATGTAATTTTTGATGACACTCTAAATTTTCTAGAAAACTTTACACTATTGTGTAGAATGTGTACACATACAGAAACCCAGAGATGTTCCCAATCAGACTTAATATTCAAGTCCCCCAGAATTTTACATACCAAATACAGGTCTACAATCTCTTACTGTGATTCTGAAATCCTGAAACCTCTGAAAACCAAACATTTGGTCATGAATTTACAGCAAACTCATTTGGTGGCAAATCTTATTGGGAATAGATGTGAAACAATTTTTGGTATTTAAAAATTGCATCTGGAGTGAAGAGTCAAACATTTGATACATTTTGTAGGAAAGAGTTCTCCTTTTCCCTCTCTCTCTCTCCTACTTCTATTTCTGCTTCTTTTTCAAAAAAGCAGAAAAGGTTGATGTTTCCATTCAGGGAAACAGCCTTACAGTGTAACTTGGCTATTCAGATCACTGTCATAATTAAGGCTTGTGTCCAACAGGCAACAGTGAAAATAGCCTCTTGTTTTAGAGGTTGTATTTATTTACATGGAAAACTTCAACATTTGGGATAGTGCCTAAAGCTGACTAACTTTTTGATGCTTCAGTTTTCTTTTACACTTCATTTCAGGCTTAGAATTAATTTAAAAAGATGACAATATAAGTTTGTTAATGTATAATATATTAATACACATTTAATTAATATCTGATTATATATTAATGCATATATAATAAAATATAAACCCCATGAATATGTCAAACTAATAAAGATAAACCATAAGGAAAAACTTTTTAATTTCTACTTTTTCTTCATTTTTTTTGAGACACGGTCTTGCTCTGTCACCCAGGCTAGAGTGCAAGTGGTATGATCATAGCTCACTGCTGCCTCCAATTCCTGGACTCAAGAGATCCTCCTGCCTCAGCCTCCTGAGTAGCTAGGACTATAGACACATGCCACCGTGCCAGGCTAATTTTTTAATTTTTAGTAGAGATGGGGTCTTGTTGTTTCCTAGGCTGGTCTCAAACTCCTGCCCTCAAGGGATCCTCCCACCTTGGCCTCCCAAAGTGCTGGGATCACAGGCAAGCATCACTGTACTAGCTCTTCTTTCTTTTGACGAAGAATCAAAATAGGAAATTTCCATCATAATCAGCACTGCTGCCATTAGGGTGGCCTATTCTTTGAAAGGAAACTTTCATATCAGAACCAGTCTTCCTCCTAATATCTCCCAACTAGGTTCATTAAACATACACCCACGAGACTTGCATTCTCAGCCACACTTGGGGCCCATCCCGTTCCCAGGCAAGGTAATGCTGAGATCTGCAGTCTCTTGATGCATCCGTTCAGCCTGATATTTCCAACCATGCTTTATTCCCAGTTTTCCTGAAACATTTCAGCCTTAAAACTGACCGGGGAAAAGCACCTGTTCTCCTGACCTCAATCATTATGGGCAGATTTTGCATTACCTGAGGCCTCTCCCTGTCCTCTAGGTCTTCGTGATCACTTCTATCTCTCTAATTATGTAGACATTCTTCCGTCTTGGACTCAGCTTCAGATTTTTTCTGTTAATGTAACTCAAAATCAGGGCACATTTTCCCATTTCCTTCATGGCTAGTTTCAGATCTATCTTTAGATTCAAATCCAGTCACAATGTAAATAATCCCTGGCTTTACTCCAGCATTCAGAACCCTCAGGCTTCATCAGGCACCATTGTCTCTACCTGGAATATGCTTCCAGCTCTCTCCAATCTGGCCTGCCCTTCTGTTAACAACCCTGAATTCTGACTAACACATGTGCTTACTGCGGCTAAAATGAATCCATGTTCAAATTCTGGCTCTGAAACAGACAATGAGGCAGGTTCAAGTTAATTTATCTTTTAAAGCCCCTGAGAGTTAATTCACCTTTATAGATCTTTGAGGGTTTATTAATAAACAGGGTAATATAGAGCATCTATCTCAATTAGAAGCTGAAAAGATTCAAGTGGCTGTGCAGGGCAGATTCGCAAATATTTTAGTGATCTTTCTTCCTTTTACCATAAAAACTTCATTTAAATATCTTCCTAATAGAAATATATTGATGTTGATCAATGGTTTGACATTGTTCTGATCATGCTCCTCAGTAAAAAGTGCATTTTATATTATCACTCAGAACACTCATACATGCACGTATACATACATAACTGAAGTTTTACAAACCATCATTCACCCTTATTAGTTGGGATACCTCTGACATTTTGTATTGCATGGTGCTTGACTCTATTATGTTCTATTTCCATCATCTTTTTTTTTTTAATTGCAGGTCCCAATCCACAAAATTGAATTCATAACCCACAAATAGGTCACAACCTAAAAAACATAATACACAACAATGCCATTGTATCACATTGGCTACCAAGGGCACTGAAATCTATGAACTCTTATTCAAAAGGTCTACCAGGAAATTCTTTTGTCTTCCCAACATGAGTTATTCCATTCAGTGATTAAAGAGTTGGAGAAGCAAAAAAAAAATCTAAGCCCATTGTTCCTACTCTGCAAATTAAAATCAAATGGGTAAGTACATATGTCAGCCACTTTGGTGGTTAACACCTAAAATGCTCGAGACCGGCAGAAAGGTGTGCTTGGGTCACTTCTCTCACGAGCCTGTTCCTAGGGCAGAAGAGGGTAAGACATAAGCAACTAAAGGGATTCATAGATATTGCTTGAGTATATACAATAAACCTCCTCTTACTCTTTGTGAGGATAATATTGGCCTCTCAGAGGCTTTTAAAAGGCCCTTCCCTTCCAGAAACCTCCAATGGCAACCGAATCACACAACTAATCCACAACCCACAACAGATTCCATATTAACTGCCATGGGATAGCATTCAAACATATTCCCCCTTTATTTCTCATATTTCTGAGAAGTTTTTGTTGGAGATGCCAAACAGAATGCTAGATGGAGGCCACAGAATCACCTCACCTCTGACACTACGTTCTCCATCATTTCTCAAAGACAACCTGGACTACCTGGGTCCACAGTCACCAGCTTCCCTGAGAGATCTGAACTCATTTGAACCAGGTAGAACTTCCTATTCAATTTGCCACAATTCCTCTACATGGCTCTTAATATGTCTTTGCAGTGAAATGGTGATTCTCTTGGGATGGAGAATACAAACCAGGAGTGAATAATACTGTCCCATTTATTGACACTGCACACTTTTTTCCTGTGCTATTTTCTTTTATGTAAACACATCTATAAAAACCCTTACAGTTGGCTGGGCATGGTGGCTTATGCCTATAATCCCAGCACTTTGGGAGGCCAAGGTGGGTGGATCACTTGAGGTCAGGAGTTCGAGACCAGTCTGGCCAACATGGTAAAACCATGTCTCTACTAAAAATTCAAAACTTAGCTGGGTGTGGTGGCACACACCTGTAGTCCCAGCTACTCGAGAGGCTGAGGCAGGAGAATCGCTTAAACCTGGGAGACAGAGGTTGTAGTGAGCCAAGATTGCACCACTGCACTCCTGCCTGGGTGACAGAGTGAGACTCTGTCACATAAAATAATAATAATAAAAAAGAAATCCTGACTACCTTTACAGTTGTCCTCAGATTTTTTCTTTTTTTTTTTTTTTTTTTTAGAGAGACTGAAGTCATGGGGGCTGTTGCTGAGAATGTCCTGAATCATTTGGACCCATCCTGGTTGTATCCTTTTTCCTTTGTTTTGAAACCATGCCTATAAACTTTATCAAATTAATCAGGGAAGAAGGTTGTGGGGGAAGAAAATAAACCAAAGTTGCCGCACATTCAGCACTAATTATTAGGTCAGTTTTCTCTGACCTGCTTCCTCATAGATGTTTGAGTATTGTTCTAGAATCACATAGACCCTGTTACACAAGATTACAGTTCCTCTCAACTGCTGTACAGATAACAACTTGAACATTACGAAACATTCAGTTTTTCCTTGAGGATATTCTTTCAGGTCCTGCATACCAGTAAAGCTACTAATGCCAGCTGGTCTGTAGGGCTCCAAGAGAAGCTGACCCACCAAATAATTCATTTTCCAAAACCTGATGATTTCATCCTCCTTACTCCAACCAGTCAAGAACCCCAAATTTCCAGCCACTCACTCTCCATAATCCCTTTAAAAATCCCAGCCCAGAACTCCTTCAGGGAGATGGATTTGAGAGTTTCCTCTTATCTCCCTGATCTGCACTTGCAATGATTAAACTCTTTCTCTGCTGCAAATGGTTTGTTACTGTGCAAATGGGCATATGAACCTGTTGTTCTCACAACAGTTTTACTCAGTCTTTTAAAAATAGTTCCCTCCCCAGGCAACTCCCAGCAAAGCCCCTACTCTCCATTCAAGTTCCAGCTGATGCCTGTATTTTTAACTCACTGAAGGCCACTTGGAATTAGAGAATCAGAATTCAAGGTTTAAATCTCCAAATCCTTAGAAGCCAGGTTTCCTTTTAGATTTTCTGCTTGGGAGAGCAAACAGGACTGTCTATCAGTCTATGCTACAAATCTGAGTATGTCCAGATTCCTATTCTTCATTATTATAAAACCATCTTGATATAATAATCTTCTTCTGACTGGGCACAGTGGCTCATGCATGTAATCCCTGCACTTTGGGATGCTGAAACGGGCAGATCACCTGAGGTCAGAAGTTCAAGACCAGCCCGGCCAACATGGTGAAACCCCATCTCTACTAAAAATACAAAATTACCCAGATGTGGTGGCAGGTGCCTGTAATCCCAGTTACTCGGGAGGCTGAAGTCGGAGAATCCCTTGAGCTCAGGAGGCTGCAGTGAGCTGAGATCACCACACTGCACTCCAGCCTGGGCGACACGACGAGACTCCATCTCAAAATAATAATAATAATCTTCTTCCATTTTATGTCCGTTTCTCATCCTCATCCATTTGATATTTCTTTTCTATGTTCTGAAAAACACAGCCTATATGTATTTTTAAATAAATTTTATTGTATATATTTGAAGTTTACAACATGATGTTATGAGATACATAGACAGTAAAATCATTGCTACTTTAAAGCAGATTTCTATCATTTCACATGGTTACTTTTGTGAGTCTGTGACAAGACAGCTAAACCCTACTTATTTAACAAAAATCCTCAATACCATACAGTTTTATTAACTACAGTCCTCATGTTGTAAATGAGATCTCTAGACTTGTTTATCCTACATATCTGCTGCTCTGTGCCCTTTGACCTGCATCTCCCCATTTTCTGAAGTTTTGAAGCACAAACTGGCAAAGAAAGGCTTAAATTTACATTTATTTTAGCTGAAACCTCAATGGAAACCTCGGGTTTCCATTCTGAGCTTCAATTTTGTGGTCTGAGCATGTGCATGCACGTGTATATCCAAACAAACCAATAAGCAAAACCAGTGCGGGTGGTCAGTTTTCCACAAACAGAGTGCAAATCAAGTTGTAACGGAGTTCCTATTCTCTCAAATACCACTGGAAAAGAAAGAGAACTTTTTCTTCCTTTAAGATTATGATTGATTTTAGGCCTTGTGCAGAGACTACTAAGAGTTAAAGTAGCACATTTCTCAAGGAGTTGGCCCTTAGTGAAGAGCGATGGCTGTGCTATGTTTCATTTTTCGCCAACCATCCTTCCACGTTTCAGGAAACGAAATCACATTTCATCATGTCCCTGGCTTTTCCAGGCAGAAATGAAGCAGTGCTTCCTGTGTTCCTTTCAACTCGGCTAAAAAGCGGGCTCTGCTGACATATGTGCCAGAAAAATGTCACCATAAAGCTCAAAGTGAAAGAGGGGTGAGCTTAAGAAGGTTTCCCCACTGCCTGCTGGAAGATACCAGAAAAATGAGACGGACATTTTAAAAACAGCACAGAAGTGCTCTCACATGGAGAACTTTTCTCAAGACTTTTTTTTTTTTTTTCTGAAATTGGATGTAGTGACGATCTAACATGGAAGCCCACTGCAAAGGAAAATCCAGAAATACAGCCTTAATGAGCATGGACATTGCTGCTGATGGTGTGTAAAAATTGTTTAGCAGTTAGACCAGCATAGCTGGGAATCTCCTCATTGCCTAGGGAGTTTACAGTCACCTAATTTAGAGGCAAAGAATATGAAACTATATTTTAAGGAAGAGAACATGATTTTTCTTTTTTTTTTTTTTTAATAGAATCCGTTTGTGGAAGGGTGATAAATATATTTCCTTTTAGAACTTTGCTACTCAGAGTGTGGTCTATATAACACCCAGGGCCCAGTTTGGGTTACAGAATCTCAGGTACCCCCCAGACCTGGTGAATCCACACTGGCATTTTAGAAGGCTCCCCAGGGATGTTGATGCACTTTATAGTTTTAGAAGTACTGCCATAAATAACATGATTGAGGCAGGAGAATAGGACCTGGAGGCAGGGAACCTAAGGCTGTTTCATGCCAGCTTCCTAGAACTAAATTGAAAGGAAAACCCTAAGTTGACCTTTTCTATGAGGCAGATGGGAAACTGGCTGTCTGCAATAAATCAGACTGATTGCAGGTCCAGTCTTCCTTGGCAACTTTGTAACTTCACCCTAGCCTCTGATTGGTTGCAAAAAGCAGCCAAGGACAGAACGCAGCCCAGAGGACTCATGTATCTTAAGTTAAAAAAAACTCAGAAGGCAGGTCATCCGTTGCGAAAAGCAACCAATCAGATGTTTGCACGTGAGTGTGACCTTTGTAACTTCACCTCAACCTCTGGTTGGCTGCTTTCTGCAACCGATCAGACTGATTGCAGGCTACCTCTTCAGTTACATGAGGTGAGAACGAAGTGGCCAATGGGAAACTTCTAGCGGGTATTTGAACCCAAGAAGATCCTGTATTTGGGCCATTGAGCTGCTGCTCGCGGCTCGAGTCTGCTCGCACACTGTGGAGTGTACTTTTGTTTTCAATAAATCCCTGCTTTCCTTCTTTGTTCCTTCATTCTTTCTTTGCTTTGCTGAATGTTTTGTCCAGTTCTTTGTGCAAAACGCCAAGAACCTGGACAACTTGCAGTCACCACCCTCTACCGTTAATATCATCTAAGTATTTTGGTGGAAGGCTTGCTAAACACATAGTATTTGCTTGCTAAATACTAATGCTAGGCCATCTTTGCTCGATTCATTCTGTAGAAATGATGTTGGGGATGACAGAACGCAGCACAGAGGACTCATGTATCTCGAGTTAAAAACAACTCAGAATGCAGGTCATGGGAGTTAGTGAAAAGAAAGAGACACTCATTTGGTCTTCTATCAAAATTCGTTTCTACTAAAAAGGTTAGGGAATTGCCAGATGAGCCCCTCCATACTAAAAGAGTGCTGCGTCACAGAAATCAAAAAAAGTAATTTAGTCTCAATAAAATAATACATACTTATTGTGTAACTGAGCAAATACCCTGCTGCCTTTCAAATGTAAAGATATGTTATCTGAGACCCCTAAAAATAAACATCTGGATTCCTGTCCTATGACTCAAACATGAATCTTCACCACAACAGACTTTTCAGTATTGTACGCTCTTGCTCTGTTCTGTGTGGCTTATCTCATAACTCACGGTCCTTGAAGTAAATCCATCACTACAGTGTGTGTGTGTGTGTGTGTGTGTGTGTGTATTTGTGTGTGTGTCAGGTATGTGAGAATAAATGGTAGGCCTAGCAAGGCCAATAAGGAATTGCAAAATGGAATGAGTGAGCCTAACTTCCAGATTGTGTGGGTGACCCCTCTGTTCTTCCAGCGGGCAGAGTCTTGGTAAAACACAAAGTCTTACTTTAAATCCTTGGTCTCAAGCTCTTGTGCATGTATTTACACTTTCAAATTCAATTCATTTAGCTTCATCATCTATTTATTGTGTGTATTAAGTACAAGACACTCTAGGAAGCTCTGAGCGATGCATAGATGAGTATGATTAGGACCCTGCCTCATGAAATCTGAAGGCGGGTGCAGGGATTAATGGAAATAGAGCATCTGCCAAATTTGAGGGGCAGAACTAGTCTGTTGTTAATTTGAGTTTCCTCCCAGTCATAGTATAAATTGCTTAATCTTACTTGATCTACTATCCTGAAGGAAAAAGGGTAAATCTAGCACAATTAGATGTTATAATTAATGTCTTAGTTTAGCTTCTGAGTATTCTTAAAAGTAGAAGTTTTTATTTCTCTGAGGACAAATACGAATTTATTCAAAATATTGATATATAAAAATTCTTCAGATACTGGGACATGCTACAGGCATTAGGTTCTCAGGGGTTTTCCAATTATTGGCTCCTTCTCACGTAAGAAACTTCCTTGGACATATCAATCCAGATACCTCAGCCCCAGTAACCTGTTTACGTACCACTCAGCACACAGGATAGGCACACAATAATTTAATCAGTATTTAAGGAAATGGTTTTGGTGGAACATTTATATCATAGGACTCACTTCTTTAAGAACCTGTTTTGCTTTAAACATCATTCCTTTATTCATTCATTCAGTGTGTTATGATCTATTGTGTGTCAGGCACTGTTCTAGTGCCTCAGGAGTACAGTGAAGAACAAAACAGACCAGTCCCTTATATCTTGGGGCTCATGAAGTAGGTGGGTGGGCAACTGACAATGACATGCAAATAAATTATTCAAACTAAGATCATCTTAAAGAAGGATAAGTGCTGTAAAAGAAAAAAACAGGTTAAGTTGTAGATGACAGTTATGGTGGTTGCAGCTAGCTTACTGGAGTCACTTTGTTTATCTGATAAATATGTATATAGTGTTTGCTGTGTGCCAGAACTATTCTAAGTTCTTCACAAATATTAAATCATTTGGTCTTCCAAACGTTCCTGTGAAGGAAATATTTTTATCATTGCCATTTATAGATAGGGAAAATAAGGCATAGAAAGGTCAAATCACATGTCCTGGGTCACTGGGAACTAGGGTCAGATTTGAACCCAGAGTCTATAATTCAGAGTCCATGCTACAACCCCCTCTGCCATCTGGAGAGCTGGCATCACTGACTGGCATGATCATGAAGTCACTGGAGCCCAGCCTACTCAATGGCTATTCCCTCCTATAAAAATCTCTCCATATACCAGGTGAAGGGCATTTATTTCCAAATGCACATTTCCATTAAAGTATTCTTGACAGCCCACATTGCTGTATCTAATATCAGCTGCACTCAAATTTCGTAAGATAAATGTTACACGTTTTTATTGAGGTATAATTCATAGACAGTGAAATCATATACAGACCTTAAATAATTTGCTGAGTTTGACAAATGCTTAGACCCATGTAACCCCTATCAATATATAGACCATTTCTAATACCTGAGAAGGGGCCCTTGTTCTCCATCTGGGTCAACTGTATACATTTTAGTTACTTCTGATAGAGATATTTCTGCAAGCATTTTGCATAATGAGTAGCATTTTGATTCATTATAAATGTTTCACCTGTCAGAAAAAAACCAATAATCATATTTGAAAGTCAAGCTGCAGTTCTGGACTTCTCTGCCCTTTTTTGTGCATATGCAAATCTTCTTCTTGAAGTGTTAGTCATGCTCTGATTTCTACTAAATACATCCGGCTCTATAAACTTCACCAGCTGACGCTATGCCTGGGAAAAGGCACAAATTTCTTTGTCTGCTATTTGTAATCTAGAATTTCATCGCTCATAATTCGCAAAACAAATTGAGCAGGTTGTAAAGATTCACTCAGGCCTCTGAAAGACATCTCCCAGCATCACAGAAACTAGAGAGGCAGCATGTGCAAATACTATTTGCAGGTACAACCTGCCTGCAGTTCTAATATTGCTTAAATAATGTGCATAAGACATTTTCTCAGCAGGTCGTTAATTTCAAATAAGTGAAGATGGTGAGTCAGAAGGAATACTGGGCCTGTGCTTTTCAAACTTCAGCATGCATACTCATTTTACTGAGAATCTTGTTACAATGCAGATTCTGATTTGATAGATCTGAGGCTGGACCTGAGAATTGGCATTTCTAATAAGCCCTTGGTGATGCTGATGCCGTTCATCTAAGGACCATATGTTGAGCAGGAAGTTGCTAAAGACAAATTCAGGCTTGGATTAAATAAACATTTACAAGTACGCAAAGATTTTAGGGATAAAAGGGATCTTTGGCCAAAAAAGTTTGGAAACCACTGGGTTACACTTAAAGTGATTTCTTTAATATAAGACTTAAGCCTTTAACATGATAATATGAATTGTCACTCTTCAAGACAGCACTCTGACATATGAGGTTTCACAAATGTATTGATACTGCAACATAAACACTTCCTCTGCTGACCATCTGATGGTCTTGGGTGCTCCTTCAATAGGGCAAGTTGAGACTTGCCTATCCTAGAGACTCTTTCCTATCCTAAACTTCTGTTCTTCCACGGGTGCGCCCTCAGGGGTTGGTCTCAAAAAAAGAAATTAAACCAGGCAAAACAAAACAAAAAAATAGTCCCAATGTTTTGTACTAATTTTTGCTTCTTTCTGAAATGACAGTTTCCACAAATTTTCTCAGCAAGAAGGCCAAGTCTGTACACTCTTGGCAATTTATTGCCTAAGGACAAGGAGAAGTGGGTACATACAAAACTTTGTCACATATAAACTGTGTAAGCAAATTCATTGCATCAATGAGCTCACAAATAATGATCAGGTTCTATAATTCATTTTCTCCACATAATGATGCTGTTCATTCTTCTCATTGGCCTAACTGGGAAAGCTGAGGCCTATGTCTTATTTCTCTCAGTTACATCCTTCCCTCAGTGTGTCTCTTCCTAGAGACGTGATTTTGTCTGACAGCTGGGCTTTTTGTTTTTGTTTTTGTTTTTGAGACGGAGTCTTGCTTTGTCGCCCAGGCTGGAGTGCAGTGGCACCATCTCGGCTCACTGCAAGCTCCGCCTCCTGGGTTCACGCCATTCTGCTGCCTCAGCCTCCGAGTAGCTGGGACTACAGGCACGCACCACCACGCCCGGCTAATTTTTTGTATTTTTAGTAGAGACGGGGTTTCAACGTGTTAGCCAGGATGGTCTCGATCTCCTGACCTCGTGATCCGCCCGCCTCGGCCTCCCAAAGTGCTGGGATTACAGGCGTGAGCCACCGCGCCTGGCGACAGCTGGGCTTTTTTAGTTCTTTTTCAGACTGCCAAATTGGTCTATTCCATCCAGGTATTTAAAACAAAAGCAGACTTTAAAACTATGTACTTCCAGTAAGATTAAGAAATTCTGAATGAGGACAGCAAATTTTCTCTTCTGATTTGGACCTTTCTGTTACTCTCACAGATACACTTGGAATATCTGAAGTTCAGTCTTGCACCATATTAAGTGAAAAGTAGAATCATTGTATGGGTACTTGAAATACAGTTTTTATTGAATGTGTATCACTTTCCAGCCACTATAAAATTTTAAAAAACTGTAACACAAACCATGGTAAGTTGTGGAACCATCTATAATCATTAACATTTTCGGATGCTTTTTATTGGTCAGGCACTGTCCTCGGCTAGTGGCTAAAGACACATTTCTGAAAATATAAGCAGAGTAAGTAAAAAGACCATTCCCATAACAAATGTAAATTCCCCATAAAAGTATTATAAAAGCTGTTAAGCACTCTACAAAGTTCAGAGTCACATGTCTAATTTTATACACCAAAGACAAGTAAACTTCCGTTTTTAACAGGTTAAGTAAACAGAGCTTTTAAAATCCAGACATCTTTTTTTTTTTTTTTTTTTTTTTTTTTTTTTTTTTTTTTTTTTTTTTGAGGCGGAGTCTCGCTCTGTCGTCCAGGCTGGAGTGCAGTGGCCAGATCTCGGCTCACTGCAAGCTCCGCCTCCCGGGTTTACGCCATTCTCCTGCCTCAGCCTCCCGAGTAGCTGGGACTACAGGCGCCCGCCACCGCGCCCAGCTAGTTTTTTGTATTTTTTAGTAGAGACGGGGTTTCACTGTGTTAGCCAGGATGGTCTCGATCTCCTGACCTCGTGATCCGCCCGTCTCGGCCTCCCAAAGTGCTGGGATTACAGGCTTGAGCCACCGCGCCCGGCCCAGACATCTTATAAACAATCATTACTTACTAACATCAGTGTCAATATTTTAATTTAACATCTTTAGTTTTCCACATGATCAGGGATGCTTACATGATCGTTAGATGCAATAATGATGTGAAAATTACATTAATGAGCTTTGGTGAAAACATCCAGGAAATATTTTATATAGACTGAGTTTTAAAAATGGTTCTCTTGGGACTGTAAGAAATCTCAGCTCTTGTCCGCTCCCCTCTGTGTAGGCAGATAATGAAATGGGGTATCAGAAGCATTGGGGAAGAGGGATCATTTCACCCAGCAGAACCAATCTTACTCTAGGATACTTGAGTTAGAGTCAACAAAGTCATCTGCGTGTTTCAGCCAACCCACGCCTCTAGAGTACTTAGTGCTTTATGAAAATTAGATTACCATTAAATAAGAAATTCATGGACAAAGTAATTATCCTCATATAAATGTAAATATTTTGAGGTTTTAATTACAATAAAATTTTTTGAAACCCAAATGATCATCTCTGAAAAAATACATAAAAATATATAAGTAATTTACATTAAGTAAATAATTTGATTAAGAATAAGAACAAAGAAAGCTTTTAGAAGGTACTCCATCAGTAGATAAGGGACTGCCATTTTACTCACAACAAATTTCAATAAAATAAAAATTTATGTACAATTGTGTATTCATTTCCTAAGCCTGTTTAGGACAAATCTACATGTTCTGAAGATATTCAAGCAGTGAGTGACGGTGGAGGTGGCCTGAAGGTTGGGCAGGTGCTAGGATTGAATGCAGCTGACACATGATTGGGGAGGCAGAGCCACTTAGAGTGACACAGAATCGGGATTTTCAGAGCAATTCCATCTTACAAAACTGAGGGAACTGTTGAAGTCCATTGAAGATTGTTGCTGTTGCATCTACTTTTGGGACTTAACTGAACTGTAAATCAAGGCTGGCAGTTGGGAAAGAAAGCTGGACAGAAAATGAGAGAGAGGGAGGACAAACTAGACCCTACATCTGACTTTTACTACCTCCCACCTCAACAATTCAGTTGGCCCACAGAAGAGGCTGGTGATCTCCACCAGGGGACTGTATCCAAGCCATGGACTTTTAGAAGTTGAAGGAGGAAATCCAGCCAGAGGTAAAGGACTGCAGATGGCTACCCTGTGCCAGCCAGTGACCAAAGATCAGCAACATCCTGTGCGTAATGGTTGGGAGTCCTCTTGTTTCCCTACAGATGGGACTGTAGGCTCATTTCGGTTTGCAAGAGGACATCCTGCTAGACTGAATTATTATTCACAAGTAAAAGATGGATATTTTGTATCCAAGACGGTATTTGACGCACTGGATTTTCTCTCTCAAGATTCTCTGCTCAGACATTCTGTCTCCTTACAAAGTACATGGGAGTCCATTGAGAACAGGAATTAAATAGCAAGTGAACTGGAGAATCTGATTAGAATTAGATTGTATATAATTTCATGGGTACTTTTATTATGGCATGGCTTTGAAGTGTAATCATTTTTTTTGCCTGTATGTTGAGCTCCCGTAAAAGAGAGAACATGTTCTATTCAACATTGTAGTTCTAGTACAAGGCACTCGACCAATGCAAATATACGAATTTGCAGGAATTCATTGATAATAAATCAATGATATTGTTTTTACATAGAACTAAAAAAAAAAAAGAACTATTGGTACAATAGAGTTTCTAGTGCTAAGATCATTTTGATTTGTCATATACATATATATGTGTGTTATAAATGTGTGTGCATATATTATACGTGTGTGTATACATAATATATACACACACCGGTGACAAAAATATATATGTGTATCACGGTGAAACCCTGTCTCTACTAAAAATACAAAAAATTAGCGCAGACACCTGTAATCCCAACTGAGGCAGAAGAATGGTGTGAACCCAGGAGGCAGAGCTTGCGGTGAGCCAAGATTGCTCCACTGCACTCCAGCCTGGGTGACAGAGCGAGACTGCATCTCAAAAAAAAAAAAAATATATATATATATATGTGTGTGTGTGTGTTTGTATACACATATATGTAGTTAAAACTACATATATATGTGTTTACAGCTGAAATGAGTCTCTGTGTGTGTGTGTGTGTGTGTGTGTGTATTCTGTCTCTTCAACTGTAAAAGACACAAAGTCAAGGACTATTCCCCAAAAGCACTATGCCTAGCATTCACATTCTTCCCTGGCATTTGCAATTATATCTTCTCTAATTTGCCAAGTACTCTTCAGTCAGGATAGCAGGATCATGCTCAGCTCTGTTTGCTTCATTTTCCCGAAAAAGTCTCTAAATAAAACCCTCACACTTCAAAACTTGACTCAAATCCTTCCATCTCCAAGCAGGTCATTACTAGCCATGTTAAATCCCATGCTCTGTCTCGCACACACTTCCTCATGAATATCTATAGAATCTTTTGCAAGCCCTACTCCTGTGACTGTACATAAACCATGCTCCCTTGTAAACTTATTTTTCCTGTTTAGGGGAATATATATTGCCTTCCAAAGGGACAGTAAATTGCTTAATGTTAGTGAGCATTCCTTTGCACCCTCCAAAGCTAGTGTGACCACATCTCTTTGATTTTCAAGCAGAGCCTTCAGAATTTCGTTTTAGAAATGACAACTTGATCATACGTAACAAAATCTAATTTAATGCAATATTTTTACATTAAAGACTTTTTCTATAAATAATTAGTCTTCTCTCCATCCAGAACTCACTGTGCTATGTATATACATAAGTTATTTTACATCACGCTTCAGATAATCATAAATAAATGCATGCAAAATCAGAAAAATCTCCCTTGTCAGACCAAGTTTTTCATTATTTTGTTTCTAAAAAATATCATTCAAGTACTCACAATACCTTGAATTTAAAAGTAACTCAACACTCATGAGTCAAACAGAATTTCAAAACAGTCATATTTATGTTTTGGAGATTCCTTAAGATAATTCCTACAAGATATTTTTAGTGTTTCCTAGGGGAGAGACAGAGTGAAAGAGCAAGTTTCAGAAAAAAAGAAATAATCAGATAAACATTGATGAGGAAAGATACAGAAGAATACTGGCATGAGAGCAGGGAATAACCTCTGGGATCACAAAGTCCAAAGCCTCCATTACACCCTGTGGCTAAGAGCAACAACCTGCCTAAGGCAAACTAACCACTAGCAGACTTTTACCAGAGTCGTGGTGTTACTCTGGATCTTGGTTTTCATTCCCCAGCAGCCGTTGATATTTTTCTGCCCCACATTAAGGGTAGGATCCCATTACATGAGCAATTTCTATTATGGTGTGCAAGACCCTGTTGGTGTTCTACACCATGTCCACCATCTAAGAGGACTCCTACAGCGTAGGTACACAGTTCCCACACATGCTGATGTCTTCCTCCCTTACCTGCCCAGTTTCTCAGATGGCCCCAAGAGGGGTTGAGCCCAGTTGTTCATATCAGTGGCCCACTCATCCAAGTACCCTTTAATGACCTTTCTCCTTTCTCTGCTTCACTCCCCCTACTCCACTCACTATGGTACCTGGGATCACTTTCAAATAATCCACCTGTATACAAGTCCTTTTCTCAGAGTCAGCTTTTGCAAGATTCCAAATTAAGACCTATGGAAAGGGGCCAAATGCAACAAATTGTCAACATCTTTCTCTAGTTCTGACACAATGTTTCCTTCCTTTACAATTTTTTAATGATAATTTTTTAATTCAGGTGCCAAACCTTCTTTCTTTCACTACAGATAAATGAGGTACATACCTAAATCCAACTAGGGATGCTGGGTAAACCTTAATGCTCTTCCACCTACCACACAGGACTCTGTGTTTGTTTAATGAATGGGAAAATCAACAGATCAATCGTCAGGTTTTTGTTCACATTTGGGAAAAGATTTAAAGTAAGCAGTTTAAGCACTATTATGACTCACCCTATTGCATCAAGTACTCCTCTGTGGATAAAATGAACACATTGCTAATGTTCACTCGCCCATGATAAAAATAAAGAATTCTCAGTGTTTCTGAATGGGTAGTTAATTAGCAAGTGAACATTGCTCTAGGGCAGGGCCTATGGAACTTTCAGGAGCAAACCACTTGCCTGGAGATCTTGTTAAAATGCATATTCTAAGTCAATAGGTCTAGGTGGAAACCAAGATGCTATATTTCTAATAAACTCCCAAACACACTTTGAGAGGTAGAGTTGTGAACATGTATGTGCTTTCCCATAAGGCAGCCCTAGCCACATGTGGCTGTTTACACTTAAAATGAAATAAAACTAGAAATTCAGTTCCTCAGCCACAAAAGTCACATTTCCAGTGCTCCATAGCTACATGTGGCTAATGGCTACTATAAGGACAACACAGATGCAGAACATTTCTAGTAGCGCAGAAAACTTTGGATAGAATATTAGATTAAACACTGGAGAAATGTTCTCAAATAATATTTTACTTTTCTTTGATTTTTGATTCTTTTAATCTCTCTTTTCTATTTCTCACATTCCCCAATTCTTTCCAACATCCCATGCTATGTTTGTGGAGTTTCTTCTTCTCTTACACATTCATACAGGATTCGGAAAGGGAAGATGTGTCTAAGGCATCTTACAGGTAAACTTCTTCTAAAAGAGCTGGTTGAAATTCCATGGGTCATCAAGACAATGTGCAGTTCACAAATCTTATTTCCAAATTTTTTTTGTTTGTTTTTTGTTTTTGTTTTTCGTAGAAGATAGTGTGGGGCAATTACATTACATTTGATAAGGCTTATATGTCCTCTTTCCTTAGTATGCTGGCTATAGCAATCATCTTGTTCAATTTTATTATCCCAAATAAAAGTAAGTGCAGACACCACTCATTTTTTTTTTTTATTTAGTATGACGATTGAGAAAACAGATCTCTTTATTTTCATTAAGAACAGTTTTTTTTTTTTTTTGTCCTGATAGGCTCTTCCAACCTACCTTTCCATGAAAATGATACTTTTTTATTGACTCATATAGTTATTTATCTTTTCCACTAGCTGAAAATGCCTTAGAAATATAATACTTGTTTTCTTCTCAGTTAATCTGTTACAGTTGCAGGAAGTCAGGAGTGGCTATATGATAAACAGGCTTTCTGGAAAATAAAGATATGCCTGAAGTTCAAATACAGCATGAATTTGCTTGATTGTAATTAAATGCAATTCGGTTTAGAAAACCACATTTGATGACAGAATATACTGTAGGCAACACATCCGTGGAAGACACCAGAGATGGTGCTAGATCAATTATTCTAGCTCTTGAGTTTTAAAATCTAATCTGAGACAGTGAAAGTTGCAAAAAATAAAAGATTCAGAATATGTTAAAAACTTTCCCATACCACAGATAAAGATCTAGAATTTAGTTGTCTATTGGATGTTCTTTACCTTTGTGGTCAAACAGTGGTAATAGGAGCCTTCTGATATTCATACCTAGCTAGCATACCTTGAAAGGGTCTCTGAAAAGTAGCAATTAGTGCTTGAGTCGACTTCAAGATCTGTAACAAATTCAACAGAATACTTGGCCTATCTCAAATGTTTGATACATTTTGTGTACTTTAATTGTCAAAACTGCTGGTGGAAGCAGATTCAGATTTTAAAATGCCTTTACTTGCACTGACAACTTGAAAAAGAAAAACCCAGACTGCTCATTGTTCGTGTTATTAACTACAAATGTTCACAATTTAAATAAACCTGGAAGAGCCTCCATATAACAAGTGTTTCTTATGGCAGCACACCCCATCTTTGCCAACGAGAGGAAAATATTACTACTTGACAATTTTAAATAATAAGGTGAGGCAAAAAAAGACTGACTTCATTGTTTATAGTTTAAACAGATGTAATATTAAAATAAAAATAATGCAAATTATTAGAAATCAAATTCATCAATGTATATTAAAAATAAAACATTTTCTGGAAAATTCCAAGGTGGTAGCTATGAAAACAAAATAAAACTTTAATATTTGCATAATTATCTACGCAATTTGGTCAAAGTCTTTAGCAAATAAAACGAATTTTGGAGCTGGAATTCCCAGTTAAACCAATTCACTGGGTAAATTATCTTTTAAAATGTACTTTTTTTTTTTTTTTTTGTCACAGATGATCATGAAAGAAAGTTTAGGAAATACTGAAACATACAAAAAGAAAAACAAAATTCTTCATTATGCCAAAACCCAAAGAGAGGCATCGTTAACATGCTATGTTTCCTCCATGTTGTTTTATTTCCAAAGCACATATCAATATAGCTGCGGCTAGTTTTTAAAAATCAAGGCCAAACCAAATAACTAGATGGACAACTAGATAGACAGATATAGAAAACAGCTATATCTTTATAATCTTATAATCTTGATGAGTTGCCCTTCATATGAATCTTCAGGACAACCATGTAAAGCAAGCAGTAGTGCTATCTGCTTTATGGATGAGGAAGCACAAAAAGGTCAAATAATGGACTTGCGTCCTCTATTAGACCGTAAAATCCTGTAAGACAGGGCCTAGTTAGTTACTCAACTCTTACTTCCCGCTTTTCTTATTGCATCATTTGACCACATCTTAGATAATCAATGAATGTGAACCTGCTATTAAGATGACAGTCAGATAGAAGAAGAAAATGACATTTTCTTGTGTAGCGGATGCAATAATTTTTCTCAATTCCTTAGTCCCACCCTCTGGAACCCCAGAGTGGTGGTTGTGTACATCTCTGCCCATTGATTTGGGGTTGGACCATGTGACTGGTTTTGGCTAACTGGATCCTGGCTATCTGGATCCAAACTCAGCCACCACACAACATAACTCAGCAGCATATATGTACCTGCACAAAAAAATAAATGCATGTTGTTGCAAACTATTGTGTTTGATGGGTTTTGTTACGCAGCTTTACTGTAGCAATAACTAATAACACCTTACAATGTATTCCTCCACATGCAATAACTAGGGTAAGCTGATCCATAATTTTATTATTTATAAGCGTCAATTTCTTTACTGAGGAAATTGTCTTCTTTTTTTTCTTTTTTTTGAGACGGAGTCTTTGCTCTTGTTGCCCAGGTTGGAGTGCAATGGTGCAATCTCGGCTCACTGCAACCTCTGCCTCCTGGGTTCAAGCGATTCTCCTGCCTCAGTCTCTCAAGTAGCTGGAATTACAGGCATGTCCCACAATGCCTGGCTAATTTTTTGTATTTAGTAGAGATGGGGTTTCACCATGTTGGTCAGGCTGGTCTCAAACTCCTGACTGCAGGTGATTCACTGGCCTTGGCCTCCCAAAGCGCTGGGACTACAAGAGTGAGCTACTATGCCCGGACAGGAAATTGTCTTCTATTTGAAAGGGTTACACAGGAAAATGCCTCTGTTTGTCGGGTAGCAGATCCACATGCTCTTCTACTTAAAAAAAAAAAAATCTTCTGTATAGACCCCAGTAGTTTAACTACAGAAATGGAATGCAGGATCTCTGTATTTGTACCCTACTCTGTGCAACAGAACTTGAAAACAGAAGCCCAATAAAAGTCTACTCTTTCATTGGGTGAATAAAGACTAAAAGAATGAATTCATGATGTACTGACAACAGTTAGGCTGTAATTCTTATAGACACACCACTAAATGTTGCCACTCTTGTTTAGGTAGCACTTTCTAATAAAATATGTGAGTCGTATGTGTACTTTAACATGTTCTAGTAGTTACAATTTTTGAAAAGGTAGAGAGGCACAGGTGAAATTAACTTTAACACTAAGATGTATTTAACTCAATATTTCCAATATATTATTATTTCAACATATTAATAACATGAAAAGGTGTTAACGATATACTTTGCATCCCTTTTTTTCATGCTAAGACTTCAAAATTCACTGTTTATTTTGCACTTACAGTACATCCAGTTTGGACCAGCTACATTTCAAATTTGGCTGCTGGTTAGCACACTGGTGCAGTTTTACATGATGTGATAAATTGTCTCTTTCAATGTATTAGATTCCTGAGGCTGCCATAACAAATTGCCACACACTTGGTGGTTTAAAAGAACAGAAATTGATTCTCAAGTTTTGGAGAGCAGAAGTCCAAAATTAAAGTGTCATCAGTGTCACGCTGCTATGGGAGATTCAGGTCCTTGCCTCTTTCAGCCTCTGGTGGTTCCAGGCATCCCTTGGCTTGTGGCTGCATTGCTCTGACCTCTGCCTCCATCTTCACATTGCCTCCTCCCCTTCTGCCTGTGTCAAATCTTCCTAGTATGTCTCTTACAAGGACACTTGTCACTGGATTTAGGACACACCTGGGTAATTCAGGATGATCTTTTCCTCTCAAAATACTTAATTATATCTGCAAAGAGCCTTTTTCCAAATAAGGCATCATTCATAGGTCCTGGGAATTAGGAAATGGACATATCTTTTTGGGGACTACTATTCAACCCATTACAATTAAAAATAACAAATTAACTTAAAAATTAAAAAACAAGCAGGTTGCATGGGCCTATGAGTAGAGGCTCATGTGTCAAGTGTGGTTCATGCATCAAGACTTATAACCGGGCATAATAGGCACATCAAATTCAGTAAAAATAAATTATATACATTTAATTAAATAATAACAAAAGGATCTTTTATTAGGTGTTACGATGGCACACTCACTAGAAAGACATTAACGAATAAAAGGATCACTGTCAACTTTTGGTGAGGATGTGGAGAACAAGATCTCTCTTGTACTCTTAATAGGAACGTGGATTAGGGCAACTACTTTGTGGAAATGTTTTGCCCCATTGAACAAGTTCTTTTCTTGTTCCAGGATCCCATTCAGGATACCACATTGCATTTACTAACCGTGCCTTCTTAGGTTCCCCTATACCACACCCTATGACTCAGCAATTCCACCTATAGTTTGGTGGACTCATGTGTTAGACTCATGTGTTAAGATGTTGAAAGCAGCACTCTTTGTCATAGCACCAAACCGATAACTATACAAAAGATGTCAATTGTATAATGGATAAATAAATTTGGTATATTCATACAATGAAACATTCTACACAGCAATGAAAATGGAACAATCTACAGTAACACCCAACAATATACGCATATAATGTTGAGTGAACCAAGCCAGAGAGAAAAAAGCATAAACAGTGTGAATTTATTTACATAAAATTACAGTTTTTATTCATTCTATTTTTTTTTTAGCTATCAGGAGAATGGATTTATGATCATTTTCCTCAGACCCAACTCATTATCTGCACCACCCAAATAAAAGTGTATTAAATCAAATTCAATGGGTGGAGCTCATCCCCCATCATCTTCTTTCCTGTGACTCTGCTTTAGTTTTCTTCATAGTTCATATCACTTTCTTAAATAATATGATTTGTTTGCTTGTTTATTATCTCCTATTATCGATCCCCACTCTCAATAGAATATACATTTCAGCCAGGCGCAGTGGCTCACGCCTGTAATCCCAGCACTTTGGGAGGCTGAGGTGGGTGGATCACCTGAGGTCAGGAGTTTGGGACCAGCCTGGCCAACACGGTGAAACCCCATCTCTACTAAAAATACAGAAAATAGCCAGGCGTGATGGTGGCCACCTGTAATCCTAGCTAGTTGGGAGTCTGAGGAAGGAGAATCACTTGAACCTGGGAGGCAGAGTTTGCAGTGAGCCGAGACCATGCCATTGCACTTCAGCCTGAGCCACAATTGTGAAACTCCATCTCAAAAAACAAAAACAACAAACAAACAAACAAAAAACCAATAAAAATAAAAAGAACATACATTCCATATAAACAGTATTCTTGTTGGTCCTCAGAGATGTCAAATTTCATTCAAGAAAATATCTGCAGACCCCTGATTGCTAATGTTGCTTATGTGGAATGGGAATATAAGTCCCCCACAGAAAAGGCTTGTAGCATAGCAAGTTCGAGTTACGGTCTTTAATTCCATCAAGACCTACTAGTAGAAAGAATGTCATGGGTAGCTGCATGCCATCACAGAAAAGCCCTTTCATTACCAGGGTAAAACCTAGATAATATGCACTTTCTCTCCCTTAGCCCTGACTTTATGTCCACTGGATTTTTGCATCTTCAGCTAATTTAGTTGGGAACACATGGTAAGTGAATGTGGGTGTGGTCTCTCCAAATCAATCTCTAACCCACAAAAATGCTACTTGTTTCTAAAAGAAATGTTTAAATTGCAATGTTGAACACCATGTAAAATACTGAAAATTAAATTTATTTGATAGTAAATCAACTATATTTTGGATTGTAGAGCACTTATTGAAATAGACCTTGAATAGTTAATATTAGTAATGAAATTACATAGCTATTAGCAATAAAAAAATAATAATTACTATTACATGACTTCTCAAGTGTCCAACACACAGCAATATATTTGTGGCATGGGCAGAAAGGCTGCCAAATGTGAGATGAAGTAATTTGTTTCAGATGCCACAGCTGGGTAGTGGCACAGCTTGAAATAGACCCTAACAAGTTGACATTTTTTTACAGTGTGATTTCAGCTACTCAGACAGAAATGCTAATATGCTCAAAGGTGTAAAGCTCTCCAGAGTTAAGAATCATTGTATTAAACGTGTTGCACTCAGACACCTACAAATTTACACTCTGTCTCATGCATCTGATTTAAAATATCAGAGAATTTGCTAAGGGTTGTCTAATTATTTATGTCACCATAATCTGATTTTTTTAAAAAAACTTCCAATTCAGAACAGTTTTACAGTACCTATTTCATTTTTTCTTTTTCTTTCCTTTTTTTTTAAGAAGGAGTCTAACCCAGGCTGCTGGAGTGGTACAGTGGCTATTCACAGGTGCGATCCTCATGTACTGCAGCCTTGAATTCCTGGCCTCCAGGAATCTTACCGCCTCAGCTTCATGATTAGCTGGGACTATAGGCTCACACCACCATGCCCTACTACAGCAACTATTTTAGATGTCTATAAATAGATTTACAAAAAAGTTGTAAAGAGAATAGACAGAGTTCTCCCATATTCTCTACAACAGGGAGAACCATTTCTGCTATTGTTAATGTCTTACATTATTTGTCACAGTCAATTAACCAACACTGATATTTTTTAAAAACTAATGTCCATACTCTATTCATATTTCCTTAGCTTTGACCTCGTGTCCTTTTCTTGTTCCAGGATCCCATTTAGGATATCACATTGTATTTACTCATCATGCCTTCTTAGGTTCCCCTATACCATGAGTTTTCTCAGACTTTCCTTGTTTTTGAAAACTTTGACTTTTTTTACGGATCCTGCTCAGGTATTTTGCAAACTATTCCTTAATCTGGATTTGTCTGATGTTTTTCTCATGATTAGACTGCAATTATTGGTTGTGGGAAAGAAGACCAGGAGATAATAATGTCATCATTATATCACATCAAGGTTACAAACCAGCAACATGACTTAATACTGAAAATGTTGATCTGATCACCTGGCTGAGGGAGTGTGATTTGGTTTGTCTGTGTCCCCACCCAAATCTCAACTTGAATTGTGTCTCCTGGAATTCCCACATGTTATGGGAGGGACCCAAGGGGAGGTAATTGAATCATGGAGGCCAGTCTTTCCCATGCTATTCTCATGACAGTGAATAAGTGTTATGAGGTCTGATGGGTTTATCAGGGGATTCCACTTTTGCTTCTTCCTCATTTTTCTCTTGCCACCACCATGTAAGAAGTTCCTTTTGCCTCCTGCATAATTCTGAGGCCTCCCCAGCCATGTGGAACTGTAAGTCCAATTAAACCTCTTTTTGTTCCCAGTTTTGGGTGTGTCTTTATCAGCAGTGTGAAAATCAACTAATACAGAGTGGTTGTCAGGTTTCTCCACTGAGAAAGTTACTCTTTTTCCCTTTTTCCATATTGTACTCTTTGGAAGATAGTCATCATCTGTGATTTAAAGGCTGGGGAGTTTTGTTCCAGCCTATCAAGGGGGCATTAGCCACATAAGTTATTTGGGACTATTCTGTATAAAAGATTTGTCTATTTGCTCACATTTAAAAAAATTTTTTTTCAAATTTATCCATTTGTTCTTATATTAAGCTATGTATGTCTCATTTTAGTATCACACAATTCATTCTAGCATTCCTCCCTTGGTTATCTGTAACAGTTAAAATATCAGGAGGCAGTGGGGCTCTTGTAGCCTCAGAAGTTACACTGAAAGTTAAAACAATTTTCTTAGGATTGTCAGGGGCTTATAAATAGAATCCTGATTCTTTACTTACTTAGCAGTCTCATTTTTCCTACTCTGAAACACCACACTTCAAATATTTATTGTAAGTTCCCACTGTCCAATACCACATTCTAACAATTCATCAAAACACCCTCAATAAATGGATTTTAAAAAGCCAGAAAGAGCCCAGATAAGTTGATCTCTCATATAAAATCACTATTAATTCTTGCTTTTTCTGGGAATTTACTGTAATATTGGTAAAACTGAAGAATAGAATTTGGACAGCCTTACTCTTTGCATTATATTCATTTTCTAGTGCTTCTTCAATGAATTTTCTTTATGAAAAGGGCTCTCTGCTCGACAGCCTCTTATGTGGATGGAATGACCTTTTGCTGCTTTGGAATACTGGAAGGCAAACCTCAACTCATCTGACTCACAAAAATAAATAAGCGCTGGTCTCCATTAGCAAGGAGACAGAAGATAGTGAACCTCACTTTCCTTTTGTTGCTTTTCAATACATAATAATTTCATCCTGAAATTATTGTGTTGAAAACACTTAACACAAGACAATTTTTGCCTGAATACATATGCCATATTTTAATGACTGAAGCTATAATTTAAAACATTACCTGCATGTTCTTTCATTTTTCCTTAAGGTTATTCTTGTACATTGACACTAGTAAGTTGAATAAATTTGTTTTCATTACATCCAGTAAAGTTTACTAAAGCAAGAGAGAAACAGTTTTTATCGCCATGGTCATTACTGATTTTAAAATGTAGGTTTAAGCAATTTTGTTTCCTGAATTATTCTATCCACATATTTTCCTTCTTTCATCAAAGCAATAGAACACATAAAAGTCAATAAAGTAAATCTGTAACTCATGCTATAAAATGCAGGAATGACTTGACTTGGACCTTCAAATCCTCCATCACACATATAGGCAATGATGGGCTGGTAAATGTTAACAAGCAGCTATCAAAAAAAGGAAGAAAAAAGCCCTAATTAGTAGTGTTTGTCAATTTCTCCTGTGTAAATATTCTCATGGCCAATTACAATCTATCATCATGGTGTCACTGAACAGATTTGGGCAGAGATGTCAGTAGCATCATTATAAATCATTCCTACCATTTGGATATAATGATTATAAATAGCCTTGGATAATAATAAAAACTAGGAAGTGACAGTATTAGCATGATTATCCTTTTTCAATATAATGTGTTTAGATTGAAGTTTATTTAGTTTAATAGTTGTGTGTAACAACTGGCTCTGTAAATTGGTACAAGCCAAATTCAATATGCTGAAGTCTGACAGGGAAGGTTTTTGGCTACTTGATTGTCCAGGTTTCAGCTGGCTTTGACTTCAGTGGAAACAACCAGCTTCTCAGAAGGAAAGTGGGGTAGATTGATTGCAAAAGTGGCCACAATTCGTCACCTTCCCAGTATCCACATCCTTTTCCAACATGACTGCAGCTTCTTCTATTAAGGGGTAGCCTATTTCCCTACTCCTAAATAGGGAGAAAACTGGGTTGACCTTGAGACTTGCTTTGGGCTAAAGCATGTGGCATAATTGACGGAGTGCCTGTTCCAAGTCAAGGCCTCAAGAGACCTCGTGTGTTTCCACTCTGTCTCTTACTGTTCTCCTTTCACTGTGAAGATACCCCGGGGTGGGAAAAACCAGATGAGTGCTGATTTTAAGGGAGAGGTAAACGAAACACGCGGAGATGAGTAGGGACAACCCTAGACTAGTCTAGAGCCAGATGACCTCAAAACATGTGAGAGACCCCAGCCCAAATCAGCAGAGCCACTCCAACCCACAGCTGACCACAGACACATAAGTGAACCCAGAACCACTCAGCTGACCTGCAAACTCGTTAGCAATAACAAACGTTTATTGTTTTATGTCACTGGGTTTTGGGAAGGTTTGTTAGAGCTTGAGAATAAGACTGATTTCTGTCTTCTATATGGAGAACTAAAAGAGTCATGATTTGAAAGCAAAGAGGACCCCTGAAAATATAAGAGGAAATAGGACTAACATGTAGGAATTAAGGGTTAAGAGAAAAATAGTGCTCATTTTGCTACTCTGGGCACATTCAACTTCAATAATTGTGCTGTGTTAATGTTACTTGAATCCAAAACTCTGGTCATAATCAGCAATAATTATGCCATTGTATTAAAGCCATACTTCCAAAATATTCTGTTTTATGGATTCGATACTGATTATACCTTGCAAAGAAGACTTGCTTTTAAAAAATACTACTAGTAAATACTAATATTTCTGGGGAAGAATTATTAAAAAGAATCTGTATGTTTTCAAAACTTTGAATATTTAAATTATAGAATGCTACCCTCACCACCATATCATTTTGAGACAATGAAATCATTCAATTCCATACTTCAGTTGTAAACTGATATTTCCTTTGAAATATTAGTTTTCTAAGGAGCTTGACATCCTGCTTCTCAGGGGAGAAAAAAGGAAGCAAGGGAAGGCAAAATAAGCTTAGGAATTGTACCTTTTATCCTTGATACTAGGTGTTTTCTAATCTCATTTTCACTTCAGTGCCAGAAGATGTGCTTTACATAGAGAAATGCAAATCATTGGACATGCAAGGCAAAGTTGAAATTGATGTAAAAAGTTTCAGAATGGAAGGAATCTAGGAATTTTGTGATCCCAAATGTTTTTTTCTACACAATAGGAAACTGAGGAAAAATGGCTTTGTGCCACAGATGTGCAGCTATTTAGCCAAAACCCTGAAACAAAAACGTAGGTCAGTTAACTCTTAGAACAGAGTATTTATTCCATGAAATCACAAAACCCACTGTTTTCAATGAAAGTTGATTGTCAATATTCCTTAAATTAGTCTGCAAAGAAAAATTCATCTTGTTACAAAATCAATGTCACAATTTTACTTAATAAAAATAGATAAAAAACACAATTTCTGTCTATACATGAATACTTACAAGACAAAAAGTAAGCCTGATTTAACTCAAAGTGTCAGATAAATTCTGTGTCATAAAGGAAATTATAGACAAATCATGACTCTCAAATAATGAGAAAGAAATGGTCCTAGTTTCCAATATAATGGATACTCAAATTTTAAATTAGGATATGTACAAATGAGTTACTAATGGACCATTCCCATAAATGGTTAGTCTCCTAAAGATATTGAATATTCATGGGTGTACCTCTTCTAGCTGCTAAAAAAAAATTAAGCTTTAAAAATAAGTATAGATTTTCCCCTGAGGAATGCAATGGCCAATTCTGCAGTCCACGATCTGTCTTGCAGTGGCACTATCAGAGCTCACTGAAGCCTCAACCTCCTGGGCTCAAGCAATCCTCCTGCTTCAGGCTTCCAAGTAGCTGGGACTACAGGTACATGTCGCTACACCCTGCTCACTTGCTCTCTTGTTTCTGAACATCAACATATCATTTAAATACTTCCTTCTCTGTGAAGCCTTGCCCATCTTCCTGCATTCTCTCCCCCCATTCCAACCCACAGCAGCACTGGGCAAAATTAAAATCCTAGTATTTCCATACACTTCTTATGATTCCCAATTACATCATTTACTACAACTGACCTTGTATTACAGCCTTTGGATACTCCCTGTTGTTTTTTGTTTGTTTGGTTTTTGAGACACAGTCTCGCTTCATTGACCCAGACAGGAGTGCAGTGGTGCAATCACAGTTCATAGATGCCTTGAACTCCTGAGCTCAAGTAATCCTCCCACCTCAGCCCCTCAAAGCCTTAGGATTACAGTCATGAGCCACTGTGCCTGGCTCTGGGGGGCTGAGGAGGGAGGATCTCAAATGTAAGAATCATGAGCATAAGAACTATGTTTTATTTTTTTTTATATCCTTTGGGACCTCACACAGTGATTTTCCTACGGGAGATGTTAAACATTTTCATTGAATTAAATAGTTCTAATTCATAAAGAGTTTAGAATCTAATAAAATGATGTCATATACAACATTGATTAATTTTTGCCCAACTGCAAAGGGATGAGAATTTTACCAAATCATCAAAATACATAAACTTAAATTCAAAGATAAAGAAAAAATAGATATAAAATTTAGAAATAAGGAAGTGAAACTGTAATTGCTACAGAGGGTATGGGTTAAAATGAAAAAAATCAAATGAAAACTATTTTTTTTTTTTTTTTTTGAGATGGAGTCTCACTCTGTTGCCCAGGCTAGAGTGCAGTGGCACGATCTTGGCTCACTGCAAGCTCTGCCTCCTGGGTTCACGCCACTCTCCTGCCTCAGCCTCCCATGTAGCTGGGACTACAGGTGCCCATCACCATGCCTGGCTAATTTTTTTTTTTTTTTTTTTTTGTATTTTTAGTAGAGATGGGGTTTCACTGTGTTAGCCAGGATGGTCTCCATCTCCTGACCTTGTGATCTGCCTGCCTCGGCCTCCCAAAGTGCTGAGATTACAGGTGTGAGCCACCGTGCCCGGCCTGAAAACTAGTTTTTAAAAGATTTGGTGAAGTACACAGATACATAATATTATGTCAAAAATTAGTTTCCCTTTATTTAATAAAAGGTAGTTAGAAATATAAATGAAAGCTCCATTTAAAACATTAAAGTGATGGAACACTCAGAGGAAGTTTAACTTTAACTGTGTAAGATCTATATGATAAAGACCTTAAAACATTACTAAGGAATATAAAAGACAACTTGAATATAAATGAGGACATATTTTCTGCTTGCATAAAAGTAGTACACTAAAGTATTATAACATTAATCTCATCACTTAAAGAAATACCAATAAAAAATACACATGGTTTTTAGGAGAACAATATATATTGATTCTGAAATTCAAATGAAAATTAAAATAAATGTAAATAAAAGCTAATAAAGTAGGACTATATCAAGTAATATATACTGTAAAGTCACAATAATTAAAACATTTTATTACTAGTCTAAAAATATACAGAAACGTCAATGATCTCAGGGGAAAAAATGGAAAGATACAGAGGCTTTCAGTGTATAACCAAGATAGCATTCCAAATCAATGAGAAAAAAAAATGGGTTATGCAATAAGTAATGTTAGATGACCTGGCAGTCATCTAGAGTAAAATAAAACAGATATTACGGTCAATATTATGAGTTCACTAATCACTGGTTCTCTTTTCACTCATGGGCATACTGGAATCTATCTGTATGTCCCAGCCTCCTTGAATTAGGCTGGGCCATGTGACTTATACATGGTCAATAAGCAGAAGGCATGTGTGTCACTTCTAGGCTGAGGCATTGAGGAGTCCTCTTTGATTCTCCAGCTGTTTTCTCCTGCCACAGCAAATGCAAGGCCTCTTGCTGAGATGGTTGGGCTCAAGACTGAAACATCCCTAGATCACTAAGGGTAGCTATCTTGAAATGTTTTTGCAGACCTTCAGCAGATGGTTTGAGCAAGAGATGTATTTTTGATGGGTTATTCCACTGACATTTGGGGGCTGTTTGTTATCATAGACTACTTTAATCCTGACTAATAAAGATTCCTTTGTCACTGTCATAAATTAAGGTCCAGATAGCTCAAAGATAACAACCATAAAAATTAAAATCATAAAAACACTGGAAGAAATCACAAAGTGATCTTTATTATTTTAGAATAGATAGTTCTTCCAGGCAGCACTCTGTTTGGAAGTACATTTTTTTAAAAGGGATTAATAAATTTGACTACAAAATGTAATTCTGGAAGGCAATAATTCTACAAGGTCAAATTAAAATTAAAAGCTGGAGATAATGTTTCCAATATATGATAGCTCTTAATATATCAAAATATCTTATGAAGCAGTGAGAACAACTATCTATCGGAAAATGGGCAAAAGATATGGTTAGAAATACAAATAACACATAAGACAAGTTTCCTCTCCACTCATAGAAGAAATGCAAATTTAAGTAATAAAGGGCTCCCAATTTTTCATCTATAACATTTCAAAGACCAAAAAAATTCAGTCAAAAATGGCATTGGCAAGAGAATGGGGAAACAGGTCATCTTGATTGGTGTTGGTGGAAGTGTAATTGATTAATTGATATAATCTCTTAGTTGAGCCATTTGGCAATGTATTTCATAATTAAAAATGCACATACATTTGGACTCAGCAATTTCACCAATAGGAAAATCAAATATACCTGCATTGTGCCCAAAGATGATTTGTTTAATGTGTGTGTATATATCTATCTCTCAAAGCATTGTTTGAGGCAGCAAAAAACTGGAAACAACAAAATACCTAGTAGGAAATGACTCATTATATAAATTATGGCATATCTATAATACGAAATAATACTCTACAACCTCTAGAAAAAGAATGAGTACTTGTATTTGTACCGACATGGCATAATTTCTGCAACACATTGCTAAGTTTAAATAGCATTTGAGAGCACGTCATCATTTACAAGTTTTCTGGGAGATAAAAACATACTATGAATCCTTGCCGCAGGGGAAGGGAACAGGGGAGAAGGGGAAATACTTTTTAATAAGATAACCTTTAATAGTTGTAATTACTTTATAGTAGATGTAAACATTACTTATTTCAAAAAATAAAGACAATTTAAAAACATTAAATCAGACCAATTCCACTGCTACCCATATGGGCTAATATCATTTTAATTTTAATTTCCCAAAGGTCATAAATAGCCAGAGTGGTTATGTGCCTGGTAATCAGTGGAAAGAAAACTTCTGGCACAAAGAATAGAATATACAGACTCGGATAGTTGCTACCTGTGACAATTCACTTTGAGGAAAACTTACTCAACTTAGAATATCTTTCTAACAGGAAGTGAAACTGACAGCTCTCACCCTTCTCGGATAAAAATCCAATCAGGAAATATGACATTGTCACCCACGTAGTGCAGCTAAGGTACTTCCCTATGCCACCACAAGCAGCTGACAATGTCAGAAAAGTTCTGGCATTATGTAAGATTTCCATTCCATAAAAATGATAGACTTAAAAAGCACAGGGCAGATGCAGCATTAATCTGTTCCCACAGGCTTTATGGTTATTTAAAGGGCCTGTCAACATGAATAATGCACAGGAGTTATTTTTACAGAAAATGAGCTCAGAAATTATAGAACAAACAACTTATATGATGGCATGGATTTCTAAAAATGAAAGTTTATAAGGCAGAGTAACCACAAGTGTTTTTTTCTTATTTTTATTTTCTGGACTTTGTGGGTAAATCTACAAGATATTGCTAATTGTTTAACGAGTAATGATTTTGTCATTTTCTAGGAATTTGAAAAAATAAAGTAAAAATAAAGCTTTGAAAACTAGAAAATTGCACTCTCTAGCTACATAAAATACATGAAACAAACACAAATTGTCTTAGGGAAAAATAGTTTTTTCATGGGAGGTGGTTGTTGGAAAGGAGAGAACAGTACTGAGAGTAAAATTTGATATAACGGGTTGGTACAAACTGATAATTTCTGATTGTTTTATTATTCTAGAATAAGAATCCACTTTTCCTATATAGAATTTGAACTTAAAGTATTTCAGTAAGCCTTAATAGATACACTGAACAATGAAATAGTAGAAAATAGTCCAAAAATAGATCCAGATACCCATAGAAACATTATACATCAAAAAGGTAGTATTTCAACTCACCTAGACAAAAGTTGGACTTTTTGATAAGTAGTACAAAAGACAGACTTTTAAATAAGTGATGTTGGCACAACTGGATAGCAAATAAAAAGAGATATACAATTGGACTTTCAAATAAATTTTATTGGAACACCTAGATACCAGGATAGGGCAAAAAATGTTCTGAAAAAAGACAGTGTTAGGACAAAAGAATAGTAAGTTACAAAAATAAAATTAGGTTCATACCTCATGACAAACAAACAAAAAATACCTCCAAGATGCTCCAAGATCAAAACAGAAAAGCATGAAGTCATACTAGAAAAAAAAATCTATAGGTAAATTTTCTTTATAAACTAGGCATGAATAAAGACTTAGTAACTGTGACTCAAACTCCAAAAGCGATACGATAAAATATTGATAAAGTGACTACATAAAAATAAAAACAAAAACTTACAAGGCAGAAACAACAACAACAACAGCAGCAAACAACAAAACACCAAAAGCAAAATCAAAAGGGAAAAAATAAAATGGGAGGACATTTTTGCACCTCTAGGGTACGAGAGAGAGCTAATTCTCCTAATATATAAAGAGCTTAAAAAAAATCAAGGGCGAAATAAAAGGACCAAATACCAAATGAAAAAAAAAAAAAAGTGCAAAGTACGCAAATGAGCATTGTGCTATTAACTGAATGTCTGTCTCCCTTCAAAATTCATAGATGAAAGCTTAAACCCCAATGTGACAGGGTATTGGAGGTAGGGACTCTGGGAAGTCCATGAGGGTGGAGCCCTCAAAATGGGATTAGTACCTTTGGAAAAAGAGACTAGAGAGTCAACACTCCCTCTCTCTGCTTTCCCCTAAGTGAGGACTCAATGAGAATGCAGCCATCTGCAAACCAAGAAGTGGGCCCTCAGCAGACACTAGATTTGCTGGCACCTTGCCTTGGACTACCCAGCCTCTGGAACTGTGGGTAATGTTTTCATTTCAGCCACCAGTCTATGGTAATTTGTTATAGAAGCCCAAAGTGACCAAGACATATTTATAATTTGTTATAGGAGTCCAAAGTGACGAAGACATATTTATGTATATTAAGACATATACTATGATATATTAAAATATATGACATATATTTTATTAAGGCATATGTGTGTATAAATACCGATTTATATATGTTTTAGAAATATATGTATGTATATACATACGTGGTCCTTAAACATGTGAAAGGATGCTTAGTTTCATGCATAGGTAAGAAAAAGGTAAGTTAAAAAAGTGTTAATCACGTTTCTTACCAAAGTGGCAAAAATAACAAACTTATCAATGTCCTTTGCAGTGAGACTGCGTGTGAATAAAGATTCTGTAATACATTGCAAGGGGAGTAGAAAATGGTAAAAACTAAACAAAGAAAAAGTCTATGAAGATGTTAGCAAAACAAACAAATCCAGGAATTTATCCTGAAACTGAACTTTTGCATATGTAAAGGAAGGCATTTTTTTTTTAATTGTAGCCTTACACATAATAAAAAAATAATGGAAATAACCTAAACGCTCATCCACAGAAGACTGAAAAACTACAGAACCTCCATATAGTGGAACAATATGCAGCTGTACAAAAGAATGAAAAAGATTCCCATGACCAACATGAAGAGGTATTGACGTTACATTAAGTGAAACACACAACCTATAAAAGCATATAGATAGAATGCTACATTTTGTGTAAGAAAGACTAAGGCATTTTATATATATTTTGAAAAAACTGGTGTCTCAATTCACTGGGCAAAGATGGACTTTTTATTAAGTGAGATGAGAGGACTGGGTAGCTGGGTATGTGTTTGTGTGTGTGTTTCCTTATTTTTGCAAACAGAAACATGGTAAGGAAAACCAGAAGGCGGGTGGGAATAGAGTGAAAGGATATGGATGGGAGTGACTTCCCTGAGCATTCTTCTTTATATAATTTTGAATTTTGAACCATAGGAATATTTTATGCTTTCCAAATGTAAAATTGATAAAAGCAATAGAGCATTTTAATCTCCAAAATTGAATGTAACTATAAATAAATAAATCTAAATGTATAGCAAATAAATAACTCTATAGAAAATAATTTTAATAATCTTGGAGTATATATTCTTAGTGAAGCATACAATAAGGAATAAAGATAACTGCAAAGAAATGTTGGATTTTCTTTAGTGGACTTAGTGGACTTGTTATTAGTAGCACCATGTTTTTATTCTAGAATTATTTTGTGTAGACTATGAAAAAGAAGTGAATATATTAATGAAGTAAGGAATCAAAATTGCCACTATACAAAAACAGAAATACATGAAAGGAGAGGAAATGAGGAAGAAACCTGTGATAATGGATTGAATTAGATCTATTCAGATCTGTAATTTCACCGCTAGGATTACAATTTGAGGCAATACCAAAGAATAAAAATGCCAAATGAAGAAGAGATATCTGCTTCAGATTTACCTATAATAGCAAAAATAAAACAGAAATTTTGTATTCAAAAGTAAATAGTAAGTAGTTAATATGATTTCCAATCAATGCATTATTTTTCATCTATAAAACTGATAAATATTAAAAATATTTAGAATCATGGCCATGCTTACAATGTTGTGTTAGATGAGAAAACTTTAATATGTTATGTATGCAAATATATAGATGAACACAGTTTGATCTTTGGGAAAATAAACACACGATTGTATATATCTGGAATTACTAAACCATGAAGGCAACTTATTTAGTTGAATGTTTTTTCGATGCAAATTTTCGTATTAATAGTACCTTCAGATGTCGACAAAATTAAAGACTCACTTGCTGTTACTTTTCCCACCTTGTTTTTAAACTGAACTGAGCAACTTCCCATTTTTTGAAATTGAACCTTCATTAAGGCAATAATTCAGACTGGCCTCTAAAATAATTGGTTTTTCTCTTCTCAATCATACAACCAAATAATTTATTTAAGGCCAAGGACACATAATTCTAGTGTTGCAATGTAGTGCTAGGATTAATAGTGCATGAAATTTTTTGCCACATGCAACTAATACCAACTAATGCCATTAAAGCAATATGCTTTGTTAGGATTAAAAGAAATATTTTGAATCCCGTTGGATCCACCACAGCTTGAATTTCTGTCCTTGAGTCAACATTGTCTCACCTTATTAATTGAGGCAAAGATGCCATCAACACAGTCAGATGATAATTCTGAACTTTCAGCTCCCCACTTCTGTAGTTACATGGTTTTAGATATATGATTTATTATCTAATATCTTGTTGCCAGAGAAACAAGCTCAACTTACAAAAGTAAGGCATGATTCAGCTCAATATATTGCTTTTCTGTTACAACTTTGTCGTTTCTCTGTTTATAATCTAAATAGGGCATGAATATTAGTAAATTACAAGCCAAACATTTGAGGGACATGATTAAAAGAAGCTTGATGAGTTTCCAGACACTTGGAACAGTTGTAAGCATTTACCGGAAAGAATTTAGAATAACATGGTTCAGTTAAGTATCAGTGAAAAAATATTTACAGAGAAGTGTATCCATCTATTATGACTTTCTATATTTTACAGTCTAGAATAACAATTTACTTTGTTTTTTTTTTTAATGGGAAAAACAGATTTCCAGTCACACTTTCACAGTATTTCAAATGCTCTACAATATCCTTCAAATAAATTATTTGACTTAAGAATTCTCAACTCAAACCATGAAATTTTGAGCAGCTGAGCATAAAATTAAATATTGAGTCTAGTTCGCTATTACTTACACAAGTTATTCTTTAACATACTTCCTGAAAGTTTTATCAACCACCAACTCATGTGAAATATCCCACTCAATCATCTATTTTTATTTTAGATATTCTAAGAGCTATTCCTTTTCAATATTATGTATAGACAATTTATTTGAAAGCATTATTGACTTTAAAATTGTGTAAACTTAAAATTTAATTTTCCTTATTCAGCCACTCCACATTCTTTGGTATATGTGTAGGACAGAACTAATATAAGAGATCTTAAATTAATTTTATTTAGATTTTCATCTGGTATCTATAAGTAATAATACGTAGACAATGCCTTCTGAAGAATCTTTAATCTTCAAACAAAATTGCAAGCAAATTGATTAACACAGAAACATGTTTCAGAGATCCATTAAATAAAATAAATGTCTCATTAACTACTGCTTTTGACAGTAGAGATTTATTTATGGCAAAAGTAATAAAGTCAATAGGTGTTGAATTTCCCATATCATTTGTATGTGTCTCGACCAGTGAAAGTTCTTTTTAAACTCTTACTAAATTTATTTACACTAAGGTACTATAAGAATCAAGGAAAATGTAATTCATGCACAGATACAAAATGACATTTCAACTAAAGACAGTAAAATTTAATTTTTAATTAACATTCATGAAAAGAAAAATTGTGTTTGCTAAACAATTTTAACCAGATATTACAAATCTTGAAATAGTCTAGGAAGAAACGATTTAATGTAAAAATTTAACATGATCTTACTATTTTTGAAATATGAGTAATACTCAAAGTTTTTGAAAAATACTGTTAAAGATACCATTAAAAGTGAAAACTTTGCCAGATAGAAGCCTATATACTGTAGATGGCAAATGAAAATACCTAAAGAAAAACATTGAGAATATAGATGATGCAGCCAAGAGTTTAACTTGTCAAATAATGGCACAACTTCAAGCCTATTAAACATATGCACTAATGACCTGTAGTTTTAAGGATAACAGTAACTACAACTTACAGATTTCCTATTATGAAAGATTTGTTATGGCCTTTAGTTCTCACAATAACCCTGAGAAATAGTACTATTAACTTCATTTTATGGATGAAGAAAGCAAGACATGAAGTTGAGCAACTTGATTATGACCACATGGGTAATCCTGGTGGAGCCTCTTAACCACTGCTGTTCCCCAGTGTGAGGATACAGAAGCAAAGCCTCCCTTTCAGGGCATAAAAGTCAACTCCCATGAACCAGAGAATCATCAGACTTCTTTCTTTCTGCATACACACACCAGGAACCAAAAAGAAACTATGACTATTAAAAGTTATTGCTCCCTAAGTAAGTCCTACCCACTTTTAATCTAACCTCAATTCAAGGTTTACCTTGACTTAAAATCCTTCCACAAAGGTCAAGTAGTACCGATTTTATATAAGTCATAAGATGTGGAACCATAGAAAAATAGGCTCTAGAAATAGTTGTGAGTAGACAGGGAATCTCACTGCAGTGCTGGACTAGGCTTTAGGCTTGTCTAAATGCCAGCATAGATTCCAGGTCCTATGGGAATAAATGAAATTCTTGTGTTTTGAGTAATATGTGGGCAATGCTGATGGTTTTCTGTCATAAACTAAGGTCTCAAATTGAAAAAAATAAATTAGGTGGGAATAATGCAAATAGTAAAGTTTAAAACTCAAAACATCATAATACAATACAAGACAAAATTCAACTTTATATTATCAAGAGATATAAGAAAGACGCTTCTGGTTTCGATCACCTAAGAACTTGTTCTCTAAACATCTTTAATTAGGATCTGCACTATTGTGAAGACAAGCATCACTCATAAACTTGTGTCCTGGTTTATTAAGCATGGTTAACCTCATAACAAATGGTTTTTAGAACATTTATATCAATCCTATGAGATGCTTGTGACCAAGAGACCCATAGTTAAAGGAAAAAGAAAGAAGTGACACTAACCTATGTCCAACACATCAAAACTTGTGAGAAATCCTGCAATAAAGGAATAGTTAGCATTTCCCAAACTTATTTGACCAGTCATCCAGGCCAGAGTGCAGTGGTGCAATCACAGTTCACTGCATCCTTAAACTCCTGGACTCACGCAGTCCTCCCACCTCAGCCTTCTGAGTAGCTGGGAGTATAGGCAGGCATGCACCACTGCATCCAGCTATTTTTTTAAGAGATAGGGCCTTGGGTCTCAAACTCCTGGCCTCAAGCAATCCTGCCTTGGCCTCTCAAAGTGCTGGTATTACGGGTGTGAGCCACCACACCTAGATGACATTTTTATAACATCTAGTATTCCAAGGAACTCACTTGTTCCAAGGAACTCACTTGGAGAAATAGTGAGTTGTGGTTTTGATAAAAGTATTCTATATACCTGAGGAAAAAAATACAATAACTGTTCGCAGAACTATGCCCATTCATGGCTGGCAGTGATGAGCAAATTCTTCTCCCAAGCCTTCTGGTCTTACCTGAAATCAGTAATGCTTGGGTATAAATTTAAAAATCAAGCAGCATTTTAGTACAGAAGTACCAGGTGGCAGAGAGAAAATGTATTAGGTGTGTGAAGAGAATTTTCTGATCTTTTAATCTCAGTGGTCTTGTCTCACCTTTAAACATCAACAAACATGCTGTCTAATTAGTTAGGTTATTCTATCTTCTTGAAATCTCTATCAACATTATATTTCAGGAGTTCTGGAAAACTCTACTTCATCATTAACAAATATTTGTTAAGTGGCAAATATTTTACTATCTTAATTGCCACTTTTTACATAAGTTAAATGCCATATGTAAGAATTCTTTCATCTATGAAAGTACCTACTATGTGCCATGCATCACATCCAAAGGCAGTGATATAGGATTTCACTTTTTTATGGTACATTGAAGGAATTTAAGAATTTTCAGCCATTTCCCATTCAAAGATGACAAAACATAAATTTCTCAGAATAAACTAGTATACATTCCTAACTTTCTTCCACTCTACCGAACTTGCTCACAAATTAATATTAGTATATCACACATTATGGCTGGCAAATCCATTTGAGAGATGTGTATCATTTAATTCTCACAATAGCCCTATGACGGATACAAATGTTACCTTTAGTCCCCAGGGATCATCTTGCTTATCTCCTTCATTTTCTGATGAGGAAGGTGAGATTCCTAAAAGATGGTATGACTCTACCCAGGTTATTCCATCAGCTGCAGTACCCAAACTAAAAACTAGTATTTTAGTCTATGTGTGCTACTATAACAAACAGACTGGCCAATTTATAAGTAAAGATCTGTCAGGTGGGAAATATTTACAGAAATTTATTTCCCACAGACATGAAGGCTGGGAGGCTCAAAATCAAGGCGTAGACAAGTTCCGTGTCTGGTGAGGATGCTCTCTGTTTCAAGATGGTGCCTCGAATGCTGTGTCCTCTGATGGGCCAAGGAGGAAGGGAAAAAGGACTGAACCTTGTGTGAAATCTCTTTTATAAGGACCTTAATCACATTCATGAGGGAGGAGTTCTCATCGCCTAATCACCTCCAAAAGGCCACAACTGTAAATACTATTGCATTGGCGATTAAGTTTCAACATGAATATTGGAGGGGACACAAACATTCAAACTATAGCACCTCCGTGACCTGAAAACCCGGACAGTGCCCAGTCTACTATAAGTCATAAGGCCGAAAAGGAATTGTAACGATATACTCCATATTTTCAGAGAATATTCCCATTTCACAATGTTTCTTTTGTTAAATTACATCCCAGTATTTTCCCCTGTTGGAACATGTATCAAAATACATGCCACATTAGTTTATAACCTAATCTCCAAAACTGAGGAAGTTCAAGCAATATATATGTAGTATATATAGAGGATGTTCAAGTTACATATACACACACACACACACACACACACACACTTCATTATTTACCAGTCTTATGGAACATTAAGAAGAAAAGTGAACTTAAGGTCCATAGGGAAGTAAGTAGTATCAAACATTATGATTTATGTCTTATTACCAGTTAAAATCCAACTGGCAAGACAAATCAAAACAGCAAGCATGATCATTCACAGAGAAACCAATAAACCTTCCTGGGTTCTCTCAGCTAATAAGTGCACTGGAGTTTGAATCTGGGTCTCTCTGACCCCCAACCTTGTTATTCCATTTCAAAACAGTGCTTTGGATTTTGCTTCAATGACTTCATAGTGCAGAAAAAGATACCGGCATGTTCTTAACTGAAAGTAAATTGCTCTAAAATTATTTTGATGGTTGGAAAATCTATTTAACTGTTGGCAAATCTAGACAGTTTTCTAAATAAGAACTGTAAGTCTTAGTATGACAATATTGCTGTGATAGTTCTCTGGGGGTAGGTGTTTGGCTGCAAAGATAAACATGCCTCAAGTTCATTTTTCTATAGCTAATACATAGAAGTTAGATTTTAATCAGTAGGTTTAAACACCACAGCTACAAAAGTATAAGTCTCTTAGTGATGATCCATATTAGTGCATGGAATTCTACCGTAAATAGTTAAATTATGCCTATTTAACTTGCTTTTCCCCACTACATCACATACATGTAAGTTATATATTTTATTTACTTAATAATGATGGCTAAAATGTATTTAGACAAACAATGGATGTGACAGTTGTGTTAGGTGCCTTACGTGCATTTTGTCATTGAGTCCTTACTGCAACTAGATGACATAAACATGGAGATTATTCCTGTAATTCAGGTGAAGAAACTAAGTCTCAGAGATGTGATATAACTTGCAGGATTATACAGCCTGTTATTGGCGTTGTGGCTTGGTTCTCTGACCTGAGAGCTTGTGCCCTTAATAACTATACTCTTATAGGCACTTACAATACACAAAGATACACACTGGGTGCCCTGGGGCATGCAGAAATTAGTGCTGATAATACCAAATCAACATATTCTGCACTAAAGCCACTCTGCAAAAGCAATCATGTGTACTTCTGAAATGATTCTGACTACGCAGTTTTATCCACATTGACCACTGTATTGATTATAAAGAAAAAAATCTACTTTTCTATATTAAACCAACAACAAAATAATCACACACTGCTGCTTCTTACAAAGAAGCAAATCCTAAACTAGGCTTTGTCATGTAATGAAGGAACACTGTTAAGGGCTGACTTATGTCTCCTCAACATATGTATGTTGAAGTATTAACCCCCAGTACTTTAGAAGGTAACAGTATTTAGCAATAGTGCTTTAAAGAGGTAACTAAGTTAAATACATTCATGAAGGTGGGCCTTGATGCAATACAACTTGTTCCCTATCAGAAGAGGAAATTAGGAATAGAAACAGAGGAAGGACCACGTGAAGACGCGGGGAAGGCAGCCATCTGTAAGCCGAAGAGAAAGGCCTCCAAAGAAAATAACCCTGCTGGCACCTTTGTCTCAGACTTCCCGCTCCCAGAATTGTGAGAAAATAAACTTCTATTGTTTAAGCTTTAAGCCACTTAGCCTGTGGTACTTTGCTGTGGTTACCAGAGAAGACTGATACAAGTACCGTGGCATACTTCTCTACATTAAGTATAGTGGTCAAGTTTAAGGAAAACTAGACTGAAAAGTGGTCCTTTTGACAAGCATATTTTGTAGGAAAATTCTCGATACTTTTCTGTGTAAAATCTCTATTTTCAAAAGAGAAATCATCCATTTAAGCTGGTACTGTTTTTACTTAGAGGAATGGTTTTGAAACTTGGCCGAACACTGGAATCTCTTGGGAGCTTTAAAGAAAATATCAGTGTTGGAGCCCCACAGCACACATTTCAATTTAATTGATTGGGGTGTGGCCTGCACATCAGGATTTTAAAAGCTCCCCAAGTGCTTCTCATATCTCTATATTAGCACCCATGATTGAAAACCCTGGCTTAGAGAGCAGTTCACTATGTAGAATTAATTCAAGAATTTAATATCTGATATGTCCACAAGATGGCGCATTATTGCATTTAAAAGAACTGAAATTGAGAAATGTTTCCAAAATGCAACTATGTACCATTGCATGTAGAACAAATTGGATTTATGTTGAAATTACACCAGAGAGGGGCAGTGATAAAAATGAGTCACAATCTTCTGAAAAGACCTGGGTTTGATTAACTCACGGTACTAATTCTGTCTTCAACAACAGGTCCACTCTGGGCCTCCATGGGAATGATCTTGGCTGCCAGGCCTTTCACCTACTACTATCCTTGAACAGAACCGTGACCTTTCCCTTACCTTCTCTACAACCTCTCCAGGTCCTTTAGAACCCTTTGGCAATAAGGTAATGGGACAGATGCTGGCCATTATAAATGATATAGAATCTTGATGCAACCACACACATACTCAGTTCACTATATTTTACAAATGGACACCATATATACTGAAAAATGTAGACATTGCCTAAACATGCAAATTCAACTGTTGATAGGAGATACAGCAACCTCTTCTCAAGTTTGGGAAATTATACCATCCCATAAAAGACTTAGCATATCTGTGATTTTTTTTTAAGTAAAAAGCTTTTAGCCATTAAAGAAAATATTCTACATTTTAATAGTAGCTTTAAAAATCTTCTCTTATTCACTATTGAATGGCCATGATGGTAAGGGGCAGGGAGACAAGCCAGAAGAGTTTTAAATGCAAATATCTACCAAGGGAACCATTCCTTAACCACCCCTGAACCCCTGCCAGCATCCTGGTATTTCTGCTACCAAATCTCTGACTAGTTATATAAAGGTTTTTGTTTCCAAGGAAACCACTGACATCTATGGAATTTAATGAACATAAAAAAGGAACTATGCCATATAATTTACATCTAAAGATAAATGTGAATAGCTGTCAAAACCATCACACACACACACGCACACACACACACACAGATCATTCAGTAAATTTTTAGCCCTATTTTGCTCCATTTAGTAAAGATATAAATAAGCACATATTTATAGTAACAGAATGACAAAACAAACCAAAAAGCAAATTTAAAAAAACTATTGAAGCATGTTAGGTAAATTAAGAAATAGTTGGAACCAAGTATAAGAGTCAAAGGTTGATCTCCTTCGCAATCAGGAGAAAAAAGGAGAAACTTTTATTTTGTGGTGTAAATAGTTTTCTTCTTCTTTCCTAAACCTCAAATATCTATACCAAATTTTATGACTGTGACTTCACATAATGGTGAAATCTGCACAAAGTCAGGGAAACAGCTTATAATCAGCAATGGGAGACAATAAATAAAGCATTCATTTCAACTCCAGGCCTCATGGATGATTCATTGAAACTACTGTTGTATAACATCCAAATAACAGCTCATTATGAGATTTATATATTGGCATCCAGATTCTATGATGAGCTATTTGAGATTTGACAACCCTTAAATAAATGGCCTAATTTGAATATTAGCAGGAAATGGTCATGATATAAGGAAAATATTTACAGCATATATAAAGGGTATCGTTAGTAAAGTTACTAGTGTGCCAAAGTGAAGTCTCAATAAAAAAAGAAAAGCTAGAAGGAAATTAATCATTTGACCTGAATTCACCATTTGATTCCCTCTATGAAATATTTTTTAGGCATCCAGGATATGCATTCTTCCCTCCTCACTGGTTGCTCCTTCTCAGTTTCTTCCTCTTTTTTAAAAAACGTGGTAAAACATACACAATATATAATTTACCATTTTTAAGTGTACAGTTCAGTGGCATTAAGTAGATACACACTGTTGTACAACCATCACCACCATCCATCTCTAGAACTTTCTCATCTTCTCAAACTAAAACTCTGTACCCACTAAACAGTAACTCCCTATTTTCTCCTCCCCCAGCCCCAGCAACCACCATGCAACTTTCTATCTCTATGGATTTGACTTTCAATAGCTACCAGCACACCTCATTTTATTGCACTTTGCTTTATTGTGCTTTGCAGATATTGTGGGTTTTTTTGTTGTTGTTGTTTGTTTTTACGAATTGAAGGTTTGTGGTATTCCTGAGTCCAGCAAGTCTATTGGTGCCATTTTTACAAAGCATGTGTATGCTTCATGTATCTGTGTCACATTTTGGTAATTCTCAGAATATTTTAATAATTCGTGTATCTGTTATGGTGATCTGTGATCAGTGATCTTTGATATTACCACTGTAATTGTTTTGGAGCATTAGGAACTGCATCTATATAAGATGTTGAATGTAATGAATAAATGTTGTGTGTGTACTGACTGCTCCATTGGCCAACTGTTCCCTTATCTCTCTCCCTCTCCTGGGGCCACCCTTTTCTCCGAGGCACAATATTGAAATTAGGTCAGTTAATAACCTTACAATGGCCTCTATGTGTTCAAATGAAAAGATTCATGCATCTCTCACTTTAAGTCAAAAGCTAGAAATGATTAAGCTGAGTGAGGAAGGCATGTCAAAAGTCAAGATAGGCCAAAAGCTAGGCCACTTGTGCCAAACAGTCAGCCACCCAGTTGTGAATGTAAAGGAAAAGTCCTTGAAGGAAATTAAAATTGCTACTCCAGTGAACACACAAATGATAAGAAAGCAAAGCAAACGTACTGCTGATAGGGAGAAAGTTTGAGCCATCTGGATAGAAGATCAAACCAGCCCCAATGTTCCCTTAAGCCAAAATCTAACCCACAGCAAGGCCCTAACTCTCTTCAGCCCTACGACAACTGAGAGAGGCTAGGAAGCTGCAAAAGAAAAGTATGAAGCTAGCAGTGGTTGGTTCATGAGGTTTAAAGAAAGAAGCCTTCTCCATAACACACAAGTGCAGGGTGAAGCAGGAAGTGCTGATGGAGAAGCTACAGCAAGTTACCCAGATCTAGCTGAGATCAATGATGAAGGTGGCTACACCAAACAACAGGTTTTCAATGTAGACAAAACAGTCTTCTGTTGGAAGATGATGCCATCGAGTACCTTCACATCTTGAGAGAAGTCAATGCCTGCCTGATTTCAAAGCTTCAAAGGACAGGCTGACTCTCTTGTTAGGCACTAAGGCAGTTAGTAACTTTAAGTGGGAGCCAATGCTCATTGACCGTTCTGGAAATCCTAGGGCCCTTAAGAATTATGCTAAATCTATTCCACGTGTGCTCTATAAATAGAACAACAAAGTCTGATAACAGCATATCTGTTTACAGCATGGTATACTAAATACCTTAAGCTTAACTGTTGAGACCTAATGCTGAGAAAAGATTCCTTTCAAAATATTAATGCTCAGTGACAACGCACCTGTTCACTCAAGAGCACTGATGGTAATATACAAGGAGATTAATGTTGTTTTATATCGGCTAACACATCCATTCTGTAGCCCATGGATCAATAAATTTGACTTTCAAATCTTATTATTCAAGAAATACTTTAGGTAAGGCTACACTGCTATAGATAGGGATGTTTCAGACGTATGTGTGCTAAGTAAATTGAAAACCTTAATTCACCATTCTAGATGCCATTAAGAACATTCATGATTCATGGGAGGAGGTCAAAATATCAACATTAAGAGGAGTTTGGAAGAAGCTGTTTCCAATCCTCATGGATGCCTTTACTTCAATGGAGAAAGTCACTGTAGTTGTTGTAGTAATTGCTAGAATACAAGAATTATTATTAGAATCTAAAGATGTGACTGCTTTCCTGCAATCTTATAATAAAACTTGAACGGGGAGGCAGGGCCAAGATGGCCAACTACGAGCAGCAGCCATCAGAGGTTCCATCGAAAAGAACCATAATAGTGTGTGAATCCTCCACCAGCAATCAGGATATCCAGGTTCTCTCATCAGAACTGACTAGGCAGCTGGCATGACCCATGGAGAGTAAGGAAGAGCAGTGTGGTGTGGCAGTCCACCTGAGAGCCACATAGGACAGGGGAGCCCTCACCCCCCAGCCGAGGAAGGCAGTGAGTGAGTGTGCTACCCAGCTGGGGAAACCACGCTTTTTCCACGGAACTGTGCAACCCATGGACTGGAAGATCGCACTCGTGAACCCACACCACTGGGGCCTAGGGTCCCAACCCCAGAGCTGTGCAGATTCTCAACAGCCTCTTAGCTCGAATCTGCTTAAGTCTGCCAAGTTCCCAGGGGAGCGGCCACCAGCACCACAGCTGTGGCTGCCTGCTGTCTAAGCCATTCGAACTCCTTAGAGGAGGGGCAGCAGCCAGCACTGGGACTCATAACTGCCTGTCATGCTAAGCTCCCTGGGTGGGGGAAGGGTGGCATCCATCTCTACAGCTCCAGGCCACGCTTTTCCCCTCCTGGGATCAGGGAGGCTGGGCAGCTTGGTCCCAAGAGATTCCCCCACAGCCCAACACACCAGTTGTGGCTGAATGCAGTCAGAGTGCCTCTTCAGGCCTAACCCTGACTCATCCTGTCTCACTCGGTGGGACCTCCTTGCAGGAACTCCAACTCAGCTAGAGGCTCAGGAAAAGAACCGTGATCTTCCTGGGCCTGAGCCCCAGGGAGAGGGGTGACCGCAGTTTCTGTGGACCAGCAGAGTTAGCTTTTCATCCTGGTAGTTCTGAGGAATCCAGGCAACCCAGAAGAGTGGATTTCCCCCCAGCGAAGCACATCCCCTACACCAAGGGACAGTCAAAAGTGCTTCATTAAATGGATCCTGTTCCCCATGCCACCCAGCTGGGTGAGACCCTCTAACAGGGTTGTCAGATACCCTATATAGGAGCAATCCTATTCGCATCAGGTTGGTGCCCCTTGAGGTCAGAGATGCCAGAAGAAGGAGTAGGCACCCATCTTTGCTGTCCTCCAGCCTTCTTGAGTAACATCTCCTGGTGCGAAAGCAAACCAGATGAATAGGGCCTGAAGTGAACCCCCAGCAAACTGCAGCAGCCCTATAGAAGACGGACCTGACCATTGAAAGAAAAACAAACAAACAGAAAGCGACAACAATAGCATCAACAACAAAAATTCCCCACAAAACCCCATCCAAGGGTCAGCAGCCTCAAAGATCAAAACTAGACAAACTCATAAAGATGAGAAAGAATCAATAAAAAAACACTGAAAACCCAAAATGCCAGAGTGCCTCTTCTTCTCCAAAGGATCTCAATGCCTCTCCAGCAAGGATGCAGAACTGGACAGAGGATGAGATGGATGAATTGACAGAAGCAGGCTTCAGAAGATGGATAATAAAAAACTCCACTGAGCTAAAGGAGCATGTTCTAACCCAATGCAAAGAAGCTAAGAACCTTGATAAAAGGTTAGAGGAGCTGCTAACTAGAAAAGCAGTTTAGAGAGGAACATAGATGACCTGATGGAGCTGAAAGATATAGCACGAGAACTTTGTGAGGCATGCACAAGTATCAATAGCTGAATCAACCAAGTGGAAGAAAGGATATCAGAGTTTGAAGACCACCTTGCTGAAATAAGGCATGCAGACAAGATTAGAGAAAAAAAATGAAAAGGAACAAACAAAGCCTCCACGAAATACAGGACTATGTAAAAAGACTGAACCTACAATTGAATAGAGTACCTGACAGGGACAAGGAGAATGAAAACAAGATGGAAAACACTCTTCAGGACATTATCCAGGGGAACTTCCCCAACCTAGCAAGACAGGCCAACATGCAAATTCAGGAAATACAGAGAACACCGCTAAGATACTCCACAAGAACATCAACCCCAAGACACACAATTTTCAGATTCTCCAAGGTCAAAATGAAGGAAAAAATGTTAAGGGCAGTCAGAGAGAAAGGCCAGGTCACCTACAAAGTGAAGCCCATCAGACCAAGAGCAGACCTCTCAGCAGAAACCCTACAAGCCAGAAGACAGTGGGGGCCAATATTCAACATTCTTAAAGAAAAGACTTTTCAACCCAGAATTTCATATCCAGCCAAACTGAGCTTCATAAACAAAGGAGAAATAAAAGCCTTTCCAGACAAGCAAATACTGAGGGATTTTGTCACCACCAGGCCTGACTTGCAAGAGCTCCTGAAGGAACCACTAAATATGGAAAGGAAAAGCCGGACCAGCCATTGCAAAAACACACCAAAATATAAAGAACAATGACACTATGAAGAAACTGCATCAACTAGTGTGCAAAATAACCAGATAGCATAAAGATGACAGGATCAAATTCCCATGTAACCATACTAACCTTAAATATAAACGGGCTAGATGTTCCAATTAGAAGACACAAACCGGCAAATTGGACAAAGAGTCAAGACACATCAGTATGCTGTATTCAGGAGACCCATCTCACATGCAAAGATACACACAGGCTCAAAATAAAGTGATGGAGGAAAATTTACCAAGCAAATGGGAAGCAAAAAGAAAAAAAAAAAAAGCAGGGGTTGCATTCCTAGTGTCTGACAAAACAGACTTTAAACCAACAAAGACCAAAAAAAAAAAAAAGGGGGGGGCATTACATAATGGTAAAGGGAACAATTCAACAAGAAGAGCTAACTATCCTAAGTATATATGCACCAAGTACAGAAACATCCAGGTTCATAAAACATGTTCTTAGAGACCTGCAAAGAGACTTAGATTCCCACACAATAATAGTAGGAGACTTTAACATCCCACTGTCAATGTTAGACACATCAATGAGACAGAAAATTAACAAGTATATTCAGGACTTGAACTCAGCTCTGGATCAACTGGACCTAACAGACATCTACAGAACTCTCCATCCCAAATCAACAGAATATACATTCTTCTCAGTGCCACATGGCATTTACTCTAAAATCAACTACATAATCGGAAGTAAAACACTCCTCAGCAAATGCAAAAGTACTGAAATCATAACAGTCTCTCAGACCACAGTGCAATCAAATTAGAACTCAGGATTAAGAAACTCACTCAAGGCCAGGAGCAGTGGCTCACGCCTGTAATCCCAGTACTTTGGGAGGCTAAGGCGGGTGGATCATGAGGTCAGGAGATTGAGACCACCCTGGCTAACATGGTGAAACCCCGTCTCTACTAAAAATAAAAAAATTAGCCAGGCATGGTGGCGGGTGCCTGTAGTCCCAGCTACTGGGAGGCTGAGGCAGGATAATGACGTGAATCCAGGAGGCGGAGCTTGCAGTGAACCGAGATTGTACCCCACTGCACTCCAGCCTGGGCGGCAGAGTGAGATTGTGTCTCAAAAAAAAAAAAAAAAGAAAGAAAGAAACTCATGCAAAACCACAGAAATACATGGAAATTGAACAACCTGCTCCTGAATGACGCCTGGGTACATAATGAAATTAAGGCAGAAATCAAGAAGTTACTTGAAACCAACGAGAACAAAAGGACAATATCTCAGAATCTCTGGGACACAGCTAGAGCAGTATTAAGAGGGAAATTTATAGCACTAGGTACCCATATCAGAAAGCTAGAAAGATCTCGAACTGACACCCTAACATCACAATTAAAAGAGTTAGAGAAGCAAGGGCAAACGAATCCAAAAGCTAGCAGAAGACAAGACATAAATAAGATCAGAGCATATCTCAAAATAATAAGAGCTATTTATGACAAAGCCATAGCCAATATCATAGTGAATAGGAAAAAACTGGAAGCATTTGCTTTGCAAAACAGTACAAGACAAGGATGGCCTCTCTCACCACTCCTATTCAACCTAGTATTGGAAGTTCTGACCAGGTCAATCAGGCAAGAGAAAGAAATAAAGGGCATTCAAATAGGAAGAGAGAAGTCAATTTGTCTCAGTCTGCAGGTGACATGATTCTATATTTAGAAAACCACATCATCTCAACCCCAATATTCCTTAAGCTGATAAGCAAGTTTAGCCAAGTCTCAGGATACAAAATCAGTGTGCAAAAATCACAAGCATTCCTTTACACCAACAATAGATAAGCAGAGAGCCAAATCATGAATGAACTCCCATTCACAACTGCTACAAAGAGAATAAAATACCTAGGATAATACAGTTAACAAGGGATGTGAAGGATCTCGTCAAGAACTACAAACCACTACTCAAGGAAATAAGAGAGGACCCAAACAAATGGAAAAAGATTCCATCATCATGGATAGGAAGAACAAATATCATGAAAATGGCCATACTACCCAAAATAATTTATAGATTCAATGCTATTCCCATCAAACTACTATTGACATTCTTCACAAAATTAGAAAAAACTACTCTAAATTTCATATGGAATCAAAGAAGACCTCGTATAGCCAAGACAATCCTGAGCAAAAAGAACAAAGCTGGAGACATCACACTAGCTGACTTCGAACTATACTACAAGGCTACGGTAACCAAAACAGTGTGGTGCTGGTACCAAAACAGACATACAGAACCAATGGAATAGAACAGAGACCTCAGAAATAACGCCACACATCTACCACCACCTGATCTTCAACAAACCTAACAAAAACAAGCAATGGGGAAAGGATCTCCTATTAAATAAATGGTGCTGGGAAAACTGGCTAGCCATATGCAAGAAACTGAAACTGGATTCCTTCCTTCTACCTTATACAAAATTAACTCAAGATGGATTAAAGACTTAAATGTAAAACTCAAAACCATAAAAATCCCTGGAAGAAAACCTAGGCAATACCATGCAGAACATAGATATGTGCAAAGACTTCATGACAAAAATGCCAAAAGCAATTGCAACAAAAGCCAAACTTGACAAATGGCATCTAACTAAACTAAAGAGCTTCTGTACAGCAAAAGAAACTATCATCAGAGTGAACAGGCAACCTACAGAATCAGAGAAAATTTTTGCAATCAACTTATCTGACAAAAGTCTAATATCCAGAATTTACAAGGAACTTAAGAAAAATTTACAAGAAAAAAAAAAAGAAAACAAATACCACCATCAAAAAGTGGGCAAAGGATACGAACAGACACTTCCCCAAAGAAGACATTTATGTGGCCAAGAAACATATGAAAAAAAGCTCAACATCACTGATCATTAGAGAAAGGCAAATCAAAACCACAGTAGGATACCATCTCACGCCAGTCAGAATTGTGATTATTAAAAAGTCAAGAAACAATAGATGCTGGTGAGGCTGTGGAGAAATAGGAATGTGTTTACACTGTTGGTGGGAATGTAAATTAGTTCAACCATTGTGGAAGACAGTATGTTGATTCCTCACGGATCTAGAACCAGAAACACCATTTGACCCAGCAGTTCCATTACTAGGTATATACCCAAGGGTATATAAGTCATTCTACTATAAAGATACATACACACATATGTTTATTACAGCACTATTTACTATATCAAAGTCATGGAACCAACCCAAACACCCATCAATGATAGACTGGATAAAGAAAATGTGGTATACACAAACTATGGAATACTATGCAGCCATAAAAGGTAATGAGATAATGTCTTTTGCAGGGACATGGATGAAACTGGAAGCCATCATCCTCAGCAAACTAACACAGGTACAGAAAACCACACACTGCATGTTCTCACTCATAAGTGGGAGTTGAACAATGAGAACATGTGGACACAGGGAGGGGAATATCACAAAACAGGGCCTGTTGGGGGGTGGGCAGTGAGGGACGGGAACTTACAGGACAAGTCAATAGACGCAGCAAACCACCATGGCACACGTATACCTATGTAACAAACCTGCATGTTCTGCACGGGTATCCAAGAACTTAAAGTAAAATTAAAAACATAAAATAAAATAAGAAATAAACATAAATAAATAAAACTTGAACAGACAAGGAGTTACTTTTATGAATGAGCAAAGAAAGTGGTTTCTTGAAATGGAATCTACTTCTGGTGAAGATGCACTGAACATTGTTGAAATGACAACAAAAGATTTAGAATATTACATAAACTTAGTTGTTAAAACAGAAGCAGGGTTTCAGAGGATTGACTTCAGTTTTGAAAGTAGTTCTACTGTGGGTAAAATATCAAACAGGATTTCATGCTACAGAAAAATCTTTCATGCAATGATGAGTCAGTTGATGTTGCAAACTTCATTGTTGTCTTATTTTAAGAAATTGTCACCACTACCCTAATCTTCAGCAACCACTACCCTGAACGGCCAACAGCCATTGATATCGAGGCAAGACCCTCTGTGACTTGCTGAAGACTCAGATGATCATTAGCATGTTTTAGCAATATTTTAAATTTAATTTAATTTTAAAATTATGTCTAAAAATAACTGATTTTTAAGACACAAAGCTATTGTACACATAATGGACTACAGTATAGTATAATCATAACTTTTATATGCAGTGGGAAAAAAATTGTGTATTATTTACGTTTTTTCAATATTCAGTGTATTGTGGTGGTCTGGAACCGAATCTGCAATGCTGCTGCAGTATGCCTGTACCTCATATAGGAATAGAGTCATACTCTATTTGTCCTTTTATGTCTGGCTTATTTCACTCAGCATAATGTCTTCAAGGTTCCTTCAGGTTGTAGCATGTGTCAAAATTTTATTCTGTTTTAGGGCTAAACAATATTCCACTGTAAGTGTATGCAACATTTTGTGTAAACACTCATCCATTGATGGACACAAGTGTCTGTTCAAGTTCCTGCCTTCTATGCTTTTAGGTATATTCCATTCTCAGTCTCTTTTGCTGTTTCCTCCAAGTCTCCTCAAAGTCTAAATGCTGGCAATCCCATGTCTCAGATTTCCAACCTCTTTCTTTTACACCTATATTCCTTAAGAGACCTCACCCAGGCTTTGAGCCTCAAATGCCCACATTTATATCTCCAGGGCCAACACCTTCCCTGAGCTTCAGACTTGTGTCTAACTGTCCTGACATTATCAAGTAAAATTCTAGCAGGCATCTAAACATTTAAATATCCAAAACCAAATTCTGGGTTTTTTTCTGTTTAAATATGCTCTTCCTTCCTTCTTATCTGAGTACATGGCAACCCAATTCTCCCAATTTTCTGGGCCCAAACACTAATAGTTGTTCTAGAATCTTTTCTTTTGCTCATACTTCACATCCAATACATTACCAAACCCTGTGTCTCTATCTTAAAACATATTCAGATTCTGTCATTTTGTTCACCACCTCTCCAGCTACCACCTCAGGCAAAAGTCACCATCATCACCTCAGGATATCTGCAGCAGCCATTTCATTGGTCTGCTCGCTTCTTCTTTTCTCTTTTGTAGTTTACTCCCAACAGCTACCAGTGGAACTTTCAGAAGCTCAGATCTTGTCACTTCTTTGCTCAGAACTTTCAGATGCCTTCCCTCTTCCATCAGAAGAAAAGCCCAAGCCATTTTCGTGGCCTACAAGGTCTGAACTCTACTGTAGCCACATTGGCCTTCTTCTATTCCTGAAACATGCTTTGCTCTTGCTGTATTCCCGGCAAAGAGGAATGCTCTCCCTCTCTAAATTCATGTCTCTACTCATATAACTGCATCCTATCAAGAGACCTTTCTCCACTATGGCTCTGTAAAGCAGCAGACGCCTTCCCAGCACTCATTGTCTCAGATCCCCGATCCAGCTTTATGCTTCTCACTGAGACTTATGTTTCCCCTATCCCATGAGGTGCTAGAACCTGCTGATAGGTCTACTGGCCATGGTGTGTATTGCTTTCCAACTCTTCATTCAATGACATCAGGTTGATAGCTTGAAGTTTGCCTCCATGGAAATAGTTACTTGAAGGAAGTCAGCCAACACAGCAAATCAGGGATTTCTTTTCTTTTTTCCTTTTCCTTTTTCTTTCTTTCTTTCTTTCTTTTTTTTTTTTTTTTGAAACAAAGTCTCGCTCTGTCGCCCAGGCTGGAGTGCAGTGGTGTGATCTTGGCTCACTGCAAGCTCTGCCTCCTAGGTTCACGCCATTCTTCTGCCTCAGCCTCCCGAGTAGCTGGGACTACAGGTGCCCGCCACCACGCCTGGCTAATTTTTTGTATTTTTAATAGAGACAGGGTTTTACTGTGTTGGCCAGGATGGTCTCGATCTCCTGACCTCATGATCCGCCCGCCTCGGCCTCCCAAAGTGCTGGGATTACAAGTGTGAGCCACCATGCCCGGCAGATTTCTTTTTTTAAGACCTAGTTTAAAACTACCACCACTTCCTCACTCTTAAATAAAATGCTATATGATGGCATAGCTGTTTGTCTTTTTGTTCATTGCTGTTTTCCAGCGCCTGTAACAGTACCTGGCAGAAACAGTCACTCAATGACTTCTGTCTAATCAATAAAGAATGAAGTAAAAAAGCTATCATGTTTATGTAGAGATTAGGAAAGAAGGCCTAATCAATTTTTAAAATTTGATTTTACTCTAATCTACCTTATGTGATTCTGATGACACTACATACCACCTAGAATTTAATTGTGGCCTAGATAATTACAAAGAATCTACATTAAAATTAACGTTACATATCTGACATAACTGCCCTTTACTAATAGAATAAACTAGTTGTCAGATCAGCATGACAAGCAGTTTATTTTGTATAACTATAAAAATATTTTTCAATGACATTGCTGCATGCATTCTTGAGAGCTGGAAGTTGGCAGCACACAGTTTTCATGTACCAAAGTTGGGAGAGTCTCTGTGACCGTGAGGTCACTCCCTGTGGTGTCCAAAAGCAATCCTAGAATGCTTTTGAAAAGCCACACATAAAGAAGCTTGACACACGTGTTTAATCCTTTTTGTTGGCATAGCACCTTACCTTGGCTAGGGTGTGACCTTTTTTTTTTTTTTTTTTTTTTTTTTTTGGTTCACTTGGTTTGTATGACGAAGGTAAGAAGTTTCAGGTTATGTAAACTTACTCAACATTAGTTTTCGAATCTGTAAGGTGGAAAGCCATGGGTGTTTAACTTCTCAATTTAAAAGCTGGAATCAAGGGCTAATGGAACTTACATACCTAAAACCACGTATCCCATGCCCCATTTCATAGATGAGGAAGTAGAGGTGCCGGCAGACAGCACAACTTCCTTACGCCTGTTAATGGCAAAGCTGGCACTTGAACCCACATCTCCACTTTCCCCACTTTTCCATACCCCTAAGCACTCAATACATGCTGAGAATCATGAGGATGAAGAAATGATCTTGTTCAGCATCACTTTTAAAACTTCTCCGATATATATTGCCCACAGTAAAAATTACACTTTATGCTGTGACTCAGAACATACAGTCACAGACATGAAAAAAGTTTCACAAAACCACTTGGTCTGTACAAGACAAGTTTATTTTCCAGTCTCATCCAGTTTATTTTATGAAAGCTGCACATGAGCCACTGAATGGATCCGATGGGTCAGGCACTGCTAATAGATCAGAGGCCGCAGTGATAAACACTCTTTTTAAAAGCAAAGATCTTTTTGAAGTGACGATCCAGAAAGTACATGTATAAGCACAGACAAGATATATATATACCACAGCATCTTGCCCTTACGTGTGCTTCACAAAACCAGGGAGGGCGGGAAGGAGGGAGAGAGAGAGCAAGAAAAAAAGTAAGCACCTTTTAGATTTCAAAGGATACTGTGTTTCTTTTCTTTTGGTTATTACATTTGGATAAAGATCTCCCAAGTTCTCTCTAATGTGAAATTTTAAAACTGGCAACTCGAACAAAGGTTATATACCGAAAAGAAGATCTGGAATTGCATGTATTGTGTTGGCTGTTGACATTTAAATTCATAAACAGGGTAACACATGGAAGCTTTTCCATTTCCTATAAATGTTATTTCAAATTACAGCAGGCACAAAACACAGTTCATTTTCAACCAGATCTTGAACTTTTATGTAATGAGATTCTGTAAAAAACAAAAATAATATGAATATAGACATAAATATTTGTGGGGTGCCTGGGTATTTTGATAAATATCTGCTTCACAAATGTTCTTCCTTCCTTTATGGTCTATGAGCCCCCGCAGAAAGTCTTGCACTCAGTCTGTCCTTTTGTTACACTGCCTTTCCGTCCTAAGTTTCCAAGCTTTCTTCACTTTATCCTGATATCTTTATACTTTTAATATTTTAAGTCCTGCTGCTGCTTTTGTTCTAACCAACTCAATGGTCTAGTTTTCCTCTTGCAGGCCACACACCTTCTGCTACATGGTAGTTATACTGTAATCATGATGCAATTCTCTGATGGGAAGCTAGTCTCTCTTTGGGGCCACCCCATATGACATTGTTAGGTGGGGAGGCCAGGAGCTGCCAATGGTGGTGTGCAGAGGGTAGTATCCAAGGGGAAACCGAAGATGGAAAAGGACCCGGTATTAGTCCATTCTCACACTGCTATAAAGAACTTCCCGAGATGGTAGTTTATGAAACAAAGAAGTTTAACTGACTCACAGTTTTGTATGGCTGAGGAGGCCTCAGGAAACTTACAGTCATGGTGGAGGACGACGGGGAGGCAGGCACCTTCTTCACAAGGAAGCAGGAGAGAGAGTGAACTCAGGAGGAACTACCAAACACTTATAAAACCATCAGATCTCGTGAGAACTCACTCACTATCACGAGAACAGCATAGGAACTGCCCCCCATGATTCAATTACCTTCACCTGGACTCTTCCTCGACACATGGGAATGATGGGAATTTACAATTCAAGATGAGATTTTGGGTGGGGACACAGCCAAGCCATATCAGAACCCCTTCCAGAACCTTGGATGGCATACTGATGAAGAAAAAGAGGCACCTAGTCCTTGGTGACATTAACTGAGCAGTGGAATGATACTTTACCTGAACCTGGCAATTCCACTAAAATTTTCAATACATTCCAGTCATTTTCAATAAATTATATTTTTATTTATCCAATTTGAGCTGAGGTTTTCTCTGGAAATTTGAAGATTTTAAACTGATAGTAATAGCAACTTCTTTCTTGCCTGTCAATCCACAACTTCCTTTGAGATAAGCCCCTCCTCTGATTCCTCTTGCTGACATAAACTTTTCCAAATTAAGTGACTGAAATGAAAAGTGGCATTCTACAATTCTGACTTGAATTTTTTAGTGATAACAAAAACAACAATGTTACTACCAACAACATTTGCTAATATTTAATAAGTACTTATTATACACCAATAGTAAGTTAAGGCAGTGGTGCTCAAATTTTGCTGCAAATTTGTTTTTCAAATCCGTCATGCCCACACCACACCTGTATCAATTTGATTCTTATGGTACCAGCATTTCTGGAGGTGGAAAACACACATCAGCATTTTTGAAAGTTTCCCAAGTCATTCCATGAGCAGTTAAATTTGAGAACTCCTGTGCTAAAGGTTTCCTAATGAATTATTTCATTTAATCCTTATAGCAACCATTTCAAGCACTTATTATTATCATTATCATCACCATTTAGCCAACGAGGAAGAAGTTGGAGTCTCAGGAAAGCTACACAGGTAATATTTAATAGGACCAGGCTTTGAAAATATTAAAGGAGAGTGAGGTTCTTGAACATCAGCAAGGAATAGGAGGGGAAAAAAGGAAGCCAGGAGCATAGGTAATCTGAAGAGAAAGCAATCAGTCCCTCCAAGAAAGAGTTGATGGAGAAAATCTGTCAAAGTCAGAGTATTCTGAGTGTTAAAAATCCATCCTCACAAGAAGCATTTTAGGATCTAACAGTGGTTTATCAGCTGAGCACAGTACAGGCGCTACTTCTGTTCATTTGTCACTGTTTAGTAGACATTTATCAAACTACATCCATAAACGAAACACTTAACTGATAAGCAAGCTGTGTACTGCAATAAAAGAGACAGATCCAAGCCTGAAAGAAACCCTCCATGTGGCAGCAGAATTCACTTTGACTCCCAATGCCTGGAGACAAAGGGGGCTCTGATGCAGTGTCGGCAACTGTCTTTAACTAATATCGATATTGAAATTGCAAGTTAGGCCAATAAACTTAGGTTCAAAGACAAATTTCATAGCTACATTATCAATATAGTTCTTGGAGCTAACAGGCTTATATGAAATTTGGCTGAAATGTTGTTGGTGGAAGAAGAAAAAATATTCTTTCCTATATTAAAAACTGTGAGCAATTTTGAATCATCAACAAAGCATTAATTATGGTAAGTCTGATACAAAACTGAGAGGCTAAACTATTGAAATTCCATGTTACTAAGGAGATAAATGTAAATAACAGACTAGTTGCATATGAAACACTTATAGAAGCCTTCCTGAATACAGTTCTAATTTTTCTTTCTAAAAATCTTTGTGTTTTACATTTTACCATAGATCATTTTAACCCTTTCAGCAAAAAATAAAATAAAATAAAAAAGCATAGCAGCTGTGTGTTTGCTGTGTCTTAGAATTTGCTGGCACCTACTGCCTTTTTATGCCTCTGAAGAATAATTATTCCAGGTGATTTTTTGTCTTGCATCTCCAAAGCAACAGATCATTTTAATGTCAGAGAAAGAATTTTGACTTTTAAAAGATAAAACAAAAGTTGTGGGAAGACACTCAAATAGAAAATAGCTGGTTTTATATCAATTATGGAAAGAGGCATTGAGCTCCTAAATGGCAACTGTACTTCTGTGTCTGCCAATACCCTCTCTGCCAGAAATGAAGTATGTAAAGTACTAAATTTTAAATAAAATGAAGAATAGTTTTAACTTTGACGGCAAGTCAACATATCCTGCTACTATATCCTACCAGATCATCTAAGCTTAAAAAAATTATGTTCTTCATCCAATATTTAAAAAGAATCTTCAAAAAATAGACTGAAAACACTTCTTTGAATATGCCTTCAGTTAAGATTTTCAAACCAAAACAAATGACACTGCACACAATTCATCCCAAAGTATGCTGATCTTTACTAGTAACATTTGCAGAATTAAGACCATACACCTTTTGGCATGGTGGATGGAATCATTTCAGTTGCAGAGCATTTCAATACGGGAGTTCTATTCATCATGTCTAATGGTTAGTTCCCATATGTTTACGAGGTTCAAAGATTTTTTCAAATAATTTCAAGTACTTTGTAATCATTTAGAATTACCCAGTAACCTGGACATTGTTGTTGTTGTTGTTCTTTCAAACAAAGGCAAAATTAGAGGACACAAAGCAAACCCCTTTTGTTCAAGAGCCCACATATTTGTTCATTGTTTCTATCGTTTAATAAAAGTGAAAGTGTTTAGGGCATACTGGCTATTGTGTTTTACAACATCTACAACATGGAAACTTTTAATTGGGGCAATTAATTGATATGGTCACACAGCTAAACAATCAAGGCAGCATCTGGTGCATGCACAACACTCAGCCTCCTACCTTGGGAGCTTTGGCGTGTCTCCCACATCTGGCATCTTTGACAAGGCTGAGATCCAGTAGCTCCGTCTCCTGGAAGGCAAAAACGTGAAATCATTAAGCAACCACACAGATCTTTCCCCTTTGTTTTATGTTATTGACATCACTTAAAAAATTATCTTGAGACTTGCATGAAGACTTCTCTGCAGTTGGGATATTTCTTTCCTCTTACATCACTTCTCAATTGAATTAGAATGGAAACAAAAAGACAGCTAACTGCTAACTGCTCAGTTATACATTTTGAAAGCAAAAAGTGTGTGGTTATGTCCCCAGTCTATCCTAAAAGCCATTCCTAAATCATGATGAATCAGGTCTTCTTGTTCTTCCTTTTGAATATAATCCTGGGAGTCACTGAGCATAGGTGAGGGTATGAGGGTATGTCGGTAGAGAGAAGGATTAGGGAGGAGGATGGAGTGAGATGCTCCCATTGGCTCACATACATACCCAGCTTATCTGGCCAAGGCAGAGATACGAATCTGCCTCCCACAGCCACCAGCCTTTTGCACACATACCTCATGCCCTGATCTTTTCACTTAATCATTACCCATCATTGAACACCTGTAATACACAAGTTACTCTAGGGAATAAGGTGTACAAGATATGATTGCTTTCCTGGATGGACCTGTCATCAAATAGGAGTGTAAAGAAGTGTGTATGCGTAAGACGGGGGGAATGTGTTAATGACAATTTTAAAGTCAACTACCATGATTGGGGGGCAGCAAAGACAACACTTTTTTTTTTTTCCTAGGAGCTCAGAGAAAAGTTTATGAGAAATCATTAAGCTTGGAAAAAAGAAGTAGGGAGGGGGTTCCTCCCAGTTGGAGGGGAACATATGAGCAAATGCCTAGATGAGAAAGGCCCAGAGGTTTTGGCTGAACCTTGAGGTATTCGTGGCCTTTAGACACTTAGAGACAGAGAACATTACAGGGAAAGGAGGTAGGGGGAAGGATAGAGAAGCATCCAGGAGTGAAGAACACTCTGCAAAGGTGCAGGCACAGTGGTGTTGTAGAAGGATGGAAGCGGATTCACATGGGAGGACATTCAGTATTCCATTTGGCTAGAGCATAGAACATGGGACAAGAAGTCATGGGAGATGACACCAGAAAGGAATATGGGCCAAAGAATGGAAACCCTGAATGTCTGGTTAAGGCAACTGAGCCATGAGGTTTGTGACACACACAGGTTGCTGCATTAGACAGTGGACTCTACCACCAGCCAGGTAGGACTGTGGTGCAGTGAGCAGTTGTCTTAAAGTGACTCCAGATGTCCTAACTATGATTCCTGGGCAATGAGCAAGTTGGATGGAGCATCGAGTCCCCTTCTCCCAGCAGGAGGCACTGCGTCCTAATTCAGTTGCCAATAGAACCTCTGGATAGGAGGGGCTCTAAAGTCTTAAAGGCCAAGCTCCCTAAGAACCAGCACCTTTTGTTCTTAGGCAGCTCCTTCAAACAGCTGCTGCCAGTTCCAAATGTCTGGTGTAAACTGACCTGATTATTTTTCTGCACCTAAAATTGCCTTGTAATAAGGGCCAAATAAAAGGTGAAGTCTCACCCCTCGAATGCAAACCCACACAGCAGGTCCAACAGAGCACCTGATACACCTCTCTGTGGGATGAAGGGTGGACAGGAAACAGTGGGCCTCTGCTCTTGCTCACGCTGACCTTTAAGTTTCCTTTTCCCCATTTTAGAGGGTTCCTTAGCCCATTTCATACTATGTCTGACCCTGTGGAAATCCTCCCAAACCCCCGGGGTGTGACACAGGTGGCAACCCAGCAAGGAACTTGCAGGTCAGAGTGACTGATGCCACAGTTCCCCGAAGGCCACACCATCCACAATATTGGAGGTTACCTTATGAGTATTAGAAAACAATGGTCTCAACCATGTTCAATGCTTCACTTAGGACGCAAATGCACATTATAGAACGCTCTCTGAAGGAACGGTGGAAAAGCCAGACATGAGTAAGTTAAGCATATGCCCAAGTTTCTTCATCTCTACAGCAATGACCACCAAAATATTTGCTGGAAGAGGAGAAACAGTAAGGGAACCAAGCTTGAAGAAGTTTAATCTAGAAGACGGAAAATAATTGGAGATCTGAGAGATGAAAGACGAGAGACAAAATGAAGGTAAGTAACTGGAAGAAAGAGGAGAGAGATGGCAGTGGAGGAACTGACTGAAGGAAAGAGGGAAGTCATAAAACACGCTGCAGTTTCCACTTTTCCTACACTGAGACTTAGAAGTTTGGGCAAATTGATAGTGCATTCTGGAGAGGTTGGTTTGAGGGCTTCATACAAGTGGAAATGCCAGTAATTAATTCACTGGAGCATTATTTATTGAATGCCTACAATGTATCAGGTATATGCCAGTACTGAGAAACTAGAACATACGAAGATAAGATCCCAGTTTCGATGAGCTCATACAAACAAGCCAAATACTATACGCTAAAGGAAATATTTCAAAGTGCCCTACAGACATGGGCTACAGAGAGTTATGGCACGATTTCAGCCAGTACACAAGGATGAGACAGAGTTTGCCAGCCTTATAACATGTGATTGGGGTGGGAGGGTGGGTGGTGGTTTCAGAGAGAGGAAATTGCGGGTAGAAAATCACAGAAGCAGCAATTGTGTGCAGAAAACTACAACTTACTTAGGATATGTCACAAAGGTATATGGAGCATTAGCAACAATCACTTTGGGATTTAGTAGTCATTACATGGGTGTTCTCTTAATAATTATTTATAAAACACTAACATTTATGTTTGATGTAATTTTCCATATATATTGCATGATGTTTTACATCTATGTAGGATAAAAATCTCTCTCATACACACAGTATGTTTACCTGATTAACAGTAATCTTTTCTTTTCTTTTCTTTTCTTTTTTTTTTTGAGAGACAGGGTATCACTTCATCACCCAGGCTAAAGTACAGTGGTGCAATCTCAACTCACCGCAACTTCCAGCTCCCAGGTTCAAGGGATTCTCGTGCCTCTGTCCTCGAGGAGTTGAAATTACAGGCACGCACCACAATACTCAGCTATTTTTTGTGTTTTTAGTAGATACAGCATTTTGCTATGTTGGCCAGGCTGGTCTCGAACTCCAGACCTCAAGTGATCCACCTGCCTTGGGCTCCCAAAGTGCTGGGATTGCAAGCATGAGCCACTGTGCCCGGCCTGTAATATTTTCTATTTAAGGAAATTCCTCCCAATTGAAGAAACAATAGACTTAAACATAACTTGTTTGATTATATACACGAAGCCCAAATTGAATTAACAAAGAACTAGATCTTAGCAGGCATCATTACATAGACTTTTGCATTACAGATAATGAACTCTGTATCCCACTTCCAGGATTCATTCCCCAAGCCACGGAAGGGTAGTTAACACCAACTGTGTGCATGAAAACCACCACAGGGCACTATCATCGAGGGTAATGTGGCATGGGGAAGACCCAGGTGGAAAAGCTGTCCATGAACTCATTTGGTTAGAAAGCAATGATTAAAATAGTGTCTCCCACTTCTATTAACATGCCACAGCCACCCCTCTGGAGTTTAACTGCATCCCTTTCTCTCTGCCACTAAAAAGAAAATGAGGAACCCAATGCATGACCACAAAAGTGTTTCTTGTATCATTAAAACTTTTTCTAGGTTAATTTTCTTGTGACAATAGTTTTAACAACGCACTCTCATTACAATAAAGCAGTGAAATGGTCCCTTTCTACCCTTCCTCAGTTCAAGAGTTTCTGTTTTCCAGCTTTGTGGAATTCATTATTTCTTTACTCGTTTCTTTGAGAGAGAGAGATTACAGGGTATATATGCAGAAAACTTGGGTTTGAGTGAGGACCTTAAAATTAATTATTCATGTATTTAGTCAATAACTTTACCATACTGAGCATCAATTTTGTCATCTATTAAATGGGTATGAGCATACCTTCCACATCAGTGGCTCTCCAACTGTAGCCTGCATTATAGTTGCCTGAAAGGCTTATTAAAATACAGATTTGCTCTGTGTCACTTGTCAGAGTTTCTGGTTCCATGAGTCTGGGGCAGGCCTGAGAATCTGCATCTCAAATAAACCTACAGGTGATGCTGATGTTGCTGGTCCAATGACCACACTTTGAGAAGCACTAATGATATACTCACATTGTTATAAGGCCTTTCATGTGAACATCATTGATAAAGCAATACAATACTTATGTTAATATGAAGAATCTATAACTATCATTTCTTTATATCAGGAACTGTCAAACAAAAATATTACATTTACTGAATGTAAAAGTGTGCCTAGTGGGGAGATTTAGCTGAAGAAAAAACTATTGAATGACAAATGCCATTGACTGCTATTTTAATAATTTCTCTTTAGGATTAAATGCTATTCTATCCAAGCAAATGTCCTAGATGTTCAGAAACTCAAGCAACCACTGAAATTGTTTTATCACAGATGTTTTACTATAGAACATTTGCATTATACTTTATAACATTAGATACATCTTTAGAAAACTGGAAAAAAGAAATTTAAATTTGTTCTCTCTAACCTTTAAGTCCATCCAACAGTGAGAAAGGAATTAAGTGCCTAAAGTCACATAACCTACCTGAATCATTAAAGGAGGAATACACTAAAAGAACCGTTTATTTCCAAGGCCATTAATGACACCCTGCAAAGCTTGGAGATCATACTCTCAGGACCTCAGATGCATCCACTGATGCATTGATGGATATGCCCTCTCTTTTTGTCAGCATGGATAAAAATGAATTAACAGCATGGACAGAAGTGAATTAACAGTAATATTACAATAATATTGTAACTGTCTATTGACATGGGGTTTCACCACTTGGTGTGAATCCCTCGACAAAAGACCTTGGGCTTTTATCTCCATTTGTACAGTGTTTAACATGAAGTTCAGCACAGAGGCTGTGTATTTCATCCTGGTTTGTGAATGAATGACACCCTGCTGAAGATGTTAATTATCAAACTCAGGAAGAAATACCGAATTTAAAACTCAACTCTTTCCAGAATCCCAGTTTCTGTGCATTGTTACTCAGTGTGGTAAAGTTACTGACTGAATACATGAATAATTAATTTTAGGGTCTTCACTCAAACCCAAGTTTTCTGCACATATACCCTGTGACCTCTCTCTCAAAGAAAGGAGTAAAGAAATAATGAATTGCACAAAGGCTGGAAAATAGACACTCTTAAACAAACTGAGGTATTGGGTATTTAATAAAATACTAAAAACCCATTATTACTAATTAATGGGTTTTGGGTATTTAACAAAAATATTTTGAATGAGTGATGAGGAAACAGGCAAGCTAAGGGAAGACTAAATTGTCTTTGTTGTTTATTATTTAGCAGAGAGATTTCAATTCATCAGCCACAAACATACTGTGTGGTAGATGAGACATGAAATCCACTTCAAACTCAGGAGGACATACAATTTAAAACTCAACTCTTTCCAGAATCCTAATGTCTGTACATTGTTACTGAGTTCCGTTACACACCCAATATAATAATGTGCTTCAGGTTCATACTGTATATAATCAGAGCAGCAATTATAGTCATAAACATTTCACAGAGAAGATATTAATGGCTGGGTATGTGCATTGTGATTATGTATACCTCCACATATGTGTGTGGTATAGTCATTAAGTTGGTCTATTTTGATTTACCAAAAGTCGCATACATTAATATATTTTAATGACTGCCAAACCTCCTTAAAATGCACTTAAAAAAAAAAAAGATTTTAGAGTATTTTAATGAAGGGTTTTAATTTAACAAGAAGCAGATGGACTTAGACTCAATTATTTGTTCTTTAACTTTATTCTACTTCTGAGGGGGTGAAAAATCTGTGCAGTGTACCTCTCAAAGAAATCCCTGCACCATCTGCCACCTGGTCTCTCTTTTCCTTTGTTCCCTAGGCATGATTTTCATCTTTATTTCCACAACTTTCAATGGAGACCCACAGTAAGAAACACCAATAGAAATGAGATGTACAGGCCATCAATAAGAACTAAGGCAGAGAAAAGAGAAAGATGACACATCTGACTTTCTTTATTTAAACACACTTAGATTTAATACAGTGCAGATTTCATAGAAGTAGGAAGCAGAAAATGTAAGTTCTTCCCCCAAATTATCACTTGTTATCAATGTAGTATTAAACAAGTTGCTATAGATGCTCATGCATGTCTTGTATCCTCATCTGTCAAACACAGGTGCAGATGCCAGCAATATCTTCCTCGTTCGGCTGCTGCTAAACCAACTGAAATACTAAACTAAGATCTCCATTTAGCAAGGAGGGAGTACCAAATATATAGAAATTCTTATGCTTGCAAGATTTCCCATTCTAAGTGAAAGGGAAAAGATCCTAGCAGAAAAGTTAAAAGTTGTTAGGTAAAGCATCTAGAAGAAACACAAGGAATGCAAATAAACACAGGGAAAAAAAAAAAGATCTGAAAACCTGGGACGCTATAGCTATTTCAAAAAACGTAAAACCTAAGTAATAGATAAAACTTCTAGAGAAACTAATTTTCATTTTTATGTGTTACAGGTAAATGAAAAATAGGATCAACATTTGAAATGGGAAAAGCAATGAGGATGTTCATGTGTTAGAGGTTGTATTATAACTGTCAATTGACATGGGGTTTCACCACTTTGTGTGAATCCCTCGACAAAAAGACCTTGGACTTTTATCCCCATTTGTATAGTGTTTGACATAAAGTTCAGCACAGAGGCTGTATTTCATCCTGGTTTGTGAATGAATGACACCCTGCTGAAGATGTTAGGTATTTCAGACTTTGGCCCTAACAGGAACACAGTACGTAAAATACAAGTCAGACTCATCTTTACCCAGAAAACCAACAAGATGCTTTATTTTTGCAAGCAACCTAGGAACATTGAAAGTTCGTTAATACAGCAGTTGGAATTACCTTCCTTGCCCTCATGTTCTCATAAATATCATAGCATAAATGGGGGAAAAAGTGGGTGATCCAATGCCTGCGGATGTTATCAGTTCTATTCTTCAGTCTGTATGTTATCCCTGGCCCTACTTCCAAAGTCTTTGGCCCAATGTTATTGGCAAGTATATGAATGCAGCAGATAATGTGGAAGATAACTTTTCATTTTTAATTCATTTCCTTGCTTCCTTCATTGTTCCATTGCCTGTCCTAGGGAGATAAGGAATCCACCAACGTCTGGAGTTCATGCATTCTTCCAGGAGCCAAGGTCAGTATACAGGAAGATACTGAACCAAACAAACCCAGACAATCTCTCTTAATGCACTTTTTAATCTAAAGAGTCTGCTCAGTACAAATAAAATAAAACCTGAGAAATTACTGTGGATGAGATTAAAGGTTCCTACACTAAAGGTAGCAAAGTCAAATAATATCCTTAATAATAACAGCAATAATAATTACATCTATTTATAATAGAGAACCAACATGTCAAGAATTGTAAAACAAAATTTGTATGCATTATCTCACTGGTCCTTGTAATAATACTGTCACATAAGTATCATATTTCTCTGTTTTGCAGATGAGAGAACTAACTGATATAGCTATGACTACGATTGACTACTGTTGGTCAATTGAACAATTTTCTCACAAAACTCTACATTTTTGCCTATCTTTGGTGGGCAGAACTCTGAAGATGGGCACCCTCATTCGGGTCTCCTGGTTTCCACGCCTTTGTGTAATCCCCTCCCTCTGAGTGTGAGAGGGACCTGCAACTTTCTTCTAACCAATAAAATATGGCAAAGGTGCTGGGCTATCACTCCCACCATTATGTTATGGAATACAGCAAGAGCGAATGGATTTTGCAAGTGTCATTAAGGTTCCTAATCAGACAACATAAAGTTAGCCAAAAGAGATATATCTTGGGTGGGCCTTTCAAAAGAGGGCTTAGAAGCGAGAGTACTTGAAGCAGCAGAGACAGTAATCTGCTGGCTGTGCTGTGTACTGACTATGGAAAAGAAGACCTCCAGGAGATAAGAGCATCAGTTCTACCACCACAAGGAACTGAATTCTGGCAACAACCTAAATGAGTTTGCAAGAGGAACTCGAGCTCCAGGTGAGAACACAGCCCAGGAGACAACTTGATTTCAGCCTTGGGAGATCCTAAACCGGTGAGACCCTCACCCACTGAAACTGTGAGATAATAAATATTTGTTGTTGTAAGCCATTAAGTTGTGGTAGTTTGTTATGAAGCAATAGATAACTAATACACTAACCCCATTGTTTCCAAGTTCTAATGCACTTAATTAAAAAGGAATGTAAATGAATTTACATATCTTGGCACTCCACCCACCCTGCATAAAAATGACTGCAATGCTGTCACCATTACTGAATATGCCCAAACAGAAACAATTACTATAACAGAATCGCAGACTTTGGGAATGGAAAGAGAACACAGATGAGGAAACTAAGTCCCAGAGAAAATATGTTAATTGCCCAGGATCATTGACCCTATGTACATAATAGAAAAAATAATCCACATATCCCCAAACTTACTTTTTTCTAAAAATGTTTGATATTGATAAGGTAGCAGGAGTATTGTGTAACATAAATGAAAGAAAACCACTTAAGTCTTTTTTCATGTATAAGAAAAAATATCATGATAAATAAATATAACATTAGTTTTCAGAGGCTGTGTCTGCACAAGGCAATGTGAAATATATCAGCAGATATGCAGTTAATTTATTCCTTGCAGATTGCCAGGTGAGATAGTTTGGCTGCTGGCTGTGCAATAGCCAAATATTCTCATTCTTACTTCCTTCTTCAGCAACCTTAGAAATTCTTATACACTCATCTAAGAGTGTATAAGAAATATAAATGTATACTTATACATCTAAGAGTGTATAAGAGTGTATAAGAAATATAAAACATTTCTAAAGTTGAAAGTTAAATTCAGCTAAACATGAAATTGTATGTATAGCACCAAGACTTTATTAAGACATAAAATGAATAAAACTTAATTGTAACAGTATTCATGGTATAGTTGCATGCATCTATGACTCTGACGGAAAAAACTGCCACACTTTCTTCCAGATTCTAGGAAACATTATATTTGGAGATATATTTTAGTAATTTCTTTCAAATGATGAATGAAAAACAGGTGAGATTTAAGATGATACTAACTGCCTTCATTTTAACAAGATGTCAACTTATTAGGTTGACATTAAAAAACTGAGAAAAAGTTTCATAATCACCATAGATAATCTATATATGTTCAAAGATGAATTTCAGAAATATATTGGCTCTTTATAGCAATGTGTTTTATTTTTCTAGTTCTTATATATTACCAGGCATCTCACAGAGGAATTCTCCACATCTTTATGGATGAAGACCTTTGCATTAGTTCAGAACTCAGAGTTTTAAAAAAATCGCAACTATGATGATAAAGATGGCATTGTTACAATTTTCTGTTACTGCCTGTGATAAGCTAAATTCCTCATTTCGGACTAATCAGATTAACCAGAAACAGCATCCATCATTTTGCAAATAGTGTCATAAGTGCTAAAAACTATCTTCCTGAATATTTTGAGTGAGCATAGAATCTGATTTTCATAAAAGGTCTTTTGATAAGAAATATGGAAATGATATAGATTCATCAGGCAAACAAGCTGTTTCCATTTGAAAACTCCAGATGACATAAATGTAGCCAGATTTTCCCTTTGAATCATCTAAAATGTTATCTCTGGTTTACACCTATTTTACTGTGGCTGAACAGTCAGCCAAGCTTTCTATCTGGCAGTGCAAACTACTCCCTCAATCTTACCTTAATAAAATATTTGAACTCATCACTTATCTGCTTATAGGACTTAAATGCTTTCATTTCTCCACACCAGTGGTTCTCCAAGTGTGGTCCTTTGACCTATGGCATCATCACTTGGGAACAAGTGAAAAATGCAAATTCTCTGGTCCAACCCTAGACCTACTGAACTAGAACCTCTGGGGTGGCCAAACAATCTGTGCTGGGTGATTCACCTCCCGGTGATTCAAATGCAATCTGAAGTTTGAGAATCTCTATCCTAGATATTAAATGAAGACAATGGTGGCCCACAGAGACGGCTAATTAGGTCTAGAATGGGTAGGGCATTCTGACACTCGGACAGGTTTCCTACATCCAGTTATAAAGTAGCTGCATCAGAATCCTAAGAGCAATGAGAAAACTGCTAATAAAACTGAGAAGTCTTCTTCAGACTACTATGCTTATCAATAGCTCTAATATCACTGTAGAATAAAGCAGCCATTTCCACGTTGGGCCCTAGAGGACAGACTGTCAAGGAGAGGTTCTAAAAATGCTTGGTTGAATTCCACATGTTTTGATGCAGCCCTGTGCATTATACATTTGAGAGTGCAACCAACGTATTTTGTTTTCTCTCTCATCACACAGTATGGCATATCTGGTGATTTCCATATTTTCTGAAGTATAGATAGATGGCATTTATCCTTGCTTTACCTTAGTAGCTGATTGGTTATATCCACCTGGATAGTCTCATTTTTGCCAGTTTTTTATTCCAAAATATATCACAATTTTTTCTGCCAAAGGTTTGCATTTTGATGACCTTTTCGTCTCATAAAACATGGTGAATATGTAATGAGTTAATCTATTTTCCAAAATGAGATATTTTAGGTTGACACGTGTGTAATAATATGCCTTTTTCCCCCTCCCTTTCAAAGAAGATTTGCTACTTAAGATTGCTTTTGGCTTTCTGGCAGGACAGACGGAATCCAATTGAATCTTTTCTGATGCTGATTTGTGGGGGTAGGGGCTGGATATGTCTAAAAGGGAACATCATGCTTAATGAATTCTCCTGAGAAGAACATTCACTGAGTCAATCAATAAATCAGCCCCAAGGTTTTGCCTAAGTGCTGTAAATTTTACCAAAAGCAAACTCTCCTTTTTATTCAACTGTTGATCAATCTCAACACTAATGTAAGTACACAAAATGAAGCTAGCTGTTCATATTAAGAACTATGAATGATTGAAAAAAATCAATCTAGAGCCATTTTCCAATTACTCAGGAAGTTTGCCTAAAGCTCCTGTGGGAACCTGTATTGATACTAACCTGGTTCCCTGCCGGGCTCCTTGACTGGCTAGACACCCATCCTCCAGTGTCTATCAGCTTTATTCCTAACAAGTGACACTTGAAGCCTTTGACTACCTTTGGCTTCTTGGAGTCACTTCACTCAGATGTGCAGAGAACAGGAAGTGCCTGGGATGCTAGGTCTCCCCAGAGAGCTGATAGTTCATGCCTGACAGATGCAGGAAAAGCAACTCCAGGTGTCATTTGTGCTCTGGAGCTTTCAGTAGCTCAGGTTGAGGCTGGCACTTCACCTGAAAGCTCACCCTTACTTAACACTTCTCCATCCATGTCTTGCTTCCTCCACTCTCTTACTGATGTCTCCTGGAAGCAGCCTCCTTAATAAATCACCTGTATACAACCCCTTGCATCTTGGTCTGTTCAGAGAACAGGATCCAAATAGCTATCATTTGCAAATAATCAACTTATAAAATAATGTTAAACTTGAAATTTATTCTGAATCACATATTACTATTTTTAAACTCATATTTTTATATTAATCACTTTTTTGGCTTTAGATATATTTCTGTATGTGTTTGGAATGTTTAAAAATTTTCCTTGAAAATAGTTTTCATCATTATACCCACTAAATATGAGCATTCATCAAGACTAGGGGTTCTCAGTCACAATACACCACATTTATCTTATGTCATCTTAATCAGGTTTTAAAATATATTGGGTACTTCTGGGAAAACATATGCATAAATACCCTGTAATCTAACATGCAAATGGTTTTCCCAAAAGCTTTTTCTCATCATCATGTGAGAGACAGTGCCTGATTTTAAAAAATAAATATTCCTTACTAAAAATAAATAAGTAAATCTATAAAAAACATCAGTTTACCTAATCTCCAAACCAGAGTTTATTTTTGTCATACCCATAGCTAAAAAGAAATATGTTTATATTCACTTTATTTTACTTTCTTCTTTGTAAAGGTTTATTATATTTTCTACCCCCTAGTCTGACTTTCCTTGCATTAAAATAAAATAAAAATCTATCTATAACAGAATATATAAAGCTCTACTCCAAAGTTGAATAAACATAATTCATTTTATCATTTCATCAAAACTTTACTTAAAAATGAATAAGGATAATTTTTTAAAAAGATCTTATGTGAATAACATGTTTTGTAGGAATTTTCACAAACACTATTAATTTAGTATTACTACCTCTTTATGAACAGGGAGGGAGTAAGTAAAAAGTAATCACTGTCAGACCAAAAGTGGGATGGGGACAGATTTTAAAGACAATGATAGGAAGACTGGGAAATGAAATAATTACTGTTCTTGAGAGGAGATCCTACAGGAAGAGGGAAAAGAAAAATAACTTAATCATTAAGGGATCAAACTAGATATTTACTGCAAGGCTAAAATTCAAGGATAAAGCAGGCATCCACATAAAGGTTACCCACCAGAAATCTTGGGATAACTCAGGGATGGCACAGATTTAGAAGAGTGAATATAGCTAATATGGAAATGAGGGAATTTTTATGACCTTTCTGTAAGTTAATTAAACACTGAAATGCTTTAAAGAGGGAGTGTAGGAATTTAAGTTATTAGAGTAAAATGTGGACAGATTTGGAAAGTGGGCAGTGGATTAGTTGCTGTCAAGAGGAAGTTTAAATATATACTCTTGTTGGAATTCTGTAGCTTCTGAACAGAGAGCTAGAGAGTAATATGCCTATATGCTTCCCATCTGCACTCCATAACAATGAGAAAGGAAACAATATTGTGTAAAAACTCTTCAACAAGGCCTTATGTTTACTACTATTGCTGCTTCAGAACAGTAGGTTGAAACAAAATAAAGACAGACAACTAACAGAAGACATCTGTCTTCTTCCAACACATCCTTGACTTGACCTTCACGAGAAACAAGTTAATTTTTTTTTTTTTTTGAGATGGAGTCTCGCTCTGTCGCCCAGGCTGGAGTGCAGTGGCCGGATCTCAGCTCACTGCAAGCTCCGCCTCCCGGGTTTACGCCATTCTCCTGCCTCAGCCTCCTGAGTAGCTGGGACTTCAGGCGCCCGCCACCTCGCCTGGCTAGTTTTTTTTCTTTATTTTTGTATTTTTAGTAGAGACGGGGTTTCACTGGGTTAGCCAGGATGGTCTCGATCTCCTGACTTCGTGATCCGCCCGTCTCGGCCTCCCAAAGTGCTGGGATTACAGGCTTGAGCCACCGCGCCCGGCCGAAACAAGTTAATTCTTAAATTTACTCCCTTCATTAAAAAGGCCGAAGGTGGAAGCACAGTGCAGTTTATTGCAATAAATTTGTGAGAATCATAGAATCTTTAAAAATGTTAAAGGATGAGAAATAGGAAATGAGTAGATAAGAAGGGACAGCATTAAAGCAAGAGAATGTTAGTGCAAGTGGCAGAGAATCCAAACATATTGCATACAATTGCACCCTGAAGATAAAGTATATGCATGAAACAGGTTATTGGGATAATGCAAAAAATAAAAGCGAAAACATTTAAGAGGGACTTTTTCCTATTATGCTCTATATTTTTCTGTTATATATCAAAAAATACTTCTAAAGAGAAAGGAAGGCAGGAACAAAGGGAGAGAAGGAGGAAGGAAGCAAGATGGGGCAGGGCAGGACAGGCCGGGTGCGGTGGTTCACTCACGCCTATAACCCCAGCACTCGGGGAGGCCAAGGCGGGCGGATCACCTGAGGTCAGGAGTTCAAGACTAGCCTGGCCAACATGGTGAAACTCCATCTGTACAAAAATACAAAAATAATTAGCCGGGCATTTTGGAGGGTGCCTATAATCCCAGCTACTCGGGAGGCTGAGGCGGAAGAATCGCTTGAACCCGGGAGGCAGAGGTTGCAATGAGCCGAGATGGTGCCACTGCACTCCAGAGTGAGACTCCATCCAAAAACAAAAAAGATGGGGCAGGACAAACCACGGGCTGTGCCACCAGGGTAGCTCTGCAAGCTTATGGCCCCGGAGTGCAAGGAAAGCAGGTATGCTAGAGTCAACCCAAAGGCTTGCTGTTCTTGGTCAAAAGTCAGGGTAAGAAGGAGAAATATCCATCAAGATGGAGAAATAACAGTGTAAACTGGAAAAGGGACAAGAGGCAGCGCAGGCTGGCAGGGCCACCTCCCTGGCAGGCCTATCATGAAGGCTTGCTGTTTGATGATGAGGACAGTTGTGAACATTGTCCCCTAAAACTCACTCTGAAGGTGCTCAGAGGTGCACTTGACCTTGAGTTTCTGCACATGCTTAGGCATGAACTTTACCTTGTCAAGGCAGAAGAACACTCTAAGAACAGAGAAGCCATAGAATGCTGCCAGAAAGAAAACCACAAAAGAAAACAGTCCTTGGATGACTTTTCTGAAATATTACATTGGGCGATGAACTAAGAAACATTTGACAGTGCAAGTGTTCTCAAATAAAATTGCTATCAGCAGAATGCAGGGCAGAATTTCTTTGAATCCTTTTCTTCCTTCAAATCCAGACATTCTCTTTTTTTCTTTCTTTCTTTTTTTTCCTTTTTTATTTTATAAAGACAAGGTCTCACTATGTTGCTCAGGCTGATCTTGAACTCCTGGGCTCAAGGGATCCTCCTACCTCGGCCCCCCAAAGTGTTGGGATTACAGGTGTAAGCCACCACACCCAGCCAACATTCTTATTTTTATGCTTCCTTTGTAAATATAGTGGAGAAAAAAATAATCACTGTATTAGGATTTTTCACCAAGGGCAAGATAGTCACATGAAATAGTCATTAGCTTCTTTAGTTGCTTGAATATTACCTCCCTTGTCTGTGAGGCATCTTTTTGCTTAAGATCATTTCCTCAAAGAAACATATTATTGATTAATATCTTTGTTCACCTTTCGAAGTTGGGTCCTACATGCTGATTCCAGGTAGCCCCAGACTTCCAAAAAAGAACCCACTGTGACTTTTATTCATTCATTCCATAATTTGTAATGTTATGATAAAACACTTTATCCTCTGGAGTTTAGAAAAACTGAATTTCATTGTCTTTTTTGAAGCTTCAATATTGACCAGGGTCACTATTCCTGGGTGTATATTTTTTCTAAATAAATAACTCATAAATCCTTAACATAGGATTTGAGCACCCAAGAAGATAGATCACTTTTTCATTATTGCACAATATATTTCTTCTTGCTCAGATGAAAGTAAAACCTAAAAATAAATCTTCCTCCAAATTACTTCCTCTGTATTAAGAAAGTAAATATCCAGAAACTTTTTTTGAAAATCCACTTAGCTCAGGCCCTGAACTCATATTTAATGCTTTTCCTTAAAGTCTTCCATAATTTTCATATTTTCCTTAATATCTTTGCAATATATTCTCTGTATACCCTTAGCCTAACCAATGCTATCCCTCTAATAACTCATATGTCTCCTTATAGGCCCCATCATAAAAACCTACCGTGTTTCACAACCTAGCTTATTTGGGTTTTCAATTTCAAGTCAGATAAATCACATTTGCTCTATGTGGGTCAGTCAAAATTAAGTACAGAAGACTCTACGTACCAAAATTGGTGCTATTCTGCCGTATGATTATGAAATTAAATTAACCTGAGTCTTAAGCACTGTATGTCTTTCGGCATTATTTTTTTTAAAACATAAAAGCTGGGACACATCAAGTAGTCCAACCTCAGAGAAACTGCGTAGATTTGATACCTTCCTCCTTACATTCTTTGGCATTGTTTTATAGAAAAATCAGTGGTTTTCAAAGTATGATCCCTGGACCAGCAGCATCACATCATCTGGTTACTTGCTAGAAACACAAATCCCTGGCCCACATCCCAGACTTTCTGAACCGAAAACTCCAGGGGTTGGGACCAAGGAATCTGTGTTATAACAAATACTACAGGTGATTCTGAAATACTTTTAAGTTTGAGAACCACTGGGATGCACACTTAGAGATTGGTAACATTTATCTTGTGGATATACCAGGGTTTCTTCTTAATAAGTCCCTTACTTATAAACACTCAGGTTTACTTTAAAGCATGCAGAAGAAGCATGTTATCCTATTTAAATAATTGATGTTTATGATGATCAGATGTTATTTTTGAACAAAGTATATAACTAAAAGTTGTTACACTGGAAAAGAGAGAGAGAATATCAGCACAAATACAAAGAAAAAAATTCTAGACACTGTGGAGTCTCACTTTATACCATATCTATTCTGCAGGTCTATTTTTAAAGTAAAGAAGAAAAATACAGTATGATGAGATTTTGTTGCATTAAAAATCATTTAATGCTGAGACTCTAGTGATTTCGTTAATATCACTTTAATCGTTATAAGCATTCCCGAATGCTTTATAAATACTTTTTGTTGGAATTATTATTAAACCATTTAAGGTGCATAGAAAGCTGAGGGTTAAATGCCCCCATTATACTTGGTGACTACTGCAGGAGTCCTTACTATAATGGTGCTACTCTTCTCCCCATACAGGTGAGTGGGTTTGCACAGTTCAGCATTACTGGGCTCGCACAGAGCTTAAGGCAGAGGTTGTTCATTCACCACCAAACTTTGCACTTTGCCTTACACAGTTCAAAGAATTACAGGGAAATTGCTGCCTGAATACAGTCACATTTCACATCACCCTTTGCTTGCATTTAAGGAGGGTCTGCATTTAAGGAGGGTCATTCCATTCTCACAAATGGAATGCGAACGCGAATGGAAGAGATGAGGGTCATTTCAGGTATTTTTCTTTCTCCTGTGTCCTTTTTACAGAGGACAGAGAGACCCTACAGGATATTGGAGCTGTTAGATTGGACACAGACTAAGTCCCCAAATCATCAGGTAGAAGAAAATCACCTTTATATCAAAAACACCCACACTAAGCTTCTAAGTAAATGAGGAATACTTTTTAGCATGTTAAGCCATTGAAACTCTGGTATTTATTTTTTATTGTACCTATGATACTCCAATTAATATAGGGCTTATATGACCTTTTCTTTCTTTCTTTCTTTTTTTAAGACAAATATCACTCTCTCTGATCATAAAAAGTCACAAGCACATGGGATATTAGAAAAGGAAAAAGAATGTTATAAGCAAAGAACCTGTTTTATCCCCATTTTATAGATGGTAAAACTGAGATCTCTACATGTTAAGTAATTTGACAGCACATAGTTAATGAGTTGTACAACTAGGGTTCTATTTCACGACTGTAGTCTCTAATACCCCAGATACATCAACACATTTAAACCACTTCTCCGACTTGGTAGACAGAATCCCATGAATTTATAGCAAGCGTTCTCCAATACAAGCAGGATCAGCTAAGTTCATTTAAACGTTACAGCCTTACTGAAAAAAATTCTGCTATATTCCTATGTCTATGGAATTTTCACTATTACTAAATTCAAGTCATTGACAGAAAACTATGATCTCAAATGTTAGTTCTATAGTGAGAAATAACAGTATTAGCATATAATGCTGTTGTGAGGGTTTAAATAATATATAAAATAAACAGAGTTCAATGTCAGTCCATTAATATAACATTTGGTTAACCCAACTCTCCTCCTCCCAGAGGGCCAGTATTTGGGGCCAAAGTGTATCAGAGCCTCCATTTTTGTTCTGTTTTTCCACATTCAATACAGAATTTAATTTACTAATAAACAAAAAGTTTTGTTCTGTATTTCTTGCCTTGTGTTGTAGGGTTTTTGGAAAAGGGTGTGTACAATTTAAAAATTACGAAGTAAAGAGAAAACCGTGAGTACTAATTTGTTCTCTGTGATTTCTAAATAGGTGTTTTCTTTCCTGGTGTTCTAGTAATGGGAGTGTTTTGCCCTGTGAATCTTACGCAGCTCTCCTTCCTATCCCACTGCTTTCTTGTTGGTCTACTTTTAAGTTTTGTTTTTAGTCCTTCTGATGTTTCTCTTCGCTAATTTTCTGTGTCTGAGTTTTTTTTCTTGAAATACTTGTTTTACTTTGATAAAATATACATGATACAAATTACCATTTTAATCATTTTTAAGTGTACAACTCAGTGACATTAGGTACATTCACTTTGTTGTGTAACCATCACCACCATAAATCTCAGGAACCTTTTACATCTTCTCAAATAGAAATTCTGTACACATTAAGCAATAACTCTCCATTCTCCAACCTTCACTTCCAGCCCCTGGCCACCATGATTATGTGTTTAGTTTTGGTCTTTTTATTTTTTTTTGTAATAGCCTTTTATTCTAGAATAATTTTAGATTTACAGAAACTTTGTACAGAGAATTTCCATGTATGTCACAGGTAGTTCTCCCTATGGTTAATATCTTACATTAGTATGATACATTTGATATAACTAATATACCAATATTAATACTTTAATATTAACTAAGGCCCATACTTCATTTATATTCCTTAGTTTTGACCTACTGTCCTTTGCCAAGAGCCCATCCACGACACCATACTGCATTGAGTCCTCCTGTCATCTTAGGGTCTCTCTTTGGCTTTTCTTGCTTTTGATGACCTCAACAGTTTTGAGGAGTACCAGTCAGGCATTTCCTAGAATAGCCCTTAATATGGGTACAGGATGCTTTTCTCAAGATTAGGCTGAAATTGTGGGTTTTGGGAGAAAGACCACAGAGGTAAAATGTCATTTTTATCACATCATGTCAAAGGTACCTACTATCAACATGACTTAATACTGATGAGATTATCCTTGGTCCGCTGACTGAGGCAGTGTTTGTCAGTTTCTGCACCACACAGTTACTCTTTATCCCCTCTTTCCATATTGTGCTTTTTTTTTGAAGGAAGTTGCTATGTGAATCCCACACTTAAGAGAAGGAAGTAATGCTCCGCCTCCTTGAGGGGATATTATCTACAAAGTTATTTGGTATCCTATATGGGAGAATTGTATATTCTTCCCAATTATTTATTCATTCAGTGACTGATTTCTAATTATGTGGCCTTTGGATACTTATTTTATACTTTGAGTTTACGATCTAATATTACATCTTTATTTTGTTGCTTAAATTGTTCCAGCTTTGACCAATGAGAGGTCTTTTAGTTGAGTCCATATGTTCCCACTGACAAACTTTCTTGCTTCCAGGCATTGTTAGATGCTCCAGCCTCATCTTGTAAATTCTGTTCTCCAGCTCTAGAATCAGCCATTTCTCCAAGAGCCCTAGTTTCTTTTATTGAAGAACGGCATTAGAAACCAAGTTCAGGGGGCTGGTTATGCTCATTGATACAGAAGTGTTATTGTTTCTAGGTCCTTTTCAAGAACCCAGTTTGGAAATATAGGTGTGCATACAAACCCATGTATATGCACACATATCTATAACTTTCTATATTCATCCATCTGTACGTGTATTAAGCTAAAAATGAGTTCACACTGATGTCACAATTCTGGCCTATGTCTACATGGATCATTCTAGCCCCCTTCCTTTGCTCTGTAACTACCTGCTCCAACAGTAAGAAACCTTTCTGTTGTTAACAACCGTTCTTTTTGCTTTTAGTTTCACAGATTCCATTCATTTCCAGTTAGTTCAGTTAGCAACTTTCTCCCTTATTGCTTTCAGTAAGGTTGTTTTATATATTTATAAAATAGATATTATTTGTCACAATCTGCTTTCCATCCTGGGATTCTCTTGACGTTCTAAATAATCTTCTAATATTTGAATATATTAAAGTTCATTTTCGTGCTTCAAAATTCTATAGATTTTTATAAATGCATAGTACATTTGTACATTTAAAAGTACACAGTATATTAATAAATACATAGTACATGCATAGTTCTTATAGAACTAAACATACTCTTACAACATGATCTAGCAATTGTGCTCCTATGTATTTACCTAACAGATTTGAATAGTTATGTCACACAAAAACCTGCATGCATTATTTATAGAAGTTTTATTCCTAATAACCCAAAACTGGAAGCCACCAAGATACCCTTAAATAGGTGGACAAACTGTGATATATATAATGGAATATTATTCAGTGATAAAAAGAAATTAGCTTTCAAACCATGCAAAGACATGAATGAACCTTAAATGCATAATGCTAAGTGATATAAGTCATTCTGAAAATGCTGCATCTTGTATGATTCCATTTATGTAATATTCTGAAAAAGACAATGCCATAGAGATGGTTATCAGATTAGTGATTGCTAGCAGTTGTAGAGGAGATTGAAAAGGTGAAGCACAGTGAATCTTTATAGGATAGGGAAATTCTTTTGTATGGTACTGTAATGGTAGGTACTATGCATGTACTATGTATTTATTAATATACTGTGTACTTTTAAATGTACAAATGTACTATGCATTTATAAAAATCTATAGAATTTTGAAGCACGAAAATGAACTTTAATATATTCAAATATTAGAAGATTATTTAGAACGTCAAGGGAATCCCAGGATGGAAAGCAGATTGTGACAAATAATATCTATTTTATAAATATATAAAACAACCTTACTGAAAGCAATAAGGGAGAAAGTTGCTAACTGAACTAACTGGAAATGAATGGAATCTGTGAAACTAAAAGCAAAAAGAACGGTTGTTAACAACAGAAAGGTTTCTTACTGTTGGAGCAGGTAGTTACAGAGCAAAGGAAGGGGGCTAGAATGATCCATGTAGACATAGGCCAGAATTGTGACATCAGTGTGAACTCATTTTTAGCTTAATACACGTACAGATGGATGAATATAGAAAGTTATAGATATGTGTGCATATACATGGGTTTGTATGCACACCTATATTTCCAAACTGGGTTCTTGAAAAGGACCTAGAAACAATAACACTTCTGTATCAATGAGCATAACCAGCCCCCTGAACTTGGTTTCTAATGCCGTTCTTCAATAAAAGAAACTAGGGCTCTTGGAGAAATGGCTGATTCTAGAGCTGGAGAACAGAATTTACAAGATGAGGCTGGAGCATCTAACAATGCCTGGAAGCAAGAAAGTTTGTCAGTGGGAACATATGGACTCAACTAAAAGACCTCTCATTGGTCAAAGCTGGAACAATTTAAGCAACAAAATAAAGATGTAATATTAGATTGTAAACTCAAAGTATAAAATAAGTATCCAAAGGCCACATAATTAGAAATCAGTCACTGAATGAATAAATAATTGGGAAGAATATACAATTCTCCCATATAGGATACCAAATAATTTTTGTAGATAATATCCCCTCAAGGAGGCGGAGCATTACTACCTTCTCTTAAGTGTGGGATTCACATAGCAACTTCCTTCAAAAAAAAGCACAATATGGAAAGAGGGGATAAAGAGTAACTGTGTGGTGCAGAAACTGACAAACACTGCCTCAGTCAGCGGACCAAGGATAATCTCATCAGTATTAAGTCATGTTGATAGTAGGTACCTTTGACATGATGTGATAAAAATGACATTTTACCTCTGTGGTCTTTCTCCCAAAACCCACAATTTCAGCCTAATCTTGAGAAAAGCATCCTGTACCCATATTAAGGGCTATTCTAGGAAATGCCTGACTGGTACTCCTCAAAACTGTTGAGGTCATCAAAAGCAAGAAAAGCCAAAGAGAGACCCTAAGATGACAGGAGGACTCAATGCAGTATGGTGTCGTGGATGGGCTCTTGGCACAGGAAAAGGACAGTAGGTCAAAACTAAGGAATATAAATGAAGTATGGGCCTTAGTTAATATTAAAGTATTAATATTGGTATATTAGTTATATCAAATGTATCATACTAATGTAAGATATTAACCATAGGGAGAACTACCTGTGACATACATGGAAATTCTCTGTACAAAGTTTCTGTAAATCTAAAATTATTCTAGAATAAAAGGCTATTACAAAAAAAAATAAAAAGACCAAAACTAAACACATAATCATGGTGGTCAGGGGCTGGAAGTGAAGGTTGGAGAATGGAGAGTTATTGCTTAATGTGTACAGAATTTCTATTTGAGAAGAGGTAAAAGGTTCCTGAGATTTATGGTGGTGATGGTTACACAACAAAGTGAATGTACCTAATGTCACTGAGTTGTACACTTAAAAATGATTAAAATGGTAATTTGTATCATGTATATTTTATGAAATAAGACATACTGTTGCTGTGTATCCTTGCCAACACTTGGTATCATCAATTTTTAAAATTTTAGCTATCTTGATAGTGTGTAGTGTATTTCATTGGGGTTTTAAATTGCATTTCTTTTATGAAAAATGATGTTGAGCATCTTTTCAGATGTATATTTGCTATGTTTGTATGTCTTCTTTGATGAGATATCTGTGCATAGGTTTTGCCAAATTTTAATTTACATTATTTATTTTCTTCTTGTCAGGTTTTAAGGGTTCTCTGTATATTTAGAATACTATTCTTTTATCACAATGTGATTTCCAAATACTTTTTCCCACTCTATGTCTTTTCCTTTCGTTCTTTTAATACTGTCTTCTGCATAGCAAAAGTTTTAAATTTAAGCAAAGTGTATTTTATCAAAATTTTCTTTCATGGATTATGCTTTTGCTGTTGTATCTAAAAACTCATTCACAAATCCAAGATTGTACAAAATTTATCCTATTTTTCTACTAGAAGTTTAATTGGTTTGCATTTTACATATATGTCTATGACTCATTTGGAATTATTTTTTTGTAAAGTATGAACTCTAAGTTCATATTTTTGCATATGGACACCCAATTGCTCCAGCACTATTTGTTGAAAAGACTATCCTTTCTTTACTGAATTATTCTTGCAACTTTGTAAAAAAGTCAGTTTACTATACTTACCTGGGTCTATTTGGGGACTTGCTGTTATTTTCCATTGATCTATGTATCTAACTTGCCAACACCATGCTTTCTTGATTATTGTTGCTTTATAATAATTATTAAATCATGTGAGTTCTCTAACTTTGTTCTTCCATTTTAGTATTGTATTGGCTAAACTTAGTTCTTTGCATTACCATATAAATTTTACAACAATTGTATCAACATATAAAAAAAGTTTGCTGGGATTGTGATTGGGATTACATTGAATCTGTAGTTCAATTGGAAAAAAATTAACACCTTTACAATATTAAATCTTTCCATCCATGAACATGAAATATCACCCAATCTCATTCGACTTTCTTTGACTTATTTTATCAGAGTTTTGTAGTATTTCACATACAGTTCCTTGATATATTTTGTCAAATTTACCCCTTAATAGTAATTTCTAAAATTTCAAGTTCTATATTTTTATACTGTTGGTGGTAGTGTAAATTATTTCAACCATTGTGGAAGACAGTGTGGTGATTCCTCAAAGATCTAAAGGCAGAAATACCATTTGACTCAGCAATCCCATTACTGGGTACACACCCAAAGGAATATAAATCATTCTGTTACAAAGATACATGCACACATACATTCATTGCAGCACTATTTACAATGGCAAAGAAACTGAATCAACCCAAATGCCCATCAATGACAGGCTGGATGAAGAAAATGTGGCACATGTACACAATGTAATACTATGCAGCCATAAAAAGGAACAAGATCATGTCCTTTACAGGGACATGGATGGGGATGGAGCCATTATCCTCAGTAAACTAACCCGGGAACAGAAAACTGAACACCACATGTTCTCTCTTATAAGTGGGAGCTGAATGATGAGAACACATGGACACATTGTGGGGCAAACACCACACACTGGGGCTTATCCATGGTGGGGTCAAGGGGAGGGAGAGCATCAGAAAGAATAGCTAATGGATGCTTGGCGTAATACCTAGGTAATGGACTGATCTGTACAGCAAACCACCATAGCACACAATTACCTATGTCGCAAACCTGCACATCCAGTGCATGCACCCCAGCTAAAATAAAAGTTGAAGGGAAAAAAATTTCAAGTTTCAATTGTTCATTTCTGGAACATAGAAAAACAATAGACTTTTCTACATTGATCTTGCAACTTGATTTACTCACTTATTTGTTCCAGAAAGTTTTTTTAAACAGACTCTTTGGTGTCCCTGCATAGAAAATTATGCTATCTGCAAATAAAAACAGCTTTCTTTCTTTCTTTTTTTTTTTTTTTTTTTCATTTGGGTCTTTTTTAATGTACTGGTTCTCTTTCTCTTCAACTGGACCATGTTCAATACTTTTTCCACAGACCATTCCGACCCCTCCATGTCTCCTTCGCAGAGTATTGATCTTCTACCTAGTCTTATAAGACCTGCTTGTCACATTGCTCGATCTTACTCAGTTCCTCTGTAACAACCACCATTCTTACTCCACTATTTTAAATGCCCTAATTTTTCAGTCTTGACTAGCAATGATGCCAGCAAAAATAAACAAACAAAAAATCAAAACAAAACAAAGTGTTTTTGCTTAAGCAAAGTGCTTTGCTTATGTCCTCTGCAGACACAATTACTACACTACAATTATTCAGACAGCTCCTTTGATCACGAAACTGTGAGTGGAAGACAAACTGTAAGGATTCTTCATAGAAGAAATTCAGACACTAACTGTACAGTTTTCCTGAAAACGCTACCTGCGGAACAGTGAGGTCTATCATGGTCACTTATACATTTCATTAAGACCATATAAAACACATGAATGCTAGCAAAAGACCTTTATACTGAATTGTGACTGTAAATATGTCATATTAAGATATCAACTTAAAACTCTTTCATTTTACTGACAATATATTCATTGTGTCCTATTTCGTCTTCTTGTCACGTGTCTAATCTTTCCTTTTAATCTTCACAACCAGGTTCTCTGCCCAAACTCCCATCACTTTCAGTTGTTTCCTCTGAATTCCCAAGGATTTTATTTTCTGTCCACTACTGGTTCTATTGAACTATTACACAATGGGGTTTTTAATATTTTTTTGTTATATGTATATGTGTGTAGTACACGGGTGTATGTATGTAGATATGTATATGTTTATGTGTGTGTATATATATGTGTATGTGTATATGCATGTCTTATTTCATCATTTTGAAGAAAGCCACTTGAGGGCCAAAATTCCATTTTATACTTCTTTGCAATCCGTATTCAATCAATTATGTTTGATTGATTTTGATTTTGTTTTTAAGCAAAGACATTGCTCTAGTTTCAGTATGAACTGGGGAAATAAAACCAACTGCTAAATATGAGTTAAGTATCTTTACTTATAATCATAGTGAATGTGTATGAGTTAGGTTTAAGCTCAGCTATAAGTTTCTAAAAAGGCCAAAATAGCAGCGACTTACACAGGATAGAGACTTACTTCTTTCACATGAAAGAAGCCTGGAGGTAGGAGACCAGGCCACTAGGGCTGCATTACAGAGTTGTTTGAATCTCAGCTTTTTCTCTCTGACAACCTCTCAATCCCCAGTATGCAGCATCTCCCTCATGGTAGAGATGGCTACTCCAACACAATTCATATTGGCTACATTTTCAGCCTGCAGCAAAGAGGGAAGGAAGAAGCAGTCCATGTCCCTACCTTTAAGAAAAGATCCCCAAATTCTCACAGGTTTTTGTTGATACCTCTTGGCCAGAAGTTAGCTCAGAGGCACATCTAGCTGCAAGGGACGCTGGGAAGTATAAGGGGAGAAGAGACATAAGGTCAATTACTCACAAAGTCCCCCTATCTAGAGGAAGTACCTTCCTTCATGTACGTTTGTATCAGCAAAATTTGCATATTCTGTAGTAATCAGGCAAGCGTTTGCTGAAAGACAGTGGAGTCACTGATTAAATAATTCTCCTTCTTTCTGGAATTGTCCTATGACTTGCTTCCTAGACTTTTCCAGAAGGTCATCTTTGCAGTCATGGCTACAAACACCTCTTCCCCAACAGAAACTTGGTGTTTGCAACCATATCTTTCCCCACAATACTCCCAGTCTTTTTCTCCAGTTACATGATTTACCGTCTTACTACCTGGCTTCTTAAGAAGCCAGTCTCTTTTTGTCTTCTAACCACTTGAAGCTAGAACAATCCTGAGATTTCATAGATATTTCCTCATAGAATTCAATTAAAAAATTAACTTAAAAAATTCATCATCTTTATCTTTCCTCTTATCTTTAAGGCCTAAGTCCATTCATTGGTTGTTATACTAACATTATAAATAGCCCTAAAAGAAACAATGAGTATAGCAATATTTTCATGGACAACACCACCTATATTTTTTGACACTTCCAATTCCCCTATTAAGGCTATATTCTCAACTTACCAGCAAATAAATTAAGTATATCTGTCTTACTTAGCTAGATCACCCCACTAATGGAAATTTCCATTACAATGGATCCAAGGAAATACAAAAGAAAGGCACATATGAAATTTATTTTTTAGACACATCACTTAGTTCTAATTGGAGTCTTCGTTCTTTCATTCTTCTGCCTTCTGGTTTGGTTTCAGATCTGCTTATCAGAGTTCATGTTCTTGATTACTTTATTAGTTAGCTAGCACTGTCAGAATAAGGCACCTACCTTTGTAAAGCTCCTTTACAACAAAATATGAAATAGACATTTCAAGACAATGGACTGCATATTTTTCCACTATAAACTCTAGAACTTTAATTATACAAAGTGCTTGCTATGACATTATTGTCTTTTATTCCATAAATAGCACAATACAGAGGTAATTCCCAAGGTAAACCACATTTGTTTCTCTCAATCAGCATATTCTTAATTCTTTTCTGTTTATAGCTTTACACAGGAACCCTCTGGATCTGCTTTGCTGCTTAACATCAAAGCTAAGGCTATCCTGGGAGCATGGGCTATTTATTTCCATAGTTTCTATATTTAGCACTTGGCTTTGTTTGCAGTCATTTCTTCTCCACTCCATAAATGCTTTAAAATCCCAATTTCTCTAGAAAGCCTGTATCCTCATTCTATCTGTCTAGCCAGCTAGCTTTCCACCGAGTTATGCATTTACTTCTTGAGTTATCTTTCAGATGATTCCCATTTTTTTCCTCTTTGATTTCCTTCTGGCGAGGAAGGAAATTGCCTTTTGGAACTCAAGAAGCCTTCCAGAGACATAACTCCTACTATTTGCTGCTCTCTTTGGGATTCCAAAAGCAACTGTTGAATGCAATTTGAGCTCTTGGGACAGGGAGAGGCTTTTCACTCAAAAAGTCAGTGGATTTATTTAATGGCTCATTTAAAAAGTGAACATTACTTTTCTTGCAAGGCAGGTTAAGAGCCCTTGAACAGAATTTTGCTTGTCACTGCCTTGATTAATGTAACAACAACATACAAGATTAAGGCAGTGTGTATTTAACAGTTTAAATTATAACTCATGATTACTTTGAGAAAAGGTACAATGTGAGCTATGTAGACTAAAAAAAAAAAAGAATGTTAGGAAATGGTATAAATTATCTTTATTAAGCTAGGGGTCTTGCTTTGGTGCAAAGCTCCTGCATTTAATTCTCATGACTGATCAAGAACAAGGTCAACATAACATTCTTAAAATGTCAAAAATCATAGTTTTTAAATTACTCAAGCCTTGAAAACAAGGTTTGCTTAATTTTCTTTATTGCATGTAGGCCTTTCATCATGGGTAAATACAAAGGGTTGAGTTGTACAGGCAGGCAAAAACAGAGGGAGAGAAAACACAGAAGGGTGAAATTTGCTAACAGGAAAAGGTTGAAATCAGTTTAGTCAGTTTTGCAGTTTGGGGTGACAATCTAAATACTTTTACTATCTTCACCTTTATAATGTCTGGCAATTATATTCAATAAGTTATTTTCTTTTTAAAAACACAACGGAAGTCTAGGACACTATAAAATGTCTCTTATAATTTCGTATCTTGCCAAGACCTAACATAAAACACAAATATCCTTGACCTCTATTTTATGTGAGGACCATACCAAACCTCACTGGACCCTTCAAAACAGAAACCATGGCATCTTCTCTCTTCTGCCAGTTTAAATGCTTGAAGAGGATGTCATTTTCTAAAAACTGGCCAAAATTGGGTGGAGAGGAAAGAGTGATATCATTAAAAGAATGTAGTTTTCATTTTGCAGATGCCTCTACTCTTCTTTGTGCCTGGATCAGCTTAGGAAGAGAACTGGTTTTTACCTAGCACATCTTCAGGATCCCTAGAGATCAATCGATCTCAACCGGGGGCAGTTTTGCCTCCCATTGCCTCCACCTTGCCCTTTCTCCAGCCCCAGGCATTTGGCAAAGTCTGGGAATATTTTGGATGTCACCCTGGTGGGATGCTGCTGGCATCTAAGGGGCCAAGTGCAGGGGTGCTGCTGAACATCCTACAATGCCCAGGGGAGCACCTGTGACGGCTGGAGGACAGTGCCTGGACCAGAAAGAGGGTCTGGCCAGGCAACTATGATTATTTGCTACTCAAGGCTTTCCATTCCACAGCCCTGAGGAGGAGAACTATGGCTCATTAACATGAACATCATCAAAAATAAACTATTTTTAAACACAAGGCCTGATGAGTTTTCACTCTCTTTTAAGCTTAGGGTCATTCACTGAGAACATCAATGTTCTAAGCCCCTGGCTTGTCCCCTGACTTAAACACTATCAATCAAGGGTACCAATGGGTGAAAACACAAAAGGAAATAAAGAGCAAAAGGAACCTAAGTTGCAAACTGCAGCACATTTCAAATCCTTCAAATGCATCCATGCCAGCACATAAAAGGACCCAGAGCAAACAGCCCAGCTTTTTCCTTTTTCCTACCTTCGTGAAGAGTGAGAGAAGAGCCAACTTTGACAGTTTTGAAGCTTCTTTACTTTAAAAAATTCTGCAAATATGGAGAGTGAGTATGCATTGTACCAAGTATACTAAAACATAATTTCCAGTTGGTTAGAGTAGTTTCCTGCCTTTAATTGCCTCAGGTTATGCTGCATAAAGAAAACAGAGATCATTAAGGGGCAAAAATTCCTTTCAGCATGCCAAATCTGCATCAGTTGTGCTCACTTTCACCAACCCTTATATCCTTTCTTCTTTTAACTGTCCTGAATGTTCAAACATTTGCCTGCGGCAAACACTTCCCTGCTCCCTCATGCACTTTCCTTTGAAAACCAGAAAAAAGTAAAACCGAGAGGAGTTAAAGTCAATCACCTTTGTGAGCCACACCACCTGATTTTCATTGGGCTTAACAAGATTGAGTTTAGGATCTGGGTAGGCCTACATGTATGGGCTTAATCCTGTTGGGGTGAGCACCGGGCGCAGATATACTACAGAGGACATGACTTTTCAGAGGATTGTTGGAGTAGATGGGCTGTAGTACTGGGAAGTGAAGCCGGAAAGGAAGGCTGAAGCCACAAAGGGTGGAACACCATGAGAGGCCTAGAAGAACTTGGGCATGAAATGGGAAAATAATAAAGGATGTGGATGTACACGGATAAAGCCAGCGCACCATGCAATAGAGAAAACAAATTTTAGCTCAGACCCCATAAATAAAGTGACTGTTCCCACCAAAAGAAGAATAAAATGTTCCCTTTTGTACTTGTGTGCAAAGAAGAGGGTGGACTAAGGACACGGTGCCCAGTTGGCACAAACTGCGAGACCAAACAAACCCACAAAATCAATCTCTCGGGTTGGTTAGTAAAGCTGGAAGCTAGCATCTGGCAGTGCATTCTGGAGGCAAGTCAAGCTTCTTTATGGACTGCACTTGGAGTATTTACAGATTCAAAGAAAAAGAATTAGGACCAAGATCCCAATAAGAAAACAAACATCAGCAACAACAAATAATCCTTGCATCTAGCAGCCTGGAAAAGGAATGGCATGGGATCCCACAGAAGACAATTAACAAAAATAGGGCAGAGCAATGTGAAGGTTAGGTCGGAGCAAGACAGAACAGCCTCTCTCTGGCTTGACACTAGCCACTTTCTCAAGACATCGGACATGGAGGTTAACAGTGGATTCCTGATGTCAATGAGTACATCCGCCAATCCTGATGTCCTACAAAGCATGAGGGCTTTGTACTTGGTGTTGTCTTATTATAGGTTACTAACAAGTTTGTACACATCACTCTATAGTATATGTTTATTCATTTTCAACAAATGCTTTTGTGGTCTGCACAAGTTCCTGAAATAAAGAATTCTCTAAATCACTGATAAATACAGGCATGTGAACTGGGAGGGCTGTATCTCATAGTAGCTATTGAAATAACCAGAGGGGCAGGCCTCTGAAAAACCTCTTAGGGCTGCTTATTTCTAACTGTGTGTTACAGCATGCCAAGAAGCCAGAAGCCTGGAAGTATACTAAATCATCCATTGAGAATGGTGAGCAGTTTTTTAAACATGTACAAAGTAATTATTTTTAGAATTTTAAAGGATAATTCTGGTGACAGTGAAATAATGAAATAGAGGTGACAGAGAGAAGTCACAGGCTACTACAATAATCTAGGATGGTGGATCTCAAAGTGGGGTTCCCAGACCAGCAGGAGCATCACCTGAGAACTTGTTAAAGATACAAATTCTGGGGCGCCATCCTAGACCTACTCAGTCAGAATATATTGCCACAGGGCCTAGAAATCCATGTTTTCACATGCCTACAGGGGATTTTGAGGCCTCCTCTGTCTTGGAAAGTGCTGGGCTAGGATCTTGCTATACGATGTGCGATTTGGTGGACCAATGGCACTGTCATCTCCTGGAAGCTGGCTAGAAATGCAGAACCTTGGGCCCCATCCCACACCAGCTGAGCCAGGATCTGTATGTTATCTAGAGCTCCACATGCTTGGTACACCCATTAAGTTTGAAAAGCGAATTAGGAGATGAATAATAAGATCCTAAAAGAGAGAGTCACTGTGGGAATGAGAAGGAGGTGCAGAATGGAGGAATGTTTTGGGCAATTAGTGAACAGCTTCTCTCTCAAATACTTGACTTATAATCTAGTTGTATAAAACTATTCCTTGGATACCTATGTAGATGGGACTTATTGGCCTGTTGGGATTTGAGGGCCCCCAGCATCTACTGTGGGTGAATAATACTTTTCCTTCTGTGGGGCTACATATTGGCCTTTCTACTCATCCTCTTCCAGAAAAATGCAAACATTTCTGAGAGAGGTTTTATATGTAAAGTTATTAGTATAACACTTCCAAGGACTTTTTTTGTCTCTTTCTTTGGGAAGTAACAGGCAGGAGACAAAGGTGCCATGAGGACCCACCAGAGAGGCAGAGATGGGATTTGCTGAGAACAGGTTAGACTTAGTTCAGGGTTTCTAGGCAGACTGGCTCCTGCGCCAGGCTATTCAGGCTTGCCAGCAACAGATCAACAGTTCACAGGAGCACTAACAAGCTGGGAGAGTATGCTCTGGATTCATGTAATGAAGGCAAAGTTCATCCCGGAGACGGAACTGAACAGGTGGGAAACACCTGCTCTCTCTATCTGCAAAATGTGTTACAATCTGCTTTCCCTTGCCAATAATCTACGAAGGCCATGGCTTTAATGATTAAGCGGAAAGTCAAAGGAAAGGAAATACAGACCAGTGCGTCCTCCTTATTTTGATTTAATGAGGATCTAGTTTCAGTTCATCTCAGATTATGAATTCATTAACGAGTAAACTGAGATACATTTTGTTTACAAACTTCAAGTTTTAGAAATTTATAGTCTTACTCTAAGACTTACCTAAGACCCATAATGCAGTTCATCATCATTTATGACTGCTTTGCACACTCAATGCAAAATGAGATGAATTCCTCACTGTGTGTGATCTATTTACTGCTTGAGCCATCACAAAGCCAAACCTTTAAATTCTCAACACTCCAGAGCAAACAAAATGTTAGTTCTCTCCAGGTGGTGCCTTTAAAGATGTTCTGTCTCACCAAATCTCTCTTCATGCCCCCAGAAAGCACGGGGACCGCTTAATTCACTGTCTTTTTCCCGTCAATGATTTATATCACTGATCTTGGCATCAAAATAGATGGGTCTCTGTATTCTTATGATGTTACTTACAGCTTTGGGATCAGGGCAAGTTATCTAGCCTCTCTAAGCCTCAGTTTATACATACAACAAATGAAGATAATAGTTCCTACTTCATAACATTATTTTGAATATTAGATGAGAGCCAATTTAGGACAGGAATTAGCACATAGCAGGTCATTAATGAATGTCAAGGATCATTATTGACAAATGTGCAATTTAATTGTTACAAACTTCCCCAAGAAATGTTAACATCTACATAAATAAATGAGAAGGTCAAATTAATTAGTGCTATTAAAAACATAAAGTAGGTAGAAAGTCAGGTCAAAGGTTGAAGGAAGCTGCTTTGATTAGGATGGCCTGGGACTGGGAAGGCCTCTGCAGAGAGGTTATATCCACGATGAGAAGGAACATCCGCATGAAGATCTGAGAGAAAAGAATTCAGGCAGAAAACACAGCAAATCTGGTGTCCCAGAAGTTAAGAGAAGAGCATCTTTCAAAAAAGAGGTAGGCCCATCAAGCGTATAAAGTTAGCCTAAAGGGCCAAGTTAGATGAAAAGGAATGACAAGATGTTGGACGTTGGCAACTTTTAAGCAGAGTGGAGGGAACAACAGCTATAATGGAGTGTGTTGAGGTAAGACTGGGAGGAGGGGAAGCACAGTGAAGACTCTAAGAATTCTTCCTTTAGAGAAATGAGTGAAGACTCTCTAAGGAGTTTGGCTGTACAGGAGAGCAGCAAAGTCATGGAATGAGTAGTACATGCTGATTTCACATTGGTGATGAGGAAGTGCTAACCAGAGAGGGATAATGTGAGTGAAGGCATGGAGAAGAGAAGCTTTGGGATGTGTATGTGGGAGGGGGGCATGGTGGGACAGGGGAAAGGAGGTTGGTCCACATGTAGGCTTGTGATACCCAAGCATGATTCTGAAGCAAGAGGCAGAGGGATGAGTGTGAAGAGCTGTACTGGTTCATGGGCATCGTGCCTGAAAACTGTAGGGCCAAGGAAGAGCTTGGAACAAAGTGGGCAGCAGGTAGCTGACATTGTTTAGGATAAAACCAATGACCTTTCTGTACCCAGGGCTCATGAAAGGTACCCTAGACTCCATGAGATCACAGGAACATCAGGAGCACAGAATAATAGTGTTTAGGTATTCGGCAGGTGGTAACAATTCATTTTTAAAGGGAAGGTACTCTAGGTGTTAAAACTAGAGTTTAACAATATATTAAAATCCTTGAAAAAGCATAATAGAGGTCTATTTTTAGCATGTAATCCTTAAAATCTAATCCTCATCCTGGGAAAAATGAAACAGGAAATCCAAAGAGCCCCAGTTCAAGCTAGCAGGAGCTTTAAAGTTTGCCATATAAATGGCACTTGTTTCATTATAATTGTCTCAGAGTAACGGTTTGAGGCTGAGCCTTGGAAAGGCAGGGACGTGGGCAGGAATTCCTAGGTCTGTTCGCAGGAGGGTCTTTCACTAGAATTATCAATTAAGGGGAATTAGAGAGTTGGAAAACCAATCATATGTAGGAAGTACAACAGGAGGGGTGGTGCTGGGAGTTAGAGTAGTGTTTACTGAGTACATGCTGTGTGCTGAGCCCTTTATGGGCATGAACGATTGAATTAACTTTGTAAAAGTTATTTATTTATTTATTTTTGTTAAGACACAGGGTCTTACTCTGTTGCCTAGGTTGAAGTACAGTGGTGTGATCACTGCAGTCTTGAACTCCTGACCTCAAGCAGTCCTCCTGTCTTGGCCCCCCAAAGCACTGAGATTACAGGCATGAGCCACAGTGCCTGGCCCCATTAACTTTTTAATATAGCATTCCGATCCCCATTTTATAGACAAGAAAACAGAAACTTGGGGTTGTTAAGTAACTGGCCCAAAGTTACGTATCTTTTAAGAGACAGCTCATGACTGAAGTTTCAGTGATGAGGAACAACCAAAAAAATCACCAACAACAGAAGAGAGTTTTTGTGAAGCTGTATGAATACACATGAACTGGGTGTGAGAGAAAACAGGCAGAGGTGAGGTCAAGGTACAAGAGGGCTGAAAGCCAGTCCCGGAATTAATTCTGTAACACAGCCAGTCTGCATGGTGTAACTCTTAATGGAAGGTTGGCAGGCATCGCTGGGCTGAGGAGCAGTTGTGGGAGTAAACGAGCTGGGCTTGCTGGCAGGGGCAGGATCAATTACCTCTCCAATACACTAACTCTGTAATTCCATTGCCTCCTGTCTCCAGCCTATCATTCTCTCCTACTCGTTCCAGCTCAGTGATATATAAGATTGTGGAAGTGCCCACATGAGGAGCAAGTGACAGCATACCACTGTGATCAAGACCATCTTTGTTCTCTCCCACACTCCTGGTAAGAATATAAAGTGACACAGAACTTCCCAGAAAACTGGAATTTCTAATAAAGCAAAATGGACACCTGCTCCATGACTCAGTAAGTCCCTTCCTAGTTAATTGCCCCAAAGAAATGAAAATATATGCCCATGAGAGACCTGTACAAAATTGTTTATGACAGCTTTACTCATAATAGCTTACAACTGGAAAGAATATAAATGTCCATCAACCATCAACTGGACAATGGATAAACAAATTGTGGTAAAGTCATACAGAGAAATACTTCACAGCAATAAAAAAGAGGAATGCAACATGGAACAACACGGATGAATCTCCAAAAATATTACGTTGCATGAAAGAAGCCAAACACAAAAACACACCATGTGATTCCACCTAGATGAAGGGTAATTATCAGTAAACTAAGCTGGATGATAAGATAATAGTCATCACTGGGTATTTCATGTGCGTGCAGGGGTAGGAGGGAGACGTATTGACTGGAAGAGGGCACAAGAGAATTTTCTGGGACCGTGAAATATTCTATCTTAATCTATGCTGTGTTTATAGAGGTGTATACATTTGTCAAAATTCACTGAGTGATATATTTGAGATTTGTGCATTTTACTCTACATAAATTATATCTTAAAGAAGAACCGTTAATATACAAGATTAAAAACTGTATAAAAAACTTTTCTTTTTCTGACAGCTGGATAAAAAAATACCTCTTCACTGACGACTTTTAAGTTCATCTTTGTTCTATCTCTGCTCCTTATACTTGACCATCACCACTATCACAAGATGGAAAAAGAATCAATGAAACAGAGAATACCCACCAGAGGTGCTCTTCCTCTTTAACAATTATCTTGGTACCAGATCACTTTAATGCTTTCTTCAGGAAAAGGGTATTGATGAAAAGACATTCCTCCCATTAATGTTAACAAAATAATTATAATGTGGGCCTCCACTGGTGGAATATATTCCTACAGAGAAATCAGACATATCTAAGCTTTCCTTATGAATGTGCAGAACTCCTTGAATAATTAACATGTCTCTCACTGTTAAAATCCTGCCCTTTATATTTTTGAAAGTGTGAGAATGTATTACATATTACTAAAATGTAATAAATTAAGGTATTTGGGAAATAGAAACAGACAGCCCCTGCTAATTCCTAGAACTATGAATCACTCTGGAAGTACTGCCACTGCCTTCACATCTCTGACTCCTGGACATCTCTGGCTTCCTGAGAACCACAGTCTTGGTTACAGGCACCTTTCTGGGCATCATTCATCCCTCACTGTTCATCCTCCTCTCCAGCAATGGTCATAATGTGCTGAAATGAGCACATGTCCTTGCCATGGACAACTCTACCACCTTTAGATGCCAGGACCTCGCTCTTACTAATTTGATCAATTCTTTTCATTTTCCTTATAGGAAAACATGTTAAGGAGTGAATACTAAATCTTAAACACACTTAACTTACCAAGAAGATAAGCCTCTTTGGAAAAGAAATCACTTATCTTCACTTATCTCTTAAGAGAGAATGCTTAAAACCCTAGTGTAACTTTGCAAAAGGGTTTTTACATTTCTCCAACCAACAATGAAACCCAGGCATCCTCTACTTTAGCAAGGGTCACCAAATTATCATTATAAATTTACAAAAGTTTCAGATGTATCTTACAAGTACTATTTTAAGGCTTATTTCATGAAATTTAAATAGGACAGTCCAACATTTTCCATATGTCTAAGGCAATTCAACAAAGAAGTTAGAAATTACAAAATGCAGCATGGATGCTCTCAAAGGCTAAATGTCTATTTAAAAGACTAAATTATCAACAAAAATGGTATCCTAATGGTAATAAAATAAAAACCCACATTTTGATTTAAGGTAACATCTTATTTTGCATCATCCTAATGAATTGTTCCAATATGGTTATAACAGTGAGATCCTCAACTCGGAAGTAAGACTGCCTGGGTTCAAGTTCCAATTCTACCATACAAACTGGGTGACTTTAACTAATTATTTAGTTTTCCTATAGCTCACATTCTTTATCAATAAAGTAATGCCTATTCCATAAGTCTACACTTTGGATTAAATAATTTAATGTATATAAACCCCTTAAAGCAATGCCTATCACATAAGCTGTGTTTAATAGGTCTTAGTCATTATTATTTAATTTTTTTTTTTCATTCTTGTTCCTTCTGTTAGCATTACTAGGGGCATAATTTAAATATAATTTTCAAATCACTATGGGAACTGAATTAGACATACAGAAATGATCCTAAAATATGTAAATACATGTTTTTCTAAATAAAGACATAAGCAACCAGTAGAAGAGCTATAATATTTGTTTTGAATGTTAAAAAAGGAAAGATTATAATCATAGTTATCATCACAGTGTTGTAGGCTATACTGGAGAAAAGAGAGAAATAAAAAAGAAAAACATGATGAATACTGGTGAGACAGTAAATGAAACACCTACATAATCAACATTCTTTTCCATAGAGAAGAATAAAGTTAAAATCAAGATGAAAAAAAACTTCAAGTTATATGGAAATTTGGGGTTATTTTATCCTGTCCCAAGACAGGAATCTATTTCTAGCAACCCTAGGGATGTTAAGCTAGACCCCTGTTCCTCAAAGTGTAGTCCTAGGACTACAATCACCTAGTATCTCGTTTGAAATGCAGAATCTCATCCCCAGCCCAGACCTCCTGAATCCGAATCCGCATTTTAACAAGACCCCCAGGAAATGTGCATGAATACTAAATGTGGAGACCTGCTGGCCTATGCTATTGTACTCATGGCAAGCCTGCTACTCATGAGGCAGTCTGTTCCACGGATAATACTATTCCACTGGGAATCCTAGATACTCCCAATTCATAGAATGTCTTTATTATATGAAATCCAAATTTGATTCCCAGTTTAAGGAAAATACATAGGCCATAATCCCATTTTTGTAAAACTATTCTTAAATATATATGTATAATTAAAAATATGTATGTATATAAGTGTAGGTTTAGGTTTACATAGAAAATCTGCTGGGAGGTAACACCTAACTGTTGACACTAGTAACCAATTTTTAAATATGTTGTTTGTATTTCTTTCTGTAACTACCTTTTTACCCTTTAGTTTTCATTCTGTTGACTGCAGTATTCAAGATCAGTTTTAGGAATTCTTCCTCAGAGAGCTAAAAATAGCTTCCTGCATCCCCTTGGACTACTTTTCTCCAGGCTAAAGGCTCCAAATATTCCCATTGGATCCTGCTTCTCTACCACCCTTGCCTCACCCTTCTGAATCCTTCCCTGCTGCGATCAACAGGCCTCTAGAAGCAGCACCAGAAGCCAATTCTCCCTGACCAGCATTACTGTAGGCAGTCAGCTGTTCTCCAGAAGTCCTTTTTTCTTGGCTATATAACTTCTTCATTTAAAAAAGCCATTTTAACAGTCATAGAAAAAAGAAGTTCCTAATCATTTAAAAATGCCATTTTCACAGTCATAGAAAAAAGAAGTTCCTAAGTCACATGAATTACTACAATGCTTTGCTTCTGCAGTGTTACAGATGTACAGGAGATGCCAAGAAGAGCTCTGTATTTGCCTTGTAATGGCATTAATTGCATAGAACTTGATATGCATTCCTGAAGCAGAACAGAATAATTATAATGTGCATCACGCTTGAAGGAAGACATTGCAGGAGCACCAAGCAATCTCCAAAGCAGGAGGAGAGCAACTAAGGGTGGGGACCAGATCTACTCATGTGTATACAGAGACACTCAAGTGTAGCCAACAGGGACAATCATGAAACATGAATTAAGTTCCTAAAGATAAAGTGACAATTCATATAACAATGCAAAACATAAAAATGAAGGACAAGACTTTAATGTGAACTATTTAGGAGGTTGAGGGTTAGAGGGAGGTGTCTAGGACTTCGTGTTAAAATTGTCTTTTTTATGGTTCATCGGCTAAGGCAGTTTAGAATAGAACTTCTCAACAAGTCAGCATGTCATGAATGGTTGTGACGGGTCTGCCTAGATACTGACCCTGTGCCCTGAATGAGTGAGACCTCAGGAGTATAAAGTCCCAGTTTGTCACCTCCAGCACCAAATGGTCTGCATATATATTTTTAGTATGTGTGCTGTGTCGCCAAAAAATTACAAGCACTGGTATAAAAATATTATTTTTCCCATAAACTTCCAGGGCCATTTTGAAAACATTTATTATAGCATTGGAGCAAAGCAAACACATCCCAGGCAATAGGAAAAGACATTTGTAGTTCAAGTATTGATGAGTAGACCTTCATTCAAGTATTGATGAGTAGACCTTCATTCATTAAGACTGAGCATTGCATTAATCTGTGTCAACAGTATTTGGTACAGAAATAGGTATGGTTACAGGAAATTTTATGAAGAGTCTGAAACTCAATGTCTGAACTTTGACTCATTGCCAAGAGCAACTGAGAATGTTCTGCAATGGCATGTTGACCTTGCTTCAAGGAAATAAGCAGCTATGCATGGAAAAGCATGGGGCAGAGGTAGGTCTGGGTCATAGACTAGCCTAGGATATAAAAGAACAAAAGACCACATAGAACCAGAATGACCACAGAAGAAAGAATCTGGACCTGTTTCAGGATAGCAACATTTCTCTATGTCACTGCTGGCAAAAGGTTCACCAATTCCTTGTCAAGAAGCGACTGGAATTAAAACTGGAATTGCATGAATTAGAGCTGAATATTAACTTGAGTGGTTTTTTTTTTTTTTGGAAACCAGTTATTTATTCGACCAATAAAGTAAGAATATATAAAAATATGGGTCAATACATTATGGCACTCAGTAAATTGTTTCTAATTTATTCCACTGTATAGTTTCAAATCTTGTTAACATGTATTTTTGTCACATTTATGAAGTCTGGGGAAGGAAAAGAATATTTATATTGAGTGCCTGTTATTTGCCAGTGATTATAGTAAATGTTTTATGTATATCATTCAATTTAATGCTTATAAATCTGAGGCAGATGATATTATTCCCAGTTACAGGTGAAGGAAGTGAAGCTTACAGGGGCTTATTAACTTGCCTCAAATCATATAGCTGTTAAAAGAAAGATCTAGCTTTAAAGCTAATGTTTTCTTTTCTTTCCTTCCTTCCTTCCTTCCTTCCTTCCTTCCTTCCTTCCTTCCTTCCTTCCTTCCTTCCTTCCTTCCTCTTCCTTCCTTCCTTTTTCTTTTCTTTTCTTTCTTTTCTTTTCGAGTCGGAATTTCACTCCTGTTGCCTAGGCTGGAGTGCTGGAGTACAATGGCGTGATCTTGGCTCATTGCAACCTCCACATCCCGGGTTCAACCAATTATTCTGCCTCAGCCTCCCAAGTAGCTGGGATTACAGGCATGCACCACCATGCCCAGCAAATTTTGTATTTTTAGTAGAGATGGGGTTTCTCCATGTTGGTCAGGATGGTCTTGAACTCCCGACCTCAGGTGATTTGTCTGCCTCCGCTTCCCAAAGTGCTGGGATTACAGGCGTGAGCCACCACACCAGGCCTAAAGCTAATGTTTTCTATTCCACTCAATGTTTATTCCACCACACAATGCTATCTGAGAATCAAAACAGTCTCGTTGTAAAGAGTATGTGCCCTGAATGATGTATCCAGTAAGTAAGACCCAATGCAGAGCAGGGGCCACACAGGGTCTCTACCAGTTGAATTGAATCACGTGTCACAAGAACACAGTGAAGATGCTCACATTTGTGGCTGCAAATATGCTCCTAAGACAGGGTTTTTCAACTTCAGCACTATCAACATTTTGGGCCAGATGCCTTTTAGGTTATAAGAGTATATCCTGTGCATTCTAGAAAGCTGAGTAGTATCCCTGGCCTCTACCCACTAGATGTTAGTAGCAACCTCTCATAAATTGTGACCACCAAAAATGTCTCCAAACATTGTCAAATGTTCCTTGGAGATAAGGACAATATTGCCCCTAGTTGGAAAACATTGCTCTGAGGCCATGAAATAAAAATTTTCTTTATCAAAACATAACAGAAGACACTGCTAAGTTCAACGACTTACTCAGCATTGTAAAGACTAGACATTCATGGAATCCTCACCTAGATGAAAGCAACAACACTTTTTACTGTGCTTTTGGCACTAGTTAGCTGCTATAACACTGAACTCAGTGCTTTAATTCACTGCGAGATTATCCTTACTTGTGTGAAAATCCAAAGTGGGTATTCCTGGTCAGATGGCTTTCCTGCAGGCGATCATTCAGGAACTCAGGCTCCAATGCCTTTGGCTCCATAATCTTCAACAAATGACTGGAATTCCCTCCATTCAATCAGGGAGTGGGGAAAAGATGGTGAGGAAAGCACATCTCTGCAACCATGTCAGCCTGGAAGTGACACACATCACTTCCCCTCACATTTTATTGGTGAGAAATGGTCACGTAGTCCCTCATTGAGAAGACTTTTGTCAGCAATTGCCCTACACTGTGAAAAGGCATGTGTATTTTTAGTGATCATCTCGCCATCTGTGTCACAGCTATGCACCTTCCGAAGCAGCTACATAAATATTTTAGTCAAATAAGAACCCTAAAAGTTAAGCAAGTATGATTCTAATCATGTATGTGCTATTTTCACATCTTACACATGGTAAAGCTTGCACATAGTTATTCTGACTTGGGTTGACACCCTAGGGCTAGAATCTCTAACTTTGGCTATGAGTTGAGAGTTCCTACCTCAAAAGTCAGGTAGGGAGCACCACTAGCCAAAGAGAGGGACAGTGTAGCAGTTATAAGCACTGTCACTAGAGTCTGACTGCTTGAACCTTGGCTTTGCCACTGAGTGGCTGCGTGTAACCTCAGGCAAGTCATTTAGTCTTTCAGCATCTCCATTTTCTCATCTAGGGATAATTGTAGTTACCATACTATAGAATGGTCATGAAGTTTAAATGAGATGCTACATGGAAAGCACTTAAAATAGTGTCCAGTACATTTTGCTTATTGATAATATGCCACAAGTGATAACTAATACATAATCTATACATTTACAGAGTTTTCTGGTTAATATACATCACACTATGATGTATTTTGGGATCTATTTAGGCTTTTCCACCTTAGCCTGTATGCAAGGAACAAATAAACTCTGTCACTGACTTTGGCAAATTTGCTTAATTTGACAGTAGAACGCAGGAGCAGAGGCATCTGGGAAAGCAAGTGTTGATGAATCAGCATAAATCCTTCCCCACCACTGGAAAGTAGCCCAAAGTGCAAGTCCCACTGAGAGCAAGTCAGTAGAATCGTGTTCATTTAAATACCAAGGGCAGCACAAGGCATCATGAAAGATGGGAGCAAGGTCAAATGCTTTGTGTGTTCCTCTGCCAGTTCAGCGGCCAGAAATTCTAGAGCCTCTTAAGAACAGACACCCAGCACCCAATCACACCTTCCAGTTCATGGTCTTGAATCACTTGTTTTACAGATGAGGAGACAAAAGTCCAGAAAAGTCCATGGTTAAATGGGACACGTGAGCCCAAATCCTACATTTGCTAATTCTCGGTCCAATTGTCTTACCTGTGCTGCTTTGATGTGTATTACTTTATATTCCATAATTCTGCAGAGTGAAGTGATATTAAGCCATATGAGGCAAACACAAAAAACTCATGGAATACCTGTTAGTAAGGTGTCAAGTTTTTCCATATGCTTCTTCTAGTTTAAGGGATATTTCCCCCAAACTGAAGGTGAGTTTCCACCTTCTATGAGCATTTGCCCTCATTTCTTTAATAAAACAAAACAAAATAACACCACTTTCCTCTAACAACAAGTTCTTTGTTTAGGATCAAAATATTGCAAAGCCACTCTTTTAGTGAGGTACCTAGTAACTGAAGATGTAATGGTTTGGTGGACTCAGACACCATGCTTCAGTAACTTCTGTCAGAAAAATGGTGCTGATAAACTGCTCACATCACTGCAGCACAGGCATGCCCCTAACCACAAAACCTTGCAAAAGGCATCAGCCTGCCAAGAGAAAAGGCTTCGCCTTCAGCAGACTGGCATAAAACAAAAAACAAAACAACCTCAATATGTCAGCTTTGGATATTGTCCTTCTCCCGATTTGAACTTAGAAAAAAAAGAAACTTCACACGTATTGAATCTCATTCTTTCAATGTGTAAATTTTGCCTTGAGAATATGGTAGCAGGCATAGTATTCCAAAAGCAAGTCTTGGTCTGTAAAACATTCTTTTCTGATAGAATTTTAAGAATGGGTCCTCAGAGCCACTTTCAGTCATACAAGATTTTAATGTTCTTTGGAGGTTAAGCCCAATTCCACTGGGTAATTTTGAGCTTTGTCTATTTGTTTTATTAACTAAAGTGACAACATAAATACCTTTACACAGTGCAGTGTGTACACATGAGTCTGTGTATATCTGTGCGTGTGTGTGGATGAATTTTCTGCTAGTCCACTGTTTTTGACCTGCCAAAATGGTATTCTATTTAGTTTAACCTCATATGTACCAGAAGTGCTTTGTGCATATTAAATGTGCAATGTACACTGAAAATCTACTTTATACCCTCAGAGAATATGATGTCATACTTCCTACCTCCCTCCTTCATAGTTCATTCTATTTTACATCTATCCGTTATGACACAGCAAAGGATGTAGGTGCTAATGTTGTAGGTGCCAACAGCATTCCTTCAACTCAACTAGTAACAAATGGCATGAAAATGTCCAGATACCATCTTTAGAATCTGTTACATGTCAATGAATTTGTCCTCAAAGCAGACTTGTAGAACACTCTGCTGACTTTGCAGGGTCCCTTGAATGCTATCAAGAAAATAGGAATCCTGAGCCAACAACTTCTTCAGAAACAAGAAAGCTCCATAGCTTGGCATGCATTCATCAGAATTATAGAACTGAGAGTGGTTGCTGGGTGTGAAAAATGAACACTCGTCTGATGCAACTGAACCAATGAAAGGAGGACTGATTACCCAAGCCAGTGAGCTGGTGTAACATTTGAGAGCCTGCTGAGGAGCACATTTTATCAATGTGGCATTGCTCTTCTATGGCTATAAAATACAGCTTCTTGAGTGTTTATATGCAATGCTTAGAACTGTGTCCCTGTAACAATGGCTAAAGCATACAGCCTTTGGATTCTGACTGCCTGGGTTAAACTCTCACCTTTACCAGTTACAGCTGTGAGGCTTGGTGCAAGTTGCTTAACCTCTCTATGATTCAGCTTCCCATCTAAAAAGGAAAATGAGATAATATCTGCTCTCTACATTGTCTATAATGATACGATGAGTTAATACACTGTAAAGTGCTAAGAACAAGGCCCAGCACATGATAAGTAATTATAAATGATAGCTATTATTATTGAGTCAATGTTATTGTTCTCATTCATTTTAAGGCCCCATGGTTTTGTCCTATATTTTCTAGCAGAAGAATCAGGGGGGTGGAATCTTGATCTTAGTGGTTTTTGCCCGAGGAAAGAATTATTCCTGAACACCTGCTTGCCACCTACCTATTCTTTCCTATTTTCAATTACAAAATATGTCAGCATTTAATTACAAGAGGGAAAACTGAAACACAGCTCCTTTACAAACATTTAAGCAATGCCTATAGAAATACACATTTCTACTGTGTAGGAGAGTTCATGCAATCATAAGACAGGGTCCTCATGAGGTTGCTAGACTAAACAGACCCAACTCTGATTTCAGAACAGGGTGTGGCATTGCTCCGAGAATTGCATAGGTGGACTCTGAAGCAAACTCTAAAAGTAAACCACAGCCCACATCAAATGAGGATTTTAGAAAGAGAGCAATGCTGAAAAACTTCATTGTAAATCAGGCTTTACATGTCCACATAATGATGAAGACATTATGCCATGAGTGACATTATCATTGCACAAGGAACAATGATATGGTAGCTTCAGCAAAGAACCTGAATCATTGGAAATTTTGGAAACTGAAAGAAGAAAACATTTTAATTGTCTGAATGCAGGGATGAGAACAAACAAATAAACAGAAAAAAACCAAACAGCTGTAGTTGTGGTGGATAAAAACAAGTCTTTGGCTAGGTGTGGTGGCTCATGCCTGTCATTCTAGCACTTTGGGAGGTCGAGGCAGGTGGATCACTGGAGGCTAGGAGTTCCAGACCAGCCTGCCAACATGATGAAACCCCGTCTCTACTCAAAATAAAATACAATAATTAGCCAGGTGTGGTGGTGCACGCCTGTAATCCCAGCGACTTGGGAGGCCAAGGCATGAGACTCACTTGACACTTGAACCCAGAAGGTGAAGATCACAGTGAGCTGAGATCATGCTACCGCACTCCAGACTGGGTGACACAGCAATACTCCATTTCAAAGAAAAAAAAAAAGTATTTCTTTTAGGCTAAGAAAAAATGCCACCTATACTCAAAGACCTGGCAGTTCTAGTTGACAGACTTCCACTCACTTCCAAGCACATCTGGTAGAAAAGTAAATAAGACTTTAAAAAATCTTTTCAAGTGGCTGGAATTTGTTTCAATTCATAGAAACACATATAGAACTATTTCACCAAATTTCTCTTTCATAAAATACTGGCTATATATACAGAAACACAGAATTAAATGTTGTCATTTAAGACCTCCCCAAACTAACCAATTGAGTCATAGTAATTAGTTACGAACGTCATGTGAATCTTGCATTCTCATTTGACACTGGAAGATATCGTTAGCATCAGTAATTTATTCTGAAGATATTGGGGCTATTCAGGATTGATAGCTTTTCCCTGACTCTGTACCCAGCACAGGGTCTCACACACACATTGTTAGTCAATTGACTAGATGTCTAATTAATTGGCCATAACATCATATGATGCTTATGTTCCATGTTTCCTTTCTGAACAATCCTCTAGAAGCCTAGAGCAGCAAGTACTCCGTTAGGTATCTTATTTTGAGGCATCTGTCTCAGAGCATACGAATACTCAAAACAGAATCAACTTTAATATACCCAAAGTTGCATATTAGAGTCATAGTAAGCTATTATTTTTGATATATACTTGCTCATTTAATTTGTAAAGTTTGTATAATTCATATATGATAATATATGAATGTATATATTTATTAGTCACCCAGAAATAAAGAAATAACAAATAAAACACACCTATAGAAATGATGCAGGATCACTAAAATTAAAATGGAACAGTTAGGGCCAAAATCAGGCAATGCACCAAAAAACAAAATCAACTAGTCATATGTCATATGCTTAAAAATTAAGAAAAGCCAACACAGCGACAAGAGAAGCTGGCTGCAGATACCAGCAACTCCAGCATCTGCCTCCTCTTTCCATTTTAAGCACCCTTCAGAAGCAGAAAATTCAAATTTAAGCAATGATAAAGGCATTCAGCAAGATAAATGAGAGAACAAAAGATTTGGTGAACAAAATATTTTTTAAAATGCCCCTAGTCATGTTATCATGTACAGGTTGAGCAACTCTCATCTGAAAATCCAAAATCCAAAATGCTCCAAAATCCTAAACGTTCTGAGTGCCAACATGATGCTCAAAAGAAATGCTCATTGGAGCATTTCAGATTTTTGGATTAGAGATGCTCAACCAGTATAATGTAAATATTCCGAACTCTCAAATAACCCAAAATCTTAAAACACTTCTGGCCCCAAGCATTTCAGATAAAGAATACTCAACCTGCATCTGCATGATGTGTGTGTGTTTATATATGTGTATACATGTATGTAAGCATGTGTATTACTATATAGGCATATAACACTAATATGTGTGTATACATATATATAAAAAACTATACATATGTACACATATATAATATATATTTGCAGTTAGTGAAATGAATTACAAGATAATCAGTTTTCTATGGTGGCAGCTATAAGATAACATAATTTTCAACAATGTGAGAAATAAATTGACAGCCAGAAAACCTTCAGAAAACTACCTGAAGGCCTAAGTGAACCGCAAGTTAACTTAAACATTAGAAATTAGAATTATCATGACATAAACTTAGGGAGACCCTGATGTTCTGAACTGAGCTATGATGAACAGGCCTTCTATGGAAGAGACCACTAACAAGCCTTCTATGGCAGAGGCCTTCCATGGCAGAGGACGCTTCTATGGGAGAAGCTGTTTTCCAATATCCAGGTTTTCCTTTCTTCCTTTTGGCAAGATCAGCTTCAGAGTCTGTTAATTGAACTCTTGCTTTACGCTACGTTTTCCAACTTCCCTTGCAGCTAAGCATGGACATCTGTCTCAGTTCTGGCCAAAATAGAATGTGAGCATCTGTGATTTATGAAAGTTCTGTATTATGTCCTTCAAGGGAGAAATTTCCTCCCACTTTCTTCTCCCTCCCCACACCTGGAATGAGGACATGGTGCTGTAACCCATGTTCAGACATACAAATACTTTAGCATATGGTGGAACAACATTAAACAAGCCTGGACACCTCAACAACCAAGTGGAGTAGGGTCACATTAAACTGCCCTCTGGTTCAGACCTTAATATGAAAAACAAACAGGCTAGGCACAGTGGCTCACACCCATAATCCCATCACTTTGGGAGGCCAAGGTGGGTGGATAACTTGAGCTCAAAAGTTCAAGGGCAGTCTGGGCAACATGGCAAAACTCAGTCTCTACAAAAAAATACAAAACTTAGCCAAGCTTGGTGGCACACGCCTGTATGTCCCAGCTACTCAGGAGGCTGAGGTGGGAGAATTGCTTGAGCCCAGGAAGTTGGGGCTACAGTGAGCCATGATTGTGCCACAGCACTCCAGCCTGAGCGACAGAGTAAGACCCTGTCTCAAACAAAAAACCAAAAGCCTCTATCTTGTTTAAGCCACTTTTATTTGGGTGCTGTAAAAGCAGGCCTGCCAACATTCTAGCAAATATCAGCATCTGTTTCAGTGTGGTGTGTCAGACCCAATAAGCAGGTATACTTTTAAGAAACTTCTGGAAGGTCATAGAAGTAAAATAAAAGTGAGGATGCAATCTGGCATTGATTTATAACATATATTTCTTTTAAAAAAGTGAAAGACATTGAGGGTTTTCTAGACAAAAGATAAGATTAATAATAGGCATTTGTTGCTTCAGAGACTTCACGGGTTAATAGTTAAACTAAGTCACCAACAAACCTTGCTGAAGAAGCAGGTAATTTACACTAGGAACAATTTTGTCAGTCATAAAAAAGTATACATTTTATGAAACTAGGTAAATCAAAGGCCAAGGGAAATCACAACCTATCATTCCTAGAAAGCTTAAAAACAATTGAAAATTGCCTGTTTGGCCTTCAGCCTTACCATGCTGTGCTGTAGGAGCTGGGCTGGAATGCAAACCTTCCAACCCCACAATCTTATACTCAGGACATGAGTGAACACTCACAAGCTAGGGAAATGAGTAACAACAGGACATTAAACCACATACATTAATTTATATGAAGAATCTATTCTGTAGAGATTAATATATCGCTATATAATTTCCCAGAGAATTGATATTTAGTATGAAGAGCTTGAAGAAAATAGGTTAGGACTTTTTCTGAAGTTAGAGAGACTCACATAAACACATTAGCAGATATTTACACTTCCAAGTAGGAACACTTAACAGAGAGCAAAATATTTACTTAGACAAACTCGAAGGGTAAATCTCTTTTAAACGAATCAACTTTTAATTACTGTTACCTAGATTATAAAATTGAATACAAGTACTTGTAGCTTCATACAGATTTTCAAAATAATCTAAAATATTTTGTTCCCTGGAAACAACAAGTTTTCCAATGGGCTATGCCCTTTCCAATTCAAATGAAGGTGCTGTCTTCTGGAGCTTTTAAATCTCCAAGGTGAAGTCAAGCCTTTCATCTTCTGTACTTTCTGGCACTTCCTGAATATTCCAGTACCCACCTAACCCTGTCATCATTGGCTTGCCCACCCCCATTCCTGCTTAGCCAGAAACTCCTCAGGAACAGCTGGAGATGGAGTCTCACAAAAGCATGGACTCTAAAGACAGACAAGGTTCGAATCCAAGTTCCAGCAAATCATATGTGTGTGGCCTTACACGTGTCACTTTACCTTCCTGACCCTTGTCTTTAAAATAGATGAAATGATTAAATGGCTGGCTGTGAGGATGAAATGAATTAATACATGATACATTTCTCAGCCCAGTACCTGGAACATAGTAAGTACCACCTACATGTCTCATCAGTCTCTGACTCCATAGATGCCTGAGAAAACTACCTTTGAACAGAATGGAGGATTCACATCATAATAGGCCAAGTTTAGGGATGGTATATCTCTCCCAAACAAATGTTGCTTATTAAAATATTTTAAATTTTCCAGTGAAACATAACTAAAACGCTGGGATGGTCACACCTCAACAAAATTATCTCACGGGCTTATCAGAGAAGAGTCCAGAATCATGGTCTAGAGTGCATCAATCTTAGCTCAGATGGCAGCTCCTTCTGGAAGACCTGGAACGTGAAATCTAAAACACTGCTTTTCAGAATGTGCATTAATTCACCCAACCAAGAAAAACCGATGCTATAGTTTTCAGTCACTTGTTTATTGCAGAGCATCTCCGAAATGTCCCTTCTTTCCTGCCTCACCTGTTAACTCCCATTATTCCTACTCCTGTGAATAGTAGGGGCATCCTGCTGTTGGTGACATGATTATTATACAAGAAAACTTCAGTTTAAATGCAAAGTTTCACAAGAAAAGCACCTGAAAAACCTGTTTGTGTCTGTACTGTCAGTACCTTTAATTATCAAAAACTTTAGTATTTTCATTCTTGGAAAATTACTTAGAAGTTATTCCCACATGGAAAAATCCATAAGAACCTCTTTCAAATTCCCAGAATTGCAATCACACTGCCTTAGTTTATGTTTCCCTAGAAGAAGTGGCTGTGACAAGGATTTGAGCACAAGTAAATTTTCTTTCTTTGGAAGTAGGGAGAGATGCTGATGTTTATGAATTCATGAGACCAAAATAACACTGAAAGCCAATGAGAAAATGCCCCTTGGCAGAGCTTATACTTGTATTAAAAAAATGAGAGAACATTAATGGTCTTATTCTCTTTCAACTACAAATCAAACACTTCTACTTGAAAATAATTCAGGAAGTCCCCAGTCCCCAGGTTCCAAGGACCCTTGGCGTCCCCATATCAGAGAAGAGCTGCCAATTATAGGTTTTGCCCAGTGATACTTTGTAAGGTTTCATTCATTTAACAAACATTTGTATGCTACTTATAAATTATGACACATAAATCATAATTTACACTAAGAAAAAAAATCAACTATGTGATTATTGCCTAATATGATCCACCTACTCTCTCTATACAAAGACTATTGTTTGTAATTTCCTTTGGATTGATTATAGATTTAGAAGATTGTTGGGAACTCTTGCCTGACGCTTATGGAAAATATCAAAACTGAATACGTGTCTTTCATTAGATTTAATTAGTGTGACTTCTATAATGGTGTGTAAATAATCCTTGTCAATTAGTTTCTCTCTCTCTCACACACACACACCCCTACCATTTTAGAGGCAGTGAATTAGGACTAAGTTCTGTTCATAATTTTAAAACCGTCTTTACTTATCTGTATTAATCATAGTAGTGCAGCACAGTGTTATGATTATAGCAGTCACTCTGTAAAAATCAGTTTAATTCAATGAAAAAGCAATAGTACATATGTTTTTCTTGATTTATAAATCAACTTCATACTTTTAAATCTTCAGTTTCTCACTTAACTTTTCCCTCTAGATAAGTATATTTTAAAGGATAGTTGAATAGAGCATAAAAATTAGCAAAAGTATCACTGTATTATAATCGTTAGTACATTAAATTAGCCAGATTTTTTTTTTCCGCTTTTTGGCAATGACTAAGCATTGTATTAGGTTAAGTGAAGTAGGCTTACAAACACCAGTAAGGTCCTATGATGATGAAAGGTAATCATTAAATGTAATTGTTAAAAAAAGGCTGCAAATTCCTTGACAATCCTTCCATCAAGAGGTAAAATCGAGGCCCATTCTTTGAATATGGTTGCTTTAGTGACTTGCTTCTAACCTAGAAAAGCCTAGATTGTGAAGGGCAACACAGCCATTGCCTGCTGCTCCCTCATAGGACATGAATCTTTGAAGCCTTGAACCTCCGAGTGACAAGTCCAACTATCCTGAATCCATCCTGCTGCAGAGGCCATAAGGAGAGAGTATACAGGAAGAGACACCAAGGCCCAGCTGTTTGGGTCTCCCCAGACAAGACAACAGATATGTGAGTGGGGAAGGAAGCTTCTGAGATGCTCTAGCCCCAGGCACCCTCTGAGTGCAGATTCCTGAGGGACCTGGAAAGATTACTACCTAGCCGGGCCTAGTTGACCCCCAGAACCACAATAGATGATAATAACAAATGATTGTTATTGTTTTATACCACTAAGTTTGGGATGGTATGTTATATAGCAATTGATAATGGGAATGTTGTGTATTTTATAAATAAATTTTCCTATAAAGACCTTATACACAACTTAAAATATCACTGACTATATTTTAGAAAGAACACAAAACATATCCGAAAGAAAGAGAATGACCAAATCACGCAAGTTGTGCATATAACCAAGTTTACGCTGGCTTCAAATCCCTCTTGGGACTGCATCTCCAAAGCAATCAGTTAACTGAGTTTGATAGGAAACCCTTTTCACTCTGTGAGCTGGAGATCAGGCGGCACCAGCAAGCTTCTTTGAAGAGCCTCACCTTCTAATGAACAAGAGCTGTTCTTTTCAATTCTAACACGATGTGAGGTATGTTTTTTATGTCAGTTCTGTCAAAGCTTGACATGCGGTACAGCCTCAAACAATTCAACACATGTCTGGTCAGTAACAGCGACTTCCTTTCCTCTGACAGATCAAGTAAGCTTCCCACTCTACCAAGCGAGGGAGAGTTCTGAGAAAGTTTTCCAAATTGATGCCTTCTTCTGTCATGTTTAATTCAAAACTTTGGAAGTAAATTTCTGCATTCTTTCACTTTCTGAGAAATACTTTCTGTAGATTTGGATAAGTGTTTTTCTACTTGATGTCTGATGATCTAAGGCTCTTAAAAAACTAATTTAAGAAATGCTTGTGGAATATCTTCTTTTCACAAGTTTTTATAACCATCTTCTCTCTTGGAATTTAATGAGTTTTTTTTTTTTTAACCTTAAGGGTACTGTGAGCAAGAACTATTAAGATTCCAGTGTAATATTCTACCTACTGATATTTTAAAAAAATTTTATACTTTACTCCTTAGCTGGTGTATAAAATACTTGACCTTGTAGGATGGGGCTAAATAACCTTGGACTACAGGGAAAAAAAGATAAATGGGGATGGGTTGATAGAAGTAGGAAAAGGACAGAAGGAAAATATAAGAAAATAATTTGAATAGCTTCAGTGATTTAATTTTTGGAATATTATGATAGATGTCTTCTATAAAGTCCCCCCAGAGACACACTCTGAATTAGAGCCGAGGTGGAGGGGGTTTATCTGGGGAAAGTAACCCCAGGAAGCAATGACAGGTGAGTGGGAATACCAGACAATGAAGGGAAAGAAGCCAAAATAGAGAATATTAATAAATGGGTAACCATTGTTGGCAATGGGGGCTCAATTCTGCTGGAAAATTCTAGAAGACTCAGGAGAACATGCCTCAGATCTGCCCCAACTAAAACCTGATGGACTGGGGGTGTTTTTCTACCAAATCCCTTAGTAATTAGTGGACAGCTGCTTACAGAAGCTTTAATTCCTTGATACTTTCAGCCTGCCCAGCATGTGGCTGAAAACAGTGTGGAATCCAGAGAAATCTCTTAGACAGAAAGTCACAGGTACTTATAACAAGATGCTAGCAGCATATACTGCATGCCAAGGGAATGTCTATAGAGGGGATACTGACATGTCGGCTATGATGACCAAAGTCCTCCAGAACCCAATGCGGGGGAGAGAGGAGACACAGGATGGTGGCCTTTAACGTGGGATTTTTACTTATTTGGGAATATTTTGGTGACTTGGTAACAAAGTTGTAGACCATGCACTATTATAAAGCCAGTCTAAGTTTGTTGTTGATCTGTACCCATGATATTTTGTATATGTGATTTTGAGGACTACAGGGTACTGGTAAAATACTTAAAGGAATTTGTGATGTCTTTGGCTTGTTATCAGAAGCCTACTGTTCCCATCCCAGGATCCATATCACTCCCCCAATTTCTTCAAAGTTTCTCCTAATTGCCAGGGCAGCAAAAATGCTTATTTTAAAAGTTGATTTTCATCAACAGAGACCAAATTCTTAGGCAGCAGAACATGGAAGTTTACATGAGGAAGCTGAGAACTGAAAAACAAATGTACGAAGTGCTTAGAACAGAACAACAGAGGTATGATGAATACCAATTAGGAACCAGCAAAAGGGCTGCCTGGTATAAAATCTGCTTCAAATCAGTTTTTCTCACATGTGTTTACATTTTGCTATAAAAAGATAACATGTATAAACCTATGCAAACAAATAAAAGGAGAACAGTTTTGCAAATTATGAGTATTGCACGCTGTCTTTTTTGAATGCTGCAGAACTAGCTTACTACCTAAACGGTTTATTTCAATTATGTTTGCTAACACAGAAGTACAGGGTATGAGCCGAACATTGAGGATGACAGAAAAATATTGCAATCCATTAAACTTTTTCTCCTCTTCTCTCTTTCTTTCTCTATTTTACTCCCTGTTTTACTTCCCTGTTCTTCTTTCCTTCCTTTTTTCTTTTCCCTTTCTTTCTTTTCCTTCCTTCCTTCCTTTTCCTCCTCCTTTCTTCTTCTTCTCCTCTTTTCTTTCTTTCTCTCTCTCTCTCCTCCTTTCTTTCTTACTCTCTCTCTTTCTTCCTTCCTTCCTCCCTCCCTCCTTTCTTTCTCTTTCTATTCTTTCTCTTTCTTCCTTCCTCCCTCCCTCCTTTCTTTCTCTCTTTCTCTTCTTTCTTTCTTTCTCTCTCTCTCTTTCTTTCTTTCTTTCTTTCTTTCTTTCTTTCTTTCTTTCCTTCCTTCCTTCCTAATATTACAAGTATTTTCCATTACAACTGCTTTGCATTCCTTGATGACATGTGAATGGATAGCAAAGGAAAGTCTTATTAGATATGGACCAAATGACTTTGTCAAGACAGAGTCAGAGCTGGATGAAAAACACCCATGGAACAACATGCAAGTCATGGTTTGGTTTTCCTGAGAGTTGGTTCAAAGGAAGAAAGCCAGAATTACAACAGTGACCACATATGGAAACCCTAACTGAAGCCACAGCTGTAGAGTAGGGGTTTAGGGTTCTGAGCCTGGAGCTTTCCTGCCTGAGGGCAAATCTTGCCATGGTCATTTATTAGCTGTGTGACTTTGGGCCACATGATTAATGTCTAGGAACCTAATTTCCTCATCTCCAAAACAGGGAAGTTTACATTACCTAATACCTACCTCCTAAAAATTAACTGTGTTACCAGAAGGGAGCTCCTAGAACCGAGTCTGGCATGTAACAAATACTCACTATTAACTGCTATTACATGGATGTTTTGTAGTTGATACCCACAGTCCTCAAGTTCATATGTATGTGAGTCTATGTTACTCTGAAAGATTACAGTGCAGAAAAACACACTTTATTAAAAACAACACAATAACAACATATAGAGAAGCATATTTACTCATCCATCATATACTTAGTGAGAAAGTTCTATGCATTCCCCTAAATCCTGGGATATCCAGGCAGCCAAAATACCATGCCCCCGGACCTCACATGTCTCATTTTCTTCACCCGAAACCTCGTGCTAAACACTTCCAATGAGGCTTCTCCATTCGTCCCAGCATTGGATAGTGACATTACGCATGCTGGTTCGCTCCCATGTCTTGGTGGTAAATAAGGAGAATCTTTATTTCACTAGAGTAACGCACCCTCTATGCGGTCACAATAAGGAAAAAAAAGCATGAACTCTCCTTGTTTATCTAGCTGAGGTTGGAGTAAACTGTTCCAAGTCAACCTGTGAACAGCTCTGGTGGACTGCATAGACGATCCTAAGTCACCCCCTCCTTCTTGTACTCAAACTATTTGCCTTCAAAAAGTGGGATCTTCATTCTAGCTAGCTTTGTGATTTTTTTTTTTTTTTTTTTTGCCAAGAATGTACCAGAAGTGACAGTGTGTCATGCTGAGCCTAGGTCTCAGAGGGCCTGATGCTCTCCACTCTGTCTCGGAGCCCTGCCCAGCGACCATGTGCACAATCTTGGGCTGGTCTTCTGGATGATGAGAGACACATGACCCAGTCACCCCTGTCACAGAAGTCAGCTACTCGCCAGACATACGAGTGAGCCAGAGCAGAAGACCAGAATTGCCCAGGTGATCCCCATTCAAATCTCCAACCTACGGATACAGGAGCTAAATAAATGCTTATTGTCTTAAGCCACTGAGGTTGGGAGTAATTAGTTATGCAACATTATTTGGCAATAAATAACTGATGCAACAATAGAAGTAAGATTTCAACACTAGGGTTTGTGACTCCAAGACCCGTGTCCTCGAAGTTGTAAGAAAGCAGTCATTGCATAATTAAACATATGTGTATGGGTGCCTATATATAATATACACTAAATTACTAAAAGATATGTTGGGTAGGTGTAGATGTAATACAACTAAACACAGACTATTTTAAGTGGACGTGGAAGGAATTAGCTGTTGGAAGGACTGGTAAAAAAAAAAAATCAGAGAAGCGGCTCGCCAGCGGGAGCAACAACTTGAGGCGAGCCGTTAGCCGCCTCGCCTTCCCCGCAGCGCCCCTCCCTCTCCCCGGGAAGCCCGTTCGGCTCCGCCTTTTCGGCTGACGTCCCGGGCGAGCGGGGGCGGGCGCGTGGGTGGGCCGAGCCGTCTGCAGCCAGCGATTCGGCTGGCTCTGCCACACCACCGCGCGCCCCCGCTCCGCCCGCCCCTCCGGGCGCGTCTTTTCCGGGATCGCGCTGAGCCCCGCCTCCGCCGGCTGTCCGGGTGCGCGCGCGCCGCTGCGGCTTTTTCTCTGGCCTCCGCGGCGCGCTCCTCCTCGTCCCAGCGCTAGCGGGCACGCGGTTCCTTTTTGCGAGCTTCCCGAGTGCCAGGCGCCAGCCGGCTGCGAAGACGCGGTGGGCCGCCCCTCCGATTGAAATCACAGAAGATATTCGTGTTCTTCTTAAGAGAAAAAGAGGACATTTAAGAAAAATGCTATGGCAAAGAGAATAAAAGCTAAGCCCACTTCAGACAAACCTGGAAGTCCATATCGCTCTGTCACACACTTCGACTCACTAGCTGTAATAGACATCCCTGGAGCAGATACTCTGGATAAATTATTTGACCATGCTGTATCCAAGTTTGGGAAGAAGGATAGCCTTGGGACCAGGGAAATCCTAAGTGAAGAAAATGAAATGCAGCCAAATGGAAAAGTTTTTAAGAAGTTAATTCTTGGGAATTACAAATGGATGAACTACCTTGAAGTGAACTGCAGAGTGAATAACTTTGGTAGTGGACTCACTGCACTGGGACTAAAACCAAAGAACACCATTGCTATCTTCTGTGAGACCAGGGCCGAGTGGATGATTGCAGCACAGACCTGCTTTAAGTACAACTTTCCTCTTGTGACTTTATATGCCACACTTGGCAAAGAAGCAGTAGTTCATGGGCTAAATGAATCTGAGGCTTCCTATCTGATTACCAGTGTTGAACTTCTGGAAAGTAAACTTAAGACTGCATTGTTAGATATCAGTTGTGTAAAACATATCATTTATGTGGACAATAAGACTATCAATAAAGCAGAGTACCCGGAAGGTTTTGAGATTCACAGCATGCAATCAGTAGAAGAGTTGGGATCCAACCCAGAAAACTTGGGCATTCCTCCAAGTAGACCAACGCCTTCAGACATGGCCATTGTTATGTATACTAGTGGTTCTACTGGCCGACCTAAGGGAGTGATGATGCATCATAGCAATTTGATAGCTGGAATGACAGGCCAATGTGAAAGAATACCTGGACTGGGACCAAAGGACACATATATTGGCTACTTGCCTTTGGCTCATGTGCTAGAACTGACAGCAGAGATAATCTTGCTTTACCTATGGCTGCAGGATTGGATATTCTTCTCCACTTACACTCTCTGACCAGTCCAGCAAAATTAAAAAAGGAAGCAAAGGAGACTGTACTGTACTGAAGCCCACACTTATGGCTGCTGTTCCGGAAATCATGGATAGAATTTATAAGAATGTTATGAGCAAAGTCCAAGAGATGAATTATATTCAGAAAACTCTGTTCAAGATAGGATATGATTACAAATTGGAACAGATCAAAAAGGGATATGATGCACCTCTTTGCAATCTGTTACTGTTTAAAAAGGTGAAGGCTCTGCTGGGAGGGAATGTCTGCATGATGCTGTCTGGAGGGGCCCCACTATCTCCTCAGACACACCAATTCATGAATGTCTGCTTCTGCTGCCCAATTGGCCAGGGTTATGGACTGACAGAATCATGTGGTGCTGGGACAGTTACTGAGGTAACTGACTATACTACTGGAAGAGTTGGAGCCCCTCTTATTTGCTGTGAAATTAAGCTAAAAGACTGGCAGGAAGGCGGTTATACAATTAATGACAAGCCAAACCCCAGAGGTGAAATCGTAATTGGTGGACAGAACATCTCCATGGGATATTTTAAAAATGAAGAGAAAACAGCAGAGGATTATTCTGTGGATGAAAATGGACAAAGGTGGTTTTGCACTGGTGATATTGGAGAATTCCACCCCGATGGATGTTTACAGATTATAGATCGTAAGAAAGATCTAGTAAAGTTACAAGCAGGAGAATATGTATCTCTTGGGAAAGTAGAAGCTGCACTGAAGAATTGTCCACTTATTGACAACATCTGTGCTTTTGCCAAAAGTGACCAGTCCTATGTGATCAGTTTTGTGGTTCCTAATCAGAAAAGGTTGACACTCTTGGCACAACAGAAAGGGGTAGAAGGAACTTGGGTTGATATCTGCAATAATCCTGCTATGGAAGCTGAAATACTGAAAGAAATTCGAGAAGCTGCAAATGCCATGAAATTGGAGCGATTTGAAATTCCAATCAAGGTTCGATTAAGCCCAGAGCCATGGACCCCTGAAACTGGTTTGGTAACTGATGCTTTCAAACTGAAAAGGAAGGAGCTGAAGAACCATTACCTCAAAGACATTGAATGAATGTATGGGGGCAAATAAAATGCTCTCTTATTGACAGTTGTGCAGGAGGTAGCCTGGTGGTTTTTCACTTCTAGAATATTAAGCCTTTGTTGAGCTGTTAGAATGTAAGGTATATCATTCTAAAGATACAGTAAAAAGAAAACAAAACCAAAAGTTATTAAAATTGTTGTCCAGTTTACTTTAACTTAGTTTTGCATAGTTCTAGTGCAGCTGAAATTGAAAAGTTATTTCCCTTTAGCTGTGTTGTTATAGAGCAGAAATTCTGTTTTTAAAAATTAGCCTAAGATATACTTGTTTTTGTAAAGAAGAATATTTAATGTTGAACAAAATAAATCGGAGTTGGAGTAGAATGTAGTTTGAGGAAATTCGCAGCTTCCAATGCCTCTTGTCTTCCTATTTCAGAAGAAGTTTAAATATTAAGCATGACAGAAAATATGTATTAACACTACTCAAAGCAAAAGTGCTGCAGGGCTTTAAAATTCTCTTCCAACCATTTATCTTGAAGGAAAAATTCAATAGTAATATAATACACAAAATCAAACAATACCTTAGAAGGTATTAAGATTATAATTGTTGCATAGGTTAGATATAGAGTCATTGTAATGTTGTGAATAATTGCAGTGCCTAAAGTAAGAATAAAACAACATACACAACACCAAAAAATATCTAGTAATATATTTAAAGGGAAATTGAGCTGCTTTTTTGAAACTTTGAGATCTAAAAATAACTGTTAATTATTTGAATGACTTAAGAGGAAAGTACATTGTTTGAAATGCTGAAAATTGCCTTTCTGTGTTTATTCAAACTGAAAAGCTGAGACCAAGAGCAAAATGACAGGAAGGTAAAAAGTTAACAGGCAAACATTTTCTCTTAGAAAAGATGATAAAATCGTAAGTATTTGGAATTAGAACCCTTGCACAGCACTGAACCTGGGAAAGAGATTTAAACTCTGAATTTATCTTTGATAACAGGGATTGATTTTAAAATGTACATGTAGTAAATTACATTTGTAATTTAAGGTCTGTTTGCTGTTGCTGATTTGATTCTTGATCAGTAGTTTGCATTTCAGGAAGCCTTTCATTTTGCTTTAATTTTAGCAAAGCGGGTTATAATGAATGACTTCCCCAATATCTTGCTGGAACTTACAGGTGATTAACTTGGATGAGTTTTGGGAAGTTAAAGGGAAGAAAACACTGTTACCATTTTTTCCTGTTTGGGAAGAGCTTAGAAACTGGAAATACTAGATTTGGGAGAAGGGCAGAGTTACTTGATAAGGGACTGATGTTTGTGCAGTAACTTGGGAGTGTGGTTTCTTTTTGAATCTTTAATTAAAACCTGGGATTATATATCCCTGATAAATATTCACACTTGAACCATAGTTACTGTAAAACACAAAAAATCTTAATACTGTTACTCTTTGCACTTTTTCTTAATCATTTTATATATATATGCATATATACATATATATGTGTGTGTGTGTGTGTGAGAGTTGCTTATGTTGTTTTGTACAGATGTGGGCCACCATTGCAACAAAACAAATTCTTTTTGCTCTAAAATATTTATAAAGAAAATACTTAAATGTTATGCATATGGTGGTAATAAGGGAAAAATCAAGTATTATAAACAAGAATGAAGGTTTTTGTAAAGATTTCTGTTCAGTGTTTTGCAAGGTAAAATTTTAGGCAAGTTTTCCCTGGAGTTATGTGTATGTGAGTATTCTCATTCTTCCCAACTTGCCTTTGAAGAGTGAAAAACCATTATTATCAAGTAGACTACTATTCAGCTTTTATTCCTGCCCTGCTGTTTACCCATTAAGAATGAGTTTCTTAGACTTTTCCAATATGTGATTTTTTTTTTCCCATTTAGAATGGTGATTTTAAATGTGTGAGTGCATGCACTGTCTTATCTCAGATATTTGCACCCCCGATCCGCCCCCGACTCCCAAAAGCTGGAACACTGCCAACTGATCTGTTATATAGGTCCTGTAGAAACACATCATTAACACTTAAGGTTGGGTGCTGCTAATTCTTTGCAAAAATCCAAACATTGTTAAGGGACCAGGGAGATGCCACTACCCCTTGATTTTCCATCCAAAAATATACATGTTTATGTAAGCAAATCTTTCCATATTCATAGTGACTTTTCAAGTATTTAAGACTAAAGATTTTGATCTCACATTTTTATACGGTTTAAATTGCTCACAATTATTACATACATGTCAGCCATCAAATAAAGTTGTACTTTAAAAATTTACTACAATATGGACATTTCTAAGTCAAACACTTGTGACTTCTGCTTTAATTCCGTGAATGTTCCTGCCTCCTTGATATTTGTATTTATTCTTTTTTTCTCTAGAGTGGAGGGTATAATTGTGTGATATTTCAGAAATATAGATAAATGATTCCAAAAGTCACAGTTAAGGAGATTCATGTTTCTTTGATCATGAATAACTGATTAGTGATTCTTGCCTATATTTTCCTGATAGCATATGACAAATGTTTCTAAGGTAACAAGATGAGAACAGATAAAGATTGTGTGGTGTTTTGGATTTGGAGAGACATATTTTAATTTTTTTTTTTTTTTTTTTTTTTTTTTTTTTTGAGGCGGAGTCTCGCTCTGTCGCCCAGGCTGGAGTGCAGTGGCCGGATCTCGGCTCACTGCAAGCTCCGCCTCCCGGGTTCACGCCATTCTCCTGCCTCAGCCTCCCGAGTAGCTGGGACTACAGGCGCCCGCCGCCTCGCCCGGCTAGTTTTTTGTATTTTTTAGTAGAGACGGGGTTTCACCATGTTAGCCAGGATGGTCTTTTAAATGCAGTTACAAATTATAATGTATTCATATTTGTACTTTCTGTTAAAATGCACGATTGCAGAATTGTTGAGATTTTGTGTTTATTCTTGATGAAAAGCTTTGTTCTTGTTTTTAAGTTTGCACTCAAATCTTAAGAAATAAATTCACCCATGTTATCAAGCCAAAAAAAAAAAAAAAAGAAAAAAAATCACTTTTACCAAACAAAAATGAGTGACAATTTTATAAAAGTAAGAAGGGATGACTACTCTCACTTTTGACACTTAATAGATCATAAATCATTATTTTTAAGGATTTTATTCTCTGACTGTTGTATTATTTGAACATCAGACCACAAAAATATGCACAAAAGTAAGCATCTTATTGGCCCACTGAAAACATTTATTTTTTCCATTTTTTCTTATTTGATTTTCAAAGAACATAATACTGTCACATAAACCCCAAAAATAAACACAGGAGTGGGTATAGACAGAATGAAATACAGTGCCCTTGGATAAAAATGATAATAAAACTTCGTTATTGGTAATCATTCGACAAACATTTTCCATGCATCTTTTATGTGGAAGGTATTGTGCTAACCTCTGAGAACTCAGGGATGAATAAAACAATCTCAGTCCTGTCCTAATTTCTGTTTTATTTGTACAACTGAGAAACAACCTGGATGACTACCAAAAAAAAAAAAAGTGGGCAATTTCTATGAAACGAAAGGTTCAAAAGGCCTAAAAATATCTGCATATCTGCATTTGACTAGTCAAAATGGTCTTACTTCAGATACATTATATTATTGGAAAGTTTCATTCCTCCCCCTTCTTCCACTGGAAAATCAAGTTAGGAATTAATAATGAATGTGGTAGACTGTAAGGTCAAAAAGGAAAATACATATCTCTGACTTTTCAAAGTCAAAAGACTTTTAAGTCCTATAAGATCATTATACTGTCTAAAAATTTACAAAATAACTTTTTTTGATTAAGACCTAGTATGAATACAAGGATGCATCACAGAAATAAGACTTAAGAGAAAAAAAGTCTGGTTATAACTGCCATTTTATTTATGAATTCCAAGCTCAGTGTTGGTCTCTGTATTCCAATAAAGAAGTTGAGATGTTAGATAAATTTCAAAAATAAAAAAATAAAAAGAAAAGAAATAATTCTTAATGAATTCTCAATGGAAGAAAGATAAATGTTGCCAGTAGTGCCCAGGAGAAAACAATTTAAAAAAAGAGAGTTTCAAACAAACTAAAAGAAGAAAAATGAATGGGTTATTTAATAAGTGTCTTTAAAACTACGAAGCTTTATTGTTACAAGGTCAACACTAACTCTTTTCTTGATTTCTACAATGAGTAAAATAACCAAAAACCTTATTAAGTGGAAATAAAAATAATGATTAGTGACAGCATACAGCAGCAGAGACTGATGATCCTCCCACTCTGAACAGCACTAAGAATAATCTGGACTGGTAATGTTGAGATCATCTTCACATAAGAATGCCTTAGAATTTGCATTTTTCTTTTGATAATACTAAGGATATGCAAGTGCCCTGATTGCATAGATTTGCATGGCGTTGTGTGTGTGTGTGTGGGGAGGGGGGTAAATTACTCACTCAACAAATCTTGCTGAGTACTAGCTTGTGCCAAACACTCCACTAGTGATGGGAGACAGCCTGTGTGATCAGAGTGGCACAGCCCCTCCTACCATGGGGCTCACAATCTATGATGGTGGATGTTGCTAAAATAAATAATGACCCAAATGGGGCTTTGATTACAGACATCCAGAATCATCCATTCTGGGGATAGGGCCCAGTAATCTGTGTTTTAAGAGGCCCTCCAAGGGAATCTGAAGTACCCTCAAGTGTGAGAGCTGTATGTGTTTCTAAAGCACTTTTATGCATTCTATTATCCACAAAAACCTTAGACTCTATCCACTTCTCATCCCCATTCTTTGATGTCAGTCAGTCTCTATCCCTGCTCACCTACATTACTGTCATAGCCTCCCAGCTCTTCTCCCTGACTCTATTTGCCCATTCACTCATTCATTCATTCACTTAGCATTTATTGACAGCTATTATGTGTTTGAAATCCATTGGTGAACAAACCAAAGATCTTTATCTTGGTGGGGTTTACTTTCTTGTTTGAGGGTATCTGGGCAGGGGGTGGGTATAGACAGAAAGTAGGCAAACAACATAAAACATAATAAATGAATAAATTTTATATGAGAGAAGGTGATAAATGCTGTGAAGGAATAAAACGAGAGTCCTATGATCTCTAAAGGGGACTGGGGATCTGTACTAACTGGGCTGCCTTGAATTCTCCCAACCAGATCATGTTACAAATGAGGAAAGAAATTCAACGTCCCACCCCTGGTCTTTCTGCCTCCCAAATTTTGATCTTTTTCATTGTCATGGCAGTTATATCACTGATTCCTTGGAAAAGTAAACCTGAAGATAGGGATTTGTATATAGGCATTTATTAGAGAATAGTTATGGGATTAATAACTATGGAAGGGAGTAGATGGAATAAAAGAAGTTTGGCTGTGTTAGAGTTGCCAAAGAGGTCTCGGCCAACCTCATGGGAACTCCGGGTTGAGACTGACTAACAGAGTTGTCCTGAATTGGGGTGAGGGGCTGGGTCTTCAGTACTGGGATAAGCACTACTTGATTGTATGCTATAAAGAAGGAGGCATTATAGGCAAGATCGCTCTCTCCAGGCTAGGTGAGTTCCCAGAGAGGAAATTGTCAATAAAAAACGGTGAGAAACTGTGCCAAGTGTCTTTCAGGACTGGTTCATTCACTGATTTTGAGGGTAAGGGATGAAAAAAAATGTGTCTAAGAGCATATAAACACAATTTCTTTGAGCTTTCTTGGAACCTTCTGTCCCACCATATTCAGAAATAACATCTTCCCCCAGAATATCCAGCAAACGCTGACCTGCAGCTTGAGTGCGTTGTAGAGCTAGCAGTGTCAGAAACATAAGTGGGTCTTTGCGTGGAAGGAGTCAGCTCTGCCAGATATCAATAAAGCATACGAGTGCTTATTCAAGGTGAGTAAAACTGCCAAGATTATAATTGCTTGTAACTGGAAGTAGGCAAAGAAATTAATGTTGCTGAATAGTGTTCAACCCCCTGAGAGCTGGCAGATTTAGTTAAGATTGCATATCATTAGAAAAACAGGAGTGAAAACTCCAATCAATATGGTCAGCTTTCTCCGAAATCCATGAGTGGTCACGGTTAACACAGTAAATATTTAATTCCATCACTTACGGTTGCCCTTTGCCCTCAGCATCTGATTTCAGCAGCCCTGAGTGTTTCGGCAAACACTCAGGCTTCTTTCCCTTGCCTACTGCTCATTTTGGCTTGGCTGGCTGTCTTGGGGCAGAATAGCAGGAAATATGTAAAAAAAAGACCAGCAGACACAAGAAACTTAATGAAGGTAGGCAGTAAGGCGATAAAATTACAGACTAAGATCTGGAAGGGGCCTTAAGGATGAAAAAGTCCACCTTCTTCCCTCATTTTATACATAAGAAAACTAAGAACACAAGAACACAAGTGAGAAACGGTAAGTGATTTTGGCCAAGGTTACACTTCCAGATCTTTCGACTTGAAGGTCAGTTCTCTCCCTTTCTGTTGTATCACATGGTCACTAGAGGAATATGGTGACTCTTCAATGTGTCAGCTTAACTAGGGCTAACAAGATTTCCCACTATTTATGATTAGCATGAGCCACACGAGACATTTTGCAGGAAATCTGGAAAAAGGAAGTAAAGTGGCCCCACTGCTCTTCCCACTCAGGTCAGGGCAGATGCCCTTTGTCACTTTTTTGGTGGCTCACTTATTTTGCATGCAATTGCTTCACCTTTTTCTGCCCCTTCACATATGTTACCTCCTCGGTCAGACATGTGTTCAGCTCCATGACAAAGGGAGCCAGCTTCTCCTGCAGGATCCCTGCTTAGTCCAAGAATGGAGGAAGTAAGAATTGACCTGAGTTCTAGTCTGTTCTTGTAAGATCTGGCTCTAGCTTGTGAGCCCAGCTCGCCTTGCTCTCCCCAACTTTACATCCATCCTTCCTTCCCTGTGGACTTTGAGCTCCATCCTCAGATGTGAAGACTACAGACTCATAGGGACTCTTTAATAGCTTCCACAATTGCATAAGGTCAAATCCCGGTAACCAATCCTGATTAGTGGCTCTGAGTCTCTGACTGAGTATGACTGAAATAAAGTGCCAGTAGCTGGCAAAATCATTGCTCAAAGTTGTTCGTGGTATCATGGGAATAGCTTAGCCCTCTGTTAGACCCAGGCTCACTCACCTCCCCTTCCTCTCATCAACTGCCCTCATCTAAGATTTCCAAATGGAGGAGTTACATTGTATCTTAACTTTAAAGGTAGGTTTTACCTATTTGTAATTTTTACCACTGCTTAATAAAAAACAGTAGCTAGTATTTTATTTAGTGCTTACTATGGGTCAAGAAAAATGCTAAGCATTTTGGGTATATTAACTCATTAAATACTCAAAACAACCCTCATTTGGTTCCATTTATTAGCACATAGGGAAACTGAGGCAGACAAAGGTTATATAGCTTGCCTAAAGTCACAGTGATAGTAACCAGCAGAACCAGAATTTGAAGTCAGGTCTGTTGGCTGAAAGCCCCTCTGGGCACAATACTGCCTAATATTAAGTGATTTTTCCTGAACATATGGCTTCTTACATATCTTCTAATATTTTGCCATCACTATCATTTCCTTTCAATGAATATCATTACTATTTCTCCACTGAGCTTAGAAGAAATGATACAACTCCGAAAAAAATTAAGAACTATTTTGGTAGTAAATATGAATGGCCCATCCCCTTCCTCTATTTATGGCAGACATTACTATGGTAGCACTCCGAAATCCTGGTAGCACTATATAATCTATGGTAGCACTCATTCCAACTTTTCCTAGTTATGGCTAGAGTTGTTCTTTATATAATTATCCAAGACAGCTGTTACTAATGGACTGAAGATGACTCTCGAGATGCCATCTCGGATGTAGAGGAAGATAATGTTGGTAGAGACAAAGGAAAAGGGGATTAGCGTAGAACCTTGAAAATGGAACTACCTGTCAATCAACTTACTATTAAACTCTTACCATACAATAAGCCTACTTCCGGAGAGTCAAGTAAGTATAAGACATGGTTCCTTACTTGAAGGAGCTTAGACTACATTGAAGCAATGAGACATTGTTATACAAATAAAAATAATCATAACTATAAAGTAATATAAAAACAAACTTGAACAATGACACAGATATTAGGCTTCCAGGAAAGTATAAACTTGAGCTGGGCTTTGGGGAATATTTTGGATTTGGATAGAAAAGAAAAACAGATATTCCAAGAAAGAGAAATGAAGTGTTCAAAACAAGAAAGGTCAAGGCCAGTGAGTAGGAGCAAGATTCTGGAAAGAAAAAAGAGAGAAAATGTGAAGTTACATTGTAGCTTTGGGGTTCTAGCTAGTGAGTTGCATGTTTCACTTGATAAAATTTCATACGTATGTATACTCTTGTATAAGGCAGATTGTCTCGATGTGTCCAATTCTTTGCTTCTCCCAGCATTCACAACTTTGATCATTAATCTTGTATTGCCCTCCTACAGGGACCTTATGCTTTACTAGGTGACATTTTTAGTCAATAAGATCTTAGGAAGTAAAACACAAGTGGAGGCTTGAAAAGGTGTGAGTAAGTACCTTGCTTGCTCTCATCTTTGCTCTTCTGTCACCACCATGAGAACATGCTCAGAGTGGCCTGCTGGAGAATGAGAACCATGTAGCTTCATTGTCTCCATCATCTCAAACATCAGCCAGCTGCCAGGCACATGCAAGCCCAGCTAGAACCAGAAGAACTGCCAGCTGAGCCCAGTCTATGTTGACAAACTAAAAATACCTGAGCTAATTTAATTATTTTAATTTGAGATGGTTTGCTACACAGCACTATTTTACAAATAGATGATTGATATAGTTATCTTCTGTTGCATCTCATTATGGTAAAAACAATGCTAGTGCTTTTTGCTTTAAGAAAAATTCATGCTGCAGGCAGGCTGAGAAACCCTCCAGGGCACCACAATTTTATTCTGAAAAGAAATTCTTTTCCTTTCCTTTCACATTTTATTAAATACAAATATACAGGACATCATTTTCAATGTAAGTAAATGCACAGAATAAAGAGTTATACTTTTTCTGTGACTCTGTAATGCCAAATATTTTGAAGAGGACAGCCACTCTTCAAACAGCAACAATTTCAAGCATAGGAAAGCTGACCAATGACTTAAGCATTTTTTTTTTCCTATAGAGAAAAGATGGAGGCTCGTGGCTCTCAGGAATTACAAAGACTCTGGCATATTCTAATAACTCAAGGTCAGGGTTTACATTACTTCAGTATGTGTCCCTTGTATTGAAAGTTCTACAGATGGAACGATGTAAACGATGCCCTTCTAAGAAGAGTAAAATGTTAAAAATAAACATGCTTTGCCTTGTTTTATCCCTCTCATTACTACGTGGGAGGGTTATTCCTCTTGGTTCTGCCTCATGTAAGAAGAGTGGCATTCCCCAAGCAACGCATGCAGTAGCTTCAGAGCAGGCAAAACATTAACATAGCCAACACCTAATTACAGGTACCCAAATATCCAGGTATAATTTCTTCTTAGAGGCAATCATTGATCCCGTCTTAAATGCAAGCCTTGGTCTCTTTGAAGGTCTGTTGAAATTCTTTACCATCTTCATGAAGAAGATAAATAAAGTGCAGTCTTTGGCCCGATCCCACAGACAGCTATGGAGCACGGAAAGTACCATGGAGTCATTTCTAACTGTGGGAATGGGATAGTCCTATAGGCTTTGGGGAATAGAAGAATTGTGTGTGTGCTTGAGAAGTGGACGTGAGAAGGCAGGGAGAGGGGATGTCATTGGTGGGTGGGTAGATCTATAACCGTCCCTGGCTAGATAACTTCCAGCAATCAAGGATAATTCTCTGAGAATGAAGGCAGCTGTGAGTCTTCCCAACTAATCCTCTCAGCAGCTGGCTCTGAAAGCACAGGCCAGGTGACATGGATCTGGATAGGCCACCTATAATGTCTTCTGCAACTCACTGTTATCTGTATATGAAAGCAGCATGGACTTAGAGGTTGAGCAGTGAGAGGGAAGAGGGGACATCACACAAGGTAGTTGGAGTTTAAAGGCTTGCTCTCCTCCTGTGTAGACATTACACATCACTCCAATTCTGGACCCACAACTGTATATGTGTTTTTGTTAATTGTGGAAACCTTAACTTTAGGGCATCAATTGACAGTCACATTCCACAAGATTTGACTACCACAGCCACCACCTCTTTGGCCCCTTACCCAAGTTCAAGTGGCAACTTAAAAAAGCCAAAGTACTGGTAAGGGCAAAAGATCACTCTGGAGTTATGGTAGCATTTCTGTGCTACCCCAAGGGCTTTCTGAATCACTAGACATGCCAATGTCTGACAAATGATATGTTTAATAGAGATGAACCCTAAGCTCACCCTGAAAAACAAGGTTTTGAATGCCACCCAATCAAAGGCACAATCACAGATGCCTTTTATCTCATTTCTAAAAAGGAAGGTGGATCAAAGTGAGGTCCAAATGATCCACTTTCCAACTCAATCAAATCCTCCCTGACCACATAAAACTGTAAATGAATGCAGAGCTTCTGGAAGCAGATATCTTCCCACATGGCTCTAGAGATTCACATAAATATTTGAAATAACAGAATAAACATATCCATCCATGATTTCTAAATTCTGCTCATTTAACTGCCACAAAAATCATACCACCTTTTCTCAGTTTCTAGTTTTTTAAGTATTCGATAACAATCACTCTAGATTTTACAATGAAGAACATTATTTTTACAGTTTATTTTTTACATTCAGGTAAAATTTATATACAGTGAAATGAATATATCCTAAGTGGGCACTCACAAGTTTTGATGAATGCACACACATAACCTAAACTTCTAACAAAATATAGACTATTTTTTATTATTAAAAAGCCAAAAAATAACAGATGTTGGTGAAGCTGTAGAAAAAAGGCAAAGCTTACCCACTGCTGGTGAGAGTGGTATAAAATTGTAGCACTAATCACAACAGAAAAGACATGGCATCAACCTAGGTGCCCATCAGTGGGGGTGCATATACACCATAGAATACTATGCAGCAGCCACAAAAAACAACAAATCACGTCCTCTGCAGCAACGTGGATGCAGCTAGAGGCCTTAATCCTAAGCAAATTAACACAAAGCCAGAAAACCAAAATCACATGTTCTCACTTATAAGTGGGAGCTAAATCTTGGGTAAACACAGACATCAAGATGGAAACAACAGAGAGAGGGGGCTCCAAAAGGAGGGCAAGTGGGAGGGGGCCAAGGACTGAAAAACTATCTGGGTGATGGGATCAGTAGAAAACTATCTGGGTGACGGGATCAGCATCATGCAGTATGTCCTTATAACCAACCTGCACATGTAACCCCTGAATCTAAAATAAAAACGGAAATTAAAACAAACAAAAGATAAATGACGATTAATGGACCATTTTCATCATCCTAGACAGCCCCCAAATACCCCTTTCCAGGCCATCCCTGCCCCAGCACCCAGAGGTAACTGCTGTTTCTTTTTTCACCATAGATTATCTTGGTTTGTCCTAGAAATTCATCTGAATGCAATAAAACAGTAAATACTCTTGGTAAACGGCTTCTTTCACTCAGCATCATGTTTTGAGATTGATCCATAAGCTTAGGACTAACAGCTGAACTTCATTCAACTTTGTGTTGCTAAGTAGTAGTCATTGGTGAAATGTACAACTAAACATTTTCCAGCTTTGGTTCAGATGATTCAAGTTGATTACAATGCTGATTTATATATTTTCTTTTAAAAACATGACTTCTTTTAAAGAAAGTATTTCCAAAGGGATGGGGAAAGGTTTTTCCACTAGAGAGACCCACTGTAACCAAACAAAAGCGCTGAAGGTAAACTCCTTGAAATCCATCTCTGCTCCACAACAAAACCTCAACAAATCTCTCTTTTAATCACTGAATTATTTGAAACTAAATAATTAAATTAAAATTAAATTAAATAAATAAATTAAAAGATAGTTAAAAAAAAAAAAGAAAACACTAAAGATTACACAGTAGACATTTTACCTTTAAGACTCATTGCTGGCCTAAGGAAACCAATCAACCATGTCAGTCCTTAGGCATAGCAGTAGCAATATATAACCTGAAGAAAAAGTCCCTGGGTGCTTTATTTCTGGCAAACTCCCTTAATTGGCTAGTGTGCTAATCCCTTTCTTAGAAGAACACTTAGCACTGGAAATGTGTGAGGCAAACACAAAAATACAAGTCCTGGTTTGGTATGCAAATCAGCACCATGGAAACCAGCATGGCATTGCTGAGCTCAGGGCAATCAGCAGGGAGCAGATGAGCTATGAATCAAAGCCCGAAGAAAACTGCTGTCAACAGAATTATGGACACAGATTGCTTCTCACCCTATGGCCGCTCCCTTTAATTCTGAACTAGGAGACTTAAACTTGACATTTCAATGGACTAGGTCATCATGGGACCTCTATTTCTCGTTTGTAGCCCCAATTAACAAAACTATTAGCCAGTTTGGATATAGTCGTTCAAGTATGACATTGTTTTACTTATTATTTCCAGTTATAAGAAATACATTGGTAGAAATCTGGAGGATGTTATGTTTTCCTATTCAATAATAAGAAAAATGCTTTTCCTATGTAGGCCATTACAGGGGCATAGGAATTATCTTGTCCTTAGTTCTATCTGCATAACCTTTGTAGACCAGTAAGGTCTTGTGCATTATTCTAGGGTAGAGAGGATTTCCCTCTGCGCCTCATAGAGGGATATTTCCAAGCATTAATCAAACCATTTCTAGAAAGGCATAACCCCTTGTTCATAGAAGTCCTCCTCTTATGCAAGTGTCTCCCCCAGTCTACTCAGAAAGCAAGCCATGGGCAACCTATGGTTGTATAAAACCAGAGATTCTCCCACCTCAGATTCTTCATTCCCAAAATAAAATGGTAAGAAACATACTATTCCTCCTAGCACTAACAGTTGATGATTCCATGAACTACACTACTTACTTATTCACAATGTTTTTTTCCCCAATAATACTCAATTCTAGGTCCAGATTAAAAAATAATAATAAATCTATATGGATTTTAAGTCACCAAATTTGAGATTTTGTTAAATATTAAAAAGAAAGAATCTATGAGTCCCTATCTGGGATTCAAAATGAACTACACTACAAAGGCAGAAGAAGTACAATGCTTTATTGGCAGGCATTTATTATTATTATTATTATTATTACACTTAATTAAGAGGTATGACCAAAAAGTACTGAGAGAGCACTCATTAAGCTATGGACACTACCTCAGTCCAAATCCCACCTCTTCCACTTACTAGTGATCCACCTCCCAGGCTCAAGTGATTCTCCTGCCTCAGCCTCCCAAGTAGCTGGGATTACAGGCACCCACTACCGTGCCCAGCTAATTTTTGTGTTTTTATTAGCTACAGGGTTTCACCACATTGGCCAGGCTGGTCTCGAACTCCTGACCTCAGGTGATCCAACCACCTTGGCCTCCCGAAGTGCTGGGATTACAGGCATGAGCCACCGCACCTGGCTGAACATTCATAGTTCTTTACCCAGAAAGTCCCTATGAAGATTAAATTAGCTAATATTTACAAAGAATATAAATCATTTGGCAGATGGTAAGTGCTATATATGTGTTTATTAAATAATAAATTAAGAGCAAGTATTTTGCTCAGAAAGAATAAGGTCTTCCTATCTCACGTGGTTTTAATTGCTGGCTATGAAAATATGAAAAACTGTCTCCTTACCAGGAGAAGGTCTTCTGCATAAAGCATAAAGCAGCAATGCATTTTGTTTATTTGACCCAAGTAAAAAGTTCAGGAATAACTACTTTGATATTTAAAGTTCTCTATAATACAGACAATAAATAGCTCTAGGAAGGAATAAACCACCATGAGTCAAGTACAGGTGGGTTTTTTTTTTTGTTTTGTTTTTTTTTTTTTTTTTTTTTTTTTTTGAGATGGAGTCTTGCTCTGTTGCCCAGGCTGGAGTGCAGTGGCACGATCTCGGCTCACTGCAACATCTGCCTCTGGGGTTGAAGCAATTCTCCTGCTTCAGCCTCCCAAGTAGCTGGGATTACAGGTACGTGCCTACACCCGACTAATTTTTGTATTTTTAGTAGAGACGGGGTTTTACCATGTTGGACCGGGCTCGTCTCGAACACCTGACCTCAGGTGATCCATCCGCCTCGGCCTCCCAAAGTGCTGAGATTACAGGTGTGAGCCACCGCGCCCAGCCCAGTCTTCTTAACTAACAACATAATTAATGATTAATTGGGATTAGGTGGGGAAGTGCTGGACCCAAAAAAAAAAAAAAACCACATACACCAAAACTCTCAAAAACAAACAAAAAACCCCCACCAAACTAAAAGCACAAAAAGTTCAAAACCTCATTCACATTAAAATACTGTCTAAATGCTAAAGGTGGGCTGGCAGGTCTTTGACAGATTATTCCAATTGACAATCTGTAGTTAATCGATATATTGTTCAATTATTTAATCAGCATTACCTGTGTAGTTTCAGTATCCATAATTCATTTGAAGGTGACACCAGAGAGAGAAGGAAAGCCATTGGCTTCATTATTTTGGAACCAGTTAAAGCTGAATCCAGAGACAAAGAGGCTTTCAACTGACCCGTCAGAATGCCCTGCCTGCACCCACATGTGCCCATGCCCACCCCACCCACTCTCACCCTTAGGTCTCCGGGCATGCTGCCTTTACAATAAACACTATCTTTAGCCATTGAAATGTGGAAGCTTTTGTTAATTCTATTTAGAGACTATGCAGGATGCCAGCTAAATGTCCCGTTTTACATCATCCCTCACCAGACCTGACAGTTGGAAACACTTAGTTCTGCTCTGCTTCCATTGTGTTTCTGAAGTCATTTGAATGATTTAAATTGGAGATAAGTATTTGCAAATGAGCTGAAGAAATAAAGATGTATCAGAAAACTCCAAACTGCCTTGTTAAGAATGTACTCAGTTCTATCTTAATTCTTGGGGATTTGGTTAATGCTTGTAAATGGCAGCAGCAGCTCTTTTCTGATGGTAACATTTCATGGTTCAGCTTTTAAAGAGTCACCGCCTCCAAATCAAGTGTTTTTAAAAATCCCATTAAAAGATTCCTTAAACTGTTCACGTACAAAATTGAACAAAAAATTGGATAAGAGGAGAGCTCTACATTCACTTTGCAATATTTTCATAACCTAATATTAAAACAACAATAATTTTAATGTAATCCCATCAGATGGGGCATCTATTGTATGCCTGCCCTAGGCTATTCGCAGTACAGACATTACTTTGCTTGATTCCAAAGACAGTCTCACAAAGTAAACATTACAAGCCCCATTTTACAGATGAAAAGACTGAGGATTGCATAGACTTTAAGGGGCTTGCCCAAAGTGAGAAGCCGATCTAGGAGTCAATCCAAAACTTAAGTAAATCTGACCAAAATGAAACAAGTTTCCTTCTTATATTTGACTTGTGCAGAAAATTCTAGTTTGACATGACCAGTGACCTGCAGGTGGCATTTCTGGGGCACTTCTAAATGTCTCCAGGAGTCCAACTGGAACCTCTCAGTCATAATGAATTCATTTTGGATAGAGAGGAAAAGTTGAAGACTTGTCTGAGACACTGAGTCTTTGCTCTTTCCACCCTTTTTTGCTCCTTCTTTTCCAACAAATCACTTACTCCCTGCAGCCAGTCTTTGCAAAGTGCAACCCAATGAAGCAATTCATTCTATAATAGAATAGTCCATCGGCTAAACATCCTCTGAGAGTGTTTATACTTCAAAGGAGAAATGCATTAATCCCAACAAATCTTTAAACACCCCAACAGAGGCAGATGTAAAAGAACGAGTCCTGATTTTTATGCTTCTGAAGCTCATTTCTGGAGGCATCCTAGCCCACCATCTGCTGCTGCCCCCAATCATGAGGATACCACACACATGGGTTCAATTTACCTCAGCAGCCCACAAGTCAAACTCTCCAGTCTCAGACTGTTTTCTTGTGTGCATCTCTATAAAAATCAAAGCTAACCACTGCAGCGGCACAGAAATGAGCGTTTCAGTACATAATTCTGTCGCTAAAGGCTGAATGTGTATTGCAGCAGATATAGGGTGATGGCCTCAGAGTTGAGGAAGAGATATAAATAGCAGGGTTTATAGGGGTTCAGGGAACCAACCTTGTGGATGTTTAGCCTCTGAATGCCTCAAGTGAAATCATAAACCAGAACTCACCTTACCCTTTCTCTCAGACCGCTAGAGGGCACTAGTCGCGACTAGCAGGGCTGTTGCCTTACAGGAAGTGGACGCCTCACGCCTTTACCACAGGTGGTCGGCACCTGCAGGGAGCGGCACCTGGTTACAGACCCCAAGGTGAGTTTGCAAAATGGGAACTCCATGGTTTTGGCCCAGAAGCACACGAGTTCAAATCCTAATTCTGCTGCTTCCCATTATCTTTAACCACTTTGAGCACATTTCTCACTAGGAAGAGTATTTTGCTCAGAAAGAATTGGAAGGTTTTCCTATCTCATGTGGTTTTAATTGCTGGCTATGAAAATATGAAAAACTGTCTTCTTACCAAAAGAAGGTCTTCTTCATAAAGCAGCAATGCATTTTGCTTGCTTGGCCCAAGCAAAAAATTCTGGATTAACCATTTTCATATTTAAAGTTCTCTAAAATATAGATAATAAATAGCTCTAGAAAAGGAATAAATGGCCACGAGTTAAGTACAGGTGTTATTAATTAACAACATAATTAATAATTAATGGGGTTGGGATGGGGAAATGCTGGACCAAGCAACAATAACAACAACAAATCCTCGAAAATAATGATTGCTGACTGTTGAAAGGATTAATCAGACCAACAAATCTATAGTTCTTAGCATATAGCCAGTGTGGAGTAGGTGATAGCAATGTCAGTTTCCCATAGAAAACTAGCAATGGTTCTTGTCTCCAGGACAGGTACGGTTGAAATAGACAAATGAGGACATGAGAAACATTAGAGTGCTGGGGTTAAGAGTGTGGAATAGTGGATTCAGATCCTGGTGAGCAAGTTTCTTAACCTCTCTGTGCCTCATTTTTTCTCTGTAAAATGGGATAATCCTAGTAACCAGTTCATACAGTTGCTGTGAGGATTATGGGAGCACTTATAACACTGCCTGGCCCACTGGAGGCACTCTGTATGTATTAGCTATTTATTATTATAATAGTAATTAGAATTTACATAAGAGCAAGTGGACACACACACACACACACACACACACAGCACTCTCAAAAAGATACGAAAAGCTCAGAGATGTTTGCCCACAGAAGAGGCCCCTCAGGGGGAGTGTGAGACCTGCCTTCCCCTTTTATTAAAGAGCTATCAAGCAGAAGAAGGTTTTTGATTCATTGTGTTTGGCCCTCAGGGATAAACCAGGCTCAATGGATCTAAGCAGCAGGGGATTCGTTTTTGCTCAATTTTAAGAAAAAATGAAAACTAGCTGAGCTGCTCAGAGATGAAACAGGCTGCTCTTGGAGGGGGGTAGTTTCTGGCCACAAGAGGAGTTCAAGCAGCAACTGGACACCCCTTTGGCAGAAGTAGCCCCAGTGCACTGTAAGCACTGACTGAATGATGGAAAGAGCTGACCTTTAAGGACCTTCTCAAGACTGAATCTTAATGACAACATGATAAATAATGAAGTCAGAAAAATAGACAGATTCTCCATAAAAATCGCAGGCTATGTGATAGAGATACTGACAAAATGCCCTTGAGTCCATCACATTTGGTCCCCATTTTTTACTGGGCCAGGACTTACTGTTTGGTGTTTGTCCATACCAATTCCTCCCTTACAGACAGACAGCTGTCATGGGAGCTTGCTCACCTCTTAGTCTGAGATGATCTTTCAAGAAAACAGCAAGAAATGGTATTCATTTGAGATGAGGTCCTGGTTTTTGGTGCACCATTCCATTTTAATTCATGGCTTATTGGCAATCACTCATTTCCTGCTGGAAATTAATTAAGGCTTGTGTTCTGCAGTAGCTGGTATTTGCTTTGAATCCCAGACCCTACTGCCGAAACTTTAAAACGACAAAAACACATCTCCAATTTGGGGCTTGATGAGGCACATTTGAAGAGCCCCCTGTCGTTCTCAGCTATTCTATTCTGAACAATGTGCTATAAATGTTCTCAGCAACAATGCACAGGGTGGATTTCAGCCACCTGGAAGTTCCTGCTGATTTTACTAAGGAAGAAAAGTGTCACTCGGACTGGACATAAAAAGCCATTTTGAAGGGTAAAAAGTAGTATTTTCACTGTTTGGAGATTTTTTAATTACCCTCTTTATATTGTGCTCCTGTAATCCTTTTATTAAAAAAGTAATGCACTATGTACAAAAAAGGATAGTAAAATGTCACTTTACTAGAATGCAGTATTCCAGTTAATGAGTTTTCTGTTTAACAGAGGGCCATGGTTTATCACTTCTCTAGTTTCTTACCTAAACTTCTTCTAAAATCTATATTCATCTTTGTGGCACTCTTGAGCTTCCATCTGCTCAGGAGGGTAAGTATAACTCTTCTGGTAGTTTTAAGAACTAGCAACAACACTTGCCATAAAGGCAAACTGGGCCCAGCAACAAACGACTGAGGAGATAAAATCATGACCTTTACTTTGAAACCCTGGATCTACACAAAGAGTAAGGTAACAAGGAGGAAACAGGAAACCTTCTTTCAGCCCAGATGCTCTTCTTATGTTCTCAGAAGCTGCTAATGGGAGCAGACCTTCTATTTCAGGGTCATACAGAGGATATCTAAGATGGAATCAATTCTACTTTTACAAGGAAAAGGCTACTCCGTACCTCTGTTTGTGTAGATATTTCCAATCTCTAGAAGTACACAAAGCTTTGTCATTGATCCCTACCTCACAGCATAGTAGTGGATGCAGCCAGTATAATTGGTTGCAATTCTATTAGCCTATTTTCATCTTCAATCTTATTATATCAAGACTGTCTTCCACCATCTTCAAAGATCCATCCCAATGTCCAGATGCTATATTATGGTATAATATAACATTTAATAAAGATCATCTCTTAATAGTCCATTGGCTGAAATAAATCACATTTCTTAACTTGTGATCAAGGGACAGAGAATTAGACTTTGCTTCCTGAATGGAGATCTGCTAATTCCATAGTAAGGACAAGGATATAGGGAGGATGATGAATTAGGATGATTAAAGCCATAAATCTACTACACTAGGTCAGAAAGGCCTTTCCCTCCAAATTAGAGTCTTACCTTTCTTCCATTTATACTTGCTCACAGCACCCTTTCTACAACTTCATAGTCATTTGTTTGGAAGTGGTTATTTTTAAAGAACCATGTACTACCCAAACTTGTAAGCCTCACAAGAGTCCAGGGAAAGGAGTTCCCTTTTGTTTATTCACTCACAGAGCCTAGTACAACGCCTGGTACATTGTTAAGTGTTCAGTAAATGTGGAATGGAAATAAAAAGGACCCTAATTTTTATTTGAAAAAACACAGAAACAATTTTGTCTTCTGACACAATTTGTATATGGATAAATGAAGGGGCATGTTAAAAAATAAAATTAAAAAAATTAAAAACTGAAGAGGCATTAGAGTATGCTACTTACAACGTATACAAGCAGCAATGATTGGAATCCTCTTTAACCAAAGGAGGAAAAAGCTAGATATTTACATTCTGAAAACATGATGAAGAGATGCACTCAATGCATTGCTATCAAATTTCTAATTGAAAGCCAAAGTTTTAAATAGCTAAAGCACAACACTGATTCCTGACATTAGATAAAGTATAATTAAAAGTATAATTTTGGCCCAATCGAGTCTGTTTAAATTGGACTCATAGCAGAATGAAATTGGCCCCATATTTGGGCCACACTATCAAGTTGCCAGGGTCTTGAAAAACTGTCATGACATCTGCAGATGCTATCATGAAAGAAAAGTACGTCCCTGAATTAGCAAATTGGCTTGTGCTCCTCCATAAAAAAATTTAGTTTAGTTTAAGAACCTTCATTACTTTTCTTGACATATTAACAACTGTTCACTGAACATCAAATATATCTAAAACACTAGGGTAAAGATTGCAAAGAATACAAAGAGGAGGTTCTAACCCTTCCACTAATAGCAACTACAGCAAGAAAATGAAGAAAAATTATCAACGAATGAGAGTCCATTTGAAAGCTTAAGTGCTTACATGTACTGAGTTCTTATTGAGCACCATGCACTGTTCAAAGTATTTCACATTTACTGACACTTTTAATCTTCCCAGTAAACTTAGGAGTTAGTTGCCAATATTAATTCTATCTTAGGTATGAAGCAGTTGAGGCAAAAAGATTAAATGATTTATCTGAAGTCACAGAACCAGCAAATGGTGAAGCCAAGACTTGAATCAAGGCGGTCTGATGCCAAAGCCACATTCTTGACCACCAAATCCTAACTCCTGAAGATGACGTAAATACTGCAAATGTCCTGGCACATTGCCGTGCAAACTCAAGGCACAACTCCAATTATTCCCTGAGGATAAATCCTTCAAAGCAAATGTACTGGGTCAAAACATTCGCACATTTTAAATTTATACCTGGGGCCTAGATGTTGAGTAGAGCCTGGACTGTCAGGAAAGGTGGGGGAGGGTATTCCAGATGGTGGAAACAGCATGACCAGAAGGACAATGGGGATCACGACCCAGCGGCAGCAGGAGTTGCATGTGTCTAGTGTGTGGAGGATAGCATGGGATGTGGAATGGCGGATCATGGTGGAGCAGTGGGTGGTGGCTCTCTTACCATCATTCTGGCAGCCTGTTCTCTCATTGGATTTATAATCCCCTTGATTCCTTGCAATTGTACTCAATTGCACTAATGCTGTTGGCATTTATAATTTGCTAGAAAAAGAAAGTATTGTGGATCTTTCAGTCCTTCCTAGTTCTTAAATTCCCCTGAAAACCTTTGAAAATAGACAGCAAATGATTTGACTATTAAATTTTGAGGTACCAAACTCAGCTGTTTAAAAGCAGCTTCTTTTCTTTGCACTGTAAGATAGTTTTACTAACAAAAATGCCACCCTTGGCATGGAAGATATTGTGGAACATGGCATTACCAGAGTATACATTGTCTTAGGTTACATTCCTCGAAGGACAGCTGAATTTTCAGGGATACGGTAGAGTTTCTCCAGCTGCTTTGACTGGGTCCTGTAATTCCAGCTGGAAGTTTAACCAGCAGAAATAGACAGGCAAGGCTCTCCTGAATGCAACATTGTAGAACTGACGCCTGCCCCCACTCTGGTCCAGAGTGAGAAGTACATCACAATCACAGCCTCGGGAACTGGTGCATTTCCTAAAAGGCTCACTGAAATGAGAGGCCTTGTAGTGGATGGGTCAATTTATTGGCTGAAGTCCTCATCTTTACCTGCAGGTGTAAGCAGCACTGTAGCCTGGGGCTATAGTGAGGATATGTCATCTGCACCTTGAGAATTCCACTGCCAATTCTTTCCTGTCTTCCATTCCACATTTACTGAGCACTTAACAATGTACCAGGCATTGTGCTAGGCTCTGTGAGTGAATAAACAAAAGGGAGCTCCTTTCCCTGGACTCTTGTGAGGCTTACAAGTTTGGGTAGTACATAGTTCTTTTAAAAATAACCACTTCCAAACAAATGGCTATGAAGTCATAGAAAGGGTGCTGTGAGTGAGTATAAATGGAAGAAAGGTGAGACTCTAATTTGGAGGGAAAGGCCTTTCTAGTGTGGTAGATTTATGGCTTTCATCATCCTAATTCATCATCCTCCCTATATCCCTGTCCTTACTATGGAATTAGCAGATCTCCATTCGGGAAGCAAAGTCTAATTCTCTGTCCCTTGATCACAAGTTAAGAAATGTGATTTGTTTCAACCAATGGAATATTAGAAGATGTAACACACCAGAGCACTGAAAAAATACTTGTACTTGATATCTCTACTTGTGCTGTTGTGCCTCTGTCATTCCCATGAGAACATTCCCTAGCTAGCCTTTGGGAGGGTAAGACACATGCAGCAGAACTGAGTCATCCCAGTCTTCTCAGCTGAAGCCCTCCTAAGTCAGCCAGCAGCTTGAGGATCCCCAGACATGTGAGTGAGCCCAGCCCAGGTCAGTAGAGTCATCAAGGTTTGCCCCACCCACTCAAATGTGACAAATGCCTACTGTTGTGTTTTATGCCAGTGAGGTTTTTTGGTTGTTATACAACATTACTGTGACAAGAGATAGCTGATACATAAGGTAGCATTATAGCTGCGCCCTGAGGAGCAGTGAGCCAAGTTAAGCAAGAGGAAGTCCTTGAGCCTTGAGAAAAAGTGAAAATGGAGAGAAGTGGGTGGATTTTAGATGTATTTTGGATATTAAATCAACAGGACGTGGTGATAGACTACATAGAAGAAGAGGACCTAAAGGGTACCCAAAGAGACTCCTTGATATCCAGTTTGGGCAACTAAGTTGAGAGCTAAGGAATTTACTAAAAAGGAAAGATTGAGGAACAGCAGTTTTGGGGGTATATGAAAATTAAGAATTCGGTTGCAGTTGAGAAATCAGGGTGCATGAGAAACATATGAGTGGAAATGTCAGACAGATAGCCTTAAACTCAAAAGGGGCATATGGAAGGAACAGTGATGTGAATTTGGGAGTGGAGAGCAAGTATGTTTCCATCCATGAGACTGAATGATACGCCCTTGAGCAAGAATGTTGATTAAGAATGGGAGAGTGCCTGGGCCTGAAAGTTGTGTGTGTGTCTGCGTGTGTGTGTGTGTGTGTGAGAGAGAGAGAGAGAGAGAGAGACATGGTTACTTGTATGCCAAGGCACATGACAAAAATGTAGATTTTATTATGCATTCATCAAAAACACAAAGAAAGAACTCAAAACCACTGTTTTACAGCATAATTATTGGGTAGCTTGGCTTATATGCCTTTATATGTTGATCAGGATAATGGGTAGAGAGAACAGTCGAAGAGAGTCTAAACTGAATTCCAGAAAAAAGACATGGGGCCACTCCAGCAAGAAAAGAGATTTGGTGTGCGATGCAGCATGGAAAATAAAGGTGCTATAATGTGTTGGCTTTGCCTCAAGAGGATTTTAGGAAGTTTTGCAGTCTCTCTTTTGCTACTTCTTCAGTAAAAATGAACAAAAAAATGAATGAATGAATCTAGTCTGTCTGTCTATCTACCTACCTATAAGTTTGTTCAAAAGTAATTGCAATTACTTTTGCACCAACCTAATACCTACCTGTCTACGTCTATAATCTTAATGAAGCGTGTTTATGGTTAAAGTGACACTGGGCATAGCCTTTCCCATTAGCATAACACATGCCCCATGCATCTGTTTGGTTATGTTTTAGATGCTCTGCTGCATTTGAATTCCTATGTGCTATGTAATGCCATCAGAGATTTGAATACAAGAAGTACTGAATAAATATTTCTGAAATTAAAGAATAAATGGTTTTTACATGGAATTATTTATTTTTCTGAGCCAAAAAAAACCCACATGCAAACAAAACCAAAAACAAAATAAGATTTAAATATTCAGATGAATAATCAATATTCCGCACTGACTCATTCCATGTTGAGGAAGAAAAGGCCCCAATTCCACACTTCTAAATGGAATACTTAGTTCAGTCAGTGAATAAGGTCTTTTTCAGTAATTTACTTGAAAGTATGTCAATTTAAAAAAATAATTTTAGAAATATTACCAAGATAATAATGAGTAGTTTGAAGAATAAGAAAAATATGTTGGTTTTTCTCTCACATCTGCTAGTCACAAGGACTCTTTAAAGGATAATGCAAACTCTATCAATGATTCTTGTCTCTTGTGGTACAGACGCAGCACTTTACATTCTTGATTCAAGATCTTGCGTATTTTTTTTTTTTTTTTTTTTTTTTTTTGAGATAGGGTCTTGCTCTGTCACACAGTGTGGAGTGTATTGGTGCGATCATGGCTCACTGTAGCCTTGACCCCCAAGACTCAAGTGATCCTCCTACCTCAGCCACCCAGGTAGCTGGGACCACCCACGTGCACCACTATATCTGTATTTTCTTGAATTATTTTTGGTAGAAACAGGGTCTCACTATGTTGATCAGGCTGGTCTTGAACTCCCGAGTTTAAGCAATCTTCCTGGCTAGGCCTCCCAAAGTGCTAAGATTACAGATGTGAGCCAAGCACCCAGCCTCTTGCTTCATCTTATTAAAGAGAATGGACATTTGATGGGACTGTGATTTAAAATGGCAAACAAGAAGCATGTGAGCCTGCAAAATCATGCAGTGAAGATTTTGGCAAAAACAAAAACCAAAAGAGAAATCTACTAAGGTGGTAAGATAGCAAATGAATGTTGAGGTTTAGAATTGAAGGTGGCCCCTATAGAAGGTTGAACATATTATGCAGGCAGAATTCACTGAAATTAATAGCTCTTGACTGAACAAATGGCCAGAAGCTTCCCGAAAATATGCCCTGCTGTTATTTCTAACAGTGATGTCTATGCCTCACCTTTTAAAATCATTCTCAGTGGTTATGCATTAATGATACTGACATCCTCAAAATCCCAAGAAAGCTTTCTTTTGCCAATCAATACTATCCACTCTCAGCCACCCCTCAGTGGTTATAATGATTATTACTTGGCATTCAATTGCTTTTCTGCATTTTCTCCACTTCCCTTTTGGAATTTTTATCAATAAACAATTAAAGAGGCCATGTTATTTAGTGGCTTTTTCATATACTACTTCTGTATTGACTAATTTGTATGTCAATGTACTCAGCTAATCTCCAGATACTGAACATTATTACTATTAACATGGCTAATCAACATTTTTTAGTGTAAATTCATTTTTTTCTACAGAAATGGAGAAAGATTGATAATTTTCAACATGGGAAGAAACACAAGTGGTATAGTGGCATACTACATCCATCTTATTCTCAATTTTATACTTACGTACACATATAGATATACACACATATATACATGCATATGTATAAATATATACATGCACACATGGATGTATACATGAGTATGCACATATATATGTATGCATATATATTATGTGTACATATACTTGTACATATACATACATCTATACAGATGTATATATAGGTGTATGCATGTGTTTGTGTGTGTGTATATATATACGCACATAGATGTATATACATATATACGCACACATATATACACACACATACATGTATATATATACACACACACACCCCTATATATATTCAAGTTCTTTCAGAGCAAGGTAAATGATGATATACTGATATAGAAAAGGCTGTGACTGGGTAGAAAATACGTTGTATCAAAAAAATGAACTTTTAAACTCTCTCATCATCCATATAAATGGTTACTCAAACATATGGTCACCTCATGATATATAAATAATGTCTGCATGAAGCGACAACAATGGAAAAGCATTGTGTGTTTTCATAACCTTTCTCTGGGTCTGCTCCACACTTTATGAAGCATCCCTGATGACTCCAGACATTTGCATTTACATCGCACAGTGCTGGTGGGACAAGGGGATCAATAAAGGCCGGGCTCAATCACAGCCAATGAAACAAAATGCCCAGAGGAAGGAACGCCAAACAAGGAGACATAATTCAGAAAGAAAGGGCTATGTACACATTCCATCCCTCTGCTCCTTCTTTTTCCTTAAATCACCTTTCGTCCTAACCTCAAGACAACTGTTCACAACCACAAAGTTAATGGGAAAAGGGACCTAAAAGACATGCCTAGGCCAATAAACTTGGTTATTACCTCAGCTAGACAAAATTTAGAAAGCTCTCGGTTCTTGGAGGGCATATACTTGTCCTTGTTCCCACTGTCAGGACTATATTAAAGTTGAAGAGGTTCAGGGCACAACATGGAAGTGAGGACTCTATTAATCTGTATGATTCCTGAAAGAACACTGATGGGTGATGGGAGGTGACTCCAAGTAATTCCAGAGGACAGATGGGTCACACACAGTGTTTAAGACACAACATAGTACAAAACAGACTTGCAAGGTTCTCATGTGAAGCTACAGCAAGACATAACCATGTGATTAACTTGACATATTCAATGGCTAATTACAGACAGAACACCACATATTTGTTTTTAAAATGTTCTGATATCTGGTCTTAACATGAAAATAATTGCAGTGACTATCCTAATATAGATTTCAATCCTCTGCAGTATTTGGTTGAGGCGAACTCACCCCATAAACTTAGTCAAAATTGGTTCAGTAATCTTTCTCCTATTAAAAATAAGTAAATTAGAGGTGGCAGAATTGTTTGAACCCAGGAATTTGAGACCAGCGTAGGCAACAAAGTCAGACCCCATTTCTACAAAAAATAGAGAAAATTAGCCAGGCATGGTGGTGTGTATCTGTAGTCCCAGCTACTCGGGAGGCTGAGGTGGGAGGATCACTTGAGTTTGGGAGGTCGAGACTACAGTTAGGTATGATTGTATCACTGCACTTCAGCCCGGATGACAGAGACCCTGTCTCAAAAATAAAATAAAATAAAATAATAAAAAGAGGCATATATATATATGAATTATTTTGGCTATAGATCAATCCAGAAAGCAGCTTCTATTTATGTATTTATTCTGATTAATTCTTTTTGGTCAGCAAACATAGATTTGGTGCATAATATAGCCTAGAAATTCTTTTGTTTTAAGGCAAGATGTAAACATGACTGAAAGAAGATTTTTGCCCTGGAAACTCTCATAATTTATTAGGAGACATGCAGAAAAGTTCATATTTACAATACACGTGTAAAACATGAAAGTTACAAAATTTTAAAGCAAAGGCTTACCAAAGAAACCTTTTCTCCTATCATATTTTAATATTATTTTGTTATAAATATAAAAACACTCAGCCATATGTGTATCACACATTTGTATATATTCTGTCATTTTAATAAAAACCAATTTATCTACCTCCCAATTTAAAACATAGAAGGTTACATATATCATTGCCTTGACCTGTATATTCTTCCTGTATAACATATTTTTGTCTACACACCCACCGGGAGAAAACACCTTCTTAAAATTCTGGGTTAAATGTAGTCCTGTTTCATTGTATAGTTTTATCAAATAGGTATTATCCACTATAATATGTTTAAAGTTATGTTTGCTTTGAACGTAATGTATCATACTGCATGTAGTCTTTTGGATTTTTCTTTTTTCTTTAAGGCTTATATTTCTAAGATTTCAAGATGTTGCTGCATGTAGCAGTAGTTCATTCATTTTTTACTGCGGTGTAGTGTTCCACTGTGGGACTATACCACTAGTTATTTTCCTACCGATGGTCATTTAAGTTGCCATTATTAACATATTACTATCATCATTCTTGTGCAGTTCCCTTGGTAAACCTGTGCTAGGCTTTTGGCAGGGTATATCCCTAAAACTGGATTTTCTGGATTATAGAAAATGTAACGTCAAATTGTAATAGTGTGAAATTGTTTTTCAAATGGTGGTGTCAACTTAATCTTCCAACTAGCAGAGAACAAGCACTTCTGATAAGGCCATCTTATCAGGATACATATACATATGGACATGTATATATATACACACATATATATGCATGTACATGTATAAATATGTATAAATATATACATGCATACATATGTATAAGTATGTGTGTGTATATATATGCATATATATTGTGTCTACATATACTGAGTCGTAGGGGATGTTTCATATCCCTAATGACCCACTTTACCCTCAATCCTTGGTATTGTCAGATTTTTAAATTTTCACCAGTTTATTGGGTATAGAACATCTCGCTATGATATTAATTTGCATGTTCCTGATTAATGATGAAGTTTAGAATGACTCTGTCTACTGTCTGACCTTGGATAAAGGGTGGAAGAAAAACTATATGTCATTGTGGGAAGTCAGGAAGGAGAATATCATTTTTTTGTAAACTGGGATAGTTTGTCAATATCTTGCATTGTGTTAGGTCCATACAATTTTTTTTCTAAATATACAATTTAGGTCATCCTCTAAAGAAGCTTACAATTTCACTAAGAAAATGACTTCCTCATTAAAAAGGTTGGGAATGAAAAACATTCCTCTCATTTCCAGCACACACTAGATGTTCTATTAATCTTTCTTGAATGAACAACTGCACAAGATGTCCCAAGATGTGCAACTCAAATGGGAGATCTTCTAGATGCCTCATGACCAACATGAACCTATCTTTTCTGCCACAAATCCGCCCTTCCTCTAGTCCCTCACTTCACTGCAATGGCATCTGTGCCCACTCACTTTCTTAGAATGGGAAATGATGTCATCCTTGACTCTGCTATCCCTTCCACTGGCCAGTTTTATCTACTGAATGTTTCCATAGCTAAGTGATTCTCAAAGCATAGTACACAGATCTCTGGGGTTCCCCAGGACCCTTTGAGGGTGCCTGAAGTCAAAATAATTTCATAATGATATTAAGAGGTTATTGCCTTTTTCACTGAGATGAAATCTGCACTTTATACAAAAGCAATGCTGAAAAAAACCCTGCTGATATCTTCATACAAACCAAGACAATGGCACCAGACTTCCAGTGTACCAGAAATCATTGGATTATTCATTCTACACATTCACTGTTAAAAACACACTTCAAGAATGTCATCCTTGAAGTGCTAAAAGTTATTAATTTTGTTAAATTTTTGACTCTTTATAGCTTTTAAAATATTCTGTATGACAAAATGAGAACTAGGCATAAAATAATTCTCCAGTATACTGAAACACTTAGGAGGTTGAGTTTCAAGCTGAACCAGTCATTCTTCCCAAGTAACACCATTTTTACCTGAAAGAATAACTGACAGGAAAACTAGGGTTATTCAGATGTGGATATGTGACAGATATTTTCTTGAAAATGAATAAAGTGGGTCTATCAAGGTAAATAACTGACAGTTTGTGTTGTCAATAATAAAATGCAAGCTACCAAGCAAAACTTAGAATTTTGGGAAGCTTGTATCCACCACTGTGAGCTTGATGGCTTCTCAGTATTTACAGATTTATTTTACGAGATCAGTAGCGACATTAATGAATGTGAGCATATATTACATCCAATCACACTGTGACCAAATACTATGTTTTTGGAACTACAGTGTCAATCAAAACATAGCAGTTTAAAGTGATAAGTTCTTCCTACTATGGCTACTGATAGTCTATTCACCCACTTAACAAAAGCTCCTACTATGTGCTAGGTTCTGGGGTACAGCAGCGGTAACAGATTTAAAAACCCAGACGTTGTCCAAGGAGTTTTACATATGTTAATTAATTAACTTAATGCTCACAATAATGTTACAAGGATTGTAATATTTAAAACCTCTTTTTGTAGTTGTGGACATTGAGCCATAGGAGTTGAGTAACTTGATTAACGTCACAAGCTTGTAAGTAATGGAACCAGGCCCCTATTAATTCAATTCATAATGATAGCATTATGAAGGACAATATGGTACAGCTGAATCTCATAACCTATTCTTTAAATTTCCCCCTGACTTTAGAATAACAGGAATAGTTGACATTTGGAGCACCCTTAGTAAGTGCCAGGAACCCTTCAAAGAGCTTCATGGGAATTAGCCCTCACACTGAACCTATAAGGTTAGGCACAGATTATGCACCCATTTTAAACATGAACAAACCGAAGGTCAAATACTTTATGTAATTTGTCAATGCTAAGTATCTATGAAGAGTCTGGGAATCAAACTCAGGCCTTCTACTTCTTGAGACCCCTTTCCTAAGCAATTGGTTACACTTCATCAAAAAGCACAACTGTGCTTGAGCAAACATGTTTAAGGTAACAGATAAGCCTATTACCAGACATTGAGATTAAAGAAACTCGATGTGTAACTAGAAAGGAATCAACTTTGCAGGCAAGCAGAAGCTTTTTGATTGATTCATCCAATCCCCATTCGACCCTAAGGTTATCTTAAAAGCTGAGTGATTTGAAAGTTTCTTTCTTCAGTCAGGCTCAGTTTTTCTAGAACTTCAGCTCCCTTAGAATTACCACAGAGGGTCATAAGCATACAACCACACTGCAGTATTTTGAGGTATTTGAAAGCATTTTCAGAGTTAATTTGGACTCTGTGGCATTTTCTCCACTATGTGCTGACTTTATAACCTACCCTTCACTATAACAGAGCCTGGGCAACATTCTTCTGAGTAGAATCCAGAGATAGCACAGATAAACCCTTTAATGTGTATTGGAAAACATTCCAAAAGCCATCTGGGATAGGATCAGGGAAGGGCAGAAGGATTAACCTATGAGTCAAAATTAGTTAATATATACATTTCATCAATCTTAATGTTATTTTCATGATAATACCACCATGACAATTTCTCAGTGCTTCAACTTCCCCATCTGTAAAATGGGAATAAAAACAGTACCTACACCACGGTGAAGTTATGAAGACTAGATGAGTTTAATTTGCCAAGTGCTGGTATGGTCTGGCACACGGTGAGCACACCCTTTATTAAAATAAAACAAAAATGAAAATGTGTCATCGAGTTGTGTAACAAAACACAAGAAGTTGAAGGTACATTTCCAAATATCAACAAATAAATCATGGTTTGGTTTTGAAATCATCCTCGTCATCTGTAGTGTCTATACACTCATATGATTCCTAAACAAATAGTTGAGAGGAACAGGTTAATAAGCAGTTGCTCCTGGGCTTCCACGAGTAGCTTCATGGTGGCAATAACAGAACCCAAAGGGAAAGCTGTTCTTGGGCCTTAAGCCCAGTCTCAGTGGCCACACTGTTTTTGCTGTTTTCCTTGTTTGGGGGCAGGAATAAGGCTCACAGGTGGGCAAACAGCAGCTGGGCCTGGGAGGTGGCAAGAAAGCCTATGTAGCACCAGTCAGAAGACTCAGAGAACAATACCTTGCCAGCAGCAGAGCCTGATCAGGAGATGGATTTATTTTTCATTGACCTAGAAGGCACTATTTTATTCCTCTTTTGCCTTTGACAATGCTAAATACAAATGTTGCATTTTCAAGATGAAATCTTAAGCCCACAAAAAAATTACTGCAACACAGAAGCTTCTACTCAATTTTCAGTTTGATGGGGCATCTCTTTTCTCATTTCTTTTTTTTTTTTTCTTCACAAAAAGATTGTTACTGGGGGATCCACTCAAAGCCAAGTCACCATGAGGGGTATTCTGAACACTGATGAATAAAATCCAAAAGCACTTTATAGTCTGCACAATCTTGTCAATAGCTGTAACTTTTAATTTATGTAATTTATAGTTATAATTTATGTTCTTCCAAATGGTGATACAGTGTTGTATTATAAAATGTAAGATGGACAACAGCCTTAGTTAAAGATCTTCAAGTCAGTGGCACAGGAGTCTTGATTACGAACTCCACGCAAGGTCAGGAGCAAGCAGCTGGGAACCAGGGGGACTTCACTGTTGCACAAAAGGTCAAAGCAGCACAGTTTATATTTGGACATTGTAACAGACAATGTGTTCTCTGTCTACATCCCCTTGCCATTTATTATTCCCAGGTAGACCCAACCCTACAGCTCCAAGTGCAAGCACTCTCATCTCTTTGAAGGAGAGTTTTCTCTGACTGTCAAAACCAGCCAGGCCTACGTCCAGAATGCTTGGAGTTAAGGTGAAAAAGCAGCCCTCAACCCAGGACTGATGTGATTGGTGATTTGTTCCTGGTTGGAATAAAACCTAGACAACTCCATAGATTGAATACGAGCTGCCCACAATATAACTTATATGACAATGCACCCCCTATTTGGCTTCCTCCTCTCCCTGTCTCACTTTCCCATTCCTGGCGTGTTTCCTGGCACTACCTTCCAGAAAATTACTTGCATTCAGAGTCCTTGTCTCAGAATCTCCTCCTGGGAGAACCCAAACCAAGACAGAGTAATCCAGGATCTTCTCTTGAGTTCTGGAGTCAATTTTCCTCCTTTATTTCTGGACCTCAACAGCAAAATCAATTTCTATTTACCTATCAAATAAAAGTCAAGTGTTAGCTTTTTATAAACTATGATACAGCTGCCTTCTAACAGCTTTTAGGAAGCCTATTGCACCATTTTAGGGTACACAGTAAAAATTAATTCGACCCAAGGAAGCCAAGAAATCAATTAGAATGAATCAGGTTATAAATCTCCAGTTTGCCTGCTGTTTTACATTAAATGTTGAAATATTACAAAAGATGAGTCAAATGATCTTTGACAAATTGTAACTGCCGTCTTCCACCTCTACTGGGCACTGGCATTCACTCATTAGTTACTTTCAAGCCATTGGGAGCCACTGTCAAAACTGCAGCCTAATGGTTTGGAGTCATGGGAGGCTGGAAGAGAAACTGACAGTGGAACAGTCTCCCATTGAGTCACGCTCGCTCAAGATTCCGAGTGTCTTGGAGTAGTGTATAGACTTTGTTCACTGTGAGATCCACCAGAGGGATGCATTGTCTTTACTTGTTAGCCTGGTCAACCTCACCTATAACTTCATCTTTCAATAGAGGCCTTTATTCTGAGTATTTCGGGTGACACATTTGGGATTCAGGCTGCCTGGATTCAAATTCTGCTTCCATCTCTTACCAGCTGTGTCATTTTGAGCATATGGCTTAACCTCTCTCTGCCTCACTTTCCTCATCTGTAAAATGGAAAAAATAAAAGAACCTATTTCACCAAGCTGTTATGAAGATTAATGAGCAAATCCCTTGCCACTCATAGTGTGGTCTGGAGACCAGCAGCATCAGCTTTCCTGGGAATCTCAGTGGAAATGCAGTCCCTCAGGTCCCTCATCAGACCCACTGAAAGAGTCTGCATTTTACCAAGAGCCACAGGGGACTTGCGTACACATTAAAGCCTGAGAAGCACTGCTTTAGTACATGTCAAGTGCTTGTTTAAAGCAGAGTTAGACAGGCTGAAGGCACTCAACCAATTCTAGCTATTATTATCTCAACTAATAAAGCACAGACTAATAAGCAGATGACACTTGTTAGGAGTGAAGCATGCAGAAGCTGGAGAATGGGAACCAGGGATGAAAAAGCCAGGATCTGAGGTGATCTGGATGGGACACTGAGAGCATCCACTACCGCTGGGCATGACACAGATTTCCAAAGTTCCTACCTCATCCCGCCCCTACCTCTTCAACAAATTGTGTCCTGGGTACCTACTATGTGCCAGGCACTTGTTTAGAGACTGATGATGCAACGCTGATGTGCTCTGGAGTTTATGGTATCTAGTGGAAAGGAGACAGATAATAAGCAGTAAATATATAAATATGCCACTCTTTCCAGACAGTGATAAGCGCTATGACTATACATAACAGAGTAATAGAGAGAGTGACTGTTGGAGGCAAGAGAAATGAAGGTGGGTCAGGAATTGTAGTTAATACTTCCGTGCCCCACTCTGGTTCCCTTCACGGGGCCATTGCACCCATCCTGCGGATGCTGCAGGTGTCAGCTGCTAACAGCTGGCACCTTTACCATTCTCTGAAGGACTGTTCTTGGCTGAGGAAGTACCACCCTGGCTGAAGATGCCTGGAAGTTCATGCACCCACCCCTGGGAGGGGTAGGCTGCTGGTAGTCCATGACAATCTGCAGGACAGCTCTGTGGTGCAACTCCTACTCCAGAGCTCCTTGTGGGACCAGGTTGAGGCTAGTCCCACCTTTACTTTATTTCTTTTATTTTATTTTATTTTTTATTATTATTATACTTTAAGTTCTAGGGTACATGTGCATAACGTGCAGGTTTGTTACATATGTATACTTGTGCCATGTTGCTGTGCTGCACCCATCAACTCGTCAGCACCCATCAACTCGTCATTTACATCAGGTATAACTCCCAATGCAATCCCTCCCCCCTCCCCCCTCCCCATGATAGGCCCCGGTGTGTGATGTTCCCCTTACCGAGTCCAAGTGATCTCATTGTTCAGTTCCCACCTATGAGTGAGAACATGCGGTGTTTGGTTTTCTGTTCTTGTGATAGTTTGCTAAGAATGATGGTTTCCAGCTGCATTCATGTCCCTACAAAGGACACAAACTCATCCTTTTTGATGGCTGCATAGTATTCCATGGTGTATATGTGCCACTTTTTTTTAATCCAGTCTGTCACTGATGGACATTTGGGTTGATTCCAAGTCTTTGCTATTGTGAATAGTGCCGCAATAAACATACGTGTGCATGTGTCTTTATAGCAGCATGATTTATAATCCTTTCTAATCCTACCCTATTTTTCTTTGCTCACTCTCTTTCTCCAGAGAGCATTCCCTCCAAAAATCACTTGCATCAGAATCTCCATCTCAAGCTCTGCTTCTAGATCATCTGACAGAAGATAGTAACTTCTCCTCTTCTCTCCAGAATTTTCTTTCTTTGACAGCATCCCAGGGCAAGAGTTCTAGATATCAAGATGAATGGCCACTTCTCATTTTTTGTAGCCTCCAGGCCCCTCAAGGACAAGAAGCTGAGTAACAAGAAGCTCCATTTTAGTTCACACTGGCACGTGGATAGAAATGCAAGATAGAGAAGGGCAGACCTAAAACACAGTTTTCAAGTTTAGCCAAGAATTCCCAATGTATTGGTTGGAGGGTCCTCTGCTGCCCAGTCTCTGCAACTAGCCTAAGTCAGTGAGAGAAATATAATAGACAGTTACACCTCAAATAGAGAAGTTCTCTGGTTTAGTACATATCAAGTGCTTGTTTAAAGCAGAGTTAGACAGGCTAACTCTAGGGCATTTAATAAGCTGCTGCCAAATATCTTCAAAATGGCCGCATCCAACACACACCTTTGTCTTCTTCTTGATGAAGACATCTAAAATCTTTCTCTAAGTGTGGTGTCAGTAAAATCTACCCAAATCCTGAATGCTTAAGCTTTATTGGTAATAAACAGGTTTTTAACTGGCCCCATGGACCTTAGCTTTAGGAGGCGTTAATGCAGCAAAGATCATCGTCACATGTAAATGCCATAAATTCCGTGAGTAATTACCAGTCTGCATAGGTGACACTGAGGTAATGAACAAGCCAAGAGGGTCCATGCTGATTCTTTGTACATCCATCAGGAAACGCTATGATTCTGCTGGCTTAATCATTACACCTTGTAGACATGAATGCAGGGAACATGCCTGCCTTGTCTGCAGTCTCCCAGGGGACTGGTACTGAGTAATTGCTTTCCAGCCCTGTAGGAATCATCTACATGGAGCCACAGGCACCATCTGGCTCTCCATTCCTCCTCCACATGCCTCAGCAAGCCTCCTGGGGACAAGATGAGGTATTGGGGGTGGCAGTTATCATCAATAAGCTGGTGACATCTTGTCTTCTTCTTTATTCTAATCACAAATTTTATATTATTAAATATTCCTGATCCCAGAAACACTGTGTTAAATATATATAAAAATATATCAATGTACATGTATATATTGTATCATAGGCTATTACAACATCATATATAACACACTAATTAAATATTATACATATGTATACATAAACATAAATATGGACTAAGTTTACTTATACTGAGGTGAGATTGTTCTGGGATATAGGGTAAAGAGCCACACATGAATAGGTAGGAAATATTTAATAGACACCACTGTAGAATTTGTCTTGTTTTCTGAGGAAAATACATTCCTTTGAATCTCACTTATCACAAAAAATTCAACATAAAATCCTGTTGGATTAAAAAGTTAAATATTAAAATAATTAGATGAAAAATTTGGATATGAGAATTTATATCCCTGGCTGGTCTTACTATATACAAAGCAAACGGAAGAAGTATAGACAAAAATTCACTGATAATTTCTACAGTATAAGAATTTTTCACCCTGTCCAGGTCAAAACCATGATACTTACTTACAAGGAGAACAGGAAACTGGGAAAGTATTGTATCAAAAATAAAGCAAACAAGAGAATATTATATAGCAACTACTATAAGGAGATCCTCTCTTTAATATAAGGATTTGACAAATAAATCCCTGTGTCTCATTGAAGGACATCTCTTAGAGAGATTCAAGAGCTCTAATGTATAGCAGACAATAACTGTTATATTGTTGAAAAATTAACAAAAGGAGGAATGGGCAAAGAGCACACTCAGACAATTCACATGGAAGGAACTGTAAAGGATTAAGGCACTGGATGCTGTGGGTCCTATGCCCGATCCGCTCTACTGGCCAACAGTCCAGTACCCTCTGGCTCAAATACTTCTGGGAGTATGTATATATTGCTTCTATGATGAAATAGTAATATAAAATAATCTTTGTCAGGATATTGAATGATATGGAAATATAATCATTACATCATATGAGAAATCAGGAATCAGGGCAGTAGACAGGCTAAGTTAATAGCATTCATGTAAACCTCGCACTGAGAAAATGTATCTTTTCCTTTTCTTTTGAGACGGAGTCGCACTCTGTCACCCAGACTGGAGTGCAGTGGCACCATCTTGGCTCACTGCAACCTCTGCCTTCAGAGTTCAAGCGATTCTCCTGCCTTAGCCTCCTGAGTAGCTGAGACTACAGGCATATGCCACCATGCCCGGTTAATTTTTGTATTTTTGCAGAGACGGTGTTTAGCCATGTTGGCCAGGCTGGTCTCGAACTCCTGACCTCACGTAATCTGCCTGCCTTGGCCTCCCAAAGTGCTGGGATCACAGGCATGAGCCACTGTGCCAGGATGAAAATTTATCTATTTCTCTTATGCTATGCTTTTTGGATTCCTTATAAAATGACCAATGGACTACTATACGAAAGGACTAATGTATCAACTCTGAAAAAATACCAACAATATTTGAGAAACATAAAAATCTAGCTAAATATTAGTGAGAAGAGAAATTGTTTGAAGGGAAACACCGAGAACTATCTTGAAAGCCTCCCACTTGAGAAATAAACACTGCATGACTACATGACAACGCTCGCAGCAGCCTACAAACCCCGCACTGGTGGGTACAGGTGTGAAGGCCATAGGAATAGGTTGCTCTGTCTTATGAAGCAGCTACCCAAGTAAACTTTGGCTCATCTTCCTGACCTGGAGCTTCATTTCAATGATGCCATGGGTAGCTGTTCAAGGAAGGCCATGTATCCATGGTCACTCTATGTACCTGATTCAGAGGCCAGTCCAAACAGAAAGTTAAATACAGAAAACGGCCATGTCCTTCAAGTGTCTGGATCAATGAACCAGCCACATGAACCTAGCACTGTAATGTCCAGTCTTTCAGGTTAAGAAATGAGAGAGGGTTCTTAAAAAATAAACATTAAAAATTGGATGTGAAAAGATACTAGAATTTAGCCACCCATTATTTCTTTCTATATATATAGAAATATATTTTATATGTATATATACACACACACACACATATATATATGAAGCAAAATGAAGAAGAGGAGCATACATTTGGGAAAATATTTACTAGAGCAAACACAAGTGAAGCATCTGGTTTATAGGATCAATAAAATTCCGTGAAACAGTAACTCTATAAACAATGAGACAAAAATGCTGGAGAATGAGATAAAACAGGAGCTAGGACACATGCAGAAACAAAACAAGAACAGGGTAAGCTAAGCTAACACTGAGAAATTAAAATATCATAACAATATTAAAATCTTTATTAGAAAACGAGCACATAAATGTCAGATCAGAAAAATCAAACCACTGGTACAGGAACAAACCCTTTAAATTCTCCCAGAATGAAGAGGCAAAAAAGACAAAGAGATTCTTAGACTAAGAAAGAAGACAACAGATATGAAAAGCAAACTCAAATAGTGTAAACTAATGCTCCAGAGGAAGAGGCCAAGCAGACCCAAGAGAAATAAGAATTAAGGGCAAAGTGGAAGGAAACATTTCCAAATCTATTTAATATAATTCCTAATATTCCCGAGGGAAGTTATGAAATGTTATCAATGCCCACTCATATTATATTGAGCTAATTTTGGGGGCAATTTCAAGAGGAGAGAAAAAGTACCTTAGAGCTGCCAGGAAGATAAAACCAAAAGAGCAGTGATTTCTTTTCTTTTCTTTTTGTAGAGACAGGGTCTTGCTATGTTGCCTAGGCTGGTCTGCAATTTCTGCACTCAAGAGATCCTTCTACCTCAGCCTCCCAAGGCTCTGGGATTACAGGCATGAGCCACTGTGCCTGGCCAATAATTTCTTACAAAGAAATAAAACTTAGGCCACTCTTACACCTTGTGTCACATACCAGCAGGTAGGAAAAGGTATACAGAGTTTTGAAGGAAAACAGGTATAATGAATTCTATACAATCACCCAAGTCCTTGGGTAAAGTCAATAGAATGATATTTTGATATGTATGTGTATATGAAGCATAAATGTATCTCAAAAGTATTGCTAAAATATATGTTCCAGTCATTCAAGATGAAAACCAAAGTGAAAAGCATCCAAAACGGGGAGATCTGGTTAAAAGAAGAAAAGACTAGCAGTAAGCATTAAGAGCAATACAATGTGGTAATAAATCTAATTATTCACTCTTTCAATCCCTCATTAAATGAACATTTATTGATTGCTTACTAGATACAAATAAATATTTATTCTAAATATTGTAACAGAACAAATTTCCAAGAATATAAATATTGAAAGAGAAGGCTAACTCAAACCTGTGAAAATATTTCACCGTGGTTAAAGATAAGTTGTATCCATATTATTGAAAGACTTTTCATAAATTTATAAGTAGAAAAACAGATAAAAATCATATAGAGAAAATTTAAACCAGATGCACAAATTACCAAGAATTGTTTTTTTCAAAGGTTCTATGTTGTTCACAAAGAAATAGATATCAAAACAATAAGAGACCATTTGTTAACTATTAAATGAGTAATCATCTTAAAATCTGTACTATTTAGTAGTGAGAAATATTTGATGCAGTGAGTACTCAAATATAACTGTGGGAGTACTATTTTACACTACCTTTTTGAGAGGTAATCTTAAAAATAAAATAAAAACTTTAAAGTGAGTATTTTAACCTGTAAGTTATATATCTTAGAAAAATAATTATAAACACAGATATGTTTAGAACATAATTGGAAAAAATCTAAATACTTAGAAGTATGAATTCAGTTAAATATATTATGATACATGCATAGTATATAATATACATACTATATATATTATAATATATAGTATAATTCTTTTTAAAAATATGTAACACATTAAAGTAATGAAATGAAATATGCCAAAAATTAAAGGTAACATTATCTTTAGGTTTTGAATTTATCAGTAATAGTTATTTTCTTCTTTATACTTTTTTGTATTCTGGGAAAGATTGCTAGCTTTCTCCCAATATCTAGTCTTCCTTTCTTCCAGTAGAACCACCAATTTTACATGGGCATAGGATTAACTAGAATTAAGATGAAACTTCCCAGTTTTCCATTGTGGCTGAGCACAGAATAATGAAATTGAAATGGAGATAACATGTGTCACTTGTGGGAATGTCCAGAGTATCCTTTTCTCTGTTCTCCTTCTTACCAGAAGGTGACTGTGAAGTCTGGAGCTGAAGCAGCCATCTTAGATCAGGAGGTGGAAGCAATGTTGGAGGACGGCAGCATAGCAACAATACGGAAGGAGTCCAGGTTAGGAGTCCTGGACACCATGGAGAACCACATCAGCTCTTGCCTAATTATCTCAGAGTAGTGTGGGACAGAAATAAACTCTAATTATAAGACACTTGGGTGTCTGTTAGAGTAGCTAGATCCATATACTAATTAGGACTCATACATTCCAAAAGTCCTACCTTGATCCCTTATTAATTTTATGGGAAAAAAAGAAAACAGTATTAAAAGAAAAAGGAGTTTAATTAAAAGCAGTTGGGACAAGATCCAACTTGGAGGCTTACAGTCCAAAAAGCCACCCAAAAAGCCACAACCAATAAAAACATCTACCAACCCCTTTGATTGATTATTTTCCCTTGCTTTGCATGCTTATTTTTTACCCAAGTGGATTTCAAGCAATAAAATCTATTTACACCCTGGCTCCATATTGCTGTGATTATTTTTCTTTGCTGGATATAACATAAAATGAAGATTATTTCATTATTGACCAAAAATCAAAACAACAAATTGACTTCAAACAAATTCCTTTTCAAGATCTAAAGAAACGGAGAAAGTTGGTCATATTCCTTTATTGCCTCCAAATGCAAATTTAAAATGTCAGATGACTTAAAATCTGAGAACCAAGGGCTTTCTTTTACTCAACAGGTGACCTAGCCCAGGATTAACAGTGCGATGTATAGCCTTGTACTCCAATGAGGTAATAAAATTCAAGAATAGGATCATAAGGGAAAGAAACATGATTTATACATCTCGGATTGCTTCTGTTTCATCTTTATGATTTTCTTGTTTTTGTTAAAAACTAAAACTGGCAGGCAGTAGAACACCAATGCTTGACATACATCTCATCTCCCAAGAAGGTATGACTTACGCTGTTGGAGAAACTGCACTACATACAAATATATAGTACGTTGTAATACTAAACGTATATAATAGTTACAAGGTAGGAAATGTAAAATGGATAACATGAGCATTTTAACATATATGTGTGTGTATTTGTATACATATGTAAATAAATAAGGCCTACTTAAAAATTTTAAAAATATTTCAGTTTAGATTTTCCTCTGATAGTTTATCTAAATTTTTTTAAATGAATATGATAGGGAGCTGCCAAGTATATTAGAAATGCACACAAATAAAATGGAAAATCAAACCTCCCTACAATTGAGTTAGTAGGTAGACAGCATTTAGAACAATCCCTGTTGTCGTAGTAGATATGTTTTGTCTTTTTACAGTACAAAAATAAAATAAAATGAAAGCAGACTTCTAAATAGAATCATTTGTGTGTTAAATGATAAGCATGTCAGTAATTATGTGTTACTTTAAAATTAAGAAAAAGTAAAAGGCAATGCAACCATACCAAGAAAATAACACTAGAAAACATCTTCATACAAGTTCTAGGCCAAAGTCACAAAGTCTCTTTGGAAACAGATTAAGGAGAAGAGAGAGGGGCTATGTAATTGAACTATTTGTATAGATCATTGTTCTTTAGTGTGTAAAGGTTTATTGGTAAAAATGAGTCTGAAAGTTTAAGGGGATCTAGTAAACAGCTTCATTTTCTATGAACTTTAAAACTAACTGATCTTTGCTGCTGAATTATGAATAGCGTCCATGACCTCTATGTTAAGGTTTTTTAAAAAAATAAAACAATAGCACAAGAGAAAACAGAAAAAAATGTATTAAAAAGAGTTCTGGGTTTACTTACATGATGTTTCTTTACACTAATAAAATATCTTAGTGATTTTTAAGAGAAGAAGGGCTACCCTCATACAAACCATAACATCTCCAAAAAACACGTATTTGTCAACTGCAAATGCTTGATAAACTGTTTTACAGATGCCCAACATGACATTGCTTTGAGTGCTAACCATGTAGTTTTGAAAAAAAAAAATGCTAATGTTGTTTATTCCAATACGCATTCAATTTGCAATGTCATCTTACTCCAAACAGGATTTTTACTTTTAAAAAGGTTATTCATTTTTTTATGTAGCCATAAAAAGGTAAACAGGCCAGAAAAGAACTAGCTGTCCACCAGGCCAAAGGTAACCAGTGATGTTCTCAACATGGAAGCTTAATCTTCTTGTGCATTAATGCTTAATGCTTCCTGATCCTTTCTGGGGAAATGACTTTATTCCAAAATTTAATGTGTGATCCAAACAAGGAAGTTAATTTGGCTTGCTGCAAGTCCTTGCCACGGGTAGGCCAGCTACCCTGGCTAGGCCTTGGCCAAGCAGTTTCAGTCTGAAAAAGAAACAAATAAATCCATCTTCCTTTGTATTTTCCTTTAAATTTGCAATAATTAAATGCTTAATATTTAATGAGCTATGTCAAAAAACAGGGTTTCAAAGTGGAACTTAGAACTGAATGTTGGATTCTGAAAATAAATCAAATTCAATACTTATATTTAAGACATTTGTTTTTATATTTATATAAAACAAGTATTTACATTTCCTGGAAGGCTGTATTGTTTAAATATGTAGAATCAAAATTTCTCGCAGTCATTTGATCCAGGTCATTTTGTAGTTTACCAGTTTAGTAATTTGAATTGAAAAAAATTAAATGACATAAGTCTTATAGTTAAAAACCCAACTAGAAAAGGGTATAGTTAACAGAATCATTCCCACGCCATCCAGTTCTTGTATTACCATTCTCAACACATAACCACTTTTTTCACTTCTTTTTAAACAACTGTTTTGTTTTGTTTTGTTTTGTTTTGTTTTGTTTTTTTGAGATGGAGTTTCACTCTTGTTGCCCAGGCTGGAGTGCAATGGTGCGATCTCTGCTCAATGCAACCTCTGCCTCCAGGTGCAAGCGATTCTCGTGCCTCAGCCTCCTGAGTAGCTGGGATTACAGGCTCCTGCCACTACGCCCAGTTAATTTTTGTATTTTTAGTAGAGACGGGGTTTCACCATGTTGGCCAGGCTGGTCTCGAACTCCTGATCTCAGGTCATCTGCCCGCCTCGGTCTCCGAAAATGCTGGGATTACAGGCGTGAGCCACCATGCGCTGCCTGAATAACATTTTATTGTGATATGTAACACACATACGTAAAATGCATTAACAAATGTACAGCTAAACAAATCATTATGGAGTGAAGACCCAGATCAAGAGATGGAACACTGCCAGCGCCCCAAAGACGCCTCATCTGCTCCTCACCAAAGATAACCACTAACCTGCCTTCTAGGGCAATTCCTTTCTTGCTTTTCTTTTTACTTCATCTGAAGAGTTGCATCCCGATACATCATAGTTTAGTTGTGCCTATGTGCCCTTTATGTAAGTGAACTTACACACAATTAATTTTATGTATTATTTTCTATATGACTTTCTTCACTCAACATTATATTTGAGAGATTCAACCTGTGGAGTGTATTTACAGTGTATTCATTTCCATCACTGTATAATACTATTTTGTATGAACATACTATACTTGGTTTTTTTATTATGGTAAAGCACACGTAACAAAATTTACTGTTTTAACCATTTTAAGCATACAGTTCAGTGGCATTAAGTAGATTCACAATGTTGTGTAACCACCACCACTATTTCCAAAACACTTTCATCATCCCATACAGAAACACTGTACTCATTAAATAGTAATTCCCTATTCTTCCTTCTCCCCAGTCCCTTGGACTCTCACTTTCTGTGTTTATGAATATGCCTATTTTAATCCTACAATATTGTCCATTGTGACCAGCTTACTTCACTTAGTGTAATGTTTCCAAGCTTCATCTGTGTTGTAGGAAATACCAGAATTTCATGGCTTTTTTAAGGCTAAATAGTTTTGCTTATCCATTTATCTGAGATGGAACATTTGAGTTTCCACTTTTTGTCAATTGCGAATAGTTTTGCTAGGAACACTGGCATATAAGTATTTGTTAGAGTCCCTGCTTTCAGTTCTTTTGCAAATATATCTAGGTGTGGAACTGCTGGATCATATGGTGATTCATTGCTTAACTTTTTGAGGAATGGGTAAACTTTTTTCCACAGCAGCTGGACCATTTTACATTCCCACCAGTAATGCACAAAAGTTCTAATTTTTCTACATCCTTGCCAACACTTGCTATTTTCTGTGTGTGTGTGTGTGTGTGTGTGTGTGTGTGTGTGTGTGTGTGTGTTTTAACACTATATAGTAATGTTTATTTTGCTGCTGGTGGATATTTAATTCAGGTTATTTCTGGTCTGAGGCTATTGAGAATAATATTAAGAAGAGCCTTCTTGTGCTTATTTCCTAGTGTGCAGGAGAATATATTTCCAATGGTGCATACCTGGAATTGGGGTTGCTTGGCCATAGGACACGTGCATGTTCACCTTTAATAGAAAATATATTCGTAACATGGTTTCGTCCAAGTATTTACACCAATCTTCAACCTACCAGCATGCATCCAAGTCCCCGGTGCCCTTGCTATTGTAAGAAATTTTAATTTGGGCCAGCTGATGGATGTATAGTGATGGCTTCTCCTGGTATGAATTTGCATTATTATTCATGATGTTGAACATTTTTATACATTTATTGGCTGTTTGATATCCTCTTTTATGAATAGACTGGTCAAAAATCTTTGTCTGCTTTTTTCCCAGTGCATTATCTGTCATTTTCCTATATAGTTTTAGAAGTTACATTTATGTCTTGGCAAACTCTTCATCAGTTTCACATATTGCAGATACTTAATTTGTTTCTTATGTGTGTCTGCAAAGTTGTTTTTAAAATGTCCATACAGGCTAATTCAAATATATATATACACACACACACACACAAAATATATATTTATATATTATATATATATATTTATAAGTATCATAAACATTTATAAGTATCATAAACATAAGTATCATAAACATTTATAAGTATCATAAACATTGCTTTTGTTTTCCGTTACCAATGTATTTGAAGAGTTTCCCCAATCAGTACAAGGGGATACGCTCTAATTCTTTTGTATCGCTGTATAATGTTCTATTGCAGCATTTATTGCACTAGTCCCTCATTGACCCTTATGCAACTCCCATTTACAAATAATTCTGCAATGAACATTTCTGTACATATTTCATTTTGCAAGCATATCTGTAGGATAAATTTTCAGAGGTAGGATTGGTGGGTTAAAGCATACACTTTTGAGAGACATGTCAAAAACCTCTAGAGATTATTCCCCCTACATTCCCCAACTTCCAGCAATGCTAGTGCTCTTTCTGGACAACCCACAGTATATTGTCACCCCTTTCCATTTTTACCAGTCTACAAAGAGAACATTGGTATTGGGTTGTAGTTTTAGATTGTAATTTTTAAAATTATGAATGGAGAGCTTCAGTCTCATATGTTTAAAGGCCTTTTAAATCCATATTTCCCTTGAGTGTTATGGCTTCCCCTATTAATGGTATCAACTACATTAGTACTATAATATTAAACATTAACACGCTTAGGAATTTCTGGGGAATCTCAGTAAAACGCAAATTCTGATTCGGTATGTCTGGGTTGGGGTTGGAGTCTGAGATTCTGTACTTACAACAAACTTAGTGTTAAAACTGTGAGTCTAAGAAATATATCAGAGTAGGTTTACGTTGTAAAACATTTGCAGTAAAGAGGAAATTTGAAATAAATCATCAAGTACAATAATCACTCATTTAAAATAATCCAGATTTAGGATGCTATGCTCAAAATACCTTCTCTTTTATACGTGGTTTGTTATGATGGGATCCTCATACACAAATGATTTCACATATAATTTTCATGTGTGCAAAGGGAATTGAATTATTGGAGAAATGTAATGTAAACCCCGTCTCTACTAAAAATACAATAATTAGCTGGGCATGGTGGCACACACCTGTAGTCCTGGCAACTCAGGAAGCTGAGGCAGGAGAATCGCTTGAACCCGGGAGGTGGAAGTTGCAGTGAACCAAGATCGCACCACTGCACTACAGCCTGGCGACAGAGCGAGGCTCCATCTCAAATAATAATAATAATAATAGTAATAATAATAAGCTACCCAAGAGTGGGGTTAAGATTGAAATCAAGGATATAGCAGTCAAACTCCTCAATTCCAGCAGCATTTCATGGAAGGGCTATGGATGTGCTGTTGTATATATGAATCCCTTACAGTCCTGGGTTTGGTGACTCAGGCTGAGAGACAATTGCTGAAGATAGGTACAAAGGAGGCACTTCAGGCCTATATCCATCATAGCCCACTGGCTTCCCTTACATCCCATTTTAACAAACAAAACAACATGTTTTGGAGAAAAACTCAAATAGAGCTTTAGAAAACCAATAGAATTTGTACTTTAAATATTATGCAAACATCTCATTTAAGGAGTTAACACTCAAAACAGAACACTCAAAAGAAGAAATCCATGAGGAAATTTCCATTGGATGACATAATAATGAAAGGAGCAGCAGCCACAGATAATATGTATTAAGTGCTTATCAAGTGCTTTCTATATATTTGCACATTTAATCCTCACAACTATACTGTGAGGCAGGTTTCCCAAACAGCACTCTATATGTAGCGAAGGATACAGCAGAAAAATCTAATATTATGTCTCATTATTCTCACATGTGAACAACATGTGTGCACAGAAAAAGTTTAAATTTTATTTCCTTGATAGCATTTGGAAATAAAACATAGAAAACTAGCTTTTTCACTGGGAATTTTGATCTGATACAATTTTACCTTTCAAATCAGTGAGAATTCCTGCAGAAGTACATTTTGGAAAGGAAAACACCTTCAAATTTTAAGAACATTTTTAATTATTCTTTTTTGTTTTAAGTTTTGCTCTCAAAATAGTAAAGATGCTGGGGTTTAGAATAATCTTGATAGTGCATCTTATCTGAAAGTTCCTCACTTTAGTTTTATAAACCTTCTCAGAGCAAGAAAAAATAAATCAAGAGGAAAAATAAAAATTTCCCAATAAAAAGAAAGTCAGTGAGGTGTGAATGTTCTGTCTTATCCGGCTTGTAAGTGGTGATGAAAAAAAAAAAAGGAAAAAATATAATACCCTTTGACACTGACAAGAGATAAAGTAAAAAAATAAAAGCCAGCGGGTGTTCAGTGAAATGTCCTTCTGATAGGCCTAGCTCACACAGTTGGTTATACCCTCCAGACAGCTTCCCCACAGGGACAATGCACCATCTGCAAAGGAAATAGCAGTAACTTTCCGGGCTTAGGTTAAAACCCTGTACTGATTTTCAGGTTAAGACAGAAGATAAAAACTACTTCACAGAATACATTTAAACATGGGCAAAACAGTTATAAACAAAATAAAACAAGAACATACAAGAAACAAAGCTAGACCTAATGCCATAACTCTGACAGCTAAGAAAATGACAGAAATTTCTAGGACAAAGCAAGTCGCTGACTCCCAACACTGATCCCTCCTCCAAGTCAATGGTTGAGTCCAAACTTACTGAGAATTCTTGTTCATAACCACAAATCGAGAAAGAAACAAGTTGAATGGGTGTCCTGGTAGTTTCCCTAGTCTGAGTAATAGCAAAGATGCTTCTCATTGAGGAAAACAGGAGAAAATAATTTCTTTGAATTAAGGGAAGAATTCATCCACTGCTTCAGAATGATTTGAGAAAGCTAATAAAGCCTGACCATGTGCCCCTCCACACCTACACGCGCGCGCACACACACACACACACACACACACACACAGATGCAAACCTGGTACAGAACATTTAACAAAGTATCGGGAGAGAAAATAGACCTGAAATTCTAGAAAGAACATATATGACATCAGTATTCCCTTCAGCCTCCCTTCTCAAGAGAATCAGAAAGAACGTGAACTGTTCAGCTCTCAAACCAAAACCTATGAAAAGAAACATTCTGATCACAGATAAAGAAAGTCAAGAAGTCACCAATACTTTAAAAGACAAGAGAGAATGTTTGAAAAGGGGCATCGAAGCAAGATTTTTTAAAAAGGGCGAAACAACTATGCAAAATATCCTTGTCCAGAAGAAAATAAACAAAAGACTTTTTCAAGCATCCAGGTACAAAAAGCAAATAATTCATCGCAGGGAAAGCACAGGTTCTCCTCAGACTTCTGCACAGCAATATTTAGTGCTAGAAGCCCATGGAGCAGTGGCTACAAATGTGACTCCAAAAATATTATATTGTGCTAAAGTATTAACTTTTAAGGCAAATGACTGACATTGGCCAACATGGGAGATCTCATAAAATACATACACTTCTGAACCCTTCCTAAAAATATTTAAAAAATAGACTTTCATGATGAAATAGAGCCAATTTAGAGAAGAAGCAAGATGAATAATTTAAGAATGCAAAGCTCTGGCAAATGGAGGCAGGAGAACACTGATCTTATTTAAATACAATGCTAGTACTAATGAAACATGGAAATCATGGTTCAAGTCACCATGAATGTTTTAGACACACGCAATGCAAAAAAAAAAAGACACAAGTAACAAAAATCCAAACAGAGGCAGAGAGGGAGGGACACACGAGGGGATGAATGTTCTCATGCTTCATAGAGATGCAATCAATATTAAAACAAAAATTTTAAGGCTTCATGTTAAAATACCATCTGTATAATTTTTGCCAAAACTATTTTATATGCTTTCATCTATATTGATAATTGCATATATATTTAAAATGATGTTGAACCAATGAAATAATGGCTATTTCTGGGTGGTAGACTTGGGGGCTCTGATTTTGTGATTTTTTTCACTATTTGACACACATACAAACACACGTGTGTGTGTGGTGCAAAAACAATGACACGCTTTAAAAAGTACTGAAAGCAAATATGGAAAGTTGCTAACAGTGGTTATTCATGATTTAAAATGAGTTTTTCCATTGAAAATATCCAGCCAGTTTCTTCTGCCTCCATTCATCACTTCTACTAATTTCAATATGATGATTTTTTTCTCCTATATCTTCCTTTCTATTATTTTCAACAGTATTTATATATGGAGATACATTTGCATCTTCTAAGTCATTAGTTCTATGAACTGTTGTTGTCTGAATGTTACAGATCAGGGAAGAGATTTTCCCAAGTACACCTTATACGGAAGAGGGAAGGTAAGAATCCATATCCATTCCATACCAGTGCCCATGGCATTTACACCATACATTTTAGAAACAATTCATATTCTCACTCTGATTTTTAAATTTTTAATCCATGCAGAACTGTAATATCTTTGAAGCCTACAGGAAATCAACTTCTTGAAATAAATGAAAATTCTGATTGCTCCAAAAATACAATATTCCAAAGGAGCTTTGAAAAATTCAAATCTAAGGGAACACATAAGAGGCTATTCTTTATATCAGTTCAGCCGGTGGGGTTAGGTTTCCTGCTTATGAAATTTCTTGGACTGGAAGCTTTGAAGCGGCAAAGCAGCATTATTAGTGTCCGCCTATATTATCATCAAATTGGCAACTGATTTTGCACCATAAAAGTTTAGAAGTGAATTACTGTTGCCAAATGATGTGTATAGAAAATATAGCCTCTACTTTAAAACAAGTAAAATTAACAATCAGAAATTAGTATAAAAAGCATTCATTTTTTCCAATTTCAACTTTGAGAGTTTTAGACTTAAGTCCATCAGAGCCAAAAGGAAGTTATTGTTGGTTCATACTAATGAAATGAAAAGCCAAGTCATAAAATGAGAGATACATGCATGAAAGATTTGGTAGGCTGAAAGTCTTTAAATATAGATTCGGTTATTTGCCAACTTCCTTGTTAAAATTTAGTTCATCCAGCTTTAATGATGGTTATTTGCAAAGGGTAGAATATGAGACAAATTTTCTCATGTAGTCAACAATCTTTGTTGTCCATTATTGCTATCTCTTAAACTTATTATTGCAACAGTCTGTATTTGGGGAACTCGTACATTTTAATTGTCATTGCTTTACTTTTATTTGTTGTCCTTTGTGTCAGGAATGAGTACATCCACTGCAAACGGGAAAGTCATACATGCGCTGCATGCTCCTCACCAGATGTTTTGAACTCAGAGGGAGCACCAACACTAACGATGGCAGAGTAGTCATGTACTGATTGCATGATTGCATTGTTGGCCATTTCAGCAATTACATTTAACTTAGCAGGGACTTCAATATTTTTTATTTCTGTAATCAACAGTTATTACCCCAAGTTTGAGACAAGCAAAAGGTACTACACTTCTGATGTCTGATAAATTTGGTGTGAGGACATTTCCTTAGCATTTCCAACAAACTCCAACACTGGAAAAAACAGGAGAAAACAATCTGGGAAATTGGTTTGGAGTGTAGTTTTCTAATGTGGGTATACTTGAGGTCAACTGCCTAAATACACTTCTTCAGCAGAAATTACTGTTGTTTTGCTTTAATAGCGCAGCACTGAGAAACATCTTACGAGGACTAATGCTGAACAAGTGAAACAGAGACAACCATAAAGGTGGTGGGTGGAATGATTCTGCCCTAGGTGGTGGTTGGAATGATTCTGCTCTATCCATTGCCCCTCCTGTACACTAGTCACCACAATAAAGCTCCTTATTACCATCTTTGTTTTTCTTTCTCTTTTTTACGTTCCTATGATACCTTTGTTGGATTAACAAAACATACTGCACTATCTGCATTATCAACAGTGTCTAATCCTCTAGTTCACCCATCTCAAGGTACAAAACGTGCTCTCTGTTGACCTAATAACTGTACTTACCAAACATGAAAATGATCTTTCCAAATAAACATATTCTTAGTTAGCTGTTCTTGACCTTTTTCCTTAGACACAATTCTTAAAGGGTCCAGCATTGCTTTCCCCCCACCCATATCTAAGCTCTTCTTTTTGCCCCAAAGACTGGCTTGATCAAGGTCTTTGAAGGACAAAACTGTAAGCCATTAGGCACCTAAGTGATGTTATGCATAATACTAAAAGAAAAAAAAAAGCTTGAAAGGATGACACAAATGTACATATCAAACTGTTCTTAGTCATTATTCCTTAGAAATCTTTCCCTCCCCACTTCCTCTTTCTTTCTTCAGAGCCTGTGTAGGTGGAATGTGCTACTTGATAAGTGCAGTATAATTATATAACCTCACTTCTTCTTTTACAAGACGTTACACCAGGGTTACCTTAGTTTGTCCCTGTTATGTAATTGGATTGTAGGATGCTTCAGCCCATACACCTACACAAATATTAATTTTATTTCTGTCTTGGATGATTCCAAGAGATTCAAGCTTTAGTTTTACATACTTTTAAGGACAACTTCGTTTTTGGAGACAAGACTCTCTACCTTGCCTCTTTTCTCTATTAATCAAACATTTTTATAAATCAAGCTTTCTTATGTCCCAGCTATTATATATGTGCTACTTCTTAGAGGAGCCTCTGCAGAAATTTCTCCACTTAAGATCAAAGATTGAGAAATGAATAACAATGAGAGGAACAAATAAGAACCATGAACTTAAAGCAATATAAATGGTTTTCTGCAAAATAAATCTAACCTGGTTTTAAGGTTTTCATTCATTCTAAAACATGGATTCTTAATTCTATCAGGAATTACAATGGGATTTTGAGATTCTACTGGAGGGAGGTATGTATACACACTTCATGGAAGTAGAGATGGCCAACAACTTCAATCACATAACCTACTATTGAATGCCTTAAATTCTTGTATTACAAACTCCACAAAAGAAGATGAGGTTAGATTAAACTGCCAGAAGAAAAATTGAAGGAAGCCAAAGTGTAATCATCCTCATCTCTTTTATTCCCACTTTTCTTCTAGGCAAACGAAAAGCATCTAAGGGAATGATGTCTACATTGTCGAAGAAACACTGTAGACAAAATTTTAAAATAGCAAACAAAACACAATGGCACAGCAATCAACACACAGCCATGGTTGAAGAATGTTCAGTATTTTCATCCTGAGTGTATGCACAACAATGCATTCTACTAAGCAGCACGGGGGTTGGTAACTGCAGTGGATAATTTCTTCCATATTTGCGTAGGTTTGTTTTGCTCTATCAGCAAACGGGGTACAAGATGGGATTGAGGCCAATTATGTAACAGTGGCTCTATAAATTTTTAAATGCTACTATATGACTGAGGCATTTAATCAAAAGTCAGATTAATTATTTCAAACCCAATTGACAGAAATAAGCAAGCGTCTTCTACCAGTGTTCACTTTCAAAGAGTAGAAGAGGAAACATTGGATTTAAATCACAGACATCAGGATAAACACACACAGTAAAGAATAAATATCAAAGAATGAAAACTTAAGATCTTCATCTTAAGAATTCTCATCACTGGGTTTTCTTTGAAGAATGTGATTCCTATTTTTTTCAGACTAATCAGTATATTGACTGATTAATCAATCTACTTTTCTATCAATCTAAGCACATGTAGTTTATCCTCATTAACTGAAGATGCTGTAACAAATGTGAAAATCTCTGTCCAAAATTCCCAAAACCTTGTCCAGTATCAACAGTCTTGGAGATCTCCATTCCCATTTATTACATTCCCATGTTGCATAACAATCAGCGTCAACCTTCATTTGAATCTAAGTCAGCTAACTCTTTTCCCTTCCCTTGAATCTTTCAAATTCCTGAAGAAAATATTTTTGAACCAAAAAGAAAGTCTTTTGGGGAGAAAATACACCGTGTACTTAACAAGTTGAAGGGCAGGGTGTGGGGGAGAAAGAAATGAAGTCAATGTAATGTGATTAAGAAAGTGATGACAAGCGAAGTCTTTGCACACACAGGCACTCTTAGCACAAGTGTGTGAATCTGGGTCACAGGGCTATGCAATATCTCCAGCACATTATTTTTATTACGAAGAAATGTCTGTTTTGGTAGAGATTGTTTGGTAAACATTCTGGCCACAAATACTGAAGAGTATTACTTTCAGTTTAACCCTGGACTAACCCAAAATACAGGTGAATTTTGCCACTGAGGTGGTACCAAGAAAAGTGTCCTTTTCAGCTCGAATCTGCAATCTGCTGATCATAATATCCCCAAATTGTAAAGCTCAGTAGAATTAATTAAGATTAGCCGATTTTTTTTAAAGGAAAAGATCTGTACTTCACAAATAAAGAATGTTTAAATTATTATTTATTTCTCAGAGCTTCCTAATTTTGAAAGTTTATTTTGCCATATGCCTGAAGTAGTATTCAGAAGAGAAAGTCAAAATATAACATTAAAATGAAACGAACATTTCTGTATCTTACTGTGCTGTTGTGATGAAAGCCAAAAATCAGTCTTTGTATCCCCTGGATAGAGATACAAAACTTATGTTTCAATTTTGACCAAAGGATAAAAACAGTAAGCAACAATATCAGTTTTCAAAAAAAAAATGGGAAACAAGACAGTTTTGTTTATTATTTTATGACTCCATTTTACTGGCATTAGGTAGTTGCACTGGGTTTTTAAAGCTGTGAGTTATAAGAAAATACAGTCTACAAGTAAAAATAGCATATCCGTAGCCCCTTAAACTCCTTTGACATGTATTATCTCATTTAACTTAATTCTCAACAAAATCCCTTGCAATAGTAATTATTATTCCCATTTTGCATATGAGATTATAGAGAATCAAGTTAAGCAAACTAATACAAGAACAGAAAACCAAACACTGCATGTTCTCACTCGTAAGTGGGAGTTGAACAATGAGAACACATGGACACAGGGAGGGGAACATCACAGACCGGGGCCTGTTGGGGGCTGGGGGGATAGGGGAGGGATAGCATTAGGAAAAATACCTAATGTAGACGACGGGCTGATGGGTGCAGCAAACCACCATGGCACATGTATACCTATGTAACAAACCTGCACGTTCTGCACATGTACCCCAGAACTTAAAACACAATAAAAAATTATTTTAAAAAAAAGATCTTCATAAATTCTCAGGATCAATAATAAGTGGCAGAGCCAGGCAGACTGAAGAGATAAATTCATTTTCTCTGAAGTAAAGTTGATGTCCCTTCCTCCAAGACTGCCTCAACACATACATGTGCACTGAAACTTCTGAAATAGGGCCTTTAAAAATACACCTCATAAATGTCTGAATTTAATCTCATTTTGTATCTGTGAGGTTTTCTCTATTTTTTCAGGGCACTGAGAATTTTTTTAAAAAAATACATAGAGAAAATGACAGAAAATAACACTGTAACATGTATTTCAGGTTGGGTTTTCCACAACCAGAGTCTGAGACAGGAATTAGGATGCTCGTGATTTCTTGAGAGCGAGTCTCAGGAACAGGAGAGGGAGGGAAGCAGAAAGTGAATGGGGCAGAGCTGAGCAAGGCTGTGGCCTCAGCTGGAGTCCACCCTGAGCATGGGCCCAAGGGAGCTCTGGAGCATGGATTATACCACAGAGATGTCCCATCTTGAGGAAAAGTGGTTGGGATGTTTGCACTGTGTCAGACAGGCTACCCCTCAGAAGGCAGTGGGTGGGCAGTGGGACCCATGGTCTAGGAGCAGTTCTCCATAGGACTCAGTTGGGAGCTAATAAAAGCCAACACTAGCAGCAGCTGGAGAATCATCAGCCTAAGGGGTTCTGGGCACAAAGCCAACATCAACCCTTAAGGCATGATTATTTCTTGCTGAGTACTGACAAGTTAAGTTCCTCCACCATTAGAAGGTATCACCGAAGCATTTCTTTTTGGCAGTGTCTGCCCAGCTAATTTTTGTATTTTTAGTAGAGATGGGGTTTCACCATGTTGGCCAGACTGGACTCAAACTTCTGACCTCAGGTGATCCACCCGCCTCGGCCTCCCAAAATGCTGGGATTACAGGTGTGAGCCACTGCACCCGGTCCAGATGTACCCATTCTTAATAGGCAGATGAGATGATAGGTAGGGCATCTGGAGAGAAAGGCTATTTTTAAAAGTCCAGTTGGGGAAGTCTTCCTGAAAGGCGGTGGCTTCCATATGCAGTGGGCCCATCCCATCTGTGGTAGATTGGTTTCATTAACATCCCAATTAATAGCCTCCATGTAGCCACATCGTTTGCCCTATAACTTTGTAGCTCCCTCCTACTCTTGCTCTTGGCTTGGCCGTAGACTTTCTTTAAGCAATAGGATATTAGCTGACTTGATTCAAGAAGAAATCATGCCTGAGCATTTGTGCTTTCTTTTTGCTGCTATGTGACTGCCATGAGATTATGTCTGGACTAGCCTGAGAAAAAGCCAGAGCTAGCCTCTTGAAGGATGAGGTACCATGTGGAGCAGAGCCCACTCTTCTCAGCTGAGAGCCCAGCCACATTATTGCCCCTCCAAGTCAAATGAAACTAACAAGTTAATACAGAGCTGAGTGTAAGGCATGTGAATGAGCCCTGATGGGATATGCTCAGATCAGCAGAACCAATGCAGCCATATTACTAGAAACTACAAGTGAGTGTTGTAAGCCTAAATTTGTGGGGTGGCTTGTTACATAGCAATATTGTAGCAATGGTTAAACAATACACAACTAAAAATTGCCAACACACAAAGCCTCAACACTGACATTGACTGGAAAAGAAGAACCCAAGGCCTTAATAGCAAGTTAAGTTAGCATTTGACTAAATAAAGTAAGGAATTCAAGAAGACAGGCATTCTTACTTAGATTCTAAATAAGTATCCAGGTAAATACGGTTATTTTTACAATAAAAGTTAGTCCTCCACCTTACTGTAATGATTGATTTCCACAATGACATTTGTATGATTTCCTAAGGTGATGGTAAAAAAAATTAAAAATAATAAAACAATGACTCACAAAACACTAAATACTGTTCCTGCTATGTTGGCACCTGCTTTTATTGTTAAGTAACTGTTGCTAGGTTAAAGAAAAAGACTGTGATTTTGTTAATAATATTATTATGACTTAGCATAGTTGATGGGAACTGGAGACATGTATTTATGTTCCACCATTCTGGAAATTAGAAATTACTGAAGTTCATATGCTGCAGAATAAAAATTAAAGGACAAGAAAACATTAAGATGTAAATTTGGGGTGTATTTAGCTACCCATAATAGTAGGTGCCCCAAAATATTTTTTCAAAGCATAAACAAAAGAACAAAAATGCCTGTGAAAGCTCTGTTTTTGTATTTTATCCAAGTTCCCTTCTAGCCAAAAATGTGCTCAGTTAGAAATGATCAGTGATATCATTATTTGGATATTAAATGGCTCCCCTACCCATTGGCAAGTCTTAAATGGTACGTCACCATTCACTTGTGGAATGAAAAGGCCCAGAATTAGCAATCCCAATGGTAACAACTATCCCAGTGCTTTCATGTGCCAGATTCAGGACCAAGTGGTTTTTACATGCATTCAATCACTTAATCCTCACAACTGCCCTAAGGAATAGACATTGTTATTCCCATTTTATGGATGAGAAGATTGAGATTGTTCAAAATTATGCAGCTAATGACCGCTGTAATTGGTTGAGGTAGTATTAAGTCCAAGAATACCTGCCACTAAAACTGATGATCTTAAAAATTAGAATTACATACAGGGTCAGACAAATGACAAGTATTTTCAGCATAGCCATTTCCTGGACTTACGAGTAATTTCCTTTTGAGATAAGAGCTAGAAATCTGGATACGACTCTCAAGGTTTCCTCATTAATTATCTCCCTGATCCCCTAAAATGCATCTCCAACCATGCATGTTGGCAGATTACATGGGATTGCTACATTTCCTCAGGGCAGTAGGAGGAAAGCACCAAAACTCTTTAGAATGAAACTTTATATCTGTCCTTTGCTAAGGTGAAAACATCTTTTGTTGCCAATAAATATTGACTTACACCACATTAATAAAGAATCAAAATCAAGCATAAAAGATAAACATACGTGTGTGTATCTACAAACACACACAGTCACGTGCCCCATAATGACATTTCAGTCCGTGAGAGACTGCCTATATGATGGTGGTCCCATAAGATTATAACGGAGCTGAAAAAATTCCTATAACCTAGTGATGTCATGGTTGTCATAACGTCGTAGAGCAACACAGCACTCATGCGTTTGTGATGTTGCTGGTACAAGCAAAGCTACATTGCTGCTAGTTGTATAAAACTCTAGTACATAAAATTTGGTATAGTACGTAATACTTGGTAATGATAATAAATAACTGTTACTGGTTTATGTGTATACTATACTATACATTTTATTTTTTTAGAGTGTATTCTTTCTAATAAATAAAGAAAAAAATTAACTGTAAAACAGTCTCAGGTAGCAATTCCAGAAGAAGGCATTGCTATCATACGAGATGACAGTTCCATGCATATTATCGCCCCTGCAGACCTTCCAGTGGGACAAGATGCAGAAGTGGAAGACAGTGATATTGATGATGCTGACTCTGTGTTTGAGTACGTTAACGTATGTGTTTGTGTCTTCGTTCTTAACAAACAAGTTTAAAAAGTAAAAACTAAATATTTAACAATTGAAGAAACTTATAGAACAAGCCTATAAAGAAATATTTTTGTACTGTTGTACGATGTATTTGTGTTTCAAGTGAAGTGTTCTCAGAAGAATCAAAAGTTTAAATAATTTAAAAGTTTATAAAGTAAAAAAGTTAAAATAGCTAAGGTGGATAATTTATTACTGAGGGAAAAAGTTTTTTAAAATAAATTTATTTTAGCCTAAGTATACAGTGCTTATAAATTCTCTAGTAGTGTACATTAATGTCCTAGGCCTTCACATTCACTCGCCAGTCACTCAACAACTCACCCACAGCAACTTCCAGGCCTAGGAGCTCCATTCATGGTAAGTGTTTTATACAGGTGCATCATTTTTTCATCTTTTATATTGAATTTTCAGTGTACCTTTTCTACATTTATATGTGTTTAGATACATGAACACTTATCGTGTTACAATTGCTTACAGTATTCAGCACAGTAAAGTGCTGTATAAGCTTGTACCTAGGAGCCATAAGCTATGCCGTGTATTTTAGGTGTGTAGTAGGCTCTACCACCTAGGTTTGCATAAGTTCAGTCCCCGATGTTCACACAATATCAGAATGAATCCCCACAGTTAAGTGACACATGATTATAATATATAATAAGAAAAGAATTAGCAATTTTTATGTCACATAGTGAAGCGCTCAAATTTCTCCTACTTGGATTGAGTCAATTGATGTCATATTTGAGGAAATACCTCAGCACTTGAAAGTGATGTTTGTTTAATGTCACAATTTGAAATAATATTGAACCAATTAAAACTTTTGATGATATGATGTTCAGCATCTCCTTTTTAATACAGTCATTTTGATTTTTCTTCTAGTAATGAGAAATTGCCTCATTTCTTAACTACTCCAGAGTTTAGTCCAAGCTAATAATAAACAGTTACCAGTTACTGAACATTTACTCTGTGCTAGACATATTTGTTTTGGTACAATAGATATTAACTCATTCATTCCCATCTAACAGATGACAAAACTGAGGCTTAAAGAGGTTAAGTAAGTTGTCCAGGATTATTTGGGCAGTCAGTGGCAGTGCTGAAATGCTGCCTGTCCTGCATTAGGAATGCTTGTGTGTTCCCCCAAATTCATTTGTTGAAGCCCTTCATCCCCAATGTGATTATATTTACATTTGGGGCCTTTGTGAGGTAATTAGGCTTAGATTAGGTCATCAGAGTGGGACCCTCATGACGGAGTTAGAGCCCTTCTAAAAAGAGGAAAACAAATCTCTCTCTCTCATTCTCTTTCTCCCTCATACATAAACAAAAGGAAGGTCAGTTGAACACATAGCAGGAAGGCAGCTGCAAGTCAGAAAGCAGGTCCTCACCAGGAACTTCATCTGCTGGCACTTTTGATCTTAGACTTCCCAGCCTCCAGAATGGTTAGGAATAACTGTCTGTTGTTTAAGCCACCCCGTCTATATTTTGTTATAGCAGCCTGTACTAAAAGAGAGCTCAAATTTTGGGGAGCATAAAAAATTCAGATAATGAGGCTGGGTATTTATATATTTGAAATATCCAGGTACACATAGACTCTTCCAGTGACTGAAGGCAATTCTAAATTCTGCTGAGCGGCATGCTCTAAACTATGTCTCCCTGTTTCTCTTTCTTCATTGGGGTTCTCATAAAACAAAGACGTCATGGATTATACATTCCCCACTGCTCCATCCCTCTAATATTTGGGTATTTCCCTGTGTTAAGAAGTGAAGAAAGGCCAGGTGCAATGGCTCACACCTGTAATCCTAGCACTTTGGGAGGCCAAGGCAAGTGGATCACCTGAGGTCAGGAGTTCGAGACCAGCCTGACCAACATGGTGAAAACCCATCTCTACTAAAAACACAGTAATAATAATAATAATAATAAATAGCCTCATTTGGTGGCGCATGCCTGTTGTCTCAGCTATTTGTGATGCTGAGGCAGGAGAAACAGGCAAATCTCTTGAACTCCGGAGGCGGAGGTTGCAGTGAGCTGAGATCATGCCATGCACTCCAGCCTGGGTGACAGATCAAGACTGTCTCAAAAACAAACAAACAAACAAAAACACACATAAAAACAAACAAATGAACAAAAAATGAAGGGAAAGAAAAATCCCCAGCTTCCATCAAGAAGAAAGCAGCTAAGAGTGCCCTGTCTGAGATGTCTGTGAGGCTACCCGGATGTCTAACTCATAGAGACTTGTGTGATGGATTAGATCTCAATGTCTGAATGGCCAATACATGGAGACTTGTGTGTCTGATGGACTTTATTTCAATGAGAATTAATCTCAATACTAAATACCATGCTTATCCTCTTGGTTTAAGAAGAAAAGTAAGTTTTCTGTCTTCATTTGTCAGGATTCAGCATTTATTATCTTTTTGTCCTTTCAATTGTTTTAGGATAACAGGTAACCAAATAAGCAAGACTCGAGATATCATGCACCTTACCCCACTGTCACCTTCAATAAATTTGGTGGGTTAGTTATTCTTGGGCTCCTAGATAAAAGACTTCATGAATTTTCTAGTTATAGTCTCCCAGATCCCCTGGTCAACAATTAGTGTCTCATGGAAAGATCACGTTCATTTCATGTTAAGGCTTCTCTTCATAAGGCTCAAGATCAACTGCAAAGCTGGAACCTTATAGGAAGGAAAGGGTTTAATAGCCTTAAGGTATGCTTCCCTAAATAGCTTAGTTAGGCATCTCCTTTTTTTACCTTGCTAACATGAATTTTGGCACTTAGAAGAGCTTAGTGAAGAGATGAGGGGAAGCAGAGTGGTTCTTACCTGATTGTTACAGGAGTAACATGTCAATACGCTCTCTAAGCACAGGGAGTGTATGAAGTTCTCTTTCTCTCTGTCTCCCTCCTCTTAATGTTTTTTTTTGGGGGGGGGGTTCCTGAGAGTCTCCTATATTAGGTTAGGTTCCCTAAATGTAGAGCCTGAGACAGGGATTCTTGTGCAAATGGTTTTTGAGGGAGAGCTCTCAGAAGAAGCCTCTAAAAGATCAAGAGAAGCAGGAGGGGGCAGTAGAAGGAGCTTGGCAAACATGTTGTTTCAGATGAAATTTAGTCTCCACCTGATCCCTTGGAGAGCTCTGAAGCACGGATTGCAAGACAAGGGCTGTCAGGTCTTGAGGCAAGGCGGCCGTGCTTTCACTTATACCTCTGCATTTTTCAGTCGCTGACCATGGGCAGTCTCCAGATTGGTGGAAGGCATAAACTACAAGGCATCTCTGGGAAAGACGGCTCCTGTCAGCCCAGGGCAGTTGGCCAGAGAATGGGGGCAGCTATGAGTTTCTAGTAACTGGTACCCACCGCAGCTTGAGAATGGATGCACATCCCTTGGGTATAGGAGTTAGAGATGACATGAGCAACATCTGCTAACCACACTCCCACAACAAGAGTTCTTTCTTTAGGAGCTCTTTGAATGGGTATGCTGTGCTTCCCTCTAGTTCATTGTTTATTCCCTTATTAGCACTAGGCATAGATGATTCCAGCTTATTTAAGCTAGGATTTGCTTGTCCCTCTTATAACAGCACCTTGGACAGAGTCTAAGAATACTCCCACACTGGTCACAGGCCATCCTGCAAGTGGTCCTGTTAGGCCCCATCTCACTACACTAGAGGTATAAGAGGGGACTTAGACAACATTCCTGACTCTCCCTAAAGTCCTCCACAAGACCCATTCTCAGCTTTCTCAGCCTCTCCAAGCCTCCCAGTCTTACTTTGTGATTTTCATTAAGAAATGTAGTGACAGGCCATATGCAGTGGTTCATGCCTGTAATACCAGCATTTTGGGAGGCTGAAGAGGGGAGAATTTCTTGAGCCCAGGAGTTTGAGACCAGTCTGGGCATCATGGAAAGACCTTCTCTCTAACAGAAAAAAGAAATACTGGGTGCTATGGTGTGTGCCTGTAGTCCCAGCTGATAGGGAGGCTGAGGCATAAGATTGCTTGAGTCTAGGAGTTTGAGAGTGCAGTGGGCTATGATCTCAAAACTACACTCCAGTCTGGGCAACATTATCTAAAAAAAAAAAAAAAGAAACAGGAAACAAGAAATGAAAAGAAAAAGAATGTAGTAGCCATGGTCTTTATTCCTTGGCCACTATGAACACGAGAAGAGTACTATTTTCACATCCAGATAGACTAATTTAGAATATGTTCCTATGACACTCCTTTTTTAGGGAGAGCCTGAAAGTTACATGCTTATGGGGGACACTCCAAAATTACTAGATTCAACTTCAGGAAAATCAGTGTAATGATTGTGTGCCAAACCAGGTAACATGGGATTCTCTGTGAGATACCCAAGCATTTCAAATGGTTTATTAGAGGAAAACTTAAGATTGATGAAATGCAATGTACCAATTGTGAAAATTATTTTAAAAATTGGCATATTTTGGATTTAAGCAACAGAACAATGGTAATCAAATAGAAACACAGTCTGAGATCTACTGGTGTGCCTGATTATACCAGTAGACAACAAATAATTGCTTTTAGTAGAGACTTTATTTATTTATTTATTGAGACAGGGTCTCATCCTGTTACCCAGACTGGAGTGCAGTGGTATGATCTTGGATAACACTATCCTCTGCCTTTGGGGCTCAAGCAATCCTCCCACCTCAGCCTCCCCAGTAGCTGGGACTACAGGAGTGTGTCATCATGCCTGGCTACTTCTTATATTTTTGTAGAGATAGGGTTTGCCATGTTGCCCAGGCTGGTCTCTAAGTCTCGACATCAAGTGATCCAGCTATCTCAGCCTCCCAAAGTGCTTTAATGAGAGGCATTACCCACCATGCCCAGCCAGCAGAGACTTTCAGCAACACCTTTGGATTCAGACTTCCCTACCACACCCTACTCCTATACAAACAAAGTAATTATTTTACCATTTTATTAGATCTTTTCCAAAACAAGTAAGAACATAATTAAATGGCTTTTGTTGTAATTACCAAAAACTAGAAACAAATGTCCTTCAAGTGGCGAATGGGAACTGTGAGTATCCATCCAATAAAATAATACTTCTCAGTGAAAAAGAATGAATTACTGATATATGGATAAATCTAAAAGGCATTATGCTACATGAAAAAAGCCAGACTCAAAAGGCTACATATTGTTTGATTCCATTTATATTTTGGGAAAGGAAACAAATCTATGGTTGCCAGAGACTGGAGAAAGGGGTTGATGACAAAAAAATGCATGGAAATGTTGCCAGTGACAGAATTGTTGTATATCTTGACTTTGGTGATGGATACATGAACGTATAGAATTGTTAAAATTTGCACAACTGTAGACATAAACAGGTAAATTTTACTCTGTGCAAAGTATACTTAAATTTTAAAAATAGAAAAAACCCCACATGGCTTAACAATGTGCATATTAAGCCAAAAATAACATTAATTGAAGTTTTAAAAAACATAATTAATGCATTTATTGGTAACAGTGAAATTATTGCCAATTTTAAATAAGTATTAGAATCCCAAATTCAACATACTTTCTCTTCAGAAGTAATTATTCTTCATCTATAATAAATTCCTCTTCTTAATCAATGAATTCCAGTCTATGCAAATCAGATTTTTCAGGTCTAGCACTTTGCAGGGAAATACTGAACTCCAGACTCATTTCTTCAAGTGTATGAAATTCATATACCAAACGTTTTTCTATCACCTAAGCTCACCACTTCCAGAGCAAATGTAAACCCATGAATGAGACCAAATCAAGAGTCACTAAGTTAGTAGCAAAGATTCTATAGTACTGATACAGCCTGTTCTCCAGGCAGGCTCTACAATCAATCAGTGCTTTATATGGGCTCCAAGGATCCATGAAGAGAACTATAATCACTTTCTTTTCTTTGTGGCATAATTCAGTCACTATTATGCTTGGTACATTTTTAGGGAACAATTAGAAACCACCAAATAAAGAATAAGATGCTGGCATATTACAAGAGTGAAGAATGTGCCACTTTTCTTAGGCTTCACATACTCTTTATATATAATGTTTCTTTTTTTAAAAAAATCAGGCCATACATAATGAGAAATTTCTGTATTTAGAAAAACATGCAGAATGAGTGTAAACTTGAGCAAATCTAGGTAATTCATTGCATTTTAGCTAACAGCCTAAAAAGCATGCATATTGCTTACAAAATTATATATTAGAAATCACCTTAAAAATAAACGAGTCTCGCAGACATTCTGAATTACCTTTAAGTCTTATATTCCTTTTACAAGTGGCATCACTATCCGTGCATCTGTGTGTGGTGGGGGGTATTCATCCAATACCTCAAGCTACTTGGGAACAGTATCTTTGTCCTTTATCTCTGTCTCCCAGGTCCCTGGTAGAGGCACACAGCATGTAAGTTTAAACAAGTGTGAAAAAAAACAGTGAAAATTCATAAAGGTTGGAACAGAAACCAACTGTAGTGTTGACAGTGAGAGTTAACATTTATTGCCCACCAGATATGACTGATCACTGTCCTGTGTATTCCACACATACTGACTTACTGAATTCTCACAATCACCTTATGACATAGGAAGCATTATTATCCCTGTTGTACTGGGAAGTGTAAAAAGATTAAATAATGTAGAACACACAGGTAACACATAACAAAGCTTAAATCCAAACGCAAGCAGTCTGTCTTCGAAGTCAGCCATCCTAACTATTTTGTGTATTATCTCGCTCATTACATTAGACTACAAAATTCATAGGGCAGTCAGGTAGAAACAGATGCTATATTTTGATTTTTTTCTTATAAAATTATTACCATATGTGTAGATATTTAAGACTGTCCTTTGTAATTTTCTTTTTCATTTTCTCTAATTTTGTAATCTGTTCAACAAGAAACAATTGTGTAAAAATCACTCTAGTACCTGGTTTTTCTACACTAAGTTGATGAAACTACTCTAAGGAGATGATATTCATCTTACCTGTAAACTAAATGACATATTAGCCTTTCTGGCCCAAGTATTGAGCTAAATATAGGAATTATGTTCTCCAGGTGACAGTTGCTTTGGGGAATTGTTCATCTAAAACCTAGAACTTTTAGAGATATCTATGGAGAGAGAATGCATGTAAAACGATCCCTTTAAATTGCGGGCGCAAAATAAAAAATTTGTTTGATTTACAGTTCCATTTACCCATACCCTTTTAGGTAACCATTTGTTCAATAACGCAAGATTCACAATGCTCCCAGAGAAAACACAGTCCTTCCATTAGCAATAGTGAACTCTTAAATGCAAAATATTTATTATAATCAAATTGAGAGAAAATTGCCCAGTTTAAGTAAGTCTTCTACTTATTAATACATGGATTAGATTAATTTCCACATTAATCTTTTTAGTAGGAGTTCAGCCAGAAGCAGGAAAGAGGGTCTTTATGGAAACTTGACTGAAGGATTTCTTTATATTGCTCCAGTGAAAAGGGTAGTGAGGAGAAGACCATCTGATAAGTTAACTGTGTTTATGGTCTCCATTAATGGCCTCCTTATTTTTTTCTTTACTTTTTGCCTTGTTACTCTGCCATTTCTCCCATCAAAAAACTGGAGATTATTTCCCCCTCCAGTTAAATCTGGGCTAGCCTGTGACTTCCTATAGCCAGCAGGATGCGGTCAAAGTGACACTGTACCTGATCCAGTTTAGGCCTCAACATGCCTTCAATTCTTCCATTGTCTTGGAGCCCTGTCTTTGCCCTTAGAACAGGCCTGGGCTAGTTAGTCTGTTGAGGATTAGAGACAACCAGGGTAAAGGAGAACTGAAGTGCCCCAGGCAAACAGCCAAAAGACTCTCAGAACCAGAGTGGCTTAGCAGAATGGCTGACCATACACACAAGGAAGCCAGGAAAAACCACTCAGGATAGGCCAGCTTAAACTGCTAACTCACAGAATTGGCACTAAGTAAATGGCTGTTGTTGAAGTTACTATGTTTGGCACGGTTTGTTACATAGCAGTAGTTAACAGATACAGTCTCTTTTATAGGAAATACAGTCATGTATCACTTAATGAGGGGGTAACTTCTGAGAAATGTGTCCTTAGTTGACTTCATTGTGCAAACATCACAGAGTGTATTTACACAAACCTAGATGGTATAGCCTACTACACGCCCAGGCTATACGGTATACCCCAGTGCTCCTAGGCTACAAACTATAGAGCGTGTTACTGTATTGAACACTGTAGGCAAATGCAACACAGTGGAAAGTATTTGTATATGTAAACCTAGAAAAGGTACAGTAAAAATACGGTATTACAATCTTATGAGACCACCATCATATATGTGGTTCGTTGTTGACTGAAACTTCATTATGGAGATCATGACGTTATATGTAAAAATAACTCCCAGAATATTTTAAAATATGTATTGGCCTCTTGAGTATCAGCAATTTGTTAAATATTTACACCCCACAGAAGAAATTAAACTGTCATTTAACATAAAGTATAATTGTATAAGCTTAATTTATTATCCTTGATATATTTTTAGACATTCCTAACTCTTAATAAATGCATTGATTTGAACTGGCGAGCTAGTTGTCTTTAATAATGCAATGCTTTATTAGAAGGATATTAATGGTTAAATCCTTAGACCCTCTATGGACTCAGGAATTATAAGCATATGATTTATAAAAGTCTTAACATTTTGTATCAGACCTTAAGTAATACAATAACTGCTAAGTTGAAGGACAACTATAACATTCTTTAAAAATCTTAAATAAGGATTAGGGCAATGACATCGTTATTGAATTTGTCTTGTTTTGTTTTGTTTCTGAGCAATGATTCACAATTAGAACATTTTCTATTTCCATCCAGTGTTTGTATCTGTGTGTTTATGTATATGCATGTATATGGAGATCTTCTCAAAACGATACTTATCCTTACTATCTCTGATATTACTGATTTCCAGTATATTCTGTTATGTTTATTGCACTGTTCATTTTTGTAAAATGCTGATGTCCAACCAACAAACTGATGTCATAACCCACACGTAGGTCAAGATCACTAGTTTGAAAACCATTGGAGTTAGTTTACATCTGCTGTGAATCATGGCCATTGGAAAATGGTTTGATGATAAAGTACTTGCCTAAGGGTTGAGCTGTTCTTTGCTCAGTGTTAAGACTTTTTTCTCCATTGCAAGTGGCCACAGGTAGTTTTTCTAATATAGTAATGACAACGATTAACAAGTGCCTGGTGCTTTTCAGATTACAAAGCATTTTTCATATATATTACCTCAAACCTCCATTGGGTTAATTGGCAAAGGAAATACAATATTGTGCAATTAAGTTCAATTCTAGGTAGGTCTGTAATTTTATTATTCAAGATAAAGTGAACCTTCAGCAACTAAGACATATGACACCATTTTCCCATGTCCTGGTAATTTAGTTAGTTTTGAATGTGTGATATGCAGGGATCTTCTGGAAGAGGCATACATTATTTTAAACAAAAAGTGCCTCGTAGCGGTATAAAATAATTCAACCTAATAAGTCAATCATATTAGGTTGGACCGTCATCAAACGAAATTACAAAGCCAAAGATTGGTAGCCTGTGTATTACATAAGCCTGTATATAAAGAAAAACCTTTTTTTTCTTGATTAAGCACTCCTCAGGAAAGAGGAACCTGACTTATAGTCAAGTCCCAACAAAGTCACTCACGTTACCAGTGTCTTCGTAATTACCTTATTTTGAACAACAGTACAATGTTTGGGGAAGATACATTAGCCCAAAATTGCCTCTATTAATCCTAGTTTGGATACTTCTAGAGGTTTACTTAAATGAAACAAATACATCAGGATGTTAAACAAAAATGAGTGCAGACTTAGTAATTATTCCCAGGTGGGTATAACCTAACAATTGCAAATGTTGTACACAATTTACAGAGGTTTGCAGCAGCTCAAACAATATAAATATAAGTGAAAAATATGTGTTCTGGAAAAGTCTACTAGATGACTTCAAAAGGTGCTCCAGTGGTCACAAAGGCAATGTGTCCAAGAGTCATGTGAAGATTTAGCGGGGAAAAAGGTCCTGTGAAATGTGTACAATATAGCACTATTCATAAACATACTGTTTAGTATAAATGTTTTAAATATATGTGTGAATAGCAAAGTCCTGTAATCAATTTAGGGGCCCATCAAGGGTGGATTTGATAAAGAAAATGTGGTATATGTACACCATGGGATACTACACAGCCATAACAAGAAATGAAATCATGGCCTTTGCAGAAACATAGATGCAGCTGCAGACCATTATCTTGAGCAAATTAATGCAGGAACAGAAAACCAAATACTGCATGTTCTCACTTGTAAGTGGGAACTAAATATTGGGTACTGGTGGACATAAAGATAGCAACAATAGAAACTGGGGAATAGTAGAGTGGGGAGGGAGGAAGGGGAGCAGGAGTTGAAAAACTCAGGTACCATGCTTAGCTCTTGAGTGATGGGAACATTCATACCCCAAACTTCATTATCAGGCAATATTCCCAGGTAACAGACCTGCACATGTACTCCCTGTATTTAAAATAAAAGTTGAAAATAAATAAATATATGTGAAGAGAGACACTGCTAGATGTCAAGTCAATATTTGTCCTGTCCTCTGTGAATAAAACCGCAAATTCATGTAGACCAGAAATGCATTTAGCCCCAGGCAATAAATCATGGTTTGTCGAAACTGGTGATTTTCAGTTCTAATGGCAAATTAAAGTCACCTGAGGATAAATATGTCAGTCTCGCATTGGTATATGGGTAGGTCAATGGATCAGAAGAGAGTCCAGAGATAGACTGACATATATAAAATCACTTAATTTTTGACAAGGGTGCCAATGAAATGGACTAGGAAAAGGAAATTTTCTAAGTGAATAGTGCTAGAGTAACTGTACATCCACAAGGAAAAAAAAAACAAAAACAACAACAAATAAAATTTGACCACCAATTCCTATCAGTTATTGGCTAAAGGATGCTCTTCGGGAAGTCAATACCTCTGAATTCCAGCTGAGCCAAGAGCTTCTGTCATTTCAATAGAGCACTCTGCACATGATATCAACAGGCTGACGCCAGTAAGAATATTCTGGAATGCTTAGGTCTGAGGGCTGTAAGAACACTCACGGTATTTGCTGTAGGAGACCATATTATTTCTAATCCAAACTGGAATACTTCAGAGAGTGAGAATGGGCATTATTAAGAATTATATTGAGAAAACAGGCATAGAAAGGGACTGTCCCAGAAAAACCTGAACATGTGGTCACCTAAATATAAGTAAGGCAAAACAAAGCTATGATGGCACCATAGAAATCGTTTTAACTGAAGCCTATTGAACTGATGCTAATTATAGCCGTGAGAGGAAGCCATGGCATAGCTAAAGGTTGTTCCCTCCATACACATCTCTGTAAGTGGACTGGCTAGTGAAATTTTACACGTAGTGCTCCATACAGCAGAGGTGAGTAAGGGACAGTGGATGGGTTAAGCAAGTGAGAATTCAATTTGCCTTGGTGAGCTAATGAGATTTTATTGAAAATAATCTTAGAAACACTGTGGTCCAGCTGCACTACTTATGCACGAAGCAGCTATTTAATAAAATGGAAATTTTCATCAAAATGTATTCTAATTTATTCTAATGTTATATGAGATCACTGGATTAGAATTAGCCACTACCAATTTATATGACCTACTTTTCATCTTTTTTTTTCCTTCCATCCCAGCATTCTGCAGGGATAGGAGAAAAGCGAAGTACGAAGTTTTCTTGGTGTTAAGTGACCCTAAGCAGATCCAAAACAGGATTCACCAACCTTTAGGCATAGTTTTCACAAGGGAAGTCAGCAGGTTCACATCCAAGAGATTTCGGTGGCTGTTCATTACTGTCTAGAAGAGCAATGCTGCCTTTGCACATGGAGACTAGCAGGTGCCTGATGCTAAAAAATGCCCCTTGGGAGTCAAGCTTCACCAAGGACTTCCACGCTTGTTTGGATGGCTGGATCTGGACATTGCCAAGTTGTGTATCCTCTCCACCCCTGCTTTTCTTTCTTTTCTATCCAGGTTATCATAAATGTACCACTCTAATCTCACTTCCTCATCACTCATGTCTTACTACCTATCTTTCATGTATTGAATTTTTGAAGATCTGCTTGAGCCATCAAGTAATAACACCACCCAGGCCCTTCAGGGCTTCCTACCGTTTCAAAGAGTTTGCAAAGGGCAGCTGTCAATCTTGACCCACCAATGAGAAAATACTCACACCCAGATTCCTAAGTCCATGGCAAAAAATATCTTTCGCCCATGGACATTCCTAATTCCAGTGGTCTTTAGAGCAGCAAACCAGTGATGTCACCACAAACTTCACCATTAAAAAATCTGTTCCAATTCTGAAGGCTTTCTGGGGAGAGACACCTAGGAATGTGTCTCACTCACAACAATATGCCAGGGACTTTGCTAACTGCTGTGGATTCAGAGATGAAAAGACTGAGTTGTTGGAAATTTTCCTTTTCTATTATCTTAAACATGGAAGATGCCTCCTAGAAGGGGCACATGCCCTTCTAATAACCAGCAGGAAGAAAATATAGGAACCACTTTGAACAGCATATACAGTTTGTTTATAATCTGACCCTCATCCAACCATGCCTCAGCTGCAGTCACTCCTTGCCTTATACATCATTCTCCAATAACTCAAAGTCTCTGATACATTCTGGAAGCTCTAGCAAGTCTTCATGCTTTTGACCATGTTGTTTCCCCTGCTTTGAACAACCTCTCCTGCTCTTGTCCACCTGGAAAACTCCTCTCTGTGCACCAAGCCTCAGCTCCAAGGCCACTTTCCTTACTCTCCCTAGCAGATATGAAGCTTTTCTCCTTGAGGAGTGCACTGATCTTGGCCTAACCATCATCACTGCTGTTGTTTGAATGTTTGTGTTCCCCCCAAATTCCTATGTTGAAACTTAACCCCCAACGTGATAGTATTAAGAGGTAGAGCCTTTGGGAGGTGACTAAGTCATGAGGACATCCCCTCATGAATGAGGTTAGTGTCCTTACAAAACAGGCTTGAGGGAGCCTGTTCATTCCTTTGCACTTCTGACAAGTGCAGACACAGTTCAAAAGCACCCATCTATGGAGAACGGACCCTTGCCAGACACTGAATCTGCTGGTGCCCTTGATCTTGGACTTCCCAGCTTCCAGAACTGTGAGCAATAAATTCCTAATGTTTATAAATTATCCAGTCTAAGGTATTGTTGTAATAGCAGCCTGAACAGACTAAGACAATCAGAGTACATATTTTATGTCTCCTACGTGTTTTGTTTGTATCACTTCTGTAAATTCTGTGAATAAAAGGAACTATGCCTTTTCATCTCTGAATCCACGGCAACTAGCAAAGTCCCTGGCATATTGTTGGGAGCTCAGTAAATATTCGTAGACCTACAGCCTCAAAGTAAGATGAAATGCATCATGGCTCTTGCCCCCTGACCTGGCAGCCAGCAATGTCTCTGTTATATTGTTGGGGCTTAATAAATATTTGCTAACTGACAGACAGAAAGGAAGATTAAATGCACTGTGAGTAAACTTAAGTTCACTAAAAGTTTCAAATGGAACTTTTGTAGGTATGCTTTATTGGTTGTTTTTCCTACTTTATTAGACTGTGGATTAAGGGATTATTTTAAAAAAGGAAAGGTTAAAAAAGCCACTCAAAGATGGCAAAAGCTATGATGAAGGGTATCTAACTACCAACTACCTTACAGATGCAAAATCTTTTGAAGCACAAGGTCACAAAACCCAACAGATTACAAATAATAAAGTAAAATAGATGCGATAATTGTAACATAGACAATACAGATATTTATAGTAGCAATCTATGTTATATGCTTATTAAGTGATTTTCTCCTTAATCAACTAACTAAAAATTGAAAAGTATTAAATGGGAAACACTAAAGGAGTAAGATTTTTTTGCTATACACCTTGAAAGCATTCTTTTAAGCCTGCATTTCACTTCCCCAATGTCAGATTTTCACAGATACGGGATGGCGCCCATCAGATAGGAAAATGATAGGTTTAAGCTTAAATCCCAGTTTTCAACAACTCCTCATGTGTTTGATTTTGCAGCTGTGTCAGGGAAAATGTACTCATCCTCAGCTGATTCTCCACTAAATGTACTAAGTCAGGAATTGAAGTGACTTGGCCTCCCTGTTAATGCTTTGCACCTAAAACAATGACAGTAAATCTTGGGCAGCAGGCTTGAGCCTCAGTTCCTCAGGCTTCTAATCCACCATCCTCATGGTCATAAATTTGAATGGGTAACATTGGAAGCATGAATAATTAGGGGAGGGCAAAGCTAATATGCTCAAACAGTCACATCAGAGAAATCGCACAGACAGTGATCTGCCAGTAATCAAAAGAAACAAATTGAGACTCAGGGCCTTATGGTTATGGCGCTCACTGGGGTCACACACAGTGACAGACTGTCTCATCTTTGCTGCTTCAGACAGACAGACATGAAGATATGGCTTTGACGACAGTTCAGATTTCAGAGTGGACGTGACCTAAAATCACCAGGAAGCACAGAGCAAAGGGAAAGTGAGTCGTCCATCTATGACACTTTCTGTCGATCAAAATAAGAGTTAAAGGATGCTACATCATTTCAATAGCCTTCATAATTAATTTTGAAATCTTACCACCATTCATGATTTAATGGTTCCAGTTCTCATGTAGCTTCAGGCAAAGTTTTCTTTCCAATTACTTCCAATGATGGACAGGTCTTTACCCACACAAGGATAATGTGAGAATGACAACAAGTCATGAATTACGGATGAAGTGTTTCATTAACTTACCTCGAAAATATTTAAAATTGCTTATTAGCAATTTCTAATCTCTCAAGAGACCCCAAAATGAGGCACATTAGAAATAATTACACCTTAAAATAGATCATCCTTCCACAAATACAAATGCCTTTTTAAAGACGTCAAAGACCACTAACAACGTTTTGGAAATCTTCTATTTAAATAACTCTATTTCTCATGTAAATCAAACACTTGGATTTTTTTTTATTACATTTCCTTAGTTAAAAACTACAGTTGAAGATTTATGCCACCAAAATATTTCATTTCAATTTTCAGAAATATCCATGCAAGTCTTAGTACTTCATTTCTGCAGAAGAGAATTTGAGAATTCCTTCTAAATTCTGAAATCTCCTGTGCTTTCTTTTTAAGTTGTGCTTTCCTAAAAATCTCAAGTTAAAATGAAAAGACCATACCTCTTTAGAGTAAATCTCTCAGCTTATCCATTCATTTAAGAGGAATAGTCCTATATAGCCCAAAAACTAATCACCAATTATTCCCTTCTACAGGGATAATATTAAAGCTGATTCTTACATACCACCTTCCTTCACCTACTAATACTCTAATCAAATACTCACAGCCACATTCAGATTGTGAATCTTCTGGCAGAAGATTAACTGGGGAAGGTGGAAGCAGATCTTTTGCATATTTGGTCTTCAAAGATGGACTCGTTTCTCTGGACTGATACTGCTTTAGTAGCTGCTTACAAAAATAACACATGATTTTGACTTCAGTAGTAGACTTGCCCTTCCCATCAGAAGGCCACCATTTTAACAAGAGATGTGTTTTCCTGGTGTCTATAAAACCCAAGAGGACGTAGCAGATACTGTTGCTGCCACCCAGATTCGCCACCTCTGTCCCTTTTACAGGGTCCGTGCTCCCATTCCCAACTTTTACATGCTTTATTTCCAACTGCAGCCTTCTTCAGAAGGCTGAGAATGGAAATGGGAATCTGCGTGGCAACAGCAGATACTGCTGCAGCAGTATCTGTAGCAGCCTTCTTCAGAAATTCCTCTTTTGCTACTGCAACTGCCCTAACACTATGGGGAGCTGGAAGTGCTTGGGAGATGATAGCCCACCCAGGAGGGCCCATAGCCAGTGACAGATGGATGAAGGACTGTAAAAGCCAAACTACCTCGCCTCCAGGCAGGACATACTCTGAGGTGCTATTTATGTTCCAGAGTACTCTGTGAGGTCATGCAGAGGCTGGGACTTCACCTGAAATGGAAGCCAGATGTGACTTCTTTCCCTTCTTTGGCCTGCTCCTTTGCCAGTCTCTCCTGAGATGCTTCCCTAAAACATCGCCTAATCCTCATTTCAAGGTCCGTTTCTGGGGAACCCAATCCAGGACAGAGGACTAGTTTATGAGCCGGTCAGCCCCAAGAAAGAGAGGAAGTGAAAGAAGAAGAAAGATAATTTTAGACAGCACTTACTCCTTCTAGACCCTGCCCTAGGAATTCTGTATGGATTATCTCATTGGCTCTTACCCAAGGGTAATACAGGGGCAATCTGGACACTTGAAAGAAAACCCTAAAGCTAAGATGAAGACATACAAGGACATCTGCACAAGTGGTCCTTTGTCATTTAGTCACCACTCCTGATCTGACTCGCGAAGGTCATTTCCTATGCTGCCCCTTGTTTTTGAAGTTAATAATACTAATAAAAAAAATTGAGCATTTACTACTATGTTCCAGATATTAGGCAAAAGGGTGTGTGTGTGTGTGCATGTGTGTGTGTGTATGTGTGTGTGTGTGTTGTATTAAATTGTCTAAGTTCACCCACGTTATTTATAAATGGTGGCACTGGAATTTGAATCTTAGCCTGGCCAATTCTTAAATCCATCTTTTCATTTACTGTATATAAATAAAAAAAATAGAGCAACATTCACTAAGCTCCTAATTTAAGATGGTTTTCTAAAGTTCCTTCATTTAACCATTTAAAATTTCTAATGATTTCTAAAGATATCCTCATTCCTATGTCACTAGGCCTTTAAGAAGAAATGTTATGTTGAATGAATGAGTTAGAGAATATGTCATTTTAAGCTGTATAAAGAAAAAAAGAAAAACCTGGAATAATCTGAAAATCAAATTGGAAAATTCATATGGCTGAGGGCCAAGAAGAAACCCATGCATCTCAGGTGATGAACCCTTTATGAAATTGATAGCTATTTCCTGTGCCTCAGTTCACTCATCTGATAAATGTCTTTTCTTGGCACAATAGGGCAAGGGTTTTGGGAACTGATGGTATTGACAGAGGATGCTGAAGGTATAGGAAGTGTGGTAATATTGAAAAGTATGACAGTGCTCCTTGGAAAATGCAATTCACAAGTATTGTAAGCCATCTGCATTAAAGAATTAGTTTTGATACCTTGATTATCTAGCCAAACAGACCTGCTGCTGTGGAAAACCACAACATAATATCCTGTCCTCTGGCTACCTGAGAAATAGAGATTAAAATCATTGCAGACATAAGGACTTCAGAAGCATGAGGGTAGCTCTAAAGAGTGGAGAAATTCAGTTCAGCTTAGTCATTCACAGGAAGCAAATCCTCATCTCAGAAAAAAATTCTCCAAGAAAAGAAAATCAGCCATTTGCAAACTAAAAGATAAAAACTATATAGAAGGTATTCTCAGCAGAAACACATATGCACACATATACTTACACAGTAATAATAAAAAAAATCAGTGTCAGAGTTCTACAGGATGAATTAAATAAAGTAGTAAGAAAATTTATTTTGCTTTGCTTCCTACACTGAATTAAATAGCTGCAATTATTCCTTACCCTCTGTCTTTGCCTTTCCTATGCGTCTTGGTAGCAATTCCCAACAAGTGGTTGAATCTGAGATCACTTTGTGACTCGCTTTCACAGAAAATGTGGTGGAAACCACGCTGTGTCAGTTCTAACCATAGGCCTCAAGAATTCTTGTATGTTTCTACATTCTGTCTTGAAACCATAACCCTACATGTGCATAAGCCTGAAAAGGCCTGCTGGAGGATAAGCACTTCATGGCTCAATTGCCCCTATTTTCCTAGCTGAAGTCAATCTTCAGAGCAAAGCAGCCTAGTTGACTCAGCAGCTTATCACAGATGCTTGCATGAGCCCAGATGAAACAGAAGAACCCTGCTGCTAAGCCCTGACCAGATGATCACAGAATCAGAGCCTAAATATGTAGTCGTAATTTCAAGTCACTATATTTTGGTATGGCTTTTGCACAAAAATAGCTATCTGATGCATGTCTTTTGTGTTTTAAATTTTAGTATTGTTTAAGATTGACAATGTAATTAGATCATTCTCCTGTAAACCACCCTATTTCATGTTACCAATGAATGCTCATGTACAAAATAAAAGGTACAGTGAACATCATATTTGAGAAGTAATATTGCATGGTAGATAAAATCACAGATACTCAAATGGAAAATCCAGGATTTGAATCTGAGGTCTCCTGCTGATTTTGTGAAAATTATTTCCATTTTTTCTTAATTCCCTCATTTGGAAAAAGTTAATACTACAGAGTACCACATTTCATTATTATAAATATTAAATAAATACATGAAAAGAACTTAGAACAGTGCCTCACCTACAACAAGTAGTAAACACAAGTGAATTTGATAGTTAACCATGGCAATGTTCTTTCCATCATGCCAAACACATAGACTCTTATATATAGTCTTTTTGATTCTTATAAACGCTCTATATTGTGCGTGGCCAAGTATAAATTTATCTCCCTTTGATGGATGAGGAGACATGGGCTCAGACCATTTAAGTGACAAACACTGATTGCTACTTCTTAGGCCAAAGCTTTCTCACTGCAGTACACAAAAGACCTTGTCCAACCAAAACCTATAAACAAAGAACTGTTTAAGTAAATTATGCTACATCTACAGCATGGACTACTGTACTGCCATAACATACAAGTTGACTTGCAGGAATTTCCATGAAGTTTTACTGGGTGAATAAAAGCAAAATGCAGGGGAAGTTTGTATACTACAATATCATTTTTATAACAAAAAGATAAATAAAGCTGTATTTATCTATGAATGTTAATATGTGTAGGTGTACACATATACACCCATACACACATATTTATATGATAAGTATGCCTTATTATATGAGCTTAAATATTAAGTAGGACACACATAGGTTGTGACAATAGAGAGGTAAAGTAAAAGAGGTAGAAGAAACAGGGAAAACATTTTTTAAAAAGGCTGCACCAAAATGCTCCACAAGCATGCATAAGGCTCTATTTACAAGAGTGGGCATATATTTATAAAGATATAAAAATTTTAAAAGTAAAAACTCTGCTTAAAATTAAAATAAATTTTTTATTCTTAAATGTATCTGATTAGATATGATATAAAATATAAAAATATATACATACCCCCCAAAAAATAGAACCTCTCCTAAGCCATACTATTTTACTATTTTGCTATTCTCACAATAGAACAAATTTCCTTTTTTGCAATAAACACCGACAAGTTAAAATCCCTTTGTATTTGCCTGGATACTTCCATTGCATCATCTCCTCCCCAGTTTGGCCCAGGACCAACCTTTTGTACTAGACTTAGCCTCTCCCTTCTCTGTGGAATTGGAAAGGAGAAAATAATGCTTGGGGAAACATTTTGAGGTATAAAATACATATTTCATACTTTTACTGGGGAATAGCACATACATGGAGAAGTATCGAACCTTCATGCACAGTGGGATGAATGTTTGCATATGTACGCACTCATGAAAGCACCACTTAGACAACTCCAAAATTATCAGGCACCCCTTTCCTGGTAAAACCCTTCCCAGGAAGAGAGTGGGTTACTCTTCTGATGTCTATCAGCTTCAACTAGTTTTGCCTTTCTTGAATTTCATATACAAGGAATCATATTTCTCTTTTGTATCCTATTTCTTCCATTTAACATGACATTTCTGAAATTTTATCCATATTGTAGCATGGGTTAATAGTTCATTCTTTTTATTGCTGAATAGTGTTCTATTTTGCGAATATATTACAATTTGTTTATCTATCCTATTGTTGATAAATAATTGCATTGTTCGCAGTTTGGGGCTATTACAAATACAAATGTATGATTATTCCTGTAACTGTCTTCTAGTGGACACATATGATCATTTACCTTAGACTGATACAGTAGATAAATGTAGGGCACTAACAGCCACTAATAAATAGTTTTCCAAAGTGGTAGTAACCAATTTACACTGCTAACCAGCAATGCACTAGAGTTCTCGTTATCTACATCTTTGCCAAATTTGGTATTACCAGTCATTCAGTTTTTGTCATTCCAGTGGGCATGTCGCATATCTTTACACTGATCTAAAGTAAATGTCAGTATGACCTTGTCATATTAATTTTCACCATGATATTCTCTGATACAAAAGAGTATAAATCTGATCTTAATTAGTAAAAACCTATTCTTTTAATTATTCAAAAAGTAGAGAACCGCATTTAATTTTGAGGTCATGCATAAAAATTATGAGGAAACCGAAATTATGCCATACAGATTCATTACTAACAGCACACCACTTTGGTGGTATTAGAAAACATTTGTTTTCAATTCTAAGAGAACAGCTAAAAACAATTACTATAGGCCTTTAGCATTTGACCTTATCACAAGTTTTGGGGAGGAAAATATTCTTGATCTCTGATTCCACAGCCAAGTTACAAAGCATTCCTATGTGCATTGCATATTCTTGATGAACAAAATAGAGTGGTTTTTAGGAATTAAAGTGCTTGTAAATCAGATCTGGAGTTAAATAAAGCAAGCACCACAAAGCATATGGCGTGTCTCTTTAAAGGCTCTATTTATATCAATTGGATGACAACCATTAGGAGGTACATAGTTCCCTTAGCCGGAGTTATAGAGGCCTAAAAATATATTTCCTGGCTTCCACCAGGAACTGGCAGGGTCTCAAAAAGAAGTTCGTGGTTTGGCCAAACTACAACCATTCTTTCAGACCTATGTTGCCTGCATTACAGAATGGCTAGGTCCTATTAGTACAAGAAGGAAATATTTAGGTTTGTGTTAGAAAATTAACCTTTTCCTGTTTGCATTCGTAGTCTAAGGCAAGCATTGGGAATCACCAGCCATTTGCCTGGCACAAGCTTTAAAGCAGGTTCCAGAATCAGTCTTATCCACAGAAGTGTTGGGCTTGCTTCTACAGTTTTCCCTACTGAACAGAACTCATCTGTTATTACTGCGCTTCAGCAAAAAAAAGCACCAAAACTTTATCTTAGGTCATGATATTTTTCAACTGTTTCACCACCTGATAATATGACCTACCCGCCTAGAAGCTGAGTGAAATCCTATCACAAACCCACAGATAGCATGTCCGCAATGATGCAAATTTAGATTTAAGGCTACTGGCCACTGACTTTCTGTTTTTCTCCAAAATTCCCCACTCCTCATCTTATTAACTTCCAATTAACATAGCTTCACATCTTATCCAATTCACTCTGCACACCCCATTTGTAGCCTTATGGCCATTATTCCCATAGCACAATTGATCCAGAGACAATATTCCCAAACCAGAAGCATTATGTCTCTCCTGACATTCAGGTTCCTCCTCCTTCTCCTTTCTTTATGTCCCAAAGCCACACAACCTTGTCCCTATCCCTGGAGCTAAAAGCTGCCTTTATAACCAGTCAATAAATCCTGCTTATCCTTCTTTGAAGGTAGCTTCTTGCATCCTCAGCAATTGCCATTCCTCTCTTTTCTCTCTCAGTCTAGTAATTTATCCCTAGGCCTCTATTTTTACCATTACCTTTCAGCTCACCCCTGGGGCTCAGTCTCTCCCCCCTTTCAACTTGCCATGTACCAAGCCCCTTTCCCTTGCAAACTTTCCCTCTCAATTAGAGGATCAAGCACCTGGTTTTGAAGCGGCCTTTAAGATACTCCATAGTAAGTCTGACCATATTGACCCCCCTCACTCCTCCTGTTCCTTGTGCTTCAAATACTAATCGTTGCCTTCTTAGAGGAGGTGCTAGTGCCATGATATAAAAGAACTTGCTCCCAGGCTGAGGTAAATGAGAACCTGAAAGCATTATCCTCATCATAGCTGATTGGACCAGGGATAGACATCTGGCCTGTGGAATCTGGCATTGAGGCCTAGTGATGCTAGTAACTGGAATCTCTGCTGCAGCTGATGTGACCACACGCTAGGTATAGCAAATAAACCATTCTGCAGACAGAGAAAAAATAAAAACAACAACAACAACAACAAAAACATGTAGCAGGAAGGTCAAGGGACAAAGAAGAGAAACTAAGTTCTCTAGAGAGACACAGGGAGTCCTTCTAGCTCCTGACTCCTAATATATGGCTGTTTATCACGAGACCCCAGTGAGTTTCTTGCCAATGCCCTTTATCCTCCAAAATTATACTTCCCAAAGCCAGCTGAACAGGGCTCTGTTCTTGTACATTAACCCAGTGAAAGCATGTGTGTACGATGCCTGTCTTCATCTGTGCCTTTACACAGACTCCTCTCCCTCTTTTTTTTTTTTTTTTTTGAGACGGAGTCTTGCTCTGTCGCCCGGGCTGGAGTGCAGTGGCCGGATCTCAGCTCACTGCAAGCTCCGCCTCCCGGGTTTACGCCATTCTCCTGCCTCAGCCTCCCGAGTAGCAGGGACTACAGGCGCCCGCCACCTCGCCCGGCTAGTTTTTTGTGTTTTTAGTAGAGACGGGGTTTCACCGTGTTAGCCAGGATGGTCTCGATCTCCTGACCTCGTGATCCGCCCGTCTCGGCCTCCCAAAGTGCTGGGATTACAGGGACTCCTCTCCCTCTTTAAATGTGGGTCCCTCCTCCTTCAATCATCTAAATCTCAGCCACCTTTTGGGACTTAGCTCCAACTCTACCTCTTCCAAGAGGCTCTCTTTGCTCCAGTGTTCACTGATTTCTACTGAGGTGGGAGGCAGGGTGGTAGAAAGAAGTAGGGAAAGCTAGGGAACCTTTGTATGTGCTAGTTGATGTGTTATTCTCTTTCTCAGCCTCCATTTCCTGATATGGAAATCAAACAAAACAAGACTTACAACATGGGTTGTAAGTCTTGTGAGCATAGATTAGATAACATACATAAAAATGCCTAGCCCAGTTCCTTGCCTCTGCTCGGTGCCTGATTAATATTTCATTGCACTTCTTGTATTTTTTTACTCCTACATAACTTTGCTTCAACATCAAACTGACATTAAGTGGCTACAAAGACATAATAGTTTTCCCAAAATACACTCGATGCCAGCCCAGCTGTCCTCAAACACGAGAGTTCAAGTGCTGTGCTCTTCCATGTGAAGAGAGAAAGAGGACCCAAAATGAGGTTAACCAAATCCTTAGCCAGGATCATCAGACAATTGTGATCCAACATAACATTAGGATAGAGAAGGACTCATAGAGAATGAACCCAAACTCCATTAAAATTATCTTTCCTGGAAAGTAGAGGCTTAATTTTTCAAGTAGGTTACTTGCATTCTTTTCATCAACTCACTATGCATGTTTTTCTTACATTTGGGAATACATCAAGGGAAGAAATAAAGATGATGCTGTTGATAAACTTCTAAACCAGAAGAAATTCAATTACATTAGGAAATACCCCAACCATGAAAATGTTGGCAGGTGTGTGATCATAGGATCACACAACCCAGAAAAACAACCTAAAACAGACAAGTAAAGAATCTTGTGTTCCTAATAGCATCCCATAACCCATAATTTGGCAATTATACTTCTGTTTTTATTCAACTCATTGATTTAAATGACCAATCAGAACTGGTTTTGCATTGTTGGTAAAGGATAGAAGTATGAAGCAAAATTTCATGGGGCTAGTTTAATATACATTATTTTCTTCTTTTATAAATTTGGGGGAAAAAATGATGTAGCACTAGAAATCTATAAGGGAAATAGGATATTTGATTTCTAGTTCTTAAATTGTTATGCTATTTGGCAAGCTATAAAATCTCTGTGCCTTACCTTCTTAACCTTCTTAATTTCTAAAATTAAAAGGCTGTTATACTATCATCTTGAAGGATAAGTTGGCAACGCCACTTAAAATGCAAAATGCATTTACATTTCCCTATATCCCTATATCCCAAAGAAAGCCAATACCAATGCACAAGGAGGTGTGTGCATTCCAGCATCACTGGTAACAGAAAAACAAAATTAAAACAAGCCAAATATCAATTTAAGGAGAAAGTGAAAAAAATGATGGTGCATCCATGTGATGAAATACTGTGCATCAAATAAAAATTGTGAAGTAGCTCTAGGCATACTGATATGCAAAAGTCTCTAAGATATATCACTAAGTATAAAAAGCAAAATGTAAAAAAAAAGGATGCTCTGTATTGAATACACATTAAATACTGCATACTAAGAAAAGTGTGTGTGTGTGTGCGCGCGCGTGCGTTTGTGTCAGTATCATGAAAATTTTGAAAGGTTTCACAGCAAACTGATAACAGTTAACCTGTGTGGTTGTTTGGGAGACTGAGAGGTGTCGAAGGAGATACTGACCTCATTCACACAGCTTTTGTTTTTTTCATGAAAAAAAATCATAGATTATGGTTGTAATTACAATTCATTTTAAAAAACCGAGGCATAGTCTAGGTAATTATTAAGTCTTTTCCCAGTTCTAGGTTTATTAGAAAACTATGGATAATTTGTTTTCAGAAATCTTAACTTAATGTCTCTTGGTCTGCTTTGTAAACCATAACTGATTTATAAGCAAATCACTGGGAATTACCTATCGTCTTAAAAGGAAGTAGAATAAATGTGAAATCGTTTTATAGATTTGTACCCAAAACCTTAGAGCTGTGGGCAGGATATTTAACACAGCCTCCAAATCAACGTCAACAAAGAACCCATTTTACAGTGCATTAGTGGCTACAGTGCTATCGCTCTTTGTGAACTGAATTGTTGCCAATTCTATCACAAAATTCTAAGGCACAGAATAAAATGCTATTCTTTGTGTTTAATAAAAAGGATCTCCTATCAAGCATCGTATCTTTCTTAAGTGTTAACCAATAAACTTAGTACTCTATTCAATACTCTTTTTCTCAAGATTTATCTCAGAGCTACATGAACTGACTTGACTTTTTTTTTTTTTTTAAGTACCAGAAACAGGAAACACAGAGAGAACACTGAAGCACTATTTGGTAAAACTACGTGCAATTTACTAAAGACAAAACTTAACACTTTTGCAAACTGCATTTGGTACTCTCTTTAATTTATCCATACCCACCACTGGCCTATTTGCAAACATCACTAAGCTGGTGCCCATTCCTTACACTGGATGGTGACTTTACAAAAGCATATTGTTAGCACTGCCTTGCCTAAGATGGCATAAATCATCACTTCTGTTCTTATCATATAGGAAGGTTAATGACTGAAAGTTCATGAGAAGGCTTGTTGATTACTTCGGGTCTCTCCTTATCCATCATATTCCAACTAGATTTTAAGTTGCATTCAATGACTCATTGGACCACATATTTCTGTTCTGGAAGGTGTTAGTTCCTTGTCCACCTCAGTCTCATCCTAGCTTTGAGAAATAGGTGCTCCTTCTCTTTTCAAGGGCTCACCCTGGTCCTGGAACACTGCTCCAATCTCCTCCTGCTTTCACTTAGGGTTCTTTCTGTTTACTCAACCCTCCCCGCTTTTTCCTGTATTTCAATGTTCTCCTCTCTCCTGCTTCCTTTTACTCTACCTAAAGACATGCTCTAGTCTCCCTAAATATAAATAAAAGTTCTTCAATCAATGATGCCACACTCTAAGTCCATAGTCTTCCATTCCTCCCCAGGCCTTAGCTTCTGCTTCTCAGGGTCTGATGTCTTTCCCCCACCCCCCCAACCCCCATTTACTCAATGGACTCCACCATCTCCAAGATTACCCATTTCTATCTACTTTTAGGCCCAGTGGCTTGTCTCAGTTCTCATTGCCTCAGGTCTGTCTATAACATTTGAAACCACAGGCCAAACACTTCCCGCAATTTTGCCCCCTTTTCATTTTCCTTAAGCCTGTCCTATGTCATCCTTTCTAAAAAACCAATAACTGACCTCTTTTTCCCTTTTCATCCTGCATATATTGATATGAGTCATTGTACATATTGTCTTGCTCCTCACTTTGTACATATAAAAGTGAGTCCGTGTACTTCTGTCTAGCTCTTCTGAGAGACCTCATCTAGTATGTGCCACCTGGCAGATAGAGAGATGGAAACAGCATTGTTCATAATGTAGTTTATGTGAGTGATTAGCCCTGGAGCATAACTCCAAATAAGAGAATGAGAAGAGCATCCCCTGGCTTTGGAACTGTGCAAAAAGTTTGGAACTCTGCACTAACCGGGAATTCATTGTCTTCATAAGGTTTAGCTGTCACTTTTAGGTAACCGCCTCCTATATGGGTATCATCTCCACTGACATGTCTGATTCAGGAGCCAATTACATATTCCCAATGCCTGCTGGATACTTCCACCCAGGTAACTTGCCAGCTCCTCAAATGATCTTGCCTGATATCACAGTCATACCTTGGCTATTCCCACCAACGCCCTCCAAGCCACCTCTCCTTCCAGTAAATGTAAGAGTACAAATCATTACTCATTCAATTTATTCACCTCTCTAACTCCTACAGGGTTACCATGAGTGCATAACTCACGTGGAAAAGATTTCGTTGAGTTTCAGACCATTCATTTCCTTCTTTGAGAATAATTTTAAATTCTTAGAAAAGAATCAAATATTAAATTCAAATCTGTCTGTCTTTCAAAGGCCATCTTTAACTTTTATATCCCAACTCTTTCCCCAAGACATTACACAGTCGTTTTATAAGAAGTTGGCAGGATTAATTTTTAAAAGTTGGTACTTCATTGCTTTTGCAAAGAAAAAGACAATTTTGGAGAGGTATGGCTGTTAAAACTGGGATCCCATTTACGTAATTAGTTAGCTAATTAATCCCATGGTTGGTGCCTGATTATATTGCAGATTCTATTTGTGTCTACATCACGGTAAATGAAAAACTAGATTAGCCAATTAAGTAGTAATGGGGAAACCAGTAAATGGAGATTTCTCCTTTAAACTCTGAATCAAGATATTGTTCTAATTATTTCATTTCTGTTTTCTGATTTTAGAAAACAAAACGTCTCTTGTAAAATACAATGAAATATGATTTTTATCATGATAAGCTATAAAAGTAATATATCCTTGCTATAGAAAGACATTTGCAAATGTGAGGCAAGTACAAGCAAGTAAATTAAAATCATTTATAATCACACCAGATAGAGAAAACCACTGTTATTTTGGTGCATATCCTTATGACTTCTGGGCATTTTTTCTTTTTTAAAAATAAGATCTTATTGTTCATTTTCCTTTGGAATCTGCATATTTCCCTGGATACTACAGCATGAACATATTTATGTATTATTTAATTTGGTAACAGCTTTTTTGATGTCTGCCTACGATTCCACTATTGACATATATCATGATTATTTAATTTATTCCTTTGACTGAATACTTACAGTTTATGTTTCAATTTGTTATACTATTGATCAGTACTACAACGAATTTCCTTGTAATATCTGCGTGCTTTCATTATAATTTCCTTAGAATAATGCATTAAAAATAAAATTGTTGAATTAAAGGGCTTGAGGACTTTCATGCTTGTGATAAATATGCCAAAGGCTACCAGAAAAGCTGAACCAATGTAAATTATCTGCAAAATACCTTAGAGTGGTATTTTACCTCCCCATTGTCAACCACTGGAACTTTTAGTTTTGAAAACAAGGGAAATTTTATGGGTGAAAATAATTACTGTTATAGTATGTATTTCTTTGATTATTGCTGAAATTAATAACTTTCTCATATCTATTTATGTTTGCATTTTCTTTCTTTTTGGGAGGTTTACTTGCCCATTCATATCCTTTACCCATATTTCTATTACTCTTTAATTTATAAAGGCTAGCACAGAATAAGGATTTAAAGTTTCTAAAATGCCATCTATTTTGCAAAAATATTCCAGTTTGTTTTGTTTGGACTTGGCATTTGTGAATTGTTTTGTGTAGAAGTATTTTTACTTTTCTCTTTTTTCTTTTTTCTTTTTTTTTTTTTGAGACGGAGTCTCGCTCTGTCGCCCAGGCTGGAGTGCAGTGGCTGGATCTTGGCTCACTGCAAGCTCCGCCTCCCGGGTTTATGCCATTCTCCTGCCTCAGCCTCCCGAGTAGCTGGGACTACAGGCGCCCGCCACCTCGCCCGGCTAGTTTTTTATATTTTTTTAGTAGAGATGGGGTTTCACCGTGTTAGCCAGGATGGTCTCGATCTCCTGACCTCGTGATCCGCCCGTCTCGGCCTCCCAAAGTGCTGGGATTACAGGCTTGAGCCACCGCGCCCAGCCAGAAGTATTTTTAAATAATGGTGCTATCAAGTTTGTCTTTACTCTCCTTTTGTAGTTTCTGCCTCTCATTGAATAATCCTGTGTTACCCAATTGATTTAGTATCTTCATTTTATATTAATTAATTAATTAATATTTTGAGATGGGGTCGTGTTCTGTTACCCAAGCCAGAGTGCAGTTGTGAAATTATAGTTTACTGCAACCTCAAAACTCCTGGGCTCGAGCGATCCTCCCACCTTAGCCTCTCAAGCAGCTAAAACTGCAGGCGGGCACCACTACCCAGAGCTAATTTTTTGAATTTTTTTGTAAAGACAGAGGTCTCACTATGTTATCTGGGCTGATTTCAAACTCCTGGCCTCAAGTCATCCTCTTATCTCAGCCTCCTAAATTACTGGGATTACAGGTGTGAGTCACTGTGCCTGTGTTATTTTTCTACAGTAATTAGTGTATTTATGAACTTTCTATTCTCTTATGCTGATGAATTTCCTTATCAATAAAGTGCTATATTAGTTGTCTTACACTATATTTGAAATTTTGGTTGGCATAGTTCCCTCAGCATTTTTTCGTAGTTGCTTCAAAAAACTTTCAAATTAACTTGAGTCATTTTCCAAGTTTGAAAAATACCTTCCTAACTTTAACTGAATTTGCAGTAATTTAATTTGGAAACAACATGTATCTTTAAAATATTATTCCTTCCAGAAATATAGTGCTTCTATTTATTTAAAACTACTTTGGATTGCCTTGAGAGTTTCAATTTAATACAAGAATCCTATACACTCCTTAAGCTCTTTTTAAAATGTGGGTCTTTTATATTTGAGGTTGAGGTTTTGAATGTCAGCTTCACTAACTTTTGATTACTGGACATAAAAAGCCTTCTCATTTTATAAAAGTATTTTAGAAATAATATCCTTGTTGAATTCTTCATTGGGATTAACATTTTAGTTGATCTTGTTTTTTCAGGGTAGACAATCATGTCATATGCAAATTATAAAATGACTTTTCTAATATTTATAGTGCTTAATTCATTTTATTAAGCAGTGTTCAATAATAGGGATGTCAGTGAATCACTTTGGCTCTTTCCCAATTTAGAGACATGCCCAAGAATGTTACTATCATGTATGATGTTGTTGTTTTGTGATAGCATCTTACTATTTCTAATTTGTAGGAGATTTTAAAAATTATTAGAAGTAGAATTTTATCACACCTCTTTGTCACTTTATCAGTATGATCATGTGGCTTTCCTCTTTTTATCTGTAGAAGTAATAATTATATGGATATATTTTCCAATAATAAAACATTCTTACATTTCAGAATCAATCTCTATTATGTGGTATTTTTATTATACTGTAGCTATTATCTAAGGACAACTTCAATCTTAATTACCCAGTAGAATAATTCTGTAACATGTTTTAGAAATGGAATATTTTATGTGATTTACTAGTAAATAATGCACTTTATATTTTTATTCTCTCTAAGCTCCACATATATCTCTAAATGGTTGGAAAAGGCTCTGAATAATATCTCAGACACATATTTTGAAAGATAACCACATATGGTGCATATATTCAGAAATGTCCAATAAACACTTTAACCCAGAAGGAAGTTACATGAATTTAGGCAACATGATGCTCTGTTGTTATCTTTGAGGAGAAATAACATGTAAAAATCATTATTGAAAAATCACTACTCATCAGGCATATTCACTATGCGATTCTGAACCCCTCAAATTGGATTCTTACGAAGAGACATATACATTCTAAACATAATATAAAAAGCAAAAGGGGTTAAGCCAGTAAGCATTATATTCCGGGTGATACTTAGCATCATGGCAAAAATAAACATTCACTCACACTGTCTCTTGAGACACTGATAATCAGCCAAGAGGTCTATTTTTAGTTAAATACTGTTTTCAATCTAGTGATCTTCTACTCTAAAACAATTTATCAACCATTTTCAGATCCACAAAGTCAAAGCAAAGACAATAGAGGCAAAAAAAAAAAAAATCTGGATATTCAAACACAGAATTTCATGTTCACTAAAGTATGTGTATGTCTTGGAACAGAAGTAGCATTCTGAAATATTATATGCAGCTCTAGGAATAGTATTTAATAGGATGTGGAAATTTCACAGTTGACCTTTAATGTGGTACTGCATTGAGAAGGAAGAAGTTCAAAATGGGTAAAGTGTTACATTCCATTAGCGGCTGGAAATTTCAGGGGAGAATAAGCAAAATGAACACATGACAGGATTGCAAATTCATGCACCCAGCTAACCAGTAACAACCAAATTTGACAATCATACACTGCATATTTCTGTAATGCTATTTCTGTAACTCCACCCTGCTCCCTTTTATTAGTGATGTTGTTATTATTATTATCATTACTTTAACCTTCTGGTTAACTCCTGCATACTCTTCAAAACTCACCACTTTTAAACCATTTTGGAAAACCATTGGGCAGTATCTATTAAAGCTGGATATAGGCACTCCCTTTTACCAGCAGTGTCACCAGCTCGTGAGCTGATTGTGTACGTCTCTTTCCCATTCCACCTTCAATCTCAAAAATGCCTATAACTCAGCAGTCTCACTCTAAGACACATACCACGCAGGAATTTTTACATGTGTGCAAGAAAATATGAACACTAGAATACCCATAGCAACGCTATGAACTATGATCCAAAAATGAAACTATCCAACTACCCGTAACAGTAGGGTGGATAAATGGAGCATCCACACAATGGAATATTATACAGCAATGAGAATTACAATCGCATGCCACAATGTGGGATGAATTTTACACAAACGCCACGTCGAGTGAAAAACTGTGGACATACACACAGAAAGAGCAGATGACTATGTTTCATTGATGTAAAGAATAAAACAGGCACAGTTTATCTATGCTGTTAAGGCCAGGAGATTAGCCTTGGGTAGAGAGGCAGCAGAATTCAGGAAGGGAGCAGGGTGGTGAGAAGAGGGTGCAGTCAGGGGGATGTGAGGACCTCCAGGATGCAAGAAATGTCCTGTTTCTTAATGTGGTTATCAGACTGCTGGTTACAGGGATGTGCTCATCTTGTAAAAACTCACTGAGCTATTTAGAACTATTTAGAACACTGTACCTTTTTAACTGCATTTTATATTTCAAGAAAAGGTAAAGGAAAGAAAAAAATAATCAACTCAACCAAGTATCAATTTCTAAAGGGATTTCCACTATTTTTGAATGCTGGCCTGTCCACCTCACCAAGTGGTTATGGGACGTTAAACAGAAGTGCAAACTATATAGAAATTACAAGCACCTTGGCTGGCATACAGTACACTGTTACTAAAAAGGATTCATTCTTATATGCTTTCTCTGATTTCCCCATTATGTGTGTTCCATATCCCTTTGTACATCCATTTCTCACTGTACAATAATCATGTTTTTGCTTCATTATTATTCCCATTAGATGACCAGCAGCTTGATGAATATGACATCTTACTGTATCCACTGGAGCTATCCCAGAGCGGGTATTTGATAAATATTTGATGAGATTGAATAAATGGCCGTAACAAAGCTTCATGGTTTTGTGATTAGTAGGATCCCAGGTGATTTGGTGGTCATCCTCTCAATCCATCTAACTGGTCATGTGGTTGCGTTACAGAGGAAGCTGAAAGCTGCCTAGGACCAAGAGTGTGACAGGGCTGAGGCAAGCATCTCCTAGAGTGAGAGAGGGAGCTGACACTTCGCAGTGAAAAAATGTATACATATTTCCACTTAGAGCCCAGCCCATAGCATAGTGGCAGATGCACATTGCAATGCCAGCACCAGCTGCTAGAAGGGTATTGGACCATGCCTGCAGAGAATAAAGGTAAGTCAAATCTAGAAAAACATTGCAAGAAGTGCTAAACCAAGAAAGGAGAGAGGACTTAACCATCTTTCTTCCAGTCCAAAACAAGAGAATGCCAATATTAGGACAATTAGAGCTAGGTATATAAAGATGTATCAGGCACCACTACGCAGAAATGGTACCCAGCAAGGAGGACAAATAGTATAAGGCTCAGACTTTCAGAATGCACGAAGTGGGGGATCAGGCTTCTGAAAGGATTCTAGATAGAAGAAGAGCAAAACAAATGAGAGACTCCAAAGCTGTTGCAGGCCTGGTCGGCAGAGAACTTCCAGTTCTTCTCTACTTGGCTTGAGAAATTTCGTGGAGCTAAAATAGGTCACCATCCTATAACATTGCTCTAGTGCCAGGGAACTTACTAGTGAAGAGCAGAGCAGCAGACATCAGAGCTTAGAGCTTTCATATCAAGAACGTCACTGTCTTATAACTTTGCATTTGATTGGTTATAAATGATGGAACCTCAAAATTCTATGTTTATCTGAAGATGTTAATGATGGCTGGAGTGGGACCTAAGGAAAGTGTCCAGATGTAGATAAAATGAGGAATCTGAAAGCATGATCTTTTCTCTCTCTCACTCGCTCACTCTCTTTTTTTAAAGAGATGTGCTCTTGCTATGTTGGACAGGCTGGAGTGCTGTAGTTTTCACAGGCACTATGATGGTGCACCACAGCCTTGAACTCCTGGGTTCAAGCAATTTTCCTGCCCTAGCCTCCTGAATAGGGGGGACTACAGATGCACACCACCAAGCCCTGCTGGAATGCATCATCTTTTAGGTTTCTTCCAAATCCTGAAACCCTGTGTTGACAGCTGGCTGAAAAGCTGATAGATTGGCAACTCTGACCCATAGCTAAAAGCTATATAAAATAGTTACATAAGATACAGCTATTTTACATACATATATACAGTATATATAAAATAGCTAATAAAACTGACCATCACAGGGAGGCTGTTACATCCGATTCATTCCCAGTCCCAGTCTTCAGTTTAAGAGGCTGATAATTCTCTCTATCCTTCTGCTGTGGATCAGCCAACCAAATCAACTGGCCACGGGAGACACATATGATCAACGACTGCCCTGCAGGGCTCTCCTGTTTCACCAGTGGGTTCACTCAAGAAGCAGAATTAGACTTGGGAATGTGTTGCTTACTGTGCAAAGAAGCAGAATGAAAGAAAGAAGAAACAAAGGATGCAAGGAAAAAGAAGGGAAACACCTGCTGACGACAGATTTCCTATTTAATCATTCATTCAGCACGTATACCAACATAGTGCCAATTGTGTGCAGGACTTATGTACCATGCTGTGGTTTGAGGTGTCTCACAGACCTCAAGAGGCTCTCCTTAGAGAACAGATAGGTCTAAGGTAGTGGTTCTTATGCATTGGTGATTTTGCCCCCCAAGGAACATTTGGCAATATGCGGACATATTTCTGATGGTCACAACTGGGGAGCTTACTAACATTCAGTGAGTAGAGGTCAGCAATGAGACTAAACATTTTACCACACACAAGACAGCTGTCTACTTTCCCAAGAAAGAGTTATCTTATCTGGCCCCAAATGTCGATAGTGCTGAGGCTGAGAAATGCTGATCTAAATGGAGAGAATAAATCAACAGCAAAAGCATGCAATACATGCATACAAAGGCCTCTATCTAAGAAATGAAAGGGGACAATTCAAATTGTGGCAGAGTTGGAGTATGGGATGGTTTCTAGAAAAGCTTTCCAGAGCAGCTGACCATGAGGTAAATTTTGACACAGAGATTAGTTGAAGATTACGGGGAGGTGAATGGAAAGAAGGGAATGGAAAAATAGTGGTCAAGGTGAAGGAACAATGAGGGTGATGGTGCATAGGAACTAAATTACATAACTTATTTGGGTTAGAGACAAGGGCCAACCTGGGACACCACGGTTTGGAGGCTTGAGAGGTAGGCAGGGGGTAGTTCTGCTAGATGATGAGATCTCTGCATGTTAAACTGGAGTCTAAATCAAAAATGTCCAATCAAACTTTTTGCAATGAAGAAAATGTTCTAAATCTACACTGTCTAACTCAGTAGCCACCAGTCACATGTGACAAATGAGTACTTGAAATGTGACTGGGGGTCTGGGAAAACAATTCTTGAACTTTAAATGATTTTTAAACTTTAATTAACATTAATCTTAATGTAAATTAAGTTTAATTAGCTTAAATTGAAATAGACATATGTGGCTAATGCCTACCATTTTATATAGAGCTGGTCTTGAAAGTGATGGAAAGATTAGTGGTGGGTACAAACAGTTAGATGAAAGGAATAAATTCTAATGTTGGACAGCACAGTAGGTATAGTAGCACTATACCTAACAATGATACATTGTATATATTGTTTATTTCAAAATAGCTAACGTAGATTTGAAATGTTTCCAAAACACATAAAAAAGATAAATGTTGAAGGTTATGGTTATCCTAAATACCCTGATTTGATTATTACACATTCTAAGCCTGTACCAAAAGATCAGCTGTCTCCCATAACCACATGTATCCCAAATATGTACACATATTGTGTGTCAATTTAAAAGGATTAGTAGGATAGTCTGATCAGATTTGGACTTTAGAATGCCCTAGAAACATCCCAGAGGAGGGCTTCTACTTTTAAAGTACATAGGGATCATTTAAGAAACTTATTAAAATGCACATTCTGTTTCAATAGGTTTAGGCCTACTTCGTTTTTTGTTTTTTAGGGTTTTTTTTTTTTTCCGCTACAAAGTCTCAACTCTGTTGCCCAGGCTGAAGTGTGGTAATGTGATCATGGCTCACTGCCGACTTAAACTCCTGGGCTCAAGTGATGCTCCCACCTCAGCCTCCCAAGTAGCTGGGACTACAAGTGTGTGTCCCCATATCTGGCTAAATATTTTATTTTATTTTATTTTATTTTATTTTATTTTATGTTATTTTATTTATTTTGTTTTATTTTATTTTATTTTGAGATGGGCTCTCACCATGTTGCCCAGGGTGGTCTCAAACTCCTGGCCTCAAGCAACCCCCCTGCCATGGCCTCCCAAAGTACTGGGATTACAAGTACGAACCACTGCATCCAGCTTAGATTCTTCATTTCTAGCAAGCTTTCATGTGAAGTAAGAACTGCTGGCTCACGGACCACACTGTAAGTAACAAGGGACTACAGCAGTACTGTCCAATAAAACTTTCTGCAATGATGGAAATGTTCCGTATCTGTGATGTCCAATATAGTTATCACTAGCCATATGTGGCTACTGAATACCTGAAATGTGGCTAATGCAATGGAGGAATTGAATTTTTAATGAATTTAAGTTAAACTAATTGAAATTTAACTTTAAACATCTGCATGTGAGTAGGGGCTATAGTATTGGACTGTGCAGATCTAGGTCAGCACTACCTGAATGATGAACCAAGCTGTTTTAAAATTTCACAGGCAGATAAGTACAGAAACTGAAGAGTAAATATGGGAACTTACAGAGCAAGTTGAGACAGCAACTTTAGTCTATTTAAATTAATAATTATTTAAATTTTTTCAAAAATGTTTTAAATATTTTTTAATATTTTGCATGCCTGGGTTTTTCTCATTTAATTTTTCTAATAATTCATTTGTATTATGTTTTATAGTAATATTGGACAGCAATGTATTCAGGAAAAAGCCTGCTCTTCTCCTGGAATAGAAAGATAAATACTGCTTGTTAGTCACACATGGAAGCCGCGAACGTTGATCTCTTAGAAGTAGAGTAGGACAGTGGCTACTAGAGGCTGAGAAGGGTAGCGGGGAGGGCGCAAGGGGGGATTTGTTAAAGGACACAAAATTACAGCTAGCTGAAAGGAATGAGTTCTAGTGTTCCATAGCAATGTAGGATGACTGTAGTCAAAAATTATATATATTTTCAAATATGTATAAGACAGGATTTTGAATGTTCCCAACAAAACAAATGATGAGCTTCTGAGGTGACAGATATGCTAATTACCCTGGTTTGATCACTAGACATGTATCAAAATTCACTATGTACCTCATAAATATGTATAATTATATGCCAATTAAAAAATAAAAAATTGAAAGACAAGTGGAGAGTTCAGCCTGAGCAGGATGAACCCTGTCTTACAAGTAAAAAATAAATAAATAAATAATTAGTGGCGCGTGGTGGTGCACACCTGTAATTCCAGTATTCTGTGGGAGGCCAAGGTGAGAGAATCACTTGAGCCAGGGAGGTCAAGGCTGCATTGAGCCGTAATTATGGTCATGCCACTGCACTCCAGCCTAGGTGAAGGACCCGGTCTCAAAAACAAAACAAAACAAAAAGCAGAGAGTTTGAAACACTGGCCTGGAGGACAAATGTGGGGGTGGGGATGTACAGAGAAGGCAAGGAGACTTGCCAGGAGGGCATTCCAGCAATCCAGATGGATAGATGGACGGCAGGGACAGAGAGGAAAGCGCAGCTTTGAGGGGAATTAAAAAGACGTGCTCTATAAAGTTTGGTGACTGAGTGGGTGTATGAGGTGGTGGGGAGGTGAGTGCTTGTATCAATACTCAATGCTGGTCATTAAGCCAAACATCCTCTTGCCATTGTTATTCATCTTCATTTTATTTTATTTTACTTTATTTTATTTTATTTTATCTTATTTATTTATTTTGAGAGGGCGTCTCGCTTCTGTCGCCAGGGTTGGAGTGCAGTGGCGCAATCTCGGCTCACTGCAACCTCCCCCACGCAGGTTCAAGCCATTCTCCTGCCTCAGTCTCCGGAGTATGACTTTTACTCTTCATACTTTTTTAAGTCTCCAAAGTTTGTCATTAGACTTTATGAGGGATAGAGCCAACTTATTTAGATATGTTCAAATCATTAAAATATTTTTAACTAGAATGATCATTTTCATATATCATTAGACGTATTTTTGGATAAAATCTGGGAGTCGCTCTTGCTTCATCCATACATCAGTAAGTCCTCTCCTTGAGTGGGTTTTCCCAGAAAGTTTGCTAATCCCATATATTTTATGTGGACTCTCGAGAGCATTAAAATCAGATTGACCATCCCCGAGCTTCAGGCCTAAATTTTTAGATTTGCTTCATTTGAGTCCTATGGGAATTTTTCTTTCTTGATTGCCAACCTGTACATAATGAAATGATATTTTTAAAGCTTGGCTGTTTCAACATTAAACTAAAAAGTGATTTGCAAAAGTGTGGGTTGGTAGGGGTGAAAACAGAATTGGAGCTTTGCTGTCAGACAAATAAAATGGACTCACTGAGAGTGGAAGTGGCAAGGCATCGGGCAGCTGCCCGCAATCAGTTTTTAATTCAGGGATTGGTTGGTTGGAGTACTTGCTGTGAGGTCAGCACTGTGCTATGTGTTTGGGTGGATTAAGAGGAAACCAGAGGCTTAATTTCTATGACCAAAAATCTGGCTGGTTGAGTGGAAGACAAATTTTACTTATCAAGTGGCAGTGGGCAACAGGCACCTGGAGTTAATGAAATGCTAAGGTAGACAGGCAAAGCCGCACCATTCTAAGAGTTTATTTATTGTTTTGGTTTTTCTCTTATAATTATCTAGAAGGTTCCTCAGGCATGACCTAGACTCATTCTGTCCATTATGGTAGCCTCTAGTCTTGCAATGTGGCTGGTCCAAACTGAGGTGTACTGTAAGGGAAAAATACACATGCTGGGATCCAAAGACTCTGTACCCATTCCTTCCCAAAAAAAGAAAAGACAAGGAGAATGTAAAATATCTCAATAAATTTTTATATTGATTATGTGTTGAAATGATAATACTTCAGATGTTTTAGGCTAAATAAAAATATTTTAAAAATTAGTTTTACTTGGCCAGGCACGGTGGCTCAGGCATGTAGTACCTGCACTTTGGGAGGCCAAGGAGGGTGGACCACGAGGTCAGGAGTTCAAGACCAGCCTGGCCAAGATGGTGAAACCCCGTTTCTACTAAAAGTACAAAAAAGTAGCTGGGCTCAGTGGCAGGCGCCTGTAATCTCAGCTACTCAGAAAGGCTAAGGCAGGAGAATTGCTGGAACTCAGAGGGTGGAGGTTGCAGTGAGCCCAGACTGAGCTACTGCACTCCAGCCTGGGAGACAGAGTGAGACTCTGTCTAAAAAAAATAAAAAATGAAAAGATTGGTTTTCCTTGCTCCTTTTTATTTCTCTTTAATTTGGCAACTAGACTATTTCACATTACCTGTCAATTTAAAGGAAGTCACTGCATCAATCCTGGAAGACTGAAACAAGCCATGGAGAAGGAAGTAGGAGGTTACAATATAAAGGAGATAAAGAGGCCCTGGAAACTTCTTCAGGGAAAATGTAGAAGATATGAGGAAAGCATCTCACTATGGATCAAGAATTCTAAAATCATTGCTATAGGCCCCTGGCTTCTCTGCATACATGTCCCCCAAGCTCAACCTTCCTCCTGGCAGTGTGCTCAATATGACCTGGGCACAGTCGAGTGCAATAGCGACCTCACTGGGTCCAGCACACTACAGCTAGTGGAGAGAAAGCAGCAGAGAGTACACAAGTACCAAGGGAGGCTGTAGGATTGGTGGACAGAAGTAGGTCTGGGGTTGGGGCAGGAGTTCACAGTGAAAGGTGATCATCAACAGGGGCATGAGAATGACCTGCAAAAGACACGTAATTTTCAATAACCACAGAAGACCTGGCTTGACATTAAACAGTATAAGAGCCCTCGATCAACCAGTGACCACTGAAAGAACAAGATGGCCTTCCCCATGTGCCTAGACACCATCCCGTGGTGGAAGAGACAGAGAGGAAAACCCTTGTACATGTTACAGGTAAGGAGGCAGGAACTTAAGGCTGAAAAAGTTTAAACATGAAAAGACTGCAAGATATTTAACTGGTAACATCAAACATTTGCTGTGGTCAGCTTAAAAAAAAATAAAGCTGAAAAGAAAAATCATTTAAACAAACACCTAATCGTGTCGGCTGTATTGTTATATCCTTAAAGTCATTGTCGCATCCAAATTGCAGAAGTGAGAACTGAAAGTGAGAACACCTTGGCTTTCTCTGGTCCTTTCAAGGAATTTTTAGAGGTCTCAGTGATGAATTTCTTTAGATGAGCTGAGCTAAGATTGCCCATTGTGCCTGCCACTTGGCAGGTAAATCAAGAGAGTAAAAACAGCAAGAAGTACACTCTATAATACCAAAGGTGAAAAAGTCGGTGAAGCTAAAAGTTCACTTTCAAAACACAGAGGGGATTCCAAGTATGCCAGGACACAAGATATCAAGAAACTATAAGATTATCTCAAATTCTAATATTCTAAAATACCATAAGCCTCAACATAATGCAGAATGTTTCTTTCTTCACATAAGACATAAAGAACTCAAAGACTCAGTTTATATAAATGGAACAGTCCCCCAATTTATAATTAGGCATTTAAAATAAGGTATTTTCACACTTCATTCAGACCCCGTTGTAAAAAATCCAACTGCAGAAAAAACAAAACTGAAAAACAAAACCAAAAAACCCTTATGACACAATGGAGAAATGCTGATCCAAGACAGGATATTGAAAACATGTAATTACTGTTAAGTTCGTAGATGTGACAAAAAGAATCCTTTTCTTGCTGAGACACTTACTGAAATATTCATGGATGAAATGATAGGATATTTGGGGAAAATAATCCATTGCCTTGGGGACAGCAGAGAATTAAGTCGGTGTTGAGATCAAAGTATTTATGAGTTAAGGATGGTTTTAAAGAAGTGATGGACACATTAGGGTTCACTATACTTTCTCATCCTTTGTGTACATTTGAAATTTTCCATAATGACTGTTAAAAAATGAATACCACTAGCATAATGAGCTGAAGAAGCCATAATATAAATGAGTACACACTGTGATTCCATGTATATAAAGTTCAAAACCAGGCGAAACTCATCTAATGAAAGGAAGTCAGAATCATCTAATGAAAGGAAGTCAGAATATTCTACCTTGGTGAGGACAGATAGCGAATAGAAAGAACACACAGAGATTCTAGGGGTGGCATGGTGGGCGGGGGGACGGTGCCAGAAATGTCTTATTCCTTGATCAGGCAATGGTTATGAGGTTGTTCAGTTTGTGAAAATTATTCTGAATTATAAACTTTATGATTTGTTCACTTTTCTGTATCTTTGTTATAACACCATCAAAAAGTAATTTAAGTTTTTTTTAAGTTGATATGCTGAGTGATGATTTACATAGGTGTCTATTACTATTAAATTCATTAACATTTATGGTTTATGCATTTTGTGTGTGCTGTATACTTCACAAAAAAATATTTCAAAATAGAGTCTCAATTGCCTCAACCCAGCAAGATCACTATGAAAAACCTGAAGTTATTAGACTAATAACCTATAAGTTATTAGTCAAAAGTAAAATACTTTAATTTTTTGGTCTTGTCTATTCTTAAAATTCAAAGTACTTATTAAAAAGTGCTGAACTGCTAACCCTCTAACCCACCCTTAAAGGTAGATACAATCATTTCTAATTTATAGAAAAAGATATGGTGGCTAAGAAGAGCTCAGAAACTTACCCAATGCCACAGAATTAGTAAGTCAGGGCTCTAATTCACATCTACGTGGCTCAGATGCCTCTGTGATTATTTCCATTTTACCACAATGATTTCCAAAACAAGCACCCAACAAATGTGCAAATTAAGTTACCTGTTTATTTTACATTAAGCAAACTGCTTGTTTAAAATATGGTTTCTGTTTTTAACCAAAATAACTCAAAATGAAAACAATTTGAAACTGCATGCAAATTTATAAGCAACTTTGAAGAATTCCCTTAACCTCACACATGCCAAATCTCACTAAAATTTACCTACTAATTCTATCCTTTTTGTGCTTTCTAGAGCATAATTGCTGTTCGCCAAGCAAGCACTGTAGGGGTGAGGCTAATTATCCTACTTAAACTTCAGATATATTTTATTCTGGAAGAATGAAAGTTCTTTGAATCAGGTTGGGGAAATTAATTTTTAAAACTATTAACTATATGCTTCCTTAAAGAAGACGTTTAATCTGCATGCATGTGTTTGAATTGAGTCACTCTTAAGAATGTATGCTCTTTTTGAATTTTACAAGTATTTGGATAGATGTTTACATACCCAAAACACAATCCTTTCCCATGGAATTTAACCAAGAATTTTTGCCCTGGGAAATGAAGAGACCTGGACTTAATTCAACAAAAGCAAATGTGCACAGTAAAACAAGTTTAATGCTGAATTTCAAAAGTTGAGACACATTACAATCAATAGTAAGCAGTCCTGTCTATTTTCTAAGAAATAAAGAGATTGAGAGAGAAAAAAGAAAATTAAAAGGTCAAAGTTGAGACTCTATCAAGCCTTCAGGCTTGATTGTTCAATTTTGATTCCTCCAAATGACTGGCTTGCAGGGTATTCGCCAATGTGATGGCAAAAATGAGTCTTCAAGTCTTACTCAGGACAGAGTGATCTTACAGCCTGTTCTAAATAGAGCTGTGAGACAATATAAATGTTCAAAGAAGGCCTGGGTTTTGGCAGTTTATTTGAAGCACAAATTCCCTGAAAGGGCAAGACTCCTTAGCAGGGCAACTATGGCTTCTATAATAGAAATGCAACCAAGTCCTTATATGGGACATACACAGGAAAGCTTATTGATGCTGTGGCAGAAACAGAATTCCACTTAACAGAGGAACTGCTGCAAGCTACAGTAAAGTTGGAACATTTACCTATCAGTGGAAGTTTGCTTGCTGTAAGTGGACAAAACTGTTTAATTTAAGACAGGCAGTAGACATATGGACATAGGTAATTACTCATGAGCAAAATGATAATTTAGCTAATCAAATACTATTGCCATGACACATTTACAGAAAGGATGACATACACATTTGTTGAATAAAAATACTGTATAGTAAAGGATTGAATTTATTTCACAGAGAAGGCTGATGTAATCAAGGTTGAGAAGCCAGTTTATTTGCATCTGATTACAATATTGAAGACAGATATTGAACAAATTATTAAAAATAACATAAAACAGGGCAACATAAAAAAGTCTAACAGTATGTAACTGGAGTCCCAAAGGAAGAGAAGAAAGAGAGTGGGACAAGATATTTGAAGAAATGAACAAAATTTTGCCAAATTTGGTGAAAGACATGAATTTACAGACTGAAGAAACTCAGCAAAAAACGAGTAGAATAAATACAAAGAAATTCATATTTAGATTCATCATAGTATAACTGCTGAAAACCAAAAATAAAGAGAAAATTTTGAAATCCACTAGAGTAATACAAAATATTACCTAGACGTGAACTATGAATTTGAGTGATTAATGACAACGGGCACAACATGTTGACAAATATCGTAAACATGTTGAAAAGAAACAACTACGTTACCCCAGAATTCTATATCTAGAAAAAATATCATTTAGAAAGGAAGGAAAAAATAGAGACATTTTTAAACAGAATAAAATAAAGAGAACTTTTCTCCAGCAGATCTGTACTATGGCAAATGCTAAAGTAAGCTAGGCTGAAGAGAAGTGAAACTCGGAACTTCTGAAATTAATAACAAGCACTGATAGTGGTAAATATGTGAATAAGGTATTTTTAAAGATGATTTTCCATCTTAATTTCTTTAAAATACATACTAGCATTTGAAGCAAAATTATAAACACTGTGTTGTTAGGTTCAGAAAGTATGTAGGTGTAATTAACATACAACCACTATGGAACCAAGAAGCAGGTAAATGAACCTCTATGGTTGCATGATTTCCACCTGATGAGATATAGTATTAAAGCTGTTTTGAAAACATTTATTAAAAGTTATTGGAAAAATAATGGAAAGTGAAACCTAAATTTCCAAACATTTTGATCTTCTTGCTTCAATTCAGCATAAGTAATTATGCAAAGAAATGTTTGAAGAGTATAGTTAAATGTACAGGGCTATGGAATATGGAGTTTTCAAACCTATTTAAATATTGAAACTCTGCGTAAATTTTAGTTTTGACCTTGAACTTCTCTTCTCTGAATGTTTCTTATAATACCTATTTCGTTAATGCACTTAGGTTGCTATTTGAGATTTTAAACCTAATGAAGAATTATTTATTGATTGGGGACAGAAGAGCCCAGCCTGAGCTCAGGGAGGGCAGTGATAGTGATGGTGTGTGAGAGATGAATCTGGCATGTTCATCTCAATTAAACACACTGGCAAAGAGCCAGCCTGGAACTTTCTCATGATAACCGAGATTTAAAACCTTGCCTTTACTGTGAAACATACAGAGTCTGCAAAGAAATTGTAAGGTTCAAGGACGTTTTCAAGCTCCTAACTTTCAATTTCTTGGTTTTATCAAATAGTGTCCAAAAGTTGCAGTTACTTAAAAGATGTATATAAAAAAAAATTGCAATTAGAATGCAAATCAGCCAAGTGAAGTTAACTGACCAGTTTTGGTTATCATCATCATGATGACAAAGGCTAATTCAGATGCTCTGACAAAGAGGTGATTGAGTCCTGAATCAAAATGAAAAATGTCACGTTTCTTTGTTTAAGTTCTTGGCTCACAGTCTTGTAAACTAGAGCTATCTGAAATTGAACTATGGTTGCCTCAAGTTACCTAGTCTATAGTAATAATCATTAACACTGAGAAGGTATTATTCCAAGATATATGTACTCATATATTCAAGCTACATATATTATTTCATTTAACCTTCAAGTCAGCTGATGGACTGGATACAGCTATCATCACTTGGAGTTTACAGGTGGGAAGTGGAAGGTTCCCAACCTCCCAGAGTGTTGTCAGTGATGAAACCATAATCTCATCTGTGTCTCAAAGCCAGTACTTTTAAATCTTAGGCTAACTGCTTCTATTTCTGTAAAGGTTTGACCAATGGTACTGATGCCAGGACACAAGACAAATTTCCAGAAGTATTATTTCACCTCTGTTCCTGTCCTTTTCTTCAGAAGAGGAAAAAATGATGATCACTTGTATTAGTTTCCTACGGCTCCCATAACAAAGTATCACCAACTGGGTGACTTTGAATGACAGAAATTTATTCTCTCACAGTTCTGGAAGCTGGAAGTCCAAACTCAAGTTGCCAGCAGGGCCATGTTCCTTCTCTAGGCTCCAGGGAAGAATCCTTCCTTGCCTCTTCCTAGCTTCTGTGGCTCCTGGCAGTCCTTGGCGCTCCCTCGCTTGCAGCTGTATCACCCCAATCTCCGCCTCCGCCATCACATGGCCTTCTTCTCTGTGATCCCCCATGTGTCATCTCCTCTTCTTATCAGGATGCCAGTCATAGGATTTGGGGTCCACTCTGGTCCACTATAACCTCATCTTCCCTAATTTTATCTTCAAAAAACATATTTCTAAATAAGGTTACATTCTGAGGTTCTAGGTGGATGTGAATTTGCAGGGAACACTGTTCAACCAACTAAACCCCTAGTGAATGCATCATTTCTCTCTGAATAAACCCTAATCTGATTCTGTCGTTTTTGTGGAATTTAGTAAACCTTGCATTTGATGAGCACTTTGTGGATTTCAAATGGTTTTATCTGACTTCTCTCTTTTGACCTTAAAAATGTTATACATAACCTGGGCATGTGATGCCGATGTCAGTTTTTGGATGATGATACCAAGATTTTAAGTAATTTCTCAAACTTCAAAACTCAGTTAAGTGACAGATCAGGAGGTAGAATCTAGAATGCATAACTTAAACCCCATTTACATTCCAAAATCCACCACCCCACAAATAAGGGCTCTTTCATTTGTCAAAGATGTATTGCATCCTTATTTTATGCCAGGCATTGTTTTAGTTAACAAGAGCGCAAAGATATTCAAACCTGACCCCCCACCTGTCAATAGTTTGCAATCCAGAAGAAAAAATCACTATGAAACCCTCACATTGTTTAAATGGACCACATGTACTATTTATAAATAATAATATATCAAAGGCATCAATGTGAACAAATGAGTTTTTAACATATGACAATTCAAATTCTTATCTATCCCTCTAATAATGTAACTTTTATTTGGGGGAGAAACGGGTCAAATAACACACATTTGTGTGAGCAAGTGAACTTAACTCTAGAATTGTGTGAATATGTAAATAGATTTGGACATAAATCTGAGCTGTTGGTTTAGGTAGAGTGACTACTCTCCATCAGAAAGACATGAGCTTCCACCTTGTTTACAAAGGTTTAACGAGAACTGTCAGCATCTTACATCAACAAACCAGATCTTGGAAAGCTAAGTCTACGCTAAATCCCTCAGGTTACAGTTCCTGCCCATTTAACAAATGTTTTCCTTATGGAGAGCAGTACTTCCCTTATAGACAGCATCCCACCCTCTAACAACTATCCAAGCTCCATAACTATAACTGACACCTGCCCCAGGGCCTTTGCTTGCAGCAGAGGTTCCCAACCATATCAGTCCCAAACTGCCACTAACAAATATGTATAAGAAAACAAAATGTATTCATCATGCAATCTAGCTAAACACTGATATGATTTCTTAAAAGCCAATATAATACTCTCATTGAAATATGAAGATGTGGCCGGGCTCGGTGGCTCAAGCCTGTAATCCCAGCACTTTGGGAGGCCGAGACGGGCGGATCACGAGGTCAAGAGATCGAGACCATCCTGGATAATACGGTGAAACCCCGTCTCTACTAAAAAATACAAAAAAAAAACCTAGCCGGGCAAGGTGGCGGGCGCCTGTAGTCCCAGCTACTTGGGAGGCTGAGGCTGGAGAATGGCGTAAGCCCGGGAGGCGGAGCTTGCAGTGAGCTGAGATCCAGCCACCGCACTCCAGCCTGGGCTACAGAGCGAGACTCCGTCTCAAGAAAAAAAAAAAAAAAAAAGAAATATGAAGATGTAAAAGGAAAGCAAGTTATTTTAACAGCATATGCATCTCAATATATTAGTGATTGGTTACAGCTTCGCTAGAAAACACAGTGAAGTCTTGAGATGCCTGTACAAATAAGGAGAACCACAATGAGTGTCACACATTGATGGAGGTGCATTACATTGGGATTCAAATGCTAGGACTGGTGTATCAGAGACATTCTGAAATAGTAACTCTTGGTAATGTTCTTAACAAAACAAAGGAAATCATCCCTCAATTTACAAAGCAGTCACAATTTTGGAAATCCAGTGTAGAATAAAACTCTGAAACTTGTAATTCACAGCTTAATAAAACACTGACACACCTACATATAAGATGGAATTATACGTAGTTCAAATCATTTTTAAATGCCTTTTCTTCATCTGCATAAATATCTGCTAGAATATTTGAAACTTGTGCAGGAATGTGCTGGTCCTTTCCCACCATATTCCCCAATCCATGGAACAACCAAAATGCCCACAAAATTCTGAAATATTTTCTAGGGAGTAGCATTGCCCCTTCCTTGAGACCCAATAATTCATGCTCTCTCTTGCCTTTTACATACTAGATTTTGTCTAGGTGCCTATTTTTATTTGTCAATACCTATAGAGTGTTTACTATGTGCCAAGACATTTTATATGAACACTAACTTATTTAATCTTCAAAATAGCTCTGTGAAGTAGGTATTATTATTATTACTACCAGTATACATCAGAGGTAACTGAGGAATTAAATCATTGGCCCAAAGCCACAGAACTGGTAAGTGGTGGAAGCTGAAATTTGAACTAGGCAGTCTGGCTCCAGACTCAACACTTTCCCATGTACCAATGCTTCTTACTAGTTGGGGATAAAGAGGCAAGTTTGTTCAATGAAAACTGTTAGCTGTACCACTGCTCACTCTATGACCTATCTGAACTCTGAGCATGTGTATTATGCAGGGAAGACCCAAAGCACCTTTAGATATTCCCATCTCTAATACTCTCTCAGGGGATAAAATGTTGCCCCTTTAGAAACCACACTTGCAAGAGCATTCTCCACCAATGAAAACAGGGAGCACGTCTGCCTTGTTCACTGCACATGCCCCTAACATATATAATGGATATATAATGAAGAGCATGAATATTATTGGATAGATGGATGAATAAATGTGAATCAAAAATTCAGTTCAATAGTTAGCCCACCTGTCTTAGTCCATTTTGTGGTTGCTATAATAGAATACCACAGACTAGGTCATTTATAATAAACACAGCTTTGTTTCTCACAGTTCTGGAGGCTGGGAAGTCCAAGATCAAGTGCCTGCATCTGGCAAGGGGCTGCTTGATGGAAGGTGGAAGGGCAACAGAGTGCAAGCAGGCACAAGAACAAGAGAGTAAAGGAGCCAGACTCATCCTTTTAATCGGGAACCCACTTCCGCAATAACTATCCAACTCCTGCAATAATGGCATTGATTCACTCACAAGGCAAGAGCATGCATGACCTAGTCACCTCTGAAAAGCCAACATTGTTGCACTGGTAATTAAACTTCCAACGTACATAAACTTTGGAGGACACATTCAAACTATAGCATCATTCCTTTACAACTCTCCTCAAGACCTTCAACTCTATGCATCATCCTACCAGAAAAATCACACTGCATTTCTTCCTTTGGTAAGAAGTTCAAGGTCACTGATATCACAGTCTCACAAATTCCTTCCTATTACTTTCATCAGATTATTGAACAGCTACACCTTTCTCTCCACCTGGAAGTCTCTGTGCTTCTCTTCCTCTGTCCTCCCTCCTTCCATCCTCAGGGATAGATGGGGTACTCCATCTCATCTCTTCTTTTTTCTTCATTCAGGCCCTTGGTTTCTTCTTGAGCTTTCTTCTCTGTGAAGTAATCAATCAGCAGATCTTGGCCTTCAGCTCTACCATTTCCTGAGGCTCTGACCCCACCTTTTCACTGCACTTGTTGCAGAGATCCCCTAGGGTTAGAGATCCATTAGCCCTAGACTCTTCATATTTAATGGGGTCTTTACTCAAAACTGTAACACACTTTGGCTTCTGTGTCAAGGTTTCAGATGCTTTACAAAGATGTGAATAAGGAATAACTGGGGAAATGTCACCTTCAGTAAAGTGCGTTTAAAACAAGGTTTAGGAGAGGTGGACAAAGCCTTCGCAGTACCCACTCACCATCAGAGAGACTGAAATCACATAGAGAAAGAGAGTGACAAAGCACCTCAGTGGTGAGTCATGCACAAGAGGACACATTTGGGAGAATGTCTCCGGTCAGGGGAAGAACAGGAAGTATCTGCCACTAGTTGTGGCATGTCGAAGAAGTGGGTTGACACCACCATTTTGGTTTTGGTCTGTTCAGGGTTCTGAATGCTCTATAATGAATAAACTTAGAGCTCCATGTACTTGAGTTTCTATATAGCCATTGCAGATGTCAAATATTTTTATGTTCATCTATAGCGAGAGAAATACTCTGAATTTCTCCCTCTTGTGCTATATAACTTTTGTGTACTCCTGTAAGATATCTTTAAATATGAGGATTTGTGGGGCCTTTTCTCTGACCTCTTTGAGGGGAAGGATATTCTACTTCCCAGGAAACTACCTTTGGTTGAGTGAACACCATGAGTCATGATCAGGTTTCTATTTCTACTCAACCATACCCACTTTCTAGCTTTACTTAGAATCATATTTTTAAACTCAAATTCATCTGTGAACTCTGCCTCTGTTTTAGAAGTCCTTTTTAAACTGTGGAGACCAAAACGGAACACAAGACATTCTACTTTAGCTTTGTGGAAGAGAATTACAGAATTCCAGCATGGTTTCAGATTCAGGTTTGTTTCTAGCTTCAGGAGTGGATCCTGCAGCCTCATACTCAGTCTGAGATCCACCATGACCACAGCATTTGAATGCTCTGTGTTTTCTCTAACCTAAAATTGTATATTGCTCGAGAGCTTTGCTAAATTCATTCTGTGAATAGAAGGCCATGTACAAAGTATGATGGGTGCTTTCAATTCTGTTATCAAGACTCCCTAAGTAAAAAACATACAGTTTACATCAAACTTAGCCAAGGACTCCCAAATATGGCAGGCAGTCCTTCAACTGTGAGAGCCTTCCAATTTTTCTGAACTTATGTCCCCATGTCCTATAATCATATAAAATGTCAAAAGGATCCTAAAATATCAGCTAATTTTAACAAACTCCTCAACATCATATAAATAGCCTTTTTAAGTGAAAAGCATAAAAAGAAATAAAGAAAGCCCAAAACTGAATTACTGAATGATGTGAGTATCATCAAATGAGGGTATCATCCAATTAACTCTGCATAAAGTAGATTTCTCTCTTATGATGTGTGCACTGCTCCCTGCTGTGAATTAAATACATATGTAAATATACATACGTACATATGAAACTTAAATTATGGCACATTGTCTAATATTTTGCCCTACTTCAGCACTTTTCAAAGATCTCTAAGGCTGCTTTCTGAGGCTGATTTACTTGTGCAAGTTTTGGATCTGAGCCCAGAACACTTGGTCTGTATAATCAAAACAATACTGATGGTCACAGAGCACCCAATGAACACAGGTTTGTCAAGACTCACAAAAACTCTAAATGTTCACAACCTAGCCTTAGCCTCAAACTAGGACTGTTGTGAGAGGATTCCAAACAAATTGCATAATCTCTGGCTGTCACGCTCCAAGAGGGACGGGGGCTGTGAAATGTCAGCTATTTGAAGGGAAAAAACTGGCCTCCACCACCTTCCAAAATCATACTATGGCTTCTGATTGGCTGCAATTCAAAGCTGTCCTCTGGCTTGCGAGGTGACATGATGTTGCCATCTCTAATCCCTCAACAGACTACAAAGATGCTCCCCAAGCATCCTATCTTCAAAGTCTTCCAAGAATCTGTTTGAACTTTTTTTTTCCTCTGTTAGCCACTTAAGTTTTCAGGTTTTTAAAGCCTTTTGAGATTAACAAATTGATTCTGAAATTTAAAAAGCGGATGCATCTGAGTGGGTGCCTATGGGTTGGGCTTTTATTTATAGTGTGGTGGAAGGTGGGAGGAGAAGGGTCTGATGGGAGCTTTCAGAAGGTCAAGAGATCAGAAAAACAAAATAATTTTCTCAGTGGCTTCAAATTCACATGGTAAACACACAGCTTCTGCATTCAGCCTATCTATGTAAATCAGACTCTGTCCTGAAAAAGGAGCTGTGGAGCTGAGAAGGAAAAGGACTTTTTCAGCCAGTAGCACACAAAGGAATTACATGGTGGGAAACGTATTTCAGCAATAACTGCACCATTTTCCATTTAGATTGGCCTTTTCTCTATCTTGCCCACCACAGCCACAACACCTCAAGCAAGAAAGTGCAAACAGTCCCCGCAAATATCTTTGGGAGTAGCACTTAGATCCTTTTTATATTTGAAAGTAAAAAAAAAACAAAAAAAAAAAAACAAAAGCAAAATAGCACATACCCCCGAAACTATCATCCCAAACTCCACGATTGCTTATGAGCAACTCACAGGCCACATCAGAGGATATTATCACATGAGAAAAGAATGAGGTGACATTAGGTCTTGAAATAAAAGACATTAGTTCTAAATGGAGGAAAAGCAAGTCTGCAAAATGCAGTAGTAGACATAGTTTAGTAGCCTTTTAATGAATGAAGACACAGGGTATTGGGCTGTTGTTGCATTGCTATGAAGAAATACCTGAGAAGGGATAATTTATAAAGAAAATGTTTAATTGGCTCTGCAGGCTGTACAGAAAGCATAACACAGATGTCTGCTTCTGGGGAGGCCTCAGGAAAGTTACAATCACGGCAGAAGGCAAAGGGGGAAGAGAGGTCTCGCATGGTGGGAGCAGGAGCAAGAGAGAAAGAGCGAGGCGCCACACTTTTTTTTGTTTTGTTTTGTTTTGAGACGGAGTCTCGCTCTGTCTCCCAGGCTGGAGTGCAGTGGCCGGATCTCAGCTCACTGCAAGCTCCGCCTCCCGCAGATCTCCTGAGAAGTCAATCACTATTGTGAGAACAACACTAAGGGGATGGTGCTAAACCATTCATGAGAAATCCGCTTCCATGATCCCATCATCTTCTACCAGGCCCCACATCCAATACTGGGGATTACAGTTCAACATGAGATTTGTACAAGGACACAGATCCAAACTATGTCACATAGCTACTTTCATCAGCATATATATAGTACCCATTTCTACTCAGTTGTGGTTTGTAAATCGGTCCCAAAGCTGGAACCTTATGTGTAAGACTGCTCTTTACCTCAACCTCCTTTGTTTCACTTTTGCTTTTTAGTCACCTTAATCAGGAGGATTTGTAAAACACAGTTTCTATTGTCCCTGCTTTGGTCTAATATTTAAGGATTAAAGTATAACAGAACTGTTAGTTGTGGATGCTAAATTAGACTAGGACTCTCTGCCCTGTAGGAAAATGGCATTATTTGTATTTCCTTGCTAAATGCTAGAAAATAACCACATTATTGGGGAGAACTTCCTCCAAAAGAATCATGAACAAACTGCTTGCATGAACAACTCATACAGGACAAGAAAGATCTAATTTTTAAATTCTAAACATTCTTTTTATATTTCATGACAATTTGTGATAATGCAAACTTAATCATGTTACTCTCATGCAGGGACACACACACACCACCACCACCACCACCACCATTTCCCCTATTTCCACCTTGCTTAAATTCTTCATTGGCTTCTTATTGCATTTCAGATGTAACAAAAAATGTGCAGCAGGGCAAGCTTTACTCTGACTCCTGTTCTGGCTTTACCTTTGCCCGAACTTCACCTTGTGTTCTGGGCTCAGCCACTGGGCCTTATAACTTCAACAACTCTAACTTGCTCTGCTACCTCCTGCTGCAGCGCCTTTGTATGTCTCTGATTTCAGAGCTCTTCCTCCCAGCCCACTTCCTACCCCCATTACTTTGGATAATTAGCTCTTACTCACCTTTGGAGCTAAGATCACTTCCCAGTGAGTTTTTCCCTGAAGCCCCTGGTCACTGCCAGCCACAATCAGACTGAATCATGTCCTTCTGCATTCACCTGTCTCGTTTTGGAAAAGCACAGACATTCCTGCCATTATCTAATTAACATTTTTTTCCTGATCCACTAGACCTTAAGCTTCACAAAAGCAAGTATGAAACATAATGCTCTTGTTTACCACTGTAGCCTTCAGCGTAACACCAGGCCCCCAAAATTCTTGGAAGAATTAGTGAACACACTTTTTGTCACCATCAAGCTTTGAGACAACAGAGTTGTAAGGACTCAGAAGGAAACATGGTGTGCAATCTAAAAGGCACCTGGAGAGACTAGAATGAAGTGGCCATTCACAAAGACAGGAGTGGAGGAAGATAACTCAGGAAGGAAGAAACCTTGTTTTACTTCACACAGATTTGCAAAGAAAAAAAAGAAATCCACAAGGTCAATTTTTGATATAGCTTTCATGGTAGCAAAGGTGAAAATGTAAATGTTCACACACTTTGATTCTGCATTTTCACATATAAATTCTAAAATACGTACTAGAATGTTCTTTGGGAGTCTCTGCATGTGGAGTGCAACTGGAACTTCAAAGTGCTCCAAATGTCCTTCAAGAGGCAAATAAATAATGGTATACTCATGCAAGTCGTTCAGCCATCAGCAGTGACCAAAGCTTTTGGCCAAGGTCTGAAATTGTAGAGATGTTTCATCTCTTGTGTTTTGTATATCTACGTGGTTTGTGTTTTCTCTAATTTTATATTGCTTTTAAAATTCTAAGCCTCAGTAACAATTAAGAAGAATCACCATGACTAAACCATCTCATTGTATAAATGGTAACAAAGTGACTCAGAGACATGTTTACTTGAAAAAGGTCAAAGGTCACAGAGCAGAAAGAGGAAGTCTGCTGTCAGACTCTTAGTCCAGTGCTCTTTTCACCCACCATATTTTCTTGATGTCAACTGTATTTAGAATAAAATGCATACAAAATGCTTAGACAGTAATTTTGAAAGAAATTGAACAATTACTATGATGAACTAAAAATGCAGATGCTGTTCTAGACTTAGGAAATTGAGTTCTCATGTATTTATGCTGAAGAGGTTTTGATTTGCTTGAAAATAAAGCAAAACAAAAATCAGGCTTTTCTAATGTACCACTAATGAAGCATCCTTGTGACAATTCTTGAATTTTGCTGCAATAAAAATCATAGAAACCAGGAACATCTATCACAAGAAGTAAAATACAAATATACAAATACAAATACAGTTCAGTAAATATAAATATGGAGAAGTTCCTTGTCCCTGGGTGGACTGGAATGAAGTTCACTGACATCAAAGATAATTACTAAAAAGAATTCAAACATCAATTAATATTCAAAACAATGACATTCATGTTTCAGCTACTTTCAGTTGCTAATAAAGGAAATTAAAAGGCTTATAATATGAAAAGGATATTAATAGCTTAATGAAGATTGACCTAGAAAGCAGATTTTTATTTTAACTCAGGAAAGAATTATAGATAATGAACTGCTTTTGATGATTTATTTTAGGAAAACTGATACACTGGGAGATTTTGCAATATGTTCCAATCATAATTCACAAAAGAACTGCAATAGATGCTAACAGAAATTGAAATGAATACATCTTTTGCTCTAAATACAAAACTAAGTAAAATTTAAGGAATCTCGGCAACTCAAAACAACACAGTCTATATTTTCCTATCTTACTTCATCATCAATATCCATCGTTCTGCATCCTCTCCTTTTTCTGAAGATTTTTATAGACCAATCTATACCCCTACAACTTCATTCGAATGTAATTATATGTAGAGAACCTAAAAGCCCCAGTTCAGTAAAATTTGTAAATGCTCATCACTGGCATTTTTCTCATAGTAGCCAACAAACTCTTCCATGTAAATGATCTAAAATGGTGTTATGCAAATAGAGATAGAAGCATACATAAAGATTTTTCAAGAGAAACATGGGCTTGGAGAGTTTTAAGTGAATGAAATTCCAGTAGGTTTTCATCTTTCGCAAGTCTGATAAGCCTGAGATGTCTGTGGGACTGCTGGCTACTCCTGCTCCTTTCTTATCCACCCTAAACTGGTGTCCTTCTCGTCCCTTAAAAAATAAAGCCAAGTCTCTCATCCAGCCACAATCCTGCTAAGGGGCATAATCTCAGGAAGTAGAATCCTCCGGGGCACCAAATGAAGGGATGTAATAAGTTTCTTCCTTCCAAGGCACCATAAGCGTATAAAGGTGCTTTGGTCTTCCCTGCATCATATACACGCTCAGAGTTCAGACAGAGATAAAAGTTTTCATTGAACAATCTTGCCTCTTTATCCCCTGCTATTGAGAATGTATGCATCCATCCTGAGGGATAGTCCCATGAGAACAAATGGGAATGAGCTGGAAGACACCTTGACAGCAGCAGAACATCACGCCACCAAGCCTTGTGCCTCTTCTATCTCAATTCAGAATTCAGAAATGAAATGAAGATTACTGCAGTACATATTAACATGTTCATTTGAACTGAGAAATGAAATCAGACTTTTTCTGACATTGAGGGCTGAGTTCTCCAATTAGATTATATGTAAATAACATTTCCTATGAATTGAATGAATTAAAACTACAGCTCTAAGGATTGAATACACATAAATTTAAGATAAAAGCTTTCCTCAAAAGAATTACGTGAGCAAAAGTATACTGAAATTACCAATATTCTGAACCTTTCTCAGTTTTACATGATTCCGCTATGTGAAAAACTAACTGATATAGAGAATGATCCTTTGATCCCCTGCCCCAAATTGAGAAAGTAAAAGACCTCAATACTGGTAAATAAATCCTTCTACAGGTCACGTTGTTTCCAGTTTCTTAGATTTAATGAATTTGAAGGTAAGCTTACTTCAGTTGTCCATCAATAGATTAATAAAATGGCTTTTGGTGACAGAGCACTGATAATGTTTTTTGGCATAAAACTTAGGAGTTCAAAGATTTGAGAGGCATGATTATAAAACATACTTCCATTACCATCCATTTATTTATGTGAGCATTCTTTTCAGCATGGACATTTATAAAAAAGAAAAAGAAATACTATTGATATTAACACTTATTTCATTTTAGTAATAATAATTTTCACCCCAGGTACATGAATTAATTTTTTTAAAAGATGGTCTCATCTATCTTATTAAGAGATATATTTCCAATAAAGTTATACTTTTCGCATTAAAAATATTTATAAAGTTGGGTTCGGTGGCTCAGGCCAGGAGTGAGAGACCAGCCTGGACAACATAATAATACCTCATCTCTAGAAAATACTTAAAAATTAGCCAGGTGTAGTGCCACAAGCCTGTGGCCTTAGCTACTTGGAAAACGAAGGCGGAAGGATCACTTGTGCCCAGGAGTTCAACATTATAGACAGCTATGATCGCTCCACTGCACTCTAGCATGGGTGACAGAGTGAGTAAAATTGAAGTAAAGTGTATAAAAGCACTTAAATAGGAACAGGGCTGGGATGAACACTTGTGCATGTTATATATGATGATTTTCTATGTCAGTATGTTTGCCTCTACTTAGAATAAAACGTTCTATATAGTGACATACCAAACTGATCACAAGGATGACCACTGGGTGGATCAGGGAATGAAGAGAGAAACTGCTTTCTGTTTCACATACTTCTGTAGTATTTAGTTCTTCTTTCCCAACAGAAATTACGATGCCAGAATTAAAAATCATCAAATACTTTCAACAAGCAAGTACTACTTTTATAATTTTTTTAAAAAAAGCAGTAAGTTTAAGGAAATAAAGTTTTTTAAAACAATATAACACATCACAATGAAATTACCATAAGATTACACACTTCTTTTCCTTTCCTAAATTACATTTTACATATACCGATTGTTTGAAGACAATAACAAACTCCTCTGAGAACAAAGTCTACATTTACTAAGAAAAGCTCTTTCCCACTTTCACTTACAATGGGAAAATCATTTGGTTACTGAACTGAAAAACTGCAAACTGGCTTGTTCTTATAAACTGTTCATTTTTTTTCTACAACTGTTGACAAACCCCAAGGTTAAACACATTGTGTAACCTCTATACTTACTTACTTAGAAAAAAAAAAAAAAAAAACACAGTTTTTTTTTCTTCTGCCCTCAAGTTTAATTAAAATAGCAGCCAGAGTTCCTGTGGTCAGGACAGCCACCCCTTGAAGACCATCTGTACAATCTGTAGAACCAGTTTTTCTTTAATGTTATCTCTACCACTATTAATCATCCTCTTCGAAGTTAACTGCCTGCAAAGCATTTTTAGAAACAAACACATTAATACCATCTTGACTATCTGATTATAATCTTTACTTTTAAGAGAGCCAAGACAAAAACTGAGAAAAATTTTAATATCATTCAGAACAAAAATTTCTTCCATTTTCTATTTTACTTAACTAATTTATCAGTGGCTTTGGTTGGAAAAATTTAGATTCATAAATAAAATATTTTGCACACTCTTTTATCTGAAACTATTCTCATTTTTATTAAATTATATTCAATAATCTCATGAAATGTGAAAAACATCACTTTCATCCTCATCTGTAATTTGACTTGCCAATTTTCTTATGTTTGTGTATGTGCATCAAAAAGCGTATACAAACTCCTTCGGGCAGGGACCACACTTTTATATTCCAAGAGCACTCCACATGACATCTAGGAAATAGATGCATGATACTAAACATAGCTCTACATTTATTAAGACATCTGTGTGTTTAGTGAGATAATAAACACTTCAATTAATTCGAAAAAAAAAAAAAAAAACTACTCCATAAACAAGAGACAGGGTAATAGTTGCTTCCCAGCAGCAATAAACTAGTGGTGGAATGAACCAAGCATGTCTATGGTTTATTGATATATGGAAAAATGACCACCTCCTCCCTTCCCCTTCCATCACCAGCCCTTCTCAAAGGTTGTGTCCATTATCTCCTTTTAAAAGCAGTCAGCTTTTCAGAGTTTCTAATTTTAGCTTAACTGTAGAGTAAAAAGAAATAAGCTAAAGAATCACTCTATCCAGTTACATGGTTTTGCCTTCTCGTCCCACAGCCCAAGAATTTCTTAAAGTCTATGGAACAATTCACTGGGGCCCCAGAATAGGACCTACGATGTTTCTGAAAAAAAAGAGAAAAAGAAAAAATCAAAACAGTTCTCCACAGTGTGGTTCAAATATCTGTCTAGTCTTTGGGATCCTGACAAAAGGAAGCAAATCTCCAGATGTCCTAAAAATGCCTTTCAGTGCACTAAACCCCCAGCAAAATGCCAATTCCCTCCTCAACCTCTTCCTTCCCCCAGCATGCAGATACCCCTATGAACATGGAAGACGAAGACTCGAGGTTAGCACCTGAAAATATTTATGTACAATGTAAAAGCTGCAGGAGGAGAAAGGAGGCAGTTATTGAAACAAGAACTTAGCCAGGCAGGTGGCTCATGCCTGTAACCCCGGTGCTTTGGGTGACCCAGATAGGATGATCACTTGAGCCCAGAAATTTGAGATCAGCCTGGACAACGGAGTGAGATCTTGTCTCTACTAAGTATCAAAAAATTAGTTGGGCGTTGTGGTGCATCAATCTAGTTTCAGCTACTCAGGAGTCTGAGGTGGGAGAATTCCTTGAACTCAAGAGTTTGAGGCTGCAGCGACCTATGATCTTGTCACTTCACACCAGCCTGGGTGACAGACCAAGATCTGGTGTCTTAAAAAAAATAAAAAAGCAAAATAATATTATAGAGGAACAAAATGGGACAATGGAAAAGAAAATACCACCTCGGGGAGGCACTATATCAGTGACTAAGGCACTCACCAGCATCCCTTCAGACTTTCCACAAGTGTTTGGTAAGTACCCACCCAGGTCCAGCACTGTACTGGACACTAAGTGAAGCTTATCTTCATAGTGATGCAATGCTTTTTGAAGGGCATAAGATTTATAACAGCACTTTTCCCTTCTGTTTAAGAAGGACAGAGCCAGGAGATGCTCTGCATTGTTCCATATAATACAAACTAGACTTTAAAATGCGCGGCAGTTCATAGCAAATTATTCACTATATTTATTAGAGCTAACTTAAAAGGAATCTTGCACTTTCTTCCCTGTAGGATGGTATTTTCAATATAATTAGAGTTTTTCATGGCAGAATTTTTTTTTTTTTTTTTTTTTTTTTTTTTTTGAGACGGAGTCTCGCTCTGTCGCCCAGGCTGGAGTGCGGTGGCCGGATCTCAGCTCACTGCAAGCTCCGCCTCCCGGGTTCCCGCCATTCTCCTGCCTCAGCCTCCCGAGTAGCTGGGACTACAGGCGCCCACCACCTTGCCCGGCTAGTTTTTTGTATTTTTTAGTAGAGACGGGGTTTCACCGTGTTAGCCAGGATGGTCTTGATCTCCTGACCTCGTGATCCGCCCGTCTCGGCCTCCCAAAGTGCTGGGATTACAGGCTTGAGCCACCGCGCCCGGCCATGGCAGAATTTTTTTTTTGTTTTCTGCACTTTTAACATTTTATAAATATCATTATAACAGCAGAAAAGAATTTTAAAGGAAAAATAACTCATCCTTAATATCAACACTATAATGCAACATCTGGCTTCATTTTTGAACATCCTCTTCCAGTCTTTTGTCTATAAACTAACATATTTTACATATTTATATCAGAGTAAAGGCACAATTTTTATTCTCCTTGTATTTTTACCTATTTTTACATCTAAATATTTCCATATTGTTGCATTTTAAAAATTTCTCATGGTACTTCAATAATTCCTGTTGCTGAAATACCGTTATTTATATACTTACTTTTTGAAGCTTTTTATCATTTGATTCATGTCTAATTGTTTTAGTCCTGAAAATATTATAACAACAATCTTTTCTCTTTCTGCTGACTTTGTTGTCCTTTATAATGACTACCTTTGTGCATATTTTCTTTTTTTGAAATATTTTCTTGGGATACATTTACATGATTCAGCATAGCAATTCAGGTAATTCTTAATATTTACCATTCTTAGGAATAAAAATAATGAAAAACTCAGTGTGTTAGTTAAAATACAGTAATTATTTATTTTATACTTCATATTAGTTGTGGCAGAAGCAAATCTAGATGCAGGTCCAAAAATGAATTTTATTAAATTTACTAAATTATTATATGAAAGACTAATAATTTCCAAGTCAGAGTGAGGACATATTTCCTTCAAAAGGGTAGCAATGATGACAATGCCTTCATACTCCTTTATGAGGTTACCCATCCTTCCTATCTCATTTTATTGAATCCTGCAGCTCTGAAACTAAGCAAATTTAACTGAGGGGCACTATATAAGACTTCTCCATCTTATGTTCACAGTATACAAATGATTAAAATATCAAGAAGGTGGGAAAAGGATGAGAAATGCTGGAAAATGGGAGAAGGATGAGAAATGCTGAAAGAATGTTTACCTTAAAAACAAATCCACTGTGCTAACATCCACACAAGTCATAGGTCAGGAAAAGAGCACACAAATGTGTTATTTTCTCATTCTCTTCTTTGAGCAAAGGTCAAAACTGGATTTGCAATGAAGCTTACTGTAGGAGTATGTTCGTTGATTCTTGAACTTGTTTAACCTTATTTCTATCAAACAGTTGAATTTATGAAACCATGCTATTACATAACAAAGTTTTTATTGGAAAAAATAAACTATAATTTATTCATACACTGAGGATGATCTATCTTATATATTAATTTATTTTTTTCCATTTTTATCATGGATAATTTTGAATATACACAAAAGTAAACTTAATAGTATAATACACACTCAAAGCCATAAACCAGTCTCAAAAACCATTCATTCATGGCCATCCTATCCAACCCCATCCCCTTCTCCTGTTCCCCTATTCTATTTTAATCCAGTCCCAGGTATCACATAATCACACCTGTAAATAATTCAGTATGTATCTCTAACGGTGTAGTTTCCTTCTTTGCAAATAACTAAAATACCTAAAGCAAATTAACAGTAATTCCTAAATATCATCAAATACTCAATATTCAAATTATCTCACAAGTGCCATAATTTTAAAAATCCCAATCTAAATGAAAGCTATACATTGGAATTGTTTAAGATGAGCTGTACGTATTCTACACTATTGTTTTCGCTTTTGTCTTATTTTTTTCTTGGAATTTATTTGTTGACTAAACCAGATTGACTGTCCTGAAGATTTTTCTACTTCCTATAGTACAGTATGTACCAATTTCATCCTTCATCATTTAATCATACATTTATCTTCTCAGTGTTTTCAATAAATCAGTAGTTGGATCTAGACGTTTGAAGAATTTCAGGTTTGATATTTGTTTTGGTATAAGATTTCACAGAATGTGTATCAAGAAGACTTTTAATTAATAAAATATATGCATGCTAATAAAGTTAGAAGCCAGAGAAGAATCAGATAAGAAAAGTAGATAAGAAAAAACTTATTTCGTTCTGTTTCAACATGTGTAAGAATATTAATCACCTTTTCAAGAGTCCTGTTATATTTTATAACATTAAATCAACTATTTCAAATAATGTTTTTTCACTCTGTCTTTTCTGATTATTATGCTAAATGGATTTTAGCATAAAGAATTTAAGGCAACTTCAAGATGGATATTCAGTTTAAATTCAAAACATATTTCTAGGATAATAACTTATCACACATGGCAAAAGCGGAATAAGATTAACTGAATTCAATGTCAGAAAGTAGAAGCAACCAGTATTGTCAAATAAGTGGCAAGGAAAAAAAATGATGAAAGGGAATCCTATTATTTAAGACAGAAAATCGTAGGTGTGACACACAGGATATGATTTATAAATATTTGCTGAATGACTAATGACAACAGACCCAGAATGAATGGACTATCCCAGTGTATTAGGCTGTTCTTGTATTGCTATAAAGAAATACCTGAGACTGGGTATTTTGTAAAGAAAAGAGGCTTGATTGGTTCACAGTTCTGCAGGCCGAACCCGAAGCATGTGCCAGCATCTGCTTGGCTTCTGGGGAAGCCTCAGGGAGCCTTCAATCCTGGTGGAAAGCAAAAGGGGAAGCCAGCATCTCACATGGTGGGAGCAAGGTTGGATGGAAGGAGGTGCCACAAAGACAACATCTAGTCATGAGGGATCCGCCCTCATGATCCAAACACCTTCCACCAGGCCCCACCTCCAGCATTAGGGATTACAAGTCAACCGGAGATTTGAGCCCAGGACAAACATCCAAACTCTATCACCTAGGGTGCTTATGCAGATGCCTGACCGCAATAAACAATTCTGTCTCCTTCTATGCGAAATGTCAGGATGAATGATAACGAATGATCACACCACTAACATTATGTGCCTTCACTCCAATCTTTTCCTATGTTTCTCCAGAGATGAAAAGCGCCTAATTCTCCAACTCCAATTATTTAGTTGTTAATAATTTAACAAATTATTTTCATCCCTCTGCTCCCTTGACACATTGTTTATGACACGGGACTACGTATTCAATTATTTCCCCACCCTCTCTTTCTGAGTTATCTCTTTCCTCAGTTCATCTTCCTTCTAACCCATTCCAGTCCATTCTTAGGAAGAAAGAAACCAAAATTCTACTTTGTCTTAGGTATTTTGTCTCCCAGAAGTAGATCCTGATGCAAGGATTTGGTTGCAAGTAAGTTATCCTGAGGTGACCCCAGAAGGCACCAAGAGGGAAGTTGAGAAGTGAGACAGAGATGGGATGGAAGGCAATGAAAGGTGTTACAAAGTTACACGTCACTGGCTATGGGCCACTGGGGCTGAATTCTGCAGGGGAATTCAGGAAGACTGTGTGCACTGTGTTTCAGGGTTGTACCAATTCAAGAGCAAGAACACTAAGGCATGTGTTAAACAATCTCCGTCTATTATTTTGTTGCCTCTTCCCTCTAGAAACATTTGTCCTTTAATTTTCAATAAAATGTCCTCCAAGTTTTCTCCCTGCATCTCATTGATCATTCTTCAGAAAGACAATAGATTCCCTCCCATCATATGCCTTAAATGTTTCTGTTTTTCAGGAACCTGGTTTGTCTGTGCATCTCTCCCTGAACAAGTACATCTCCTCCCTTGGCTTCAATCATCCCCCACCCCTACAACCCCCGATCTGGTGACTTGTACTTCTCTCTTTTCAGAGCCCAAACTCATTTTCCTCATGTAAAGTGACATTTCCACCTAAATAGTTATGCAGCCTCCTCAAACTTAGTACGTTCAAAATCAAATTCAGGATCTTTTTCTCCTCATCACTATACTGAAAATCATTTTACAAATAAAACAATTTCTCCATCCTAATACTCTTCCATTAATGAGTCATTTTCCATCTGGTCACACAAACTAGACCCTTCCACATCATCTTTGCTTCTTCCTCTTCCTTATTTCCCACATTAAGTTTGTCATCAATTCCATCCCTTTCTTATGTCTGTCCCACGTTCCTATTGTTCAGACTACTACCATTACTCAGATTCTCATCTGTATCCTCAACTCTACTGATTTTTACTTTTTCCAACTTCCAAATGATTCTCCATGCCACTGCCTGTGTGTGTGTGTGTGTGTGTGTCTGTGTGTGTGTGTGCGCGCGCGTCTGTGTGTGTGTGTGTGCATGTGTATACAACCCATAATGGCCGAGCCCTTCCAGCTTAAACTTTCCTCCTCCACAATCACCACTCACTATTTGCCACGTGCACTATAGTATTTCCCATTCACTAAAGAAGCAAAGTACCCTGGTGATTCAGTGTTTTGACTCGCTCTCCTTCATATGAAATACAACTCCCTGCAAGGCCTAGACCAAATTCTACTTTCTCTGTGTGTTCTTCCTCATCTCTGCTCCCACATTCACCCTCAAGTCCCTGCAAAACAGATTATTTCCATCCCTGTGCTCCCTCGACACATTGTTTATGACTGTTTATGACACCGGACTATCAGTTAGCATATTGTCGGATGTGATTATCGCAGGCAAACCATCTACCTCCCACCATTATGAGGTCTTTATACCTGTGTGGGATCCCAGAACACAATGCATTGCCTGGCACACACTGTACTCTCAACATATGCGACTGAATTAAATAAACGAGCAAGCAAACCTGTTCAGTGTGATACTGATATTATCTAGTCCAACAAATACCTTGATATATTCTGCATTTGAATGTCTGCCTATCTGTCATAAATATCCACAGACAGATATCACTGTAGAAACAGACTATGTAGAAAGTGCCCACATACGTGTGTACACATAAAATAGCTGAATTTCCAAATGGTATAATATCAACATTAACAGGAATAAAAAGTAAGCCAAGAAATAAATGTTGTAAAACAAACAAACAAACAAACAAACAAACAAAAAACATTATAGGCTGTGAGCAGTGGCTGTAATCCCAGCAGTATGGGAGGCCGAGGTAGGCAGATCACTTGAAGCCAGGAGTTGGAGACCAGCCTGGCCAACACGGGGAAACCCTGTCACCATTAAAATTACAAAAATTAGCTGGGCATGGTGGTACATGCCTGTAATTCCAGCTACTGCTCAAGGCTGAGGCATGAGAATTGCTTGAACCCAGGAGGCAGAGTTTGCAATGAGCAAAGATGGCGTCACTGCCCTCCAGCCTGGGCGACAGAGTGAGACACTGTCTCAAAACAACAACAACAAAATAAACAACAAAACAACAACAACAAAACAAAAGAACATCATTATAAAATCCTGCCTTCCTGAATATACTGGCTGAGGAATAAGATTAATATTAACCATGTTGGACATTTTCATTCTGTCATATCTATTAAATATAAGCAGGAATCAAGAAGGAGCTACAAAACCCAATGCAGGCAATAACTCTATGCTTCTTCATTCATGCTGTACGTAAACTATGTACTTCATGTCTGCTCCTTTAAAAAATTAACATTTTCCTTTAAATTTGCTCAACAAGAAATTAAAACCCATGTCATTGATAGCATCATTGATTGTAAAGCTGAAAGAGGAAATTTTGCTCCAGAGATGAACGCTTTAAAACATCACATAGCTTTTCAGGCTATCTATAACGCTTCAGTATGCTTGGGAATTCCAACTGCCTGCTAAAGTAAATCCTTACTCTGGCTGAGTAATAACCTATATGAGATGGAAAGCTTCTGGAATTAAATTTTTCTTCTCCGGTTGTGTGTTGAGTTGAAGGCTTACTTTTGCAAATCATAATGTTGAATTAGGTAGAGATTCAGGTTTATTTTAAACCTGAAACCAATAGCAATTCTCTTGGGCACCCCGGCTGGCATCATAAAGAATACATTTGAGATTTTTGCTAAAAAAAAATTTGGGGATTTTTTTCTTCTGGTTTTAAAATAAGAATTATATAACTCCATTTTGATTATATACATGGAGGGGCCAATTCTAAGTTATCTATTTAAGATTTAAAGGTTAAAAAACCCACAATATTTAAAAATATAAGAAAAACAGAAGTGATTATTTTTATACTATTGCTGAAGGGGGACCTTTTTTTTTAATAAATAAAACACACAAGACAGAAACTAATAGTAAACGGCTGAGAAGAACTGGAACATAACAAAGCTTAAATAACTAACAAAAAAAAAACAAATAAGACAATTATTCTAACTTAGTCTATGAAGTGATATTATCTTGATATTGAACAAGGAAAGTCTAAGAAATGATAAGCTTAGGTGGGCCTGCCTTATGAATATAGATGCAAAATAAAACATTAGCAAGCAGTTTGCAGCAGAGGAGAAAAGTTTATTTTATTATATACAGATAAGTCATTTGTCAAAACTTAGCCTATTTATAATTTTTCTAAATCCTTCAGCAAATCAGGCATAAAAGGGAACTGATCTTAATCTGTTAAGAAATATCTTCTACAAATCTAAAGCTGGTATCATGCTTAATATTAAAACACAAGAAGCCTTCCCTCTACAATCAAGGAAAATATGTGGGTCCAGATAAATGCTGCTTTTATTCAGTATTTTATCAGAGGCCCAAGATAATTCAAGGAGATAAGAAAAATATAACATGGTAAAAAGGTTGGAAAAATGTGTGGTGATGTATAGATTATGAATTTTCTACATAGAAAATCCAAGAGGATCTTCAGAAAAAGACTATTAAAATTCAAAAGATTGTTAAGCAAGGTTACTGGGTTACTAGATCAATATTCTAAGCTCCAATAGCATTCCTATACACTAGAATAACCAATTTTGAAAGGCAATAAAACAATTTCATTCTCTGTAATAATAAAATTTTGAAAGCACATAGAAATAAATAAAATGGGAAATTCAAGGCCTTAATAAAGTTAGTTATATTGATAAATATTGCTGATGGTACACACTTTCTGTAACAAAATAGGTATAATTAAGTTCCTATCATACCAAACATAGAAATAAATTCCAGGTAGATTAAAGCTCTGAATGTTAGAAATAAAAAGTCAAGATTTTTGGAAAAAAATATTAGGGCCTATTTCATGGCATAAGAGTAACACTGGATTTTCTAGTATGCTACAAAAACAATACCCAGGAAGAAAACTATTGATAAGGCAGACCACATTATTATAATCATATAATGGCTATGACATACTTGTATATATCAAAATATAGCATAAACAAAATTAAAAGAGAGACTTCCAAGAGGGAGAAGATATTAGTAGTGCAAATGAGTGACAATGAATTAATATCCAAAACAAATAAAGATTTTTTTTAGCCAATTATAAAATGCAGTAGCAAGAACAAGAACTCTAAAGGTAATTGCCTGGCGGTGAACTCAGTTTCTCCACTCAGCCCTATGTAAACTTAGACAGTACATTCAACCTTTCTGTGCCTAAGTATGCTCATTGTAGAATAGAGATAGTATCAGGATATACCTTAAATCATTTTATGAGGATAAAATAAGTTAATATTTGTAAATGCTTAAGATATTACCTATTATAGTATTCACAAATACTTGTTGCATTATCATATATTAAATATTAGTAGTACACACAAAGATCTTCACTATGTTACTTATTTTTAATTATTTCATAAGTAATATTTTAAGCAAATAAAGTTAAAAGATAAGATACAACTAGAAAAATTATTTGCAATAACTGAAAAATCATTAAGATCCTTAATATATAAAATCACTAAGAATTTCACATACAACCTAATTAACATATAAGCAACAAATCACCAAATAAGGTTGAAATAATAGGAAAAATAACTTAGGCAAGGAGGCTCAACTTAAAGAAATAAAATACAGGCGACAAGAATATATTTTGATATTGTCAAAAATTTATTTCGGCAAACATTCATGGCCATAGGCACATTCACATATTCGTGGTGGAAGTTGAAATTGGAGCGGTTTTATTCTGAGAGTCAATTTAACTGTATGCAATCAGACTCAATTTTTTATACACTTGACTTAATAATTCCAATTCTAGACTTTTACCCAAAGGGAAACATCAGGGTAGAATGCAAAATCAACATGCAAGGATGTCCACTACAGCACCGTTGAAAATGGCAAAATGTCCATCAATGTGAGACCTTTTAAATCAGGTACAGATCATCCACAGAAGGGACCACTGTTCAGCCTTTAAAAATGATAACATTGCTCCATGTTCATTATCAAGGAAAATATGTCTATTATTAAAAGCAAGTATACACTATACACAAACAAACTTTTGGTAAATAAAATTGCAGATTTACAAATAATTATGTATAGTCACACAGAAAAAAAATTTTAATGTTCTCAAAAATTAAGATGTTTCTGTCCAGATACTGGGTAATGGGTCCCAGTGTTTGTGTGTGTGTCTGTGTGTGTGTGTGTCTTTCTCTTTCTCCCTCTTTCTCTCCTTCACACCTTCCATTATTTTTGGAGCTTTATTGAAATGCTTACCACATAATCATAAAACTAAAAACTTGTTCTTGCTTCACGTAATTTGTAATTGTAGTTGGAAATACAAAGACTATCAATCAGTTCTTCGAAAGTGAAGGACAGGTGAATTAGCTGAGAAACAAGCCATTAGCACCACCGTCAAACATCTAGTTTGAAGCAGCAGCAGTTCCATGCATTCTCTTTCTGAGGCAATAGAAAAAAAGAAAAGAAATATGGTCTGTGGGAATCAGCACATTTCCCTTGATGGCTGGAGTTTACATGGTGTGAGATTATTTAATAAAAAGGTCCCAAAAGGTGAGATAGTTCATCCTATACATCTGTCCTCTCTTCCTAGCAGAAGAAGATACTAGGTAAGGTTCTTCCTAGGCACAGGTAAGAGAACCCCATTTCTGTCTCTTTTCCTTGGTTGTCACAGCCTTCTGCAACCTGGAATGGAGAAGAGGTTCTACAGAAAAGGAGCTTCTTTGAGGCTGTTAGATGGAAGGAGTACTTGACCATCACCTCCCTCTATAAACGCACTGCAGCGCAAGTATCTTTATCCCTCTTCCTAACCCAGCTAGTAAGAACATCTGCAATAATCAGATGTTGAGCTTTGATTTTTCCATTTCTACATAGGTAGAAAAAACACCAGAGTAGTTGGTAAAAGTAATCCCATCTTTCTTTCCATATGTGATACCCTTGTGAGCAAAAATGGAGAATATGCAGCTAAAATTTCAAGCTACGAAATGCTTGCTCAATAATGATGCAGAATTTGAATTAGAGGCAAATTGGTCAAAGAGCCAACTGCCAAATGGTACTTCAAAATATCATTTTCTCTCTGATAGAATGCGCTGGGAAAGGTACAGCATCATTTCTGTGGTGTTTTTGTCAAGAATACTGATATGGTTTGGCTCTGTGTCCCCACCCAGATCTCACCTTGAATCATAATAATCCCCAGGAGTCAAGGTAGGGACCAGGTGGAGATAATTGAATAATGGGGTGATTTCTCCCATGCTATTCTTGTGATAGTGAGTTCTCATGAGATTTTGTAGTCTTAAAAGGGACTTTTCCCCACTTCACTCTGCTCTCATTCTCGCTCCTGCCACCCTGTGAAGAGGTAACTTGCACGACGATTGTAAGTTTCCTAAGGCCTTCCTCGTCATGCAGAAATGTGAGCCAATTAAACCTCTTTTCTTTATAAATTACCCAGTCTCAGGTACTTCTTCACACCAGTGTAAGAATCGACTAATACAAATGCAGGACCTCAATATAATCATGAGAAAACATCACACAAATCAAGACCAAGAGACACTGCATGAAGTAACTGACCAATACATTTTTAAAGTGCCAAAGATGTAAACGACAGGGAAAGACTGAGGAACTGTCACAGATTTCATGAGACTAAGAAAACATCATGACAATTAAATGCAATGTGAGGAAACTGAGTTGATTCTAGAACAAAAAATCCATCAGTTGCAAAACTGGTAATGTTTAAATTAGGTATCTCGTTTAGTTAACTTTTGTACCAATGTTAATTTTCTGCTTTTAAAAATTGGACTATGGTCATGTAAGATGTTAGGGGAAGTTGAATGAAGAAGATGCAGCCACATTACATGAGGGCCATTTTCTGGTTCATAGAAAGCCATCTTTTTGCTGTGTCTTCACCTGGCTGATGGGCAAGGGAATTCTCTTGGGCCTCTTTTCCAAGGCACTAATCCCATTTATAAGGGCTCTGCCCCCATGCCCTAATCACCCCCTACTGGCCCCAAATCCAAATACCCTCTCATTGGGGATTAGGTTTAATATATCTATAGGAGAATCTTAACTTGAAAAACATAAGGACAAACTGCTATATCTTCTGAGTCTTTTTTGAAAAATTATGTTCCTCTGCATGGTTTCTTCGTTACTTTCCTAAAAGATTTTCTACTAATAGCATGTGCAGGAAAGCCCATCTCCATAATGCAAAAAAAAAAATGGTGTAAAAATTAGTTTTAAAATATTATTTCTACTTAAAGCAGGGAAAGAGGCTGCTAAATCAGGCATGCAAATTAAAATCTGTAGAAGGGAATCCAAAGAAATGATCTCAGGTCTAAAAATTTAGATATTATGAAACACCAGTTGAATTTGTTTGCTTCCTCAGTCTATTAAGAAGTCTCTTCAGTGGTGTTATTACATTGCTTTTCAGTGAGCAAAGTTGGTTTAGATAGATGTTTAATGTAAGACAGATGGACTTGTGCTACCACTAATGGAATTCCCTTCCCCGTCCAATATGAAAAAGTATGAGGATTCCAGCAATGAGACAATGACATATCCTTTTACTACCAAATCTTTTTGAGAGAAAAGTTTAATGTTTACTTAGCAAATACAGTTTATTTATTATAGTCACATTAACAGATGTCAGACTGAAAATACGTCAGCCCTCCCTAGCACCATGTTAGCAAACATCCTGCAAATCTATAAAACAAATTTCATCCATATATTTTTCTCTATTATTCATCATAATTTTTACCAGAATTATATGTGTGGTAATAAAAGAGACATGTACTTTTCCTAAAATCAATGTGTTTCTACATCTTTAAATCCATGATTGAGATTCTGAATGTTTATTTTGACACAAGAAGCATGGTTAATTTAACTGCATATGAAATATTAAACATTCAGCTGTACATCTAAATTAAAAAGAAAAACGACAGAGTGCACTTATGGGAGTTTTTCCACCATTGGCACTTTGGACTGCAACACACTTTACCAGATAATAGTCACATCTCATGATTCTCCAGACATACTTTTCACATGCCATAATTATATCAACCCAAAGTAGAACTGGATTTGAAGTAAAGTCACAAGCCTAGAGGGCCCAAGCAAAGTTCACAAAGAAAAGATCTTAAAGAAAAACAGTATTCTACATTTGGGGCAAATACTGGATTAGACTCTAGTGCCTAATCAACACCATAAAGATCAAAATAAGTGTGATGCACACAGAGTAGCAGCTTTTTTTCTTTGATATAAGAGAAACCAAGAAGCAGCCAGTATGTTGACACCAGAGTATATCACCAGGGACTCATGGGCTGTCTTTCTCTGTCGTCTTAGCACATGGTTTCCAATATCAAGGCCCCCTCATTGCCAAGATGTTTTCTGACCTTCTGGACATCACATCTATGTTGGAAAGAAGAAAGCAAGGCAGAAAGACCCTCATAGCTGAATAGATCAGTTTAAAAAGTACCAAGATGTACAACACAGCACTTACTATACCTCATTGATCTCAACCACACCTAGCTGCAAGAGAAGGTGGAAACACTATTTTAAGTCTACAGGGCAATGTTCTGGTTTAAAATAAAAAACAATTGGGAGAATAAATGTTGGGGTAGAAAATTAGCAGTCCTTGCCATTCTTATAAGAACACAATAGTTCTCTTTCCATTTTTTCCATTAACTAGTACAGAAACAGCTCAGAAATTTTGAAGTATAAAAAGTTTTACACAGTGAAGACTTTCACACCCACCCTTGTCTCCATCTACCAGTTTCCACCCACTACAAAACACTTTTATTCTGTTTTTTATATCTCCTTATAGTTCCTTTATGCAAATATATGCAAATGCGATTATTCTTGCCTTCTCTGGGGGATATTTCCAAATCAACCCATAGAGCACATCTTTCTCCTCCTCCTCCTCTTCTTCTTCTCCTTTTTTTTTTTTTAATTTTTCTTTTACAGCTGCATAGTATTCTATGGCTGGCAGGGTTTATTTGACCAGTTTCCATTTTCAAATATTTGGTTTTGGATTTAATATTCTGCTTTTTATGCATTGTGTACAAGTAATTCTGTAAGATACATTACAGAAGCTGGACTTTCAGGGCAAAGGGCATATTTGTAATTTTGATAGTTATCATCAAGTTGCCCTCCTATAGGTAGTGTAATGATTTACACTCCTACCAGCAATATGTGAATGTGCCTATTTTCCCACAGCATCTCCTATAAAATATGTGTCAAGTTAATAGTTCTCTTAATAGTTCTCTTTATCCTGAATGTTCTTTGTCAGTCTCTGGTTATATCCTATTTCATATGCAAAGGCAGAAATTCCTGGGCTGGACTTCACTACGGCAAGATATGCATGAACAAACGTTGTAGCAAAATTTTGAAAGTTATTGAATATTTGAAAGGTATCCACCCATTATGTACATCCTGTTCCACTAACTGGATGTTAGAGACCACTCCCTTAGCACCCATCCTATTTCATGAGAATTGGAAACTGGAAATCCCTGATACACACATTAGTCCCCCTCCATATTTGGCCACTCCTCAACAGTTATCTGCTTCTCTGCAGTTATATACTTTTATTTACATCATTTCTTATTCTCTTCCCTCCTTTATGCTTATTCAATTCCTTAAGTCTGCTCTATTTGTCTCTAAGATATCTCTCCATCACCGAAATCCTTAGGTACTTACACTGGTGCCACTTATGTATATTTACTCCTTCTAAATGATGGGAGTACAGTGATATGAGTACAGTCTTGCCTCCGTAACTGGCTTAGGGATGATGCACATCCTCCCTCCAGAACTGACTTCAGGTTGTAGATGATGTTGCATCCTTAAAAAAAAATCTACCAATGCCTTCAGAGAAACACTGATGTTAAGATACTCAGGAAGGCTCTCCTCCCACATCTCTAACCAAATCCTCACAGGTGAGTGATATCTGTCCTTTATGTTGTTCTTTAGCATTCATCTTAGTCCCACCATTTAGCAGTCTGCAGTTCACCTAGTGAATATGTTTTTTTGAATTAGCTTCTCGGACAAGAAAATCCATCAGACTTAATACTATTTCTTGAAACACAGGCTGTAAAAACAAACATGAGATAGGTAGAAACAGATTATTCTAATGGCAAGCATCTCCCTAAAGTCTTCAGGAAGAGGGTTTTAACCTTGTTAATTATCGCTACAATAGTGCACCATTAGAAAGTCTAAATAAAAGCATGACATTTTTTAAAATCCAAAATTCAAATAGTATGCCTTGTCTGTATCATGTTACTATACTGACTCTCTCCTTATTTTAGACACATTTGGTCAGCCTTTTATTGTATCATAATTATATTTATACTGAAGTATATACTGGAAACCAGAAATCCAACACACCAAGAGGTCCAGTTATGGCTAAATATCAAACTTCTTTGCATCTTTTATTCAAACCTGCTTTACAAGTGGTATGTGAAAGTCAGGCTTGAGTAAGTGCCAATAATCATCACTTTTGGAAGTCATTAGGAAAAACAAGACATCTGAGCATTGACTAAAATATGCAAATGAGTTATTGAATAAGTGACCGACCCTCATCTAACATGTATTTGGATCATTCAGTAATTTCATAATTGAAATTTCGCCTAATACATGACTTAAATAATTAAGTCAGCTTCATTTCCCCTTTACACAGCCTAATAATCTGTCCCAGTGCAACTCATACGGTGGCATTTTGGAATAATAGTCATTCACTTTCATTCTTCTGTTTCTCTCTATATATTAAAAACATACACCACAACTGGCTAGTAGTATGCATCTTATGATTTTGATAATTATGCACTGTGGTCATGTGAAAAAAGTTCTTGTTCTTGGAATATACGCACTGAGTTATTTAAATTATTTAAGGTGAAGGGCTATTCTGTCTGCAACTTACCCTGAAATGGTTCAGGAAAAAAAATATTAAGTAGACTGATATCTTGGTAGATGTAATGAGGTAGCAGATGGGAAAAAATGAGAAACAATCAGTGAATTTGTGTGAAGGATGTATAGTTGCTCATTGTCTTGATCTTACAAATTGTAAGTTTGAAATTATATCACTACAAAGGATAAATGCTTGAGAGGATGAATACCCAGTTCTCCATGATGTGATCATTACGTATTGCAGGTCCATATCAAAACATGTCATGTACCCCATAAATATATAAACCTACTATGTACCCACAAAAATTAAAAAATATAAAATAAAAATAAGAAATTATATCAAAATTAAATTACAAAAAACCCATAAAAGTATTCAGCTCAAAATCCTTATGCATGTATATACTCTTCTCTAATGAGGTTGTTTTATCATAACTCAGATTTATTTCAGCCTCTCTAAACTCCTACTACATCTGTTAATCAGCTTTTTCTTGCCAGAATATAATTATCATGAACTTGATTAGCTTACTACGTACTGGCTGACTACAAATAACAAATCAACCAGTTTCTCCACTGGACCCGGTCATTCACTTGAGAAAGGACATTAAATATTTGAAGCTGCAGAATGACCTTGAGTGAACTGCACCAGTAACAAAACCAGGGCATTTAGAGGAATACATGAACATCTCCAGGCCTCTAGTTACTTATTAAATGGTTCCCTGGTGACCCATGAGAGGTAATGCTTGCCCTTAAATAGCCAACTTACACCAGCAAGTGGCTTTGGCCCTGAGAATAGAAGGCAATTTAGACCATTATGTATTTAACAAGTTGCCTGTGGACTTCCCAATGTCCAGCTCACTTTGTCTGTAAACACAGCAGCCAGCTGACCTGGAGGCTTGACCATCCAGATAATTGTCTGCAATCTTCACTTTGCTCTGCCGTCATAAACATGGAGCTACATGCGGGTAACAAGCCGCTAACTACAAAACATAACTTGTCCCTGATGGAGAATGTTAAGGCATTTCAAACTTCAAAAACACACTAGGGTATTTAGGAAAAATTAGTTTATAAAGAAAGTATAAAATTGAACATTTTCAAATAATCAAGCAAAAATAACTCTAAATACTTTCAATAGCAAGTACAAAAAGAAATATTAAGAAACTACTTATCTGAGAATTTCAGGTGGTTCGTACACTCTGACCTGCTTAATTATTAATCAGGTTTCACAAAAGGGGCATTAGGAATGTATACTATGAACAAAACATGGGAATGCAGAGCATATTTCTACAGCACACTGGTATTTCTGTCATCTGCCATTGAATTTAGTTTTTCAAAGAAATTGAATAAGAACTCTGTCTTTAGGTGTTAGTATGGAATCTATATTTCTCATATATTTACATGTCAGGGTATGGGGGAAAGAAAATCAGTGAAGTCATCAGTTTACCATTAATTTAAGACTTGCTAGGAACATGCTACCTAGTTTTCATATCATAACCTTAAATCTTGGACATTCTATTGAAACTACACTTGTCTTTCTCCTGCTTTTTCACACTTGTGCAATTTTTTTTCCTAGCAAAACATTTCCTTAAAACATGGTAAATGGTTAAGTGTTGAGGTTTCTAAGGGATTCTGAGAATGACAAATATCATACATGGAAAGTTGTCAGTTCCTAAAATATTCCAAGTTGAAACGGATATATATTTGTTGGATGAATCCCACTGTGAATAATACAACTGTTGAAAATTTGGGTGACTGAAAATTAAAGACATTGTCATATGCATGTTTCTTAAGACAATTTGGATGATAAATATGTTACGGTTTTGACTATTTTGTAATTTGATAGAAAATTTGAGTACATTCAACCACAAGTTCATTGTGTTTTCTATGACTAAATAAAAGTGTCGCCACCTACATTTCAGGTGTGGAAGTGAAAGAGACCCATTTTCCTTGTGTAATATCTTTGTTTTTACATAAATTTCACAAGGAAATGTGTTATATCTACATGCACAATTAAAATCCTTCCTAATACTAATAAAGGAAACCCTACATCATGTTCATTTAGGCAATATTTTAAAATACATTTTATTGTGCACATTTAAGGTACATGATATGATGTTATGTTATATATATATATAGTAAAATAGTTACTATAGTCAAACAAATTATCATATCCACTATCTCACATAGTTACCCATCCCCCAACTCTCCAATGGCGAGAGCAGCTAAAACTATTCACTCAGCAAAAATCTTGAATACGATACTTGGAAGCCATTATGCTAAGTGAAATAAGCCAGACGCAGAAAAAAAATATTGCAAGATCTCACTTATATGTGGAATCCTAGAAGGAAACAATCAAATGCACAGAGATAGAGAATGAAATAGTGGTTATCAGGAGCAGGATAATCAACATTACTTTTAAATAAATATTACAACTATTTAACTCTTGGGACATTTCTCATTTCCATTTCTAAAGCATTTGCCTTTATAGCAATATTTTCCTCTGAAACACTTACAAAATATTTGAATTACCTATCAAATCACAATGTCATCAATCATACTAATTTTAGCAGTCTGCTACACAATACTTTAAGAATTCTAAGTTTAACTTCTGGGATTCTACATCCTGATATATTCAAAGTTTATATGTTAACGTTTGACTCTTTTGCTCATTTTATGAGACCCTAACAAAATTGGTTAAGAATAGTTTTGAAAGTGAAAATGTCACAGTACACTTCACTGTTTACATGGCTCAGAGATTGCAAACATGGATGAAAATAGACAATTCCCAGCAAGCTTCCAAAATAACTGTGGAAGTTCTTTATAAATTGATGGCTACTCTTATCAAAAAATTGGCACATAATAATGTCACAAATATACTTATGTCTAGCAATCCACATTGCTCTTCTCTTAGTTTCTAATTTTAACAGGAAAATGCATCTCCTCTGCTAATTAGACCTAAACATAAAACAGGAAAGGCATCGGCACGTAACAAACCCCAAGTTTTTTCTATTTATTTTCTTTTTATGGAAAGCAATCATCGTAATTGTGTTCAACTGCATTATTGTTCCCAGTACTTCATTGCTCCCTGTGTCCACTTCCTTTGTAGCCCTTCCCACTAGACCATTTGATGTTGGGCTTGGCCATGTAACTTGCTTTGTCCAAAGGAAGGTTAGTGGACAGTACATAAGGAAAGACTTCAAATGTGCTTGTGCCATTGGTCTTGCTTTCTTGTATTTTGCCATCTATGAAAAGAAGCTTCTTCACATGGCTGCTGGCTCCTAAACCTGAGCTCCACAACAAACACATGTTGGGAAGACCAGAGCCTCAGACACATCCTGAGCCTGGAGCAGAAAATGCCTAAGGCAAAGCTTGATGTGAAGCTTATGTGAGCCCAGCCTAAATCAGCGAAACCTTAGCCAAGCCACGCATGAGAAAGCTAGAAATAACAACCACTGTTTCATGCCACAGAGATTCTGAGGTTGTTGGTTACACAAATAACTGATTGGTACAGCAATAAACTTGTAAGGTTTTATCATAAAGTAGTTTTAACATACATATATGTGCACAGCCACACATAACACCACCACCACCACCACAAAATATGTAGTGGTCCTATACATTTATTGATTCAGTTATCTGATTTTGATGCTTTCTGTATTACTACATGGGGAGTAGGAATTGCTGGCTCTGGTGTCAGGAACTCATCCACCATAAAAATTTGTCATTCATTATATCTGTGTGGCAAGCAGATGGAAAAAATGCCAGCATTCCAACAGCATCCACCATTGCAGATCTGGACCTTTTCAACAAGTCTATGTGCAGAAGAATGACTAAGGATGAGATCAGCAATGAAAACTTTGGGAAGTGGAGAGATACCTGCCAGTCACTACTGCTTAAAAAAATAGATGATGGACCTATAGTGGCAAACTCCATCTTAAAGTACGTGATTATAAAGAAGAATCTATGAACCAAATTAGGACTGTCATAACAGAAATGGGAGGAGGGACCCGAGTTTAGAACTTTAGATACATGCGGCCGGGCGCGGTGGCTCAAGCCTGTAATCCCAGCACTTTGGGAGGCCGAGACGGGCGGATCACGAGGTCAGGAGATCGAGACCATCCTGGCGAACACGGTGAAACCCCGTCTCTACTAAAAATACAAAAAATTAGCCGGGCGAGGTGGCGGGCGCCTGTAGTCCCAGCTACTCGGGAGGCTGAGGCAGGAGAATGGCGTGAACCCGGGAGGCGGAGCTTGCAGTGAGCTGAGATCCGGCCACTGCACTCCAGCCTGGGAGACAGAGCGAGACTCCGTCTCAAAAAAAAAAAAAAAAAAAAAAAAAAAAAGAACTTTAGATACATGCAAAGGACATAGTGGCTGGTTGGATATTTGATGTGAAGGAGAGGAAGAGGTACAGATGACTCCTAGTTTTTAATATGGGAAGGGGAAGAAAGGAGACATAGTAAACTAAGACAGGAATAAAGGGTGGGACTGGGGGAGGTGAAGGATTGTTAAGTTCATCGTAGGGTGTTGAGTTTGGAGGGTCTGCAGGGCAGCAAAGTACACAGAAGGCAATTGGAAAATAGGCTTGGCATGCCAGGGAAGACAGTGATCAGGACTACAGACTGAGACTAGGTGACTGTCTACTTCATAGTAGTGGATGAGGTCATCCAAGAACAAATGTAAAATAAGAAGAGGCCCACTATAAGCTTTAGAAAGATGCACTGGTAAGAATCCCTATAGGAATCTCAGCTGACCAAGGGGCTCAGCCTGCTTGGCTCTGAAAGCCACCACCCCATTTATGCTGGGGCCATCTAGTACTCCCAGCAGTGACTTCTCTCAACAGAGAGATTAAGGCATGCCTCTTTCTAGGAGACATGGGACTCCTCTAACGGTGAACTCTGATGCTCCTTCAGGATTCCTGAAACTGCCAGCCCAGGACACTCCCAACAAGCCTTGTCTCCCTCTCTCCTTCACTCAGGGTCAAACGTGCATCTTAGTCTGAAGGCTCTCTCAGCTGCCCTCAGCTGCCTCCCTTGTTTCACTCGCACAGCTGTTCTCCCTAACAAAGTTTTTGCACATTTAATACTATCATGATGTCTGCTTCTCAGAGAATCTGGACTATCACAGGTACATAGAGAAACTAGATGGTGTTGCTCCTTTTGTTGTTTTAGCGTCATGGGGGCAAACACAGAGATCTGCAAGACATTTTGTACATTCTGCACATAGAAAAACTTTACCTACAAGGCTCATGTCACAGTCAATATAGAATAAAGACATTAAACAGCCTACTTCTCTATTAGAGAGCACTCACACAACTCATAGCCTAAACAATAAAGAGTAAAGACAACATCAATTAGCACGAATTTCAAGGTATATGCAATAAAAACAAACACAAAACTTCAGATTATTCTTAAATTTATTTCACATACTCAGGAAAAATGCATAAATAATTGCATAGAGAAAATTTTGAGTTACATCTCTGAAGACATAAAACACCTCCCTGAGTACATTCCATAATAGAAAGTTAGAAATCTAAAATCCACAAAATAATGCAATATTAAAAGATAACCTAAAAAGAAACCTAAACTTTGGGGTAAAATTAGAAAGTATAAACCATTTTAGTGAGCTCCTCTTCCACCTTAAAACAAATTACTAAAACAAAAACAAAAAGTACAGGGTGAAAAACTCTACTTTTTGAAAGTGACACAATCTCATTCCAGAGGACACTGGAATAGTACTAACAAGGTTTTGAGGTAGAAAACAAGGGAGACCAAAATATTTTAAAGGTTTTCAAGGAAGAATTGGCACACACAATTTTGATAGATATCCTCATTCATGCAGCAATTTAGGAAACGGAACATTCATTCATTTCCTTTAAAATTAACTAGATGGAAAAATCTAGCTAACCAAAAAGTCAATCAAATTAAAGAAGTCATGAATGAGGAGTCTGAGACAAAGCAGTCCTGTTCAGAATGAATCCACTTAATTAATGCTTTAATGTTCTTTTTGTAATAAGTATTAGTGATAAATAAATAAAAACAAATTAAAGAGACAGTTACCAGTCGCCCAGTGCCCTTCCTCTCCTGTCCCTTCTCATACAAGGTAAACATTTTCCTTAAAGTGTTTATATATAAAGTGTTTATATATATATATAATATGTAATAAATAAATATATGAATATATACACACACAAATACAAACAAATATAATCTTATCTCTTTACACACACTTTCTGGACATGAACATTTTACTGATCAATACACTTTATAAATCTTCCTAAATCAATACAGAGATCTCTTCTTTTTCCCTTCTCCACCTTTTCCTTCTGTTCCCCCTCAGTTGCAAAATATTTCATTGCATGAATGTTCCATAATTTATTTAACCAGTCCCTCACTGATGGACACTTAGGTTCTTTGTAAGTTAGAATGTTATAAGCAGCTCAGCTGACTAACCTTGTATACCCATCATTTTTGTGCATGTGCAGATAAAAAGATAAATGCCCAGAAAAGAAATTATTGGATCAAAATCTACATACATGTAGTTCTGGTGGATATCACTAAATTACCCTCCATAAGAGTGGTGTGAATTATGCTTCTCCCAGCAATGCATGATAAAGCCTGTTTCCCCACAGCCTTAACATTAAAAGGATGAGTTAATGTCCTTTGCAGGAACATGGATGAAGCTGGAAACCATCATTCTCAGCAAACTAACACAGGAACAGAAAACCAGACACCACATGTTCTCACTCACAAGTGGCGGTTGAACAATGAGAACACATGAACACAGGGAGGGGAACATCACACACTGGGGCCTGTCGGGGAGTTGGGGACTAGGTGAGGTATAGCATTAGGAGAAATACCTAATGTAGATGATGGGTTGATGGATGCAGCAAACCACCATGGGACATATATACCTATGTAACAAACCTGCACGTTCTGCACATGTATCCCAGAACTTAAAGTATAATAATAATAATAATAAAGGTATTGCCAAACTTTCAGAATGTTGACAATCTGATAGGTAAGAAATGGAAACTCAGTGTGGTTACAATTTACATTTCTACTATTATGAATGGGTTTGAGTTTCCTTTCTTATGCATCTGAAGACTTTTTGCAGTTCCAATTTTAACTGAATTGCTAAGTTTCTGATAAAATCTGATAAAATTAATTTTGAAGAACTTCAGAAATTATTGCCACAAAGCGTCCTAGCATGGCAGAAGCCTCAAAAATATAAAAATAATATAACTAACAAATTCAGAGGCTGAGATGGTACAGTAAAAAAGAAGCCTACCTAATCTAATTTCTTTGTCTTCCATAACAAGAATTAGAGATGATTAAAGGAAAATTTTTAGTTACAGAAGTAATGATATAAACTTCAATTTCTTCATAATCATTTCTTATGAACTTTAGAGGGATCTTTTAGAAACAACTTATTCTGCAGTGAAATTGTTACTAGAGTTCAGTCACTTAGATTATATTCAGCTTCTTTTTTTATGCTTAATTTCAAATAAAGTTAAATTTAAGATGTTAATTAAATTAGTATGCATCATATACTCTAGTTGTTCTAAAAGCACTCCTATTTATGCATTATCTTTCTATGTGTATATATGCACAGGCTGATACCTGAATTTATAGTCTCTAAAAGTTAATTAACAGTGTAAGTATCTGGGTGAAGGTATCTGGAGTACATTTTATTTAATTTTATTCATTCATTATTACTTCAAATTTTATAATATTACATATCAATATTATCTCAAAAACATATTTAAAAATCTATAAACATTCAAAATTTTCAAGATGGAAGACTGCAGTTTACAGTCAAACCAAGAAAACTATTTTTGGTTCTTTTTTAGCCAAAAACTCTTTTTGGTTCTTTTTTAACCAATATTTGTGGTTATTCAAATAGCAAACTAGTTAAGGATATACAGTCAACTTTTATACCAGCGGCTGCAAATAAGATAACTTTGAAAGCCGATTAGCTTAAATTAGTGAAGTTTTTTTCTATGTTTCAAAATCATATGGAAACCTGTGGCTTGTGAAACATGTGCATCTGATTCACACCCTGATATCCCTGGAGACTGACACTCATACTTGACATTCCGAACTAAAACATGTCCATGAGTAAATCAAAACTTGTTTGGGTTTATTTTATTTAAAGTCTCCTTCTGTAAGCCACACTTATAAAACTAAACAAAATTTCTTCTCTAGTTAATTTCAAATTCATCATAAACATATCAAGGAGTATCAAAATATGCCTACGTTATTTTAACACTGTGACTGGCTTGGCATTAGAATAGTCCTTATGTTTGTTTCTTTTATGTAGTAGCTGAAAGATCAAATGCATTGGAAAAAAACTTAAATGTAGTACATTATTACAGAGCAAAGAGTTTTAAATTAATCAAATTTTGCATTGTGATTTATAGATAATACATTTACACATATTTCACTTTAGCAATTTTGTGAGTTAGACAAAATTTTTTTTTCCATTTTACATATGCCACTTAATGATGTTAAAATATTTGCTGAAGCCACATAGCTAGTTAAAGAAAGAACCACGACTGGAACCCTGAAGGAAAGATAACCAATCTCCTTCTCTACAAGGATCAAACCAGATGGATCATGTATCTGTTACTGCAACAATGCCGCATAACAAACAACTACAAAAGCTCAATGACATACAGCAAAGCCTCATCTTTGCTCATGTGTGTGTGGGACAGATCAGTGGTTCTGCTGATCTGGGCCCAACTCAGCGGAATGCAGCTTCACTGTCTCAAATACCAAAAAAAAAAAAAAAAAAATGGTTTTTTTTTTAACCAAAAGAGTAATAATTGTGGTTATTCTAACAGTAAGTTATGTTAAGGATAAAGAGTCAACTTTTATCTCAGTGGCTGCAAATAAGATAATCAACTGTACAGCCGGTCGTGGTGGCTCCCACCTGTAATCCCAGCACTTTGGGAGGCTGAGGTGGGCAGATCTCTAGAGGTCAGGAGTTCGAGACCAGCCTGGCCAACATGGTGAAACCCTGTCTCTACCAAATATACAAAAATTAGCCGGGCATGGTTGCGGGCGCCTGCAACTCCAGCTACTCAGGAGGCTAAGGTACAAGAATTGCTTGAACTTGGGGAGCAGAGGTTGCAGTGAACCAAGATCACACCACTGTACTCCAGCCTGGGCAACAGAGTGAGACTCAGTCTCAAAAAAGAAAAAAAAAGATAATCAACTGTGATCAACTGGCAAGTCAAATAGGAGCTTGATGGTATAGGATGACTTGTTTCTCCTCCACATGATCTTTCATCTTCTGGCAGGATGGTAGGATAATCTGAGCTTGTTCTCTTGACAGACATAGACGTCCGTAGGATGAAACAGAAACACAAAAGGCCACTGGAAGACCAAGCTCAGATACAACACACCATCACTTCTACCACATTTTACCAGACAAAGAAACTCACAACCCCAGCCCTGTTTTCAGGGGCGAGGAAATAGTCTCCAACTCTCAATGGGAGGATCTACAAAGTCAAACTGCAAAGAGGTATGCCACAGGGAAAGGAAATATTAGAGCTACCCATCCTCCACATGCAACACTGGAAAGCTGTTGCACACCTGGTTCACATGGTTTTATATCTGCTGGAATTGCTAGTAACGAATAACTTTCGATTTGCGTCTCAGAATGATATGAGACTAATTTCTGTGAATGCTGCTGCCCCTGTGTCTTACAGGGATGTCACTCACTAAAAGATGTGATTTTTCATCTTTACGGGTATATATTCCAGAAACCTCTTAAACATCAGTATTAGCAGTAACTTTTTTGTTTCTTTTTAGAGACAGGATCTTACTCTGTAGCTCAGGCTGAAGTGCAGTGGCACAATCACAGCTCACTGTAACCTGGAACTCTTGGGCTCAAGTGATCCTTGACCTCACCAACCCACGTAGCTGGGACTATAGGTGTGATTCACCATGCCCAGATATTTTTTATTTTCATTTTTGTAGACATAGGGCCTTCCTTTGTTGCTAAGGTTGGTCTTGCACTCCTGGCCTCAGGTGATCCTCCCACCTTAGCCTCCCAAAGAACTGGGATTACAGGTGTGAGCCACCATGACCAGCCAGTGGTAGCTATTAATAGCTATGGTAGGCATTAGATTCCTGAACAGCTAGTCTGTTCACTCCAGTCACCACTGAGAATCCTTGCATATACTTCTAGGAAACAGCCAAAATATAGATCACTTGGACTAAAAAGGTCAAGTGCAGGGCCTTTTGGCCTATTGGCTTATAAACTCTACCTCCGGTCTCAGCTATTTTGTCATATACTAGTTTTCCCTTTGCTTAAACTTCTTCCTTTTTAAAAATAATTATGTATTGTTATTGTTATTTTTTTAGTTTCAACAGTAAGGTAAAGAAATCATAAGGAAATCTGAAGATGTACAATGGCATTGGAAAGAAAATAAATCCCCCACATATTCCTACCATTCCCCAAAGTAAAGCTCTGTTAAAATTCTGACATATATTTTTCTGGCCTTTTTTTCTTATTCTTTTTTTTTTTTTTTTATCCCAGCCTCCCGAGTAGCTGGGATTACAGGCATACCACCACGCCTGGCTAATTTTTGTATTTTTAGTAGAGACAGGGTTTCGCCATGTTGGCCAGGCTGGTCTCAAACTCCTGACCTCAGGTAATCCACCTGCCTCAGCCTCCCAATCTTATTCTTCTTTACACACACATTCACACACACACACACTTTTACATTATGAATGTATGAAAAAATGCCAAATGCAATTCCTTTTTTAAATTTAATGCTTCATAAATATTCCTGTGGCAATAATTATTAATGCATAGCATGAGTTTTAAGGGTTGCAATGTTCAGACGTACCATGATTCAGGCAATCTCATATTACGAGATAATTAAAGACTGTTAGCCTCACTTATTCTTATCCTAGATAGCATATATTCTTCTGAGTTAACCCAAATTCTCATTTGGAATTTAAAAGGAAATTGACAAATACATTTTTTGTCAACGAACTGAACTTTGGATTGCTGAAAGTGTATCACATGCCCCTGTATTCCTCACTTTTGACCTATTCCTCAATCTCTCTGTTTCCAAATTCAACCAAATTCAACTCTGTTTCTTATATAGCCCTGGGAATATGGTACCATTCCTCCTAAAACTATTCTAAAAATCTGAGGAAGAGGGACTTCTGCCTAATTCATTCTGTGAGGCCAGCATCATTCTGCTACTAAAATCTGGCAAAGACACAACAAAAAAAAGAAAAACTTCAGGCCAATATCCTTGACAAACTCAGATACAAAAATACTTAACAAAATACTAGCAAACTGAATTCAGTAGTACATCAAAAATCTAATCCACCGTGATCAAATAGGCTTTATCCCTGGGATGCAAATTTGGTTAACATACGCAAATCAGTAAACGTGATTTATCACATAAACAGAACTAAAACCAAAAACCATATGATTACCTCCATATATACAGAAAACCTTTTTTAAAATATCAGCATCACTTCATGTTAAAACCCCTCAACACACTAGGCATTGAAGGAACATATCTCAAAATAATAAGAGCCATCTATAAAAAACCCACGGTCAATATCATACTGAACAAGAAAAGTTGGATGCATTCCCCTTGAGAACTGGGACAAGAACAAGACAAAGATGCCCATTCTCACCACTCCTATTCAACACAGTACTGGAAGTCCTAGCCAGAGCAATAAGGCAAGAGAAAGAAATAAAAGACATGCAAATAGAAAGATAAGATGTCAAACCATCTTGGTTTGCAGATGATACGATTTTATACCTAGTACCTAGAAAACCCTACTGCCTCTGCCCAAAAGCTCCTTGATTTAATAAACAACTTCAGCAAATTTTCAGGATACAAAATCAATGTACAAAATTCAGTAGCATTTCTATACACCAACAATATCAATACTGAGAGTCAAATAAATAAAGCCATCCCATTCACAATAGCCACAAAAAAAGAATAATATACCTAGGAATACAGCTAACCAGGGAGTTGAAAGAGCTCTACAGTGAGAATTACAAAACACTGCTCAAAGAAATCAGAGATGATACAAACAAATAGAAATATATTCCACGCTTATGGATAGGAAGAGTCAATATTGATAAACTGGCTATACTGCCCAAAGCTATTACAAACTCAATGCTATTATTATCAAACTGCCAATGACATTCTTCAGAGAATTAGAAAAAAAAATTCTAATATTCATATGGAATCAAAAAAGAGCCAGAATAGCCAAAGCAATCCTAAGCAAAAGAACAAAGCTGGAGGCATCACATTACCTGACTTCAAACTATACTACAAGGCTATACAGTAATGAAAACAGCATGGTACTATTACAAAATAGACACATAGACCAATGGAACCACATAAAGAGCCCAGAAATAAAGCCACAAACCTACTACCATATGACCTTTGACACAGTTGACAAAACAAGCAATGGGGAATGGACTGCCTATTCGATACATGGTGCTAGGATAACTGGCTAGCCATATGCAGAAGATTGAAACTAGACTCTTTCTTTAACCCATATACAAAAATTAACTCAAAATGGATTAAAGACTTAAATGTAAAACCAAAAACTATAAATATCCTTCAAAAAAACCTAGGAAATATCACTCTAGACATAGGCCCTGGCAACAATTTTGTGTGGAAGATGCCAAAAGCAATTGCAACAAAAACAAAAATTGACAAACAGGATCTAATTAAACTAAAGAGCTCTTTCACAGCACAAGAAACTATCAACAGAGTAAACAGACAACCTGCAGAATGTGAGAAAACATTTGCAAACTGAAAAAGGCCTAATATCCAGAATCTATAATGAATTTAAATTAACAAGAAAAAGCAAGCAACCCCATTAAAAGTAGGCAAAGGACATGAAGAGACACTTTTCAACAGAAGACAAATAAATGACCGACAAGCATATGAAAAAATGCTGAATGTCACTAATCATGAGAGAAATGCGAATCACAACCACAACGACACACCATCTCACACCAGTCAGAAAAATCAAAAAACACTTACGTACTGCTGGTGGGAATGTAAATTAGTTCAGCCACGGTGGAAAGCAGTTTGGCTATTTCTCAAAGAATTTAGAACTACCATTCAACCCAGCAACCCCATTATTGGATATATACTCAAAGGAACATAAATAATTTTATCTAAAAGACATATGCACATGTATGTTCATTGCAGCACTATTCACAAAAACGAAGACATGAAATCAACCTAAATGCCCATCAACAGTAGCCTGGATAAAGAAAATATGGTAAACATACACCATAAAATACTATGCAGCCATAAAAAAGAGTGAGATCTGTTGTCCTTTGCAGCAACATGGATGGAGCTGGAGGTCATTATCCCAAGCAAACTAACACAGGAACAGAAAACCAAACATCACATGTTCTCATGTATAAGTGGGAGCTAAACACTGAGTACATATGGACAGAAAGAACGGAATAATAGACACTGGGACCTACTTGACAGTAGAGAGTGGAAGGAGGGTGAGGATTGAAAAACTATCTATTGGGTACTACGCTTATTACCTGGGTGATTAAATAATATGTACAGCAAATCCCTGGAACCTGTAATTTTTCTATAGAACCAACTTGTACATGTACCCCTGAAAATAAGTAAAAGATTTTTAAAAAGCTGAATCACATACCAGAACAAATAAAATTTTAAAAAATAGTAATAATAATACTTGGGACCTGCATAGCACCCTTCAAAAAAAGAGGGTGAAGTTGCTGATTTCTGCCCTCGTGTCTTATAGGAGGGAGTAGCAGCCTAGAATAGGAACAGCAGCAATAAAGTCATATTGCCCAAAATCATTTCTCCCAGAGCAGTCATATTTATTTGAATTAACATAATCATCTTAGTCCATTTAGACTATTATAACAAAATACCTTAGACTGGGTAATTTATCAACAGAAATGTATTCCTCACTGTTCTTGAGGCTGAGAAGTCCAAGATCAAGATGCTGGCAGATTTAGCATCCGGTGATTGCCCATTTCTCACATAAGGTGCCTTCTATGAATACTCATGTGGTGAAAGGGTAAAAAGACTCTCAAAAGCCTCTTTTATTAAGGCAAAAATCCCATTCATGGGGGCAGAGCTCTCATGACCTAATTACCTCCCGAAAGACTCACCTCTTAATACCATCACTGTGAAGGTTAGGTTTCAACATATGATTTTTTGGGGGGACACAAACATTCTGACTATAGCAATCATTCTTTTTCTGAAATGTAAACTTCCCCCTAAGAGTTCATCTGTCAGGCATTTGCACTCTCGTGTAAAATTATTTTAATTTGATTTTAATACGAACAAACATTGATATACCATGAGATATTTTTCTACAAACATAATATTATACTACTGATTACTGAGAAGGGAGTGGTGATAATATCACATTATGACAAACTCTTCATAAAGTAATACTCATTCTATCACTTTTGTCTAGAGATATTCTGAGGTCAAGTATAACTGGGAGTCCTCAGGTGCTGCTCTGGAGGTTCCTTTTTATTTCATTGAAACTTGACTGAGATAATTACAGATTCACATGCAGTTGTAAGTAATAATATAAAGGGAGTCTTTTACCTTTTACCCAATTTTTCCTAATAGTAATATCTTGCAAAACCATAGTACATCACAACCAGGACATTGATATTGATACAATCTATTAATCTAATTCAGATTTCCCCAGTTTTACTTGTGTGTGGGGGTGTGCCTGTGTGTGTATTTAATTCTATACAAGTTTATCATGTGTAGGTTCATGTATTCCTCACCACAGTCAAGATATAGAACAGCATCGTCACCACAAGCATTCCTCATGTTGCTCTTTTATAACTACAGCAGCCTCCATCCCTGCCTACGCCTGTGCCTAACACCTTACAGACACAAATTTGTCCCTCATTAAAATTTGGCCATTGCAAAACTCTTACGTAAATGGAATGATACAGTATGCAACCTTTTGAGTTTGGCTTTTTCCATTCAGCATACTGGAGACTTATCCAGGCTATGTGCACCAATAGTTCATTGCTTTTTATTGCTGAGTAGCATGTGTCACAGTATGGACATGCCATCTTTCTTTAACCATTTGCTCACTGAAGGCATCTGGTCTATTTTCAGTTTGGGCTATCATTAATAAAGCTGCTTTGAATATTCGTGTACAGATTTTTTGGGTGAACATACTTTTAAAACATGTTTCTGGGATCAACGCTCCAGAGTACAATAGTTATATCATACAGTAACTACATGTTTAGTTTTATAAGAAACTGCCAGACTGTTTAACCTACCGTTGATCTGTTCCTCCACATCCTTGCCAGCATTTGGTAATGTCACTATTTTAATTCCAGTCATTCTGATAGGTGTGCAGTGAGATCTCACTGGAGTTTTAATTTGCATTTCCCTAATGGCTAATGAAGGCGACATCTTTTCATATGCTTATGTGCCATCTGTGTATCCTCTTTAGTAGATTGTCTACTTAGACCTTTTGCCCATTTTCTAAATGGATTGTTTGATTTAGGTTTTTTGTTTTTTGGGGTTTTTTCCTGTGAATCTGAAGGTCCTTTATGTATTCTAGATACAAGTCCTTTGGCAGATATGTGGTTTACAAACACTTTCTCTCAGTCTGTAGCTTGTCTTCTCATCCTCTTTTTAGCATTTTAAACAGAGAAATTATTTTAATTTTAATGAGATCCAATTTTTATTCTTATGAATCATGGTTTTGATGTCAAAGAACTCTGCCTAGATCTATATTCCAAAGATTTTCCCATGTGTTTTCCTAAAAGTTTTACAGTTTTATTTTTTACATTTATATCTAGGATCTATTTGAATTCATTTTTGTATGAAGTGTGAAGCTTATGTTGAACTTCATTTTATCTACTTTTTTTATTTTTACTTATTTCTTTGCCTATGAATATTCAATTTCTCCATCATCACTTGAAAATACTGTCCTTTGCCTTGTTGAACTAATTTTGTGTGTTTGTAAAAGATCAGCAGAGCATATGTATATGGGTCTATATCTAGGTTCTCTTTGCTTTTACCCTTTAAGGTATTCATTCATATTTTAGAGCTTACATCTGCCTTTTTATTATTTGTTTCCCATTTGTTTACTCTGATTTTTGTTCTGCTGTTTTCTTTTTCTTGCCTTCTTGGAGGTTAGTCAAATATTTTTTAGGATTTTATCTTGATTTCTTTATAAATGTTTTAAGTGTAAGGTTTTTGTTCGTTATTAGGTTGGTGCAAAAGTAATTGCAGTTTTTACTATTACTTTTAATATTTTTTTAGAGATGAAGTCTTGCTCTGTCACCCATTCTGGAGTGTAGTGGTACAGTGACAGCTCACTGCAGGCTCAACTTCCTGTGCTAAAGTCACCTTCCTGACTCAGCCTCCCAAGTAGCTGGAAATACAGGCGCATGTCACCACACCCATCTTACTTATTTATTTTGTTATTTTTATTTTTAACTATTTGTAGAGATGGAATTTGCTTTCTTGCCCAGGCTGGTCTCAAACTCCTGGCCTCATGCAATCCTCCTGCATTGACCTCCTAAAGTGTTGGGATTAGAGGCATCAGCCCTCGCACCTGGCCTAATACAATATGCATATGTGATTTATTACATTTTATGGGTATCAATATTTTACACTTCAGCTGAAGAGTGGAAATCATCTTACTTTCATTTAGGTCCCTTTACCCACTCTTACTTTTAAATAGCATTGCCTCGAGTATCAGATGCTGATATAATGCTTCAACCATCAAATATGATTTACAAACTGTTGAGGCATAGGATGGTCTATTGCCTGCACACATGTTTCAGCTCTTTCCATTATTTCCTGTTTCTGATACTCCAATTTTCCTTCTTCTATAATTTCCTTTCTATTTTATAAAATCCCATTAGTCAATCTTAATGGGTGGGTCCACTAGTGACAAATTCCAGTTTTCATCATCTGAGAGAAATCCTAGAAGGAGATTCTCACTGGACACAGAGATCACTGTTGACAGATACTTTCTTTCAGCCGTCGACAGATGCACTGCCTTCTGACCTCCATGTTTCCTGATGAGAAATCATTATGATTTGAATTGGTACTTCTCTGTAGTTAATGCACCATTTCTCTTGGTCTTCTTTGAAGATATTTTTCCTCTGTCTTTGTTTTCAGAAGTTTACACATGGTGTATCTTGCTGTAGATTCCCTAAGGTGTATCCTGTTTGAGGTGTGCTCAGATTCTTAGGTTGTGTTTTTTTGCCAAATTTGGGACATTTTCAGTCATTACTTATTCAAATATTCCTCAGCCCAATTCCCCTGGGACTTTTCTGCAACTCCATTGATAGAAATCTTAGAAATTTTGTTATTGTTCCACAGGTCCCTGGGGCTCAGTTCATTTTTTAAAATCTATTTTATTTATTCTGTTGTTCAGATGAGTACATTCTGCCAATTTGTCCTGAATTCACTGACACTGTCTTCTGTCATTTCCACTCTTCTATTGAGCCCACCTATTGTGTTCTTTTATGTTGGCCATCATATTTTTCAGTTTTATCTGTTACATGTGGTTCTTTTTAAAAACTTCTTTTTTTGCTGAAGTTTTCTATTTTTGCATTTGTTTTAAAATAATTTGGTTTTGATTGCTGAAATATTTGTTATGGTGGCTGCTTTCAAATTCTTGTAAGATGATTCCAAAATCTGATTCATCTTGATGTTGACTAAATTTTCTGACTCAAGCAGTGATCTTCTCGGTTCTTGATATGATAAGCAACTTTCAATTGTATCCTGGACATTTTATTTGTGTATTTTAGAAGACTCTAAATTCTATTCAAATCTTTCCTTTTAGCAGGTGGTCGCCCTGGTTTAAGTTTATCACATGAGTTCTGGTCTACTTTTGTGGGTTGTCATTCCACTGATGGTTTAATTTTCAGAACCTTTGCTGTGTTGTTTTGGTCTGCTTGGTTTATATGATATGAGAGGGGCTTCCAGAGATCCCTGTACCTGAGGGGGCTGACAGATTCCTTCAGCCTGACCCTCCAGGGTCTCTTGGTGAGGGAACAGCATCTTGGGTCTACGGAGACAAATAGGCTTCACAGGCTAAGTGCTTGTTGTAGTGAAATACCTCTTCCTGGTGTCACCCAGCAGTCCCAGTGTCTCCAGGCAGGAGAGAGGAGTTTCAGGCCCATGGAGAAAGAGGTATCCCAGACCAGGCTGCTTGTTGTCATAGGCATGGGCTCCCTTTTGCTGGCACAACCTGGTGACCCTGTGTTGTATCCCTTGGTAGAGGGAGAAGTTCCAGGCCTGGTCAGGAAGAAGAGCATTTACCCTGCCTATGTATGGCTAGCCATAACTGAATTCCCGACTGATCCCTTTGCCAGTGGTGCTGGGCTTCCGTGGTGACAGTGTACGGATTCCATGAAAGGAAGGAGCTTCCCTGAGCCACGTTCTATTGCTAGGTCAGAGGTTGTAAAATGCTGGTCCTGAGCACCTTCTTTTATTGGCTAGGGGAAACAAGATACCCTGCCCTGTGCTGTTTCTCTGGTCCTGATGCCAGAAACCAGTTTGCTTTCCTCTTAGCACCTTTCAGACTTCTCTGCTGGTTGCCTCTCACATTATGTTCGGGATGTATAGTCGTACTTAGGGAAGAAGAACAAAGAAAAATGTTTAGATCCAATATCTAATCCGGCCATCTTGTACAGATCAGAAGTCTCAGTGATCCTTTTTTAAAAAACACAAGTCCAATCACATCACATCTTTATTCAAAACTTTATAACATCTTTGAATTTCATGCAGAGAAAACCCAAAGCCCTTACAATGGTTGTAAAAACCTAATATAATTCACCCTCGTCTTCAGCGATCTCTCTGACCTCACCTCCTACTACTGATTCCAATCCCCATTTACTATGCTCCAGCCAACTGGCCTCTTGAACTGTTTGTCAAACTATCCCAGAAGTCACACACCTTCACATTTACCAATTCTTTTGCTTAGAACCAACCACATGGCTTATCCCTCACAGCCTTTAAATATCTGCTCAAAGATCAGCTTATCAGAGATTCCTTTCCTGAGTACCTATGTAAAACAATTACTACTACTACCTCCTTGAACTCTTCTCATCACTCTTACTACTCTCAATGGTACAATGTCTTGCTTACTATGCATTTAGGTAGTCATATATTATCTGTAATATATCTGATACAGAGAGTGCCTAACAGTAGATGCTCAATAAAATTGTGCTGAATAAGTGAATGAATTTCAGGGTGCACATTCCTATACATAGACCCCAACCATCGCTTACTGGGGTCACAATGGTTACACCAAACTGCTTTGTGGAAAAGGAAATACCTGAAAAAAAAATGCACTAGAACATATGATAAGCAACAACAGATGGGACAGCTCCCAGACAAGTGAACACTCAGAGGCAGTTTACTCCCACCAACCAATCCTCAGAAATTGTAAACTAATTAAGGAAGTGCTACCCTATAGGTTTATCTGGCTTGCATGGACTTTACGATGAGAAAGTAACCTGCTCTCAGATGAATTTCTGGTACAATAGAAGTAGTACAGCTTCTCTCTTTAAAAGATAAAATGTCATCCTCCAGACAACCTATGCACACAAGTTTCATAAAGGAGACTAGAATGAGAAGTAATAATAATAAACACTAACCTAGTGCTTCTAACATGGTAATCTCTGATCCAAACACATTATATTAATTCATGTAATCCCTAACACAACCTGAAGGGAGTACTAATATTATCCTCTCTTCATATATGTTAAAACTGAGGTGCACAGAGGTTAAGTCACTTACTCAAAATCACACAGCCCACAAGGGATGCAGCTGGGATTCAAACCCAGGCAGATGGGGTTCAGAGTATGTACTTTTGACTACCACCCTCTAATACAAAAGAAGTAACCTAAACCAGTACTTCGCCCATACAACAACAACAACAAAAATAACATACAAACAAATAAAATGATGAATAGATGAGAAACAAATTTGAAGCTTATTTCCCTCAAATTCCAATTTGAAGCTGACCTCTTGGGCAACACCTATATTTGTCCTCAGTTAAATGTACATAATTTGTATGCATTTTATGTATATGTCACATATATTTTACATGCTTATATATTATATATATTAAACGTGATATTCTTGAAAGTAGCATATTCTTTCTTGTTATTTATAAAATGTTGCACCATACACTAAAGTAACTTCACTTGATATTTACAGAGCACATGTCATAAACTCTATTTAAAAACAGAGGTAAGAAGGGGGAAGTACTCAAAAATATAACTGGAGTAATCAGTTTCATTCAAAATGTAAGTGGGAGAATCAGAATAGAAAATAATGTGATTTGCAGATTTATTTTAAATCACATCTAAATTAGAATAAAATCATATCCATTAACAATAGAGAAGTTAACTCATGTTTGCCACATCAATATGAGGTTCTAAACTGTCATAATTGGATGGTCAACTAAGCAAAAGTAATGCTGTTGCTCTCTTAGAGCAACAGTAATATTGGCCTATGAGAAACCACCTGCGTTTGGCCATTTTTGGCCTACTGTTATGACTATTTCATATGGCTCAGCCTCATAGATTCAGGGCTCCTTTTTAATTTCTTCTTAGGCTCAGTCTTTTCTATTCATGGTTTTTATGTTTATATAAAGTCAGAGATTAAAGGTCGCCTTGCTTCTATGTACCAAGTATATACCCTTTCAGTATGATACGCTTCTTCTCTGTCAAAAACTGGAAACCAAATAAGGCCCACCACACAGCCTATTTCCTACAGATTTATTGATTTGTTTTCCTAAGAAGTTCTAAGCAATGACACTCTTTTTTTCTACTCAGACCTTGCAAATCTAAAAATTTAGATGTGCTTTAAAATAAATCTGTAAATCACATTATTTTCTATTCTGACTCTCCCACTTACATTTTGAATGAAACTGATTACTCCAGTTATATTTTTGAGTGCTTCCCCCTTCTTACCTCTGTTTTTAAATAGAGTTTATGACATGTGCTCTGTAAATGTCAAGTGAAGCTACTTTAGGATTTGAAATAGTCTATTTTAAAAAAAAAGAAAGAAAAGAAGAAATACATGCTATTTTCTCCTAGAGTCAGTAAGATTTTCCTATTTGTCCTTACAATGGATAGAATAGTTTATTACTTTGGTAGGTTTCCCCAACTAGAGATCTCAGATACTAAAATAAAGAGCACATCATGGGCACTCAAAAATATCCAAGGTGGGTACACAGGGATGCAGGAGAACAGAAGCAGAACCTTGACACTGACCAGCACGAGGAATAAATCAGTGTCCCTTTAACTGAATGCCTCAGGCCATCTTGACTGAGACCCTAATGCCATTCTTTTAATAGAAGATGCCTAGCTGACACAAAAAGAAATCAAACATGGCACCTGTTTTCAAAGGGTTGAGAATTCAGTCTCATTCTCCAGGGCCAGCCCAGCAATTGAGCCCTCCAAACTTGTCCAGAACCTTAGTTTTGATGACAAACTATCTTCTCCCCTTCAGCCTTCCATTTCTAAGATGCAATAGGCCAGAAGCAATTGTAGACCTTGGCCACATGCACTATGCACCATGTCCTCTCTGAATTCAGGCATCAAAATCTGCACTCCAAGTTCCTGGGAGTATGAGTGGATCTACTAACTCTTAGGCAGTTGTCCAATTAAGGACTTCATCTGCAACTTGGCACTATTATCTGCAACCTGAGACACTGACATTCTTTGGGGGCCCTGATGTTTCAATCAAATTGGTGCAAAAAGACTCAGAATATGAATCAGAAGTATCCGAATACCTCTCCTAGTTCAGATTCACACAATATATATTCAAATTTACTAAAATGTATCCTAAAAATCAGTAGCAGGTGTGAAGCACCTATCAGCATGTGTGTTGTGCCAAGTGTTTCACATGTGTTATCTCATTTAATCCTCTTGAGATTCCTTATTTCTAGCTTGTAGAAGAGACCATTGAAGCTCAGAGTGAGTTAAATGTCTTCCTCAGAGATACACAGTGTTCGAGGCAGGTTTTGAACCCTGGGAACTGTATTTCAGAGTCTATAATCTCATACAGGGTATCTGACAAAAGAACAACTAGGGAAGTCATGAACAACTTCCATACAGCACAAAGTGAAAAGATGGCAGTAGGCTGAATTTTTTAACCTCAGTGGCTCCCCACCCAATACACATTTACTAGATAATGGCCTTCCTTCCCCTTCACTGCATGCCGTGTCAGCTCAGTCAGATATAAATTCACAGATGCCTACATTTTCCAAGAGCACACTCAGCTCAAAAAAAAAAAAAAAAAAGATGAGTTCAGATAAGGACCGATCCCTTTTCATTCTTCATTGACAAAACCTACCAAGCTTTTCCTTGGTCAAACTCATGTACTTTTCTTCCCAGAAAAATGCATGTTGTAGGCCCCAGCTAGGAGAAGCGGTCTGAAATGATTTCCACCTCTCTATTGCAAAACATTTCCCATCATCATTTTTCAACCGTAAAGAATCCCAAAGTTTGATTTCCATTTTCCCAGTGTTTTTACAGATTTTGAATTATTTCCATTTCACAACACAGGGTACAAAAAAAAAAAAAAAAAAAGGAAAAAAAAAAACAGATTATACCAGGCACAGAAAAATCACTTCCAAATCATTTAGGAAGGAACAAAATAGCACAACAAACTAGTATCCTCAAAGATGACTTAAGGTTTCCCTCTCTTGTTGCAACTGCTCCCAACCCACTTCATTCCTCAATATGTCCAAAAACACCATCTGCTTTAAGAGATGTTGCTAGGAGGCTACTGTCTGTGCACCAGGTTGGGATGCAGCTTTACTTCCCTATAACCTCACAAGGATCTTCTTCTTTCAGAACACCAATCAGGGACCTCCAAGTCTAGGGTATGGTGAGAGACACCCACCTCACTGCAGTGTAAGTGCTCTAATATTGGGCATACACAATTAACACAATTGTCCAGGTGGAGCACTTCATATTGCCTTAATATTTCAGAGATATGAGGAAGCTATCAGTCAGTTCTGTCCCATCACAGAGACAATCTTCTACTAATTTGAAGAAGAAATAACTCCTTTCTATTTAATGCAAAAGCAGCCACAAGTTATTCATTTCACCGTAACTGTGCCTCTTTGCAGTGTGACTTTTCAGATCTTGTCATCAATAGGAGGCATCTATTTCCCCAACCTATGAATGATTTGCTTTGGCATAGAAAATGCAGCAGAAGTGCCAGTATGGCAATTCTGCTTCTAGGGCTTTGCAGCTTCCACTGTGTCTCAGAACTCTGCCAATGAACTGCCAGAAGAAGCTGGACTAGCCTGCTGGAAGATGCCAGATACAAGTCCACCTAGCCATCCTAGCTGAAGCCTCAGATCGGAGAGGTGAGCCATATCGGCAGAGCCACACATCCAACCCACGGGTAGCTGCAGAAGCTAGAAGGAGCCCAGCTGAGACCAGAATGATCCCCCAGAGCCTGCACCAGATTGTCAACCCAAAGAAAGGTGACCTCAAAAAAATGGTGGTTGTTTTAAGGTATAAGTTTTGGGGTGGTCTGCTACACCAAAAACGCTGATGAATGTCTTTGTTCGATAAATAACTACATCAGAATATTAAAGAGGAAAAAGATAAAAGGGAAATCCCTCTTAAGAGACAACTCATAATTTAAAAAGAAATGATAAAATATTGTTTTTTCTTTTGTAAAGCAATTTATATGTTCAACTACATCACTACCTAATAATGTAATCTGAACTAAATCACTAGTAGAAAGAAATTACTTTCCTTTTAGAAATGACAATGCACTACAGTAGAAAGAGCATTGGTTGGTAACTAAAAGATGAGCATTTTAACCTGGGTTCATTTACCAGATAGCTATGTGATGGTGGCAGATCTCACTTCCTGACCCTCAATTCTAATGAAGAAAAACAAAGGGATTGCATATGATAAACTTTCAGGCTGGGACCAATTCTAAAATTTAAAAAATTATTTCATTTTTCTCTGAAGCATTAGCATTTTTACTATATTTCCAGTGGGAATAAAAACACCACATTCACTCCTCCAACTAATAGTCTTTGAGTTCCTGCAATGTGCCAAGCACTGCCCCAGCTCATGAAAATACAGCAGTCAATAAGACAGACAAGCATCTGTCCTACTGGTGTGCTGGGGCAAGCTTGTAAGCTTATGAGAGCCAACTGTACCCTTTACTTTCCAAGTCTGTGTTCAGTGATGATGTATCCATATCTTGAAATCAGACACTACAGTATTTACACCATGGAAATTGGCAAATGCTACAAGTTACTTTTCCCACCAGGAGAGCCAGGTCTTAAACACGGACAAGGACAACACTGGACTCTGCTCTCACTGAGTCAACATCCTAATACGGGAGCTGGATATTACATAACTGTGTAAAAAACATTTGATTACAACTGTGAGAAGTGTGGTGAAGCAGGGGAGGGGCTAATGCGTGGGGAGAAAATGTATGTTCCAAGCAGAGGAAAAGTATTGTGAAAATTTTCAGCAGAAAGAAATATGCTGTGTCTAGGGAAACAGAAGAAGGCTAGTGTGCCTATTGTGGATGGAGCACAAAAGGAAAGGGGCCAAGAACTTGGAGGGAAGGTGGAAAAGGTGTTAAGGAAGACTTTCAGGGAAGGTAGCAGGACCAGGTCAAGGTTTAAGGGAGGAAGGGCATGACACCAATCTTGGAAATGCTGCTTTCTGGTATCTCAGGAACAGGGCATTGGAAAGTGACATGAAATTGGGAGCCAATGTATCCAGATGGTAGAAGAAGTTGTAAGTGCAGGTGAGATTCCCTAAAATGTGAGTAGAGAAGGACTGCAACTTACAGTCAGCGAAGTAGACTGGGAACGTGTGGCTGGAGAGGTAGGAAGAGGTAGGAGAAAAAGAAAGTCAAGGAAAGAAAATGTTTCAAGGAAAATGGGGTTATCAACAATGTAAAATTATGATAAAAATAATCAAGCACCACAGAGCTCAAGATGGCCAGCATGTTTTAAAATGTGAAGGTCATTGATGGGTTAAGAAAGAGTAACTTGGAGGAGTAGTGGGTACAGAATCCAGGTTGATATGGACTGATGAGTTGGTGAAAGGTGAGAATAATGGAGAGAGCATACGCAGGTCTTTGAAGAAGCTTGCTATGAGTGAAAGCAAGAAAGAAAGGAAGCAGTCAGTGAGGGTCAAGAGGGGATATCAGGTTTTCTTTTAAGATGGGTAAGCATGTCATGTTTAATACTGATGTACAGATTTGGTTACAGGGGAAATATTGACAACACAAGAAAGGGAAAGGATCAATTTTAGTGTGAAATCATTCAGAAGCTAGGGTCCAGGGTCAAAGTGGAAAGGATGGGCTGGGAAAGGAAGAGGGAGACAGAAGAAAGCAGCTGTAAATGAAAGTGTACTTTTAGGTCTGGTGGCAGGGAATACTGTGTTTTCTCTCTTCCCCAGGTGGCAGAGGTCACATAAACTGCTAAGAGTAAGACAGCTGGAGATTTAAACAAGAAGGAGAGGGTTTTAATGAATGAACTATTGAAAGGTCATTGGCTTTGGACCTGACAGATCTGGCTTTCCACCACTTAGTAACCTGTAACCTTAGACAAGATGCACAGCCTTTGTAAGTTTCATTCATTTGACACACATCGATTGAGCAATGACTGTATGTTAGCAGTGTACTCAAAATGCCAAACAAATGGGGTAAAGTCCCTGAATTCAAGGCCTTCATCATTCACTGGGAAAGGAAAACGAGTCAGACAGAATCAACATAGCATTTAAAAGTGCTAAGGTAAAGGAAGGCACAAGGTATTCGAGAAGAACAGAAGAGAGGGCTCCATTCTAAATTGGCAGGGTTAGAGAGTCTTCCAGAGTAAAAATCACCCTATCCATAGCCTCAGTTTCCTCAATGCAAAATGGAAAAAAAATCAATCAATTGATGAATTCATGTGATAGTTTGTCTGCATAAGGTATCCTGGCACAATGTCTGCAGCACAACAGTTTATTAATAAGTTCGACTTTCCTTCCCCAGAAATTATCATGGTACCCTTATGGCTATTAGGTTAACATACGAAGTTGTCAACAACTTATATTCTCTGTACAGTTTTCAATTTTCCCCATGTTTCTCAAGACATATTCCTTCCTCACGATGGCTAGAAGCCACTAAAATTATCCTTGAAATGTTAAAGCCCAGATTAGAAAATATACAAAACTAACAATAATATCTTGTACAGGGAATGATAGCCACTGACAGAGTTAACAAATTCTCTGTCCCATTTTTATTTCCCCTTCAAGTTTATGGGCCAGATGTAGCTGGATCTTTAACATCAGAGACCCTGCCTTCCTTCATATAAATGCTTGTCTAATGTGTCAGTCAGTAATTCTAACTGCAAAGGGACACTCTGTCTTAAACTGGCATAGCCTATGAAGGGGATTGATTCAGTCATGGAATTGAAATGGACTGATCTGGCATCTCAAATGACATCACTAAGGACTTGGTTCTTCATTGGCTTGTCTTCTGCAGGGCTAGCTTCCCGTTTTGTCTCCCAAAGTAGCATCTGAGGTACTCCAATATCTTCTTTCATGGGAACAAGATAACAAAAGTGAGTCCAGATATTACGTCCTTGCAGCACATAATCCAGAAAAAGAAGGAAAGTTTCTTTCCCCACAAATTCAAGGAAGCTTCTGATTGCAAGAAACTTTGCATTGATTCTGAAGAGCCATTCCTGATCCAAGCTTTGTGCAGTGATGTCCAATAACATATTCTGCAATGACATGAACGGCACCTGGGCACAGGTGGCTAATGAGCACCTGAAAGGTAGGTAGTGGGATTGAGAAACTGAATTTTTAATTTAATTTTAATCAATTAAAACAACTGTAAACAGTGACATGAGTCTAGAGGCTACTGTATGAGACAGCACAGCTCTACGGTGAGAAAAGGGTGGACTACACTGGTTGGCTAAACCAGTCAATGCTCACTGCCTTGATCTGGGGGTGAAGTTAATCCCATTCAATCGACCAAGGGAACCAAGGAAAGTCATTCTGCCTGGTGTCCTGGAGTCCACCATTCTTATTTTCCCTAGATTAATGGCCCAATTCAACATGAAAATCCTTTGCCAAGGACTCATATTTATAAATCTTACCTAGCAAAATGACACCTGAAAGTTACTTTGGAGTAATAGCCTTTTAAGTCAGAGAGGGACCTAAGGGCTCCTACACTTCAGATCCATATTTCACAGAGAAGAATTGGGATTGAAGCATAATTGCTTTGCTTATGGCCATTACGAGCAAGACCTGGATACATTGACCTTCAGCCATTTTTCCACTGTAAAAATCTAGTCTTTATGCCACAGCACTCCAATAGGCCCACTGTGACAGAATTAACCTCATTCCACATGAAGCTTTGCAATCATTAGCTTATTGAAGCTTCCAGTATAGGATGTTATCATAGAGGCCCGATATTTATACTCAAATGCCTAAATGAGCCTAAAAGATCATGTAAATTAGATAGGCTAGCCTGCTGGGAACTGTGGCAGATTGCATCACACACCCTGTCTAAAGCAGGCAGCTGCCCCACTGCCCCAGCCAAATGCGGCCATGGGGGTATGTCGGCTGGCATTGCCATGCCTCCGATTTTTTGAAAAATCCAGATCTGTATATGAACCTGCAGATTTTTAAATGCTGGCAACTCATGTTTATATATTTAATTATTTGCACAGGCCAAGCAAGAACTGTTTGTGAATGGGTGCAGGCTCCAGTTTGCACACTGTGATACAGATTTTAAAAGTCTGACTTACCCGAAATTAAAGCCACCAGAGCGGCTGCTGCTGTTGGTGCCCATGTGTTTTCATGTATGCCGACTGACAGCTTCCAACTGCATCTATGTCTGAGGGATTTCTCAAAGCCTGCGGCCCACTGGCCTGGAAGCCCCTCAGTCTCTAGGAGAGGCTGGCAGAAGAGCTGAGAAGATAACCCCTGAGACAGCTGGCCCAATCACTGATTATTAGGAACTGGTGGGTATACCACTGCTCCCTCTCCCCTCTGTCTCCCAGAGCTCTCCAATGGGACGCAGCTTCACTTGTCCACCGTGGTAACTTACTTGAAAGCTCACCCTTTAATGGCTGTCATCCCTTGCCTGTCTCACTTCCCCACTGCCCTGCCCACACTTTCTGGGGTCACTTCCCAAATAAAATCATTTGAGCTTGAATCCTTTCCTTGCAGACAAATGTTGGAAAAACTCAACCTACAAACACTAGAAACCTGAAATTATTTTGAAATTCTGTTTTTGCTCTTGACTTTTTTCCTCTAATTATGAACTATGCCAGGCTAAAATACATGAAAAAGTCACTTTAGTGTCTAAGAAGGCATATACTCTGATATATTAATATCTCAGTATTCACAATATAATGCTGAAACTTCTGTCCTCTTGCATAATGAAGCCATGCTATAGGACCAAATGTTCATCTAAAAATAGAATCCATTATGTATACCAGCACAGTCATTAGTTTCTTAGCATAGTAACTAGTTCTGTCCCATAAAACTTTTCACTGAAGCATTCATTTCACACAGGTGCATTGTTTGCCATGATGCAATATAATTTCTAGACCACAGTTCCTAAGTGGGGAGTTTTGCACAATGCCAGGGAGAAATCTCATGAAAAATCATTACCACAATCCCCATTCCCTATAGAAGCAGAATAAAAAAAACAAACATTTTAACAGGAGAAATGTGAATTTTACTATTCTGAAATGTATCATGTAGAGGTGATGACAGGCAAACTTCCTGTCACACCTGAAATTATCTAGCTCTCTCTGGTTTGCCCAGTCGAGTGTATGTCTCAGTTAAGGAAGGAGTACTACAAATTGATAAGAAATGACATAATGCTGCAATTTAATAAGATAATATCTGCCTTTGTATCCAGAAATGAAAAATTAGATATAAAATAAAATAGTTACATAAGGTCATTGTTAAAACCACATTCACTTATTCGAGGGTGCAGCTAATTTAATTAAGTATGGAATTTACATAGTACTGTGATCTAAACAAGGGTCTCAAAAAACACAAATATAAGGTTAATAAACAGGGCTTGAATTCTGAGGACATGTTTGGTAAGGATAAAAGAAGCAGCTAATGCCTATAACATTCAGGGAATGGCAAGTTAAAAAAATTTTAATCGACAGAATATAAGAAAAAATCTATTTTGATTCAACCTTAGATATTGAGATTCATTCTAAAAAATGCTAGTAATTTATTGCCTCGTTAAGCACAGTGTAAGGAGGAATATTATCCAATCATAGTCAAATAATTCAGAATCTGGTAGGGCCTGGAGTTGCTCACGTGGAATATTACTTCTGAATAGAAAGTAGGCCACACCACAGGCAGGAAAGGCAAAGGGAGCACATCCTTTCAGGAAGTTTACTGAATTAATTTGTAAGGTCAGCTTGCTTTCTATCCGTGTTCACCTTGGCTGTACATTAGAATCAAATGAGGAGCTTTCAAAAAAAAAAAAAAAAGTCTAATGTTCTGACCACACCCCAGACCAATTAAGTCAGATTCTCTGGAGGCAGGAAGCCCAGGCAGTAGCATCCTTTGAGGCTCCCCCTGTCATTTCAATGTGCAGCCCAACTTGAGAGTAACTTCTTCACACAGTTTGTCTTTTCCTGGCAAATGTACTAGGCCTACTGAGGTTTCTTTTTCAAACAGATCCAAGGAAAAGAATCCTGCAGGTAAACTTAACTTTACATACTAAACAGCTTCTTTAAACAGCAAAAAGTTAAGAGCCAGAACATAGAGCCAGACTGCGCTGCCACTGTTCTTTCTATTCCTGACTCTGCCATTAACCAACTGTATGATCAGAGGTCATGACTTCACTTCTGTGCACACTTCAGTTTACCTACTTTTAAAGGTAGATAATAGTAGCACTGTCCTTTATAGGATTATGGAAATGATGAAATTGCATATGTCTGCCAACACACACCATATGTATGTGTAAGTATACACACGCAATGTATGTATATATGTAGCACAGCATATAGACATATTATGTATGTATATATGTAGCATATATGCACAATATACATACTATTATAGACTATAAGTATACATATGCTACATATATGATATAAATATATGTATAAAATATGTATATGCTATAAATATACAGACTACATATTATTAGAATTGTGCCTGGCATGGATAAAACAGCATATATGTGTTTGCTGTTGGTGGTGCTAAGGATAACAAGGATAATAATAACAATGATGAAAAGGTATGTGCAAAGTAAATTAGTGAATATTACATGCTTCCCTAGATTTCAGAAACTTATTTATAATAGGTACCAACTTCCTAATAAGTCAGTTGTTCAAAGTTTGCATTTTTGCCTTTTAAATTACTTAAAGTAAATTTAAAATATTAAATATTTTAAAGTGGAAGTAATTTTAAAGTAAAATATTATTTAATATTTTGTGTGTGTGATAAATGTTTAAATAATCCAACAATCAATCTAAATTTGTTTTATCAAAAGACAAAAAGAGACTTGTCTTGCTGATTAAATATAAGAAAGAGCTTGACAAGTGATAGGTTTGGCTGTGTCCCCACCCAAATCTCATCTTGAATTCCCCTGTGTTGTAGGAGGGGCCTGATGGGAGGTAATGGAATCATGGGGGCAGGTCTTTCCTGTGCTGTTCTCATGATAGTGAATAAGTCTCACGAGATCAAATGGTTTTAAAAACAGGAGTTTCCCTGTAGAAGTCCTTTTCTCTTGCCTGACATCACGTGAGACGTGCCTCTCACCTTCCACCATGATTGTGAGGCCGCCCCAGCTACGTGGAACCATAATCCCATTAAACCTCTTTCTTTTATAAATTGTCCAGTCTTCAGTATATCTTTATCAGTGGCATGAAAATGGACTAATACAGTACATTGGTACCAGTAGTGTGGTGTTGCTGAAAAGATACCCAAAAATGGGGAAGTGACTTTGGAACTGGGTAGCAAGCAGAGGTTGGAACAGTTTGGAGGGCTCAGAAGAAGACAGGAAAATGTGGAAAAGTTTGGAACTTCCTAAAGACTTGTTGAATGGCTTTGACAAAAATGCTGATAGTGATATGAACAACGAGGTAGTCTCAGATGGAGATGAGGAACTCATTGGGAACTGGAGCAAAGGTGACTCTTGTTATGTTTTAGCAAACAGACTGGCAGCATTTTGCCCCTGCCCTGGAGATTTAGGGAACTTTGAACTAGAGAGAGATGATTTAGGGTATCTAGTGGAAGAAATTTCCCTTTTTTTTTTTTTTTTTTTTTTTTCCTGAGATGGAGTTTTGCTCTTGTTGCCCAGGCTGGAGTACAATGGTGTGATCTTGGCTCACTGCAACCTCCACTTCCCAAGTTCAAGCGATTTGCCTCAGCCTTCCCGAGTAGCTGGGATTACAGGCATGTGTCACCATGCCTGGCCAATTTTGTGTTTTTAGTACAGATGGGGTATCTCCATGTTGGTCAGGCTAGTCCCAAACTCCTGATCTCAGGTGATCCGCCCGCCTTGGCCTCCAAAGTGCTGGGATTACAGGCATGAACCACCACACCCGGCCTGGTGGAAGAAATTTCTAAGCAGCAAAGCATTCAAGAGGTGACTTGGGTACTGGTAAACACATTCAGTTTTATACGGGAAACAGAGCATAAAAGTTCAGAAAATTTGCAGCCTGACAATGCAATAGAAAAGAAAATCCCATTTTCTGAGGAGAAATTCAAGCTGGCTGCAGAAACTTGCATAAGTAACAAGGAGCCAAATATTAATCCCCAAGACAATGGGGAAAATGGCTCCAGGGCATGTCAGATGTCTTCATGGCAGCCCCTCCCATCACAGGCCTGAAGGCCTGGAAGGAAAAAATGGTTTTGTGGGATTGGCCCAGGGTCCCTGTGCTGTGTGTAGCCTAGGGACTTGATGCCCTACATCCCAGCCACTCTAACTGTGTCTGAAAGGGGCCAATATAGAACATAGGCCATGGCTTCAGAAAGTGAAAGCACCAAGCCTTAGCAGCTTCCACATGGTGTTGAGCCTACGGGTGCACAGAAGTCAAGAATTGAGGTTTGGGAACCTCTGCCTAGATTTCAGAGGATGTATGGAAACACCTGGATGTCCAGGTAAAAGCTTGCTGCTGGGGTGGAGCTCTCATGGGCAGCCTTTGCTAGGGCAGTGCAGAATGGAAATGTGGGGTTGGAGTCCTCACACAGAGTCCCAACTGGGGCATTGCCTAGTGGATCTGTGAGAAGGCCACCATCCTCCAGACCCCGGAATGGTAGGTTCACCTATAACTTGCACTGCGCCCTTGGAAAAGCCACAGACATCAATGCCAGCCCATGAAAGCAGCCAAGAGGGGGGCTATACCCTGCAAAGCCACAGGAGCAGAGTTGCCCAAGGCCATAGGAGTCCATCTCTTGCATCAAAGTGACCTAGATGTGAGACATGGAGTCAAAGGAGATCATTTTGGAGCTTTAAGATTTGACTATCCCGCTGGATTTTGGACTTGCATGAGGCCTTGTAGCCCCTTTGCTTTGGCCAGTTTCTCCCATTTGGAATGGCTCTATTTACCCAATGCCTATACCTCCATTGTATCTAGAAAGTAACTAGCTTTTGATTTTACAGGCTTATAGGCAGAAGGGAATTGCTTTGTCTCGGATTAGACTTTGGACTGTGGACCTCTGATTTATGCTGAAATGAGTTAAGACTTTGGGGGACTGTTGGAAAGACATGATTGGTTTTGAAATATTAGGACATGAGATTTGGGAGGGGCCGGGGCAGAATGATATGGTTTTGCTGTGTCCCTACCCAAATCTCATCTTGAATTCCCATGGGTTGTGGGTGAGACCTCTTTCTTTTGTAAACTACCCAGTCTCAGGTATGTCTTATCAACAGCATGAAAATGGACTAATAGAACAATGTCTCCATCAGTACCATCAAACAATCTTGAATTGGCAAGAAAATGAAGTGCAGAACAACCAGAAATGCCTACTCTACCTACAACACTTTTAATTCAAAGAAAAGAGCATGGCATTATATCAATACCAAGTACCCAGGGATTCTATTTGTAACAAAGTCAAAGGAATTTTCTCCATAACAGGAAGTAAAATAATGAACAATGTGTAGAATGTATTTCCTTCACATATTCTGCCAATCCAATGTCTCGAACCATTTTTTGGCATCAAAAAGTACAAATATTCCATTATAATAGCTTCCTAGCATGGAAAGTATCCAATTTAATTTCTCCTAAAATAGTGGGAAGAGCTAAACATATGCAACTTATAAAAACAAGGAATAATTTTGTAATTAAATTATGAGTAATGAATTTTTGTGATATTACATGTTTCTAAACTCTGGTTACAATATATTATAACAAGCATTGCTGTTGTTATGTGCATAATGAAGTGTGGTGATGGTGACATAAAATCGTATTAATGCATTTCTACCCTAAAAATGATTCCAAAGAAGCTGCAATGAAACCATCTCAAAATGACTAGCCTAATTTTAAAATATACTTTAAGAGGCTACACTTCAATCAGAAATTCTACCAAAAAATCATGAATCACATCCTCTAAGAAGAACTTGTAAATGACTCCATTCCAATAACATTGTGTCGACATAAGCTAAGTCATCACGACATGTCTACTCAACACTAGCCAGAGTTCACTGGTGCAAAATCTTTGGGGAGTCACAGAAGTGAAAAGAAGGTAATGTTAATAAAGTGGAAAAACTTAATATGGAAGTTGATATGGTAAGGACAGATTTGATCCTCAGCAATCTGAACCTTGGCTTAGTAGCTAAACTATCCTCAAAAACACTAAGGTCTTGGTGAGTAGGGAGGAAGAGGAGTGGCCTGATGCCCATGTAGTTGTTACAATCCTAAAGTGATTATCTTAGGAAAAAGGCAAAGGCAACCATGATTGTGTCCAATTATTCTTGTGAATAATGCAATTTTCACCTATCAAAGTCCTCTAAATCATCTTAAAAGTTGTTCCATACGATGCTTCAAATTCCCAAGGGTCCAAGAAACTTTCACCTATGATGAAGTATTTATTAGCAAATTAGCCTCAGAGGGAAAGTCTTTTAAACAATAAATCCTTCTTTTGCCTTCCATGGCTCTGTTCCCAAAACATTATGAAATACATAAATAAACATCTTATTTGACCAAATAGACCTAAGCTTCAATGTTTCAGATCAAAAGACCACAGCAGAGTCTAAACAGAAAACAAGTCAGTGTTGCCTTGAAGAAGAAAAAAGGAATAAAAAGATACACATAAATAAATGCTCACTTGGTTTTTAAAACAACACATTTTTGTGGTCCCTAATACTTAAGGACAATTGTTTGGTTAGAGAATAATTGTTTATTATGCAGTAATAATAAAAGTCACCACAAAGGATGGAGGGGTTACAAAGTAGCAGGTGTTATGCTAAGTCATTCATTTTACACATTGAATGTTCACAACAACACTGAGAGTAATACCCATCTTATAGATAATGATACCAAGGCTTTGATTTGTAAAGAGATTCACTGAGGGTGACTCATTAAATACACAGCAGAGCCAGACTGTGACAATCCACATCTGTCACAGCTTCAAAACTGGTTTCCTCAACCAGCTTTGGGCTTCCCAAATTAGGACTGTTTTAGGAAAACCAGACTTGGCTTCAAACAAAAGTGTTCACCTAATACATTCCAATCTCTCTTAACCAAAGAATCCTTCTAAAACCCTTCATTTGGGGGCATCTATATTAAGTTGTTAAGCACTATGCATCTGTATTAAGCAATTCCTAGATAAGGATTCTGGTAAAAGTAGTTTATTTTAGAGGTGGTTTTAAAACACAATCAGGAGTGGAGAAGTGAGACAGGAAGGGAAGGAAACCCATAAGGGGAACATTTTTAAGCCACTTACCACTGTAGGTAACTGGGCTTAATCCACTAGAGAATTCTAGGATATAATATAAAGCATGCACCTTTAAGTTATCCCACCCAAGAGGTGAGGGAGCTGTGGTATTTATCCACTGAATCTCATTGGTTAGGGTGAGCATGCATTGCCAGGAACTTCTGGGTAGCAACGTGAGTTCTAGTAGCCAGACAATGAAAAAGAATGCAGGCACTGGCCAGCCACTGGAGCCCAGCTTGTGTTCTCAGGAGTGGTGAGGAAGAGGGTGCGGATATGGCACTGTGTCTATCCTAGCTATTAATATCATCGATGCTGGTGAAGGAAATTCAAGGAAGGTGAAGGAAAAGACTTAGTGCCCAGATGCTGCTGCTGAGTCAACAATGACTGATACACTGCTCCAGGCCAAGGAACAATCCCAGCCCTCACAAAGCAATCCTCACATGAATTCTGGTGTTTTTTGTTTGTTTTTTGGGGTTTTTTTTTCTAGATAATGTAAGTTATTGTTTCAACCTTTAGGGAAAGTTACCAAATAAAATGAATAGCATTTGTCTTCTAAATTTATAACTACATCATTGCATTTAATCACTCAGTGGACTCCTGTATGACCTATCCCTTATCATACATAAGAAGGGTCAAAGTTGATAATTTTGGGATACCCTAGAGAAGTATATCCCAAAGAGAAAGCCTCACTGCTAAAAATCATTAATGAAATGTGTGGTGCCCAGTAGTTCTTTATGGAAGTCAGACTATTTTTAATAGGAAATCACTAGATTTTCTTGTTGACGTTTATGATGCATCATTCAAAATATTTTTGAACTCTGGACTCATGCTGAAAAATGTTACTGTGACTTATGTAAATATTTAACTTTTAAACTTTGCTTTTGAACTCTGTAGAAATTTAAGGTTATCATAAGAGAAGACTATCTATGGTTGCCATTAATGGAAACTGAATCATCACTGTGTACAAACATCCAGAATGGTGTCTCATGCAAATTCACAGGCCAGAACAAGATGGCAGATGGCATAGATTGTAGAACCAATCTTTCTTGTGCTAAGTCTCTAGAAATGATTAAATATGCAGGTATAAATTTAAATCTCTAATCTAGGATCACGGGTAAACAAAAAGAATTACACTTTTTGAGCCACAAAGTATGAAAGGCAGAAAATAAATGAGATAAAAATGAAGTAGGAAATCAGAACCCAGCAGTCCACACGTATTAAAACATAACAGATCTTTGGGCTATCCAAACCAGGTGGTGAAATGTCAGCACTACGAGTGATATGAAGAAATTGAAGTTAGAGCTCCACCTCACACCAGTCCTCATAATACATTACATATGGATTAAAAACCTAGATTCATAATGGTGATGAGAAAGAATCAGAAATATCTTAAAGGAAGCAAAAAGTGGGGAGGTAGTTGGAATGTAACTACATCAAAATTTAAAGCTTCAAGTCATCTTTTGTTATCCATAAATTAGATATTAAGAAAGTCAAAGACAAACCACAGACAGGAAGAGTGTAATTGCAACATTTATAACAGCTAAAGGAGTACATCTAGAATACACAGAGAACTGTCAACACAAGGGCAAGAGATATAAATAGGCAATCCATGTAAAGAAAAACTGAAATGGCCAATGAACATATGATAATATACACAGTTTACTAGCAAATCAGGCAATGGCAGATTAAAACAAGGTGATATAGCAGTTGCATCAGTTGGGCAAAAATTAAAATATTCCTGTTACTGTTGGTTGGGCTTAAGAAAACAGTTCCACTCATATAAGACGGGTTGAGTTACAAAATGGTACAGCCATTAACTATAATTTAGGATAGGTGTAACCTTGAATCAGCAATCGCATTTCTGAGCATTTACCTTAGGGAATCCCTGACCCATATTCCCAGAGAGGGCTACACACAGCTATTACTCCATATTATAGGATTCTTTGTAATCCCAAATTAGAAACAAACACCAGGAATCCATCAATGAGAACTTTTGTATTCTTAAATAAAATTTGCTAATCAATTATTTAACATACGAGAGAGCAATACGAAAGAATGTGATAGATACACATGTACTAACCCGAAAAACTCCCTAAGATAGACCAATTTAACAGAATGATATAGACACACATGTACTAACTTGAAAAATTCTCTAAGACACACTGTATGGTAAAAAGGATATTGTGGAATAGTTAAAGTAATATGATGTAACTTAGTATAAAAATAGACATAAGCAAAACAAAATGAAGTATTTCCATAGTTACGCATGCACAAATTTATTTAAAAGAGACCTACAAAGAAACCATGAAGCTATTAGTTGACTCTGGATAGAGAACTAGGGTTAGAATCAATAGGAGAGTGCAGTTTAAAGGTAGTTACATTGCTTTACTCTTTTACAGATAAAAAGATACTTGTATATGATCCACAACATTAAAAATAAATAAGATTTGTAACAAAAAAAGAAAGTAATAGGAGTTCTTCATGTAAAATGTGTGTTTTTCCTCCCATTCCTTTTTAAATTTAATGATGTGTTCCTTTTCCCTTCCCCCAAGCTCCAGTTGTACGAAGACAAGGAAGAGTTTACTGAACTATATTGAACTTCTTGGATCTGAACTAGTGGTGACTAGTTTTATTTTTACACCAACCTTGGCACAGAAGCACGGCATCAAGTTGCAAGGAAAAGGTCTAATTTTTTTTCATATTCTAGCAGGATAGGTTTTGGTTAACTCTTTAACATTGACACTTTTTTTCCTCTTTAGCCTTTCTTTCAAAACCGGTGGAGCAGATTCTTACAGTTCACGTGGTTTTCACAGCTAATACTTCCTGTGTCGGTTTTGTAGTGCTCACATGGCACGGATCCAGAGAAAAGTTATAGCCTAATGCATGCCACCTCTCAAGGACTCAGGCTGTGCAGGACTCCCTTCTCACCCGTGACTTACAAATAAATTCATCCTCTTCACATCACCTACACTTACACAAGAAAAACCACTCTCCTTAAAATAGTCATATTCAGAAACTCATTTTTGCTCATTTTATTCAATAAGATTTACAGAGCCAACAATACAGTGAAAAGAATTATTAAAATAAGTCCAGAGCTGGCACAAAGCATAAACATTTATCCCTAAAAACGATATTCATATTTATCTGCTTCCACCAACTCCAAACATTCTGTCAGTGTTTCACTAAAACACATTTCTGCTACCTAAAAATGACTCGCTAGCTTCAGTTTTTGATTCCTAAATTCATCATCTGTGCTGTCTTCTTTGTCACCTATCATTTCTATGGTGACAAATCAAAGAAGGGGTTTTGGAAGGCAGCATGTCATTGTCTACAGAAGGGAAAGCCAGTGGCTTGAAATAAGTGGCTCTGATACAAGATCTCATGTAGCCATGACAAGAGGACATGCACAGAACACCATACAATGTGACCATTTACCTCCAATGCTATAAAAAAGAAAAACAAAAAACTCTTGTAAAATCCTCCCTGCTAGGGATTTCTGCTCACCTCTGAGCAGACTAGACCTCAGATGATTGCTAATCCAAGTACTTTGGTATAAGCTTCATGAACCAAAGAGGGAATATATTAGAAGAAGCCCAAAGGGAGAAGAGAGGCATATTACAATAAACACCAGTGCAAGCTTCCCAACCAATGAAAAACACAGTGTATAAAATCAAGGGATAAACTTAAAGGTATCACATTTTCTTGTTCTCTGAGAGATTATCTCTATGATACACGTGACAGATTCCTAAAACTAATTGCCAGATAAAAATATTTTTTAAAAAGTGGCCCTCTACGTAGCATCATGATTGTACCATTCATCCATGTACCTTCAAATGATCTTATGCAAAAACACCCACTAAAAGCTTGGCGTGCCATCTTTTATTTGCATGCACCATTTCTTCTAGCACACATTTACTCTAATTCATCACTTAGAGTCATCCATCTCCTAAAAGCGGATGAATCACTCTTGCTGGTTCCAGGACTGGGCTTAAAGCCAGAAAGAAAATGACAAACTTGAAAGCATGGTAAGTCTAATTTTTTTTTTCTTAAATCCTCTGATCTTTTGGATTCTAAGATATATGATCACTAAGAAATAAGCCTCCAAATTCTGATAAATGACTGAGAGATGACTTCGGTATTTAGAAAGTGAAAAGTCAAATTTACTATTTCTATCTATTGGCTAGAACTGTAAGAGTAATATCCATGAAAAGAAAAGTAATAACATGATAAAAGGAATTGCTACCACATTATCTGTTTCAGTGGGTCATAAACAGCATTACAACCAAGATTAAAAAGTTTGTGAAAAAATGAAAACAAATTTTCCTACATTTGAAAATAAACATAGGTCAAAATACTGGGTTCACAATAGAGATGGAACAAAGAGGCTTTGGTCTTAAACCCTTTTTCTTTATTAAGCAAATAAATATTGATGATTGGTCTAGAGGGGAGTTTAACTGAGTTGCCATGAATTATTTAAAAATCCCAGAATATCTTCTGTTGCTTTTACAGAAGTTTGATCTACAAGTTGAAAAATCAAACTGACAGTTTGGTCTCTTGTAAAAATACCCAAACTTTAGAAATGTTCTAGGCATTATAAATACATCTTTCATGAATATAGTTTCAACAGTTCTAAAAATATCCTTTAGGAGAAGAAAAAAACGCCCAAAAACAAAACTTCTTGCAAGCCATTGTTTTACACATAACAGCAGGAAACCAAACAGAATGTCTAAGCCAAAGCGATTAACACACCCAATAATAAATGTGAGCGTTAAGTAGGAAATCCTACTCAAATACAATTTTTGACATTAGCCTAGGGTCTGTGGTTTACCTCCACTTCTACAGCCACACATGGTTCCACGGCACACTGATTTCGAATCTCACTCCAGGACAACAAGACTGAAATTTGCCTTTTGAATGATGTGTCAACAGGCTCATTCAGGAGTGGCCCTGGGACCAGACACCGGTATAATTGAGCTTGCCTCAGAGACAGAAGGCAAAGCTGACAGGCAACTCCAGGAACTTTGGACATAAGAAACTAATTTAGAGTTTTGAAAGAGCTAACAATTTGTTCCTCCTTCATCAGTAACTGTGGAGGTTGCAGCTGTTTTAATGGTATACTATTATTATTCTACTGTTTTCAACATGTATTTAGCATTCTCAATAAACCCTATCTCATTTCTCCATATATCAAAATTTAGAGAACAAAAACATTCTATATTCTGTGGCCTCTGAGGTTCAAGTGTAGGACTGTGGCAATGATGCTTGAAATAATAACCACTTTCCACGAGTGTTCTCGTCTAACTGCCCATTAAACTCCAAATAAATCTTATGATCAGCAGATATTCTACTTTTTAATAATTCAGTACAGAATCATCAATTGGTTTCATAATAAATGAGATAATAAATTCATGCTATTGTGGGCAGAAAGCTAATTTAGTAAGAAATTCCTGACAACTGAAGGAATAGGCTAAAGGAATTTTATTCTTGATTTTCTGACATAAACAAACTATCAAGGCCAAATTCCTGCTGATTCTGAGAGAGTCCTTAATGAACAGCACAGGGGAAAAGAGAGAGAAAGAAAAGCCAAGGGGTATGGCTACTGGGTCAAAAGTTATTTTCTCATCATTTTTCTTCGTCCTTTACAGGTGGGGACTTAAATCAGGAAAGCTGGCTAATTATGTTCTACACCAAATGTAATTCAAATTCCCCTGTTCCTATCCTAACACATAATATAAGCAGAACCAAAAATACCAGTTGCTCCAGAATTCAGCAAATCTACTATTTCAAACTAGTGACTTTGAAAAGTCCTAAATTCTAAGAATACCTTAGATATTCTTTAAAAGTGGAACATTTAAATAAACTGCAAAAGATCTGTAGAATGGAAGTTCTTCTATAGATAAGATACGTAAATACTTTTCAAAGTAGTAAACGATGGAAAAATGTAAGAAAGACATATCTCATTTCTTACCTTGTTTTGATCTGTCCAGTAAAAGAAAAATCCCTGAGGGTCAGTCCTCAAAATAATTGGAGTAACAATAGTTGAGTCCTAGAAATGTAAGAAGAAACATGAATATCAACATATATCATTGTAGAAAAATCTATCCAGGAGTTATTTAAGAAGTAATACTTGTAAGGAGATTCTCCAAAGTAGTCAATTATTAAGAAAAATTTCAAAAGAAATTAGACATGGCATTTTTAACTTCATGGAATTATCCATGATGTAACTTTCCTAATAATCAGAATACTTATACATAACTTGTAACGGAAAAAGCCATTATGCATTTATTGATTAAGGTATGTTTTCTATTAAAAATCTATATTTAGTTTTTCAAATAATTTTAAGACTAAACATCATTACATATTTTTATGATTAATATTAACTAAAATCCATGCTTAAGAATAGTATTTTAAATTACATTTGCTCCACAAAATGATTTTTAATTGTAATAGAGTGAAACATAGCATTTGAGCATCCCTGTTTCCAAGGTAACTGTAAATAAGGCCATCTTCTACATATTCAGAAAGATATATACAAACGCTGCAAATTTCAATTTTACATGCTAAAATAAAACATCATAGGTAAATAGTCTTCAGAGTTGAAAGCATGCATAGTAAAAAGCAAAACTTGCCCACATTGTAATTACAATATTAAACATTTCTAAAACACGTGTTCTTTTCTCTTAGCAATTTTCAGAAAGACATACTATCTGCACAAGAAAATACATATCACTGGATATGGATTTTTATCCTGAAACACTCAGGCCTTTGCAGGAATTGCATTTTTTAGAGAGACATAAATTGCCAGTTTTTTCAACTGTTTCATACGCACAACCGTAGTGTGTCATATCATCTAGCTTATTAAAAGAACTTGTAATGAAAATTAGAACTTGAGAGAGAATTTTGGCATAGGGACCTTTTTCTTCCTAATGGGCAGAGTAGTATGAATGATTTTCATCCATATATTAAGTTTTATTGTAAGAGCTCGGTTCTGGAAGATGTTCTTCTCTTGGGTTCAAATTCCTGCCTGTCCTGTCTCAGCGCATGGCTTTACACAACTGAAAAAAGAAGGGGATAATCATAATACGTAACTCAGAAGGTTGTCGTGAGAAATAGCTAGGATAATTTGGGGTAAAGCATCTGGGCACGTATGCCACATAAAAATGTTCATTATTTTTATAGTGGATTATATTTAAAAACAGATGTATTAAAATACTAAATGTAAGTGTATCAGAATATTCTGGGTTACTGTAGTAAAACACACAGAACCTGACATTTACTCTTTTCTAATATACTTTTCAGTGGTATTACATGCCTTCACCTTGCTGTGCTGCCATCAGCACCATCCATCTTCAGCACTTTTCATCTTCCCAAATTGAAACGCCACATGCATTAAACACTAATTCCTCATTCCCTCCTCCCCCCATAACCGGGCAACCACCATTCTTACTTTCTGTATCTATGAATTTGACTACTCCAGGTAATTAAATAATTTGACGATTTTAAGTAGTTACATAAGTAAAATTGTGTAATATTTGTCCTTTTGTGTTTGCCTCATTTTATTTAGCATGAAGTCCTAAAGCTTCATTCATAGAGTATGTGTCATATCTCCTTCCTGCTTAAAGCTGAAGAATATTCCATGTCTGTGTACGCCATGTTTTGTTTATCCATTCATCCACTGATGAATATCTAGGTTGTTTCCACCTTTTGGCTGTTGTGAATAATGCTGTTATGAACATAGATGCACAGATATCTATCTGAGTCCTCAGTTTCAGTATATACCCAGAAGTGGAATTACTGGATCATATGATAGTACTATGTTTATTTTTTTGAGGAACTGCCATTCTGTTTGATGCTCATATTCCATATATACATCCTTAACATGCAGTTGGAAAAAACATATTTTACAAGGACTGTGCTGTTGCAAGGAACTTCAGCTAGAATTTTAAAATTTCCTAATTACTTCTAAATGTCAAAAAAAGACATTTGAAAATAAACTTGATATTACAATGAAAGAATAATTTTTAATATATTTTAGGCTTCTTTCATGAGATTGCATGCATAATAGCTCACAGCAATATTTCCAATACATCATAGCAATATTTTCAGTCCTGTTTTCTTACTTCTAGAAGTGGGCAAAATAAAAGTTTTGACAGGCTGCACACAACACACATTCCCACTTCTAGAGGAATTTAGAATAAACTGTAGGTGTGTCTTATCTTTTTCAAGTCAGTTCCTTTTCTTATCAGAGCATCTGACAAAATTCTAATCAAAATCTTGGTGGCAATTCCCTGCAAGGATCCCAGACAATCAAACATTTAAGTGAGCAGAATAAAACTTTTCAAAATTTATATTTAGGAACACTATTCTATGCTGCCTAGTTTGTTTCAGATATTTCCATTTCTAGCTTATTCCTTCCCCTCCTTCAAAATTAAACCTTCTTTGTTCAATGTTTTCTTGACCCCACTCTTCCGGCCACAGTTCCTCTGTTAAGTGATCATTTATCTCGGCTCCCTGCCTGCTTCCTTCATAATCACCTCTAACATTCCAAGATCTCCTGGAACTTGGCATCCTTGCCATGCAAAGTAGGATTTGACCCAGAAATATATGAATGTCTATTTTCATTTCCACCTGCTTATTTTCCCACCTCCCACATAGCTGCTAGTGTCTATATTCTCCCCATACCAAAGTAGCCACTCAACCCAGATCCCAAATATTCTTAATTGTCAGAACATATGCCCAGGTTTGAAACTTGAAATATATGATCATCCTTCATTGACAAAGGAGCTGCAGATAGGTTGCAACTCTTGGGACCTTTGTAGAATGATGAAGACAGCTCTCAGATGGTCTATATTTTAATCCTTTACCTCTCCATCAACATCTATAACATGTGTATTTCATAAGATTGTTGTTTTGAAACTTTCATATGCATCACATTCACTGAGGGATGTTGTAAAAACACAGATTGCTGGGCTCTTTCTCCAGAGTCCCTCATTTAGTAGCTCTGGGACAGAGTCTGAAAATCTGCACTTCTAAGAAGCTCATGGTGATGCTGATGCTGTTGGTCCAGGGACCACACTTAAAAAACCACAGATGTAGGCGTATAATGGGTGAGGCTTTAGTTCAGGAATACGATGATGTTTACCTCCAAGAACACCTGTGACCTTAGAATGCAGGCAAACCATATCTTGTAAGTATATTGCTTCTAAGAATTCAACTCTAATTTACTTAAAGTTATATTTTTTCTAATAAGTATTTGTCTATAAAAAAGAAAACAGTAATAAACACACTTGTCTTAAGTTAGTAATAGCAGATAATGTTCAGTAAATTTCTACTTGCTGCTCTTTATTTGATAGAATACATTTTACTGTCATATCATCAATAGTGAAGACTAATATAGTAATTAAGAAGATGTTATTTAGTAAATTACATGAATCTCTGAAGAGTCTTTAAGCCAAATCAAAAATGATCAAGGGGCAAAGCAAAAGACCTTAACAAAACCTCGAAATCCTGAAGAATAAGAAACAATTCAGCAAGGAAAAAAAAGAGTCAGTGGAATCAACATTAACATTACAATGATTTGCTCATCAATGCACTGATATAAGTCAATAATAAATACTAAAGAAACTGACATGAAATGACAAAGGCATGACTAATCCAAACTCACTTCTAATACCAGTATACCTTTTTACAAAAATCCCTGACTGAATAGTAACTGATGCATCCTCAACATTTGCTCTGAGCCAATCACTGTGGCGAACTTCACAGCTTTTCTCCTTTAATACTTATAATAACTTAAGAGGTAGACACTATTATTATTCCCATTTTACAGATACCTAGACCAAGGCTTGGGCTAAATAACTTGCTCAAGGAAAGCCAGTTAAGCTGGTACGGGAAGCACTGGAAATTAAACCTTCAAGTACGCACTCTATAACAGTGCTTCTCAACTTTTTCCATTATTGCCCTGCAAAGGAGCCTTTTTAGGTCTTTATTTTTCTAATAATCCCCCACGACATTTCAATATTACAGATAGGCTGAATATCTGCATATATGCTGTAGGTATAACTGTGCTTTATACCAAAAAAAGAAAGAGAGTAAGATTTTTTTGCTGTTGTTGTTCTCCAAAACCACTTTTCATTTCCTTGGAAGCGACATGGCCCCTGTTGAGAATGGATGCCCTATACTGGTGCTGTCCAATACGGGAGCTGCTGTGGCTCCCTGTGACGACTGAGCACTTGAAATGCGACTGCTGAGACTAAGACGTGCTGCAAGATTTCAAAGACTAAGAATGGAAACAAGAATAGAAAATAGCTCACTAATGATTTCTGACATTGATTACAAGTCAAAATGGCTACACTGGCTTAAATTAAAGATAGTATTCATATTAATTCCATCTGTTTCTTTTTTACTTGTTTTAATGAGGCTATTAGAACATTTATAAGTATCCTATGTGCCTCACATTATATTTCCGTTAGGCAGGGCAACTCCAAACCTTCACAGGGATACTCCTTAACAGGGAAATTTCTCACAAAACAGTCTCAGTGCTCTTGTCACACAATTCCAGCAAGGTTGTTTATGGTTTTACCCACATATGCAGCTACCATTTAATTTTTAACGTTTAAATAGTATAAAATAAATCTAACTTCTTCTCTAAGTGTCCGTTCTTCAATATCTAACTAGAGCCATCATGTTGCTACCCTGTGAGCTATACTTTACCAGGCTGAGGTATGCCATTGGGTTCATCGTGCCCCCCTCCCCAACAACTCACATGGTGAAGTCCTAACCCCCAGTACCTGAAAGTGTGACCTTATTCAGAGATAGGGTCTTTACAGATATGATTAAGCTAAAAGGAGGCCTTAAGAGTGGGCCCTAATCCAATATGACTGGTGTCCTTGTAAGAAGAGGACATCTGGACACAGGCATGTACAGAAGGAAAATGATGTGAAGATGCAAGGAGAAGTCGGCCATCTACCAGCCAAGACGAGAGGCCTAGAACACATCCTTCCCTCATGGCCCTCAGCAGGAAGCAATCCTGCTGACACCTTTATCTCCAACTTCCTTCAGAACTGTGAGAAAATAAATTTGTTGTGTAATCCACCCAGGCTGCGGTCCTTTGTTATGGAAGTCTTAGTAAACTACTAGGAAGTATAACCCTAAACCTCAAGGCTCGTGTCAAGGGCCAGTCCACAGACCCATGGCACATTCCTTAGCACCACTGTCAGCAAGTCTCCTGGCCAAGGTTGACCACAATTCTCACTCCACAGTGATCCTCATGTTTTTATGCTATTACGAGAGAACACACATGAATAGAGGCATGCAATTCTAAACTAATCAATACCACAGAGTCAACAGGAAAAGTAACAAGCAATGTTCCACAGGGATTGCCCAAGACTTGCATTAGGAAGCAGCACGGCCAAATACAGCAAACAGAGACACTGGGGGGAAAACAGCTATGCAACGGACAAAGAGTTCTAAGGGTCACAGAAAATCAGATGTGATGCCTGTCAAACTAAACATGAGCAATACAGCCCTGGCTATGAAATGAAAACATTATAAAGGTAGTCTTGGATGCCAGATGGGGAATTAAGATCATTTAAGTAAAACATCCCTGTGTATCAGCATTGATGAGACTTTTCCTCCAGGAGTGTGTCTACTCTGAAATTTCCCAAAATAAACAAAAGCAGAAGAGACGAAGAAGGTCCAGAGTAGGAATGCAAAACAGTGGAGAGAAGCAACGTAAAGATACTGGCTTCCTACAGAACAAGCAGGAAGATCCCCTTTTAACACAATGTAGGGAAATGTTGGAAGCATTGTTCTTCAAGTACCATGCAAGATACTTCAGATAATCCACTAGAGAACCAAATTAAAGCCCAGATACCAAATCAACCGAGGTGCTCCTGGCTGAGTGGGGGCATCAGATGAGAAAAACCAATAATTTCAATAACATATAGCTCTGGTGGGTATGCAGTGGCATCTCAATGTGTTTTTTAATGTGCATTTCTCCAATGACTAACGATGTTAAACATCTTTTCATGTACTTATTGGCCTTTGGGGTTGCAGGGAGGGTGGTGAACTGGCTGGATACTTTTAAGAGCATAGTATATCATTTATCATTTTCATCAGTGGTTCTCAACTGGGAGCAATTTTCCACACCAGGGGACTTTTGGCAATGTCTGGAGACAATTTTGGTTGTCACTACTGGGGGGTTTTGCAACTGACACCTAGTATCTAGAGTGAGGGATGCTGCTAAATATCATATAATACACAGGCCAGACTCCACAACAAAAAAACTAATGGGGCTAAATGTCAATGGTGCCAGGGTTGAAAACATGGTTTTAATGGTTTCTGGTTGACTTTATAAGTCTAAAATCCTCCAAGGACCTAACCAGTATATATGCAGGCCCTTGCCATCCAACCACATTATCTGAGCCGCACTCCCCTGTGCTAATTCTGCTTCTGTCTTTCAAAACCCTGAGTTTCTTGGCTCTTTGGAACACCCACACCTGCTGTTCCCTCCACCTGACACATTCTTCTACTCATGTGGGCCTAAATCCCACTTTTCATAAATAGAATTTTCCAGGGAAAGCTTCCTTGCTTCCTATACTCACTTGTACTTTTTTTCCTTCATAGCAGTTATAATGAAAATAATTGTACCTCTATTTGTTTAGCATATGTCTCCCCAATAAAGGCAGGCATGAAATCATTCATCATCATGAATCCACAATACTAGCACAATACTTAAAAGAGACATCAGTACATTTTTAAAGTATGATTGGTGAATGAATGGATGAAGAGGTGGAAGGTACTGCAGGAAATAAAAACAAGGAAGATTCTGAAAAATATCAGTTGGGGTTGCTGGGAGCCATGTTGCCCATAGCCCTGACAAAGAAATTTCAAAGTAGTGATGAGGGCAGAAAAAAGGCTTCGGAAGGCTGAGAAGAAGTGGGTAGGAGGTGAGGACAGGGAGACAGTGACTATAAGTTACACTTGCATAGTAGAGGGAAGGAGATGAGGGAGGAGACAGTAACTAAAGGAGGAAAAAGGACTGGGGAACACTGTGTTGGTTTTGAGGTTGGGATTTTTACTAGTAAAGGCATATTGTTATGTTCTTAGGAAAGCTTCAACTGAGGGGAAACTCACATAGACACTGTCAAAAGAAAGGTGAGTGGTGGCAGATAATAATGAAGTCAGGATTCAGAGATGCCAGGAAGGACGAGCTCCACAATATAAATGCAGAAGGTGAGGTATTTCTCAGGGGCAAGAGGGCAGCTGGAACAATGGAGGTGGCCCAAGTACATTAAATGAGGAGTGGAGAAAGGAGGAAATTAAAAGCATTGTTCCAGGGACTTCCATTGCCTCTGTACACAAAGAATAGGGTAGGTGGAAGTTTATTATAAATCAAATTTAGAACTATGTCTTGTTACTTTTCTCGCTTTAGCAATAAAGCACAAGTATTCTTTTTTCTCTTTGTGAATAATTATCGTGATAGAATGTTTTTACAACCATGTGTCTTTTGTTCTGTCACTCCCAACACTTCTGAATTTCTTTAAGGGCAATTTTCATTGCAATATTTGGGTGTATGGAGGAACATCTTTTTCAGAAAATAGGAACTAATGGTAACATTTAGAATATGAGATATAAATACATTAAGCATCATCATATTCAACCAATATTGAATTGCAGTGTAGTACATGCTCAAACTTAAGACACATTTAGACCTTAAATGAAATCAGCACTGTAACAGCAGTGAGCTCTGCATTGCCAATAAATGGTTTCCTTTTCAAATGCACATGGAGAAATCCCATTTAAGAAGACCATAGAGTCCCTTAGGACCCTGGGAGATTTCAGATGGAATGGAAGGACAAGGAGCAAGGTGTTCCAACCAATGCAACACAACACCTCAAAGGTCACGAAGGTCTCATAGGAGCATGACTGTCCTCCAGGTCTGCCTCAAGGCTGCACACTCCCCTATGTGAGCCTACTGTGAGCCAGACAAATACCAGACAGCTCCTTCATTCCACAAACATTCCCTGAGCACCAGCACCTCCCAGTGCCAGGCCTATGCTCTCCCCTAGGGAAAAAATAATAATAATTATAAAGCTATAGCCCTCCAGAAGTCGTGCTCTAGTTGTAATATAAACAAGGCATATCCACCTCCCTGCACAAGTAATATAGATCTGGACTCTCAATTGACACTACCTTGCATTCTGCATCATGCTTGAGAGCAAGCAACTCACCCTCTACATTTCCTTCATGCCTACCATATTCTTAATCTTCCATGATCCATGATTTCTATGAGAGGCCATGGGACCGGCCTTAATAGGAATCAGCAAAAGACAACATTTGCACATATGTCAAGAAGAAGAAAAGGTGGAGTAACAGATTTATGAAGAGTCTTGCTGAATGCAGAAATGTCACTTACTCGGCAATGAAAAAAAAGACCTTAAACACCATACCTCAATACCTGTCTTTCCACGTGCATGTTTCCACACTGACTGATGTAGAATATATTTAAAGACTATAGAGCATATTGCGCCTCCCTCCCTTTTTCTTTTTTTTCTTTTTTTTTTTTTTTTTGTTTCCGGAGTCTCACTCCGTCACCCAGGCTGGAATGCAGTGGGGCGAGCTTGGCTCACTGCAACCTCTGCCTGCCTCCTGGGTTTAAGTGATTCTTCCGCCTCAGCCTCCTGAGTAGTCAGGATTACAGGTTTGCACCAGCACACCCAGGTAATTTTTGTATTCTAGTAGATATGGGGTTTCATCATGATGGCCAGGCTGGTCTTGAACTCCCGACCTCAACTGATCCACCTGCCTTGGCCTCCCAATATGCTGGGATCACAGGCGCGAGCCACTGCGGCTGGCCTGCCCTTTTTGTCTCAAAGCAGCGATGAGGTTTTCCAATGCTCACACATCTTGCACAGTGTAGAGAAAAACGGACTGTATGTACACCATGAAAAATAGCTATTTTGAAGACAATGGCTCAAAAACTGAGTTTGCAGGGATCTAAGCTTCACATGTATGAATCCTAAAAATAACACAGATTCTTTGGAAAAGTCTACCAATCTCTTTAAACTTACATTCATTTAGACTCTATTAAAAGTTTTTTGTTGGCCATGTTCGGTGGCTCACGTCTGTAATCCCAGCACTTTGGGAGGCCAAGGCAGGTGGATCACGAGGTCAGGAGTTTGAGACCAGCCTGGCCAACATGGAGAAACCCTATCTCTACTAAAAATACAAAATTAGTTGGGCATGGTGGCACATGCCTGTAATCCCAGCTACTCCGGAAGCTGAGGCAGGAGAAACGCTTGAACCGGGGAGGCAGATGTTGCGGTGCGCCGAGATCGCACCATTGCACTCCAGTCTGGGCAAAAAGAGTAAAACTCCATCTCAAAAAAAAAAAAAAAACACCTTTTTTTGTTTTTGTTTCGTTGTTGTTGTTACCAAAAGGACCCTGTTTGGGGACATGATGGTAGACTGGAAAGGATGCTGAATTTGGCCAGAAGATCTAGTTTTAAATTCCTCTTCCGAATCTACCTAGTTATGTGTCCTTCAACAAATCACAATCAGTAGCCTCAATTTATTTCTATGTGAAACGCAAAAGAAGAACCCTTGCTCTTTTTCCTACCACCCAAGGTGGTCTTGATGACTGAACAGGGGTAAGCAGGGCTGCTACATAAGCATGAATGCCTACTATTAGGACTCAGTCTGGATATTGAATTCCAGAGGAAATACTACAGCAAAACTTCATTTTATCCAACTGTAGCACTGAAGGAAAAAACTATGTAGGATACTTAGAAGATTATTATATTTAGGACTGAAAGTTGTGAAATCGTAGAACCACTAAAGGCCATATCAGCCAGGATTTGGTACGAGAACCAGAAATTTCTCTTGAAGTTTTAAGATAAAGGGACTTCATTTAATTAAGCACTTGACAGAAAAACTGGGAGGGTTGGAGGAGCGGGCTTTAGGCTGGGTCTCCATGAATGATCCCAGAACATAGCAACACAGACCCTTGAGGAGAGCTGTTATGTCTACCACATTCAGAAAGGTGAGAAATCAAGAAGGAACTCCCAGGGTCCAAACAAAACACCAGCTTTGTTGAAGCCAAAGAAGTGTAAGCTGCCAACAGGGAGTGGCCACTGTGACCAATGGCCACTTCAGAGACACTGAAGAACTATCACAGAAAGTGCCACCTCTTTTAGCATCTCACGTATCTGTAGAAATACAGGAACATGAAAGGATGCAGGAAATTGGCCCCTTTCATATTTCTGCCCTCCATCTCTCATATGCATGAATTTATTTGGTGGAAATATTAATTTTCAAGAAGAATGTTGGTCAAAAAGGAGTCTGGTAAATGTAGCTTTAGAAGTCCACACTTTGTATTATAGGAAGTCCTACTAAGAGGATGTAGGAATCGATGCTATGTGAGATTCAACCATATCCAACACAGCACACCTGAGGAGGATCAGGATTGGCATCTTTAACATTTTTTGACCAGCTCAATTGCTGATTTGCTCTATGATTTTCCAGCTTTATGAGCTCATATGGCTTCTTCTATACAATGGATTAAAATTAAATTAAATTTCCCTTACTCTTAACTATTTCATAGATGACTTCCAAAAAATTTTTGATCTTTTTAAATGGCAAAATAATATCTTAATCTTCTAGATATCAATGCTATGTATTGATATCCACATGACTACTTCAGGAAAATGTTTTCTTTTTTTTTATTATTATTATACTTTAATGTTCTAGGGTACATGCGCATAACGTGCAGGTTTGTTACATATGTATACTTGTGCCATATTGCTGTGCTGCACCCATCAACTCGTCAGCACCCATCTACTCATCATTTACATCAGGTATAACTCCCAATGCAATCCCTCCCCCCTCTCCCCTCCCCATGATAGGCCCCGGTGTGTGATGTTCCCCTTCCCGAGTCTAAGTGATCTCATTGTTCAGTTCCCACCTATGAGTGAGAACATGCGGTGTTTGGTTTTCTGTTCTTGTGATAGTTTGCTAAGAATGATGGTTTCCAGCTGCATCCATGTCCCTACAAAGGACACAAACTCATCCTTTTTGATGGCTGCATAGTATTCCATGGTGTATATGTGCCACATTTTCTTAATCCAGTCTTTCACTGATGGACATCTGGGTTGATTCCAAGTCTTTGCTATTGTGAATAGTGCCGCAATAAACATACGTGTGCATGTATCTTAAAAAAACAAACAACCCCATCAAAAAGTGGGCAAAGGATATGAACAGACATTTCTCAAAAGAAGACATTCATACAGCCAACAGACACATGAAAAAATGCTCATCATCACTGGCCATCAGAGAAATGCAAATCAAAACCACAATGAGATAACATCTCACACCAGTTAGAATGGCGATCATTCAAAAGTCAGGAAACAACAGGTGCTGGAGAGGATGTGGAGAAATAGGAACACTTTTACACTGTTGGTGGGATTGTAAACTAGTTCAACCATTATGGAAAACAGTATGGCGATTCCTCAAGGATCTAGAACTAGATGTACCATATGACCCAGCCATCCCATTACTGGGTATATACCCAAAGGAAAATGTTTTCTTTACTAACGAATCCACTTTCTGTGATCTTGTACATTAAACGTCAATTCAGTAAAAAGAAACAGAATATTAACCAAATATTGTAAACAAAGCCCTTGAAGGCCGGACGCAGTGGCTCACGCTTGTAATCCCAGCACTTTGGGAGGCCGAGGTGGGCGGATTACCCAAGGTCAGGAGTTCGAGACCAGCCTGGCCAACATGGCAAAACCCCTGTCTCTACTAAAAATAAAAATAAATTAGCTGGGTGTGGTGCTGTGTGCCTGTAATCCCAGATGCTCTGGAGGCTGAGGTATGAGAATCGCTTGAACCCAGTGGCAGAGGTTGGCAGTGAGCCGAGATGGTGCCACTGCACTCCAGCCTGGGTGACAGAGCAAGAATCTGTCTCAAAAAAAAAAAAATTTTTTGAGAATTAACACGTGGTAATGATAATAAAATCAAACATTAGATCTTAAAGAGATCAGAGGAAAACCAGAGAGACTCTTAAAGAACATAAGCATCCTTTATATTCTATTCCAGTTAGTTAGTTCCTTTATATCCTATTTCAGTTAGTTAGTTACGAAAATCAATGGCTTCTTCATGGTCGTATATGTAAATGACCTCAGAAATATGTCCATATTTCCTTTGCCTACTTACACATAGGGGCACAAGGCTCTGATTAGGCAATCAGATACAAAACAGAGAGGGAAAAGATTAGATGGAATAGACTGTGAAATGTGCCTGAGCATTCGGAATTTATGATATGCTCTGAAAGTTTGCATGAACCTAATTATTAGCTCCAGTAACAAGAAGACTAATGATTTCAGTTACCACGGGTTTGTTATTTAAGTGGAGACCCATAGCGTTAGTCAACAATTCACCATCAATCCCCTTCCATTGTCTGCTGGTACTTCTTGTTCATGATAACATGAAACAATTCTGATAAGGAAATATTTAACTACAGGTTACCAAGTCCCACATAAAAAAGCAAAATGTTCCTGTTCCCTTTATATGTCATTGCAGGTAAATATAACTTGAAGCTATTTATTGATAGGCTAAACTTTCAAACAAAGCTAATAGCCAGTGCAAATTATCCTCATTCACCACAGGTAGGGAAATATTAGTGTTAAGCAAGATAATAGAGAAAACCTATGCGAGAAAATTATATTCCAGCAACAGTACTGTACTAGTCTGCTTTGCCCTGCCAATAACAGCCTGTAGGCATTATATTTCCTCAGTAAATTACTAGGGTTTTGTTGAACTGCTTCCTCCTTCAGGGCATTTACTATACCTGCTGCACTTCCCAGACTTGGGACAGACAAGAACCGAATCAAGGGTCATGTAATCTGACTATAAGTCACTTTTGTTGTTATTGTTCAAGAGGATCAGTTCAGCAATAATAAAAATGCTTTAGGCTGAAGAGGTTCTTTTTTTGTAAGTTTTCATTCAAAGTAAAAATAGCTTATTAGATTAAAAACAAGCAAAACCAAACTATGAAGTTAGAAGTCAAGAAAAGGGTTACCCTTAGGAGGGGATATAGGGACTGGAAGAGAGCACTTAGGAATTCTGGGACAAGTGATGCTGTTTCTTGATATGGTACTGATGACATGGGAGTGTTCACTTTGTGAAAATGGATCCAGCTGGACCCAGAATTTGTGTGTTTTGTTGTATGCATGTTACACTGATTTTTAAAAAAGTTTCAAGTAGCTTTATTGATTTGTTTGCAAAAAAGTTATACTTTTACACTTTTACAGTAATTATTGACTAACAATGAGAAATTCACAAAGCTCTTTGGACAAGAAAAATGGAATAACTGGGCATATTTAAGAGGCTCTTTAGAGGGCACCTGCTAGCCTTCCATTCTAAAATCCACCTTACACTTTGTAGTTGGTCCATCCACATTAGCCAGCTACCAACTCAGAGAAGTTTCTTCCCTGTTTCCCATAACCTTTCCAAAGTGAATGTTACTAAATTCCCCCCTCGCAAACCCTTTTCCCCTAGGCTCTCTCATTAATCTTGTCAGTGTCATCTTGTCATCATTTTCTTGTCATCATTTTGGAAACTGGAACAGCAGATTCCACAAAATGCAAAAGTTCTAAGCTTTTGTGTAGGATGCTGGGAAATGTGCAACATACTAGTATTTCTTAAATTACCTGTTTTAGCTGTGGGGGTTGAAGGTGTGGTAAAGGAGGGAGTTACTTGATTCAAATCCAGACGGCATTAATGCAAATCCAAACTTCTGAGTTTCATCAGACTTCTCAGACAACTTAATCTAGCAATTATTTTTCCGTGTTAGAATATGCTTGTAAGACAAAATGTGCAATGTGAAATTATATACACATATATACATACATATATATGAAATTTAAGTGAAAATAATCTTTTGGATTATTTTTAAACTGACTTGCTGTAGAGAGTGGGTTCTGCTCTAAATTACGTAGACTTATTTTCCGTGAAACACCTGGATTTTTAAAAGAAGGTAAGAAACCTGATTTTTCTCCAAATTATAAAATATAAAATCAAAACACACATTAAAGGGAATGGAAGTAAGGTCTGAATTTTTCCACAAGAAGAATAAAAGAGCCATAGAACACCTACTAACCACCTTGATAAAATTCACATCCATCTTATTTCTGAGGGACAATAACTTTTAAAAACATGTTTTATTGAAGGTTGCCTGTATATCAGGCTTTTTACAAAGCAATGTATATGCATTCATTCATCTAACCTCAACAGCTGTTCTATGAGTTAGGAAATATTACAATTTGCATGTTACCGTTGAGGAAATTGAAGTTGGGATGCATTACGCAACCTGCCCACAGTAAGATCTGAATTTGAAAGGTAAGAATGAAGAAACAGAAGGAATAAACAAATGAAAGCCCTTCCATCCCTCAGAGGTTATGGGACAGTGATTCAGAGTGCTTAGGCATGGAAAATAGGGCCAAATCAGTGGTTGGCAGTCCTATTGTACAGTTTACAGTCCTTCCTCTTTCTCTCCATGTCCTGTCCAATATAGACCAAGGCCAAGGTCCAGAAGAGAAAGGAGTTTCTCTCACAATCTCCCAAGCTCCCTAGCTTAGATCAAGAAAGTAACTCTCCTTCCACTGTCTACCTCACCAGAATTCTTCCACAATACCCACAGTCCTTTACACCCACCTCCTACCACCAGAGCCTGCTAATAGACAAATGCAAAACAAAAGCAAAGATATGAGGTTGAATTTTTTAAATATCATTAGGTCAGTGGTTTATCTTCATGCCAAGTTCAGGAGGACAAGTATAGCCTTGATGTTCAGACCGTATACACCATGAGTTTTAAAATACTGAAATAGTCAAAAAAAACCCACCTACCTATCCACCCATCCACAGACCCTGGGGACTCCCAGACCACCTCATGATCAAGCAGCAAAATCATTAATGCCTGGCCCTGGTACAACAGGGTATTTCCAGGATCTATTACGCACCTGCTGTCTGTTGTAATTGTTTAGTGCCTATGTTAAAGCTTTTGACTACCACCCTTAGAGCATCCACAGCCTCACCGTGACTTGGTAGGTGGCCAACAAATTATGCATGGCACTACACCCTCTGGGTGACATCTTCCATTCCATATGGTGGTCAGGACAACAAGACCAGTGATTATACTGCTTTAATCACTTCAGGAACAAGAGATAATTTCTTCACGTCCTAAACAGCCCCAAATTCATCATTTTTGAATGTCCTGTAACATTACCACGCTTTTACACAAGCAGCAGCAAACATACAAAAAAGCTAAGTGATTGGCCTAAAGTCATGTAGCTTACTGGTGAAACAACTAAGAGGTAAACTGAGGCCTTTGATTCAAGATCTAGTTCTTTTTTGTCTTCAACACACTGTCTCACTAAGGTACAATATAAAGAGCCGGATAACTTGAATTGGCTTGATTCTGGAAGGGCAAATATGAGCTGAGAAGAGTAGATGAGGGATGCCTGGGGAGGAAAAACGCAACCCCAAGAAAGGCCGGGTCCCTTGCAGTCCGCTGATCGGCATGAAGACCCAGAGAACCAAAGAGCCTGCAGTATAGCTCATTATATTCCAGATAACTTGACTCCTGAGTGCAGTCTAGGTTTTTTTTGTTTTGTTTTGTTGTTTTTTAAAAAAAAAACAACAACAAAAACCTGAGATTCTACTGGCCTTCTCCTTAGTGCCTACGTCTTTCCTTCCAGGAGGCTTCCTTGGAAACTCACTGCTGCAATGCTCAGAGGGAGCTCTTTTCAACTTCTTCTTTGGTTGGTATTTCACGAACATCCTCTCTATTACCCTCAATGCATCACCCAATCTCTCTCTCACTGGTGTTTTGATGATTTTTGTCTCCTCCACCTAGCATGTAAGGTCCACAACAGCAGGGATTTTGTCTACTTTTTTCACCACCCCAGGATCCAGTCTAGGATTGGCAATAATAGGTGAGCAAGAAATACGTGTTACAGAAAGGTACATAATGAAAGTCATCTACCTGGATATATCAAAATGTGTTTTCATAGAATACTTTCATTATCAACGTGATGTTGGCTATTTTCTCCAAAACAAGAAATTATAGAGAATTATTTAAAATACAGTTTAGAATCATCACTGTATATAAATCCAGAGCTTATGCTGAAACTCCCTTTTTAAATTCTGCAAAGTCTCTTTCTCTTCCCTCTGCCCTTCACTCTCTTTCTCAGTAAATCCGTCATCACATCACCTCTCTATTCAAGGATCTCAAAATGGGCAAGACTGTCTTATTTATTGCTGAACTGCATTTTCTTTGTCTTTTTTTTTTCCCTGACACAAAGAATTTAATCTGCGTCTGAATTTATTTAGATTCTATTCCATTTACAAAAACATTCAGTCCAATTAGACTGGAACAGAAAGAAGAAAAGTGTGAAGCCCATGGTAAAAAAAATGTATGTTTACATCCTTGCCTACAGCATTTAATAATTGGCATGAGCTTTCAAGGAAGCTGTGGTTCATACTCCAAGTTCCATTTGCGCTTCCAGCTGGACAAAATATAGACACAGACGCACTCAGCTAAGTAATTGGATTCACTACCTGGAATATTTAAATTGTTTTCAGACACTGGAAAATGGCTTAAGAAGATTAAAGAAAAATACCCTAGAGAATAACAGGCTATAATTTACTAGGTGGAAAATCTTTTCGGCAAGAAGAACGCCTCATTCTCCTATAATTCCTTCTGATTAAGAGATGTATTAGTCATTTGGACTTAAATTTCCTTAGAACCTGGCAACTCGGATTTATTTCAGTAGGTTTTTCTTATCGAACCTTTTGAATGACACCCAGGACATAAAATTGATGCCATAATGCTCTCCATCAGAAGATTCGCATGTTTTCAGCTGGACGACTAATTTATGTGTTTTGAAGACAACTGGGGTAAAGGGGAAGGGGAAGTCATTCGAAGTCCTGGGGTCTGGGCTGCACGTAAAGCATTAGAGACCCTGGCGCTGGGCTAGGCTCTGCCCTACCTGGCAAATGGTGCAGGTAAGTCCTGGGGCAACCCCTCAACGTGTCTATTTCAGGCAGAAGACTCCAATCAGCTCAGTTCTCAAAAGTCAGCCCTCTCCACTTGCCTGCAGGCCCGTGAGTCCTCCAGGACCCCTCAAGGGCCCCCATTCTGTTCACGCCCTCCCCAGATGTGTCCCCGCAGCCCTTTTCAGGGACCCTCACTCCGGAGCCAGGCGCTGAAGTTTGGCATCAACGACCACCTGTTGGCTGGACCGTTGTGTCCTCCGCCGCATGGGCTCCCACAAAAGCGCTAAGAGGGTTCGCAATCACTAAGTGTTCTGGACTTCAGGCCCTTCCTTCTTGAAATCGGGCAAAAGAGGTAATAGGGGGTGCGTCCGCAGGCGGAGAGGGACGCGACTTGTTCACACCAGGCGCTTTCCAGTTGGTCTCAACTTCACACTCCCTACTTCCCGAACTTTCAGGACCTGTCACCAGGCAAAGCTTGCCCCTCCCTCTCCACTGGCCCAAAACATTTAAGACCCTCAGGGGGCGCTTGCCAGACCCAGAAAGGATGGCAACTACTAAAGCCCGATGAAACAGGAGCGCGCGCAAAGCTTCTGCCCTTGGACATCCGCTTTGGCAGATGTCAACCTGTGCGCCCAAGGCGGCCCCTGCCCGCTCCCAGTGCGCCCATTGCATAACGCGCCCCTCGCCCCACCCCCACGACGCCCGCCCTGCCCGGTGCCCGAGCCAGCGCCCCGACTCGGGCCGCCCCAATACTTACATCATCCCACTTGACGAATTTGATGCCCTTCTTGAGGCTGTCGGACACGCACACGGGCTTGAGTTGCAAGGCGTGCACTCCGGGTTGAGCCCCGGCCATCTGGGCTCATCTGGGCTCCGGGCGGCCCGGGCGAGCGCGGCAGAGACTGGGAACCGCGCGCGAGGCGCGGGGCGCGGGGCGCGGGCTCCTTTCTCTGCTCCTGAGGCGCTCGACTCTTCTCCCCCGCCGGCCTCCCCGGCCTCCTGGCCTCCGCACCTCCCTCCGGCGCCGCTCAGCAGGCAGAGCGCGCGGGGGCGCAGCGCCGGGCCATGCCCCAGGCGGGACGCGAGGTCGGGAACCCGCGGTGGATGAGGAGCCCCGGAAGGCGAAGAGAAGCCGAGCCGGGCAGCCGAGGCTGCCAGTCGCGGCGGATTCTGCTCCTCCGCCGCCGCCGCCGCCTCAAAGCGCACCATTCAGCACATCCTCTATACACAGAGGGAGAGAGCGAGTGACACACGCCCGGCGCCCCCCCTCCGCGCTCTTTTCCCTCCTCCCTCCTCTTCCCCCCACCCCCTTCCCCGCCACCCTCGCTCGCTGGGTCCTTCCTTCCCCCCGCGGCTCCCAGCCCAACTTTGCACGCTGGGTCAGGCGCCAGGAAGCGGGGATGCAGCGGCACCTCCTGGCTCCTAAGCCCCATTGCAGCCAACGCCTGCCTCCCGCATTAGCTCTGAGCATGCCTGGTGCCCTGGTTGCAGGGGTGCTAGGGGTCCCCAGGAGCCTTACGCTCTTTGGGGTTTTCTTGGGAACTTGGGCTCGAGTTCCGGAGCGTCTTTGGATCCCAACCGGGTGGGAAAAGGGACCCATTCGGAGGAACCATAGGCAACCCGCAGATTTCAACTGTAGCTGGAGCACTCCAGCGCCAGCCACAAACCAGCTTTTTTGAGAAAAGAATTATCATTTATCAGCAGAGACGAGCGCAGCTGAGAGGCGCTTTGAGGAAACCTCGCCACGGCTGAGAGTTTGCAGCGCGCTGATCTTGAAACCTGGGCAAACGGTTACTTTGCGCTTTTGAGATAGAAAGCCCACCCTAAAGAAAGCAAAGGTTTTATTTTCCAAGGAAAGAAAGAGGATCCCCTCTCCCGCGCCTCTCCTTGAGTATGTAGGATGTGTGGCGGGTCGGGGAGAGTCTTACTAATAGAAACTTGCTCATTTAGGAACGTAGGTCCAGGAATGTTTGTCTTCACTCCTTCCACAAACATTTCTCAATTCAAGCACGGGAGGGAGGGAGGGAGGGAGGGAAGAAGGGAAAGAGGGGAACCAGAATGGATAAAATTTTAAAGACTGATAATACCAAATGCTTGAAAGGATGTGGAGCAACTGGAACTCTCGTTCATTGCTGGAGGGAATATAAAATAGTAAAGCCACTTTGGAGAACAGTTTCTAATAAAGTAAGATATTTACTTATCATACAACCTAGAAATTCCACTCCTAGGTATTTGTGCAAGAGAAATTAAAACGCAAGTCCACAGGGATTTGTAAAGTGATGTGAATAACTTTCTTCTTAGTAGCCCGCATATGTCAATCAACAGGTGAATGGATAAACAAACTGTGGTATGCCCAAACATTGGAATACTATTCCACAATAAAAATGAGTGGGCATGCAAGGGCAGGGATGAATCGCGACTTTAAGCTTAGTAAAAGAAGCCGGACACGAGCATGATTCCATGTGTAGCAACTACAGAATAGGCAACATATTCTATGTTGACAGAAAGCTTGCCTGTGGCCAGGGATAGGTAGAGATGGACAGGGAAGGGCTACCAGCACCTGTTGAACATGTCGGAAATGTTCTATATCACGTGTGTATATTTATCAAAACCTGTACGTTCTGTAAGTATGCCTAAATTGAGTGCAGTTTGTTTTAAGTAAATTCTATCTCAAAAAGGTTGATTTTTTTAAAAGAAGAAAGAATATAAAGAGAGAAAAATGGAGAGAAACACTACTTTCTCTTAATTCTTCATTCTCCCTGTTCTCTGCCCTCAGGACTCCAAGGCCCAATGTTTAAGAACTCAGTCAAAAGATTACCAAAATCCAATACAGAAAATTGCTATTAAATATTTCAATGCATTTAAAATATACTTATTGGTAGCCAGCTGTATACTAGCCACTATTGTAATCACCATGGATAATCTGGTGAACAAGACCCATGATTCCTGCTCTCATTTGGGGGTCTTGCCTTGTGCTTGGAAGCCACTTGCTACAAAGAATTTCATGAAAAACTGACTTGTTTCATTTTGATCACATGTCCCTAAACTAAAACCTGAATAGTCCACATTCCCTCTAGCCAGCAGCCTTGGCTTGCTAATTACCTCACAGAAGGTACCAGTCACCTTCTCACATCGATTTTCTTTACTTCAGAGTACTGCAATGAAACTCTTCTTCCAGGGCTCCAGGACTTCTCAATTGTCCTTACAACTGATCATACCAAATTTTTTTCCTTTCCCTTCCCTTCCCTTCCCTTCCCTTCCCTTCCCTTCCCTTCCCTTCCCTTCCCTTCCCTTCCCTCCCCTCCCCTCCCCTCCCCTCCCCTCCCCTCCCCTCCCCTTCCCTTCCCTTCCCTTTTTCCTTCCATCTCTTTGTTATTTACTGGGCAAATAGTTTTTACCTATCACAGTGGCTTAGGAAGGCAAGACAAGGCTGTGCTCACTAGAAGAGGAGATTGGAGAGTTAAAATGAGCTCTAAGCAAAATAAGAAAGAAGACTGAGCCTCCTGTGGTAGCTTATTGCATCATAGTTCCCTGCTCCCTGCTCCTTCCTGTGTCCACAAATTTTTCTTTGTGACCTTACAGTTTTTACTAGACACGCTGTTTATTTATCAATCCCATTGATGTTGGGCAATGTGACTTGCTTTGGCCAATGGGATGTTTGAAGATGTGATATGAGCAAAGGCTCAAAATATGCTTTGAGGTTGGGCTTTCCCTCTTGGGTTTCTTATCATTTCCATGAGATAAACATGCCTCAGGGAGCCTCTGATCTAAGGAGACAATCAGGACAGACCTAAGCCCCATTTACAGCTTGGAAACAAGTCCAATAGAAACCATCCTAGATCTCCCAGACTCAGCCAACCTGCAGACTCATGAACATGATAATAAATGTTCATTGTTGAATGGCACTGAGTTGGGAGTCATGTGGTAACCACCATTATTAGCAATGGATAGTTGAGTATTTCATCAAGCATCCCTGATTCCTCCCAGCTGTTGCTGTGAACGTGGATGTAAAAAGGAGAGAATGCTGTAGAAATCTGAACAGGATTTGTCTTCAAGACAAACATGGGCTGCAAGAGTTTCTTCAGCCAGCAAAATGATGCAACTTGTTAAAGGAGAACTACAGGATAAATCCCTTCAACACGTAGCATGAGTCTTGAAGCAGCATGGTTTAACTCCCTCATTTTCCACACCTTTTGTTCAGTATACAAGATAGAAATGTTTTTTAAGTGTGGAGATTTTTGCTATGCAAAGGGATCTGTAAGAAATCCAAAATTGTGTGAGCCAGGCCTGTGATCCATCAAGTTCGGTGCTGCGTACTGTTTTTTGAAACAATTGGAGGGGTCTGTTTTTTGTGAGAGCCAGAATTGCCCTCTGGGAATGTCAGCCTCAGGGAGCTGGCAAAGCTAACCTTTACTGAGCACTCACTGTGGGTCAGAGTACCAAGCTAAGCACTTCCCAGACACTCAAAAACATAACCCTTCCTATTCAACACCACTCTTCACCCTCTTTTTCTTGTAAGCAAACCCCTACTTAATTTGGGTGGCAGTCATGTTTAAGAAAGGGTGCCCTCTCTCTTTCCAAGGAAAAAACTTTGATTGGCCTAAACTAATGACAATCATTCCATTCCCCTTTGTCTGTAACTGGTTTAGGAGCTACATGAGGGGCTCAGTTCTGACTAATGTCTTCAGGGAAATTCTCTTTCTCTGTCTCATATTGTTATGTAAAGAGGACACTAACAAGAAAGATGCAAAGAGACCTCATCCTTCATGAGCTTTTTAAACCCTTTAAATTTTCTCTAGACTTTTTAATGAGTGAGATAATACATCTCTTTATTATTTAAGCTTTACTGTTAGTCTCAGCTGGTCTGGTAGATAATATTATTGTATCCTATTTTACTGATTTATATCCTAAGGCTTGGAGAATGAATTAACCTCCTCCAGTTACAAAATTCGGAATTGAGATTGAGACCTAAGAAGTCTGACTTTAGAACCTTGACTCTTAACTACCATGGTAGATACTTCTAGAACTTACAAGGCAGATATGAGTAGATTCTCTCTCCTTTTAACTACAGTGTAATATAAATAGTCCTAATTTCCCTAGAAACTGGATTGTGGCATGTACTCCAGTCTCTTGTCAGCTCATAACTCACTTGAGGCCTGCCACAGTGGGAAGGACAGTGTTTTGATTTGAATAGACATATCTTTTAACAACCAGTTCTACCAATTACTAGGTATGTGACTCTGGGAAAGTCTCTTATCTCTTCTGAAACACAATATCCTAATATGTAAATGGAGAAATAATAATAATGTCAAAGCTTTTTATGTCACATACCCTTCTAAGGGTTTTACATTTTTAATGCATTCACTGTCATATTAACCTCTATGAGCTGGGTTACTATTATCTCCACTTTATACCTGAGAAATCTGAGTCAGAGACGTGTAAAGTAGTTGTTCAACATTTTCCAGCTAGTAAGTGAATGAACCGGAATTTAAACCAGGCAGTTTGACCCCAGAGCCTGCATATTTAACCACCACACTAAGCTGTCTTAAAGAGGTATTGCAAAGATTAAATGAAATCATACATCTAAGTCCCTGTCACAGTGGTAATCAATAGTAGTTAACACGCACATGGTTGTTCTAAAATTCTACTATATTCCCTTTCTATGCCCTAGAATAACTCGTTTAGTCTTAAAAGACAGCATTCTAATTCTGTGGTCTGTGATTGAGTAAACTTCTTTTGGCTGCATTGATTCTATAAACTTTAATCATACTCATTTTCATCTCTAACCTTCTAGAATTGAAAAGCTCTTTTCCATCATGAGAAAATGAGTTCTAATTGCATCTGAGAATCAGGGCTCCTTTAACTCACCTTTTTTGAAATAAGAGAGATATGGAGAAAAACTACCCAGAACCAGCTTTATAATAACCACATCCGGCTTACAGTCAGTAGTCTTTGTCAGGTCAAACCCTCCCATGTGTGCTGATCCATGCTTTTCCCTGCCTGACTGGCCAGAATGAAGGTGATCCCCGTGGTGACCTTGGAAGCCACGCACTGAAGAAGGCAGAGCTTCTGTTAGTTTGAGTCCCTGATTAACTCCATGGAAAAAGGTCACTCTGATGACTTGTTCACCTGCCCAGTACAATTATGTGAACAAGAAGCACACTTATAAAGTATTAGAGCCAAGAATTAAATGCCATTGGCATCATTATTTTCATTACATTTCACGTTAACACAAGAGATAAGGCTTACACCTCTTGAATGGTAAATAAGAAAATGCATCATGATGAAATTGCCAGCTTCTGACTCAGTGAGTTCTGTTATCAAATAAAACACTGACATAGGCAGAGACTCAAAGGAAGACAACTTAAAATTATCACCCACACATGGAGAAGAACATCTTCCTTAGAAGCTCTTATTAGAACCCTTTCTTGATAGCACAATACGTTTCTCTAAATTCTATCACACAAAAGAAAAAAGCCTTCAGATTGCTTTAGTTATATTACAAAAATGGTGAGTTTTTTTTTTTTTTAATACTTGAAAAACAAGACAAATGACCTTCTGTTCATTTAAGCTCTATTTTATGCTTCATATAAAGCAAAGGCTTTCATTGAAATCTGGCTGATCGCCTCAAATGCAATTGCAAAAAAAGAATTTGGAAGCTCAAATCCAAAAATGTTTAAGGAGAGACACTCTCAGCACAATCCAGATATCACAGAAAACGCAGGTGTTTGCGGAGAAGACTGCAGAACCAATGCCTCAGGATGGGAAGAAGCACCCACCTCACCCTATTTCCTTCTCCGTCATCTCTGGGCCCTCACACATAGTGACTGAGACATGCCAGTGTAAATATATAATCTTCATGAGTCAGTTTATCTTCCAGATATGTATCTTCCCTGTTCTGTAAAAATAAACATCAGCATACCCCCAATTCTCTCTCACTTCAAATAAAACCACTGAGCTTTAGGTCTCTAATGATACCTATTGTTGTAAGCAACAAGTTTTAAAGGAAATTTCATTTTATTTTCACTTCGGGGCATTATAAACAGGTTTGCATTTTTAAAAACATCTTTTTTGCCTTTCAATTGGTTCAGGGTAAAAATCCTCTTCCAAATTTTGCTGGAGTTAAATTCTACACTTCAGTGCCTCCCTTTTGTATACAAAGACTTCAACCACCATTACTGATACAGTGACAACTATAAAATAATCACCTTTTCACATTTTTCTAGAAATTTTAACAAAGAACAACATGATTTTGCTTCATCAGGACTTCTCTTTCTGGTATTCCCTCATTTCACTGTAGTTGCACCACCTTAGGAAACTAAAAGTAAACTCTTTGACTTTTTTATTGGTTATAACTATTCCTATTATTCTTTAGCATACAAAGGAGGGGGTAAAGTCACTTTTCAAAGGAGCTGTGTTAGAGATTTCTAGTTGCCATCCAATATCTATTTTCCTAGTGTCCATTAGTAGCAGGACTCCCAATTTATTTGAAGTCACAATGTGTTTTGTTCACCTTCCCCCTTCCTCCTTCCTGTGGCCTGGAATGGCCATTCAAGGGCTGAAGCTCCAGCTAGGAGGTGACCTTGAGCATGAAAGCCAGGAGCTAGACTAGTAGAGAAGAAAGAAATCCTTGGGTCTCCCAACCACCACACCATCCTGGATCATCTAGATTTTAAATGACAGAAAAAAAGTTCCTAGCTTGTTTAAACCCCTATAATTTAGCGGTTTTCGTCCTATGCAGCCACAACCCTCACTAATACAGCAGCAAATACCAAACACCAGCAGCTTCTAGTGCTATTGCTTTGTTCCACATCAGTTCTTCAGTTGCCTTTCTAAGCTCTGCGCCAGCAGGTTGGGAAAAATGTCTTTTTTTTTTTTTTTCAAGTATTTCCCCAAGGTTCTGTTCCTGAATGAATTGCTGGTTCTCATTCATTCCTCCAAAATTTGAAATAATTTTGCCCTGCCTGGATCAGTATAGAAATATTGGTTTTTATGGAGAATAATTGTACACAAAGTATTTGCAAAGGTACGTAACAAAGGAACTTGCATAGTGATGCATTTTATTTAAAAATTAGTCCCAATGCTATTGTAGCAGCTACATGATTAAAGTAGGTGTCACCATGAATGTCAATCTATAGTGATTTACAGATACTCTATTATGAAGTTTAGCTTTTTCTCACTTGAATACCCATCTTTTATGCTAATGTTGATATTATAATATGCTAGGGAATTGATGAACAAGGCTTTGGACAATTTCATTCTTCATTTAACTAAATAGCCTGACTCAAAAGAAATTTATTCCAGGTTCTCTTAGACTGTGAAAACTGAAATAAATAAATAATCCTACATCATTGTTGACCTAGTTTTGTAATGCCAAACTGAATCATACAGATAAGGAATAATGTTGAGCTGGGATATTTTTTTGCATTCACAAAAAGAGGTTCTAGGTTAGCAGTTTAAGGCACTAAAGTTTTGAATCAACTGAATTGAATTCAAATTGTACCTATGTATGTTGAGTAAATCCAGATAACTTTTAAATGTATGTACATTTCCTTACTCTACCTTATGGCCATTGGTACCTATTAAATATCAAATGCACATATGCAAACATCTACAAAGAGCAGGAAAGTACAGCTAAGCCAAGCAACAGATGGCAATGGTTATATTACACATAGGGAAAAGAAAAATAACTTGGAAAATGATTAAATTAAAATTATAGTAAAAAATTTAAATCATCACGATGAAGATGCATAAAACACCCCTTTTTCTTGACTATAGACAAAAATAATTGAAAACACTTAAAAAGCAAATAGTCCCCTTTTTTTAGAGTGGTAAAGTAAAATTAAGTTGCAAATAAAGACAATGAAGAGAACCTCCCCCTTCCCTAACAGATTCTATTCTGTGATTTGAGCTATATTGCCACTGCATCTTCCAAAGAGTAAGACAAAGTAGGATTTGTAATTATCCTACAGTCTAATTCTAATCTTACCAAGTGAAGTTTATAATGCTATCTCCTGTTACCTTTTCAAATTAAAGCATTAGAATATAATCTTTAGTTGTATGGCAGGATGGACAAACATTTTCAGCAAAAGTCAGAGAGGAAATATTTTAGGCTTTGTGGGCCATGTGATCTTCATCATTACTACCCAACTCTCCCAACTCTACCATTGTAGACTAAAAACAGCCATAGACAATGTGTAAATGAAAGAGTGTGTCTGTGTTCCAATAAAACTTTATTTACAAAAACAGGTAGCAGGCTGGATTTGGCCCACGGGCAATAGTTTGCCAATCCTTACAAGAAGTAATTTCAAGGTTTCTTGAAACTTTCACAGTCTACCCTAAAATAATTGAGCATTTACTGCTTTATAAATGTCTCATTTCTTTATTTCTTTGTTGTATATAATATGTAGCTTCAGTTAATTCCACTATTATACTATAAACAAGTAAACCCATAAACTACAGCAGATCTTAAGCAGAATATGTTTTATATATTGAAGATAGGCAACAGACCAAACTAGGTAAAGATAAGTGAATATAAGATTTTTGGCCCATAACAACCATGTAGCAACAAAAATAGCCTGCAACAGCAAATTCTCTCACACACACACACTCTAAGGGAATCATTTTGCAAAATACATGTTACCCATAAAATAATATTTGGGGCATCTAATTTATAACTATGCAAATCAATCTCTGAAAATATTTGAGAAATTCAGTTAATAGCACTTCTCACTAGCTTTATTTGTAAATGTAAAACTGCACCAAGCATATATAGATAATACCCTAGCTCTCATTAAATAGAGCTAAGACTTGTTCTCTAGGATTTCCCTATACATTTCCAAGGATAGTATAGTTACCCAAAATATGCTGAGTTCCTGCTATGTGATAGAAAATCTAATGGAATCCATTATTAGATTTCTGCCTTCTGTGCCAACATATGAAATTTGGCGATATAATAAATGAGCAGCTTATGGTATCATTTAGTGCCTTGTTACTCAATGTGTGGTCCATAGACCAGCAGCATCAACATTGCTTGGCACTTCTTAGAAATACAGAATCTTGGGCCCCACTCTAATCCTACTGTATTAGAGGGTACCTTTGGTACCAGAAGCCCAGGGGATTGTGTACAGATTGGAGTTATGAAGCACCTGTGGGATCGATTAGTGCCACAGTCAGGTAAGTGATTCTCTAGTGTCCTGGCATCCTAGTTCCAACTTCCTTAGGAACTAATTTCTTATCAAAGAATATCTTGGCATTGCAGAAAATTTGACTATTTTATTATACATAAAATAATCACAGTGTCTTCTAGGCATGTATATCTAGCCTCTCTTCCCAAGATGTTCATGCTTTACAGAATAGCTGAGACCAACTCTGTTTACTGGAGTAACATGCTGAGCTTTGATGGGCTATTGAGGTCAGGCAAAAATATCTACGTTGATACCACATTGCATGGGAAACATACCAGTCACTTAGTTACTCATGTTAGAATATCGTTTTATGTGCTGTGGTGGAAATTAAGATTGAACCACATGAGAAAGCTAACACACTGCCTAATTTCTATACTCAGACAGTTAATTTATCTGAATGCCTTCCCTCGTTTTTATGCCTGAACGTTGAGAGAATTGATTTTTTGGCCTCATAGTACAATGACCAGTGCTACTTAGAAAAATGGCACTACAGGATTGTAAGTTGATAATACTTGATATTTGAATTTTAAACAGGAGATTAACTGTTTATGTAATTATTTGTCTCCTTTATACATATTTAATTTTTGATCTTTCATGTAGTTGAAGGCTTTTGTATATTTTAATGAGACCAGTTATTATTTTGGTCTAGTTTTGGAAGCATACATATGCATGCTTTCAAATATATATATATATACACACACTTCTATGTGTATATATATATTTAGTAATAAAATATATACTACATTTTCACTCTGTTTTTTATTCCAGGGGAAGGATGCAGAGGATAATGTTGGCCACTGCTTTCCTGCTGTCAAGACTTAACTGTAAAGTTGTTTAACAGGTTTGGGTTCTCATGTACAATAAAATCTACAGATAAAGGTTAGACAAGCACTGCCATACTCACAGAAAAAAAATGTTTTACATCTAGAAAATAGTTGTTTTGTATGATGATGATGTCAATTTGTGTGCAAACACATGTGTGTGTGCCTATATGTCAATATGTTCCTGTTTTAAAGTGTCATGAAATTGTTTATTTGGAAAAATATTTGTCTTTATTTTTCAAAACACTGAACTAATAAGAGTAATGTCATAGATGCATTGTTTCCAACGTTTAGGCTTTATTTCCATCAAATTATACCAACAACTTTTAAGAATCAAATAAATCTACAAAGATACTTGGGAATAGAAGCAGCTGCTTATCCTACATCTACACAACTTCCCTCTCTTCAGATGTAAGTACTTCTAATTATTCTAGCTGATTCTTTGGCATTTAGCCACATATTGCAAAATGATATACTGCTGGTTACTGATTCACTCTGTTCATTATCTGTTTCTTTCTCAGTATAGAATATGAGAAATTTCTTTTTTCACCATCCTCTCCCCTCTTTCTCCTGCCCTTATAATAGACTTGGAACCAACCCAAATGTCCATCAATGATAGATAGAATAACTTGGTTATTAACAAGGCCAGGCAACAAAATATTATTGTAATTGATCTAAATTCCTCTTTAGAATTCCATGTTTAAATGAAGAAATTGTCTACAGTTGCAGAAGCAAAGAATTGTAAGTACTCCTCCCCCCCCCCACATACTATTTTGGTGTTTACAGATAGGAGTAAATGTGCCATACAACTACCCTTTGTATTAGGGGCCATGTTTCCAAATATGAGTAGGTAAACGTAACTTTCCTTCCTTTAAAAATATAAGCAAGACAAAAATTGAAAATGACATAACTGTATTCTGTAAATTAAATCGAATACATAAAATAAATAGCAACTTAATTCTCCTGTGACAAGGATGGCTGAGAAGGGGATCATACCACCAGTTATTGCATCTGATTTGTTTGCTAAAGTGGCACAAATGGGATGTTTCAGATATTAGAAAATGTATGTCAGCCAAACTTGTACATTTATAAAAATAGTTGGCAAGTCTTATAGATCCCTGTAAGTACAAATTTGGCTTGCTCTACACAGCCTGCCGGTTGTGGGGGCATGCTGCTGCAGCAATGTACAAATTTCTGAAGCTTTCCAGATGTTTATAAGCCTTTGACTTCTGCTCGTAAGGAAATTCAAGTAGAGTAGTATGGTAGACTAAATGCAAAACTGGCCCTAATTTTCCTCCTTTCCCTGTATCTACACCTTTTGCAATGTAATTTTGCACCTACTCCCATTCAGCAGTCGAGTCTTTTTGCCTTCTTCTTTAATCTGGGCTGGTCTTGTAACTGATTTGTTCAGAAGGATGGTGCCAAAGTGAAATCGGTCAATTCTGAGCCTAAGCCTCAACCACGCCCAGGGACCATAAGGATACAAGCCCTAGCGAGCCTGTTGGAGGGATGTGAGAAACCAGTGGAGAAAAGCTTAGTCATTTCAGCTGAGCCCAATCTAGACCAGCTTTAAGGCCAACCCACTCCCAAATATGTGAGAGAGCCCAGCCAAGTTCAAGGGAGCTGCCTTTCCACCCCGCATCTGACTGCAAATGTGTGAGTGTGTTCAGCCAATACCAAAAGACCGGTCCAGCTGACCCACGTAATCATTAGCAGTAATAAATGTCTGTTGTCTTAAACCGCTGAGTTTTGGGGTGGTTATATGCAGCAGTGTGATAGCAATAGATAAATGATATACATATGGATATCACTAACTATTAAACCAAAATCTCACTGAACTTATAAAAGACTTTTTTGTTTGTCTTCAATTAGTTCTTTGTGTTCTTTCTCTTTGCAAATCCAGAGTTTGCTCCTACTTTACCAAAGTTATTCAGGTCATGACTTTCATATGTTCTTTGTTGAAATCCTGAAACCTTCCATTTTTATAGACTGAGATCCTGACTCTAATATTAGTCAAGGGTAACAAACACTATTTATGTAACGTGAAAACACATTGACATATCACCTACAGTAACTTCATGAGCAAATTTCATTTTTATGACTTGATTTTTTTTTAAGCATTTATTCTTTTCTTTCAGTTTCTGAGAAAATTCTGGAGGTAAATATTCTCATCATACCTATTTCTTACATAGGAAATCTGAGTCTTAACAGTAAGTGACTTTTCCATTTTCATGCAACTTTTCATAAAATAAAAGACCTTTCCTTTAGTCTAGTTAAGACATACCTTATGAGTCCCATGCAATTTTCAGCAGAAAACAAAAGACAAAATGTACATGTTTTCAGATACTTAGTATTAATATTTATATTTGATAATGGTATGCTACGTGGTTATACTATCTCATAATTTGGTGGCACTTGTGAGATTTCAAAACCCTGAGGATGTAGGAAGGGAAGTTAAATGTCTCTTTCCATAGAAGGAAATACCAAAGTTTAGAGGGGCTAATGAGGTCACCAGGATCATACAATGATGGAACCAGATATGGTTCATCACAGTTTTTAGACACAAATACCAGAAGCCTGAGTCTGCCCCTTTACTTGAAAGAGATTTATTCAGGTCATTTCCTTAATATTCTATGTATACAAGTTGCACACTAATGTAGCTGAGATCATCATAGCCCAAGAGGAAAAGTCATGCCAAATAAGTTAAAGGGAAGTCTACTGCTGGCTTAACTTGAGTGAGCAGTGTTAAGACTTTGCAAGTTAGGACTCAGTGTGATACACTACACAGAAGAATCTATTCATAAAGAAATAGACCAAACTGATTCATTGGCTTCTATTGTGTGTGTTGTTGGAGTTCATAGTCAGAACAATCTTTGAATCAGTATTTTGTTCTCTCAAAAAGGAGGGGTAAGTGCACTGTCACATTCAATTAATGAAGAATATGCTTTGATACTAGCAGTGTGACTAGATCGAGCCTGTACTTATTGTACGTAGAGTATGCTAGTTGCTCTCTGGAAGGTCTTGGACACAAAATTACAGCCTGAAACCCTCTGCAACACAGGATTATAGCCACAACAGACAGCTGCACACCATGAAAGTGGGAAGTTAAACCATGGACCCCATCTGGTTACGCTTCTTAGCAAGAACAAGTTACTCTTCCAAAGGTTGGCAGCAGCCTAGTTAGCACACCAGGTCCTTCCAAGTACATCAGCTTCCTCAGTCTCCAATCAAGCGTAGGCCAAGCAGTCAAGTTAATTTTTACTTCTATCACTAAGGGTTGGGGTAGCAAATTCTCCATGTTGAAGGTCTTCTGTTGACCCTGTCCTTCTCTACCCTGCTATCTGCCCTGGCATTTGGGATACTAAGCTGAATGAATATCTCAAGGTGCCAGGGATACCTTGCTCTCTGTCTTCTGGTGGCTTCAGCCAAAGGGTACATCAGGATGAGATGGGAGGAAGGAAGGAGTGTGAAGTCAGAGTATTCTCCTGGCTTCCTGCCAGCAGGATCTCAGTAAATTTGCTGATCCCATCTATTGTCAAGCTCCAGTCATGTTGCCCTCACAGCTCTCTCCACAGGTTCTGGGAGCCACTTCTTTTTACTTCTTCGGGTTTAGGAGTGGTAGTAGCTCCCTGATGTTATTACGTGGCTCAGCCAGGGTCCTGCATCCCTTGTTTATTGCTCTAACCTTTGTAATAGTCCTTTTATCGACCTTCATCAATCACCCAGCTTGAATGTTTCATCTGCTTCCTGCCAAGACCCATGATTCACACTCCATTGGATGGCATCTCACTAGACCCACTCCAGGCTTCTCTGTTCACTTATTTAAAAGCAAGTGTGATGTGTTGACTGCATTTCAAAGAGCAATCTACACGCTGTATTGAAAAGCACAAGAACTTGGTTTTCATTCCTGCCATACGTGACTTAGCTTTGCTACCACAGACAACTAAATTCTATTTTGAAAACTTTTTTTGGGAAAAATCATCTGATCTATGCTAGGCACTGGCTAGGACCTGAAAATTTAAAAAAAAAAAAAATGTAATACAAGATATTCACCTTCATCTAGCTCCTAATCTGAACAGGTGAGATAGAAATAAAAGCAAAGATATCTTGTACAATATGATAAAAGCTATGTGGTGGTGTGTATAATAAACGTTATATTTACTCACAGCGACCTTCAGTTTTCCTGCCAATTTTCATGAAATGAGATACTCAGTGATTAGATGATACACGTGAAAATATTTTGAAATATTTAAGCGTATTTAACAGTAAAGTTATTGCTAGTAGAAGTATTACTATCATGTTATGTTATTATGTTATTTGCTTCACTCCTTACTGATTTAAAATGAATTAATTATAGTGTTTGTTTCTGACAGTATCAGCAACTTAGACATTATTGTCCTCTAGGAAAAATTTCGTTTAGCATGGGTTTATGGAAATAAGAATGAATACCTTGAACGTCTAATTATATAAATTTAATCTCATATTCAGCAAGCAGTATTTGTGATAGACTACATAGTCATGAAGTTAGTGGAATCTTCATGATTCTATTGAACAATAAATAACTTCCCAGATAGAAGTTTGAAGATCCTGTACACTGCTTTTATTAGTTGAAATAGTAATTAATAAAATAGTTAATTGGTTGTATTCGAGTAGCTATCCCTGAAGATAACTTCTTCTGTATCCTTTTCTAGATTACAGCTAAAGATATCAGATCAAAAAATAAGAATTGTTTTCAACTCTTAAAATGCACAAGGATTATGTCTGATGCACAGTTTTTGCCTACCCTTTCTTAAAGTAATAAAAATATCTCTTCATTTTGGAGAACTTAATCTATGTAGTTTAGCAGGGGTTGTTCATCACTTACCTCTTTCTACCTTGTGAATGTGAGACCCAGGTCTGAGAAAGCAGAGAATCTCAAACACTTGGTCACAAGGTTTGGCTTAAGATTAGTCATGTGACTCAAGCTGGGCCAATCAGGATCTGCACTGAAGCTATTCTGCGGCAACTAACAGAAAAAAACTCCCATATAACCCTGAAGTTAGCACGTTGACAGACGAAAATCTTATGCTATTGGTAGCCAACCTGCCAACCATGAGGAGAGAGCTTATCCAAAAGACAGACAGTGAAATACACGATTCAGACATACATGAAGACATATATACCCATGGACTTTTCTAGTACATCAGTGGGGAATGTAAGAATTCTTTCTTTGCTTAAGCAAATTTTATTTAAGTATCTAGCACTGACAAGTCTTGATTATTGCATATTGACATCTAATTTAAAATGAAAAAGACTAAATAAATTAGAAATTTAAATTTAAATTCACCTTTTCTCTTAAGAAAATGTAAGGAAAAATGAACTTTGAACTATTCTAATCATAATTTTCAGAGTAATATTAAATAATTTTGCAACTGTAACAAAATAGGAAGCTATGATTAAGAAACAATTCAAGAAAAATAAAGAGTTTATGTACCTAGAATTACTGAATAAGTTTAATTGAAGAGTTAGAAGTAAAATAATTTCATTTCCTAGGACAAAAAGTTATTCATTCATTCAACAAATATTAATGAAATACCTACTATGTGCCTTGTTCTGGTACCATGTACTAGGGGCTTGGGTTATACAAATGAGCAACACAGACGCCTAAACACATCCTTGCAGAACTGACCTACTAGCTGCAGGAGACAGGCAATAAACACAAACATAATGAACAAATGAAAATCAGAATATGGCAGGCAACAAATAAATATGCAGGGAAATGGATGTGGGAGATACTAGAGAAAGAGGCAGATTTTGGAATTAAATGGCACTATCATGTCAGCATCATTGCGACATTAAGATACAAACAAAGACTTGAGAGAAACAAAGGAGTGGGATCAAGAGGGTATATAGGGGAAATAGAGTTCCAGGGAGAGGGAACACCCTGTGCAGAATTTATCTATAAGGCAGTGGTGTGCTGGAGCACTGGAGAAACAGCAAAGAGGCTGTATAGCTACAGTGGAATTAGTGAGGGTGAGAGTAGTGGAAAGTGGAGCCAGAGAGGTTCCAGAAGCAAATCATGAAGGGTTTTATTGGTGAATGCAAGGACTTTGGTTTTGGTTCTCAGAAAAATAGGGAGGAACAGGAATTGCACGAAGAATGTTCTAATCTGACTTATGTTAAACCTGGCTTGCTCTGTTGCTATTGTGTTAGGAAGACACCATGAGATGCCCAAACTAATAGCACAAATATAAAGGAAAATAAAAGAGAAAAATGATTTTAAAAGAAAGTTAAAATCATCAAGGGTCGGTTGAGGAGGGACAATATTTATATAATAAAAGACTCAGAAAGACAACACAGAAATTGGGGGTGGGAAACTTAGAACTGGTAGAAATAACCACAGAAATTATACCAACAATTTTCCTTTGCCATATGGGGCAATTTCCATTGCCAAATTAAAATATATGTTGTCTTCCTGAAAGGCTCACTGCTCGCTGAAATCTGGATAAACTGCAAGAGATTCATATCTGAAATCAATAAAAAAATTGAGTGTGTTGTGTTTTTCCCCCAAGATGGTGGACTTGAGACTTGTACCGTGCCTCAGCCACTTGCAAAAGGCAAGGTCATGCATATAGATCAACTCTGTGAGCTTTAATTCGAGAAGGAAAATGAAATCCACTGGCCTTGTGAGGGACACCCCAGATCAAGGGAGGAGAATGCTAGCAAACAGCTCCCATGATGGCATCTGGCTAGTAAAAGTGAGTAAAACTTCAGTGTGTGAGAAAGGCAGAGAACTTTCCACTGAAACTCACCTTTCCACTGGGGACCATGCAACCCAGGCTAAGGGAGAACACTTTATTTCTCCCAAGCCCTGGAGCTGACTTGGGGAAAGGCTCGGAGATGCTGTGAGGGAAAGACAGTAGTAAAAGCTGCAGACATTTTCCTAGACCCAAGACCAAGAGCAGAATGCACCAGTAGTGAGGGAGAATCCAGTGAGCGACTACCAAGTGCACAGAGAAGTGTCTAGGCATAGAGCTGGAAAACATTCTTGGCTCCAAATTCTCTGCATATGGATGGGGAGTGGCATAAACTCCTAATTCCAGAGAGTGGGTGCTCCAGATGCCTGGAGATGTTCCTGGGCATGGAGCGGAGAGGGTCCTGCTGCACCACAATCTATGTCCATGAAGCCTGAGACAACTTAGGCCATTGATCCAGGTAAGCAGGTGCTCTGAATGACTGGAGATCTCCCTGGGTATGTAGCAAAGAGGGGTCCTCTGCATCAGGATCTCTACACAGAAGGGGTGACTCAGGCTGCTGAACCAGGCAAGCAGGTACTCTGAATGTCTAGAGATCTTCCTGGGCATGGATCAGCAATGGCCCTGCTGCACCACGATCTATATCCAGGAAGGCTGGGGCAACTCAGGCTGCTGGTCCAGCCAAGTGGGTGTCCAAATGCCTGGATTTCTGCCTGTGGGTGGAGTGAAGAAGGTCCTGCTGTACCAGAGTCTCAGGGCAACAGCCTAGAGCACCAGAAATGGCACACACAGACTAGCTCCAGGTCACCAAGGTGGCCCTGGATGCAAGTCTCACCACCCAGGAGAAACTACAGCTGTAGCAGTTCTTCTCCCACTCCAGGCTTGTGACAGGGAAGAACACAATTCCAGTGCCTACCAGGACATGTTCCACAGTTCCAGCTGTGCAGGCCCCTACCCTGTTCTAGAGCAAGTGCTCCAATCTCTGGCCCAAAACTAAAATCCTTGCACAGCCACACTGCCAGATCACCAAGAAATGGCTGACTTTGTATGCACCTGGATTAAACTGCACCTGTAGTCAAACTGCACAGCTCAAAATAAAACCTGCCAAAAGAAGCATATAGGGCTACAGATGCAGTGCCAAAAGACCCCACCCAGCATTCTCTACAGCTGCATCCCCTATGGGAGGTACAGAAGGGAATGGAAAAGAAAAAACAACAACAACAATATTACAGGTAAAGAAATACAAAGGAAAAAAATCCTACCCACATGAAAATAATTACAACAATTAGCAGTGCCAGCATATCCAGATGAGAAGGAACTAGCACAAGAATTTTGGCACCATGAAAAATATGAATGTAGTGACACCACAAAAGGATCACCCTAAATCTCCAGCAGAAGTCCCTAACCAAAATGAAAACTCAGAAGTGACCGATAAATAATTCAAAGCATGTATTTCAAAGAAGCTCAATAAGATAGAAGATAAGGTTGAAAATCAACACAAAGGAATTTCTTTTTTTTTTTTTTATTTTTTAAAATTTATTTATTATTATTATACTTTAAGTTGTAGGGTACATGTGCACAACGTGCAGGTTTGTTACATACGTATACTTGTGCCATGTTGGTGTGCTGCACCCATCAACTCGTCATTTACATCAGGTATAACTACATAATCCAGGAAATGAAGAAAGAGATAAACATCTTAAAAATAAATCAATTTGAGCTTCTAGAATTGAATTTTTTACTTAAGGAATTTCACAATACAATAGAAAGTGTTGGCAATAGAGTGGATCAAGCAGAAAAAAGAATTTCAGAACTTGAAGACTGGCCTTTCAAACTAACCTAGTTAGACAAAAGCAAAGAAAAAAGAGGTTTTTAAAATAAACAAAATATTCAAGAAATATGGGATTGTGTAAAGCAACCAAACTTACAAAATATTGGCACTCCTGAAGGAGAAAGAGAAAATGTAAACAACCTGGGAAACATATTTAAGGTAATAATTCAATAAAGTTTTCCCTTATCTTGCTGCAGAGGTAGATGTCCAGATACAAGAAATCCAGAGAACACTTGCAAGCTACAATACAAAATAAACATCACTAAGGCATATAGTCACCAGACTATCCAAGGTCAACACTAAAGAAAAAAATCTTAAAGGCAGCTAGAGAAAATGTCAGATCATGTTCAAAGGGAACTCCATCAGACTAACCGCAGGCTTCTCAGAAGAAATCTTACAAGCCAGGAGACATTGGGGGCCTATTTTCAGCATTCTTAAAAAAGAAAGAAATTTCAGCCAAGAATTTCATATCTCATCAAACTAAGTTTAATAAGCAAAAGAGAAATAAAACCTTTTACAGACAAGCAAGCACTAAGGGAATTAATCACCACTAGACCAGCTTTCCAAAAAATCAAGGAAAGGGTTCTGAACATGGAAATAAAAGAACAATACTTGCTACCACAAAAACACACTTAAATGTCTAGCATACAGAACTTACAAAGCCACCACACAATAGGAACTACAAAGCAACCAGCTAACAATCTCACAATAGGATCAAAACTTCACATCAATGTTGACATTGAATATAAATCATCCAAACTACTGCAGTTAAAAGGCACAGAATGGCAAATGGGATTTAAAAATATATATATCTCCATCCTTCTGCTGTCTTCAAGAGACCCAGCTCACATGTAATGATATCCATAGGCTCAAAGTAAAGGGTTGGAGAAAGATCTAGCATACAATGGAAAACAAACAAGAGCAGGGGTCACTATTTTTATACTACATAAAACATATTAAACCAACAACAGTAAAAAAAGGATAAAGAAGGGAATTACGTAATGGTAAGCAGTTGAATTCGACAAGAAGACTTCATTATTTTAAGTATATACACAACCAACATTGGAGTACGCAGATTCATAAAATAAGTACTTCTAGACCTATGAAAAGGCTTTTACGGCCACACATTAATAGTGGGGAACTTCAACACCCCACTGTCAGTGTTACATAGATCATCGAGGCAGAAAACTAACAAATTCTGGACTTAAACTCAACATTTGACCAATTGGCTCTAATATACAGCTACAGAACACTCCATCCATAAACCATAGAATGTACATTTTTTTAAATCCACACATGGAATATATTCCAAGATTTACCATGCTTGGTAAAGAAATGCTTGGCCATAAAGCAAGTCTCAATCAATTTAAAAAATTAAAATTATACCAAGCAAACTCTCACACCACAGTGAAATAAAAATATAAATCAGTACCAAGAAGATCTTTGAAATCCACACAATTACATGGAAGTTAAAAAACTTTCTCCTGAATGGCTTATGAGTAACCAATGAAATTAAGGCAGAAAAAAAAAAAAAAAACACTTTGAAATAAAATGAAAATAGAGACACAACATAGCAAAATCTCTGTGATGCTGCAGAGCAGTGTAAAGAGGAAAGTTTATAGCAATAAATGCCTGCCTCAAAAAGTTAGAAAGATCTCACATTAATGATCTGACATCACATCTAGAGGAACCAGCAAAACAAGAAAGAACTAATTCAAAGTTAGCAGAAGAAAATAAGTAACTAAAATCAGGGCAGAACCGAATGAAATTGAGGCCCAAAAATTCATACAAAGAATCAACAAAACCAAAAGTTGACTTTTTCAAAGGGTAAACAAGATCAATAGACCACTAGCTAGATTAACAAGAAAAACAGAAGATCCAAATAAGCACAATCAGAAACAGCAAAGGTGACATCACAATTGATCCTACCAAAATACAAAAGATCCTCAGATACTGTAATGAATACCTCTATACACACAAACCAGAAAATCTAGAGGAAATAAATAAATTCCTGGAAACACCCAATCTTCCAAGATTGAATCAGGAAGAAATTGAAACCCTGGGCAGACCAATATCAAGTTCTGAAATTAAATCAGTAATTTAAAAAACCCTACCAACCAAAAAAAGCCCTGGACCAGATGGATTCACAGACAAATTGTACCAGACATACAAAGAAGAGCTTGTACCAATTCTTCTGAAACTATTCCAAAAAGATCAAGGAAGACGGACTCCTCCCTGACTCATTCTACAAAACCAGCATCACCCTGATACCAAAACCTTGCAAACACACAACTAAAAAAAGAGAACTACAGGGTGATATCCCTGATGAACATAGATGCAATCATCCTCAGCAAAATACTAGGAAACTGAATCCAACAGCACACCGAAAAGTTAATAGGCAAAGTACATTAACATACACTTCTTTTTTGGTTTTTGTTTTTGGAGACAGAGTTTTGCTTTTGTTGCCCAGACTGGAATACAATGGCGTGATCTCAGCTCACTGCAACCTCTGCCTCCTGGGTTCAAGCGATTCTTCTGCCTCAGCCTCTCCAGTAGCTGGGATTACAGGCATGCGCCACCACACCCACTAATTTTGTATTTTTAGTAGAGACAGGGTTTCTCCATGTTGGTCAGGTTGGTCTCGAACTTGCGACCTCAGGTGATCCGCCCGCCTCGGTCTCCCAAAGTACTAGGATTACAAGTATGAGCCTCCGCACCCAGCCAAAATACAGTTCTTAAAGGAAGACATACAAGTAGCCAACAAACATATGAAAAAATGCTCCAAATCACTAATCATCAGAAAAATGCAAATCAAAACCAAAATGAGATACCATCTCACACCAGTCAAAATGGCTATTATTAAAAAGTCAAAAAAACAACAGATGCTGGCAAGGCTGCAGAGGAAAGGGAATCCTTTTACCTGTTGATGTGAATGTAAATTAATCAGCTACTATGGAAAGCAGTTTGGATATTTCTCAAAGAACTTAAAACAGAACAACCATTCAACCCAGCAATTCCTCTACAGGGTATATATCCAAAAGAAAACAAATTGTTCTACCAAAAACCTGCATGCCCTTCCATGTTTATCGCAACTCTATTCACAATAGAAAAGACAGGGAATCAATCTAGATGCCCATCAACGGTGTACTGGAAAAAGAAAATGTGGTACATATACACCATAAAATACTATAAGGCATAAAATAGAATGAAATCATGTCCTTTGCAGCAACATGTATGCAGCTGGAGGCTATTATCCTAAGCAAATTAACATAGAAACAGAAAACCAAACACCACGTGTTCTCACTTCTAAGTGGAAGCCAAACTTTGAGCACTGATGGACATAAAGATGGCAACAATAGAAACTGGGCACTACTGGGGAGGGAGGCAAACAGTGGGGAAAAGGTTTAATAACTAATTATTGTACACTATGCTCAGTACCTGGGTGATGGCATCATTCATAACCCAAGCCTCAGCATGATTGCAATATACCCAGGAAAAATTGCACATTTACTCCCTGAATCTAAAATAAAAGTTGAAAAAAGCGGTTGAATTAATTTTCTTTTTAAAAACTTTTATCTTAAGTTCAGGAGTACAAGTCCAGGTTTGTCACATAGATAAACTTGTGTCATGGGGGTTTGTTGTATAGATTATAAAAACTATTATAAAAATGATGGTAGATGTGGGAATCATAAAAACGTAGGATGATTCTGTACTCAATTTCACAAGTACCTGCAAGTTTTTTCTATACGTTAAAGACACTAAGACACTGAAACTAGAATTTTTAAAACACACATTGTATGTATGATTTATTCCAGAAAGATGAGGCAGAATTCCAAACAGTAGACATATACTCACAGGAAAGGTACTCAGTTTGTATCTGAGGATTGGCTAATACACATGTGTATGCTTTAACTTAAACAAATGTTTAAGGTATTCCTGTCTTTAAATAACTTTTGATTTGCCAACCATCTATAGAACCCAAACACATGAGGAGGCTTTTACTATACATAGTTACGCTTATGGAAATTGCATAATAAATAATATATACATTATATATATATACACACACACACACACACACGTATATGCCTAGAAGCTTTCAAAATAAAAACTCTAATAAGGTTATTTTTCCAAGAAATTAGAATGAGAATAATATCAGACTTTTCATCAGTAACAATACATGCCAAAAGATGATATGATATAATGCTTTTCATGTTTGGAGGTAAAATTATTTTGAACTAAGAATTTCATGTAAATCAAAAGTACAATGAGAAATCATCTTACCCCAGTTAAAATGGCTTTCTCTTTTTTTTTTTTTTTTTTTTTTTTTTTTTTTTGAGAGGGAGTGTCGCTCTGCCGCCCAGGCTGGAGTGCAGTGGCGCGACCTTGGCGCACTGCAAGCTCCGTCCCCCGGGTTCCCACCATTTTCCTGCCTCAGCCTCTAGAGTAGCTGGGACTACAGGCGCCGCCACCACGCCCGGCTAGTTTTTTGTATATTTAATAGAGACGTGGTTTCATCATGTTAGCCAGGATGGTCTCTATCTCCTGACCTCATGATCTGCCCGCCTTGGCCTCCCAAAGCTCTGTGATTACAGGCGTGAGCCACCGTGCCTGGCCTATTTTTTATTTTTATTTTTATTTTTTGAGACGGAGCCTCACTCTGTCGCCCAGGCTGGAGTGTAGTGGCGCAATTTCTACTCACTGTGACCTCTGCCTCCCGGATTCACGCCATTCTCCTGCCTCAGCCTCCCGAGTAGCTGGGACTATAGGCGCCCGCCACCTCGCCCGGCTAACTTTTTGAATTTTTAGTAGAAACGGGGTTTCACCGTGTTAGCTAGGACGGTCTCGATCTCCTGACCTCGTGATCTGCCCACCTCGGCCTCCCAAAGTGCTGGGATTACGGGCGTGAGCCTTGTATCCAAAAGATAGGGAATAACGAATGCTGGCGAGGATGTGGAGAAAGAGGGACCCTCATACACTGTTGGCGGGAATGTAAATAAGTATAGCCACTATGGAGAACAGTATGGAGGTTCCTCAAAAAACTAAAAATAGAACTACCGTATGATCCAGTGGCCCCACTACTAGGTATATACCCAAAAGAAAGGAAATTAATATATTGAAGTGATATTTGCCCTCTCATGTTTTTCTGTAGCACTGTTAACAATAGCCAAGATACGGAATCAAACTAGTGTCCATCAACAGATAAATGAGTGAAGAAAATGTGGAACTTATAGACAATGGAGTACCATTCAGCCACAAAAATAAATGAGATAATGTCATTTACAACAAAATGAATGGAACTGGAGAACATTATGATAAATGAAATAAGCCAGGCACAGAAAAACAAACTTCAAATGTTCTTACTCACCTGTGGGAGCTAAAAGTTAAAACAATTGAACTCAGAGAGATAGAGGACAGAATAATAGTCACCAGAGGCTGGGAAGGGTAGCGGGGGCTGGGGTGGGGGCTCGAGAATGGGGATGATTCATGGGTGCAAAAATATAGTTAGATAGGATGAATAAGATCTAGTAGTTGATAGCACAACCGAGTGGCTACAGGCAGCAATAATTTGTTGTACATTGTGGAATAACTGAGGGAGTACAATTTGAAAGTTTGTAACACAAAGAAGTGAGGAATGCTTGAGGTGATGGATACCCCATTTACCCTGATGTGGCCATTACATACTGTATAACTATATCAAAATATATCCTGTATCCCATAAATACATACATCTACGATGTACCCATAAACTTTAAAGGAGTTTTTAAAGAATTTCATATTCAGCCCAACTATCAATCAGATACATGTCAGGGAAAATAAAGAGGTTTTCTGACATGAAAAGACTCAACTAGATTTTCTGAAAATTCTGCTGGAGAATATAACTCAGCTGAATACAGAGGAAATTCAAGAATGTTGACAGCATTGGAAGCAAGAAAATAATGAGAACCAGAAATAAGAATATTATTTGAAATATATTCAATACAATAACTAAAAATAAAAACAAAATTGACAAGTTAAATTATTTCTATTGTAGATGTCAGTTCCACCTTTACCAAATTTTTTAAATTTAACTTTTTATTTTTGAGATAATTGTACATTAACATCAAGTTTTAAAAAATTATATAGAGTCTAAGTACCTTTTACCCAGTTTACCTATAGATAAGATCTTGGAAAATGCAGTATCACAACCTGGATATTGACGTTGATACAGTGAAAATACAGAACAGGTTAATCACTTTGCCAGAATCCCTCATGTTGTCCTTTCGTAGCTTCACTCACTTAGCTTTGGACTCCACGCCCTCCCGAACTGTGGCAACTACCAATCTGTTCTCCATTTCTTTAACTTTGTCATTTCAACAATGTTATCTAAATGGAATCAAATAGTACATGAACTTTTCAAATTGGCCTTTTTTTTTCACTCAGCATAATACTGTGGCAATCCCTCTAGGTGTTAGCATGTATCAATAACTTGTTTTTATTGCTGATTGTTAGTCCGTGGTTTGAAAATATAACCAAACGTTTAACCTTTAACCTGTTAGAGAACACCTGGATTGTTTCCAGATTCGTGCTATTATAAATAAAGCTGTTATAAACATTTGTATACAGGTATTTTTGTACACATAAATCTTGATTTCTCTGGCATAAATGCCCAGGAGTACAATTGCAGAGTTATATATGGGAGTTGCATGCTTAGTTTTTAAAGAAACTGTCAAACTGCTTTTTAGAGTAACTGTACCATTTTGCATTCTATTCAGCAATGTACGAGTGATCTCATTTCTCTACAATATTGCCAGCATTTGGTATTATCAATATTTTTTATTTTAACTCTTATGACAGGCATGCTATGATGTCTCATTGGGATTTTAGTTTGTATTTCCCAAACGGTTAATGATGTTGAACAACTTTTTATGTATTTATTTGCCATCTGTATATCTTCTTTGGTGAAATGTCTCTTCATGTCTTTTGACTATGTTCTAATTTGGTTGCTTGCTCTGTTGAGTTTTGACAGTTCTTTTTGTATATTCGAGAAACTAGTCCTTCGTTGCATATGTGGTTTGCAAATATTTTCTCTCACTCTGTATCTTCTCTTTTCATCCTTTCAACAGGGTTTTTGCAGAGTAAAAGTTTTTAAATTTGAAGTTTCATTTATAATTTTTTCCTTTTTTGGATCATGTTTTTAGTGTCAAGTCTAAGAATGCTTTGCCTAGTCTTATATGCCAAAGATTTTCTCTTAGGTTTCTAAAAATTTTATAGATTTGTATACTGTATTTAAATCTGTGATCAATTTTGAGTAATTCCTGGATAAAGTGTGAGGTTTGGGTTGAGGTTCTTTTTTGTTTTCTTCCCTTTGTCTTTCTTCCTTCTCTCTCTCTCTCTCTCTCTCTCTTTCTCTCTCGCTCTCTCTCTCTCCCTCTCTTTCTTTCTGGATTTCCAATAGCTTCAACACCACTTGCCACTTATTGGAAAGGCTATTTTTCCTCCATTGAATTGTTTTTGTAAATTTGTCAAAATAACAATTGGGCATACTTGTGTGAATCTGTTTCTGGATTCTCTGTTCTGTTCCACTGATTGGTGTGTCTATTCCTCTTATCAGTGCTAGATGGGTTTGATTACTATAGCTCTGTAAAAATTCCTAGAATCAAGAGGACTGATCCCACTTAGTTTCTCTCCCTCTCCATACAAATTTTATAATAGTTTCATCCGTATCTACTAAAGAAATTGCTGGGATTTTGACAGGATTACATTAAAACTGTATGTCATTTGGGGGATAACTGACATCTTTCCTGTGTTGATTCATTCAATCTATGAATGTAGTATGCATCTTTATTCAGATTTTCTTTGATTTCCTTAGTCTTCATTGTGAACTTTCATCTTATAAGTACTGTACGTGTTTTTAGAGGTACTCCTAAGAATTATATTTTTGAGCAATTTTAAGTGATATTACATTTTTAATTTCACTGTTCACATGTTTATTGCTAGTATATCAATACAATTGATTCTAATATGTTTATCTTGAATCCTGTAACCATGTTGACTTCAATTATTAGTTTTAGGAGTTGCCCACATTGGTAGCTGACTTAAGAATATATCTTGTATTGGTTGCTTTCTGTTCCCAGCCTCATCTCCCTAGTCCCCAGATGCTGTTCTCCAAACCTCCCCCAAAATTACTTGTACTTCAATACTTGCCTTAGTGTTTAGAGGTATCAAAATTAAGACTGCAGATTACCAAGGTCATATGACACAAATCACATTGTCATGCATTAGGTCCTCTCCAAACAGTTTTTCTTAGAAACCGGTGGTATAATCAGTGATGGACCACTAAATGTTTAACAACTAACACTCTGGAGGAAAGTAGCACCCTGATTGGTAGCATTCGCCAATTTCTGTTTTGTTAATGCTGTATCCACTGGTGATTGCAAGTTGCCAACCTGACGTAAGTGAATCCTTAGTCATGAAGAGATGCATCCCAATTGGCTTTGCAAGACAGTGTGAGCTGGCCCCAGCATACCATTAACTTAAGCACCTCTTGAGAGAAGGTTGTAGGACACCGTTTAAAAAATTCTAATAGTTACTAGTACAAGCCAGTTGAAAGTAAGCTATTGTGAATGTGAATTTCCATCTTTTTCTTTACATGTTGATTGATGGAGTTTGAAGACGAAATCCCAAACAAACAAAGGAGTAACAAAATGTTCTGATTCCACTATGTCATCAGATCACTGGCAAACATCCAGTCACTCTTCCAAAGTACTATTGAGTGCCAGTTGACTTTATAGAATATGAAAAAAAAGCAACTCTCATAGTCAAATGTAATTTCCTAGCCACCATAAGCATGACAGAAAACTATTATTTTAGTCATTGAAAAACTCTTGATCAATGAGGCCTAAAGAGATTGATCCAATCCAGTGCCAGATCCCCACTACAGGAAAATGTGAGCATGAGATTTTTCCAATAAGGGTCCACTGGAAAAAAATAATAATAATAATAGTTCATGAAGCACTAGTAGCAGAGAGCTAACACCGTCGAGTTTTTCTCAATATACAGAGACATGTGATTCTGTCTGCCCTCCATGAATGCACTCAGACATGGCCTTAACAGAAATTTGTGAAAATGTGTTTCCACCTAGGCATCACTGAAAAGCTAGTACTCTTCATTGTCTGTTTCAGCACATGAAGGATATATTACATTATTTGACCTTAGCGATTACTACATGTTTCAGGATGTTTTACTGCTGATAGATTATATAAAGAACACCCTGCAGTTCACTAGGCAGTACTGGAAAATGCATGGGTATCTACTATTCTGTGTGTTTACTGGGAAAAACAATATAAGAGGTAGACAGTTCAACTTCATATTAGATAGGCTAACATCCTTTTAAAAATGTTTGGAGGATTCAGGCTCATGTTCATAATATATAGATACTAATATCTTGAGTGATAATGAAACAACATGACTTCCTACAAATCAACAACATAGAAAGATTAAAAGTTGTGGGAAATTGGAACTTCCCCAAAATTCAAAAGTCAAAGATAAACCATTTCCTCCAGTGTTCCTGGCTTCATAGGGTGGCTTTATATAACAACTGCTCAACAGAAAAACAAACTCACGCGTTAAATCTGAACAACTGCAGTTTTCTGGCTTTACCATCTTGCTGGGTGTACTTCTCAAAAGACAAGGCCTAAACTTCATCTCAAAACACGGTAGTCTTTCTGATCACGTTGAAATATTCTATCAAAGAGCAAAAAGCTTTTGAAGACTGCAGTAAGTTTTAAAAGCAAAAGTGTGAACAACCTGGTACTATCCATTATTGTTTTAATGTAGGGCAAACAGGTAACTCTTGCTGCTGTTGGGCATGAAGAAAAGATTATTTTTAATCCTTTGTTTCAAAGAGTTTATAAGAATGCCATTTATTGCAATAGCCATGATAAAAAGAAAGTGGTCCTTCAGTAAGAACCGGTCATCTCTTTGACTGAATCATTTTCAATATTCCTGAATTATTCAGTGTCATGCTGAAAATACAAATCATGTGGGTTATCTATGCTGTGGAGTAATAACAAGAAATCTATATTAGAGACAGGCCAGCCATAAACCTAAATCAGCTGTCTCTAAGTGATATTAAGTATCTTCTGTGGGATGTTCCCCAGGTTTAACTGAATGGGAGATGGTGGGTGGACAAGAACCAAATAGGTGAGTCTTTGACTATAACCCCCACTGGGCTCTATGACGAAGTGTGGCAGATCCCAGTGTGAACACACAATGATAATGTTGTAGCTGGGGATCATTTGCCACAGCAAACTAACCCTGTCATATTTGACAATGTCTGAAATAAATTGTTCTCCCCTTATTGAAATACGTTGAGAAAGACTGCCCAGTCTAAGGATGGATAGAACATTGTGTAATTCCTGATGGTTGTATCCTTTGTACTGGAAAGAAATCCTGAGCTAGAATTTCAAGAAAAAGTGAGTCAACACAAACTGACAAAATCTTTTATTCTTTTCCCACACCATTAATGATGAGCAACTTTGAGTTCTTTTACCATTATAAAGGAGGATGCCTGTCCATTCCCACATTTGTCTTATCAATTGCTCAGTCAGCGAATAGACACAGCTCTCCCATGCACCAGGCGTTAGGGAAGAAAGGTGAGCAAAACAGACATGGTTCTTTCATCCATTAATTTTATCACCTGCTGTACAAAACATACATTTCAAAAGCTAAATTAAACTTAATCATGTCCAATGAGCACATGAAAAGACTCCCAATATTATTAGCTAATCAGAGAAATGCAAATTAAAGCCACAATGAGATACCACAACTTCTAGAGTGACTACAATTTAAAAAAATAGATAATAACAAGTGACAAATGGTGAGGATATATAGAAATTGAAAGCTATACACATTGATAGTGGGAATGTAAAATTTTCAACCTCTGAAAAACAGGATGTTTCTCAAAAAGTTAAAGTTACCATGCAATCTAGTGATTCCACTCGTAGGTGTATGGCCAAAATAATTGAAAACAGATATTCATGCAAAAATGTGTACATAAATGTTCATAAAAGTATGATTTGTAATATCCAAAAAGTGGAAATAACCCAAATTTCCATCAACTGATAAGCAGATACACAAAATGTAGTACAATAGAATATTATTCAACTACAAAAATTAGTGAAGTACTGGTACCTGCTGTAGCGTGGATAAACATTGAAAACCGTATGCTAAGAGAAGGAAGTCAGACACAAAAGGCCACATATTGTATGATTCTGTTTATAATGAAATGTCCAGAATAGGCAAATTGTAAGAGACAGAAAGTAGATTTGAGCTTGGTAGGGGCTGGGAGGAGAAGGGCCTGTGGTCACTGCTGATGTATAGAGTTTCTTTTAGGGATGATGAAAATACTCTGGAATTAGATAGTGGTGATGTTTGCATAACTTTGTGAATATACTAAAAAACATTGTTTTTGTTGTAGTCACAAAGTCACGCAAATATCATAACTTTTTACTTATTAAAATATAATTTTTTAATAGGTAAAATTTTATGGTATGTATTTTGTGGTATTTTTCAATGCAACATTAACATAAAACCCAAACAACATAATATATCAATATATTATTACATTTAAATAATTTACAGATAGATCTACACTGTTACAGTGTATACGAAATAAATTTTACTGATGGAGTGAGTGCAGGATCAATGAATTATATCTCATTACTTTCAAGGAAATGTGCAGAGCCCTAAGACAAAGTAACAGGTAACTCCTGGTCAAGAAAATCCTTACTTGCCAGCATTCTCAGTACTGCCTCTACAGTCTTCATTTCAATTTGGTGCTTTTATTCACTTGGTTCCACTGCTTCACAAGCCTGAAGTCTGTTTCTACTCTAATAGAAAGTGCATGTGAGCTCTTGGCAGCACTGAATTTTTGCCTTTGTCTCTACGTCACCTGAAAGTCTCTGAGATCTCTTACCTAATTGTCTACTTATCCAATTGGATTTGTTTTACCTAATCTCTGTCACGTCTTTGATTCTTGCATTTGCCAATTTGATTTATGCCTACTAAATTAGCCAATATACTATTTCCTATCTGATGTTCAGCTCTATACTCGGAACACATTAGCCCATCTGTTTACACATTAGTTTCTATATGCCCTGGCTCACTCTCTGCTATCGAGCTCAGTGGTCTTCAAGCCTCTTGATCCTGCTCTCATTCCATCAGTAAAATTTGTTTTGTGTACACTGTAACAACGTAAATCTATCTGTAAATTGTTTAAATGTACTAATATATTGATATATTGTTTAGATTTTAGATTATCTAATGTTGCATTAAAAAACACCACAAAACTTAATATCATAAAACAACAAGCTTTTTTTTTTATGTTCATGTACTCTGAGTCAGAAATGTGGACAGAGGATAGTTTGTATTGGTTCCATAATGCCTGGAGTTTCAACAGGAAATCTCAAATAGCTGAAAGTGGCTCAAAATGCTGACATATGGGATCATCTGAAGGCTTCTCTGCTTACATGTCTGGTGCTTAGGCTGGGTTCACCTGGGATTTGTGATGGACCAGAGTGCCTACATGAGAACTTTCCTTTTAAGTTGGGCTCCCTCACAGCATGGGATCTCAGGATGTTTGGACTCATTACATAGTGATTCAGGGTTGCAAGAGCAAGTGTTCCAGTAAACAGGATGAAGCCTGAATCACCTTTTATGACCTAGCCTTGAAAGTCACATAGCCTCTCTTTGGCCACCCTCTATTGATACAAAAATTTAAATTCAAGGGGAGGGAACATAGACCCAACTCTTGATGAGAAAATGTCAAATAACCTATGGCTGCATTTTAAAACTTTTGTGTGTGTACATTACATGCAAACAAAAGATACATTTTAAACTGTAAGATAAAAATAAGTATTAGTATACATTGTAATATTTAATGTTTGACCCACTGAATCAACTTACTTGCTCATTAATTATGGATAGCATACTGGAGATTCATTGGTCTAAATGAGTGAGAGTTAACATTTCCTTGCTGAAGCTTTAAGCATGGTTAATGTTCACATATGGGGCAACCCTCAGAGATATACCAGTTTTATGCACCATTCCCAGCACACTTGTTGCAATGCTACCACTTTCTCTCCTACACTGTAATTTGTGTAACGATTCAAGGAAGTGAAAACGGCATTTTTATGAGCCCTGATTTCATTCTGATTTAGTAATAATATGTATTAGTCATAGTCTGTTAAGAATAAATTACTTGTATCACACTTCACAACTAATTGTGGCATATTGGTGTAGTGACGCAAGGATCAACAATTGTTATTTAAAGTGCTATTATTGCACAACTCTAATGTTGGCCTCCATTGTCCTGCAATTCACCTCGTTGAAAACGTTTGCTCAAGACTGGGGGAATATTTAAGAATAAAGATGAGAGGATGAGTAATATTTCTTTGTAAATATCCTCTCCTCTGCAGTGTGATATAGCTCTTCCAGCTATTATAGTCATTTTCTGTGCTGGTACCCCATATTTCTCTCCTGTGTATGTTTAAGGTGAGACGCGAGAACCCTTGCAGGGTAGCAAGAAGTAAACAAGATAGAGAATTTCACAGTGAGAAAGTGAAGGGAGACATAACCATGGGGATATAAACTTTCTGTGGAACTTGTGGAAATCTTAGGGAGGGCAAGAAAATTTGCACAGGATTCAGTCTGGGGATCTAAGCCAATTTTGTAAATCTCAAAGGACACGATGTAATGTTTGGTAACAAAAACATGAAGCTAGTAAAAGTGTTGACTGGCATTCAGCCAAGAACCCAGTTCCCTCCAGTTCCTGTTGGCAAAGCAAAGAAGCCTGATTTGGCTGCCTGTAAAATGAGAGTAAAAGAATCTGCTACAGCAAAAATATGGCCAACGTATAGCCTTATAAAAAAGTTTTAACAACTTTAGACAAAGCAATGGTAGTTTCTAGCATCAACTGCTCTGTCTCATTAATTCCCCACCATCACACAAGTTTCAACAGAAGAAGCATTATATCTCAAAAGAAATGCACACCATATTGCCGTAATATGTAAGGAAAATATGAACACTTCTATTTATTAAACATAAATCCATGCCATCCATGTTTTAAAATGTATGGATTGTATTAGTACAGAAGTGCATACATATCATTTATAAATAAATATATTTTATAGATGGCATGTATAAGTTATTTTTTACTTATGAGCACTCGGAGTTTAAAATATTCAATATCATAGATTCAGAGGATAAGGTGTGATTTGGGGAAACCCAGAAACTGAAAGTACAGTTGAATCAGAACATGCCACAGGGCAGACTAGAAGAGTCAAAGAATCTGCTAAGCTTTGGATAAATTATCAAGTATTTCTCTAGCTTTTCTCTGTATCACATGACAATTGCCTACAGAACTGTAATGAACTGAGAAATACTAAGAAAAATTATGAAATTTCCTTAGAGAAAATCTACGCACAGAGGACAAGTCTCCTTATAATAATAAGTTGACACATGCCACTGCAACCTATAAATTCTGGCAGGGAAATATGAACATCATCCCGATTCCTCTAACTTTGGCAGTTAATAAGATTTGAACTCACAATATTGTGTTTATATTAAAATAGGAGGAATTGACATTGTCAGGCATTTTACATATGTTAACCTATTTGATCCTCATGACAGCTCTGTAAAAAATGGTTAATATTTCTCCCATTTCACAGAAAATGAACCAGAGACTATGCACTTTGCAGAATGCCTCTTGGCTAGGAAGGGAAGAATCAAGATTCAAAGCCAATTCTTTTGACCCCAAATGTCATGGACTTGGACTGTTGTGGTTATTCCTATCTAGACAAAAATAAAGAAGTTCTTTGAAGTTCTCAGATTTCTAAATGATATTGCTTTCTCTGCATTTTTGGAGAAAAGGAGGGGTAGTGCCCACTGGTCTAATGTTTTGAAATGGGAAGAGGATATTAATATAATATTGAAATTCATATTAAAATGAGAAAGTAAGATCATCAAAAACTCTGCTCATAACATTTAGTTGTTGACCCCTGAATGATTTGTGGAGCTCTCTTTGACATTCAGCAACTGAATGTTGAGTTAGGGACATGTTAATTGGAAAAAGTTAAATTGTCATCTCCATCTTATTAAACCAATTCTGTGGGACAATTCAAGAGAGTACATGGCTATGTAATTTCCACGCATCGTTTGTTTGCTAAGTCACTCAGCCCTGGATACCATTTATTTTTCAATTCAGAGCTAAATACATACATGATTAAAAGCTCGGTCTACAAAAAGGGTTGATGTGGGTTTGATGGAAAGGGTCAGTCAGGGCCTTTTCTTAGCAGCAATCCCATTGGACAGACAGCATATCTTCCCAGAGGGTGTGTGCACTTCAAAGCATGCTATTAAATGATAAGAAGGAGGAGGAAAAATGCAATTTCTCTAGAATAATTTTTGCAACTACAGAAATATAATGCACAGGTGGATATGCAATTCTTTCCCGTTCTTTCCTAAATGTACAATGCTGTGGCCTGTGAGGAAATATTTGGGATAGCTAAGGAACTGTGCCTCCTGGGAGTTGCAGATAACAACCCATTGCCTGCAACGATCATATTTCTATTGTCTGAAAAGGTTAGGAAAAACCATGAGGACTCTACAGATGTGAGTAACTCAGATCAGTGGATTTGGAAACAAAGCTACTAATCAGGTGCAAAAGAAAGCAAATCTCAGTCCAAAAATTTCATGGTGGTGGGGATATGAGATAGGCTATGATATATTTGAGAATAGTTTCTTTTTAAGGAAAAAGCAACAGGAAGTTTATATTTACTGTGTAAAATTGACTGATAAAATACGTGAGTATTCCATTAAATATTTGTTGTATTTTGTATACTTGATTCTTGTTTCAATCAGGTCAAATCAGCAAAACATTTTTTTTTTAATTTGAAGCATTAGTAAGCAAGTTAGAATAAAGCCACTCAGGTCAGTATGGAATTACCAAAGATGAGAAAAGATTATAGTGAGAGAGACGTTTGTCCTCCAAGCCTGATTTATCATTTATCCGTAAGTATCTTCTGTAACAACACTTGCCCTCTCCTCCCTTCCACTAATCTTATTGAAACCTTTAGCTTTGCACTTCACTTCTTGATTCAGGAGCTTCCAAATCCTCTTAAAAATAGAGACTGTCCCAAGGGTCCATTGAGATGGTAGTTAACTACGCTTACTGAGCACCTTGTAACTTTTAGGCCATTGGGATAGGTTGTTAACTTGACCTTAATCAAACAAAAAAAATGATTGCTTATGTTCATCATTGTCTTATCTATACATTCTACCCATTTTCCGATTTCTGATTCAGCAAAAAATTGTTCTGAGTGCCATGCTACCCTGTCCTCCCCATTCTTTCTTTTTCTTTACAATTGACTTAATTCCCTCCATCAGTAGTTTTTTTATTTCCCCAAAATTTTCATTCATAGAAATGTATGGTGCCAGTTATTAGACTCCTACTCTGTACCAGGCACTATGTCAGATGTTTTACATGAATTAATTTTAATCTCTAGCTGTATGGAGGCAGATTGGGAAGAAAAGGAACGATTACAGTATTTCTTCTCACTTTCAAGTTTGCAATAAACATCACCTTCTTGGTTGCCAAATGAGGAGTGTTACCTGCCACCTTCTGCAATCTATGAGAAATGGTTAGATTTAATTAGACAGAATCAAAGGACTAGAGGAGAGATTGAAAGCTGTCACTTCAAGTTTCTCAGCCTTTTGTGGATATGTATGTGTGCGTGTGTGTGTGTGCGCGTGTGTGTGTGTATGTTATGTATGTACATATATAATATGTACATATATATGTATATATAGAGAGAGCGTAGTCCAGTACATACTTTTATACATTCATCAGAAACAAAATGATAAAGATGCCTCATTAAAAAAAATAAAACACATGTGATGATAAACTGGTGACTGACCTACCTTCTTTTTCCCCTTAACTCTGGTAATGCTTTTACATTATCATCTGGGCCTCTCATTCACATGATTTCCAGAAAGTGAGCTAGTTACATTTTCCAGGAATCAGCCTTGAGGAGGTTCAAGTCAGTGGCTTTCAGGAAAGTCCTCATTGGAGAACATCTTCAGGGATATATGTATGTGTATGTGATTCACAGTGCAGTCTTTTCAACTTTTCACTAGAATCTCTGGAAGAAACAGATAAAGGTGAAAATAATGCAAGAGAAAAACTGGGATGATGACCTTTCCCTAAGGCAGAAGCTGTGGAAAAGGGAATCCCAAGAGGAGCAAAAGGACCCGGATGCCGTGCAATGGCCTTAGTGTGAAATGCAGAGGACCTCAGTTTGTTTCTAAACATTCTAAAATGTTTTGTTGGTTTTCTGCAACCCAAGTAAAGGTTTCTAAAATGTTCCACAAATAGAATTTCTTCCTGAAGCCTAATCTGAATTTATTGTGTTAAGATTTAGATCCATATTTTCTTGCTCAATTTTATTTGAAAAAAACTCTTTAATGTCTGTACCTGAATTACTGTTGTCCTTTTATGTAATTACTTTATGTGATTTACCTACACAAGTAAATAGAGACGCCAAAAGGCAGGGTTTTTAAAGAAACAAAACTGATATTTTTTCCCAATTTGATGAATACTGAAAAACCAAAGATCCAAGAAGTTCAATGAACACCAAAAAAAAAAAAAAAAAAAAAAAAAAAGGAAGAAGGAGAAGAAAGTATACCTGGGTATAGCATGATCAAATTGCTCAAATTCAGTAATAATGAGAAAGATTTAAAACTAGCAAGAAACAAAAGATATCTATATAGATAAACAAAGATATTATTCTCAAAAAACAATGCAAGAGAGAAGACAAGGGAGCAACAGCTTGAAAATTCTGAAACCTTGCCCATTCTCCCCCCAAGCCTGTTAACTCAGAGTTCCAAATGCCCAGAAAAAAAAAAAAATATTTTAAAAACAAATATGAAATAATGAATTTTTTCAGATACACGACAGTCAAAAGAGTTGATCTCCAACAGATCTATGTTACAAGAAATCTTAATGGAAGTTCTTTAAACAAAAGAAAAATGACAACAGGTAGAAATACAGACCCACAAAGAAATGAAGAACACTGGAAATGGTAACTATGTGGGTAAACATAAGCGAATTATTTTTCTTGTTATTTAAATTTTATTAAAAGATAATTTACTGTTTAAACAAAAATAATAACAATGTAGTGTGGGATTTATAACATAAGTAAAAATATAACAATCAAGACTTGGGAGAGGAGAAATTAAATGATATATACTACTGTTAAGATTGTTAAATTCTATACTGAGTATGTTATCAGTTGATGGTAGAACGTGTTAAGTTAAAGATGCATGTTACAAACCCAAAAGAGACCACTAAGCAAATGCAACAAGAAATTTTACCTAATAAGCCAACAAAGGAGATAAAATCACAAAATACTTAATCCAAACAATAGAAAAAGGAAAAGAGGAGATAAGACAAATGCAAAATAAATAGCAAGGTGACAGACTTAAATCTAAGCATAATGGTAATTACACTGAATGCAAATGATTCAAGCACTCCTACTAAAACGCAAATGTACTATATTGGAAAATAATAAGGCCCTAACTATATATTGTGTAAAACGAAATATAATTTAATGAAATAATAAGTTAAAACTAAAAGAGTGGAAAATATATAAATATACTGTGCTCATCTAAGCAAAAGAAAGCTGAAGAGATTATGTGAATATCAGAAAAAGGTAGTTTTATAGTAAAAAATATTACAGATATAAAGATCGTTTCATAATGATAAAGCAGTCAACACATCAAGAGGATGTAACGATCCTAATTGTTTATGTATCTAATAACAGAATTTGAAAATACATAAGTGAAAACTGATAGAACCATAGGAAAAAAGGAATAAATCCACAATTATAGTTAAATATGTCAATATGTCTCTCTCAACAAATGGTAGAGCAAAACAGACAGTAAGTTAGTAAGAAGATAGAAGTTTGAACAACATAATCACCCAACTTGATTTAATTTACAGTTCTAGAAACCCGACCCAACAATAGGAGAATACCCATTACTATCAAGTTCACAGAAAACATTTGCTAAGATAGATAATATTCTGGGCATTAAAATAAATCTCAATAAATGAAAATTGATTCATATCATGCAAAATACATTCTCTGTCAACTTGGGAGAAAAATAAAAATCATTAACATTAAAAACTCTTTAAAAAATCCACAATTATTTGGTAATAACTTCTAATAATCCACGGGTTAAAAAAGAAATCAAAATATAAATTAGGAAATATTTTAGACTGAATTAAAATGAAAAAAAAAGCATTTCAAAATTTGTGAGATGCTCTAAAATCAGCATTACTGGTAATTTTACAGTACTCAAATTCTATTTTATAAAACAAGAAGGATCCTAAGTCAATTACCTTAACCTCCATGTAAGAAACTAGAAAACAAAGAACAGATTAACATAAGCAGAAGAAAAGAAATAACAAAAATCATACTGGAAATCAATGGAATAAAAGACAGAAAAATAACAGAGAAAAATGAATACCAAAGGCTGATTTTTTGAGAAAATTAATAGAGTTGATAAACCTCTTGGCAGACAGACCAGGAAAAAAAAAGTGAGAAGGTACAAATTATAAGAATTACGAATTAGAGAGGTGACATTACTGCAAATTTTACAGATCTTCAAAAGGATAACAAGGAAATATTATGAAAAACTGCACGTTAATAAATTCAACAAAAAATTAAATGCACAAATAATTTAAAAGAAACAAATGACTAAAGCTCATGTAAGAAAAATATATAAGTGGAATAGTCCTATATCTTTTAAAGAAATTGAATTTATAGTTAAAATCTTTCCCACAAAGAAAACTCCAGGCTTAACTGTCTTTACTGCTGAAGTCTAGCAAACATTTAAGGAAGAAATGATACCAATTTTCATACAAATACATCCAGAAAATTGGTGAGCAGGGAATATCTCACACTACTAATACACAAGACAGACAAGATACGTTATATTATAAACCAGAATCCCTCAGAAATGCATGTGCAAACATTCTAAACAAAATTTTAGCAAATGAAATCAGTTGATTAAAAAAAAAGGTAATATATCATGGACAATTAGGTTTTATCCATTGATTTCAGGGTTTATGTAACATTAAAAAAATTAATCAATGTAATGCACAATATTAGTAGACCCAAAAGGAACCCCATGACCTTATTGATAAATGTAGAAAGAGGATTTGGTAAAATCTAGTATCCATTCTTAAGATTAATTCTCAGCAAACTAGCAACGTAAGGGAAGTTATTACTTAACATGTTGTTACTTAACATGTAATCATGTTATTACTTAACATGATAAACAAAATATACAATAAACCCACAATTAACATCATAGTTAATGGTGAAAGACTAAATGCTTTCTTCCTAAGATCAAGAGCAAGACAAGGATGTTCACTCTCACCACTTCTATTTAACTTTGTACTGGAGATTTCACCTACTGAATACAGCAAGAAAAAAATTAAAATTGTTCCAACTGGACAGGAAGAAGTAAAACTGTCTTCATTCAAAGACAACTAGATTATATCTTGAAAATCCAAACAAATCTACAAAAAAACCTCCTAGAACTAATAATTGAGTTGAACAGGATTTCGGAGTACAAGATCAATAAACAAAAATCAATTATTGTTCTATATACTAGCAGTGAATATTCAGAAATTAAAATAACACCACTTACAATAGCATCAAAAATGCAAAGTACTTAAGGATAAGCCTGAATAAGATGTGGCAATGCTAGTCATTGAAAACTACAGTTTTAACTGCAACATATTACTGAGAGACATTAAAGAAGATCTAAATAAATAGATATCTTATGCTCATGAATCTAAAGATTCATATTGTTAATATGGCAATTTTCTCCAATTTGATGAATAGATTCAAAGCAATCTCAATCAAAACCAGAGTAGGCATTTTATTGTGAAATTGACAAGATTCTAAAATTCAAAGGAAAGTGCAAAGGACCTGAAATAGCCAAAATAACTAAAAGGAAAACCAAATTTGGAGGAGTAACTCTACTGGATTTCAATACTTATAACACTATAATAATGAAGGCAGTGTCATGTTTGTGTTAAGGTAGACAAAGATAATAATAGATCAGAATAGAAATTCCATAAATAGACCTACACGTACATTGACCATTGATTTTAGGAACGGGTGCAAAGGAAAGTCAGTGGAGAAAGAATAGTCTTTTAAACAAGTAGTGCTGGATATATTGAACAAACAAAAAATAAACTTTGATCCATATCTCTTAGTATATATATATAGATTAACTCAAAATGAATCACAGATTTCAATATTAAACTTAAAACTTTAAAACATCTTGAAGAAAACAAAGGAAAAAGCCTTTATGACCTTTGATTAGGCAGAGTTCTTAGATAAGATGCCTAAAGCATAGTTCATACAAGAAAACATTGACAAATTGGACTTCATCAAAATTAAAAGTTATTTTCAAAAAATGGTATTTAGAGAATGAAAAGAAATGAACCTCAGACTGTGAGAAATATTTGACAGACATATATTGGATAAAGGATTTGTATGCAGAATAAGTAAATAACTCTGAAATCCAAATAATAATAAAAAAGCTCCAAATCAGTAAAAATTGGCAAATTACTTGAACACCAAAGAAGATATGCAGAGGACAAATAAGCACATGAAAAGATGCTCAACATCAATCGATAGTAAATGCAGATTAAAATTACAACGAGATACCACTACACACCTGTAAGAATTGCTAAAAATTAAAGGCCTAATAATATCAAGTATTGGTGAGGATGTGGAAAACTGGAATTGTCATACATTGTTGGTGGGAATATAAAATGATACAGTGACAATTTCTTAAAATGTTATACATATGTAACATATATAAATGTTTATATCTCCAAAATGAAAGCCTATATACATACAAAATCTTATACAAAAATGCTTACATTTATAACAATCAAAAGCTGGAAAGAATAAGTCAACAGGTAGATGGATTTTTAAAGATGTAGTTTTTCAACTGGTGAATGGATAAGCAAATTGTAGTATGTCCATACAACAGAATAAACTCAACAATAAAGAAGAGTGAATTATAGATATATATATTATGGATGCATCTCAAAATAATTATGAATGAAAGAAGTCAGATAGCAAGAGTACATTCTGTATTACTTCACTTACGTAAGATTCTAGAAAATGTAAATTAATCTATACTGGCTATTGCCTGAGGAAGGCGGGGGAGAAGAGGTAAGGAATAGAGAGGAATTACAAAGGATCATGAGAAAGCTTCTGGGGGCTTGTGGTATATTCACTATCCTAATGGTGACAATTATTTCATGGGTGTATATATATATATGTCTAGAGTTGTCAAATTGTACTTTGTGTAAAGATTTTATGTCATTTATGTCAACACTAAATCTGTTACAAAATGACAAAATAGAACAAGAACAGTACCTAAAGCTTAAGGTTATTTTGAATACAGAATGGGTAAATATGTATAATAACACATTTCCTGTTCCATAATAAGAATTTATTAAGGTATAGTTATTGCTAATATTGTGAACCTTTCTGTGGATACAAATATCCACAGTCTCTTTGGGTTGTGGAATACTGTATTTAACCCTCTGTTTCATGAAGGTTTGAAGACTATGTTGGAAATCTCTGTTGTAATAAAAGCTAATGGACTTCTGGAACCACTTCAAAATTGAAAATAGGTAAAGGAAAATGTAACAAAAATTCAAAAGGTAGTGTCCCAAGTCTGGTTTTGGCTCCTTACTCAAGAAAACTTGCTGCATTTTGTGTCCTCTGTTGTTAAGCATTTCAGTGGGCATAAAACTTCCCAAATTCTTTGAGTATAATACCTGATTTAAACACGCAACTACCAAATAAGTTGTCTTAAATTGGGTTTCCCTAGCAACGGAAGTGGAGACATGGATTTGAGTCCAAATAGTTTGAGTGATATTAGTAACACTGCTAGTTATTAGAAGTGATCTCAGGAAACACTGGGAGTGGGGTAGGAAAATAAGGAAGGAAAGTCAGGCAATAAAGGCTACATTATAAAGCAGTTCCTACTGTGAGCAACTGCTACTTAAATGTGAGTAGGTGGGTGGGGAGACTCTGGGAGACAACGTAGAATATACATTGAAGTTACACCAACAGAAACGAAGGGAGATTGTGTAACTGTCTTCCAACTTCTACTCCAACACTGGTTGAAGCTCGGATAAAGAACGTTATCCTTCCTCCGGCATTTCTGGTTTGTCCTGAACATAGGTCAGAATTAAAGCTCACAGGCAGAGAGCAACAGGTGTCTGAAATAAGCAGGCTTCATAGTGCAGGGATGAGTCTCAAGGGATAAGGGCAGGATATCAATAGCCTCGGATTCACAAATCATCCATGAGTGCAGTATTTTTTCAATTGCTTTTGCCAGTTAAATTATCTTCAGAGTCTATTTCAGCTGACCGGTGTTTCACAGCTGCTAGTGAATGGATTGCTTCACCACATTTGGGTGTATGACTTCAATTTGTTAGCAATGCAGTTGGGAAATGCTGTGGGATTTCAAGATGCAGTGCAGCTGTCTCATGCTTGTTATTAATTGAGAGCTTGTTATTAATGTTATGAGCTTATGAATTATCATTGTGCAGATTTTCTTCCTAAAAAAGCCAAATCACTGACATGACTATACAATTTGTTAGACGTTATTTTATCTTTTTTAAAAAAGAAATATTTGTCAATATTTATTACAACCACAGAGATAATTCATTTTTCACTTTTTATCATGGCTTCAGAGCACAATTAAGTTGACATTTTCCATTTCAGTTTTCTGAGATTACATGTTGTTACACGGGAAACTCAGCTACAGAAAGATGGGTTAGACCAAGAATGATGATCTTCTAAGTGACATACTTTTCCTTTCCCATCAATTTTAATTGATAATATAATTCTTCTTACCAAAAATGAGAAGCCAACATGAATGATAGTTCATCACAGAGACATGAAAGTTCATCATTATTAAAAGACTATTACAGGGGAAATTTCCAGAGTCAACGGGAAATTTCCAGAATCAACCGAAAATTGTGTTAAGATGTTTACAGCATGGGAGATGTGCAGGTCTGACTTGACCATCATAAGCAGGAAATTACAGGGGTCTCAAACATCTAACAGGGCATAAATCCAATTGATTTCAATCTCTTCCTATGCCAACATTCTGTGAGTCCTACAATAGCTACAAAATGTTCCGCTGGGAGGTGGCCTGTATTAGTTACGTTTGCTGAATAGCAAATTACCCGAAACTTAGCAGCTTGTCAAAACAATAAATTATTTATGATCTCACAGATTCTTTGGGTCAAGAATTTGGGTGTGGCTTTGCTGGGTCTTCTGACTGGAAGTTTCTCACAAGGCTGCAATCGAACTAATGTTGCAGCCAGCTCAAGCCTCCACCAGGGGCAAATTCACTCTCATGTTTGTTGACAGTATTCATGTCCTCATTAGCTGGTAGACTGAGGCCACCTTGAGTTCCTTTTCATGGAGGCCTTCTATCACTCAGTTTACAACATAGCAGTTGGCTTGCATTCATTATGACCTAAAGAGAGAGTCAGAGAGAACAGGCAAGATGGAAACCAGTCTTCTATAACCTAATCTTGGAAGTGACGTGTCATCACTTCACCATATCCTGTTTGTCAGAAGCAAAACATTAAGTCCAGGGTACGTTTCAGAAAAGGGGATGACATGAACAGAGGAAAGCTCAGAGGTGGTGAGCATTGGGAGTCATTTTAGAGGCTAACACAGTACCTAGAGCTTACCCAGAGACAAAAGCATCTCTCCTCCCAGGCTACCCCAGCAACAGAAATTCTCATACACTTTTGAGCAAAGAGATTTTTGTCTCTTGACTTTCTTCAGCAACTTATGTTACATGCAAATGTATTTTACAGGAGAGGTATGTTCGAGAGCAGCCATGATAATCTGTGCTTGTGGGTTATCTTTAGATTCATTATATATGTGGCAGAGGCTATTTAATTTTTCCATGGGAGTTGAGAAATAGAGAAGAATATTTTGTATTTCTGGAGTGCCCGAAATACCAAAAGGCGTTACTATAGAGAAAAGGTCAGCCCAAGGACACTGAGCCTCTTTGGGAGAAGAGAAAAATCTAAAGAAAAGTTGAGGTAAAGAAGACAGATTTTTGTCTAGAGAAGTCTTATCTTCAAGGTTTCCAGGACCACTGGTTCATTGAAGTCACACATTGACCATGCTCTGCTAAAAAGTTTTCTTTTGATTTCCCTTGATGTAGATAAGATACAAACTACTTAGCTATTTAAGGACCTCTAAAAGCTCTCTCTATACTACTTTTTTTCAGTCTATTCTCTAACAACACATCCTTTTTTTTTTTTTTTCAGTAAAACTAATGAAATTCCCCTGATCAAGAATGCCATGCTCTTTGTATCCAATCATTTGTATACTTACAACTGGAGTAGAGTTTAGACCAATTTGTACACATCACAAAGACCTGGTCCCTCAAGTTGCCATGGTTTTGTGGTTTATTTTATTAATATTAAAATTAAAGCTATACTATCTTGAAGTCTTTCATTTATTAGGCCCTTTGACTATTTATATAATATCCTTTTGATTGTTGCTGTCTCCTTTCCTCGGATTGATTTCAAATTTTTTGAGGAAAAAGGACTTGCCATGTACTTTTTCTATAGTTGCAGAGTTTTGCATAGTGATCACTCTGATGTGAAGTTTAGAAATAAGTAAGTTAGGCTGGGTGCGGTGGCTCACGCCTATAATCCCAGCACTTTGGGAGGCCGAGGCGGGCAGATCACGAGGTCAGGAGTTTGAGACAAGCCTGACCACCATGGTAAAATCCCGTCTCTACTAATAATACAAATATTAGCCAGGTGTGGTGGCGCATGCCTGTAATCCCGCCTATTCAGGAGGCTAAGGCAGGAGAATTGCTTGAACCTGGGAGGCGGAGGGTGCAGTGAGCCGAGATCACACCACTGCCCTCCAGCCTGGGTGACAGACCGAGACTCCGTCTCAAAAAACAAGAAAGAAAGAAAGAAGTTAAAAAACAAACAAACAAACAAACAAAAAACCAGATACCTTATCTTGGTGAAGATAAAATGGATGAGATCTTTAACACTATACAAGAGAATGTCAACTTTTTTTTAAGTTTGACACCCTGCAGTTCAGCTACATCATACTTATTGGTTGTGTGGTGCTCTCTGGCCCACCACCTCTTAGAGACATAACAGCAATGGGTGCAGGGACTTAGTCTGTTTTGCCAATTGCTCTCTCTCAAGACTTAGAATAGTGGGATTGGCACATAATAGACATGCAATAAACATTATTAAATGAATGAAGAGCATAATTAATTATTGCCAATAATAGTTAAATTTCTAATATTTGTAAGTGGAATTTTGTAAGTGGTATAATCTTATAAATTTAAATGGGAGAAATTAGTCAAGAGTACATGTGCATCTATGAGAATTTCATATGTAAGTGAGGTGGCATCTCCTATTAGCAAGAGAATAAAGTAGTCACTAAATGATATTGGGCAACAGATTTTCCATCTGGAAAAAAAAAAGTTCAAACACTACCTTCCACCCACCACTTACAAAAAATATTTCCAGATGGATTAAAATCCACATATGTAAACAAAACTTGAACAAAAATAAGAGTATGTTTGTGACTTTGAAAAGGTCTGACAATGCTATAAAGTCTGATAAATTTAAATCATATCATAATTTTAAGGTTTTATATAATAAAATATGGGATTATTGAAATTAAAAGACAAACCATAAACCAGGGAAATCGTTTATAATACAAATTAAATAGATATTCAAGATATATAAGTAATTTCTTCAATTTGACGAGAAAATATTTTCACCAAATATAGCTAAAAGATAGACAAAAATAATAGTCTATCACCCATTGACATAATAATTGCCTTTTATTTGAATTCCATAAATTGGAAATTCAAGGTAAGGAATGCAACTGGCCCATAACTATATGGAAAATATGCTCAACTGCTCTTGTTACCCAGGGAACTGAAAATTTGAACAAAATTTGATGCAATAATTTGCATCAGCTTGGCAAAAAATTAAAACTGTCAGTCTCAAGTGCTGGCAAGGATGAGAGGTACATTAACTTTCATGCATGACTGCTGGGAATAATTTAGTGCAGCTATTTTGAAGGAGAATTTCACAGAATTCCTTTAAAATTAGAATAAAAATATGTATTTCCTTTGAACAATTCTAATTCTGATTATGCTAGAAAAACCTGAAACGTGTGCAGAGCGGCACAAAAAGGGAATATTGGAATGAAATACGTTAAATATACTCTATGGAATACCTATTCAGCAATTGAAAAGAAATTGGTAGTTCTCTATGCTCTGACAAGGAAAGATGTCTAAAATTTTTCTAAGTGACCTATACAGTGACACAACCTATGAAATAATTCCTATATCAAAAATCCCTGTATATTTATATTTTGATAAGCTCTTCATTTGAATGTTATAGATAGGAAATTCATGGAGAGGAAATGCAAATAGCCAAACTATATGGAAAAAGGTTTAACCATGTGTTTTACATGTAGTTTGTAAGTATATGAATGCACACACACATATCCATACACAGTCACATACGATGTATGCGCACAGCAAAAGGAATAAAAAGATACACTATGAAAGGTATGGTATGAAGTACTATACTGTATGAATACCTGAATTACCATACTGTATGAAGATACAGTATGGAAGGGTATAAGCTCAAAAGCTCTTTAGTTTTATTTGCTATTTAGGAACAAAATTTGGCAATAGAATCTACATATGAATTCATGTAATAAAAATAAATAATATAAAACTTATCTAAAAGTCACAGGAGGAATATAAAATGAGTGATTAACTGGAAGCACTAGTTCTACCTAACAAATTGAAAAAATCCCTGTTGCTCATTTTCCTCCTACACGTTTCCATGGGTGATCCAACAGGCATTTCCAGAAAGCAGCAAAGATATGGATGCTCATGATGTCAGATTTTTCTCCCAGCATTTAAAGTTCTTGATAAGTGAGTTCAGGATTCTGACTTTAGTTGGTGATTTCCTGGGGAGAGGCAGACACAGGAAGGCAGCCACTTGACTTTTCTGAGAGTCAAAGGGAGTTCATGACCAGTGTCCTCCAGCGGAACACATCTTGTCCAGTAATTAACTAGAAAATTGACCATTTTCAGAAATAGACAGGAATGCTGTCCTTTCAGTTGAATATATATTTTTTAAAACTTTTTATAATAAACAAGTATCCTTCCAATCAATGACAAAAATTCATTCCATGTAATGACTCAATGCCCAATATAACTGTTATTTACTAAAATAAATATATAAAACAAATGTTTACAGAACAAATGATTAGCTTTCTTTACATCCTGAGGAATACCCATATTAAGTTTAGAGATACCCACATGAAATACTAAACCTTGTGTCCACATCCCTTCTAAAAATGTAGACCAGACCTCCTGTTTAGCATCCTAAAGGTTATTGCTTTTCCTGACCATATTAGGCTGCCCATGTTTGGCTGACTTCAGGTATTATATAATCACTTCTTGCCAATTACATTACTAATTATTGGGGACTGATTTATACCCATTCCTGACTCCTTAAGTGAGTAAAATCAATTCCTTAAATACTGAAAAACAGTTATGTTTTATGGCTTGCATTCTTTTGTAATGGCTCATGCTTTCTAAAAGTGTTAGGCATATGCTTTTAAATATATGGTTCTGCTTTAGGCCTTTAAAATAATGATAATAGATTCTTTCCATATTTCAAGGGTCACTCTAGTGAGTTGGAAGAAAAGTTATTTCCTTCTAATATTGTTAAAGAATTAAGCCCTTTTCTATCTCTGGAATCTAGATAGGAAATTCATTCTCTCTCTCTTTCCCCCATTCTTTTACTCTGTTTCTGTTTTTTTACTTGAGGTCTGAGTATAAATCTTAGAAACTGGTATCTCCCTATGTTTCAAATTATTGAAAAGGAAATGATATGCTAACACTCAATTGTTTCTGTAATTATCAAGCCTGGCTCAAAGTGGAATCATTAATGCAAAAATGTGGGAAAGATTATTTAATAATCTTTCTAGTGCTGAATGTAGACATCAGTTGAAAGAATCCTTTACCAATTCATAATTGTCCATATGGAGAATTTCCAAAAATGTAATTTAAACAAGGTACTAATGAGGATGTTGAGTAGTGAGACAGGTATCACTGTTCAACATGCATCTATGCCTTTTCTCTAAAATGCCTCTTCTAGTTGATGTGCATAAAATTTACCAAAGTAAAAGATATAAAACTTACAGTCCAGCATAAAGAAAATATGTTTCAGCAAAGGGCCTGCTGGCCATTTATAACTTTGGCAAAATCACAGTCATCTGAGTTATATCAAAAGAAAAAGCCAGGAGCTGACTCACCTTAGTTATCTTTTCCAAGTACACAACAGGCCTGCTTCTGATAAATTCTGTCCTGGAACTTTTATTTAAAGCATCTCTGAAGGCTTAAAAACTGCTTTAGCCTTGTGAATTGCAAACAACTTATCCATGTTCTCTGAGTTCTGATGATGAACATGTGTTTATATTTATGCAAAATTACAAAAAATGTGCTGACGCCAAAATGCTCATGTTTTCCTATAGCTGTTCCTGCCTTAAAACCACACAGGTGCTTAAGAACTGAAACCATATCATCTTTGTCTTCATTTTCTTTTGATATAACTCAGCACTTGGCACTGGACCTGGCACGATGTGGGTACTGAGCAAAGGACTGTTTATGAATGGATTAAGGTTGAATTTGTATTATTCACATGTATTCATATATATGTGTGTGTGTTATTAATTGTCATGTGTGTATTTGTAGTGAATGAAGTATGGACTGAGATTTATGTATGGAAATGTAGGACCACATCTACAATGGAACTAATTTGTATTCATCCTGAATGAAGCCTTTCAATCCTCTGAAAATTACACACTTAACCTCAAAGAGCCTGTCACCTGGTTTTCTCTGCCTATCCAATGACTGGGATAATAAAAATGGTTTTTTAATGTGTGTGTTAAATACTTATCATTTAGGCAAATTTGTAATGTTCAAAGGAAGGTACTGCGAGAAGGTAATTGCTTGATTGTCAGAGCTAGTCTCGGATAGAGGAGGCAGGTTAATTTACTCAAGGTACTCTGGATCTCCTGGGAAGAAGGGATCCAAACGCTTCCTGCTAAATGAGAGATTCATAAGGCTAACACCACAGTGACAGCCACAAAGATCCAGTCGCAGCAGAGAGCTACAGATAACTTGAAATAAAATTATAAGTCTGGAGATAAGTTGATCCAAAAATCAGCTCCAATATTTGAGTTTAGCAGAGCAATCCACGGAAGAGCCTAGTGTTTCTGAAGTAAGAATTATTTAAATAGTAAAACTAGGTCTGCCTCAAGCAAAAGAATTTTACTCTGTGTGAACTGAAAGACCTGGGCACTGAGAATTCTAATAGCCAGGATTTATATCTCTTCTCACTGATCCTAACAACCCAAGGATGTTTTCAGCTATGGTTTTGATGGTAGCAAGTGTCTCTCCTTTCCAGGTGTCTAACCAGCAACGATCCTTTCACTAGTGTGGATAGCATCTCACCTGCCTGCAGGACACCCTTCTGTAGAAGAGTATCAGCGAAAGGTATGGTGGCCCCTAGAAGTTCTGTTCCACTGTAGTCTTAATCTCCACCAAAGGGCTACCAACAGCAAATTGTGTCTCTCTACCATTTTGGGACCCAATAGAACATGGAAAATATCCAAGTAAGGGGCTAAAAGAACACAGACCTTCCCCTCAGAGGGTCAATTTGACCTTGAGGAGAATCTAGCATAAGGAAAGGTGCTACCCCACCATCCAGAGTTGCTTCAAAATTAGGACATGGCAACTTCAACTGGCAGCTGATAACCCTCCAATGCTGTAAGGCCAAAGTGGACAGGACTGCTCTCTCTTGTATTTGTGATTCCTGGTCTCTATTGGAGTGGACTAGAACTGTGGAGGGGAGTGAACTCACCTGCAGGACTTCCATTATTCACATCAGGAAATAAAATATGTTAATTTGGGGACTGACTGGAGTGCTATTTGCCCACGAATAATATAAAGTAGCCAATTTAATAACAATGTAGTGGTTTCCAAAGTTGACCAACTTAGTAAATCTTACTACAAGAGCTACAAGGAAAACCGACTGTTTTCAAGTATTACGGTAGATTGGCCGTGTTAATGTTCCCATTTTTTCACACCTCCTGGCAATTATGTACTGTGATAGTGCTATCCTGCACTGATTCTTTCCTTGAACCGGTGGCTTGACTCAAGCAAGCTTTGAAAAAGCACTTGGGTATTTCCACTTTCTTTCTTGGACCCCTGGCATTACGGTAAGAATGTGTTTGGGTTGACTTGCAGTAGGATGAGAAATATATGGACTGGATCCAGATGGTCCTATTGAAGCTGTGCTAAATCATCCAGTCCTAGCCAAACCCAAAATTGACATCAGATACATGAATGAGCCTGGCCAAGATCTGCAGAACCACTAAGCTGAATCATACACCCATGAAAAATAATAAGTTGTTATTTTAAACCACTGAAATTTGACGTAGTTTGTTACACAATGGCAAATGAAAAGTCACACAATCAGATTATAGGAATGATAAATGAAGTTGTGAGTTAAAGAGAGCTGATAGTGAGGAATATTTATCTCCAAATCCCTTAGTGTGAAAAAAAGGCTACATTAATGTTGAAATAGCAAATATTCATACACCACCTACCAGTCTGACATTATGGCGATATGTGATAAGACTTTCAAGTAAGGAAATTTCTTCATTGACATATTCACTCACAGCAGTCACAAACCTTGTCATATATGTATTTCAGCCATTTTCTGGAAATCTCTTTTCAATGGCACTCTTGGGTATCACTCACGCAATGAAGGAATAATTGCCACACAATAATTTTATCTTTAATGTTTTAATTTTTAATTTATTTTATTTTGAAAATTAGTATCTCCCCCCAAAAGGTAAGGATAACAAACATCTCTGTACTACCACCCAAAATTTGAACATGCTTATATTTAAATATAGTTAATATAGATAAAATATAATTCCTGTGAAATAATAAAATAAAAATAATAAAAACAGATATAAAAATAAAATAAGAAAATTTGGATTTCCCTCAGGATCACTCTTTTCTTTTCTTTCCCAAGGTGATGACCCTGATTAATTTGGTTGGTTTTTGAATAATAATAATAATAAAGTTCTTATATATCATCATGTATTATTTAATTCATATTATTTTTTAAAATTTTAATTACATAAATAATGTCATGTCTTGTATTGTTATTTAATTTGTTTTTTCAATGTCCTTTTTTGATATATATATAAATATTACAGATCCAATGTATTCATTGCAATTGCTGTATGGAACATCTAAGCATGTCTAGATCATTCTACTATTGATGTGCATTTGAGCTGTTTCCCATTTTTCACTATTGCAAAAAAAATGTCCAAATAAATATCCTTGCTCATATCTTCTTCAGCATATACCTAGAAATGAAAATGCTGGGTCACAAGTATGCATCCTTTAATTTTTACAAAATAGTGCTAACTTGCTTCACAGAATAGTTGGGACAATTTACACTTTACCGACAGTGTCTGTGAATTCTCATTTCTGCATATTCAGAACACACTTGACTTTATCAAACTGTTTAAAATTTTGTGAGTTAGACAGATATGAAATATTATTTGTTCTTTAAGTTTCATTTCCCTGAATGTTAGTGAAGATAACCATTGTTTCATGTTTATTATCAATGCAAGATTCTATTTTATGAATTGCCTGATCATTTCATTTGCCTGTTTTTCTATTGAGTTGTTTTATGTTATAATAACTTGTAGAAGTTTCTTGTGTAATCTTAAGTCAAAGGTTTAACTTTGACTGTAATATGTATTGTCATGCCTTGTTCCACTCTGACTCACACCCACCTGCTCGTGGCCTCTGTATGAGTTATCTATTGCTGTGAAGCAAATTATTACAAACTTAGCAACTTAAAACTACACACATTTATTATCTGACATTTCCTGTGGGTCAGGAATCTGACTTGGCCCAGCTGAGGCCTCCTCTGCTTCAGGGTGTTTCACAAGGCTGCAATCAGGCTATTACTCGGGGCTGGGGCTTAACCAAAGGATCAACTGAGGAATCAACTTCCAAGTTCATTTATGTGGTTTTGGTAGTGTTGAGTGCTGAATTGAGGGCCTTACTTCCTGCCTGGCTGTTAGCAAAGCAACAAGGCAGCTTGCTTCAGTAAAATAAGCAAGGGAGAAAGTGTGCTGCTAGCAAGATGGTGATCAGAATCTTTTGTAATCTAATCATGGAAATGACATGACCTCGATGTGGAGGTATTCTGTTTGTTAGAAGCAAGTTACTCCAGAGGGGATTATCTAAAGTCATGAATACCAAGAGAAAGAGATAATAGGTGCACATCATAGAACTTGCCTATTGCAGTTTCTTATATGTACAGAAGCTTTTAATTATGATGCAATTCAATATATCAGTTTTTTGTTATGATAATCTGTTTATTTGTTTCAATTGTTTCTTTATCTCTTTGTTCAAAAATCATTCTGTATTCTGAGGTAGTTAAGATAATAGGCTAGACTTTTATAGTTTTACTTTGTTTTAAAGCTAATCTTTATCAGGTTTTGTTTTATTTCATGATATGAATTACAAGGTATTCTGTTTCATACAGAAAACCAAATATCCCAGTACCATTCTGTCCCCGCAAATTTGATGTCTCTTTATTTTCATGCATCAATGCCCCATGCATGATTTTATTTCCTTTTCTTCTTTTGGCATCTTTCTCTATTTGAGCACCATTGTTACCTTATCTTTTAAAAATATGTTCTCTTAATTATTATAGGTATATCATGAATCTTAGTAACTGGTAGGCAAATCACCCCTCCTTCTTCTACTTTTAAAAAAAAGTTTTTGGGCCCAGTGCGATGGCTTATGCCTGTAATCCCAGCAGGAAGGCTGAGGTGGGTGGATCACTTGAGGCCGGGAGTTTGAGACCAGCCTGGCCAACATGATGAAACCTCATCTCTACCAAAAACTACAAAAATTAGCTAGGTGTGGTGGCGTGCACCTGTGGTCTCAGCTACTTGGGAGGCTGATGTGGGAGAATCACTTGAACATTTGAACCCGCAAGGCAGACGTTGCAGTGAGCTGAGATTGTGCCACTGCACTCCAGCCTTGGACAGAGTGAGACACTGTCTCAAAAAACAAAAAAAAAAAAAAAGAAAAGAAAAGAGGGAAGGGTATCTTGGTTACTCTTGTAGTTTTTCTCTTCCCTAATTCTAGAATGAGTTTGTCAAGTTCTGTGATAAATTTTGTTGTCTACTGGAATTGAATATATTCCCTATGATGGATAGAGTGGAGAGAGATGCCATCTTTTATATTGAATTCTTTAACCCAGGTTAGGATATACCTCACCATTTTTTCAGGCCTTTCTTTTGTTCCTTTACCAACTTGGTTTATTTTTTTACTTTTATTGAGACGGAATCTCGCTCTGTCACCCTGGCTGGAGTGCAGTGGAGCTATCTCGGCTCACTGCAAGCTCCACCTCCTGGGTTCACGCCATTCTCCTGCCTCAACCTCTCGAGTAACTGGAACTACAAGCGCCTGCCACCACGCCCAGCTAATTTTTTTTTTTTTTTTGGTATATTTAGTAGAGATGGGGTTTCATGGTGTTAGCCAGGATGGTCTTGATCTTCTGACCTCGTGATTCGCCCACCTCAGCCTCCCAAAGTGCTGGGATTACAGGCACGCCTGGCCCTACCAACTTGTTTAAATAATTTTTCCCCAAAAGAACTTACACAGCTTTTTCACATTTATTCTTAGGTATTCAGTAGATTTTGTTACTACTCTAAATTATGTCTTTATATATAAAGCTGGTTCCAATGCTCTGTTTGAGCAAGTCTGAATTCTTACAAATTGGATTATGAAAATGGAAAAGAGACATTGCCTGTGTATCAGCTCTCTTCAGTTTAGCCCAATTTTCTGATATGGCAAGACTTGATTCAACATAACTTCTCCTATATTAACATAATAGAAACAGATATAAATTTTTCCATGAAAATGTGAGTACAAGAAGTATCATTTTAATTTCTTGCTAAAATTAAAATAGAATTTGTTTTAAGTCTTCTCCTGTGGAAATCCAATGTGAAATTCCTATGACTTCAAGCTGTTTCCACATCACAGCATTCTGAAGCTGAAAGAATTTGGTAATCCATAAAGTGGATTTCAGACTTACCTCCTGGGTGGGTAGGAATTGTGGTGTCTTAAGCTCTAATTTGGCTCTTGCTGCTGTTTTTCCTTGATGCAAAGTGCACCCATTTTTGAGATCTCCTCCATTCTTTCTGCTGAGACATGCTGCGACTGGGATCATTTTGGTCCAGCAAGGATCTATTACTCTCTTTATATTCATATTGAGTGTTGAATACATGATCTCTTAATTTGGGCCCCCAAGGATTCCACCCATGGAAGCCAGCCCTGCTCCTCAAAGGCCCTGTCACCACAGAAGTGATGAACTACATGTACTCACCTTTTACAAATTTTAAAACATCTTTTCTTATCTATTCTAGTAAGACATGGAGAATTGACTGCTTTCTTTTTTGATCCTCTGAGAGTTCATTAGAATCCCATCAAACTTCGAAGCATGATTTAATGGCCCAACTGAACAAGGCTGCCTCTAGATATTCTAAGACATTTGCACCTCTCCAGAAGGTGGCACTGTCCTGATGATTCACATTTTTAGCTTGTGGCCCCTTACCCCTGGAGCCAAGTGTAAACTGGGACCTTCTTGCTACAGCACGTGCACACACACACACGAGTTCACAAACTGAGGATCACTGTGTCTTCTCTTTTATTTTTCCTTATTTCCACACATGATAAGAAATTTAAAACATTTCAGAAAGAGAACTTAAAAACAGTCAAAATTAGCATGAAATCTGAGAGAGGTAGAACAGAGTCTAAAGATAGCTCATGCTTGTGGAAGATTCCTTCTACTTCTACCCAGAGATGCCTACGCAGACTCTTCTCTTCTATTTGAAAAGTTTTTGTGAAATATTGGGAATCACTGGCAACAATGATTTTATGTTTTTGTTTTAAAACCTCAAAACTGACCCAAGTAAGGTATTTGGTTTATTTTTTTAACAGATGAAGAAATTGAGGCCTTAAAATTATTAACAAACTTTGCAGAGGCAGTTAGCTTTAAAGAGCAAATTCAGGATGTCAGCCCATGTTGCCCTAACCCCAGTGTCCATGCTAAAAGCCATTATGTTATGATGTTTCTTTTCTTATATATACTGAATTGTGAAGCATAAATATATTAAAAACAATGGTACCTTTTTGAATTAGGACATTAGTTTTACATAAATGGATTAATTACAATCCTGGGTTTGTGATACTCTCATATATAACATACTTTTGTGGATTATTTTGTTATTTAATTTATTATTTTAAATAATATACACTCATCAGCCAGCTGTCCAACAAAAAAGCTAAAATTGTGATAACTACCTAAGTAAATATGGTTCCTTCCTGTCCCATTCTTACCACTCATCACCATAGATAACCATCATCCTGAACCCTATATTCATAATTTTTCTTGATTTTCTTTTACTGATTCTAGATATGTATCTATATTTTCTAAACTTTAAAAACTTTTAAGACTTTAATCTGACAGGAGTTTATTTTTTTAATATAACGTGGAATATAAAATCCAACTCATTGTTTTCCAAATTACTAACCACTTTCTGTAGCTCTGTGAGTATTATTGAACAGTCTATCGATTTCTCTTCTGCTATGAACCAAAGTTCATTATTTACTGGGAACTGTGCTTCTGTCAATTCCTTTGTTTAATATTTATTCTACTCTATCGCTACCTTCCTGTTCTAAATTCCATTTTTTTCATAATATGTCTGGATTCCTGGTATAGCTCATCTTCTCTTTTTGGTTACTTCTTCAAAAGGATTCTGACTATTCCTGGCCTATTATATTTTCCTGTTAAAATTGGAGCATTATCTTGTCAATTTCTAAGTAGAATTCTGTTGGTATCTTGATTGGAATTGCATGGACTCTGTAGGTCACTGTGGAAAAAATAGAATACTTGTAATATTACTCTTCTTAATCTTGAAAATCTTCATTTATTTATGTCTTCTTTAATATCTATTAATATAACTTCATAATTTCTGCATTGAGGTCATGCATATCTTCTGTTAGATTTATTCTCTTATAAGATATGGTATATTTTTCTATATGTTGTCTAATAGTTTGCACTGTTATTAATATATAAGTATATAAATGACTTTTTATTATTAATCTCATAAGTAACCAACTTAATAAATTCTATTAAATCTAATAGTCTGTCTGTGAGTTCATAATGCTTTCCATGTCAACGACCATCCCGTGCAACTAATGAGAGATGTACTGTAATTCCTGCGTCAAATTCTTATGTTTCTCATTTCTTTCTCTTCTCTTATTGTACTTGTCAAGACTTCTAATACAATAAGTAAAAGTAATGATAGAGGAAGCCCTCAGAATTAATTTTGAAAATAATATTTTAAATGTTTCTCTATTTAGAATTGTGTTTGATCTAGGGTTTTTAAAAATTTGTCAGACCTTAAAATTTCTTTCTACTCTTACTTTAATACATTTTTTAAAATCATGAATGGGTATAGATTTTGCAAGTGCTTATCCTACCACTATCAAAATGATTACATATATTTATTTTCTCTTTTAATGTCTTCATGTGATGAAATATGCTTATATATTGTTATAGCTTAAACTCATCTTGGTATAGCATATTATCAGTTTTATACACTGGTTCGATATGCATATATATTGTTTAGGGTATTTGCATCTGTAAAATAAATCAAATGAGTCTGTAATTTTTCTACATTAACCGTTCATAGCAAGAATCCACCATAGTAAGCCCATTGACTATTAGTCTTAAAAGATGCCCCACACAATAAGGGTTACACAGTCATTTCATTAAAACAATTTTGTATTTAGTATCACCTTTCTTGGGGATTTACAATGTATGTTAATACTAGTAAGAAGTCCTGCAGTAGAAACATGTGTATTTAATTCTGTTTCCCTTTTTAGTTTAGAGGTTTTCTTTCTCCTGCAAAGTGTCTTGTTGAAAGTGCAGGGAAATGCTGAGTTAATGGGAACAGAAAACTTTAAAAAGAGAAAAAAGAATTCCTTTGACTTGTATGGATTGAATTTCTGTTTTTGGTGCTATGGGCAACACTTCATCAATGGGGTCACACGGTAGATTTGCCTTGTTTAGCTTAGGCAGCAAATCCTGGAATTCAGTGTTAACAGTGGTACCCATTGTGTAGCAAGTTTATTTTTTACCATTAATCTTGATCAGAGATCATCAACTATGGATGGCTCACAGCATGGGCCAAAATCAGCCCTTTTTACAATAAGAGGGCCACACCGGGTGTTCTGTTTTACCAAGACAGCTGGTTAATGTAGCACAACTAACCTCAAATATTAATTGGCATTATGACTAGTGCTATCATGTCCCCTTGTATATGTGGTAGGTGCTGTTGCTGTCCCCAACTCCAGAAGCCCTTGGGTCACCTTTACAGGTTTCACGTCCCTATCTCTCTGTTTTTATGTGCTTCACTCCTAACAACTCACACCTATAACCTTCTTCAAAGGACCACCATGAGGCTATTTCATCAGGTTCTTGGGGTGTCAGAAACACTTAGGTTTTCACATCTCCCTAGAGGCAATCTGTAGCCAATAACTGACTGCCACTGGAGTAAAAACAAAAAACAACTCCACTTCTTCTGTCTTGAAGTAGGACCAACTCCAACATACAACTTAATCTCTCGGGGTACCCTTGGGATCAGGGTACCTTCAAGTGAAGGTTGAGACTTTGCTTGAAATTATACCTTTGCTTAACTTCCTCCCCTTCCCTACTCTCTTTCTACCTCTTCCTAACCAGTTTCTTCTGGGAACACTCACTTGACAAATCATTTGCCCATGTACCCTGGTCTCACGGTTTGCTTCTGGAGAACACAATCTAAGACCCATGTTATACGTCCAGTGCCACTAATAGGTTCAGTCCCAGTGTCTGGTTTGTTGAACTTCAATTATTTGTGGATTTTACTGCTTAATCTTAGGTGAATTCCTTATCTTTGTGACCGACTGGTCTCCCTGTCACCTATGGTACCAGGAGAGAAGTTCTATGAAATTGTTCCTATTTTAATGACTTTAACATTTTTCATTCTTTAATGAGTGTGTATTTACTACCAGACAAAGTTACCAGGGTTTATTAAGATTTTGATATTATTTAATTGGTAGATTTGGCACAACTTGACTAAGGTATATTGCTCCTTACAGAAAGTAAATAACATCACGAAAAGATATTTACAGTGTGTTGATGGCTTACATTTTTATCTCAGCCATTTATCTTTCCTGAAATCTATGAGATATAGCCAAACAAACAATGGAAAAAGAAAAATAATGGGACTGGGTAAAAGTAAGAATTAGTGTCCCTTTTGATGATTAGTTAAATATTATCACAGTCCTTTCATTAATGTGAAAACTCTCATATGATCAGATGATGTTTTGCTTTCAAGACTGACCTTAGGTAATGAAAGGTTGAAAAGTAACTGACTAGAAAGTTTCTGGAATGAGATTTCTTCCCTTACTTGTTTGTTTCTCCCTAAATATATATAATTGCCCACAGGACAAAGACACAACAAATTACATGAAAAAAAATACTTCATGTATTTTCAAAGGCAATGTCTGCTTTGAATTTTTATTCTTTTCATAAATTTAAGAGTATACCATAAATTATGAATAACTGAAGCTAATCTAATGAAATTAAGACTGGCTTATTCTCTGTTCAAAAGAGTTACTGTAGCCCAGCGGGGCAGTACCTCATGTTCCCAATCTCTTCATCTCCTTTTCAAATTAACAGATGGTATCTTACATTCTTCCTGGACCCTGTTTCTTTTTAGCTATCATATGATGGTTAATGACATGGTTTCTAGATCCAGAAATACAAGCTTTGGGAGAGTTTCTTAAGTTCTCAATTTCATTATCTATGAAATGGAACTAGTAATAGCAACTTTAAAAATTGGACATCTGACAGACACTGCTCACTTCTAAAAGTAATTTGTTTAATTAGGTTATGCTGCATAAGAATTACTAATTTTTAAAATTGTTTTTTTCATATCTTGATTTAATGTAGGCATTATATTTTATAGCTAAGGAGGATACCAGTTCAATTTTTGACAGAAGTACTCTTAATGTTCCAGGGATAGGAAGGAAGTCGTTGTACTTTTTAATGTGTCATCTCTTCAGTCCTTCCTTTGAGGACAGGGTCGTACTTTTTTATTTACCCTGGTTGTTTTAATGGGAGGTCCATTTTCCCACATTTTCTAGGTCTGTACATTACTCAATACTCTTGTTTGTGTTTGTGATAAGGAAGCTGCAAGGGGCTAGAAACAAACTGACTTGGAAAGTGTGAGAGCTTTACTTGGTAGATAAATATAATTTGGGAATATAATTTTATGGGGTTAAAATAGGGAAGATTTTTAATTCATTGTATTTTGTCTTAATAAGGGCATTCATTTTGAGAAAAACCACGGCAGCTCTGATTCTTGGACTAAAAGGCTATTTTCTTCCAGTTATGTAATTAGGAATCAAGAAGATCATTAACTATGACCAATGAATAAGCTTCTCATATATGACCCTGTAGTAGCTCCTGCCTTTACTTCTCCTGATTTTAACATGAGATGAGGGAATTATTATCACTTCACAAAAAGAAATACAAAAAATAGATGTTACTAAGTGCCCCTTGAGATTATTCTTATAAAATCAAATTTGTGATTCTTTCTGGAAATTTCATGGCTGAAAGAGAGGGACTACAAAATGAGTCCTAAGTGAAAGACCAAGTGAAAATGGTCTTTCACTTATGCTAATGGCTGTCTCTCATCACCAATTATGGAAGGCATCTCTGGTTATCATGTCCCACCTTAAGCTTGATACTGCCTAGACAACAAAAGCAATGCAAATGGAATTGTATTTTTTCAGAATAAGTCTCTCTACATTTAAAAAATCACTTTCAAGGCCGGGCGCGGTGGCTCAAGCCTGTAATCCCAGCACTTTGGGAGGCCGAGACGGGCGGATCACGAGGTCAGGAGATCGAGACCATCCTGGCTAACACGATGAAACCCCGTCTCTACTAAAAAAATACAAAAAACTAGCCGGGCGAGGTGGCGGGCGCCTGTAGTTCCAGCTACTTGGGAGGCTGAGGCGGGAGAATGGTGTAAACCCGGGAGGCGGAGCTTGTAGTGAGCTGAGATCCGGCCACTGCACTCCAGCCTGGGCGAGAGCGCGAGACTCCGTCTCAAAAAAAAAAAAAAAAAAAAAAAAAAAATCACTTTCAATAGGCTCTAATTGTATTAGAATGAGCTAGAATGGAATATCATTGACCATAAAAGATAATGTTATGCAAATTTGTTGGTGAAGATAAAGTGGAGCCTCAAGCATCTTAAGAGAGAAAATTGGTACAAATGTGGCTCAGGAGAGCTTTTATGTTTCGGTAGTTCTCTAGTCATTCCCATCACTTCTGTATACACACATGCATCATTTTCAGTGTCAGTCAAACATGACTTGACTGGCTAATACAAAATCATTACATGTATTCCATATGTCTTCATTTGGGTGCCTGCATTAGCAGACTCCAAGATAAGCATTTGGCTGCAAGAAGCTTATCTGGGAGGTGATCCAGGAGGTACCCATACGGAAGTGGGGAAGTGAGACATGGAGGAGAAGGGAGTCGATAAATGGTGTGCTATACTGGAAGTAACCATTGTGTTTACTGAAAATCAATTTTGCTGAGGAACTCTAGGAGACAGTGTAAAACACACACACAGGAGTTACCCCAATTGAGAGCAAGGCATTTATTACATGTCAATTCCTTCAATCATTGATTGAGGATTCTCTCTACGGGTATTATTTCCTTGTCATTTTCAGACCACCATGTACATGGGCAGTGAAGCAGAAAGGACATCAGCAGCTTTGGAGAACATTCTCCAGCAAAGTGATGCAGATACCTGCAGTTGAAAGTAGGCCAGTGGACACAGAAGTGATAAGATCTGAAGGTTGTAGACAGGGTACTGATGGCATCTACTCTATAATCCAAACAGTTCTGTCCTAGGCTGTCCTAGAATAAGTACAAATGAAATTATGATGTAGTTCACTAAAAATTTAATCCCATAGGCCGAGGGTGGTGACCCACACCTGTAATCCCAGCACTTCGGGAGGCCCAGGTGGGCGGATCACAAGGTCAGGAGATCATAGCCATCCTGGCTAACACAGTGAAACTCCGTCTCTACTAAAAATACAAAAAGAAATTAGCGGGGCGAGGTGGCAGCCGCCTGTACTCCCAGCTACTCAGGAGGCTGAAGCAGGAGAAGCGTGAACCCGGGAGGCAGAGCTTGCAGTGAACTGAGATCGCACCACTGCACTCCAGCCTGGGCGACAGACCCAGACTCCGTCTCAAAAAAAAAAAAAAAAAAAAAAAAATTTTAATCCCATAAGACCTCTCATATTAGTGATCCCAAAACCTTGCAAGTACCTCTATCACATAAAATTGTTGTAACATATTTTAACTATATGCTTTCTCTTCCCATTAGATTGTATATCACATAAGAGAGTATATCTTACTCTAAAATTCCTTTGTATTTTGTTCCAGTTCCTACTTTTTAACTAGTAACCACAATTCCTATTTATCTGGAGTAGTCTTAATCGTTTCTATTTGCTCTAAAAACATTTCAAGACTTTGGAAAAGCAGTGTATGAAACGAGAATGAGTCACAACTTACTTCAGAAGTCATTTTCAAAATTGCATGCATCGGTGTCCATTAACATCTTAACTCTTTCCACCTCAGTTTATATCATTATTAAAGAAATTCCATGCAGTGGGGGTGCTCTGGTTAGGGCTAATAAATACTTTGAACATAAGTAGCAGCAGACTTACATAGCGGAACACAAGTTCCCCTTTGGATATCAGCTATCCTGAGAAAAAGCATACCTCTGTTTGCAAATTTTTAAGACTCCTGTTGCCTACAAATAAAATCCAGACTCCTTAGCTAAGCATTCCAAAAAATTTAGACTCTCACTTGAGTCTGTGTTGGAAATCTTGTTTCTCAAGATTTTTCACTACCCTAACCTAAGGCTGGAGTCAAATTGGTGTCTCTTTTGTCACCTGGCTTGACTGATTGCTTTCTGACCCCTGTGTCTTTGCTCCACTAAATCTACTGAAATTTTCTCACATTGAACCCTTTCTTCAAAATCCTTCTCAAATAATATTTACTTTGAAAAATTTTTCACAAACCCACCACACATTGAATTTATCCTGATTCTACTCTTAAATCCCAAGTGAGTGTATCCCTTCCTTAAGCATTCAAATCTTGTAGTTCGCATTTCAGTCACTTTGGTAGAGAGATTTCATCAAAGGCCCCAGTGCTTTGCCGCCTTCAGTATCCATGCTCTTTGCCTTGTTAATCACTGTATCTTCCTATTCTGACTCTGAACATGACCATGTCACTTGTTTTGACCAATGGGATGTTAGTCAAGGTGACATAAGTAGAAAATTTCCTGCTGAAGGATGAAATATGCCCAGGCTATGTCAACCGAGGGCATCCGGCAACTGCCAGCTCCCTTCTGCCCTCTGCCCCAATCCATACAAGCAGGCCCTACCAAGATCCACAGAGCAACCTTAGCAACCCATAGCTGACCTCAGACACAGGAACAAGCCCAGGTGGGAGCAAGTGAGTCCAGCCAAGATCATCTAAAACCATGAACTTGTGAACTAAATAAATGTTTATTGTTGTATGCCATCAAGGTTTTATGATTATCATAATGCAGCATTGTCTGGCAATAAACAACTGATGAACCTACCAAATTCTAAGTATCTTCATGCCACAGCCACATCTGTTTACTATTGCTCCCACTGAAGTTTGAGAATTTCCTTGTGTACATGAGGTACTTTTAAGAAGTTTGTGGAATGAATAAATGTTTTTCCACTTTAGAATATTACTTCATTCTTTACTTTCCCCTAAAACCCTCCCTGCATGCCTAACCTCAAGAAATTTATCTCCTTTAAATTTTCATTGTATTTATTGTCTCTGATAGCTATTTGCAATAATCACATCCTACCTCTTATTATTTACATACTTTCACATCCATTTCCTCACTCTAATGAAAAAAATTTGATATAAATTTCTACAACCCAGTACCTGGCATTTAGTAGACATGCAAAAAACATTAACTTATCTTACCGTAAATAAAGGAACTTTTTTCATATTTAAAGTTTAACATGTAGGTTTAACATATAAGAATGACAAATTTACTTGTCCTTCATTTTTATTAAAAGAGTTCACATTCTTAGAAAATAAGAAGAAAGCAGTATAAAATAAACATCAAGTAGCAGTATAAACTTTTCTATGAGAAATAAAAGAATTCTGAAAAGAATTCACAGATATATTTTTGAGCTATGTTATTTAAAACCTCTAAGATAATGCATCTGTAATCTATTCACTGAATTTCCCTGTGTATATAGCCAGTTAAAAATAGAAAATATTTTTCTACTTAAATCTTATTATTTCTTATAAAATTTTATATCCCAGTGGAAGGAAATTATTTTCTTTAAATTCGTTCTCTTTAGTTACAGAATCATTTGATGACTTTCTTTCCTTGGTTTCCATACGGGGAAACAGTGACTCTGAAGGTCTCTGTCTCACATAATGCAATTGAACAGGCAACATTACAGTTCTCAGAAGAAAAAAAGGGACATAAGTCTCTCTATACCCTCCTCCAATGATGGGTGCTGTGGGAACAAGTAAATGGATGATTGCTGACCTTGGAGCCTGGAAATACTGTGGCCTGGCAGGAGTCGTAAACTGTGGAATACCATCCTGATAGCTTCAGTCAACCACGTGGTGGTTACACAATTAGGATGGTTTGGGCTCACTCTTAATATCCAAAGGCAAGGTTAAAATATGCATGCCTCTATATTTTTCAGATATTTTAAACACCACATTCAATCAGCTTGTTTTTAAAGTCCGTGCAGCTCTAGTCACATGATTGACTTTCACTCAAAGAAATATCACAGCGGACGCTCATCTCCACTACACTCTTGGTGGTTTATTTTTAAAGAGATTTGTTTATGTCTTGCAGTGTTCAGTAAAGTGAGAAATAAATTTAGAACATCAGCAAAGTGAGAAGTTTAAACTTTGAACTACAGTAAAGTGAGAAATAAACTTTGACCTTCAATAGAGTGAGAAGTAAACCCTGCATTTCATTTCTTTAAGCATGACCATGCATTTTGTTTTTTATGTAACCATCTCACATAGACATGGTGTGTCTAGAATATATTCAGCATAGTGTTAAAAATAAAAATGCATACAAAACATCTTATTCATATGTTTTAAAAAATTAAGCCAATACTGCAAATAAAATCTTGGAGTTCTAGTGTATAAAAAGATTCAAGATCTAATGGGAAGGTAGTGGAATACATAATGGAATGGAACGAATTATGTAGTGAAGGTATGACTAACATTGAAATACGGATATAAATTCCTTTCATCTGGAACACAGTGTAGAGGAAGCTTTTTATGCATAATAATTTTAGCAAGCTACCTTATTTGTCATTTTATTTTATGATTTCCCCTACTGGAACCTTTTCAAGGAAACTAGTCAGTGTTGAGAAAAACAAAAATCTGTTCATTTTATTTTTATTTTTTTTCTCTCCACATAGACAGTTTTGCTTAAAACATACTTTCTTGGGAATTTCTATAGATATTTAGCTTTCTTCATGTTCTCTCAGAGGAAAAGAACATATGTGAAGACATCTGTAAAACCTATAAATACAATGGAACAGAATCCTACTGCACAGAAATTTTGCTCATCCAAGTTAAGAATATTTCTTAAATTCTGGATTTGTTCCAGAGGGCTATTCTGAAACATTTTTCTTTATTTCAGTGAAATTATAGTGTTTTGGGTAACTTGCGAATCTTGATATTCTGGCAGGAATTTGTCTTATTTAAGTGAGGAATTGCATTTATCAAAGCAGCAGAAAATAAGTGACAATAACAATGGATTTTCAAAGCAAGATTTATAATACACAGAGGTCATAGTTCAAATAAGATCAAAACATATCCAATATGATTTTCAAAGACAAATTTACAAATGTGTTAGTAGTAAACATTTTGGATTTTAATGATTAGTTGAAGAAAAACATCTACTGTATTTGCTTCTAATCCTGGGAACTTTTCTGGGACTGAGATAAAATATCAGTCAGTTTTAACAGTGTGAGCCAGCTAACATTATATAAGGGAATTTCTCACAATGATGAAGCATATTCAATGCCATCTATTTTATGATTTAACTATGTTAGATTCCAGAATGAAATTCTAAGAGGAAATAATAGTTAGAAGTAACAGTGGGATTTATTTTAAAAATGCCTTTTATCTTTTCACAATGTAGCCCACTGAGAAAAAGATCTATTCTTCAAAGATGGAAGAAGCAGAAATGAGCCAAAACCTATTAATACAATGAGTACATCCAAATTTTAGCAGTGACAGCAGAGCTAGTTCACTCAGAGGTTAGTTAAATAATTATTTTAAGGACTCACTGTCCTTTCTGGGAAAATGAACTGTGCAATGTCAAAAGCTCTCATGATGTGAAAAATTAAAGCAGTTATGAACCCGAATTAAATTCTATTCATAAAATATAGGCTTCACTTACTGAATTACAGAGACACATTAAATGTTTATTTAGCATTTTACAGTTAGCAGAGTTATGCTGAAATCATAATTCCCACTTATCTCTATGAGACAGGTGTCTCTTGGCCTATGGCAATTGCCAAGCCTAACGCAGGTTGTATATTACAATAATGGGTATGTTTAGCTGTAGTTGTCCTTGACAAGGGGAAGGAGAAAGTAAATACATAATGAAGTTGCTGTGAATTTTGGAGGGGAAGTTATTTTCTGGATAATCATTAAATTTCTTGAGATTTTTCAGTTTGTTGTGTATACTGCAACATTCCAGTGCTAGAATTGTGCCTGAAACATAGTAAGAGATTTTAAAATACATATATTTTTGAATGAGTAAATTATAGTAATACAAAGAGTTGACAAAAGAATCGTGTAAAGAGACCCATTAGGCCAGGCGCGGTGGCTCAAGCCTGTAATCCCAGCACTTTGGGAGGCCGAGACGGGCGGATCACGAGGTCAGGAGATCGAGACCATCCTGGCTAACGTGGTGAAACCCCGTCTCTACTAAAAAAAATACAAAAAAAACTACCCGGGCATGGTGGTGGGCGCCTGTAGTCCCAGCTACTCGGGAGGCTGAGGCGGGAGAATGGCGTGGACTCGGGAGGCGGAGCTTGCAGTGAGATGAGATCCTGCCACTGCTCTCCAGCCTGGGTGACAGAGCAAGACTCCATCTCAAAAAAAAAAAAAAAAAAAAAAGAGACCCATTAAATGTATATATTATTTGGAAGATTACTTTTTTCAATTTTAAGGGCTTTAAAAATATGGATGTATGTTGATTATTATGCTTTCACTTAATTACTCTCAATATGGTGCTGATGGTTCCTCATTTAGATTAGGTTGGAGTGGAGATGCCAAGAGAGAGAATCTATGTATACATAGAAAAATCTATGCATTAAATCTGTATGTTTCAGTCTTCTATCGTGTCTGTAATCTTTACAGAATGTTAATTTATCATTTCATTGTCCAAACATGTTTGTTTCATAAATTAAGCCCACTGCTGTTACTGTTTATCTTTCTTTTCTCTCCCCTAATTTATCTTTGCCCTACAAATGCTTCAGGTACAGTCAAAATTTCTTCCAATTTTGGTTTTCCATTAGTTTTAATTACTACCCTGCCATGTTAACAAATGCGAAAGCATTTCATTATCAACATCAAAAAATTTCAAACTACAGTGATCGTTTTCTTCCTAAATTTGGTCCTCATTCAGTCCTATTAATACTTTCTAGAATTAGAAAGTACTAGTATTCACTTCAATTGTCTATTCAATAAGTCACCAAGTTTATTTCAAAAATATATTTCAAATTAACCATCTTTTTTGCCTTTTCTCTATTATTACCCACAGTCAGGCTCTCATCATATACTCACCCTTCTCTTGCAGTCTTTAAAACCTGGTCACTGCTAACCCAAGGGCCGCTTCATCTATTATGTGCAAGATTCCCAGAGTAACCTTCCCAGAATACGTACATGTCATTTCTCATTTCTCAATTCAGATTAATTTCACAAGTCCCTAAAGGCTACAGAACAAATTCAGCATGAAGCCAAGATCCCTCATAATCTTGCTCCCTTACACCTTTGCAGTCTTCATCCCTCCACTCACCTGTTACACAGCTTTATTTCCAGACTGCATTATTCCTTGCATCTGACGTGTGCAATATTGTGTCTGTTCTTTTATTACTATTATTTTAGTGGCTTGATACGTCTGTTTTGCCTTTGTCTCCATTAAATTCTCCTTGTCCTTCAATGTTGTGATCAGATACAAAGTTTTGGTATTAACATTCCACCATGCTGATTCCTGCTTATTCTACCTACGCATTGGGTTGGCCTAATTCAGGCCAGACTCCACTTAATGACTCAATTGATACTTAATGATGATAAATGGTAAAAGTAAGCCACAGATGAATTGTACCGAATATAACAAAATGCACTTCATCTATATTCAAAGAGTATGAATTCACAGGCCAAAGGTGAAAATATCTAGTTCAATAAGATGTGTCAATAATTAAAACTAAAGTGCATAGAAGCTGTTAAAGATGAAGCTTTATTTAATGTCATTATTTTGACTCTTACTTTGATATTCAACACTGAATTCATAATTTGAAATAAAAAGAATGCAGCCTCTGAACTTATTTTGATTCATTTATTTCCGTTCCAGTGCCATTTTTGTTCCTATTTGTTTTATCAAAGTGATTCATCTTTTCTTTGTTTTCACCCATCAGTGCTTCTGAATTTCTTCAAATGGAGTATTTAGTACCAAAGATTCCATCATATTTTGCACCTATTCTTTATTTATCTCTTAAAATAAGGATAATAATACATAATTTTAATTTAGCTTTTATTCTCTGCTTGGCATCATATTAAGTATTTTCACATGGACACTTCCATGCAGCCCTGTTCCACCTTGTGTTGTGGGTGCTGTTATTATTCCCATTTATAATTCCCACAACCACTTTTGAAGTTATTGATAAATTATTTTTCAGAAATAAACACTTAGTTACCAGCAAAAATATGAGGTGACAAACTTTATTAATCATCAAAGAAGACCGGGCGCTGTGGCTCATGCCTGTAATCCCAGCACTTTGGGAGGCTGAGGCGGGTGGATCACTTGAGGTCAGGAGTTCGAAACCAGGCTGGCCAACATGATGAAACCCCATATCTACTAAAAATTAGCTGGGTATGATGACACGCTCCTGTAGTCCCAGGTACTCGGGAGACTGAGGCTGGAGAATTGCTTGAATCTGGGAGGCGGAAGTTGCAGTGACCTGAGATCATACCACTGCACTCCAGCCTGGGCAACAGAGCAAGACTGTGTCAAAAAAAAACAAAAGAAAAGAAAAAGAAAACAATAAAATTACATTTATACACCTCTACATAGAATAGCTAAAATGAAAAGGACACACAATGTCAGTTGTCTCAGATGGACTAATAGAAATTCTCCCACACAACTAATATGAGAAAAAATTGGAAATAACTTTAGAACACTGTTCAGCATAATCTACTAAAGTTGAACATATGCATATCCTTTAAGTCACAAATTTGACTCCTAATTAAATGCCCACAAAAATGTACAAGTATGTTCATAAAAAATATGGACAAGGATGTTCATTGCAGCACTATTTGTCATAGCTCAAACTAAAAATTACTAATGCCCACCAATATCAGAACGAATAAATAAATTATGGTGTATTTACAACATAATTCACACATGGCAAAGAGCAAGAGTAAAATTTAACTATGTGCCATAACATAGATGAACCTTATAAATATAATGAGCAAAAGAAGTCAGATACTAAAGAATACATATTTTATTCCATTTATATAGAGTTCTGAAAGAAGCAAAAATAATATAAATGGTAGAAGTGAGAACAGTGGTTACCCTCGAGAGGTAGAATAATGTTATATTTCTTGATCTGGATGTTGGCTATATGGATGTGTTCAGTTTGTGAATATTCACCAAGCTTCACACATAGAAGTTTTGCACTTTTCAATATGTACATCGTTCTTCAATTGAAATTTTATAGGTAAGAGTAAAGATTTGATGTCTTACATTGTGATCTGAGGCTGGACAGCAGTCAAACTGTGAACATGAAGCAACTTCATCACAAAATAGCTCTTTAGTTAATGCACAATGGTCAGATTGACTTGAGGTCAAATGGTGAGTTGGAAATAATGGAGAGTTTAAATGCCACAACACAGAGTCCCTGCTATGCTCTGGTCTCATCCTCCACCACGCTTGCTCTTCCTGACCAAGCTCAGCCTCAGAGTCTCCTTGCAGCCGCTCAAATACATGAAGCTCGTTCCAACCTCAGAGCCTCTGACCCAAACTCTTTCATCTGCAGCAAATGCACTCTCTCCAAAGATAGCTACAAAGCTCGCTTCCTCATTTCCTTTAAGCCTCTGTTTAAATGTCATCTCATCAGACAGACACACCCTCATGTCCCTATTTAAAACAGCAACTTCTGTCCACTTTTGTACCTTATTTTATTTTCACCAGTGATATTATTACCTATGTCATTTTAAAATTTTGCTCATTTAACTACCTCTGTCCACTCAAATGTAAGCTCCTTGAGGACAGGGATTTTGTTTTGTCTGGCTTATGATAACCTCAACGCATAAAATAGTCCCTGGAAATATATAACAGGTATATGATAAATATTTTTGATTGAATGATATTAACACATTATTGAAGCCACTGACAATCTCCAGCATATCCAAAAGTCCCTCTTTTTCTGCTAAGTTGAAAAAGAGAAAGGTAGTCAGAGAAATGTTGCTAGAAGTATTAGGTCCCTCAACCCACCTACCTCATTCTCTGTGACTCTTCTCAAGACCTCTCTCACAAAGTGAATGTTCAAATAGCCTCTTCTCTCTCAAAAAATCCTCCTCTCAAGCCATCATCTTCAGCAAACTAACACAGGAACAGAAAACCAAACACCACGTGTTCTCACTCATAAGTAGGAGTTCAACATTGAGAACACATGGACACAGTGAGGGGAACATCACACACCGGGCCCTGTCGGTGGGGTTGGGGGAAAGGGAAGGATAGCATTAGGAGAAATACCTGATGCATGTGGGGCTTAAAACCTAGATACTGGTTGATAGGTGCCACAAACCACCATGGCACATGTATACGTACGTAACAAACCTGCACGTTCAGCACATGTATCCCAGAACTTACAGTAAAATTTTTTAAAAAAAAGGAAGATAAAAAAATCCTCCTTTCAAGAATTGAGTCCTCAATTGTCAGATACAGTTTGAAACATCAATTTGGAACCCCCAAAGTCCCCAGTTGTCTTTTTCATTTCCTCGTTGTGCTTTTGTGTTTTCTCTTTTGGACTCTAACTTGTGTGATTAATAAAAATAATGGAATCTATTTTCATTCCCATTCATTGCACAGAAAATGATCAGCATAGACAAATAAGTGTGCATTTTGTGATCCTGGTTGAGGTAACTATGAATAACTCTGTAAGTATCTAGTTATGTACCTCACCAAGACACTGCTCATGAGAGGTACCAAGAAAGTAGCGTTATTAGGGAGCTAGGTGGGAAAGGAAACAAATGGTGGGCATGTGAATCCACATTGATACTCATTTCGTTTTTCAATGGAAACTCCTTTAAGGAAAAGATTATTGTAAAGAGAAAAGAACTGAAAATAAATAAAAGACAAAAGACTTGAGACTTCAAGCATAAAGAAGACATTTTAAAATTTTTTCTTACTATTGTTTTCTTCTTTTTAGCAGTATTGACTGTCACAAAACTAGAGAAATTTAGCACAGAGTGACTCACACCAGGGCTCATCTCTAATTTTTCAGATTTTGCTTTTTAAAGATTCAAAGTTAGCGGGAAAGGCAAAAATGTATTATTTGACTTAAATTCAATATGCACTGGCATTACTTACAGTGATTTTGAGAGCTTTTTAACAAAGGAGAAAAGATTGCTGCATTGACAGTGAAATTAGAGAATTGTGCAGGTACATTATGTTGAGCTGACAATGAAACATCTATGGCACACCTGTTTTATGCCAAATGATACAATAGTATGAGAAAATCAGCGAGGCAGCATTGTTCTGAGTGGTTTTAAAGGCAAGGGGTCATAGAGACAATGCTGACATGGGCTCATTTTTAATGGATTTAAAATTAGTTTCTAACCTATTGAAATCATGCACACTATGTGAAATGACTCGCTCTGATTATTGCAGAAAGGGAGCTGGATAATGGAAAAAAAAGAAATATTCATCATGTTCTTTCTCTCTAGTGCCTCCCACTGCCTGTTCCCTCTCGATCCTGCAGCAGCAAGTCCACAATTACCCAAGCAACAGCATCATTTGAGGATCTAAAGCTTAAAAGTCAGCCAAAGAGGGTGTTTGTTTCATCCTCTGACCCAGCTCCTGGCCCTAGTTTTTAAAGTTAGACACTTAGATAATCCTTTGTTCATCCAATTGTTATGAAGCCAGCTGTCACCAATCAGAACATAATCCTCTTTTAACACTTTCCATAATCGTGCTTGTTGAGAAACAGGAGAAATTGCATCAAACTGAAAAGAATTCAGTGGGGAAAAGATTGATTAGAAAAAGACCAGTGTTGCCTCAAAACTTTCATCATTCCTTTCAGACTGAGGATTTCTAAATTTTATTCATAAGAAACTCAGGATGACCTAAAAATGTGAAGAGTTAGGAAAGTAAAGACTCTGTAACAAGATTCATTTTTGACCCAAGTATGTTATTTTATATATATAAAAAAATGTTCTGTGTTAGAATCAACCCAAATTTCCCTTGCTGGGAGAATGGATGAAAAAATTGTGTACCTTCATACAGTGGAATACAACTAAGCAATAAAAGAAAATGAGCTACGAATAAATGCAACAACATGAACGAATCTCAGATGTATTGTGATAAGTGAAAGATGCCAAACCCAAACAGCTGATACAGTTTGATTCCATAGATATGGCCTTCTGGAAAATTTTAGACTACAGTGTTAAAAATGAGATCAGTAGTTGCCGGAGGCTGAGAGTGGGTGAAGGGAATTGACTACAAAGGCATGGTAGGGAATCATTTGAAGTAAATGGAATTGTTCTATATCTTAATTATGGTGGTGTTTCCATGACTGACTACACACTACATTTTGTCAAAACTCACAGAATTTCATACCAAAAATAGGTAAATTTTACCATATATAAATTCTGCATTCATGTAATATATCAATAAACCTTATTTTAAAAAATGTTCTTGGTTGAGAATTTCATATCCTTCAAAGTTTTGTTAAAAGAATGGCACACCACACACATATGTTTATTGCAGCACTATTTACAATAGCAAAGATGTGGAACCAACTCAAATGCCCATCAATGATAGACTGGATAATGAAAATGTGGCACATAGACACCATGGAATACTATGCAGCCATAAAAAAGAATGAGTTCATGCCCTTTGCAGGGACATGAATGAAACTGGAAACCAACATCCTCAGGAAACTCACACAGGAACAGAAAACCAAACACTGCATGTTCTCACTCATAAGTGGGAGTGAAACAATGAGAACACATGGACACAGGAGGAACATCACACACTAGGGACTTTTAGGAAGTGGGGAGAAAGGGGAGGGAGAGCATTAGGACCAATAACTAATGCGTGTGTGGCTTAAAACCTAGATGACGTGTTGATAGGTGCAGCAAACCACCATGGTACATATAAATCTATGTAACAAACCTGCATGTTCAGCATGTATATTCCAGAACTTAAAGTAAAATAATAATAATAATGAAAAAAGGCACACCAGTCTTTTTCTTCCTGCAATACTCTGTGATGCAGGCCAGAAGATGCTATGATTCATTATTCCTTCTGAGTTATTGGCATTACATGTTGTTTTTTGATTTGGTGAAATGAGCAAGAGAAAGTGAAGGTCATAGCCTTTTTCTTCAACAATAAACAGCAGTTTTGTTGAAGACCTGCCTGCTTGTTGCTAGCACAATATACTTAGAGTTCGGCACAATTAAAACATTTGAAATACTCTTCATTATTGTTTAGAGCTCTTTAAGTTTTAACAGAAATCCACTTCAAACTAGAGTTAGAAAATAAAAATTGGAAAGTTAATAGGATAACTTGTAGAAGGCAACAATATGACATGAAAGTTCAAAATCTGTTTAACTGGCCTGGATACTTCAAAAATATCAAGGTTATTGTGGTACTTTTAAACCAAGGATGTAAATTCCTTGACACTATTCCCAATAATATACGGGGCGGTTGCCTGTGTTCCCTCCTCTGTGACTGCTTTGATCAACACAGTAGAGCTGAAGTGACAGCATGTGACTCTGAGGCTAGGTTATTAAAGGCCTTGCGACTTTTAAATGTAGTGTTGGAATATGTGGTCATGAAGCCATGAGCGGTCATGTAAGATGTCTAACTACCCTGCGGTCACCATGTTGTAAGGAAGCCTAAGCCACATGGAAAAGCCATGTCTGAGTGTTCCAAGTGATAATCACAGCTGAATCCAGTCCTAGAACCATCCAAGCCGAAGCCCTAGACATGTCAATGAAGAATACTCCAGGGCATTCCAGCCTCCAGCTACTCGGGTGCTGAAGCACCAGCGTCGTGGAGCAAAGATGAGCTAGCTCCACTGTGCCCTGTCCATTTTTTTTTTTATACTTACAGTATCTATGACCAAAATCAAATGGTTGTTTTTTTAATGGCATTAAGTTGCTAAACTTTTGGGGTAGTTTGTTATGCAACAGTAGATAACTGTGAACAGGCATGGGACAGAAAGCCAACAAACAAACAAAACAAAACATCGGAGTCTATTTTAGCTTGAAGAAGACTAAAAGACTCTGACAACTCAAAGCAAAACATGATGCGGATTTTATCCAGGATGGGTGGAGTGACGCTAAAGAAAACATTAGGGACAAAGAGGGAATTTTCAAAATAGAAACTTGCTGTAGGGGGGAGCAAAATTAAAAGAAAAGCTAATTAAGAGAGATAAGGAAAGAGCACGTCTAGGCTCTGAAGTCATTCAGCCTGGGTTCAGATTGTTGCTATTTGCATTATTAGTTCTCAGGCCACAGGTAGATAAACTCTGCCTCCATTTATTTTAGACTTTAAACTCCATTTAGGGTTGTAAGGGTCTTTAGTCATCTGGCTGCTATAGAGATCGAAAGAGACAGTATATCATACGTAAAGTGGTTAGAATAGTTCCTGGCAAACAGTACATACTCAATAAATGTCATTACTGACAGTGATTATTTCCAATACAAAGAAAACGACTATGAACCGTTATGTAATAAACCATTATGGAATTAGGGGGGTAGGCAGCTATACCTTGTCTCCCTCTCTACTTCTCTCTATGTGTCTGCTTTTATTTTTCCCTCTCTGCAGAATGATTTGACCTCCTTCTGATTACACATGTCTAACTCTCTTGAGTTTCTGTTTCCTGTTCAAGCAACGAGTCCAGAGTCTTTAGTGTCTCAATCTTACTCCCAGATACTGAAGAGAAACATTTTGATTAATGTATCTCAGGTCCCCTGACCATCAAGATCCAATTAGCTGTAGAAATAGGTTGGACAGGGTCCTGTTTTAATAGAGACATGACTGTTGAGGACCAAGTTCTCTTAGAAGGGCAACTCTACGGAAGAGGAAATGGGCCATGGAGACACCTTCTTAAGCAGAAGATTATTTTAATATGGATTGGCTGTAGAAATAAAATGATTTTAATTTCAGGGCTATAGAAACAATTTGAATGTGAAAATTAGAATTTAATCTGATTTTTTAATCTCAAATGCATATAGGTGATGACCTAGTGAAATGGGTAAACCAGGGCTTAAAGAGATGTCATGCTTGTCTAATTCTGTAATTTTGTAATTCTTCCCAAGCTGCAATAAAATGATTGTTAAGAAGGTGTTGCTTACCTCCTCTAAAGCTAGTAGCCTGGGAAAGAGCAGTGTGATGATGAAATCATTTTATGTTTTGTAAAACAAATGTTGTATTTGTGGAACTATGTTACTGCAAAACAATAATAAAATGAAGCGACTTCTTAAATTTAAGTGCGTAAGTGTTGCAGGAATATATTATCATAGAAACGTGGGTAAGACACATGCTTCTAACACTTCAATAATCACAAATCAGATGTGCACAAAAATAAATCTCTGTTTTACAACTGTGCATATTTTCCTGATCTCTGATGATCCATTTTCACTCATCATTGGAAAACTTAATATAGTCTCTTCTAATGGATTGCAGGGTATGAGGACCTGAATTTGTAATTATATGGGCAAATAACATTTTCCAAACATTTGCATAGTCCTTGTCAAATTGCCAATTCGTACTCCCACTACAGTGCATGAGAGTATCTACTTCCCTACATTTTTGCCAAACTAGATGCTTTAAATCTCTTTAATTTTGACAATCCAAGTGCCAATTGAACTCCATTCTACTCTAGTGATTATCAGTGACTTTGAGAATCTTTTCTTTGTTGAATTCTTCCTCTGTATTTGTCTGTATACACCATTCCCACATTCCTCTAGTGTGCTATTTGTCTTTTTCTTGTTGATTTGTAGAAGCTCCTTATAAGTTCTAGCTAGTAATCACTTTTCAGTTATATATTGTGATAGGGTGTTCTCAAACAGAATGCATTTGAACCTAAAACAAACAAATGAAAATCTTTATGCAGAGCAGGTTGAGAAGATGGACAGGGATTTGTAAGGGGTTTCTTCACAGAGGCTCTGCCTAGTGTGAATCCTGCTGCCCGAGCCCTGGCCCCACAGAACCAGCAAAGCTCCTCCCTTCTCTTCACACCTAGGAGCAACATTCTCCATGCAGTTGCAGGTGGGAAAAAGCAGACTACTGTCTGCCTCTTGTTCAAGATGTCTAGACAGTGGCAAACCAGTGAGAGAGACTGTAAAGGGCTACATTTGGGAAGTAAGTATTTCTCCACTCACAGTGGGTCCAATAATGTGAGTGTCTTTCTCACCTGTGCTTAAATGGCCTGGAAGGATGTGGGAGCTCTAACAGCAAGAGTCTGAGGTATAGTCCACCAGTGAACCGGAGGCGTGAACCAGGAAGGTGTGATTGCTATGGCTGAGGTTGAGAGAGGCCATTGGGGTATTCAAAAACCCCACCAAATATCTTATGTAAGAGAGTTCCCTTTAAACATCAGTCAGCCCCAGAACACAAGAAGTCAGCAGTGACAAAACCCATCCCCAGCAAAGTGGAAGGTTTCCAGCTCCATATCTTTACCTCTCCTTCCTCCTGCCCACCCTTTTCTGCCAGGCAGGGTCTAAAGCCACAGCCAGCTAGAGGGTATGAGGGAAGAAGAAATAAAAGAACAAAGAGAAGCCAACCACCTTCCCTTCTCTAGTAGCCAGAACCCCACCAAATGCAGCGCAGAGCTGATGAGGAGGAGGAGAAATCTTACCTCAGAAGGAAATTCTAAGTGTTGATTAATATCCTGAACTAAAATGAGAGTGTGCTTTTGACTTCACATGAACACACGACAGAAAAGTCGTGGAGCCCTCTGAAGCTTCTACTCCATAATTTTGAGAGGCTGGGTGCGATGGCTCTTGTCTGTAATCCCAACACTTTGGGAGACCAAGGTAGGCAGATCAAATGAGGTCACGAACTCGAGACCAGCCTGGGCAACATGGTGAAACCCGTTATTTACTAAAAATACAAAAATTAGCTGGGTGTGGAGGTGGGCGCCTGTAATCCCTGGTACTCGGGAGGCTGAGGCACGAGAATCGCTTGAACCTAAGAGGCGGAGGTTGCAGTGAGCTGAGATCACACGACTGCACTCCAGCCTGGGCAGTAAGTAAGACTCTGTCTCAAAAAATAATAATAATAAAAAAAATTTGAGGTTGTCTTTTGGAAATCAAAATGAAAGCTACTTTTTATTGCTTTCTGTGCATCACACATTGATTAAAACACATTGCAAATATTTCTTCCCAGTGTGCCATTTGGCTTTCTTTAAGTTAAAATATGTTTATAGGCTTTCTCAATTTTTTAGTTGTCAAATTATTTATCATTTGAAATGCCTTCTTGCCCTAGATTATAACATATTCTACTTTTTAAAAAACTCACACCCCATATCTTAGTTTCCTACCATTGCTTTTTAGATACATCTGGAATTCATTTTGTGAATGTTGTAGTGTCAACCCTCTCAGCAGGGGAGAGCTGCCTCGCCCAAGTTCATGCTCCCTTCTTGAGGCCAGCCCACATCCAATGACTGATCCGTGCGGGACTATAAATGCTGGCCCTCTGACCCCAGCGCTGGACAGCTCTAAAAGAACACCCCAGCTTCACAGCTCCCTTTAGGGTTGGCCTAGGCCTCAACTGAGCCTAAATTGCAGCTCGACATTTCCTGGGGCCCACTGCTGCTTCCTTTACATCCTCCAGGTGTTGATCTGAAGAGCAACTCCCCAAAAAACTTCCTGCCAACACATCCCTGTCTCATAAACTGCTTCCCGAAGAACCTGATCTGCAACAAATTTGAAGTAGTTAATCAAATTTATTTTTCTTCCAAATGCAGAATTCACAATCTCAATATACTTTACTGAAGAAGTCATCCTTTTGTTTTGATTTAAAATGCCACCTTTATCACATATTGAATTTCCCATTGAAAATAGGTCTGCTTTTGGCCTATTCAGTTTATCTGACTCTTCTATATTTTCTAAAATTATTGCCACTCTGTTTTAATGACTGCAGATTTAGAGTAAGTTCTGATATCAGACCAGGAAAGTAATGCCTTATTATTTTTGTTTTGTATAAAAAGTACATTGGCTAGTTTTATCTTTATTTTTTCTCTTCCAGATGAGATTTAAATATAGTTTTTCAAGATTTTGTAACAATTTCCAATGTGAATTTTATTTGTAATTGCATCAAATTTATAGCATAATGTGTGGAGAATTGAAATATTTATAATATGAAATTTTCTTATCTAAGATTTTTGCAAGGTTCTCTATATAATCATTACCTTTTCTTCCCTTTTGTAGTTTCATAATTTTCTTCTTCTTATGTCTTCTACTTATCTCTTGATAGATTTATTTCTAGGTATTTTGTAACATTTATTACTGCTATTGAATGCTACCTGAGATTTGTAGGCTAATCTTAGATCTGACCATCTTGATAAATTCTCTTACTAGTTCTAACAATATTTTGGTTGATATGGTTAGGTGACCATCTGGGCAAATGACATCATCAGTAAATAATGTTGGTCTTTTCATTTCACCTCTAATCAATGTACCTACTTTCTTTCTTGTTATATTGTTTTGGTTGTGATCACCAACCCAGTGACCCTGATAGCAATTATCCTTGCCTTGTTTAAGACTTTAATGGGAATTCCTCTGATCTATCACCAATAAGCATGATTTTTCTTTCCTGAATGTTCCTGGTAGATATCAAATATTTACTTAAGGCTAGACTTAAGGGTGAGTCATCCACAGGAGGCAGAAAAATAATAATAAAGTGAGGTGAACCCAGAAGTCGGAAGAAGGAAGATATGGGTCCGATCACCCTCCACAGGTAGCTTCCAGCAAAAATAACCACTCCAGGAAACAGATGACAATGTTAACTAACAATCTAAAGTTGCTAAGTCAATAAATAAAGAGATGTACAAGGATTTAATTACAAAATAAAGTTCTTTTGAAAACAAAGCAAATCATTTTCAAATTCTGTAATTCAGGAGAAATATTGAAAGGAAGAACAGGCTGGGCGCAGCGGCTCACACCTGTAATCCCAGCACTTTGGGAGGCCGAGGTGGGAGGATCACGAGGTCAAGAGATGGAGACCATCCGGGCCAACATGGTGAAAACCTGTCTCTACTAAAATACAAAAATTAGCTGGGCACGGCGGAGCGCGCCTGTAGTCCCAGCTACTCGGGAAGCTGAGGCAGAAGAATCGCTTGAACCAGGGAGGCAGAGGTTACAGTAAGCCAAGATTGCCCCACTGCACTCCAGCCTGGGTGACACAGCCAGACTCCAGCAGACCGGATATAACAGGCAAGAAGACCCTGTGTGTTAAATTTCTCTAAACACAAACACATTACAAGAATTTGGCCGTCAAGAGGTAAACCAAAAGCAATTTGGAGTGTAACTCCAGAAACTCTAATATGCTGTAAATAGGAACAGATGAGGGGGAGGCAATAATTAAATAATAGAAAAAAACTACCCTAAGTGACAGCAAGATAGCTTCTTCATGGTTAAAGGACGAAATAAGCTCCTGACAGAGCTGAAGAAATGAAACCTGGAATTCCCTGGTAAACTTCCTGAACTTGAAGAATAAATTTGTACAAAATTTAAGAAAGAAGGAAAATATTTTTTAAGAAAAAGGGAAATTTTAATGCTGACACTGCAGTTCCAAGACAAAAAATAAAAAGAACACAAGGTTTACAATATTAATAGCACACGAGAGAGAGTTTAAGATTGAAAGCCCTAAACGGATAAAGAAATATCACACAAGATGAAAGGCACAATTGTCTGGTGATGACTATATCACCAATTACTTACCTCCGGTCCTGTTGATGGACAGGTGTGTTGTTCCTTCAGCAGACGAAAAAGTGATGGAAGCAGATCTCAGTCAAGTAGCAGTTTATTTTGCCAAGGTTGACGACATGACTGGGAAAAAGAAATTCAAGTCACAGTAGAACCTGTGACTTGTGTTTTTCCCCCAAAAAAGCTTGAGGAGTTTGTACTTTTTCCAGGAAAAAAAAGCTTGAGGGCTTGGGGATTTCAATATTTAAAGGGAAAAGAGCAAGCAGGAGAGACAGAGAAAAAAAAAAAAGAAAAGAAAAAAGAGGGTGGATAGCCAAGGAAGCAAGTAGTTACATTCTTGTGAAATTCTCACTAGCACTCAGCGAATCTACATTTTTTAAGTGAAAAGAAGAGAATAGAAGAAAAAGTCAGTTATGCACTCATGTTGTGCTCAGTAACTCTACGTTTTACATAAAGTAAGCATGTGAAATGATAGCTATCACTCTGTGAATGAAAGGAAGGAGGTTTTGGCATGACTCCGTTCCCAAGCTTAACTTTCTCTTCAGCATAGTGAGTTTGGAGTCCTGAGGTTCTATTTTCCTTTAACTCTCTTTGGAGTTATTACGAACATCCCTGTATATGTCTCCTGGGGCATATGGGCAAGGGTGTCTCTAGGGTGTATACCTAGGGCTGGGATTGCTGGGTTGCAGGCTCTCCTTATGGTCAGCATTAAAAGATAATGCCAAAAAGTTTTACAAGTAATATGAAAAAATTCCATTATATTCCATCTTTATATAAAATTATGTAAATTAATGTGCATACATAATAGAGTAGTGAGATTTCAGGGAACTTCTACTTTCTTTTGTAAAATTTGATGTATCTTCTAAACTGTTTTAAAAAGCAAGCATTATGTAATCTGAAAAAAGTTCAGTAAAGGTAGGTTCATTAAAAGAAAAAATGTGACTTCAAAAATCAGTAGTTAAAGTAATTTATATGCTAAATAAGAAAAGCAAGCTCAACATCTCATTAAACAAAATAAAACTGAGCTGTCTACTGTAGTCCATTATCTGAAATATGTTACAGATAAACAGAAGCTACCAAAATAGATAAGAAATCATAATCCTTGAATCTTCATCCCAGCTAATTTAATTTTCGTGACAAAACCTCTTTCCAATTAAACTGTGGCTAATTTTTGAAAAAGTCATGTTGGTGAATGAAAAAGAAATGTCCATTTGGTTTAGTTTGACCCCGAGAAGCAAGAAGTTTTATAAAACATAATCTGTTCTTGCTAACTATGAACAATGTAATAGTCAGGATTCATTAAACGTATCCAATTTCCTTTCACGATTATATAGCATACCAATGTTTTCAGTTTCAGGATCTAAGTGTCTTCTCCTTTTAGGAGTTCTTGAACTGTATTTTTCCAATCAGTTTAAGTAATAATGTTTGTAAAAATATGTATTTGTTGTAGAATCAAGGTACATATTTAGCCAAAATTGATAACGTTTGTTAAGTCTCCCTTTTTTTCTGTCCTGTCTTTAAGAAGCTCTTTTATTTTCAGAATAAAGATAAATGTTTACTACGTATTGGTTTAATTCTTATTGTCTTGGATGAGAAATTAACCACGATTTCAATAGAGAGGATTAGAAGAGCACTTCAGACCAAGAGAGGGGTTTATCAGTCAGTGTGTACTCAGGAGACAGAAACTGCACCTGTTCTGTTGACAGTGAGGAATTCAATGTAAAGAAGTGCTAATGCAGCAGTGAAGAAATGAAGTGCCAAAGAAGGTATCACTGAATTAGGAGCTGCAGGAAACAAGGGCCATCCCACGGGCTGGGAGAACATAGGCAAGGTGTCGGACTGATTAAAATGAGAACTGTAGAGAAGGCAGCCTGTGGAGCTGAAACTCAGACCTCTATAGAGGAATGTCAATTCATCTTGGAGAGGGATCCCCATGGGGCTGGGACCCCGACCTCTGAGAAGGACAATTAGTAGCGGATGTTGGTGTCTCTGAGCTCAGAGGAGGATCCTCATGGAGTGAGAAGTTGGTTACATATTAAAGTTAATTCTAAAAGGTAATACTGGGTCAGAAATAGACTGCTCGCTGGAAATGAGAGGACAATAATAGGAAATATATAGCTATTCACTAAATAGATTCTACACATCCTCACATAATTAATGGGCCTCTTTTGTTATATGGTGATTAAGTGATGTTGAGTGGCCTCTCCATGTTACACAGGAAGTCACATGCTCCAAACAGATGTGGAATTTACTCTGTGTCTTATTTAGTAACCATATGATCCATTTCAGCATCATCTGATTTTAGACACTTGAAGAATTATAGTTTCTTCACTTCCCTTTGTGTTTGATCACTATGACAAAGAAACTTTTAAAGCAAGTGTGGGAAAATATTCTTTAAGGAGATGAAACAAAGACACAATTTAGTGACTCAATAATTGAATTTGATACCCTGTTACAAGTGGCAAATTCAGTATCACTTAACTGCCATTTAAAAGAAATAGCATATTACTAGAATGATAAGTAGCTTAAGAAGAATGGAGAGACGACAGTCAACTGAGAACATTCATTCATTTGACAAATATTTATTGAGTTCTTATTGTTTTTCAGACTCTGTCCTAGGTGGGTAAAGAAAAAATTGATCTTGCAAGTTGGAAAGTCAGCCAAGTTCTGGACTTAGCCTTTATTTACAAGACAATAAGAAAAGGTATATATGTTGCTGTTTAACACTTGCCCTCTGTATTAAATTTATATATAATGCATAAATATATATAATTTATACATATAAACCTATATCATTTTATTATTATTACAGATTAATATTTTGGGGGACAGGATCTCACACTGTCAGCTAGGCTGGAGTGCAGTGGTGTGATCATGGCTCACTGCAGCCATGACCTCTTGGGCTCAGGCGATCCTCCTGTCTCAGCCCCCCGGAGTAACTGGGACCACAGGTGTGCACCACCAGGCCCCAGCTAATTTTTAAATTTTTCTGTAGAGACGGTCTTGCTCTGTTGTTCAGGCTGGTCTCGAACTTCTGAGCTCAAGCCATCCTCCTGCCTTGCCTTCCTAAAGTGCTGGTATTACAAACGTGAGCCACCACGCCCAGCAATATCATTTTAAATATAGATATTATGCGTATGCAAAGTATTAAAAATTGCAAAAAAAAAAAAAAAGAAATAGAAAAGATTTCTGTCCTTTAGGAATTCATAGTAACTTGCAGTTATTTGAGTAATAATTATATTGTATAATAAAGAGTAGTTTAGAATAAATAAATCGATGCATGGAAAGATCCCACTGCACGCAAGATTTGACTGCCTAGCTGTAACCTCTATCGCCATCTAGTGGCAACAATCTTAAAATCAGCTAGAACCAATCAGCAGGAAGCGATTCAGAACTGACCTGTCTGGGAGGATTCAACCTTATCTCAAGAACCACATGCCATAGAATGTGATTTTCTCTCTTTGTTCTTGGTCAGTATGCAGTAGAATGAGTGATGTGGGCAGTTTGTATATTAATTATAAGCTTTCTTATGTACACGTTAAAAGAAGGGTGTGAAAGCGAATATAAAACATGTTTATGCATCATTTCACTTAGAAACCTACGTTATCTTCACTTTAGAAATAATTTTCATTTTCCTCGGAGCACATCAAAGGTACTTATTGCTTCAGAAACAATATTTATAATATCTTCTTTTAGTTAAAACATGAAAATTATTAATTTTATTTAAACAATTTGAAGATATATGACATCTTTTCTGAGCTCTGTTTTCCCGGTTTGAGTAGCAATTAGAAAAGTGATAATCAGATTTAATAAGAATACCCTGAAAAAATAAAATAAGAATAAAATTTTGCTTCTAAGGTTATTTTGGCATGGTATCAAAAAGGCACACCAGTTAAACTTTGAAAGACATATGAGCTTAATTCATCTTGTAGGAAAGGCCATGTGATTGAGTGAATACGTTTCTGTAACATCGTTTTCTAACTTATCTTAAATTTATAAGCATGTGTGTTGATCATTATAATTGAAATTATTGTTTTTTGGTCTGACTAAATGACTCAAAATTATTTTTAAATAAATATGCTGAGTATAAAACAGGAAGTATATGGGATATAAAATTATTTTTGCCTTGACCTTAATGTTCATTCATCACAGAGGTAACACACAGATTAAATAAAACAAGTTGCATATCTGCACAGAGGAAAAAATGCAGAAATGTTAGGTTTGGGTTTACAGGGTTCAGAGTTAAAATAATCACATATCTCAATTCTTGGGACACGATCTTTGTTTTATACAAAGCCCCTCTATTTTGTTACACTCTCCCCTCCCCCACTGATTCACTCTCAATTTCATTCAGTTTCTTATTTGTTTTCACCCAAACTCTTCTTAGGTTCTTCCCCTTACTGTTTCTACTTCCAGTTATTTGTGACTAGTGTGTACATAGTATTCCCACTTTTTTGTTCCCATTTTTTCTAGTGGTAGAAAACCAGGTTGCCTCCTCCTCTTGGTACCACAAGTAATGTTTACATAAGCACCTTTGTATATGACCCTTATGCAGGAATTTCCCTGGTTTATATTCTCAGGGATTTTCATATCTGTAAATTGTAGGGATTTTACGGACATGATTTCACAAAGTAATGATTTGTCTTCAGTATACTACACTGTCCAGACTCCTACCCTGAGTGCAGAAGGGCTTCCCATTTCCCCACAGCCTTACCAATATTTGATATATATGCCTGTGGGGGATTCTTTTTGCCAAAGTCGTTATTGTTACATCTCATTTTTCTGATTTCCAGCATAGTAAAGTCTATCTTCATATAATTATTAGCCATTTTTGTTCCTACTGCGAATTCCTTATTCATATATTTTGCCCATTTTTCTATTGGGTACCTACTCTTTTCTTTATATCTTTGGATATTATCGATATTAATGTCTTAACATTTTTGAAAGAACATTTAACTTCTCCCAAAAATTGTCTATGATGTCCTACATTGAACAGGAACTCACAATTTTGTTGTAGGCAAATGTTATTTGTGTCTTTTTATTTTTCAGTACTTCCTAAAAAATCATTACCTACTCACACTCAGTTGATCATATAGGGTGAGGAAGAAATCCGACTTAGTTTATCCAGTTTTAGTAACATTACATCTTCTAGTACAAAAGCCATCATTTCCCCACTGACTGGAAGTGCAGCCAAGTCTGTTCCAGGACTTTTGTTTTTATTATTATGCCCTGTAGTGTGTCTTTGTTTCTGATGGGACGGGATTTCATCTGGAGCCCACAATTCCTACCCTAAGGAGAACTTGTGTAGCCCAGAGCTTCTGTGGAAACAGCAGGGACATGGTTAGAGGGGCAGAGCCGCCTCAGGAGTCAGCATTCCCTGGCGACTAGGGGGATCGACACCAGCTCAAGCCCAGAGTTAGAACTTAAGATTACTACCTTCAGGGAAGGGACCAAAACCAGAAAGGGTAATGGCTAACCAAGGCTTGGCATTGTAATTGATAAGGAGGAAAGGGTTTATAAAGTCTTCTGATCATTTTTCTTCCCTTATCTCACTTAAAAAAAAAAAAATCTAGTCAAACTAGGTTTTATCTCAGAGAAGGGAGCCATCCACAAATTTAACAAATTCTAAAATCAAAAGACCCTGAGCAATCCAAGATAGGAATCTTGGATATTTCCTCACATTTTCATAAACGTTATCATAGTGCAAATGAATATTAATTATAGTATTATAAAAGGCCCAAATGTTATATTAACTCAGATTTAAATTACTCCTTGCTGTAAAACATCAGTGCACTTCCCTTTTCTGGTTAATTTTCTTTTTTCCTTTACTGCGCTTTAGTGATATTTAAAATTTTGTAAAAATTATTTCTCTCTGCTCTCTTGTTCCTCTTCCCAGATTCACCTGTTTCTTGCACAAGCCATTTGCACTCTCCTTCTGTAGGTTCTCTTCACATTTTCCTCCCCAGATTTACCACTTCTCTTTCAAAATTATTATTATTATTATTACTATTATTTTGAGATGGGGTCTCACTCTGTCTCCCAGGCTGGAATGCAGTGGCACGATCTCGGCTCACTGCATCCTCTGCCTCCTGGGTTCAAGCGATCCCACCTCAGTCTCCTGAGTAACTGGGACTACAGGCGTGCACCACCACACCAGCTAACTTTTGTATTTTTTGGTAGAGATGGTGTTTCACCATGTTGGCCAGGCCAGTCTTGAACTCCTGACCTCAAGTGATTTGCCCACCTTGGCCTCCCAATGTGCTGGGATTACAGGAATGAGCCACCACACCCAGCCTCAAAATTACGATTTTTGTTTTTTTAGGATAATTACTTGGCTTTTGTAAATTCTAGTTCTTTTTATTTACTGCATGAAAACCCTTTCAACATGCATTTTTAAATTAAAAAAATAAGAAGATTTAATTTTAAAAATACAAGATGAACCTGGAACCTCTGAAAGTGCCAGAAGTCAAGAGATGCTCAGAAAAGGATGTGGGCATGTCACATAGACACAGGCACAACTGGAAAAGGCACCCAACAGCCAAACTAGGACAATCTGTACAACTAAACAAATAATGATAGAATTGAATTATCACCCAGAGAATTAGGAAATATCCATGCACTCATGCTGAGAGAGTAATTATGCTGAGAAGATATAAATAAATGGAGGGTGGGCGTGTGGAAAGCTCTACTTAGAGAAGAATTCTAATTAATGAATGTAGAAGGAATGAAGGAAATGGACAATCTTTCTAGGCAAGTACCAGAAAGATAATGGTTGTAGGCAAGATCCGTTGATAAAATACTAAACTTTGTAGGCAAAAGTTTGAGAAGCTAGATATATGCATAGTCTCAAAGTGTCTTCCCCAAGATATTAATAAAATATAAATGGAAAAATAATACCATTACAGTGTAGAAGCTGGCAGGAACCACCTTCACTAAGGGAACAAGGATAACATTCACTGATAATACGACACATTTTATTCATGAACCACCTCATAGGCTGCACTGAGAAAGGTACAGCATCACATCTGTGGTATTCTTGCCAAAAATGCAGAACCTCAACCTAATCCTGAGAAAAAAATCACTTCAACCCAAATGGAGGAACCGTCTAACTGCCAAGATCATAAAAACAAGGATAGACTGAGGAAATGTTGAATACTGGAGGAGACCAAGTGGACATGACAACTAAATGCAATGTAGGACCTTGAATTAGATTTGGGAAAAGAAAAACAAACACTACTGGAAAAACTGGCGAACTTCAAATAAGGTAACTTTGTTAATAATATTGTATCAATGTTACTATCCTTGTGTTGATGATTACAAGATGTTAAAATCAGAGGAAACTGATGAGGGGCCACATGGGAACTATACATATATTATTTTTACATTTCTGTAAGTCCAAAATTATTTAAAAATAAAACTTATGTCTATATCTATGCGTGTATATTTATTAAACATGTTTTCTCTTGTTTAGTTACCTTCTATTTATTATTATACTTACCAGTAAAGAAAAGGTTGCTCAGTTTTCATGCACCTTAAGCTGAACTCCACATTTGTACTTTAAAAACAGCAGCAGCAGCAACAAAATAAAAGACTTCCTAAATACCTTATATATCACCTCATAAATGTGTAGCATGTTTGTTTGCCAGCATTAGAGAACTGAATGTTTAGAGTTTTTTGGTCACCTTAACATTCTATCAGTTTTTCAGAAACTGTTTTTTAAAATGATAAATAAACATTACTCATCTCTCCCTAAGTTGGAGGTGGGGGAGAACTCCACCCTTTTACTCCCGGGAGTGACCAATTCTATGACACTGGTATTGTGGCTCTGGCCTGTTGGGAGAGTGCTGAGGTTGAGAATGAGACTGTAGATACAGAGAGGACAGATGCCTCCAGTGGTGAGAAAATCTTTACTTAATCACCCCACATAATAGTTCCATTGGATTGCTCCAATTGCACCCTGTGCTGATAGGTGTTCTGGTATCAACTGCTGCACTTTGAACAACTTCCTTGCTCTTCAGTAGTTAAGCATCTCTCATTCAGCATCTCTGGAGGTCAATAGTCCAATTACATAACAATTGGAGCATTGCTCTTGAATACTATTTATCTCTGTTATAAATGAGACAAGATGTAAGTGTCTACAGGGGTATTTCAGCAGGAGGGAATTTGGGCCCCCAGGAAATATTTGTCAATATTTGTAGATGGTTTTGATTGTCAGGACTGGAGAGGTGGAACTGGCATCTAGAGGGTAGAGGCCACGGATGCTAGTAAACATCTTACAATGCACAGAACAACCCACCACACAAAGAACTATCTGATCCAAAATATTATTATTCCTGAGGCTGAAGATCCCTCAATACACTAATGGCGCAGTTTGTTTAGGTACTAGTTAAGGAACTATGTCAGAGACATTTAGTCCTTCGGGAAACCTGCTAGTATCACACACATAAAGTCTTCACACTACTAAGTTTCCTTTTAAGATGGTTTTGCTAAAGATACAAGCTGTTCCACTGACCCAGCCTAATTCTATTATAACAATAATAATAACAATAAATAACATTTATATAGAGCTTAAAACTATACCAAGGTTTTCTCCTGTGTTACCTCATTTGAACCTTGGCTTGGGATGCTATCACAGTGAGGTCATTCCAGGGTAAAGCCCATTAATCTTTTCTGGTGATATGTATCTAGGGGTCTTAGCAACAATCCCCACTTACACAGAAGGCACAAGGGCCGTAAGTTGATTCTCTAAATCAGCCTTCAAAAGCCCATTGTCCCTTGGAGTTAATAGACAAATAATGACCCTGGATTATGTATCTAATTAAGTTTTTGGCAATAAACAAAAGAAAACCAAATTAGATTGTTGCTATGAAGTGGCACAACAATATTGACTCTAATTTTTCCATTTTGAGAAAAGTCAAGAAAAGAATTATGACTACTGTTAAGAAGGGAGCTGTTTTCCATCTTTTTTTTTTTTTAAATATAATGTAACCAAATTTATTAGACTGAGAGAAGAGGTTAACTTTTTCTAAAATCATCTCAATTTTTAATTATCATTCTAGTTTTTTCAGCTAACACTGAATGCTAATGATTTTCAAACAGATTTCTCCATTGCATGGAATCATATTACCAATAGCCTGTAACAATCTCAAATTCAATGTCATCAAAATCCAGTGAATGTCTCCCACTTCTTCCTATAATCCTTTTTCTCTTTTCCCTATGAGTACAATCTTGATAGTGCAGTCCAACAGTGCATGAAACCTTAGAATGCTCAACAATTTTTTTTTTTCATTTTCGAGACAGAGTATTCCTCTGTCACCCAGGCTGGAGTGCAGTGGCATGATCTTGGCTCACTGCAGCCTCCACCTCCCAGGTTCAAGCGATTCTCTTGCCTAGCCTCCTGAGTAGCTAGGATTAAAGATGCCTGCCACTACGCTCAGCTAATTTTTGTACTTTTAGTAGAGATGGGGTTTCACCATGTTGGTCAGGCTGGTCTCAAACTCCTGACTTCAAGTGATCCACCCCGCTTGGCCTCCCAAAGTGCTGGGATTACAGGTATGAGCCACCAGGCCTGGGCAACAATTATTTCCTTTTACTGTCTTCCTAAAATTGATCAAAATTGATCTGAAAAATATATTTTTGTTTTTAGATTTTTATAATTATTTTAAAACTGTGGTTATATATATAACACAAAATTTGCCATTTGAATAGCTTTTAAGTATACAATTCAGCACCAGTAGTTATATTCAAAATGTAGTGCAACTATGACCAATATCTAGTTGCAAAACTTTTGTATCACCCCAAACAGAAACTGTATACCCATCAAATAATAACCTCTAATTTCTTTTCCCCAGCCCCAGTAACCTCTAATCTACTTTCTGTCTTTATGAATTTGCCTGCTGTAGCTATTTCATAAAGGTGAAATCCTACAGTATTTGTCCTTTTGTGTCTTCTGGCTTAGTTCACTTAGCATAATGCTTTTTCATCCATGTTGTACCATGTATCCATCCTTTCATTCTTATGCCAGAATAATAGTCCTTTATATATATTCCTATTACAATAACTAAAATACTAAAACAAAATAAAACCCTGACAATTCCAATTGCCGATGAGGATGTGGAACAACTCAAATTTTCATCCATTGCTCATGAGAATACAAAATGGTACTTCCTACTGGCAGTTTTCTATAAAGTTAAACATGCCTTTACTATTTGACAGAGAAATCCCATTCAAATCAAATGAAAACCTAAATTCACACCAAACCCTCTCTGCAAATGTATGTAGTAGCTTTATTCACAATTGCCAAAAACTAGAAATAAACTAAGTGTTCCTTAACTAGAGAATAGATACACAAGCACTGGAGTATACTCGGCACACTACTGATACGCACAGCAGCATGGATGAATCTGAAATACATTGTGTTACATGAAACACGCCAAACTTAAAAGGCTACATATTATGATTCCATTTATATGACATTCTGTTAAACAAAACTGTACCAACCAATAACAGGTCATAGTTGCCAGGAGTTAATGATGAAAGTGAATTTGACGACATGATATTAATTAAAAATGAGAAACTTCTACAGGACAAATTGGCACATTTCTTCAAAACATAAATGATATAGAATGGTGGGGTATGGAAAGAGGATCTGTTATTGCTAAAATTTATAGGCACCTCACCAAACACAATGTGTCAACCTTATAACCTGATCATATCAACAGTTAGAAGACATGTTTAAGAAACCGGGGTGATAGCATGAAGCAATTCAGACTGAACCATCAGAACCAATGACCAGATGGTATCTCAAAAAAGGTCTCAGGTGGACTAAGCACTTTAGGCTTCTAAATATTCTCAACAAATCCTGGTTGAAAATATAAAAGGCAGGCTTAGAAAATTTTTTTGATGAATCTAAGCTAGGAAGAATATCTATACAAGGATAAAGCCAAGCTTTAACATGATATTGAGGGGCTAAAGTGCTGGATTCAAGCAAAAAATCTACATGAGAGAAAAAAATATAATCTTATGTATCTAATTGAGAGAGCTGAATAATGCTGAATAATGTGTTTAACTTTCCCAAACCTGAGTGTCTTCTCATATGTAGTAGATGGACCTGACTAGGCTTAAGTCTCTTGTAGGTAATGAGATTATTTGATCTTCTGAAGCTAAGTGACTGTGTAGTCGAATAGGCAACCAAAATGTGAAAGTTATACCAGTGGTAAAGTGAAGTGAAAAGGGGCAGAGGTGGCAATCATGGGAGCTGAATGGACAGGAGCCACGTAAGCAGCATTTAGTGGAGGCAAAAGAGTCAATTGTGGGTCGTGGCTCAGCAGGCTGAGATGGAACCACAGGTAGAGGAGGTAGGAAAAGGAGGGAAAGAGAAGGCAATAGAGATGCCTTTTGTACTGGTGTCTGCCCTCCTGGTACATTTCTCCTCCCTTGTGATCATCTATTTCTGCACTGATAGGAAGACACATTATCTGTGAAGAATAAAACAAAACAAAACAAAACACAAAATCCCCCAAATCTTGAATAAATTTTGTTCATTTTACTAGATACGATAATACCAAGGTGATTTTACTTTTTTAAAAAAAGTCCTTATTTGTTAGTAATAAGTTCTGAATTTTTTGTTGTTAAAAAACTATTATACCAAGAATTTGCTTTAAAATTTGTAGCAAAAACAATGTGAAGAGAAATATTAACAAAGCAAGAATAACAATATGGCTAATTATTATTCCTTTATTAAAATTGAATAATAATTGTGTCAATATAGTGTATAGTATATTTTGATACCTATACACAACATGTAATAATCAAATCAAGGTAATTAACATATCCATTGCCTCAAATGTTTATCATTTCTTTACGTTGAGAACATTCAAAATCCTCTTCTAGTTATTTGAAAACATACACTCTATCGTTAACTATATCACCCTACAGTGCTTTCGAACACTAGAACTCATTCCTACTATCTAGCTGTAATTTTGTATCCATTCTCTCTCCCCTTCCTCTACCCTTTACCTTTCCCAGCTTCTAATAACCACAATTCTATTCTCTGCTTCTATGAGCCTAGCTTTTTTAAGCTCCCACATATGAGTAAGGACATATGGTATTTATTTTTCTTAGCGTATGTCTGACTTATTTCACTTAGCATATGTCCTCCAGGCTTATCCATATTGCTTTGAATGACAGGATTTCATTTTTCTTTATGGCTGAACAGTATTCCATTGTGTATACATACACCACATTTTCTTAATCTGTTGATGGACACTTAGATTAATTCCCTATCTTGGCTATTGTGAATAGTGCTGCAATAAAGATGGAGGTGTAGAAAACATTGCTAATTATTAAAAGTAGGTGATTACTGGAGGAGTTTTCTGGAATGTTCAAAGAAAACTTACCTAATATATTCTTAGTTTTAATTATATCCCTAGTAAATAATTACAATAGCTGTTATATCCATTTGTGGAGACAAAGGTAACTGCATCTTGGAGGCTAATCCACCATGTTGACTTCTGATTGACCCCAGTCTTGTGAATACCTCCTGATTCCTACTTTATTTACTGTCCCTAGTTAAGAACATGTCATCCTTGATGTTACTGCACAAATTATAGGCTATGATGCACATAGTATTCTTGCCTGTTCTGGAAGATTGTCTTTAATTGCCTTGTACAGAGCATTTATACATTTCTGTATGGTATATGAGTCCTAGGTCTGGGAGTAAAGATGCAGATATACCTGTCCTGTGGCTGCCCAAGACCACTGCTTCAGTCTGTAAGTTCCCCCAATAAAATATCTTTTACCAATAAACTAGATTTGTTTGCCTGATTCTTTGGTTTCTTCGCTCCTTTGGCATTTGGTGACTGCTTTGTATACATGGCCTCTCATCAAACACCATTTGAGGGAACTAGCATTGTTGAGCACCTCTATAGATGAGGTATGAAATAGTTTATTTTATTTAGCCATTATGCACACACACAAAGCCAGCTGGGTATACCGGATGCAAATATTATTATACATGTCCACAATTCTCTGGGCACCAACCACCTTCCAAAACCTCAGCTACTCTCTGTCTCAGCCACTTCCACACAATGCCAACTCTGCTCTGACTCGTGCACACCTCCTGGGGCTGATGGTTACTTGTCCCATGAATGCTGAACTTCCCTTTTGGCCATCACAAAGCAGCCAGGCAGACCCATTGGGAGTTCTGGCTCCTCCAGCCACTCAAGAACTTCAGTGAAATGTCACAGCACAGGACTTGGCATATGGCATTCCAAGATGCAACTGAGGGGCCAAAGGGTGTCACTAGATGGTGCAGGGAGGTAGAGTCCATGGAGGCAAACTCTGGCCAGTGGGAAAGAGATGTGTGAAGCTCAGCCAATTGTATTCCCTTTTCTTCTTTTGATGCATGGATTATCTTTTTAGCCATCCAGGAAATCCTGGGCCCAGTGGATACAGCTGCTGATTACCATGCCTCTCTATATCCTTTTGCCTCATGTTTCTTCTTTCCTTTACTTGCTGCTCCAGATTTTTGCCCTCCTACCCCCAAATTAAATATTGATGCTTTCATCCTGGCCATAGGCTTTGTTTTCTAGGGAATATAGACTAAAACAGTTGGCACTGATATTCCCATTTTACAGATGGGGATCAGGTTAGTGAAACTCAGAGAAGTTGAGTCACATAAATAGCAAGGGCAGGCCAAGTCCAGCCTAAATCCTAGGTCTGTCTGGCTTTCCTCACCATCCCATACTATATCTGTACCCAAGACAAAAAAATTATGTCTTTCTTAAGGTCATAAAGTAACAAAGACAGGATTAATATGGTAATGTACTGAAGCCTTTCCATTATTTCAAAAAGCACAGTTACATATACAATGGACAAACTTAAAAATGGTAATGTCATTAATACATTCAAAAAGCACATAAAATCCACTAATATATTTCAGGAGGAAAAAAAAGGCTTTGATTAGGCAGAGATCCAAAACCAAACGCAAGAATCTATAATGTTCCCAAGGATTTTAATCTTGTCACATTCTCCTCCTCAGTCCCAATCTTCTATATGCCAAATACTCCATTACCAAAATTAGATTAGCCATGCATAGAAGCATTTTCCATGAATATAGATACAATTGGAATTCAGAAATATCATGTGGTATTGGTTATAAATTGCAGGCATCTACTTTATTACTTTTGTTAATTATAGTTATGTAATCATTTTAAAATAAGTAATTCACTTACATGGCCTCAAAAAATATTCAGTTTAAAACCTCCATCTTATCCTGATCTCAGCTCTCCTGCATCCCTAAAATGCTGTTGTGCATCCTTCTAGAAGGAAGCATTAAGTTGGCTACTTGAAATCCACTCACTTTTTTTTTTTTTTTTTTTCTTCAGGGAACATGTCCCCAAGAGAAAGGCAGGGAATCTGGTCTAACTTCCCAGTCATCTGGACCTCAACATAAACAGATTTAACTAATATTTATGGGAGGAAGAGGCACTGTCTCTGAAGGGGCATTAGAAGGCATTCCTGGCTTAGGATAGCCCATAGTAAATAGAACCCAGAATCTCTGAGGAGGGGGAGCTCCTAGGAGTTCAAGTAGCCTGGGCCTGGGCAGTATCCAGGTCTATAAAGGAAATGCTTCACAGTTCTGTAATTTCACCAAAAGAAAAGCTTTCTAGGTGACAGCACCTGTGGAGCCACCATGACTCCCCAGGCCTCTCTGCTGCATCTGAGCGTTTTGATTGTGTAGGCCGTTGCCATTCTGAAATAAAGCATGCTGTAGGGAAGTATGTCTCTGATTCATGACAGTCTGTGTGTTACCTGGACTCTGAAAGGATGTCTACGCATATACATACATACATACATACATACTTCTATTCTTTTCCTAACCTTTTTTACACCGGTGGTGGTATAGTATAAATACTGTTCTATAATTTGATTTTTTCCTATTAATTTGAAAATCTTAAAAAAGCTAAAAAGAAAAGACAAAAGGGGAGTGAATCACTTATAATACTGCCAAAATATTATTTCTTGTGCTTTTTACATATTCTGCTTTAAGTTTCAGAGACAAATGAGGTGACTACAAACTTCATTAGCAAAGATGCACGGAAACAGGTACTTTCATACATTGCTTACAGGGTCATAAACTGAGACAAACTCCATGGAGCACCATTGCTATGGAGCACCTGGCTGTCAAAATTAAGATGCATATTTCCTTGAAGTCAGCAATTCTACTTCTAGAAAACTATTCTACAGATGTACTTACAAATATGCAATACAGTATATGTACAAGATTTTCCTTCCAACATTGTTTACAGGAGTAAAAGCTTAGAAACTACTTCAATGCTAGCAATGGAAAATTGATTCAATTAGTCATAAATACATAGAGGCCATTAAAAAATGAAGAAGCTCTTTGTGTCCTGATGTAGAAATGTCTACAAACTGAGCTGGGTGTGACGGCTTACTCCTGTAATCTCAGTATTTTGGGAGGCTGAGGTGGGTGGATCACTTGAGGTCAGGAGTTTGAGACCAGCCTGGCCGACATGGTGAAACCATCTCTACTAAAAATACAAACAATTATCCTGGCATAGTGGCACATGCCCATAGTCCCAGCTACTCAGGAAGCTGAGGCAGGAGAATTGTTTGAACTCAGGAGGGAGAGGTTGCAGTGAGCCGAGATCGCACCACAGCACTCCAGCCTGGACTACAGAGATCCTATCTCAAAAAAAAAAAGAAAAAAAAAAAAATGAAATGACTACAAACTGTATTAGCTACCGCACACACTACTATGCTTTTTGTTAACCACTAGGAAACTTTTTAGTTTCATTAACCACTAGCAAACTGTTGGTGTATACCCTTCAACTATTTTTTTCCTGATTAAACATATATTTTTCCAACATATCATCACACTAAATGTGCTATTTTATAACCTATTTATTTTAATTTCCTAAATGATCAACATTATATGTTAATAAACTGCAACAACATGAATTTCAAATACTTTAATTAAAGTAAAATACAAATATTGGAACATATACAAACCACAAGCATGTAGCTCGATAAATTATCAAAGAGTGAACAATCCACTTCAGAACATCCATAATAACCCTACATTCTCTCTCTTAACTTGTTCATGAATTCACAGTGTTTGAAACAGAATCCCATATTAGCAAATGGAAATGTTTGATATATATTCTACATCTTGTATTTTGGAGACTACAAAATAGTTTTCATTAGCAATAGAGGGTGAGCTATGACTTTAATTTCTGTCAATAAATTAACTGTAACTTATTTTACTATGCTCTTCTTACTAAAACTTCAGCTGATCATTTGCAAATAAGAACTTATGAGAGATCTATGACATATGTGAAGCTGAAGTTATTCATATAAACTCCCTAAAAATCATAAAGGCCCAAGACGAATTAAAGCCACAAACAATATTCAAATATTTTTTATATGGTTGACACTGCTGCACCTACAAAGTTTATTTTTTAGTACATCTTCAGCAAGGACATTTCTAAGTCACCTAAAAGATAGTGATTTGAGGCCAGGCGCGGTGGCTCACGCCTGTAATCCCAGCACTTTGGGAGGCCGAGGCGGGCGGATCACAAGGTCAGGAGATCGAGACCATGGTGAAACCCCGTCTCTACTAAAAAATAGAAAAAAATTAGCCGGGCGCAGTGGCGGGCGCCTGTAGTCCCAGCTACTCGGGAGGCTGAGGTAGGAGAATGGCGTGAACCCGGGAGGCGGAGCTTGCAGTGAGCCGAGATTGCGCCACTGCACTCCAGCCTGGGCGACAGAGCGAGACTCCGTCTCAAAAAAAAAAAAAAAAAAAAAAAAAAATTAAAAAAAAAAAAGATAGTGATTTGAAGGAAGTAATTTAAAAAGATGTCCAAATACTAAATGATGCTTTAAAAAACAGTACATATTGTGGAAATCACATTTCTTGGAAACCTACTAGTCCATAGAAAATTGATAGGTATATTATCAAAGACAAAATTAATCAAGAGGAAAAAGTAATCCAGAAAATCTTCAGAAATACAAGCAAAATTTGCCAAACTGGTACTCACAATTGCTCTTGTTAGCGTGTCATAATTCACCTTTATAAATGGTGTGGTCTATCCACACAGAATAGGAAGCCCACGAGGCTCATGTTTATCAGTGTTTCCAGCCTTCAACTTGGCTGCCAAAGTGACGTCTGTTTTGTCTTCTTCAGTCTCTTCTCTCCCATCCTTGAGTGAGTGTGTAACTTCAGGGGCTCTTGTTGAAGGAACAGAGGAACAAGAGGCCAAGGTCTAAGAAAAGTGTTATGTTTTTTAGGGGTGTGTGTGTGTATGTGTGCATGTATTAGAGAAAGACTTAAGAAGAGCTTTGTTGTAGAAGGTATTGGGTAGGAAAAGAAACCGAATTTTATTTTTTATTTTTATTTATTTATTTATTTTAAGAAGCACTATGTGGCTTAAGCGTCCCTTTCAAAGGACTTGAGAAATGCAATTATTTTGAGATGACTTTTGAGTGTGGCATTGTATTTTTCTTGCATCAGGATGAAACCACATAGTTTATAATTCTTTATGCATCATGAATGCAAAATCTGAGCTTTAATACATAAGCAGCATTCATTAACAAACTGATGTATGCTGATTAAATATTTAAATTCAGCATGCATTTGTCATGTTCAGGATTTCATGTTTATAAAATGCTAGACTAAACAAATTCTTTGTCTTGGATCTTTGAATGAAAGAAGAAAGTTTTAAATCAACAAAATACACTTTATTTTACAAACTAAAATTGAAGAAGTGTTTGATAGTGAAATATGTTCAGGAAACACTAACTTATAGTCTCATCCCATTTCTGCAGATACGTTTCTACAAAAGTGGTTAATTGATTAAACAACTTTAGCTTGCTATATTTGAGTGTTTCTCAGTGTTTCTAAGTGTTAGCATACTTAGTATATTTTTCTTTACAACTTGAAGAAACCATATTCAATTCTTCAGTAGTCCTCCATTTTCAGATATTTTACCACTCATTTCTATAACACATGTAAGGAAAAAAATGCAGTCTTACCCAAATCTTCCATAGAATTTATTGCATGAGACTTGCATATTCTTGATATCAAAACACAAAGAAGCCAGAAAAATAAAGGAAAATTAAGACTCATTTCCAGTCGTTAACATAATGCAAAAATCTTACACCAAATATTGGCAAACTGAATCCAAGAATTTATAAATGGGATACAGCATTATAACTAAACTGCTATTCTCATCTCCTTTTCTCTGGAATGAAAGGTTACTTTAACATTAGAATGTCTGCTAATATAATTCAATACAGTAACCATTTGAAGGAAAAAATATGGCATTTTTAAAAGGTGCAGAAACAGTGTTTCATAGAAGTCAACATTTATTCCTGACAATAATTCTAGGGATAGACAAGAATTGCTTAATCTGATTAAAGAGTATCTATGAAAAACCTACAGTAAATGTAATACTTAACATCAAAACATTGAAAATCTTCCCTTTGATATACAGAACTAGACAATGCCACTACCACCTTTTCTAGTCAACTTTGTACTAGAGGTCTTAAAGCAATAAAGGAAGAATCATAAGTAAATGGTATAAAGATGGGAAAGGAAGACTCCATTCATTTCTAATATATTTGTGTATGTAAAGAATCTAAAAGAGGTTTGTGTAACAAGTTACCACAAACCTAATGGCTTAAAAACCACACATTTATAATCTCATTGTTTATGGGCCCCAAGCCAAGGAGAATATAACAGGGTTCTCTGCTCATGACCTGAGTTGACCTGGGTGTTTTCAACTGGAGCTCAGGGACCTTTTCCAACCTCATTCATGTTGCTGGCAGAAATAATTTTCTTGTGGTTGTAGGACTGAGGTCCTCAGTTCTCTCCATAGCAGTTCCCAGGGTGGCTGCTTGCTTTTTCAAGGTTAGCAGAAGCTCTTTTTTCAGGAAGAGCCCATTCACTCCTTAAGAGCTCTCAACTGATTAGACCAAGCCTGTCCAGAATAAGCCCGTGTTGATTAGCTCAAAGGCAGCTGATTGGAGACCTTAATCACTTCTGCGAAATCCTTTTATCTTTGCCACACAGCTAAACCTATTCATGGAGTGATATCCCATGTACTCACAGGCCCTGTCCACATGCAAAGGGAGTATCCACTAGAGGGCGGAAATCTTAGGGATCATCTTAGAACTCTTCCGGTCACAAAGTTTCAGACAATTTTTTAAAAGTCAGTAAGAGTTTAGCAAGTTTGGTGTTTACAAAATGTATATACATATACAAAAACATTTGTATTTTTATGTACCAGAAATAGAGTTTGAAAAAAATGATAAAAAATACCCTTTAAAATATAATTAAAAATTGAATAATTAGTAGTTAATGTGACAAATAATTGTATAAGCTATATAGAGAAAATATAAAACTTTAATGAAAGACATTAAATAAGGTGTATTAAAAGGAATACTCTACCTTAATTTATATAACCGATGTAACCCCAATAAAATTAATAAGTAATTTTTGTTTGTTTGATTTTAGGATTAGCTAAAATGAAATAATTCTAGAATGTATATGAAAAAATAGAAAAACAAGAACACCCAAGGAACTAATAAAAAAGATAGACAAAGGGGCACAATTTTATCTCTCAGATATCAAGATGTGCCATGAAATATACGAATTAAAACAGTATGGTGTTAGTACAGGAAAGACAAATAGTTCAGTGAAACAGAACAGACAACTCAGAAATTGAATTACATGTGTACCAATAGACTATGACAGAGTGGTAGATCACCAGAGAAAGTTAATACAGTTCTTTAAGTATTTCTGGGACAACTGGGGACCCATTTGAGAAAAGATGAAATTACACTCCTACTTCACAGTATTAAAAAATTAAAGAGTGTAAAGGCCTAAAAAAATAAAGGCACAAGTGGAAAACTTTTAAGGATAATATAGGAAAAGTAGCTTTGTAGCCTTACATTAAGAAAAAAAAAATTCTTAAATAGAACACAAAAGGTACTAACAAAAAGAAAAGAGTAGATAAACACATTAAAAACTTTAAGAAATTTATCAATCGAAATGACACCATAAAATTATTGAAAGGAAATCTACATGTAACTGGCAAAGAATTTCCAAGATATACAAAGAAATGCTATGAAACAATTAAAAAAGGACAACTCAGTAGAAAAAAAATGAGAATAACAATTACCTAACCCTTTATTAAAGACAAGAAATTGGCCAATAAACATTTATAAAGATTATCAATCTTATTAGTGATCAGACAACTAGATTAAAATCCCAGTAAGATATAGACCCACTGGATTGGTAGATATAGTATCTGACAATAGCAAATATTGGAGATGTCATTTAACAGGGATTCTTATAGAATGCTCATAAGAGTATAAATCGGTACAGTTTTGGAAAATAATTCAACAGTATCTAGTAAAGCTGAAAATATACACACCTCAGAATTTAGTATTTCTATCCTATGTAAATAATGTAGACTAGCTGGTCCACGTCTGTCCCAAGGTTCATGTACAGCAATGGTCATGGTGGCATTGTCTTTGGTAGACTCAACCTAGAAACAACCTAAACATCTATCTGCATTAAATTGGACACATGTCATGTTTTGTTCATACAATGCAACAGTACACAGCAATTTAAAAGAAGAGACCACAGCTACATTCAATCAAATGCATAAGCCTCACAGACATAATGTTGAATGAGAGAAGCAATATGTTAAAGAAAATCTGATGAAAGTATAACATTCATCTAAAAATTATATTCATATAAAATATGAGACTGACAATACTCATCTCTGATATTTAGTGATACATGCAGAGACAGAAAAACTATAAATGTGGGTAGGAAAACAATTGCCACATAAGTTGAGACAGAGATCGCCTCCAGAGGGAATGGAGGGTGTTGTGACTGGGGAGGGCCATGTGAGGGGCTTCAGTGGTGCTAGTGGTGCTCCGTTTCTTCACCTGTGTGATTTTACATGTGTGCAATATTTGGGTATAGTACAAGGTTTCTATTGAAATTTTAGCTTTTCATTGTGGGACACTGTCTTGTGCATTATAGGGTATTTCGCAGCATCTTTGGTCTCTACCCACTAGATGCCAGTAACATTTCATCCACCTCAAGTTTTGACAACCAAAATATCTGCAGACATTGCCAAATGTCCCCTGGGGAACAAGGTCACCTCCCACCCTTCCTTGAGAACCACTGGTGTTCTCTGATGAAAATCTCCACTAATATAATCCAAGAATGCTGTTACTTATTCACAATAGCCAACATGATTTTTACTTGAACCTACCACATTTTAGCATAAGTGAGAAATGGTAGGACATTTCTGTACTTTGTCACAGGAGCTTTGGCTGCTGCTTATGCAAATCCTAGCTTTGAGACTGCTATCATTCCCCAGGTTCTTTATTCAGAGATAGTTTTACAGGCCACTAGTTAATGGGAGAAGAATTTTTAATCACCTTCAAAGATTTGATAAAAATTTTAGTTTAGTTTGGTCTACTGGGGCCTAGGGGATGAGCTCAGTCCAAAACAATGACCTCCCATAATTTTGTTTTAAAACAATTCCCTCTTTTTGGCCAGGTTGTCACTTAGGTGAGAGTGTGACCAAAACGTAGGGCCTTAGCGCCACTCTCAGTTACATCATTTTGGGTTTCCGGTCTCAGCATATCATTCATAGGTTACGTACGTTGTCCTCTTTCAGCTTTTGTCATTCCAGTTGAAGAGAGACCATTTGATGTTCTAGAGATGGCTGCATGCAAACATTTAAAACCTTTGAAAGAATACAGCATACTAGGAAGACTATTATTAGGACTATCAGGAGGATAATACCAACAGTTTGGAGTATGCTCCTTATCCAGGGTCCCTATAAACGAAACCACCTAAAATTAAATAGATTAAATAACGAGCTAGATGAAGAGTCTACTCACATGATTATGCGGTCTTTTCATTAATCCCTAGAACTGAAGTCTTATAATCTACATTTGATGTGTTTCTCCATAGGCCACAAGTGCCAGCTAATTCTATTATTTAGCATAACTTCCACAAGAGAATGTAAACTCTGCTGTGTAACCATAGCCTTTACAGTAGAATCTGCTGTAGAGCATATCATGAAGGATACATTTCGAATGATTGCCTCTTTTATTCCAAACCATGGAAAAAGGACCTAATAAATGATGGCCTGCTAGAAAAGTGAAGGCCTCCTGATGACAATGTTCTCTTTAACCCATGATGTGGGTTAACTGGAGTTTTGACTGATTATGAGCCAACATGTGTACCAGTAAAGTCTCTCATCTACATTGGGTCTTCATTTATTATCTACCAAAGTGTAAGGTTATTCATGTATAAGGCTGGCTGCAAAATCCTTCACAAATAAAAGTATACCCTATAGTTGCACATAATAGACACCCTTTTCACTTCTATTGTTCATAGAGGCATAAACAACAACAACAAAAAATTCAAAGATAAGGGTTTCATGATAGTAGAGAAGTATTGATCCATGATTTCGGAAAAAGCTGTTCACATTAAGGATGCCGTCTTCTTCTGGAGATAAAACGTCCTGGTTAGCTTTATCTTAAGGGTTCCAATGGATATACAGTTCCAAGAATGTGGAGGAACTCTTCCCAGTTGTGACATTCTAAACCCAAAGTTCAAGGTCCTGAAGTTTTGCTGTAGTGTGGCAAGGACAGTCTTTCTCTGATGTTTTCAGAAGATCCAGTCTTTGGGCTCTAGATTGCAAAGGGGTTGTCCTCAGTGAACCACAAAAAGCTCTCTTTACCTGGTAAAAATACATTATAGCATAATAATCTACCATTATAACATCAGCCCTCTTGCATAGGAAAGCTTTTGTACAACCAGAAAACATGCATTGAAAATGACAATTGAATGAAATCCCTTTATAAATGTTTAAATGGCCCATCTGGTAGACAAATGGTGAAACCCTGTCTCTACTAAAATACAAAAAAAAAAAAAAAAATTAGCTGGGCTTGGTGGCACATGCCTGTAGTCCCAGCTACTTCCAAGGCTGAGGTACGAGAATCACTTGAGCCCGGCAGGTGGAGGTTGCAGTGGGCTGAGATTGTACCACTGCATTCCAGCTTGGGTTACAGAGTGAGACTCCATCTCAAATAATAATAATAATAAAGAAATTTTTTAAGCTTTTAAATATACTACCAAAAAAAAAAAAAAAAGAAGAAGGGAAAGACAAAAGACAGACTGTTTGGAAAGCTGTCTTCCCTCTATCAGTGAGTAAATGTTTTTGCCTTTAAAAAAATTTTTGAGTCATGATTTTGGCTAAATGAATGATTTTTGGTGACCTGGAATTTTAGTTCATAATACCAAGTCTTTTAAACTTTTAGCATATTTAATAGGCCTCCCAAAATCAAATTTCAGCTTCAAAATAGTGTTTTCTGACCTCTATCTTTGGAATGCTACAGAGAGCTCCTGAAGCATCCAAAAGAGAGGTGAACAGAATTATTTAACATGTTAAGTGACATACGAAGCATTGTAAAAATAAAAATAATAGCTAATCTTTAGGTTATATTTTAGTAAATAATATTAATATGTTCCAAAATTGTATAAGATTTCTAAAATTTTAATATGTCTCAGTATATAATATCAATCATAATTAAAGTTAAGTTATTGTAGACCACAGAGATAACTAAATTTCCTTGCAAATTGTGTTTTTAACGATCGCTATTTAAAGTCATTTCCACAGTTAACTGCTTAATGATGATGCAGTTTCTGAAAACGTCACAAGCACACAAAATCCTAGAATATGGTGTCCTTTTTTGTTGTTTTTGTTTTTGTTTTTTTGAGCGGAGTCTCACTGTGACCCAAAGACTGGAGTGCAGTGGCGCAATCTCAGCTCACTGCAACCTCTGCCTCCCGGGTTCAAGACAATTCTCCTGCGTCAGCCTCCCGAGTAGCTAGGATTACAGGCGCATGCCACCACACCTGGCTGATACATCTGGCTGATTTTTTTGTATTTTTAGTAGAGATGGGGTTTTACCATGTCGGCCAGGCTAGTCTCGAACTCCTGACCTCAAGTGATCTGGCCACCTTGGCCTCCCAAAGTGCTGGGATTAAAGGTGTGAGCCACTATGCCTGGCCAATATGGTGTCTTTTAAGAGGCTCATGAAAGGATGGAAACTAAAAAGCACTCTTGAATACAGGTTTCTAATAACTTTAAAATCATATCTTATGTAAGAATGAATACAGGTTTCTAATAACTTTAAAATCATATCACGTGTAAGAATTTTCCATGAATTCCCCAAGAATTGGACTCAGTAAGAATTCCTGAAACTTTAATAAAGAGACTGTTTGGTTTATAAAACTGCTAACCTAAGAACAAAAATTAATTAAACATCAAGAAAATACTTTGCCAGATTATCATGCTAAATCAGCTAATACAACATTTTTTTAGCTATACAATTTGAATGAACTCCTGGTCTAAGTCAAATTACCTATGAAAACCCATTAATTATCAGTGCTATGCACCTAAATTGGAAAAAACAAACAACAGTTCTTTAAATTTAGTCCACAACTTGTTTAAACCTTCAACCTTATTTAAAACAATCCTGTAACCCTCTAAACTAGGCAAAAATTTGCATTCCCATACCTTCTTATAATATCTTTACTAAAAACACATTTTATTCTCCTTACACACCTTGAATGTAAATCTATTTTTCCAGGAGTCTTAATTGTATGTTATAATGGTAATTTTTAGCAACTTTCACTCTTGTTGCATAAATTTTCTTTTACAACCCCCTTCCCAACTTACACAGACCATCTATGAGATGCTTGGATTTTCTTACTTGTCCTAAATAGCCCTCTTTTAAACAACCAATCATTTTACTTTAGGAAAAGAACTTATCATACAAGATCCTTTCTTATATAAAATCTCTTTTCTTTACAAACTTATTTGCATAGCTAGGGGCATGGCTAATTCCACATATCCTCAGACCTTATTTAGAATGTAATGTCTCTAAAATAAATTGAACAATTTTAAAATGTCAAAGCAGTTTATGACCTTAAAGCATTTAGCAAACCTCATATCTGACCTACATAATTTAGACCAAATGTTTTGATTTTGTCAATAATCTTTAAAGTTGTTTTTATTTCCCAAAGATTACTAAAGTTACATGAACTCAAAGTCATTACAGTTTTTATTTTTCTTTCAAAATATTTGATTTAAGCACTTATTTTTGTTTAAGGCAATTAATTAGTGCTCTTTTATATAAACATTACACAGACAACACATATGTAACTACACAGACAGACAAACAGAAGAAGATTATTACATTAGTTGTAAGATTTTTCATTTGCCAGTTTTTAAGTTTCTTAATTGGTTATTGGCTTATTGGAAGAACAGGGCCAGAAAGGGTCTCTGGTGCCTCCTGTTTTTCTCAAGCAGTTCAAACTGATAGAGCTTGAATAACCACTTTTAATTAAGCTCACTTTTAGCCACAGCACTCTTGAATAAAGTCTTTTTAAAAATTTCTTATTACCTGACTTTAGTCAGGCCAAATAGCAATATTTCTGGCTTTTGAACTTTACCAAAGGTAACCTCCAAGGTGCTAAGAGAAAGGAAAATTTAAGACAGTCCGTGGAGAAGAAGAGAATCAATAAGGTCATGCAGATACCAAACCCAAAAGGACTCATTTTCTAACCAGGGAATCAAACCCAGACCACCACGGTGAAAGGGAAATACCTTAACTACCGAACTACTTAGCTACTGCATGGGGCAGTCTCCATTCCCTTTGCTAGAAGGAGTCTAGAGTAGTTAATTTTGAGTTTGTAAAGGCTTTTAACTACTCAAGATAATTTTTAGAGCTAACTATGACATGAACCCTAAAATTCCTATTCCCTGGAAGGTGGAGACCAACAGAAAGTACCACCACTTGGTTACAAAGTCAAGCTCCTAAGGACATAAAACAAGATGGAGGCCCCATCCAGTTTTTTGTTTGCTTCAGGAACCTGCAGCAAAGTTTGTTACTGACCAGCTTGCTGGGCCATCTTGAGCAGTGAGCTTATAGGGTCCCATACCCATGTTTTATCCAAAGGTATCCCTCAACAGAAAAATTAATTCAAAGCACAAACTACACCAGATTCACTACAGCTTAAGACTAGCCTCAGAATTATTTTTCACATTAATCAAAACTTTGCAGGAGAAATAGTGAAATTTACCATTCGTTCAACTGGTTTGCAGAGAGAGAGAAGTCAGAAATCTGACTGGTAAGAAATTTGTACCCTATGGCTGGCATGCCAGGCTTCTGGGTTCCCTTTCCCTGAGCTGCCCTAGAGACACAGCTCACTGTCCGATAGCCCTGGGGTTTCCAAGCCACAACACAAAAGAAATCTTTTTTTTTAAAAAGCACTCCAGTGTGGTGTTGTTCATTTGGAATGTTCCACTGTAAGTTATCTTTAGTAAGATTTTGCCATTTCTTTTGTTTTTTCTTTTTTGAGACAGAGTCTTGCTCTGTCACCCAGGCTGGAGTGTAGTGGCACTATCTCCACTCACTGCAAGCTCTGCCTCCCAGGTTCATGCCATTCTCCTGCCTCAGCCTCCTGAGTCACTGGGACTACAGGTGCCTGCCACCATGCCCAGCTAATTTTTTTTTTTTTTTTTAAATTTTTAGTAGAGACAGGGTTTCACCGTGTTAGCCAGGATGGTCGCGATCTCCTGACCTCGTGAACTGCCCACCTCGGTCTCCCAAAGTGCTGGGGTTACAGGTGTGAGCCACTGCGCTCGGCCAGATTTTGCCATTTCTGTAAGACTTTGCTGCCTCCTGGGCCTGATGTATAATCTGGAAGGAGCTCAGTTTTCCAGAAATTAAGGATACCATTTTTACTTAAAATATTGGCTTTACTCTCAGGTTCTCTTGATTAACTTAGCAAATGATTTTTTCCTACCTAAGTGGGAAAGAAAAATGAAACAAAGGGGAAGAACACAAAAATCCCCGTGAATTTTCAAAAGCCAAATTTTATAACCCCTGCATATTACTGTTTACTACCAGTTCAATTCTGACCAAGTCAGACGTAAGAGGCCTCTAACTGGATCCAAGCCAGTTAATTTCCAGATCAAATACCATCCTGGACCCAGTCCAGTTTCTTTTGCGTCTTTCAAAGAAACTTGGAGAGCTCAAAACACAAATCTGTGGAGCTCTGAAATGCAAGACAGAGCTTACCCACAATCCCCAGCTGCTCCAAGGGTTAAATGGACACTGGTGGGTCCTGCAGGTGCCTTGCATGTTCACTCAGGGCTCCTGGAGGTTGCTAGTAGCTCTACTTTGGATCCCACTTCTGACACTATCTGATAGAAGAAAAAACTTCAATCAAATTAAATTTAAAGGAGTTAATTGAGCAATGAACAATTCGCAAATCAGGAGGTCCCCAGAATCACAGCAGATACACAGACTCCAGCATAGCCATGTGGTGGAAGAAGACTTATAGCTTAAAAAAAGGGAAATTACATACAAAAATCAGCAGTGAGGTACAGAAACAGCTTGACTGGTTACAGATTGGCGTTTGCCTTATTTCAACACAGTTTGAATACTTACCATCTATGAGTGGTTCAAGTATGGCTGCTGAGATTGGCCAAGACTCAGTTATTGTTACAGGCACATACTCCTAAGTTATTCTCAGGCCATATTTACTTTGGTTTAACACTACTTACATATCAGAGTAGTTCTAGAGTTTAATATCTTCGATAGAACATTTGCTTTTCTCTTCTGACATACTGTAAATCACTAGACACTTAGTATATGAAGAAATTCCTTTAGTAATTTCTCATATATCCTGCATAGCATCTCTTGGGTTACAATTTTCCCTACATTCTTTAACTTGCTTATTTAATGTTTTATTAGTTAATGCTTTGCCTCATTAAGATCCTAGATTCATGCCTTTCCTCATCTCACAGTAAAGCACAAGACCTGTGCAAGGATGTGCTTGATAAATTTGCCGAATGAAATGAAGACACCAGTTGATACGCTACAATATCCAGGGACTGGTGATTATTAGACAGCAGCAAACATTATTGTAGCAAATTTTTCTACACTGAAGTTGTTTTTCTTGTTTCCTTAATGTACAATTTGAGGTACACAATTGGAATAGAATATTATACCAATATTTTGTTTTCATTTAGTCTTACTTTAAAATTGACACACACATGCCAGGCTCCCAATATCATGTAATCAGAAAGTATAATAAAAAAAAAATGAAGAGGGGAAATAGTTACAAAAGGTAAGCTGTTGTGATTTGAGTCGACTGAAGATTTTACAACATCAGAGTGGCTAGTCCTAATCACAATTGGTTTTACCCCAAAATGAATCATCCAACAAACTGTATTGGTATAAAATGTATATTTCTGATCAGCAATATGTATGAGCTGCTTTTCATATTCATATGTAATTTGTTTTTATTCATCTATAATATTCTTCATTTTCCAGCTGGCTTGAATATCTTTTTCTTAATCATTTGTAGAACTTTTTGAATTCAGTAATACTAAACCTTTGTGTGCTGTCTATAGTTCAGATCATTTCACCTGGTTTGACCTTGCTTGATGTTTTTTTAATTGTGTGGCAAATTTCCTAAAGCCCTTTTATAGTTTCTGTGTTTCATATGTTACGTAGGAAGGCTTTGCCCACTAGAAGATTAAATAATTATTTTCCAAACACTTTTCCAAGAGCATTTTAAAGTTTGTGCTCTTTCATTAGTGGATGTAGAACTTATTTTGAATATAGATTGAGGTAGAGATATACTTTTTTTTCTTAATGAAGAGGAAATTGTTCTAACACTATTGTATATTAGACTAATTTCTCCCACTGGTTTGAAATATCATGTGTGAACATTATTATGTTCATCAATATTTAGTTCCCATGGTAGACCATCTTTTCTTTCTTTTAGGCAAGGTCTTATGATTAGTTCTGGCCAATGGCTTGCAAGCTGGATTGGTAGGTGTTACTTGTGGACTAAGAAAGCAAAAAGCTTCTTGCAGCCTTTTATATTTCTGTGATCATGGAAAAGGCTTCATGTTGAGACAGCAGAGATACAAGATTTAAGCAATGTGTATTGTGTAGACCCTCCCCAAGTTATAGCTTCCCTAGAGAGCCTCTTAGTCCCAAGGTCAATTTTGCACAAGAGAACTTGGCTTTTTGAGTTAAGCCTCTGAAATTTTAGGGGTTGTTTTTTTACTGCTGCCTAAGTCTGTCTTATCCTGACTAATATATGACCCTTAACATATATAAATACCCATAAGCATATGGTTTTGTTTTTTGAGTCTTCATTCTGAACCATTTATTTATTTGCTTCTCATGCCAACACCTCCCTCTTTAATTGTAACTTTATAGCAGATTTTAATACCTAAGAGGGCCAAGACCTACATCATTATTCATTTTCAAAATCCTGTTGGTTAGTTTTAAGCATTATTTTTAAGGTAGATTTTAAAAATTCTATAGAAGGGAACTTGGGGAGATTTGCAATGGTATTGCATTAGATTTGTAGATTAATTTATGATAATTGTCATATACGGTCCTGTAGTTTTTTTCTTATGTCTTTTATATTTCCATTAGTTTTTTGAAACATAAGGGTTTTTTTGCTATTGAATGAGATCTTTGTCTACATTACATTTTAAAACTAATTCTAAGCAGTGTACAGGAAAATAATTGATTTGTATGTTTCTCTCACATGCAACTGCTCTTTTCCTCAGCTCATTCATTTGTTCTGATAATAATTAGATGATTTTCTTGCACCACGACATTGTCCTGGGGTTGTTTCTTAGAGGCTTATCAAGTCTTCTGGATTTGTCTCTAGGCACAAGCCTGGGTGCAATTCAGTGTATTTTCATCGTTCATGGTTTCTTCTACCATCTGTTCTAGTGAAGGGGTGGCCTACCCCTCCACACCTGTGGGCGTTTCTCGTTAGGTGGATCGAGGGACTGGAGAAAAGAAATGAGACGCAGAGACAAAGTATAGGGAAAGAAAAAGTGGGCCCAGGGGACCGGCGCTCAGCTTACAGAGGACCAGCGCCAGCACGGTCTCTGAGTTCCCTCCGTATTTATTGATCATTATCTTTACCATCTTAGAAAAGGGAAGTGGCAGGATAATAGGATCATAGTAGGGAGAAGGTCAGCAGAAAGACATATGAATAAAGATCTCTGTGACATGAATAAGTTTAAGGAAAAGTGCTGTGCCTTGATATGCATATGTAAACGTCTCCATAAACCTTTTCAGTGCATAAAGAGCAGCATTGCCGCCAGCACGTCCCACCTTCAGCCCTAAGGCGCTTTTCTCCTTTCTCAGTAAACAGAACATACAATCGGGTTTTACACCGAGATGTTCCATTGCCCAGGGACGGGAAGGAGACAGATGTTTTTCTCTATCTCAACTGCCAAGAGGCCTTCTTTCCTCTTATACTAGTCCTCCTCAGCACAGACCCTTCACAGGTGTCAGGCTGGGGGGCGATCAGGTCTTTCCCTTCCTACAAGGCCATATTTCAGTCTATCACATGGGGAGAAACCTTGGACAATACCTAGCTTTCCTAGGCAGAGGTCCCTGCGACCTTCCACAGTATATGTGTCCCTGGGTACTTGAGATTAAGAGAATGGTGATGATTTTTCACAAGCATACTGCCTTCAGGCACTTGTTTAACAAAGCACACCCTGCACAGCCACAAATCCATTAAACCCTGAGTCACCACAGCACATGTCTCTTGCAAGGACAGGGTTGGGGGTAGGGTCACAGATTAACAGCATCTCAAATACAGAACAAAATGGAGTCTCTTATGTCTACTTCTTTCTATATAGACACAGTCTGATCTCTCTTTCTTCTTCCCACATTCTAGGAAATATTACTGTGTCCTATTTAAATTCTCCATTCTACCTCTTGTTCCTATAAGGCATTCGGCAAATCTGTTTGTGTAATTAAATTTTTGTACTATTATTACTTTATGCACTAATTTTACATCACGGCTTAACTTATTTAATATTTCCATACTGGTTTTACCATCTTCATTAAGAAAACCATTGGGTAACTGTCATGTGCATCCAAGTGAAGAGATCACCAAACAGGCTTTGTGTGAGCAATAAAGCTTTTTTAATCACCTGGGTGCAGGTGGGCTGAGTCCGAAAAGAGAGTCAGTGAAGGGAGATAAGGGTGGGGCCGTTTTATAGGATTTGGGTAGGTAAAGGAAAATTACAGGCAAAGGGGGGTTGTTCTCTGGTGGGCAGGAGTGGGGGTCACAAGGTGCTCAGTAGGGGAGATTTCTGAGCCAGGATGAGCCAGAAAAAGGAATTTCACTAGATAATATCATCGCTTAAGGCAAGGACTAGCCATTTTCACTTCTTTTGTGGTGGAATGTCATTGGTTAAGGTGAGGCAGGGCATTTGCACTTCTTTTGTGATTCTTCAGTTACTTCAGGCCATCTCCGTGTATACGTGCAAGTCACACGGGATGCGATGGCTTGGCTTGGGCTCAGAGGCCTGACAGTAACTATATCCTATTATTATAGAGTTTGTAATCTGAATACCATCTCCTTATGTTTCATTGATTATCCTCTTAATATCAGGTCCTGACCTACTTTTATCAAAGGCATTGTCTAGAGCTATGTATTAAAATTTTCTACCATTAGAATATAAGTTTTATCCTTCTTTGTAAATTGTTTTCCTACTTCATTATTCAAGGATAAAATAGGTGTGTTTACACAAATCTTAGCATATGCTTTTGAATGTTTTTGGAATAAGCTTAACAAAAATTCTGTAACATTTAATGAACACTTAAATACCAAGGCATCAATCCATCTACCTGCCTACAGGCTTGAAAATCATTTTCTCCAATACCTTTTGCATAAGATGCATCTTACAGGACCTACTCACAGAAGGTAAAAAGGGAAGTTCTTACTCTGCTCTCTGAAAATATCACCTCCCTCCAAAATAAAGAACTCTCAGTTGCTCATAAACAAGTATTCAAAGGAAGACAGCAAGTTAGTCAAAATAGGCTAGACTATGCTTCAGTGACAATTCCAAATTTTCAGAGTGGCTTTTAGACGGATTAAGTATGGCTGCAATTTGTTTTGCTGCTTCTTGTTAAAGGATAGTCTAATTCCTCTCCCCTTTAGTCTAGGGTGTCTTCAGTGCCTTGACTAATAGAATGATGTTGAAATGACACTCTTAGACTCCTGGAGCAATGCAGTTTCCACCTTTTGGGAACTCTTGCTCTAGAGAAATTAAGTATGACAGCCCTCACACTGCCATGCTGAAGGAAGCCGAAGCTAGCCACATGGAGAGACTGCATGGATAAGAGCAATGCCTGTGCAGTCCCCAGTTGGTCTAGCCAGCCTACACTAAGTGCCAGATGTGGGTGCAAGGGACTTCAACGAATTCTGGTCTCGGTCTCCAGGGGTCTGCCACCATATGAAAGAGGATAAGCAAATATAGCCCAGCTGAACTCTTTAACCCCCAAAACCATGAGAGGTGAGTTTTGGGATGGTTGATCAGGCAGCAATAGTTAACCTGAATAGCCTCTCCTATTGAAAATGTATTTCTTGCCTACGTGAGTCCTTTTAAGAAACCAGGGAACCACCTAGTGCTGCTATTCTCCATTAGGCAGCTCAGCAATTCAGGCTACTCTTGTCTTGTAGACTCTTAGATCATAATCTTTTCTCTAAAATTTCCACAGCAGGAGAACAGAACACTGGGACATTTTGTGCCGGTGATTAAACACTTTGGCCTGGAAATGAAGTGTTACCCACCCCTTCCATTTGTAGCCCATTGGCCAATTCATATCAATATGCCTAACTTCTGAGGGGTGCAGGAGCATCCTCCTCTGTGGGGTAGGGAAAGAGAGGGGGACTAGGTAGGATCTACCTCACTCTTCCCCTCTCTCCTGCTAATGATGTTACCTCATCAGAGTCCTGGGAATTCCTTTGCCTATTAGGAACCACATATTTTTGTGTAACCATAGCTGCCCTGCAGTGCCACCATTACTCTGGGGAAAAAAGCCCTTTCTCCTAGTACCAGGAACCAATCTTCTTAAAACTATAAATCCATGTTTTAAGCATAAACATGGATCACATACTGACCGAGGATACCATTACAGCGTAACAAATTACCCCAAATCTTAGTAGCTTGATATTATATAACAACATTGATTACCTCACAGTTTCTGTGGGTGGAGGTCCCAGCTAAGCTAAGCTTTGCTGCCTGGTTCTGGGTCATTTATAAGGCTTACCCATCTCAAGAGCACTGGTGACAGATTTGCTTCTAGGTCACTCATGTGGTTGTTTGAAGATCCAGCTCTTTGAGGGCTGTTGGGCTGAGGTCTCAGTTGCTTAGGCTGGAGACCTCCCTTGGTTCCTTGTCACATGGAGCTCTCTACACAGAGTCGCAGAGTGAGTGTTCGAAAGGAAAAGAAGATTCCAGCAAAATGGAAGTCTCAGGTTTTTGTAACCTTATCACAGAAGTGATAACCCATCAGTTTTCCCATCTCCTGTTAGAAGTGAGTCACCAGGCCCAACCCCCACTCAGGAGGAAAGGATCACACAAGGGCCTGAATACCAGGAGGGAGAGATCTTGGGAGCAGTGTCAGAAGCTGCCTATCCCAAGTACACCTATGGGATGGGTATTCTGCAATATAGGGGACACAAAGATATATAAGGTAAAGCCCTTGACCTTGAACAGTTTTTAGTAGTGGTTGGAGGAGAGAGGATAGAGGGTGATAACTACATACAATTGCATTATACTATAAAAGGTATGTGATGAAGTTATTGTATTAGTCCATTTTCACGCTGCTGATATAGACACACCCGAGACCGTGTAATTTATACAGGAAAAAGCGTTTATTGGACTCACAGTTCCACATGGCTGGGGAAGCCTCACAATCAGGGTGGAAGGTAAGGAGGAGCAAGTCATGTCTTACACGGATGGCCGCAGGCCAAAAGAGAGAGAGCTTGTGCAGGGAAATTCCCATTTTTAAAACCATCAGAGCTTTCCGCGCTACCTACGGAGGGGCCCATACGGCGTTGTTCTGGATTCCCGTCGTAACTTAAAGGGAAACTTTCACAATGTCCGGAGCCCTTGATGTCCTGCAAATGAAGGAGGAGGATGTCCTTAAGTTCCTTGCAGCAGGAACCCACTTAGGTGGCACCAATCTTGACTTCCAGATGGAGCAGTACATCTATAAAAGGAAAAGTGATGGCATCTACATCATAAATCTGAAGAGGACCTGGGAGAAGCTTCTGCTGGCGGCTCGTGCCATTGTTGCCATTGAAAACCCTGCTGATGTCAGTGTTATATCCTCCAGGAATACTGGCCAGAGGGCCGTGCTGAAGTTTGCTGCTGCCACTGGAGCCACTCCAATTGCTGGCCGCTTCACTCCTGGAACCTTCACTAACCAGATCCAGGCAGCCTTCCGGGAGCCACGGCTTCTTGTGGTTACTGACCCCAGGGCTGACCACCAGCCTCTCACAGAGTCATCTTATGTTAACCTACCTACCATTGCTCTGTGTAACACAGATTCTCCTCTGCGCTATGTGGACATTGCCATCCCATGCAACAACAAGGGAGCTCACTCAGTGGGTTTGATGTGGTGGATGCTGGCTCGGGAAGTTCTGCGCATGCGTGGCACCATTTCCCATGAACACCCGTGGGAGGTCATGCCTGATCTCTACTTCTACAGAGATCCTGAAGAGATTGAGAAAGAAGAGCAGGCTGCTGCTGAAAAGGCAGTGACCAAGGAGGAATTTCAGGGTGAATGGACTGCTCCAGCTCCTGAGTTCACTGCTACTCAGCCTGAGGTTGCAGACTGGTCTGAAGGTGTGCAGGTGCCCTCTGTGCCTATTCAGCAGTTCCCTACTGAAGACTGGAGTGCTCAGCCTGCCACGGAAGACTGGTCTGCAGCTCCCACTGCTCAGGCCACTGAATGGGTAGGAGCAACCACTGAATGGTCTTAAGCTGTTCTTGCACGGGCTCTTAAGCAACATGGAAAAATGGTTGATAGAAAATAAACATCAGTTTCAAAAAAAACCATCAGATCTCATGAGACTTATTCACTATCACGAGAACAGCACGGGAAAGACCCGCCCCCACGATTCAATTGTCTCCCATGGGGTCCCTCCCACAACACGTGGGAATTAGGGGAGCTACAAGATGAGATTTGGATGGGGACACAGTGCCAAACCATATCAGTTATACAGAAGAGCACTTGGATCTGAGAAGAGACAGCAGCTCATTCTGCATGAGCTATCAGAGGTACAATGTGGGCTACATGACAGAGACTGATTCACTGGACAACTGGACAAAAGTGTTCTAAGCAGAATGAAGGAGCAAGGAGACACTGAAGTACACAACGTGCTTTGGGAATGGGGAGTAGCTTTGTGTTATTAGGACACAGGGAATTGTGGGAATAGTGGAATGTAAAGTGGGCAAAGCTGAAGCTGGGCTGTGAAAGGCATTGTGTATCATGCTAAGTGAAGTTGACTTTAGCATAGGAAAAATAGACATTACAGCATATCGTTGCCTCCAAATATTAATATTAGTGTTGGCAATATTGCTGTGGCAAAAACCCCAATTATGTTTGCACAAACCTAATTTATAAGCTTTTTGAGTCAGACTATGTGCTAGGCATTATTCTTATCTCATATAATCTTCACAGCCACCTTTTGGAGCAGGTTCTATTACTACTTGCATTTTAACAGAACTTTGGTGTTAACTAGTTTTAGCCCCAAATCACATGGCTAGGAAGTGTCAGGGCTGAGATGCCAATCATGGTCTGACAGCAACAGCTCCCTTAACCTCGTCCGTGACTCCTCACCGCAAGGTCAGTCCCACACTTTCATGCTACTTTCTTCCTACCATCCTTCGTCTGAAGGCCAAAAAATGAAATCTTGGAACCCACAGTTTTTGTTAAAGATAGGAAGTGCTTCGGTAATGACTGTCTTTTATGCTGCAGATGCTCTCTCTTTCCTTTTAGCTTTTCATTTTGTAAATTTTCCAACAAATGCACGAGTAGGTAAAATAGCAAAATGAACTTAGTTAGCTTCAACACTGACTGATGTTGCACCACTTTGCTTTCACCTATCTTCTTTCCATTCCCTACATTTTATTTCTGGGGTATTGTAAAACAAATTCTAGACATCATGTTACTTCATCCATAAATATCTCATTATCTATAACCAATAAAGCCTTTTAAAAATATAGTTATCACATCTTTATCACCTTCAGCAAAATTAATAGTAATTCCTTAATATCAGATGCTATTTTTAAGAACGTTTTGAGGCCGGGCGCGGTGGCTCAAGCCTGTAATCCCAGCACTTTGGGAGGCCGAGACGGGCGGATCACAAGGTCAGGAGATCGAGACCATCCTGGCTAACCTGGTGAAACCTCGTCTCTACTAAAAAATACAAAAAAACTAGCCGGGCGAGGTGGCGGGTGCCTGTAGTCCCAGCTACTTGGGAGGCTGAGGCAGGAGAATAGCATAAACCCGGGAGGCGGAGGTTGCAGTGAGCTGAGATCTGGCCACTGCACTCCAGTCTGCGCGACAGAGCGAGACTCCGTCTCAAAAAAAAAAAAAAAAAAAAAAAGAACGTTTTGAAACCAATTACATATTCTATACAAAAAAGTTGCACTGAAAATGATAGAATGATAGAATTCCTGTTTATGAGTCACTTCTTTTTACAAGCACAGTAAAATGTTTTCCATCGAGTTTAGGGGATTGATGTGTATGTACTTCATAACAGTGAGTCTTAGTAGCATTCACTGCAAAGACATTTTCTTAAATTCCAGTAGTTTGTAAACCCTTGAGTGTTTTATTTTAATGATAAGGGTTGGGTCCACATAGTTTTTAGCTAATACTAATTAATGCATAATCCAGGCCAGATCTTCTCTTCAGGCAAAATTAATTTCCCTCTCCTATAAGTACTGATTGAAATTTGCTCTCATGTGCCCTGAAGTACTTTTAGTCTTATTTTTAAAATTTATTTTAGTCTTTGTTTTAAGCCGAGGGCAGAAACCACATCCTTTTCATGATCTATTAACCACATTACCCAGGTTCGTAGTTTGCACAACTAGTAAACACATACAAAGCACCCTTTGAGAAAGCTTCCTCATCCTTTAATTGTAATCCAGTCTTATATACTAACGATGTGGTGGTCCCAAGGTACAGATTCATCTAATGTGACCTGCAAAGAAATTTGGAAATCACTTAAGGCTACCCTCATTTTAGATCTGATGAAACTGTAGTCAAGAGAAATGTCAGGTCCATTTTACTGCAGGTGGCAATAGTCTTAACTGACTCATTTTATCGGTTAGTACCCATGTTTTTAAGAGTTTCTACGAAATTAACATTTTTTTGTAAAAACAAAATGCAATTGCATAGCCTAGTTTCATCAATATCCTCAATTAGTGATGCTTCAATATACACACGCAGAGAGTACTTAAATTTTCCTCTCTTCCTCAAGAGATACCACATCCCTCCATTTTTCATTAAACGTAAGTGTACTTTGCATCCCGTTGCTTTCATGTTTGCTATTATTGAAGAGAGGATGGATTTTAAAATTATTGGCCATGTTTCCCTTTAGAGAAGGACACACGCGCCAACCCTGCCCTTTCTGGAGCCTGGGCAGCAGCGGTGCGTGTTCTAACTTAGGCAACATTGGATCATCTGTTTATTGTCAGCTTGGCGGTCAGGAAGAAAGGGCGGCGGTTGCTGAGGTAACCGACACCCCAGGCAACTGCAAGTGGAGGCGGGAGGGGGCGTGGCCTCGACGGGCAAGCGACGATAAGAGGTGGCGTCCGCCGCGGCGTTGCGAGCACCGCCTGTCTGCGCTGCCGGGCGTAGGCGGGGTGGCCCCTGCGTCTCCCGCCTCCTTGAAAAACCCGGGCGGGCGAGCGAGGCTGTGGGCCCGGCCGCTACCTTTCCCCACACTCCCGGCCGAGGAGCCTCGCTCGGCGCCCAACATGGCGGGTGGGCGCCGCGGCCCGCAGCTAACGGCGCTGCTGGCTGCCTGGGTCGCGGCTGTGGCGGCGACGGCAGGCCCCAAGCAGGCCGCGCTGCCGGCGGAGCAGAGCCGGGTCCAGCCCATGACCGCCTCCAACTGGACGCTGGTGATGGAGGGCGAGTGGATGCTGAAATTGTGAGTGAGCCCGCCCGCCCCGCACGCTGCAGTGTCCTCGCGGGCGTCACCCTCCCAAGCCCGCGCGGCCCGCTCGCGATCCCGCATTGCCGCCAGGGCTCAACCTAAAACCCCGGACCCGCCCTGCCAACAACCTGCAGCGCCGGTGCCGGGCCGCTCGCGATCCTGCACTGCCGCTGGGCTCGACCTGGGGTCCCCGGACCCGCCTTGCCTACGACCTGCGGCGCTGTGGCCGGGCCGCTCGCGCCGCGCATGCGCGTCCAGCCCTCGCGGTGACAGCCGAGGGTGCAGCGCATCCCCTCGCTTTGGGGGACAGTGTTTTCGGGGTGGACTGGGCGGCTTCCCAAAGGGAGGAGAAGGGAAGGGAGAAAATCTGCAAGCAAACCGTGTGCTTTTAGATATAGGTATGTATTGGAAAAGAAAGGACATTCAGTGACATCCATGAGCAATATGAATATTTAGCACAGGCTAAGCAAGTTTCCTGTTGAAGGAATCGCAGCACGGTGAGGGCAGGCCATTTGTATCGTAGTCTTCCTTTTGAAGACCTTGAGATGTCATTGTGAAAATAAAACATAAATATAGATACCTTTTAAGTTTTACAATAAGATTTCAAATAAATGTTGACATTTATTATAACTTTTAAACGTCGGGCTTTCTGGGTAATATTAATAATTGTGCTTGTGTCATAAAAGAACATACACATTGCCCCTTTTAACAATAGAAGGTAAATGGTGGATAGTGCCTTTTCTTTAAGGAGATGGGAAACTACAGTTTTGAGTTAGGAGAAAGAAAGGGATTTGTTGATTATAGTTTAAGCTTAAAAGAGGAAGTGGCCATTTGAAAGAGGCTTGCAGTGGACGGTGGGCAGATGTCTGAATGGGCTTGAGAGACCATCATGGTGGGCTTGCAGGGAAAATGAAGAACGTCCCGGGAAATGATTGCTGAGACTCTCTCTCTCTCTCTATCTCTCATCTCTCTCATCTCTCCCCTCCCCGCCCAACATAAAATCTTTCAGGAAATTGCCACATCTCTCTAGCCTGTAGTTTCTGGCAATCTGTATACTATTTAATATTTGTTTTACGTTGAGGACACAGACAGAAAATTGGATCTTTCCTTTATCCAAGACCAAGTTTTGATTCTTTCAATTTAGATTGCAAGCAGGTGCCTATGGAGTGAAAACCTCAGTGTGAGATCAGAGCCAAAAGTTATGTCACACAGCAGATTATATTACTCAAAGAACATAATTTACCTCTTAGTCACAAAGAAGGGGATGTTTTAGACCTCAAAATGAAATACCCTTGGTATCATAATAAATCAAATTATTAAAGGGAGCTGTAGACATGAATTATTAAAATATTCCACTTAACTAGTTTTGGAAGGAGGTGAGGGGGTCATACTCTATTTGAGAAACTTTAAAAGTAAGTGGAGCTGTATTAAGACTTCCATATTTGTAATAATTTTAAGACTTTGAGATAAACTGCATTTTGTCAGCCAATACTACAGAAAGTTCTCTTTTCAGTAGGTGCTTACAAAATGTACTTTTTCCTAGATGTCATGTTTCAGGGTAATACTGAGTTTGCATATGTATGTAAGGAAAGTTAAAACAGAAAGGCCTCATTTTTAATGACGTCAACTCCTTTATGGTTCCTTTTGGAATTGCTTTTTTTTTTTTGGTAATAGAATTAAGAACAATAAAGCCTCGATGAGTTTTTAAATGAGTGAGAGCCAACAACACCTGTGCTTGGCCATGTTGATGGTTCAAATTTTACTTTTTTATGAATGTGTAAACCTAAACATAGTAATCAATTGCTCTGAGTTTGTCATGTGTCCAGTTGTGTGGAATATGCTTGGGCCGTGATGCAAGATGAGTCATGTAATCTGGAAGTAAGCTGTGTAGACACAAGGTCTTTTTAGTAGACGTTCTCTTTTTATTGAGTGCACTTCAGAATAGGTGGCTAGGAAGCAAGGCTGTAAAGGAAAGTTGATCCAAACGATTCTATCCAACTTCTTTATACATGCTAAAACTCATCCTAAAGAAATATTTTGGTTCCTATCTATTTGTGATCTATTTTTTCTGTATTATTAGGTGATACCTTTCCTCCTTGCTGTGAAAAAAATCCAATACTTAAAAAAATATGAAATTCATTATATCCTCGCTACCACTATAGGCCTGCTGTGAATTTCTAAGAATTCATTTAAATAGCCTATACGTTACCAGATTTTTTTTTCCATGTATATAACAGAGAAAAACAAAATGCGTTAAAATTAACTTCATCTTAATACATAGTTCAGATGAACTGGTCATACATAAATGGAAATTGTTAGTACAAAGATGTTGTAGTTAACTTCTTTAAAGAAACAGATTGAGAAGCTTTTGTTGTAGTTAACTTCTTTAAAGAAACAGATTGAGAAACTTTCGGCTAGTATCAAAATGTATTCATTACTTTGAATGACAGTTCTTATTTGTTCATTTGCTTGTATGCTCTCTTTCATCTGTGAATTTTTTCTTTTATACCCTGTGTCATACAGATCCCCTCTAATGCAGTTTCTGGTTGTGTTGGTATAGATAATTTATTCTTAAGAATCTAGCAGTATTTGGCAGCCCTGAGACGTGAAAAGCTTCTATTATGAAATTAAATTTGGTTATTTTTTCTTAGTCTTTCAAACAATTTTTTGGATTCTTGCAATTGAATTTCCAGTGTTTTAAAAATATATCTGTTAAAAGTATATTTGCAGTAATTCACCGTTTCTATTCTGACATTTTTAGAAATCTGAAAAGTTCTCCCATTGCTATATATATTTTCTTTAATGCTATGGGCTTATTGTTATTATTATCATTTTTTAGATGGAGTCTCACTTTGTCGCCCAGGCTGGAGTGCAGTGGTGCGATCTCAGCTTAGTGCACCCTCTGCCTCCGGGGCTCAAGCGATTCTCCTGCCTCAGCCTCCCAAGTAGCTGGGATTACAGGCACCCAGCTATGGGCTTACTGTATACTGGTTTGCCCTTTTTCTGAATTAGGAAAAATGATCTAATCTTTAAAAGACTTTCTGATGCATGCTTTTCTCTATTTCCATTGTTTTATACTACTCTTCATTCAGTTCCTTTGCAACCTTTTGCTACTTTCAACACTTGCTTGGCTCTCATTATGTCAGTCCTAGAGAAAATGACTTTTGTTCTTTTGAAACACAGAAGTATGTAACATGATACATTCTGGTGGCCTTTTCCCCCAGAAGAAATAGATAGCCAAGTGGCTTAATTTTCATATTCAAGCTGATACTCAGAGGAAAAGTATGTCTTTGGGTTAATTTACCTCTGTAAAGCATAGAAATCTTTACAAATGATTGCTTTTTCTTATTTTTGTTCTTGGGGTGATCATGTTTCAAAATTTAAATTAAACACCTGGTGATGGAGCAAAGCTTTGTTTATTTCCATAGGACATCTGGGTTTTAGTATTAGCTTTGCAGCCTTCCTTTATACCTGGAGAGAACGTGTTGAACATCACTACCTTAACTTGCCCATGTCAAACAGTTAGAATTTCTTGCAGTTTAATAGATTGTCTGGATGTCTTGATGGAATGTTTGAGAGATAGTCATTAAATGCTTGTGTGTCAGGTTCAGTGTTGGGGAGGTGGGAAGGTGAAGAAGAATGAGCCTTCCAAGAGATTGGCCTACTGTGCTCTGAAGGAAATATGTAGTATAAGTTATAGTCATTGATTTAGTAAATGTTTACTGAATGCTTCCTCTGTGTTGGACATTCATCAGTGCTTCCCAACAGGGCACTATTGGCATTTTGGGTGGACAGTTCTTTGGTGTGCGGGAATGGCCCACATGTTGCAGAACCTTTGGCATCCTTGCCCATTATATTCTAGTAGTAGTCTCAGTCATGCGACATCAAAAAATTATAACTCCCATCCCCTGTGCACACTTCCAAATGCTTCTAATTGAAAACCACTGCTCTAAGTACTGTTGTGGGTATTTAAAAACATGCAAATGTTTGATTTTAGATAGTTTCCACAAAGGGTTTAAAGTCAGGAGAAAAGAGAGTGTAGAGAAGCACTGGTGAAATTAGAGTCAAAACAGAAGAAGAGTTGTTTATTATTGGTAAATAAAAATTTATCGTTATTAAAATTTCCTTTCTAGGAAATATATTTAAGTAAGTCCGTCTCTGAAATATTTAGCACACCTAATGAAATCTTACACCAAATTCAGTAAGTTCATGGAATAAAAGATTCAAGGTCCTTCAACCACGTTACATCAAGCAGAACCTCAGGTCACTTTGTACATGAATACTAACATGGACAACGAAAGCATGCTGTTGAATTTTGTTTCCCAGAAGTGGTTAAAAACATTACACTGACATATAAGTTGGTATAATTTACCAGAGCTTTTTGGCTATCTGGAATATATTTCAAATATCTTTATGAAGTTTACTAATTTTACATACCACTGTGACCTGCAAACAAGTCAACAAAAGTTCAGTAGAAAAGATAACAATGGACAGTTTATATGACTATAATGGAGCTAATTGCTCTTGGAGCCTCTTAAGGATTATGTGTAAGAGGCAAAGTTATGGCAGGTCATATCTTTTATAGTTCTTAGGAGAAGATTGCCAATGCAAATTAGTATGAAATAAATATTAATGAAGATCATGTTCATTTCTTTCTGATATGTTTAATTATGCATATATACTTAAATTATGTGTGTGTGTGTATATATATGTATCTATGTGTGCACAGAGCGAGAGACGAGCATGAAGGTCACATGACTGATCCTTGCATTCATTTTGTCCCTGGAAATATTTTACTTAGTTTCTGAATTCTTGTACAAATTACTGTTCTTTAGATACAAAAGAATATTAAAAACTTTAAAAACTGCAGCAACAATGGACTAGTTCCCATGCTAAGGACTCAGAGCTGGCTTATCTCTACCACTGAAAGAACATCTGGGTGCATTCCAACACAAATCAGCTGTGATTAAATCTTTGAAATAGTGGCATTAACAATGCCACAGACCAGTGGATAGCAGCTATATAGAAATGGCATATTTAAAATTACCTTAATGGCATATATGAGGACGTATTATAATTGTATATCCGAAGGTCAGTTTCACCAAAAACTAACTTAGTAATAGCCTATCTAGAGATTAAGGCCTGTATTTTTAAAATTATGAAACATGCATGATTTAATAATTACTGATGTAGCAAATGTGCCTGTGACTTATATACAAAGAGAGTCCTTGGGAAATAAAGAGGATCTGAAGTTCATTATATTATATTTTACTTCAAGATAACTTCCTTATTCTTGTTACTTTCTTATAACTTCTGTCTTTCTCTCTCAGCGTGTTGGTGTTGAGTTTTATATTCCTTGATGATTTTTATCAAAGAAATACTTCCATCTGGGTTCTTGCTCTGAGTGGTCTTAAGCACATCTCTATACCTGCTTTGTCTGTTTGGCAGTGAGGCTGTAAGGTCAGATGAGCTGATGCATCATAAAAGTGTCTTGAACCCCCAAACAATATTACAGATGACATTGTATTACAGATGATATTTGCTCCTATTAAAGAAATATGTGCCTGCTATATTTCATCTAATCTCTCAGTAACCTTCTAAGGTAACTACTGTTATCCCATTTTACAGTTGAGGAAACTGAGGCAGGGAGATATTATTAACCTGCCCAGAATATCATGGTTAATTCCTGGTTGATCTTTCTGATTGTTCTGGCAGAGCTCTTATCCAATCTCACGGAATGCCTGTTGAAATGTACCTAATAATTCAGACTTCCTTTTTTTTCCTACAGTTTGCCAACTGCCTGAGTCTCATCTGTTACTTGGATATTTAGAAACTACGTAGAAAATAACTATTTTCTCAGATGAAGAATACGATTTACATTAAAGTTGATACACTTGTTTATTCAGCAAACATTTATTGAACACCTACTGTATACTGAGAATGTACTTTGCCCTGGAAATACAGAGACACGAATGTTTTAAAAAGTCTACATTCAAAGATGTCAGCAGATTATTTTGTTGTTCCTGTCTTCTGGATCTCAGGATTTGGACAGTGAGCTACAATGGGAAGATTAATGACGTTTTAGCATGATCTTGGAATTAGCTATATAGTAGTCTTTTCTAGAGATGGTAAACAACTGTGCTTGCTGAGTCTTGCTGCTTCTGGGGCTTGTCTGGAGAAAGTAATGAATGCTTTGCCTTTGGGTAGCCCGTTCTTTTCTGGGTTCTGCCTAATTATCAGTACTTTTTGTGAAATAAACGCATTCCTTCCCCTAGTCTTGGGTTTTTAACCCCTGACTCATCTTTTATAATGTGAAAGATCAAAATCCTGCACAATTTCAGTTTTTTGTTTTTGTTTTGTTATTCAGGGAAGTTGGTTTATATGTGTCATTGCATTGAGTTTTTTTGAATGGTACTTACCAGCATGCTTTTGCACCGTTTAAAATTTTTTTAATTTATTATTTATTTATTATTATTATTATACTTTAAGTTCTAGGGTACATGTGCATAACGTGCAGGTTTGTTACATAGGTATACTTGTGCCATGTTGGTGTGCTGCACCCATCAACTCGTCAGCACCCATCAACTCGTCATTTACATCAGGTATAACTGCCAATGCAATCCCTCCCTCCTCCCCTCTCCCCATGATAGGCCCCGGTGTGTGATATTCCCCTTCCCAAGTCCAAGTGATCTCGTTGTTCAGTTCCCACCTATGAGTGAGAACATGCGGTGTTTGGTTTTCTGTTCTTGCGATAGTTTGCTGAGAATGATGGTTTCCAGCTGCATCCATGTCCCTACAAAGGACACAAACTCATCCTTTTTTATGGCTGCATAGTATTCCATGGTGTATATGTGCCACATTTTCTTAATCCAGTCTGTCACTGATGGACATTTAGGTTGATTCCAAGTCTTTGCTATTGTGAATAGTGCCACAATAAACATATGTGTGCATGTGTCTTTATAGCAGCATGATTTATAATCCTTTGGGTATATACCCAGTGATGGGATGGCTGGATCATATGGTACTTCTAGTTCTAGATCCTTGAGGAATTGCCATACTGTTTTCCATAATGGTTGAACTAGTTTACAGTCCCACTAACAGTGTAAAAGTGTTCTATTTCTCCACATCCTCTCCAGCACCTGTTGTTTTCTGACTTTTTAATGATTGCCATTCTAACAATTCAAAATTTTGAAGGGATTTGTAAATGATGACCTGACAGGCACCTATGAGCCTAAATCTTGTTACAGGATTTGATCAGTTTTGTACTTTTCCCCTTACTTTGTTTCCCTTCCTAAGGCATTTTGAGTGTGTGAGTGTTATATTCTATTGGCAGGTATTCTTTTCTACTTCTCTTTCTCTCCCCTGGCCCCTTTCCTCCCTTAATACAGAAATAATAGGTGCCACATTTTGTAAAAACAATTCAGGAATGGAACAAATGATAATAAATTGGAGGGAACTGACATTTAAAATGCTCAGCCTGCTTACCCACAAGTTGGTGTATTTCTCTATTTATTCAAGACTTTATTATGAAAAATTTTAAGCAGACACAAAAATAAGAGTAGTATAGTTTTTGCCCCCGTGCTTATCTCTGTTCATCTCTGGATTGTACCATCCACAAGGAGAGGAGGCACCAAATCTCCTTCACAATTGTACTCTCAGCTTCTACCATAGTGCTTTCTTAGTACTTATTGAATGAAAAATAACTGTAAAAAGTAGGGTTCTGACTTGAAAGCCAAGGTATTTTTAACTCCTGCTAAATTTAAGAAAGTATTGGATAGAGCTGGTTTGGCCGATAGCTTCTACTTTCCTTTTCAGAATGTTTCAAAATTACCACAGATTTTGGAAACATTCTTGAGGATGCTCAAGCAACAGATCTGGTCTCTGCCCATCAGATCTGTAGCTCTGATGGATTTGAAACTGGTTTGGCTAGTTTAGGGGCACCCTGTGAAAATCATTCTCCTTTAGTGGGACACTAAAAAGAGTGCTTACTCTCAAAGATCAAAAGCTGTCTGGAGAGAAAAAAAATTGTACGAATAGCATTGAAATAAAATGTTTATGGATAATAATTATTGGAAATATTCTCAAACTTTGGCCAAATTTTTTCCTACAGAATTGACATTCATACATTAAATCCTAGTGGGGACAGTGTGCTTCTGTTTTTCTATGTCAAATGACTTTGGAAAAGCCTCCTTTTATAATTCCCCTTTTTAGAATTTATTTTTTAATTTAAATACTTGATTTCTCTATTTTGTTTTGCAGATTTCTTCTGTATGTTTATCGATATAATTCTTGTTCTTCTCTTATAGTTATGCCCCATGGTGTCCATCCTGCCAGCAGACTGATTCAGAATGGGAGACTTTTGCAAAGAATGGTGAAATGCTTCAGATCAGTGTGGGGAAGGTAGATGTCATTCAAGAACCAGGTACTGTAAATGTTGAACATAAAATGCAAAAGTTTAACGACTTTTTATTTTGAATTTTTTTCAAGAGTATAGAAAAGTTGAGAGTCTGGGATATTGATTATCCATGAACTGGCCACCTTTAATTAGCAGGTGGCCTACTTGGATCTGTCTCTGCATGTGTGTGTTTGCACATACATATTTGCATATATAATTCTATTTTTATTTTGCTGAATCATTTGAAAGTAAGTTATCGACATCATGATAATTTACCCTTCAATTCTTTAGCACGTTGAAGGCTTCTTAATTATTTCCCATGTGTCTTTTTTTTTGTATAGTTTTTTGACTGAGGACCCAATCATGGTTCATAAATTACATTTCGTTGTTATATCTTTTTAGCCTCTCGCAATCGACAATTATCCCGCATCTTTTAAAATGACATTGATATTTTGAAAAGAAAAGGCTAGGATTCTCCTGTTTCCTTATGGTGACATGTAACTTATAAGAATATTAACTTATACGAGTATGTTCTGCAAACTGAGAGTTTAGGTGCATGATTTAGGTTAGACATTTGTGGCAAGAGTACTTTTAAGATGATGCTGTGACTTCATATTACATCTCGTTAGAAGGGATATGCTATCACCATTAGTAATGTTAAGTTTGAGCACTTGGATATGGTGGTGACACTAAGTATCTCAGTTATGAAGAAAGGATCTCACATTGTGATTAGCAAGTAACCTCTGGGATGATTCTTTGGGGTTTTAAGATCCACGATTGCCTGAATCAGATATTATATTTCACTGTGGTTCCAGAGAGTGAATTTCTAATTCTCTCATTCTGTCTACACCGATTAGCTATGAATGATATAATTTTTCACAAGAATGAATCATTTTTACCCGAAAGAGTGGAGCGATATAAAGACTTTTAAATTCTGAAAAGATATATACAATAAATTTGTGTTTGCAGTTTTAAAATAACTGTATATTATGTGTAAAATGAGAAGAAAAGTTGACCTTTTATAATCTAAATCTCTAAAATATGGCTATTTTCAAATTTTAACAGTCATCTTTTTCATTGACATTCAATTTATACCTACTGTATCCTTTCATCCTTTTACAAGGGCAAAAAGAAGATGGGCACAGAAGTGTAGACATTCATTTTCTATAATAAACTATGAGTTCAAAAAATGCTAAGTAATGAAGTACCAGTTACTTTGACAACAGAATAGATGGTACATGTTAAAATTGATGTGTCAACAAACCCATGGAGCGAGATTTCTATTAAAAGCCATGAATCCTCATGCCTCTATCTTTGTAAGCATTTGAAACAAATCCATCTGCCTGTCCTCTATCTAGAGATGGACAAGATTTTGGCTGTTATAATAAGTTAATTCTGTTTGGAGGCTAAATCATTGCAGATACATTTTTGCCGGAAACTTGTTTTCATCCTTAGCGTTTAAGTAAATTAAAATCAGGTATAAGACTTGTTAATTACTGGACACCATCCACATTTTATGATGGGTTTCTTAAAAATGCAGCTGGTCAATTTGCATTTCAATAATATGGCACACCTGCTCAGAATTTATAGCATAATTTGAATTAAAAGAATTAAACAGGCTTGTGATAGGTTCACAAATCTTATGTTTAATTATAATCTTTCCTTCTAAAAATGTAGACTTGCAGCTATTTTTAACATTATGAATTGATTAGGTTTTCTTGATGATGAAATAAGAGATAGATTGATTTTAAGAAATATTTTTAATACATTCAGTGTTGACTAAGTTTTATATATATCTGAGATATATATACTTGAAATACTCATTAAAGAAGAAGGAAAAAACTCTGGAATTCTGTAGGAATACTGAAAAAACGAAGTCTAATCAAAGATTCTTATTTTGTATGCTTGAACAATTTTTTTATAGGCAGAGGCTCTAGAATTCTTTTAAATGATAAAAATTTAAAAAGTGCAACTCATAAATAAAAAATAGGAGATAAACTTCTACGTCATGATTATTTGAGAGACCTAGAATATATTTCATTTTATATTATATGGTTTTAAATTTATAATTTTACTTTGAATTACAAATTTAATGCTTTCAGTTAATCTTTTAATAGCGATTAGAAGTAATGTGTTTATTCAACAAGTATTTGAATTTCTACCATAAACAGGCCCTGTAATAGATACCAGTGATACAAAGGTGAATAAGGAGGACAGAGGCCTTGCTCCTCATGGAGCTACATTCTAGTGGAGGAGATAAATAGTAACGAAAGAAAATTGGCAAATAATGTCAGATGGTGGTAAGGGATATGAAGAAAAAGTAGGATAAAAATGTACAAAATGATTGGAGCTACCTCTTAAATTAGGATGGCCAGGGAAGGAGCAGAGATAAATAGGTTTCGACTTATCAAGACCTATTTAGCCAGAGGTCCTGATAAATTGAGGAAGTAAATTTCAAAAAGCTTTGTGAGAGGAGCATTCCAGGCAGAGCAAACACCACGTGCAGGTAGGAGTGTACCTGGCTTATCTGGAGAACAATAGGACCACCAGTGGAGTACTTAAGATAAATGGGGATGGAGAAGTAGCTAGGGACCACACCCTGTGAGGTCTTGTTGCTGTGGCAAGGAGTTTAGATTTTCTACAAAGTATGATAGGGAGCTACTGGAAGATTGGAGCAGGAGAGATATATGATATGATGTATGTTTTAAAATAATTCCTTTGGCAGCTATGTGAAAAAATTGACTACAGGGGATCAGAAGGAAGCAGGGAGAATGGTTAGGAGGTCAATCAGTAGTCCAGAGTTGAGAAGGTGGTGGCTTGGACTAGTAACAGCAGTGTTAAGTGGTGGGATTCTTGGAGATACTAGGATTTTCTGATGGACTGGTTCCCAGCTGGGGTAGGAAAGGATAAAATGGAGAAGACTAAGGAGAAGTAGGTTTGGGACAGGGGCTAAGTTTGGGATGTTAAATAGACATCCAAATAGAGATGAAATAGAGATGTAAGTTTGAGGACCATCAATATACTTGGCATTGGAGCTAGAAGAACAATTCAGATTATCTAAGATATGTGTGTGCCAGAGTAGTGAGAACTGACCACTGCAACATTTAGAAAAAAAGAAGTTGCAGCCAGGTGCAGTGGCTCACGCCTGTGATCCCAGCACTTTGGGAGGCCGAGGTGAGCGGATCAACTGAGGTCAGGAGTTCAAGACCAGCCTGGCCAATATGGTGAAACCCTGTCTCTACTAAAAATACAAAAAAATTAGCTGGGCATGGTGGCGGGCGCCTGTAATTCCAGCTACTTGGGAGGCTGAGGCAGGAGAATCGCTTGAACCCAGGAGGCAGAGGTTGCAGTGAGCCGAGATAGTGCCATTGCACTCCAGACTGGGCAGCAAGAACATAACTCTGTCTCAAAAAAAAAAAAAAAAAAAAAAAGTTCCATCAGAGGAGAAGGAAAACCAGTGAGATAAGAGACAGAGGGAGAAGTAGGAGGGTCTGGAAGCCAAGTGAAGAAAGATTGTCTTAATGTGATACTAACTCACTGGCAAGCCTCTGGGGCAGCTTGCCTCCATCTTGGAAGCAATGTATTTACTTCCTTTTTACAAACACTGACGTCTTGAATGAACAGTAGAAACTCGTTGAAATGATACTATTTTTCCCCACAGTTGAGCACTTCACTGTGTATTTCTGTATACAAATTTCTATTTGGTTGCAGATCTTCATTAGTGTATTCTTGCCTTGCCACAAAAGGAGTAATTTCAATTATTTCCCAGTAAGTAAAATTTAAAGAGGGGAAACAATAATTTTTGAAGTGTCATGCATACTCTTTAGTTATTCTTGTAACTCTTCCATCAATTTATCTATTAAGATATTCTTTTAAGTATTTTAAAGTAACATTTAAGATTTATCAATGAAACGGGAAGAGTTCCCTTCTCCCCTTACAGGATGTGCGATGGGAATGTAGCTTGCTTCTTTTGTGCCCGCTGCTCAAACCTCCAGGGGGAACATGCAGATGGGCAGGCTGTGGGGCTCCAATCCCACCGCAGCATATAGGGGTGAATGTTTACAGCTGAAGCCCCTGTGGGTATGTGTTACTGTGTGCTCTTTCAGTTTAGCCATTCATAGGTGGCTTGTGTTAGTCAGCTCAATTAGACCCCCCTGCCTTATCTCAAGGACAGAGGGCTTCGTGCCTTGGTGTACCAGAAGAATCGGATCACATGTGGGCTTGGATAATGAGTGCAAGGTTTTATTGAGTGGAAGTAGCTCTCAGCAAGAGGGGAATGGAGTGGGAAGGTGGTGGTTTTCCCCTGGAGTTGGGCCGCCCAGCGGCTGGTCTGTCCTCCAACCACCCTGGCCAAACTCTGTGTCGTTCTGCGGGTCGACTTGCCAGCGTCTGCTGGTGTGTTCTGCTGCTGGCGTGCTCCTCTCAGCATCCTCTTGATGTCTAGCCGCTGTGGGTTCTTCTGCCGATGTCTTCCTCTTGAAGCCCAGCTGCTTGTTTGTGTGTCTGCTAGAGACTCGGGATTTATATATGCACAGGATGGGGGTGTGGCGGGCCAGGGTGGTCTTGGGAAATGCCAAATTTGAGCACAAAAACAGAAATGCCTGTCCTTGCCTAGGTCCGTGGGCACAGCCCCGAGGGTGGAGCCCTCTCCAGGGGCCCCTCTTTCCCCTCCCAGCACTTCCCTGCCCCTCTCCCATATCATCAAGACTAGAGACTATAATCATGTTGCATTTTTATGGCTGAGATGCAGAAGCCGAGCAGAGGGCAGCCCTTAGATTAGGTTACATTACATTGCCTGTTAAATACTGCATAGATCAGGTGAAGTTTTAGTTAAGTTGACTTTGAGAAATTAAATTTAATGAGTATATACTTGAACCTTCTACTCTATGCAGATGAGCTTAGTTGTCAAGGACAGGAAAAGAGCAGCTGCTCATAGATCCCCCGTGGGTGATGGCTATTTCACTAGATTAGAGGTAAGCCAGACTCCTTCCACAGCCAAGAGTAAGCATTGTCTTTAAAACTACTGATTAATGCAGAAGCCAATTTAGTTTGCTGTACTTTTAGTGCTATATTTTTAATTTTATAATTGTAAATTTTATCTTGTATTCTATTATGCTGACAACCTTATTTCAATCTCAAAGGTAAGGTTAATTCTCCTTTTTTTTCATTGTGTTTTCCTTCTGCTGCCCTCTTTGGTGATAATAACAACATTTAGTGAGCATTTCCTTCAGCCTGTAATTGTTCTATACACTTACATGCATTTTAGCACATAACAACCCTATGAAGAACAAATGTTTATCTCTGTTTTACTCAGAAAACTGAGGCTAGGATAGGTTTAGTAACATGACAAAGGTAACACGCTAATAAATAGTACAACAATGGCTAATAGATAGCTATTAGCTATCTCTCTTTTCTTAATACTGAACTTAAATAATTTCTGTTGCGTTTTGGCTTATCAAAATGTAATTCTCTTTCATAATTTTTTTCTTTCTCTAAGCTTTTAATTTTTCTTTCTTTTGCTGCATGTGTTTAAGATAAGTTTTCTGATACAATGTTAAAATCTATCCTGCATTCTCCATTTGTGCCCACTATATGTTGCATCATAGTCTTCATTTTAAAGTGGAAGCAACCCTTAAAGTGAAAAAGGCGTGTAGAAATTTTGGAAGGCTTTGTGGCCTTTTTTACTGAAAAGCTTGGGAGTATACTTGTTTCTTCCAAGCTTACTGAAGTTATTGCAGTGAACTGTTACCCTGAAACAAGCTGCTATTATGATGTTCAAATTCTTTGTCAAGATCCACATTTAACTTACTGTTGTTAAACCCTGAAGCCACAACCTCAGATGGTGCTTCTGTGTTCCAACTGGTCACGTTTTAATTTTCAGGTAATGAAAATTTCTCTTGACACTTCATAGAATCAGTGTTAAAGATTAGAAGACATTTTTGGAGCACTGAGATGAGACCCGAGTTTTCAGATGTCCTTTAGCCTCCCAGAAGTGACTTTTTTTTTTTTTTTTTTTTTTTTTTTTTGAGATGAATTTCTTATGGTGTTGGATCTGCAAGGATTTAGTAGTGTGTCATCATCCAAGGAGGACTTCGGCTGTTCTGGATCTTGTTGTTGTTGATATTACTGAATATATCTTTACATGACAGAATATTATTCCAGGCAGCAAACTGAACTCGTGTCTGAGGTGGATGCTGCAACCTTATTATTAATATTCCACATAGGTTGTCATTTGAAGAAATACTGACAAACATAAATGAAAGTAATCTTGAGGTGATATAATTTATTGGTCTTTATTTTAATAAACCTTGATGGCCTTGTAAATTGGTACAGTAGTCACTGAAACAACATAGCAGTTCATATCAAGAGACATAGAGTTATTATACCCTTTAATGTAGCAATTTTGGGAACAACTCTCCTGTTACTCCTTTTAGCCAGAACCAGAAAGATGCAGAAAAACCTTAGAGACCATCTGTCACTTTGACACTTTTTCTTGGTACTCACTGATTTTCGTGTGTACATTTATTTGTAAAGATAATTTATATTTTCTGAAATAAGGTGCAATTTCTAAAAGACTTAAGACTAAAAGCTCCTGAATCTGGAAATGTTTTATATATTGTATAATTAAATGTATTTTATGAAATATTTTTCTACTTATTTATTTACTTCCTTATTTATTGTCATAGCCAGTGATGACTAAGAACGTACAAAAGATTTTAAAGAGCAAGTTAAAAAATCACTTTAAATGATACCTAACATTTAATAGAAATCTTGTCTCTTTATTCAGATAAAAATAAAATCTGAGTAAAAAATTTTAAGATGTGATGAGATACTATTTAATTTCTTCATTCCATTTTAAAAAACCATACAAATAAAATATACATCCCTAATACCATAACTGTCCTTAGATTTTTGGCTGGTCATAAGAATCTATAGCTAGGTAAGAAGTAATGTATGAAACTGTTCGTAATAATTATCTTAAACCAAAGGCATATACTAGTTTTTTAAAATATTTAGTAGTATTTTAAGTATTTATTTTAGTATTTATTATTTATTTTAAGTATTTTTCCCCTGGCAATTTAAAATTGGAAGGATGCTGTAGGATACCCTTGTTCTTCTCCAGGGTGAAATCCCAAGCAACATGAGAGATGAAAATGCGCTTAGAAGTGCTTGTTACAATCCTCAGTTGACCTATTTTTGGGATACTTGTGTTTATGTTACTGGCGACACACCTTTTTTTGCAATGTACAATGACAAATTTTTGTAGTAAATGTTTCTTTTTGTGATATTGACTTTTACTACTCCAGAGTACTGTGTTTCCTTTTAAATACGATTGAGATGTTTTGGAATCCATTTGATCTGAAATGAAATAAAATACAGAATTCTTTGAGAAGACTCATCTTTTGTTACTAAATTATGTTGAATTTGTATGTAATTTATAAAATGGGTGAAAGTAAATTTCCCATGTTATTAAATGTAAAGCTGCAGTGTTTTGAATTGCGAGTGACCACAGAGATGTATGATTTGAGCAACTTAATTTGAATAGATACTTGATTTTGTTCACATTGTTCTACAGTGGGAAAGGCAGCTGTAATGGAAAATGTTAAAATGATGCCTCTGTCATTTTTCCATGTTGGCCAGGAGGATTCTTAAGCTTTCGTTCTCTTTACTCATTCTTGGTGCCCATGCAAATATTATTTATTTGTAACATTTAAAGGGCAAGGATCTGTTCTTTACTCCCTAGTCTCATTCAGCATTTTTTTGCACACTTTTTTTTTGGATATTATTATTCTCCGTTTGTGGTTGTGATTGTGATTATTTGAATAAGTTATTTCCTTCTGCTACTAGACTGTAAGCTCTGTGAGAATAAAGGTTGTACATGTTTTTATTCATCCATGTGTCTTGAGCAGTAACAACAGTCTATGGAACAAATAAGGTTCTTGGTAGATACTTGTTGAGGTACTAAGGGTTTTATTTATCTTTGTCTTTACATGCACATAGCATAGCATTTGATATGTACTTAGTGTTCAGTAAAGGTTTGCTAAAACAAATTGGAAACAATATTTTTCACGTACATATATTCCCTTTACAGTACTTACAGATTTTATAAATGTACAAACATTATACATGATCTTAAGCATTTCATATTACTTACTCTTTTTAAACTGATGACTGATGTAATCATACCTATAGTTTGTTGAGTCCTTCACTATGTACCCAGCACCACGCTAAGCCTAAAATACTTGCCCTAATCTAACTTTAGAACAATTAAGTTAGGCTTTTATATACCCATTTTACAGAAAAAAGGTGACTGAGACTAAGAGAGGTTGAATAATCTAAAGTTATAAAGTTAGTAAATGGGGAAGTCGGTATTTAACTTTGCAAAACCCCAGTTTGCAAGGCTCTAAATTCTATCCTTTCAGCCTCCTTACAATCCAAGTGATACAAGTTGTATGTCAGTTACTGGAAAGTGTTAGGTAAATAAAAATGGGTAGAAATGAAATTTCTTTAAGTAAAAAAAAATAGTAAATGTGAATCAATAATTGCAATGATTTTAATAATGTGATTATGAAAGTAAGCTCAAGAATGCTTTTTTTGGAGGACTTAAGTGTAACTTTTGTTCTGTTTATGCTTCTTGTAGGTTTGAGTGGCCGCTTCTTTGTCACCACTCTTCCAGCATTTTTTCAGTAAGTTTAAATAATCTTCTAATCTTGCAAAGATTAGAAATCAATAGACGTGTACCAGGAATTCTAAGTTGTCTTCCATGACCGCCACTTATTCAGCTTAACATGTGAGGGAAACAAGGCTGGTGTGCTCTGAGTGAAAGCTGTGGCAAGAGAAACTTTCCTGGAGTGCTGCAGAGATGGAGGTCCTAATGTCAGGGGTAGGTGGGTAGGAGAAGTCAGAGATTTCTCTGATTATATCAGAGGTGGGGTGATTCTTAATATCTAACTAGGAGTGCATTAAACCAACAAGGTAGAGAAAGTCTTTCCAGTTAAAGGAGATAGCATAAAAAAGCCCAAGAGAGAATGAAGTACCTTTTGAGAACTTTGAACTAGTTCTTTATGGCTGGACCACAGGTATAGCTGGATCATGCTGAGTGATGAGGCCAGAGAGACTCAGGTACAGGCAGGGGAAAGACAAAGAAAGTAGTGGATTCCAGAGATACATAGGCAATAGGAGCAGTGGGACTTGGTGAGTGATTAGCCATGGGAAGGAAGAGTCTATGATGACTGCTAACAGGCCATGTGTAACTAACTAGTAAAAGTTACTGCCTGCCTTCAAGATTAGGAGCCATTAAAATTAGAAGAGGTTTGGAAGATAGAGACAAAAATCCAAAAGATAGTGTGACTTGCCCTTCCCAGTTCCAAATGGAGAAGTCTAGGTACAGTTTGATGTCAGGATCCAGAGTTCAGAAGAAAGACCTAGACTGGAGATACATATTCAGGATTCCTCAGCATTGAGGTAAATAACAGTTGAAGTATATCTAGAGAGAACATATATGGTGGGAAGGGAAGCAGGTCAAGGATGGAACCTGGGATTGGCCAACATTAGGACTTCTGCAAAGGAAGACAGTGAGTAAAGGAAATGAAGAAGGGATGCTCAGAGCAGTAGGAAGAACTCCAGGGAGCTCCTGTCGTAAAAGCCAAGCAAAAGGAAGAAGGAAGTGGTATTCAGCAGTGAATGAACAATGCCAGTGACAGGTGAAGGAAACAAATAGATACAGCACTTAGGGGTCATTGGAGACCCGCAATATGAGTGGTTTCAAGGGAGTCCTGGAAGCAGATCCCCCAGTTGCACCAAGCAGTGAATGAGACATAAAGAGGAGAAAACAGCAAGCCTAGACTCTTCTCTGGGAGCCCTGATTGCAGCAAGTAGGTGAGAGGGCAGGTTGAAGGGCATATGAGGTTTTTTGGTGATGTTTGAGGAGAGGACCTTGAATGACATAAATTTGAAAATGTGGATACAATGTTTTAAACTTGGTAACTGGCTGTTTTTCTATTGTAAGAGAAAAATTAAAGTAATTGGTAGCAAAAATAATAAAAAGTAACTTGGCATATTAAGCACTGACAAGAACTCTGCGTTTAGTCACACATTGTACAGTGATAACAGAATGTTAATGCTTTTAGGTTGGAATTTCTCACTTGTAATAAAGCTTATTAATGCTTTCTGATTTATGTCTAACTATATATTTTTCAATTGAGTCAATTTAAAATTCAAGTGGCGTTCAGATGTATTGCCAATAGCTATTTTAACTTTTATTATCGGTAACTTCTGTTATTTTAATGCATTTGCTTTCTACTTGTTTTCATAATTTATAGTGCAAAGGATGGGATATTCCGCCGTTATCGTGGCCCAGGAATCTTCGAAGACCTGCAGAATTATATCTTAGAGAAGAAATGGCAATCAGTTGAGCCTCTGACCGGCTGGAAATCCCCAGCTTCTCTAACGTAACTTAATTTTTTAATGACAAGATGTTACTAATGAAACAGGAGGTTTTAAGTTAATAGCCTGTGGGTCTCAAAAAAGCCTCTGTTTTTCTTCACATTTACTTCCGATTACCCAGATTACTCATGGCCATGCTTAGCCCATGCAGTATTTCTGGTTTTGTGACCCACATATGTTTCAGCTGATTTTTAGTACACTGGGAATTAAGTAGCCAGATTTGAGTGGGTTGCAGAATGCCTCTTTTCCAGCTTTTGCACTAAGCCACGATGACTCTTTTTCTCTTTACAAAATGTGGTATTCAACATCATCTGATGAGACAGAGAATAAGTCTTTATTGAATTATAGTTTATGAAGGAATTGCTATTATATATTATGTGGAAAACAAAACCTGTGGAGTCGTTGGCTGCCTATCAGAATACCACAGGGGATAGCTTTGGCCTTGACGGCAAACTGTATAATACTTGGTGAGCTAGATTAGGCCAAACCATAACAACTTTTTCCATAGTTGGTTTTAATTTTGAATGGATTGTCATATATATAGATAATTTTATATTAGTAAATACAAATGTAAGAAATTTCCCTACTGAAAAAGGAGCACATCAAGCAATATTTCAGGAGTAAATCATCTAGTGGCATCTATATTAATATTAAGGAAACACATAGCTTACTCTAAAAACAACTCCTCTCTCGCATTTCATTCTATAACTATTTGAGCACTGATTTAGCCAGATATTTTTCTAGGTGCTAGGTATTCAACACTGAACAAGACAGACATTCACCGCAGGTACAGAGAATCATAGTCTGGATAAGGGTGGATAAAAAACACAGCAACATACTTTACAAAGACCGGGGATAGCTATGGGGTTATGGACTTGCTCTTCTAGATGGAGGGAGCAGGAGGCATTTCTCTGAAGGGAGGCCTCTAGGTGAGATCTGAAGGAGAGAAAGAACTAGCTTAGGCAAAGAGCAGAGGGAAGATTATTCCCAGGAATGAGTATGGCATATGCCTAAGCCCCAGTTTGGAAAGGAGCTTGGTGTACCTAAGGAACAGAATGGTGACCAGTGTCAAGCATAGTGAAAGGGAGTGTAGGATGAGCTGAATAAGAGGGGCAGGCTGAAGCCAGATCATGCAGGGCCTGTGGCCACAGGAAAGAAGTTGGAAGTTACCAGCACACACAAGGAGAAGGTGACCCTTAGGAGAGGAGATTGGAAAGGGCAAGAATGGATGAAGCAAGTCAAGCCTTAGAGTGGTAGCTTGTGTCAGGTGGCGGCAGTCGGGATGTGGGGATGGAGAGGCTGAGTGGATTTAAAATATGTTTTGAAGGTAGGCTTGGCCAAGGTGAAGGAGAAGAAGGATTCATAATAAAAACTTACAAGTTTCTGGTTTGAGTACATGATGGATCTTGGTACTTGTTATTGCCTTGGGCAAGAGAAAATTAAGGATTCTACATAAAACTTGTTGGGTTTGAGATGCAGACTTTGTAGAACTGTCACGTTGGATGCTGTATTAGTCCATTCTTGCATTGCTATAAAGGAATACTTGAGACTGGGTATTTATAAAGAAAAGATGTTTAATTGGCTCATGGTTCTACAGGCTGTACCAGAAGGATGATGCTGGCATCTGCTTGGCTTCTGGGGAGGCTTCAGGAAACTTACAATCATGGTGGAAGGTGAAGGGGAAGCACATAACATCGCTTGTTAGCTGAGAGTACATGGGGATGGGAAGATGTGTCAAGTTTTGAAGAGAAGGAAAAGGAAATGAGTTAGTATCTTAGTTAGAACTTATAAAGTACTGGACATTATTAACTGTCCACTTAGGCTTGGGACTATGAAGCAGAAAGAACTGTCATCTGGTTATATGATATTTTTTCCCTGGAGACATTCAGCTGCTCAGGGTTGAGATTTTTGCCAGGTAGGTACAATGAAGGGAGAAAGGGCCAAGGAATTGAAATAGATTTGCAGCAGAGTGATTCAAATGATAGCCACTGAATCTAAGTTCTGCAAGAACAGATATGAATCTGGGAGAGGGGACAATATTTAGCAAGAAGTGGAGGGAAAAGGACCAGTCCTCCTGACCTGATTTTCATTTTTTTTTAATATATGTATTATATATGATCACTGTTTCCTCTATTTTTTTTAAGGATGTCCGGAATGGCTGGTCTTTTTAGCATCTCTGGCAAGATATGGGTAAGTAATCTTAAATAAAACATTTATATTTGCCGAGAGGTTGTTAAGAATAAAAATAAAGCTTTTAAGCAATAGGAAAAGAAACATTTCTAAGTACATTTATAATTTCACCACACAACTACTCTCATGTGAGGTTTCTACTGGTAATGTCTTCATGTAGAAAGGCATAATCTGAACAGGAACCTGTAACTACTGTGTCAAAGTCTTATTTTCTTAGATCAGTGATGGAGTCTTTCATCCAAGCAAAAGAGCTTGTGTGATTTTATTTTATCTTATGTTCACATCGGCATATCTCCCTACATAGGAAAGATTGTCTGAGCCTGAAAGTAGTTCTGTATATCAGGGGTTAGCAAACTCTAGCCTGTGGATGGGCTACCTGTTTTTGTTAATAAAGTTTTATTGGAACACAGCTACATTTATTCATTACCTATTGTCTATGACTGCTTCCATGCTACAGTGGTAGAGTTGAATAGTTGTGGCAGAGACACAGAGAATTGTGGCTCACAAGCTTGTAATATTTACAATCTGGCCTTTAATAGATCCTTGCTGTATGTGATTGTATAATTTCTCTGAGTCATTTCAGTGGGTTAGAACTGTTATTCAGGTTTAATATTTGAACCATTATATAATGTTGAATATGTCCCATAACCTTTTATTCCCCTTCTCTGTAGGGGAGGACTAAATCCAACCAGATTGAGCAAAATTGCTCTGGAATTAAATATAGCTCAAAATATTTCAAAAAGTCTTAGAAGTGAGTCTCCCTATATATGTCTTTTCTATACTAGGATTGTAGCTTATGGTGTCATGTTTGGAACATAATATTCAAAGAGTTTGGGAAGATTCTTTTTCTGTTGCTCATACACATTCATATATGTTGAAAGACATTTAAGAAAAACCTTTTGTATTCTACTTTCTCAGTTACATTTATATTCTGCCTTGTGAGATAGAACACCTACAAGCTTTTTGGTTATTTTTCACAACAGAGGCTAATTGAAGACTTGGTTTCAGTCTTTCAGGTTAAAATTTAACCTTTTTTGGCATTTGTCTATCACAATAAACAATAACTAATATTTCCCCCTCTCCAGATAGTTTGAGTTTCATGTGGTTTCCTTCTGCTGCTTTCTTAACATTGGTGAGAACTTTAATCAAGGGCTGAGAATTTTGAATTACAAACTGGGAATTGAAAAGAGATTCTGCCTTTTGCAGTATGTCAATATTAAAGATTGACAAAATCATGTAGCCTGCTAGCTGTCTGAGCCATAGAGCATTATACTGTCTAATTCAACAGAAAAATTTTAATAGATGGTTGTCAGGCAGCATTGACTGTGAAATTTTAGCACCAAATCTGTAAGTGCAGTAGAATTTGTTCTACAAGTTAAGAAGAGCTTAGATAAAAGCTGATTATGGCCTTCATTGACTGTAAAAGAGAAGTTTTACTTTCAAAGAGGGTAGCAGGGAAAATACATAATGGCTCTGACCTCATATAGCTTGTCATTTGGAGCTTAGATAAATAAGTTTAAATAAGGAGTTACAGTTTTTCATTATGTCATGCAGATGATTACAATGTGTAACATTTAGAGTGTGTCAAGGCCAGGAGTGGATGTTTTATCTTTGTACACACAGTGCCCAGCTATGGGCAACACAGATGTATTCTGTGTGGATGCATTAAACTGAAGAGAAAGAGCCATTTGGAGAATAGAATGTGATCCATGTCTGAATAACTAATGAATATGTTCTTCTTAATGATTGAGAAGTAGAATATATGTGTTATATAAATGTATATTTATAATTTCTTTCCAAATATTTCCAAAAGGAACCAAAAATGATCATTTTATAAGATAAACTAAAATTTGGCATGCAAATAATTACATTTTACAATTGTAAAATATAGAATGTAAAATGTACAATTATACAAATGTGTAATTGTAAAATAGTTTTATCTAGTATTAATACCATATTATTTTATAAGCATTTGCATGGAGTAATTTTTCTATTTTCAACCTTTTTATTATGTTTTAAGTAAATTATAAAAAGTATATAGCAAGAAATAATTAACTGGTGAATTTAATCCATTTATATTTATTGGGATCACTAAAACATTCGTCCTGATTGTAGGGTGTGTGTATGTAGGGGAGTGGAAGAGAGTTGCACATAAAAGAATGCAAATGATACAGTGTTAGATTATTTTGATTTCCGTCTATGTATGTATATTACACATACATTTAATAATTTGTGAAATCTGATACTACCCTCTGTATCAGCATGTAGCCTCCCCCAAGCCTCTTGCCCACTTTTGTGATTTATTCTTAGAAATAAGTCCCCATCCTTTCATCAAATCTCTAGGAAGGTCTCTTGCCACTTGTATTTCTAGAATTTGGCTCTTGTCCTCTTATTTACAAGGTATATAATCTCTGACCTAAAGAGACGCAGTCCTTGGCTACCCATCAGGTCTCTGGTTACCACTTCCACCTTTAGTTATGGTCTTGTCTTCCTGTCTTTATAGAGTCACTTAATCAACCAGTCCCTCCAGCTGACTGCCCTGCCTGCTCAGTTAGCTCATTCAGCTGACTCTTCCTTTAGTCAGAGTTCCTCACATCATTGTTGAATGTATAATTGTGGCAAACTTAATTGTTTTTTAAATCATGTCTAGATCATATGAAACTGCAATGCAAATATATTAATAATGAACAGAAGAAACAACTGTACATGGTGAGACAGAGATAGACTAGGGATGGGAGGTGGAACCAAAAAAGTGTAAAGTCTCAGAGAAAGAAGATTAAAAAGATGGAAGAAGGAAAGATGTAGAATGGCTAATGCCAGTGAGACAAGATTGTTCATGCCTATCCATAGTCTCTTTATCCTACTGAAATATCCGGATACACATACAGATAGAAATGAGTCTTTCCTCAGCAACCGTCTTCCCTGGATGGGTAGCTGGTTAGATGTAAGTATTTCTACAGGGAATATAACAAAACAGTGTAATGGATGTTTATATGGAGTTTTTGTGTGTATATAGGAAAATACTTAGAGATCAACAGTAGTTTTCTCTGATATTGGAATTATGGGTAATTTTTAAAAACCTTTTTTTCTGTAACTTCTATTTTTTTCTGTCATGAAAAAATGAAAATAATGTATTTAGAAGATCAGAGCCTGTTGAACTAGTGATTATCTAGAAGATATCTAGAAGGTCAGAGCCTGCTGAACTAGTGATTCCTTAAGGGGCTTGAGTTTCTTTCTGCCTTAGAAGTGAAGCTAACTTGCTAGGTCGCACATTCTGGAGATAAAAGCTGGTCCTCAAGGTTCTAGGATCCCCTGGTGATGAGACACTCACGTGGCCGAATTCCTATCAACTCAGGAGTTGGTTTAGTTTGCATTTGGCCTTCTTAACTTTATACCAACTTCCCCTATGTTCTTGCTTGAGTAAATCCTTGAGGTGAGAAAGTGTCTTATGAGGCAGTTCCTGTGAGCTTCCTGCTGTTACCCTGAATCCCAGGGATCCTTGATATGTCATTCATAACACAGTGTGGACAAGAATAGATGATCTCCAGTGTTCTTTCCATCACTAAATTTAAATTGTCTTTCCAATTCAGTCATGATGGCATTCACCTGTATATTTTAATTTTTATATAAATTCACAGAAGTAATTACCCCATTAGCTGTTAATATCTGTCCTCACAGATAGTCTCAACATTTTACCCATCTCACAGATGGAGTCACTGAGGCCTAGGAGATGGGATAGTTAGAGGAGTTTCTCAGAGAGTTGACGTCTTCAAAGGACAAAATCCATTTTGATTTTATATTATAGTAGCAACATAAAATTTCTTTAAAATTGTATACAACTTAAAGTGACTAAATGAAAAATGTTAATACTCTAATGGATGGTACAAGGTGAGGTAAATATCATGAAAGCAGTGTGCAGAAGATTGAATGTCAGGAAGCATCACTACCAAATCTGGTGGCAGAGTTAGGATTAGAAGTCCTTGGGTTTTGTGTGTGGCACATGTGTGGAGAGAGACCGTCCAGTCTTCTGTCTTTCCTTTTTTCACAGTTGGCTACAATGCTACAGAGTGGCACTATCCTTCTCTTTCAGAAACACATTGTTTCACACCTTGTGTCTAGGCCCCTGAATCCTTTTATTTTTATTTTTTTCCTGGCATAGACTTGCTCCTAGAACCCTTTGAGCACTTAGTGCAGAATCTGGTACCTAGTTATGTGCTTGATAATTGCTTTTTGTTAGTTATATTTATTAATCATTGTTGTCTTTATTATTTTACTTTTCCCTTCTCTTTATAGGCAACATGGAATACTTTTACTTTTGTTAATTTTTTAGCCAGTGCTGATAGCAGGCTTAAAATAGGGTGCCGTGGCAGTTGCTCAGCATATAGGTTGAGCATCCCCAAATCCAAATCCAAAAATCCAAAATCCAAAATGCTCCATCATCTGAAACTGTTTGAGAACCAACATGACACTTAAAGGAAATGCTCACTGGAGCATTTTGGATTTCCGATTTTTGGATTTGTGATGCTCACCTGGTAAGTGTAATGCAGAAATTAGAAAAAATCAAATCTGAAGCATGTCTGGTCCCAAGCATTTGGGATAAGGGATACTCAACCTGTATATGCTTTTGCTAACTAGGTTTAGCATTTAAATGTATTTAAAGCATTTTTTATTGGATTTGGTGAATCTCTGCTGTTCACTGATAATATAGGATGTAACTTCCCTCTCCTAAATGTTACTGTTGTTTTGAGAGGATGTAGGCATATGGCACATTTTAGCTAAAATAAGATGTGCTACATCCTTGGGAGGACAATCTGTGTGATGGGTGCTACCTTCCTTTTTATTAGAATGACATGACAGAAGACTTAAGGCTTTATTTAAAATATCTGATGATAAGAATTAAAAGTTATGAACATTTAGACTACAGAAAAACAAAGTGTATTTTAACTTGAAAACATTCCTCTGTGATTTACATAGCATGTCTCTTCTCAATGTTTTTTTCATATAAAAATGTTTAGGATGTTTTGTAGAATGTTATAGTGACAGTGGTGCACATCTGTAAGGTACTTCTCATAGATCCTACAAGAGGCTGGGAGGTTATGTTTTGTTACAAGTGCTGAGAGCTAAAGCATGAAAGAAGTGAAACATTGGCCATCATTGAAGAGTCTTTTCTAGCTGTTTCCTTGCAAGGAAGATACTTTGGGGATTCTGATCTGTGTCTGAAAGAGATAAAGGGCTTGTTCCAGAACTCCTCAGAGAGTATATCCTGTGACACGGGTGAACTCTAAATCCAAAGGCTCTCTGTCCTTCAGGGCCAGCCTAGGTTTGAATGAGACTCTGCAGCACTGGGCTGGACGAGTGAGTGGGTGTGACTAAGCAGTATTTAATCCAACCTGCAGTAGTTTAGACTTCCAGCGGGAGTGCTTGCCTTTCTGGGGAGGGAAGGCTCTACCTCAGATACATGGAGGCCTTGGCTTGGCTGTCTTCCTTAAGTCTATCTGACCACTGATTAGAATGCTCTTCTCATTTATTCTGTTGTAAAGATGTTTTAATTTCATCTTCTCACTCAAATATGCATGTGGCCAAAATTAGCTCTAACTTAATCGTGTACTATGGTAGTATAAGATATCATGCCCATCAGATGACATTTTAGTGCATTTTCAGTGAACAGAGTAAGATACTTTTTTTTTTTTTTTTTGGAGACAGAGTCTTGCTCTGTCACCCAGGCTGGAGTGCAGTGGGGCAATCTCAACTCACTGCAGCCTCCACCTCCTGGGTCCAAGCAATTGTCCTGTCCCAGTCTCCCAAATAGGTGGGACTACAGGCGCACACCACCACGCCTGGCTAATTTTTTGTATTTTTGTTAGAGATGGAGTTTCACCATATTGGCCAGGCTGGTCTCGAACTCCTGACCTCGTGATTCACCCACCTTGGCCTCCCAAAGTGCTCAGATTACAGGTGTGAGCCACCGCGCCCGGCCAGAGTAAGATACTTTCTTATTCATCTAGTACAATAGTATAAGGTATCATGCCCATCAGGTTACATTTTTGTGCATTTTCCGTGAACAGCATGGGATATTTCCTTGTGGTAAGCACGTATAATATTGAACAAGGATCAGTATTTTCCACAAGTGAAAACTGTCACTTTGCCTAGTAATTAAAGAAACAGAAACACAATGATCTAAAACTGAATTGGATTTTATTTAATAAGCTATTCCTTTGGAAACATATATAAAGCAAAACTTCAAGGACATGTTACCATTAATCCTAACACTTATAAGGGGCTTTAAAGCCGTTGTAGACTCAAAGTAAACAGGTAAATATTTATATCTGTACTTGTGAAAGTACAACCTGATTAATGAATCGTTACTAATAATGACCTAAAAGACCAGAAGATGGCAGAGTTTCTCCAAGAAACTCAAATCCCTTTAAAAAGGAAGTTGATACAAGAAAATTGAAATGCAGCTTATTAAAATAAGAGGATGTTTTGAAAGTACTAAGTGTTTGAGTCAGAATGCAATGCTTCAAAAGCAAATGATTTAATGAAATTAAAAAGTAATGTAGAAAGTTTCTTGAGAGTTGCATTAATCATTTATTTTGCAGAAAGGGCATGAGATACTGTATAGAAGGACTTAAAACTGCACATTATTTTTCCTAACCATATGAGTAAGATAAATCAGCAGATACTTATAAAGCAAGTTCTAGAATACATTCATGGGTTGGCACAGAGGCAGATTGACCATCTTCTAATTCTTTGGCACATTTTAGGGTTTAATCTTGATAATACTGAGTCCCCCGAGAAAAGCATAAGTTTAATACATAGTATTTTCTAAAGTAGGAAGCTATACAGTAAATTTTAAAACTTCCATTGAAAAGAGTTTGAATGAAACGATGTTTTGATATCTGAAATATGCCTTTTGCTTGCTGAGTTGTAAAATGCTAAGTTATCTTTTTCTTTTTTTTCAAGATGAAGTCTTGCTCTGTCGCCCAGGCTGGAGTGCAGTGGTACAGTCTCAGCCCACTGCAACCTCCGCCTCCTGGGTTCAAGCGATTCTCCTGCCTCAGTCCCCTGAGTAGCTAGGATTACAGGCACATGCCACTATGCCCAGCTAATTTTTGTATTTTTAGTAGAGACAGGGTTTCACCATATTGGTCAGGCTGGTCTTGAACTCCTGACCTCGTGATCCACCCACCTCAGCCTCCCAGAGTGCTGGGATTACAGGCGTAAGTCACCCACCGCGTCCAGCCAAGTTACTCTTAATAAGCAGTTGTCCTGGTTAAACACACACTGATGACCAGTGCCATCTATAGAGGACAGATGCCAGCTTTACAGTTTGAGAGTGTGTTTGCCTTTCCTATGAATAAATAGCTCAGGCATTTGATGGATCTTTTCCTTATTCAACAAATACTGATTGAATACTTTGATTCCATGTGTCAGTGTTTAAAATACTTGCTGAGTCTTTAGCTCTATCTCTTCTGCTGAATAAGAAATTGTAGAGAGATATTTCAGATTATGCTAAATCAGTTTACAAGCTTTTTTCTTTGTTTATCATTCCAAATTAAGCCAGAATAAAATATGTTAATTAATTGCATTGACGTAAGCTAAGAAACCAATGGGAGTGATTTAGATTTTGAGAAATAGGAAATTAAAATAGAAACTTGGACTCATTTTCATCAACCTTACTGGTTCTAGGCAAGTCATTGTCATTACCTTGCTTGCTGATGATATTTGGAGCCATATCATCCTGTGCTTGAATTTTAGTTAATGGCCATTTTTGAAGCTGTCAGAGTCTTAAACCAAAGACTGAGTCATTGTGAGGAAGCATGGCTCCTGCAACTCTACATCTAAGTAGACTTTGATGTTTTGACTTTGAAATAGCAAGTTGATATCTGTTAATTTCTGCATGATTTAGCATGTAAATAATTTCTAGCTATGATTATGTCCCTTATTTTTAGAGTGTTTGTCATCAAATAGAGTCTTAGGGAACAGTAAGCATAAAGGGATATACATTCTATTCAAAGACTGCTGGAATCTCATTTACTCATAATAAATTAACCAGAAAAACTGATTCTTCTGTCTACTGTTACATTTTATGTTTTTTGGTAATTTACTAAACTTTGAAAGGATGAATGGGTGTAGAGCAATGAGAGTCTGATTAGAAAAAAGAGGTATGGAGACATTTTAAATGGTTGGCGTTCTGTAAGTCATAATTTAGTTTTGCTAAAAAGTCAGAGGCCCAAACAGTTTAATTTTTTAATGAATGCCCTATTATAAGTAAACATTGAGATGTATATAATTATTAGGGGAGGAGGGCCAAAAACATCCGTCATGGTGGAAGAAAGGACTATCACAATGATTCTACCAGAATTCTATCCAGATTATGACCTCTAAGCAGGTATAACTTTTTTTTTTAGTAATGACTTTGATTACTACTGTGCTTCCCAATATTATAAAATTGACTTGTTCTTTAAGAATCATTTAGATATATAAACCTATGTATGTAAAAACAACAGCTAGAGAGGGAGATTGAAATATTTTTGGTTCTCTTAAAAATTAATATTTTTTTTTCTTCTGATTCCAGCATCTTCACAACTATTTCACAGTGACCCTTGGAATTCCTGCTTGGTGTTCTTATGTCTTTTTCGTCATAGCCACCTTGGTTTTTGGCCTTTTTATGGGTCTGGTAAGAGATAATACGAAACCTTTTTCTATCTTTAAGGCAAAATGGATTTCATGTACAACTAAAAGGCAACCAAGAAAGAAAAAGCACATAAAAAATAGTATTTTGTGTAATCTAAGTAGTTAAATAGCATTTGCTTGTTTGAGACTGCTTTCAATGGTAATGTGAGATATAATAGAAAATTTATTAAATTCTTATCTTCTAATCTTATCCTTTAAGTATTTTGAAGATGTGTACTGCCTAGACTATAGACAGTGATTTAAAAAAAAAGAGAGAGACCGTACTTGAATTGATAGTTTCTACGACAACTGAGTCAGCTGTGATTTCACACATTGCCTACTTAATTAGAACACTGTAGTGATAAGGCCAGTGTTTTGAATTAGTTCCTTGGGTAGATGCAAGATTTTTGTTGTTGTTCTTATCCTCCAGTTAAACTAATCCTGACTAGCTGCTTATGCATACACTCTGGTTTTCCTGAGATAGATAATGTAGTTAAAACAACACAGTTATTCTTTGGGCATGAAAATCAGTATGCAGTATATATCTGTGTATTTTCTCCCCAGGTATTTCAGGCAAGAGTTGAATAATAAATTTATTTATCTAACTATATAGGCAACTATAAATGTTTAGCATGTTGTACTTTTTATTATTTTTTTCTTTCTCTTAACCTAATCTTGATTAGTTTGACTGCATTTTAAACCCTAACTAAACCAAAAAATTTTAAAAATCCTTTATACTGTGTACTAATCACATAGTTCCTAAACACTATAATGGGAATAATTGACCATTACTAAAAATGTATGTCAAAGAACAGACTTTAAGGTAAGATTATCTTAAAGTATATCCTTATATTTTATAATGAATTTTGACTCTTTAGCAAGTTCTTTTTAAAAATAAGCTTAAAATGTTAAAAATTGACTTATAGTAAGTCATGACTCCAAGAGGCCAAAGAGGCTCGCTTTGACTTTTCCAAGAACATGCTTAATACATATCATGGCTTATCTTTGAAACTTGGCTCCTGGTGTTTAACTTCAGGGATAGGAATGGGACTTACTTAGATATCTGTTTATGTCCTTCATTAGGTCCTGGGTATGTTCTGTTCTGTTGCGTTAATCTTTTTGCTAATTAACATGTCCCCATTGCTCTCGTCTAAAGGGATTCGACACTGGATATAAATAGAATGTGATTGTCTGTGCTTCTCCCATCTGTTGTCTGATGCTAGATTTTTCTAGCAGTGTGTTTTGGGGCTACCGTAGTGTGAGGTTCTTGTAGGGGGAACGGTATGAGGTCCCAGGCGAGTCAATGATGGAGTTATAGGGAATGTAGGTTGTGTGTGAACTTATTGGAAGACTACTGAAAATGCTTAGAGTTTTAGAATATTATTTTCGATGTTGACTTCGAGTCCATGAAATTGAGTCAGGCCTGCCTGCCTATACCTTGGATTCCTTTGGAAACCTAGATTCAGATAATCAGTGCAGAAAGGTTATTGGAGGCTTGGCCTGAAGTAAGGAGAGAGTGATTCTAGCCTGTTCGAGTGATTAAGTGAGATAGACTACCCTTCCTTAATAAGAAAATAACTTTAACAAAATATTATTAACTTTTTTAACAAAATAATAATAATTTCAAAGCATACGAATCATAAATTTCAAAAGATTCATACATTAATTGTTAATAAGTTTCCAAAAAATAACAAACACATATCTGTGTTCAAAGTGCCTGTTTTAGGCTGGGCCCAGTGGCTGAAGCCTGTAATCCTGACACTCTGGGAGGCCGAGGCAGGTGGATCATTTGAGCCCAGGAGTTTGAGACCAGCCTGGGCAACATGGTAAAACCCTGTCTCTACAAAAAATACAAAAATTAGCCTTGCATGGTGGCACACACCTGTAGGCCCAGCTACTTGGGAGGCTGAGGTGGGAGGATCACTTGAGCCCAGGAATTCAAGGCTGCTGTGAGCCATAATCTTGCCACTATACTCCAGCCTGGGTGAGAGAACTAGACCCTGTCTCCAAAAAAAAAAAAAAAAAAAAAAAAAAACCTCTCTGTCTCTATATATATAACACACACATACAATGCCTCTTCTATAACTGTTAAGTATATTAAAGTAAACACACAACTGCTAAAATTTTTGCCTTTAGTAACATTTAATTTCTTATGTACTTTCAACCTCTGTTTTGTGAGAGTTATACAATTTGAAACAGCTGCATTCTTATCCCATTTTAAATAATCTATTCCAGAATGACATTTTTGTTAACTTCTAGGATGATACAGAAGTGTTTCTCAATTGTTTTCATATCTTAGCCACATAGGGAATATTTATGTAGCATGTCAGGGTAAAGGTATACTGAGGGTCAAAGCTGCCTGAGGCTGGCTCTGAATGGCCCAGACTCCTTGAAGGATGACATGTCTGTTGGGAAGCTAGGATCTAAATTTTTTTTTGGTAACCTCACCAACTGAGTCAAAATTAAATGACTAAGTTATATAGACTAAACCTGAGATAAAATTGTTGAATGTACAATTTTCCAGAATAGAAGAGTAGGATAAATTAAGGTGCTGGATATGGTAATTAACCTGATTTGATCATTATACTGTATATACATGCATTGAAACATCACATTGTACCCCATCCGTATATATAGTTACTGTGTGTCAATTATAAATAAAAAAGAAAAGTCAGAAAAAAAATGTGTCCTGGAATAGCCAGTAAACATATAACTATCATATTAAAAGGTAAGGTTTTCAAACCAGAATCATTTCAGAATGAATGTTTTTTTCTCGTTGTTGTTCAAATTGATTTAATGGCTTAGAGCTTATTGTTCCCCAACCCACCAAGTCTTCCTGCAACTCATTGCCCCACCTCCTGGGTCTCCTCAGTTCGGCATTCAGGGCTTTCTCTGGGTCCAAGATCCCCCCATGGAAATCCAACTTGGTTTAGCTTAGAGCAGCCAGGCAGTGCTGCTGTTCTCTCCTGACTGCCCAGGGCATTAAACGCCCCCTCCTTCAAAGTCATCCTCAGTCCTTCCCTACCCACAGCTGGCTGTAATATTTGTGAAATGTTCTTCCACTCAATCACGGGTTACCCATTGGTGAGGGGCAGCCTATATAAAGAGTGGTTTGGTTGTCCAGAATAGTGTATTTAAAAAGACTTGATTCATAGTGTCTGTCTTCTTACACCTGCTTGGTTCATCTATTTATAGTGGGTTTTCTGTAGACTTTTGGCTTTGTGACCACTTTCTAAATTAATATTTTCCTGTATTATGTCACATTTGAAAAGTAGGAAATTCTTAATTATATCCTTGTCTCTTGTGAAGACTTTTGACTAGCTGCTAATTATTAGTCTAAGAATATCTGATTATAGAAGCAAGGCCTAATTTTGAGGCCCTTTGGTAATAAATGTCCTATCTATTCACTGTGAAATCACTTTTTTCCCTCCAGGTCTTGGTGGTAATATCAGAATGTTTCTATGTGCCACTTCCAAGGCATTTATCTGAGCGTTCTGGTAAGTACCATAAGCTCCTGTGATCTAGAGTGTTTTCGGAATTCTGTGATGTGCCTTTTTGTGCTCATATAGGTAGTGGGTTTTCTCTGTGATTTACTAGGTGACCAAATCATCACTACCAGATTTCTTAAAATATGTTTTCTAGGTAGATTTGAACAAAAATTATTTTTCTCCCTTTCTTAAATTAGGAAATATTTCATTTTGGCAATTGCTTTTTCTAAGTGTGTGCACTTCATTAATCAGTATCATATTTTCCTTTATTCTAACTAGAACTAGAAGGGAAGAAGGGAAACTCAATATATATTGAGTCTGCTGTGTGCTAGTAACTCTCCTAAGTCCTTTAAAAGCAGTTTTCCCAAATCATTGCACTGCTGCACACTTCTTCTGGGGCCAGCTGCCCCTGGATTTGCATGTCTTTATTCCAGACTATTTCTGAGACTGCATAAAGATGTTCATGAGACTTTGTAATTGTTGAATTTTATATGGGAGTTTAAATAAGCTCATGTTTCTTTTTAGTTCTTGAAGTTTTTGAGGCTTTGAGACTTCCATAGATAATTTGAAAATATGATTCTTAGAATTCTTAAAAGTAATAGAAACCCAATATCAAACATTTTAGGAAAACAAATGAAAATTTATTAGCTCACATAACTGAAAAGCCCAGGGACATTCTAGCTTCAAGCATGGCCCGAGTGATGTTAGGTTTCTCTTTCTGTGTGGCTTATTCATAAGAGCTGTTGACAGTCCTTGCACACTTTCTCTGTTTAAAAATCCCTGAAGAAAAAGAGGCTTTTTCTCCTGACTCTGACCCAGAACTCCTGGGGAGTACTTTGAGTGGCTTAGCTTGTCACGTTTCTGAACCAATCACCATGACCGATAGAGTCACTGAGCTTTCTACAAGACACAGTATACAGAGCGTAAAGGAAATTTTGCCCTTGCTGCCCACATGCCCTGCTGAAGTCATTATGGTCCATGAAATCTCCAGAGACAGATGGAGAAGCCCTAAATGGGGCTAGGATGCCAACCAGAGAATCTGTCCTCTGTGACCATAGCTTCAAGATAGAAAAAACTGTCACTTACCCTCTATTTTTATTTCACAGCTAAACACACTCAATTGATTACTGAAATACCATTGTTTATTCAGAGGATATTCCTCTTTCTTCCCTCCACAGAGCAGAATGGGAGGTCAGAGGAGGCTCATAGGGCTGAACAGTTGCAGGATGCAGAGGAGGAAAAAGATGATTCAAATGAAGAAGAAAACAAAGACAGCCTTGTAGATGATGAAGAAGAGAAAGAAGATCTTGGCGACGAGGATGAAGCAGAGGAAGAAGAGGAGGAGGACAACCTGGCTGCTGGTGTGGATGAGGAGAGAAGTGAGGCCAATGACCAGAGGCCCCCAGGAGAGGACAGTGTGACCCGGGAGGAAGTAGAGCCTGAGGAGGCTGAAGAAGGCATCTCTGAGAAGCCCTGCCCAGCTGACACAGAGGTGGTGGAAGACTCCTTGAGGCAGCGTAAAAGTCAGCATGCTGACAAGGGACTGTAGATTTAATGACACGTTTTCAAGAATACACACCAAAACAATATGTCAGCTTTCCTCTGGCCTGCAGTTTGTACCAAATCCTTAATTTTTCCTGAATGAGCAAGCTTCTCTCTTAAAAGATGCTCTCTAGTCATTTGGTCTCATGGCAGTAAGCCTCGTGTATACTAAGGAGAGTCTTTCAGGTGTGACAATCAGGATATAGAAAAACAAACGTAATGTTGGGATCTGTTTGGGGACTGGGATGGTAACAAGTTCATTTTTGGGGGGGTCAGAGAGTCTTGACCAGAGGAGGCCACTTCCAGCCCTAATTAGCACCTTCCAGAGACAAGGCTGCAGGCCCTGTGAAATGAAAGCCAAGCAGGAGCCTTGGCTCCTGAGCATCCTCAAAGTGTAGCGTAGAAGCCTTGCTTCCTTTTCTTGTGTAAAGTATTTATTTTTCTCAAATTGCAAGAAACATCTGGTACCACAGTGCATGAAAAATCTTTTATAGCTAGAAATTGAAAGGGTCTTAGGTATAGAGAGCAGCTCAGAAGTCATCCCAGCTGTCTGAATCTCTCGTGTTTTATTTCTTACCTATAATTTTTCCATCTTTTCCACCATGGGCATTCAGGCTCTCCACACTCTTCACAATTACCTCTTGGTCAGAGGACTCCAATAGCAGCCAGGTTTACATGAACTGTGTTTGTTTATTCTGACCTAAGGGTTTAGATAATCAGTATCCATAACCCATGAAGCCGTGACTGCCAAACATCTCAAATGAAATGTAGCCATCAGAGACTCAAAAGGAAGTAAGGATTTTACAAGACAGATTAAAAAAAAATTAGTTTGTCCAAAATATAGTAGTAGTTGTTGTTGTTGTTTTAAAGTTTTCTTAGCAATATTTTTCAAGCCAGAAGTGCTCTAAGTCTTGCCAGTACAAAGTAGTCTTGTGAAGAAAAGTTGAATATTGTTTTGTTTTGTTTTCATCTCAAGGTGTTCCCTGGGTCTTGAACTACTGTAATAATAACTAAAAAACCACTTCTGATTTTCCTTCGGTGATGTGCTTTTGGTGAAAGAATTAGTGAATTCCAGTACCTGAAAGTGAAAGATTTGATTTTGTTTCCATCTTCTGTAATCTTCCAAAGAATTATATCTTTGTAAATCTCTCAATACTCAGTCTACTTAAAGTACCCAGGGAGGCTAATTTCTTTTTAAAAAAATCTATCCATCTACTTCTCTCTTACCTGATTTATGTGTTAGAATAAATTCATGAAATTAGATTCCAAGCATATGAAAGATGCCTAAAGTTGATTCTATGCCCCTTGAATCCAGGCAGAATAATGAGTACAGGTTTAAGAAATTCTAAAAGTTTCTGTCATCTTTAGAAAGGAACATGCAGTATATTTTTTTATCTGGCTGTTTAGATAACCCTATCCTGGTATTAACTGCGAGCACGGAGCTCACTGTGGGGGAGGTTCTGAAACTCTGCCCTCCTGTGGTTGAATGAGGATGTTGCAAGACTTGCACAAAGGAGGTTGTTCTTCTGACAGCATCAATTTTTAGAGATGGTTCTTTTTCACCTTTCCAATTCAGTTACTTGACAGTCTTCTTCCCCAGTATGGTGAAGTTTGTTAAGAGTCACCAGTAACTGTGCTTTTCAGACAGTAGTGCAGCTTCAAGATCAAGGCCATCACTGGGCTGATGGGCTGGGAGAACCTTACCATGTGCCTGCCTATTTCCTGCCGCCTTAGTCACTGCCCATTTCCTGCCCCCTTGGTCGCTGACACACCTTCACCCAAAGTGCCATGGTTCTGATGGTGGCAGTTATCTCCCTGACATCAGGAAGCTTTTCTGGATCAGAGCAGAGCAGGGCTTGCCTGTCCTCGTGTCACTGGATTTCTTTCTCTTATAATTAGCTGAAACAGAGTGTTCAAAGAACAGTAAACTCAGGTTCAGAGGTATTATGTAATAAGAATGATTTTATAGTTTGGCTTTTCTATATAATGCCTCCCCCTCAAACTGAAATATTCATTTTTTTAGTGGAGTATTTGACTAGAGGGGAGGAAGGGCAGAAATACAGTCTTCACTGGCTTTTAAAAATGTAAAGCCAGTTTCCAACTGAACCCCAAATAGTACAGGTTGAACATTCCTGATCCAACAATCCAAAACCCCAAATGCTCCAAAATCTTAAACTTTTTGAGTTTCAACATTTTGTCAGAAGTAGAAAATTTAACACCTGACCTCATTTGACAGGTGGCAGTTACAGTGCAATCAAAACTTTGTTCCATGCACAAGATTCTTAAAAATATTGGTTAAAATTACCTTCAAGCTGTGTTATATAAGGTGTATATAAAAAATAAATGAATTTTGTGTTTAGACTTGGGTCTACTCCCAAGATACCGCCTTATATATATACAAAAATCCCCAAATCCAAAAATATTTGAAACACTTCTGGTCCCACACATTTTGGATAAGGGATATTTGACCAATATCTAATTATATAATAAGAAAAATATATTTTCTTTCTTTTTTTTTTTTTTGAGATGGAGTTTCACTCTTGTTGCCTAGGCTGCAATGGCACCATCTTGGCTTACTGCAACCTCCGCCTCCCTAGTTCAAGGGATTCTCCTGCCCCAGTCTCCCAGGTAGCTGGGATTACAGGCATGCGCCACTGTGCCTGGCTAATCTTGTATTTTTAATAGAGATGAGGTTTCACCATGTGGGTCAGACTGGTCTTGAACTCCTGACCTCAGGTGATCCACCCGCCTCAGCCTCCCAAAATGCTGGGATTACAGGCGTGAGCCACCACGCCTGGCAGAAAATGTATTTTCTTGCTCAGCAGTACTTTAAAAAAAAAAAAATTGAAGGGTGAGGAAAAAACATCTTGGAGAAGAGGACCCATTAAAACTTTAAATATCTATGGGAACCATTTTTCCTGATTTTCCCTTTTTTAACATCGTGGCAGAGATGGGTTTTTTCCCAAGTGATGTGATAAGTATAACTAATTTAATGTCTTTCCACTTGAATATTTTAGGTTTGTTTTCAATACTTAATGAATGTAAAACTAAAGGAGAAGAGTCAACCTAAAATAATTTAAGCTTAAAATTATATGAACATTTCTATAAGAGTTTGTGGGTTTTTTCTGTAGATAATATATTTGATCCAGAACTCAAGTGCATGGAAACATGATTTTGATTTTTAAAATCTAAAAAAAAAATTAAAATCATGCTTCCCTCTATTGCAATACCAGTTATTTAGTCACAGAATGGTATTTTATGTAAATTAAAATTAGGTGAATGCAATGCAGGTAACTGGTTTTGGAATGGGAATGTGCAGTGCTTTATGTTTGGGGAGTTGGAGCAGGGTGCCTCTTCATCAATTAAAAGGAAAGTTTGAAACTTCTGATTACCTTTATGTTGGTTTCTCTTATTATTTATCTCTTGCTAGATCTGCTAAACCAACCCAGCTTGCTCAGAGATCTCATACTGAAGCACCATACAGGCAATCCACATCTTTCTTTCCCTTTGAAGTATAGTCATCGGATGGGATGAGGTGCGGGCCTGTTGGGTTCACAGGGCCTTGCACTGCATGGGCACATACTTACAAGCTCATCTTGTGCATAGAATCCCTGTCTGTTAGCCACAGGCCTCTTTAACTATATACATTCAAAATAACTACTATAGTAGAAAATAGATAAGCTTCAGCTGAGTTGGCTTTTGATAGTGTAAAAAGCCAAAATTTGACTTTTTATGGCCAAAATTCCTTGTTGACAGCGGTGATATCCTGATATGATTTGGGAATATGTCAGTCTACAGAACCTGCATCCTGTAAAAACACCTATGGGGTAGATGATAAAAATCATTTTTAAGGCAAGTACTTATCATGTGACTTTTTGTTACCAAATGTATCAGTAGTGGAGCTGGTATGTTGTTTTATAGGATGGAAACATTAAAAGTCCAGAGAAAAATAAATTTTAAGAAAAGGTGGAAAAGCTAGGGTAAACCTGAGATTTCAGCATAAAATCTTTAGTATGAAGTGAGAGAAAGAAGAGGGAGATTGGTTGTCTTGCTCGTGTCAATAGGCTATCTGTCTTTCATCTTGGTGTTGCAGTGTTACTTCTGTCAGTATTATAAATATGTGGTTGACCCATCCTGTCAGATGTACCAGCATTTTTGGAAGAATTCATTCAAATCTCTTATGCCAACAGAAAAGTTCCTTCTTGTGTAATATCTCTTTACCTCAGTCCTACACTTTGATTCTCTGGAGGAGATTTAAAAAGCCAAATTTGGAGTCATCAAGCCTGCTGAACCTGATGGGGCAGCTTTTTGAACGGCTTTCCGGAAGCAAGAGCTTCAGTTGAGAAGCCCTTTGATCACTTCAGCCCAGGACATGGCCTTCACATGGCTTGTTCTCAGTAAAGCTTTATGTAGACTGTGACGCTATATATGTGTGACTCATACAACTTTGACGTGTTTCTGAAGTAGTTTAATCATATTTGTTATTAGCCTCTTTGTGGAAATGCAATTTTTATACTAAAAACATTGCTTATTTGCAAGGCGGTATGTTATAAATGTGTTGTTTATATTATTTGTATTAGTCTTAGCCTAATGAACCTAATTATTTTTCTTTCTGTATTTTTGGCTTCCTTAAATAGCATCTGCAGCAATTGGAATGAGAAATCCAGATACGTGTTTCAAGTAGTACATTGCCTGAATCACAAATCACTTGATCACAGTATTGTATATAATCCCCAATCCTATTTGTTTCATTTTATTGTAAATTCCCATTTGCATCAAAACCTAATGATAGTGATTAATAAGTAAAAACAAATGGTGTATTGCTTTTCATACAAGTGTTTTCACAAAAACCATTTGCCTAGGCAGCAAAAAATATTAATTTGTTAAAAAAAATTTTCCTTCATGTCCATCCTCCATCTAGTCTGTTCATTCATTCTCTCTCTCTCCCTTCCTGACTCGGTGAAACTCAGACCGCGTGCCTTTTATTGCTCTGGAAAGTGCACAAAACCAAGACTGGGTCCAAAGATCCAAGGCCCTTCCAGCCACTGAGTTGCCTTCAGAAACCTCTGGGGTCTCCCTCTATCCTGAGGTCTTGGGGTAGCCAGATGGCAAAGGATGCTACTAATCCCCCAAGACACTGTGGATTGACCTTGTCCTTGGGGCTTTCAGAAAACTCCCTTCACCTAACGCTCACCACCACTATAGTGGAAAAACATCAAGGAGGTAAGGTGAGTCCTTGAAACACCCTCAGAGACTGAAACAATGGAGATTTGATTTTTGTCTTCTGGAAGATGGTGGGGGATGTGTGTAGTGAGAAGACAGTTATTAAACCTGCATACCACCAAGGCCCTCCCTCAGAGATACTGGCTCAGAATGCTTATTTGCCTGTACAGAGAAAAATGTCTCATGCTGTCTGCCTAGATGACTTTGGTTATTCATCCTTGCCTATAGCAAAACTTGCAGCTTTCAAGCCAGCAACACTGAATTACAAATTTAACCTCCTGCTTTGCTCTAGTCTTGAATGCTCTTTGGAACATATTTCACAATAATAGAAATTCTTTCTTAGAACATGTGAGCTTCTTGATATTGATAACTGTGTTACAGTAGCCCAGGCTGTACTAACAGATCCCCCAAATCTCGGGGGCTTTAAGAACAAGAATTGTATTACTGATTCACAGAGGCCAGGCCAGGCATCCCAGGCAGGCTCTGTCCTATGCAGGTTTTTCTGGGCCTCAAGGTCAAGGGAGGCTTTGCCGTTTAACATGTGGCTGCTGGGCTGGGCATGGTGGCTCACACCTGTAATCCCAGTACTTTGGGAGGCCGAGGCAGGTGGATCACCTGAGGTCAGGAGTTCAAGACCAGCCTTAGTAACGTGGTGAAACCCTATCTCTACTAAAAATACAAAAATTAGCCAGCCGTAGTGGCAGGTACCTATAATCCCAGCTACTCAGGAGGCTGAGGCAGGAGAATTGCTTGAACTCGGGAGGCGGAGGTTGCAGTGAGCCGAGATCATGCCATTGCACTCCAGCCTCTGCGACAGCGTGAGACTCCTTGTTAAAACAAACAGCAACAACAACAAAACGTGACTGCTAAGGTGGCTGTGATCATTTCCATCCCAGTCAGTCAGGAGTAAGAGATGAAGGAACATTGCTGAGAGATTTTAAAGCGAGGCTGCCGCGCATGTGTCATTTGTGTTCACATTTCCTGTGAGAGAACTGAGTCACAGGGTCATGCCTAACTGAAAGGAAGACTAAGATGTGTAATCTTGCTGTGTGCTTAAGAACAAAGGGAACTTGAGAGCTAGCAATCTCATGCCACAATGACTTTTTCTTGCCCCCCTTTGTAAGCCTAGGACCTTCTATAGAGTAAGTTCCTGGGACACAGTATAAATGCACATATGGCAGGAGAGGACAGAGTACCTATGGCCTCAGTGCTGGCGATCTTCCTGCTGGACTTGACCACTGTGGCTCTTCAAGGTACCAGAGTTTTCAAACTGAAAATTGTCATTTCATGGAGTTTGTATTTTACTTGGGAAGGTGAATATTAGCAGGAAACGAGTTACAAGTGGAAAAGGTAACAAATGCTATATGAGTTTATAAAAAGGAACCTGACCTAGGCTGAGGGTGTAGATGGTATGTGTGACCAGGAGGGCTACATTTGGGGCTGCGGAGGCTGAGGTGGGTGTGGGACCCCCTTGGGCACACACAAGCAACCTTTAAGCAACGTGTGTGGAAACAGAGGTTAGCACTGATCTCAAGGAGAATGTCTTTACTAAGCCATCATGGTAGATTCTTGCCCTCATTTTCTTATGCGGGAGTGATGGAGGCACAGTTTCTTACTAATCTTTCCATGAGCTTTTTCTCATTTCAATATCTTTGATATCCCAATCAGTAGGCTGGGCACAGTGGCTACAAAACTAGAAATGCTGACTAAAATATAACCAGTATCGTTTTAAAGATAGAACTGAGCTCAAAAGAGAGTAAGAAAAATTCACAAAGCCAAAAATCAAGATGTCAATAAATATGACCTGATACCGGAACTGCCACCAGTGGTGGTGGAGAGAGCAGCAGCTCCCTTAGGTAACCAGAGAGAGTACATTTTATTGTCCATGTAGGTATAGGATGCAAAGCCTTGACTATAGCCAAGTTAGTAAGCTGGAACTGATACTACATAAAATTCCCAGCTACATCCTTCGTGAAATAAAAAATCTCACTAGAACATAGACATTTCAAGAAACCTTTTCTGTCTTAGCCTGGTCTATGTGTTGAAAAATAATAGACATCCCTAAGAAATCACAATCAATGGTCTGACCTCACACAACTTGGAGTTTGAATTTACAGTAGCTTCATAGTCTCAAAAGGACCTAAACCAAAACAATTCTCATAAAAGGGCTAATGGGGTTGGCGGGATGTGCACATGGTGGGGCGGGGGAGGGGGGAATGGATATGCAGAGCTGCTCTTGAAAACACCCTCAGTCTGGCTTAAAGATTCTGATAGATAAAGTCTCACTTAAACTCATAATTCAAAATTACATATCACACAAGGAAACTATCAGACAGCAAGGTGAGACTTGCTTAAACCCTGGAATATAATTATTAAATAGAAACTTTAGATTAAAAGAAAAATAAGCACATAACACATAACACAAAAGAATTAGGCACTTTTTTCCCTCAAAATAATGTATTTTAGGTTCATCCATCTTGCATGTATCCGTAGTTCAATTCTTTTTATTGGTGTGTAGTATTTCATTGCATAAATATTCAATGTGTTGCTTATTCCTTCCACTATTCACAGACTTATAGAGAGTTTCTAGTTCTTAGCTGGTCCTTTGAATATTTTGATTGTGAGACATCCCCTGGACTATTTTACTAATAATCTTTGGGAGAAATGCCAAAATGTTAGAAATATATTCCTAAGGATTTTCCAAGATTTGTTCTTGTAGAAAGCAACATATATTACCCTAGCAAGGAGCAGATGTTTGAGAACACAAACACTGGAACGCGTCTTCCTGGGGTTGGATCCCAGGAAGACTCTGGGATTTGCCACTTGCCAGCGGTGGTGTGAATTTGAGTAAGTTACCCAACTTCTCTGTGCGTCATATTTACAATGGGGATAATAAAAGACTTCCACATCCACTAATTAAAGTCTAGACAATTTTAACCACCCCTCCCAATGAAGATAAACAGGAAAGCTGATTTTAAAATATATGTATAGCTACACACTTGAAGGCATCAAAGTTTACAAGATGATGAAGAATATCAGGCCAAGATCTAGGAGAAATTGTAAGGTCAGGAATGTGATCCTATTGTTTGGGGCCGTTTTTCTCCTGAGGGCATTTACTGTTCATGGAGTAGGGGTAAGGGGTGTGTTGAGAGGCTGAGTAATGGTTATGAGAACTTTGTCTTCTGAGGAGACAGGGAATGGCTAAGGATGGGAGGGCCTGTGAAGGACTCACATTAGGAATAAGGATGAACCATAAGTCAGCAGACCCCACAGACACTGAAACTCAGCCTTGGCCTATCCAACTTCTGAAATCAGGGTGATGCAATCCTGGAAGTCAGTGTAAATGCTGGGGGAAGTTAACTGGTGGAGGCTGAGTTCCTAGGTTGGATGGCGAGTTTTCTACCTTTTTTTGCTATAAGATAGCAAGCCATAGTTTCAATAAATCCCGAGGTTCATAAAGCTTTATCATTGTGGACTATCGCATTCAAAGGACTATAATCTAGCTATCAAAAGTGAAAATCAACTCCTTATTTTTCTTTCTTTCTTTGCCTCTTTTAGTCCCCAAAGCTATCCTTGTGCTCCACTTCCCCTCTTTTTGTCTTTATGCCTGAAAATTCTCTAGGGTGTTTCCAAAGTGCAAACACTAATTGTTCTCTTTTCCTAACCACTCTCCTCTTACCTACTACTTCTCCGTCTTTACTCCTGAGAGAAAGGTCCTTTCTCCACAGTTCCCTTCTAACACTCTTATCCCATCTCTGCTTATAAGATTCTTCTCACTGCATAATAAAGCCATGGAGCTCCAGGAAAGTAGTAAATACCAAAATGGCATTGCCAGAATTTTCCTTGATTGGGGAGGAGGTGGGTGGGAGGCCATGACTATCCATGTGTCAAAAGAAGCTGTGCCTATGTGTCTATTACACTTTACATCAGCTGCCCCCCAACTTCTCTAGTGTATACTGGGTAGATCAAAATTCCTGTCAGGCACTTCACAAAGAAGTTCAAGCTTAGCTTCCTCCACCAAAATTCATCATTGTCCTTTCTGCAAACACTGGAGGCAGAGAATGGGAGAACTCCCTGATGGCCAACATATTACATTTAGGATTTAATGACACTCTCCCTCCCTCCCTCCTTCCCCATTTGGAGACCCTCTAGTCCTCTCCTCCAGTCCCCATTCCTCAGGTAAGGAAAGATGATTCAGTATTAAATACCCTCAGGGTGGAAACTACCACTAGATCTCCTCTTCTCCATGGTAGAAATAAACACCGATCATGTCCAGTCCTCCAAGTTTGGCTAGGCAGACTGGGGTGATCCTCATGTAGACTCATCCATGTTGAGTTCTTAAAATCTCTCATTGCAGGAAACCTGCTTGCCCTGGAGGCAAATTGGTGCCCAGTCTCCAAGAAGAGCTCTCTGTGGGCCCATGCTTGGCATTTGGATCCTGCTTATGTTCACTCTTATTAAAAGACTAACAAAGTTGGAGTGTTTTTTACTATGACTTCTAGCTCCCTAAATCTGTTCAAGGCCTCCAGTGTGAGCCCCATTATATGGTCTTGGAGGCTGTTACATTTCATTCATTTTCCTCCTCAGGTTAGGTCATTTTCACCAATAATGAGAGGTCATATGACTCTTGCTTTAGGATTAAAACCCAGAAAATCATGGCTTGCTCAACCATCTGCTCCAACCAGGACATTTGCCAAGCCTCATTCCATCACTCCTGGCAGACATTCCACCTTAGGAATTGTTTAAACTGCTTGCTTCTTATGGGTACATCCTCTCAAAAATATCTATAACATGAATAGCAGCTTTTCTAGCTGCCACTTTATAAATCGGCCCTGGAGTAGGATAGTCGGTGCTGTATTTCTTATTTTTGTGTCCACACATCTTATAACATTTTAGTGTAATGCTCAAATCACAACTCAAGGTTTTTCAATTTGGCCCTTCCTTGGCCTGTTATTTTCCACAAATTTCTCAAGTTTCTGGGAGCTATTAGCCTGTTGCAACGGTTCCAAAGCCTGGCTGAAGTTGACTTCCATGGCAGCAGCCAGATGCCTTTGGAATTAATGTGCTCAGCACAGTACAGCAGGCAGCAGATTTGACTGCTCCAAGCAGGACTGACACGGTCTGTCTGCCTCTGTTAAGAATGCAATGTATGTTCTTGAGAAATGAGAGGGCCACTGAAGCTGTCTTTAAACTTAATATCCAGTTTGCAGTTTCACAAGGGATATTTTTAAAGATAATCTCAATTTTACTGCATTATATTTGTTTCATAATTCTGATTTTCAAATTGGAACCATGCATCTCTCCTCCTCCCTACCAAATTACAGTTTTTATTGTATCAAAGCCTCAACCACATTGCTTGGGTCTTCTGGAGTTATAAGAACTCACTCTTAATTTCCTATTTATTTATTCCATTGTTCCAAGAGTCTGGTTTTCATGGCAAGTATACACTATTGACTCAGGTAATAATTTAAATCAAGGTGCAATTGGGTATCACATTATACACCCAAAGACCTGGAGATTCATGTCTAGAATGTAACCCATCTAAATTCCGTGACTCTACATGGCCCAGTATTTCTAGCCCACGAAACTCAGCCCAGGAGCCAGAAACACAAATTATTTTATCTCTGGAAAAATAATGAGAATCTAATTTATTATCTAGACTAACATTTCTTAAAAGCTCCGTGCATTTCTTTTATTATTCTACTCTCTCATACACGGGTCCCTGGGGCTGCTCTTCGACTTCTACCTTCTTTCGCATTCTCCATTTTCTTCCCTCACAAACTTTCCTTCCATGCTTTTTGCATAAACTCTTGCTTTTTTCCTTCTCCTTCTCTTTCCCTTTCAAACCTCAATTTTTCTCCTTTCGCAAGTCTCAACCTTTTCCACTACAAATATTTCTATTTTTCTTTTTCCTCTTTCCTCTTTACCTGACTGCTCTGAGTTTGTATAATAGGGTCTAAGGGTAGGTGGAGCAGACGAAGGAAGAAACAGGAGAAAGCTATGTTATTCCTTGCTGAGGCCAGGAGGAAATTGTCAAACACTTATAAATTAAAGCTGATATAATTTGTTACCTCTGTAGACTATATTTTTGCTGACTACCTCTCCACTAGCACCATCTTTGGGTCTTCGATCTAAAACCAGAAATAAGACAATTGTTCTTCCTTCCCCAGCATTTACTTATAGCAAGTTTCACATTTGAGTGAAAGATGTTATATTCAGTTTCCAAGTTAGTGACATTAATTCCATTCAGTTTATCTTGCATGCCCAGAAGTGAGTTAGCCTTGAGGGTGTAGAAAAAGAAAATCTCACACTTGCTGCTCCAGCATAGGAAAAGAATTGTCCTTCCGCCGCTCTTTTTCTCTCCATGTCACTGTCATAATGTTGCCAAACGAGTGTAGAATGGCTAAGGTATTTAATTCTGAAAGCAATTCAATTTTATATGTAAAAATTTATCCAGAGGAATTCGTTCGTCTCATTTCATTCTGGTCTACTCAAAGAAATAGACTTCCAGTCACAGAGATCATTATTAATCAGTTTTCTTTTATGTAAAAGAAAAAAAATCTAAAGCCAATGGGAAATTCGAGAAAACTTATTGTGAAAGTTTGCACAAGTATGGGTTGATTCTTTAGAACTACAACTTCTCTAGTTTAGCTAAAATTCAACAGAGACTTCTAAGCTTGACATAGCTCAGTGAACACAAAAAGATTGAGAGTTCTTGTAAAAATTTCTAAAACATGCATTGCTGCATCATTTGTCAAAAAAAAAGCACTTAGGCTGAAAGACTAGAATATGTTTCAATTTACAGTAACCACCATAAAATAATAATTTGTGAAGCCTTCTGAATTCTGATTTCCTGAACTAGCTCAGTGTTTTCTGCTACAAACTTAACCAGGAGATTTACAGATTTGTTATTACCTGAGTGTGGCATGATTTCAAAATCCTCAAAAACTCTCATAATTTACCTTTGGACTGGAAAATAGCTCTTTAATGATAAAAAATGAATACTTTGAACTTTTCTGTTATAATAATCCAGTTGAAAGTTGCTACTTAACAGTTTTTTTGGAAGTGTAATGCCAATTGAGGATACCGTCTTTTGAAATGTGTTTTGCAAAAATTATGATAACGTGAGAGGTTTGATTTAGATTCCCATGTTCCATAGAAGCAGACTGGTGTGAGCACTACCTTTGAGTCAGAACACTTAAGGTCTCAACTTACCCACTATTTGAACAATACTATGTAAATCATTTAACCCTTCTGTTCAGAATCCAAGCTATCTATGGCTTAGTATCCAAATTAATCTGACTTGATTATTCCACAGTCTTCATCAACGTAATTTTATTATTCCAGAAAACACTTGCCCAGAAAGATGAAAGTTACAAATAACTATACTGTGTTTTTCCAGAAACTTTCGAAAAGACTCATCAGACTCTTCAATAGAAGGCATCAAATGATAGTGTTCAAGTTTTTTTGCCTTACGGTGTTCACTTATCCTACTCTGATCCTTACCCAGGCCTAACCAATCCTCCTGCCAGTCAAAGAAATACTTAAAGGAAACTTCCAAATATCAATAAGTCTCCCAATTTTGCTATTCCTCCCTCTGAGGTACAATTAAGACTGTTGAGGTAGTGCTGTGATACCACAGTAAGCAATAAGCTCAACTTTGTCGTATCAATAGGTTGTTTTAGGGAGATTCTGGGAAGCCAGCATTGGACATGAGACTCAGTACTTTTTATTTATTAAATGATATTGTTGGACTACAGTGGTGGTTCTCAACTGGGGTTTTATACTAGAATAACTTGGCTTTTAAACATTACAGATAATTTATTTCAGAATTATTTCAGAATCCCTTGAGCAAGGTGGGCTCTAAGGATGTGACTGTAGTCCTGTAGGACTTCATGCCCAGAAGGGCCCAGAGCTGTGCTTAAATGCTATGTTGTTGATGTTATTATATTTTGTTAGTATTATTGAGACAAGATCTCATTTTGTCACCCAGGCTGAATTGCAGGGTATAATTGTGGCTCACTGCAGCCTCGACCTCCTGGGTTCAAGCAATAACCCTCCTGCCTCAGCCTCCCAAGTAATTGGGACTACAGGCATGTAGCCACCATGCTTGGCTACTTTTTGTATTTTTTGGTAGAGATAGGGGCTTACTATGTTGCCCAGGCTGGTCTTGAATATCCAGATTTCAGCAATTCTCCCACCTTGACCTCCCAAAATATTGGGATTACAGGCATGAGCCACCATGCCCTGCATTTTCACTTTGCATGGAGTTTGCAAATTATGTAACTCGCCCTGCTTTTTGGAGATAAAGCATGAACATTTTTTACCTCTTCAAGTGATTTTAATGTGCAGCCAGCGTTAAGAAACAGGACAAGGACTTTTCATTGAACTATAAAACATAATAATACAGCTGGCATTTATTGAGTGTTTTACATGCAGTATCTCATTAAGAGATGAGATTTGAACCCCAAAAGTCTTAGTTCTCAATCTGTGTGCCAAATCATTATTGCCGTCACACATGGCTTAATGATGAAGACACATCCTGAGAAATGTGTCATTAGGCAAATTTATTGTTAGGAACATCATAGAGTGTACAAATTTATATGGTAGACCCTACTACACACTTAGGCTATATGTAGCCTATTACTCCTAGTCTACAAACCTGCACACCATGTTAGTGTGCTCAATACTGTAGGCAATTGTAACACAATGGTATTTGTTTATTTAAATGTATCCAAACATAGAAAAGGTTCTGTAAAAATATGATACTAAAATCTTATGGGACCACTGTCATATATGAGGTCTGTCTGTAGATGTGCTGACCAAAACACTGTTTTGCAGCACCTGACTATACAGTGCCTCTGTTGAGGAATGGATTCCTTAAGCCAATATCTAGTGAATGCATCTATATTGATTTGCTATTGCTGCAGTAACAAATTTTCACAAGTTTAGTAGCTTAAAACAACCCAAATTTATTATCTTGCAATTCTGGAAGTCAGAAGTTATGAGTCTTACGCAGCTAAAATCAGAGTGTCAGTAAATTGCATTCCTTCTGGAGGCTTCAGGGAAGAAATTGTCTCTCTCAGCTTCTGTGGCTTGAGTTCTGTCATTCCAATCTCTGCTTTCACCGTTACATCACATCCTGGGCTCCTGTCTCACCCTCCTGTCTCACCCTCCTGGGTAGCTGTGACTAAAGGCACATGCCAGCTAATTAAAAAAAATTTTTGGTCGTATTTTCTTGCCCCTGCTGGTGTCGAACTTTAAGGCTTTACGGGATCCTCCTGCCTTGACCTCTCGTACTGTCAAGATTACAGGCAGGAGCCACCATGCCTGGCTGACTTCAGTTTTTAAGTTTCATCATCTGGCCATCAGTTCAAATGAGAGAGGATGAGGCTTGGATGAGGATGGTTGAAATTCGCATGGTATTTAATGGTGGGAATTGGGACATAATTTCATGTTAAAATGAATAGGACGTGTTACTGGATTAGATGTAGATGACGAAAGGGAAAAGAATTAGTAATGTTTCCTAGGTTTTCGTCTGTGCATCATGGGTGAATGATCATGAAAGATGAAATTATTGGATTAAGCTACTGTTAGAAGTGAATATCTTGTTTTGTATTTCCATCAGACATCTACAACTGATAGAGTTGTAACATAGCTCAAAGATAGAGACAGACTAGTATCAGATAGTCTGGAATGTTGTGATCTAAATAATCGTTTTTCCATTGAATCACATATATTTTTTTCCTACATATAGATACTCTCTGTGAAGGAATATTTATTAGAAATCCATGGAACATAGTTTGGGAAAGTACTTTGGAAGTTGTTGCTTTTCTGTAAGTGTGCCAAACAAAGGAGGTGGACAAAAGGCAGATAGATGGACAGATTACGTGCCTCACTAGTCGAATTTGAATTCCAAGTACTGCTTATTTTATATGTATCCAAACATTTTGAGGCCTTACATATCCTCTATGTGCAGGCACCATTTATTAATAATATTATTAGATTTTTTCAGCAGTAGATAATAACTCCAGACTAGAAGAATCATAAAAACGCATTTTCTTTCTACTTAGAAATGTTGACTAAAATAAAAATCTGACTATATGACCGTATTTTTTAAGTCCATCATTTTATATTCCTGTGCTTTTTCAACTATCCATTGATAAATTGTTTCCTGTAAATTGAAAATGATGCTATCTCTTTTCCGGAAAATACTGATGCCTATCAATACTGAAACCTTACTAACAGAAACTTTCCTGTTACTGAAAGCTGAAGAGGCAGAATAATTTGTATCATATCTATCCACATGATTTCTGGAAAATCCTATTAAGATAAAAGGGGTAAGAACTGTGAGCTGGCCTGCTTCCCAATGTTGTCTAACGACTGTCTAACTAAAGAGATAAATGTAGATACTCAAGTGTAGAAAAAAGGTAGAAGCGTGTGTGCTGAGGACTTGTGTGAAAACGAGGCTAATGTTATTGTTTCCAGAAGTGACATAAGAGGTCTGAGGGAACAATTGACTTAGACAATATTTTGATAGTCACTTGATATTGAAAATGTTCAGATGGATTTTTTTTTTCTAATTCTCTTTCTACTGCAAATTCACCATATTCTTTTCAACATTTCAACCTATTTTTTGTGTGATTTTTCTCTTAAGGAAGGATAAGATAGGATTCTTAAAACTCTGTTCATTTAACTTTCAGGAGTCATTCCACAGTGGGGAAAGCAAGGCTGAGAAAACAAAAGAGCTGCAAGATTCCTTCCTTCCTTCCTTCCTTCCTTCCTTCCTTCCTTCCTTCCTTCCTTCTTTCCTTCCTTCCTTCCTCCTTCCTTCCTTCCTCTCTCTCTCTGACTCTTTTTTTTTTTTTTGAGAGGGAGTCTCACTCTGTCGCCCAGGCCAGAGTGCAATGGCGCAATCTCCGCTCACTGCAAGTTCTGCCGCCCAGGTTCATGCCATTCTCCTGCCTCAGCTTCCTGAGTAGCTGGGACTACAGGTGCCCGCCACCATGCCCAGCTAATTTTTTGTATTTTTAGTAGAGACGGGGTTTCACTGTTAGCTGGGATAGTCTCAATCTCCTGACCTTGTGATCCACCTGCCTCGGCCTCCCAAAGTGCTGGGATTACAGGCGTGAGCCACAGCTCCTGGCCTCTCTTTTGTTTTTAATTGAATAGATAGGGTCTTGCTATGTTGCCCAGGCTGGTATTGAACTCTTAGCCTCAAGGGATCCTGCAGCCTCCGTCTCCCAAATTGGGATTACAGGTGTGAGCTATGACATCTGGCCCACGAACAAGGTTTTATTATAACATTGTCTCATTGTAATTTAGAAAGAAAGTCAACCACGGAAAAATCTATGATGTGCCTCTGAGTTACCCATTGCTGGGGCTTTACAGATACATAAAAAATGGAACATCTGAAAAATGGTCTGTTTGTATTTTCTATAGTGAAAATAGGTATACTTCCCTAGGTGCTGCATAGAAGTTGACAAGCAGTCTTTGTTTTCCTTACTATAATGAGGCTATTCACATAAGGTAAATTCATAAGAGCTTACAGAACCTTAGGAACATTCTTTTGTTTTTTATTATCCAGGAGAGATCTGGGATAGTGATGATCTCATCTAACACATTGAGTCTTTCTTTGAACTTGACAGCTGTTAAATGGGTTCATTAAGAAAAAAGGCCCATTACTCAGGACATAATCCCATTGGCAGTATCCTGACACAACTGGTAGGGTTAATATCCACCTAGATGCTAGGGTTCAAGGTTAGAATATTTGTCTTGTATCTATCTTTTTGTATAGAGCAGATAACTTCTTCAGTTAGGATTTCAAAATGCAAAGTGACCTGTCTTAGCAGTTGGTTAGATATTTTATCTCTTTCTAATGTTACAAACTATGAGGTCCTCCATTTTTTTGGCACATGGTTTTATAACAGGATTTTACAAGGAAACTGGAGGGGAATCCATCATTCTACTCCTGTGGCATCAGAAGCTACATTCTGGGGCACTTCAAATATTCTCAGAGTTTCTGTTCTGCCCTGGCTAACAGTGTTTGATTAATTTAGAAAATTTCACTTGAGGCTGGGCACGGTGGCTCATGCCTGTAATCCTAGCACTTTGGGAGGCTGAAGCAAGAAGATTGCTTGAGGCCAGGAGTTTGAGAAAATATTTCAGTTGATAAGAGCCAGAACAGAATTGTCAAATCAAGATTTTTCTTATAATATTGAGTATAAAAATCACAGAATATGCACACATACACGCATACCTATGCTACAGAAAACAAAACAAGAATCGCTTTTAATGAGTATTTCTGGGATCTTACTCCGTGAGACTAATTTCAATGACTTCTAGTATCACTGGTCTTACAGATATTATATTATACTATTGCTACAATTGACTTTCAGTTAACCATAAATTGCAGCTTAGCTTATATGTAAGGTAAGATGCAATTTCATTTATTTGTATATATAAAGCATTATGTGTATAGTATATGTGCATGTATCTATGTGTATATATAAAATATATATCTTGCTGTTAACCTTATTACATCCTGTCTTTGGCATCGCAGTGAATTGCGATCTGGGTCACTGCGGAGCTGCGTTTGGATGCTAGTAAAAGACACTCCAGGCCTGGTGTGGTGGCTCACGTTTGTAATCCCAGCACTTTGGGAGGCTGAGGAGGGCAGATCGTGAGATCAGGAGATCGAGACCATCCTGGCTAACACGGTGAAATCCCGTCTGTACTAAAAATACAAAAAATTAGCCGGGCGCAGTGGCGGGCGCCTGTAAGTCCCAGCTATTCAGGAGGCTGAGGCAGGAGAATGGCGTGAACCCAGGAGGAGGAGCTTGCAGTGAGCCGAGATCGCGCCACTGCACTCCAGCCTGGGCAACAGAGTGAGACTCCATCTCAAAAAAAAAAAGACACTCCAAACATAAGAACTTAAATCACATGGGAGGTCATGTTCTGCTGTGTGAAAGAAGTCAGGAGGCAAGCTGTTGAGGGTTTGTATGGCATCTTTGTGGGCCTCAGGACCCAGGATCCTGTCTCTTTCTGCCCTTTGTCTCTGGCCCCCACTCTCGTGGCATCTCATCATCCCAAGATGCTGCTGGATCTTTCTGCATTCTGAACAGAAAGAGGGAAGAAGATGGCAAAGGCAAAGAGTGGGCCTCCCAGCCAAGCCAGCCCCCTTAAGTTATTTAGGGGAGTGGCAAGGGGACCAGTGGAAGGTGGAGAGCATTTTTAAAATTGTATTTATTAACAAATAAAACACATGCCAGTTGGGCAGCCTAGTGTACTAATATGAGATTTAACCATTGTTTCTGTTTCTTAGGACCTGACAATATAAAATTTGGAAGATACTTGATGTACGTATATTTAATATGAGTTCACAAAAACAACACTTGGTAATATACTAATACTGGAGTTAACTGGCAGAGAATGATGCTGAAACATTCTCTGCATAGATCAGGGTGGTAGTTCCAGTGTTTGCCACTGAGGAACGAAGACTTCATTTATTATTTCCATCACCCTTCATACCACTGGACCCAATGTTTCTAAAGAAGGGACAATTACAGAAATTGCTTTCATAAGAAGAATTAATGTTTTCCAATTTTGTCTTAGCCTAAGATCTGTATATCTTTTGTTGAGTGAGTTTACATATTAATTTTATATATTGTAATGATGTATTATGCATAATCATATGATATATACCAATATAATATTATATTCAATGAATATATTTACAGTGAAAAGCAAAGAGACTATGTTATTATAACTTATGAAACCTAATGCTGGGTAAACTCATGATTTCCACTGAGAGTTTTCAAAAATTATTAGTATCAGTCCTCACATCATTAACTTACGTTGGTCACACTGAACATTTGCTACTAATGGTCCCAAAGCAGATAAAAGAAACAGTCCTGCCAAACAATCTCTCCGTAATAATAAAGTAGAAGATAAACATTGTTTTCCTTTTTTTTTTTGAGACAGAGTCTCACTCTGTTGCCCAGGCTGGAGTGCAATGGCATGATCTCAGCTCACTGCAACCTCTGCCTCCCGGTTCAAGTGATTCTCCAGCCTCAGCCTCCTGAGTAGCTGGGATTATTATACCCACCACCATGCCCAGCTAATTTTTTTTATTTTTAGTAGAGATGGGGTTTCACCATGTTGGCAAGGCTGGTTTCAAAATCCTGACCTCAGGTGATCCACACGCCTCGGCCTCCCAAAGTGCTGGGATTACAGGCATGAGCCACCACACCTGGCCAAATATTATTTTCTTATTATGCTATTCTTTGTGAATAGGCAACTATCTTTGCTTACCACAAAGGATATTTCCAGCAATTGAGCTGAAGTATCAGAATGTTTGTGAAACCATTTTACGTACCTTAAAAAGACTGAGTTTTTTATTTTTTACATTTATGGACAAAATGAGGAGAGGAGGGGTAAAAATTCATTCAGTGTGCTCCTTTTCCCATGTCCATTTGCTTATAATACATTTGTATGGCTCCCACACATATTTCACATAACAATATACTCTTTTTTTTTATTTTACTCTAAGTTCTAGGGTACATGTGCACAACGTGCAGGTTTGTTACATATGTATACACATGCCATGTTGGTGTGCTGCACCCGTTAACTTGTCATTTACGTTAGGTATATCTCCTAATGCTACCCCTCCCCTCTCCCCCCACTGCCCAGCAGGCCCTGGTGTGTGATGTTCCCCACCCTGTGTCCATGTGTTCTCATTGTTCAATTCCCACCTATAAGTGACAACATGCGGTGTTTGGTTTGCTGTCCTTGCGATAGTTTGCTCAGAATGATGGTTTCCAGCTTCATCCATGTTCCTATAAAGGACATGAACTCATCCTTTTTTATGGCTGCATAGTATTTCATGTTGTATATGTGCCACATTTTCTTAATCCAGTCTATCATTGATGGACATTTGGGTTGGTTCCAAGTCTTCTATTGTGAATAGTGCTGCAATAAACATACATGTGCATATGTCTTTATAGCAGCGTGATTTATAATCTTTTGGGAATATGCCCAGTAGTGGGATGGCTGGATCATATGGTACTTCCAGTTCTAGATCCTTGAGGAATCACCACACTGTCTTCCACAATGTCTGAACTAGTTTACAGTCCAACCAACAGTGTAAAAGTGTTCCTATTTCTCTACATCCTCTCCAGCACCTATTGTTTCCTGACTTTTTAATGATTGCCCTTCTAACTGGTGTGAGATGGTATCTCATTGTAGTTTTGATTTGCATTTCTCTGAGGGCCAGTGATGATGAGCATTTTTTTCATGTGTCTATTGGCTGCATAAATGTCTTCTTTTGAGAAGTGTCTGTCCATATCCTTTGCCCACTTTTTGATGGGGTTGTTTGATTTTTTTTCTTTTAAATTTGTTTAAGTTCTTTGTAGATTCTCGATATTAGCCCTTTGTCAGATGAGTAAATTGTAAAAATTTTCTCCCATTCTGTAGGTTGCCTATTCACTCTGATGGTAGTTTCTTTTGCTGTGCAGAAGTATTTTAGTTTAATTAGATCCCATTTGTCAATTTTGGCTTTTGTTGCCATTTTTTTTGGTGTTTTAGTCATGAAGTTCTATACTCATTTTTAGTAATTTCCAAAAGAAATTGGTCCTAATGATTTTCTAATTTTCTAACATGCTTCAATATGACTGTCAGCATTTAGTTATCAGAAATAATTTACAAATATTTTTAAATGTTATATTTATAAATATGCTATTAATAGTCATCCGTAAAGGCTGAGGTGAGAGGACTGTTTGAGGCCAGGAGTTCCAGACCAGCCTGGGCAACATAGTAAGACCCAATCTCAGTCTCTACAATTTTTTTTTTAATTAGCTGGGCAGTGGACATGTGGCAGGGCAGGGGTGTGATGTGGTCCTAGCTACTCGGGAGGCTGAGGCTGGAGGATCACTTGAGCCCAGGAGTTCAAGGCTGTTAGCTATGATCATACCACTGCACTCCAGCTTAGATGACAGAGTGAGACTCCATCTCAAAATAAAAACAAAAACAAAAAGAGTCATCAATAAAATTCGTAAAAGGGTTAAATAATTCAATACTTGTAGGAAGACCACACACATCTGTGTCTCATCCTCTAAGACAAGCAGCCTGCAGGATGAGAACCTATTCCAGGATGAGCCTCCAAATGCAGTGACTTCCTTTCAGCATCACCTTTCAGGTAAAGCTACCCTTCCTCTCTAAATTCAAATTATCTACCTGAAGAAATTGTCCCATTTTAAATATTGGGAACTTTTCCTCCTAGCAGAAGACTACAGTTTAAACAAAACTGTACTGTTTAAGGTCATTTCAGTTTGGATTCCTGATCTCTAAAATCAAAGGATGACATCCCATTAGCAGCCTACTCTCGCTCACTGGTTCCAATTACAACTGTGTTTTAGAAATAGCCTCCTTTGGAGATTTCTGCATGCTGCTTACAGAAAGCATAATTTCTAGCATCCATTATCCATCTTATTTCATCATTAATCTTGAAAATGTGTTTATGTCTACATGGGAAATGTTTTTTTGATTAACCAAAAACTAATGTTTTTGGTTATATTCATGGTATGAAATATTCTGTCTTAACAAGTATCATTAAATGAATGGAGAAAGATGGGCTGTTCACTCAGTGAGGGTGAGATAATTGGTTACTTATTTGGAAAAATAAATTAATTCTTATCTTGGGCCTTATGTATATTGGTAAGACTAGGATACACTATGTGACTTTGGATGCCAAAGATATAATTTTTGGCATTCAAAGTCACATACTATTTGCCAGTCGTGTATTGCCTGGGGCTCTTCTCATTTTCACCCAGGCTGACAAAGCAGCTACCATTAGAATAGAGCTCGCTGATCTGCCAAGGAAAAGAGAGCTAAGACAGGTCTTGCACTGGCAATTAAATGATTCAACCCCAATTTGATGATCATCAGACATTAACAATTCATAGGCCAGAACTGGTCATATGGCCCAGAACCAACATGGCCCTATCCACAAGGAAACCAGAACATGCAATTTCACTATGTGCCTTGAAGGAAAGAGCTGGATATATTTGTTAAATCAAATATTTGGCCCACTTTGCTAACAGAAATAAAATAGTGATTACACAGTGCACAAAGTTCGGCTCCAGATGGAAGAAAACATGAGAAAATGTTTTTAAGACTGCAGAAGGATTTTCCAAACAAGACTAAAAAGCCCAGATCCTCAGCAGCACTATTGATATCTTTGACTAAAATAAACATTTACATTTCTGTACAACAGGTCCATAATTAAAACCATAATTATAATGTTTAGAAATATGTGGACTAGTTTTCCTGAAGTAAAGTCTTTTATAAAACACCTACAGATGTGAGATAAAATGTTATAAGCATATTTTATAATGTGTGGCGGAAATGGCAAGAAAGTAATGGATATTCTCAAGAACCCAAATATAAAAATAAAAAACAAAAAGAACTACCAAAAGCAAGTAAAACCTCAACAGGCAGGTAAATGGCACTGAAGCATAAGATTTCCTCAAGGTCATCTAATAAGCCCTTATAGAGCACCTGTGTGTAGCTACATGTGGATGCGGAGACTAAGGCATAGAGACTACCATATAAAGATGGAAACCTGGAAGACGACATCCTCAGTGGAAGGATAATAGGGGAAAATGCTTCAATGCAGGTGACGATCCAAGAGAAAATTTCCATACTGGGTATGGGATAATGAACTAAAACAAAACTAAACTAATAATTTATGACCAGTAGTTAGTAGTCAAATGATTTGTTTCCCATATTCATACTGATTGATCTAAAATATACCAGTTCAATCATCCTGCTAAAAACAGTAGTTATTTTAGATATAACAAATTGTATTTCTGAAGATATCAAAATGCTCATAAAATAATAATGAATAAACAGACCAAAATCTGTGAGAATAAGAACCTGGAGAAGAAAGCAGAGTCCTAAAGCTGCTTTTCCCCCAAGGGCATGTGCTGAACCCAATCCTGCATTAGAGCTCTATTCTTGATGGCCTCATGGTTGTTGGGGGAAGTGCAGGCAAACCACATTACTTTAAAGGTGAGTACTGAAAAGGTTGTTAACTAGAGCTAATGGAGCAATACCTGCAACCACTTCTTACTCTTACTTCTATCTTCACTCCACCCCCAGGCAACAGCTTGCCAGGCTGTATTGTTGTTATAGAGTATGAAAGAGGGAGGTCTTTCCCAGAAACTTATCACCACTGGCATACCTATTCAGCCTAGCTTAAAGCCAGGACCTCAAAGGGACCACATTTAGAGGGTGAACCAGAAAAACAAAACAAAACAAAACAAAAACAAAGCCCTAAAAAATCTAGCTAAAGGCAACTTGCCTATCTAGGACTAGGTTATAATTGCAACATGGAAAGACAGAGTGACAGAGAAAGAAGAAAAAGAAGAAGAAAATAAGCCGGGCGCGGTGGCTGAAGCCTGTAATCCCAGCACTTTGGGAGGCCGAGACGGGCGGATCACGAGGTCAGGAGATCAAGACCATCCTGGCTAACACGGTGAAACCCCGTCTCTACCAAAGAATACAAAAATCTAGCCAGGCGAGGTGGCAGACGCCTGTAGTCCCAGCTACTCGGGAGGCTGAGGCAGGAGAATGGCGTAAACCCGGGAGGCGGAGCTTGCAGTGAGCTGAGATCCGGCCACTGCACTCCAGCCTGGGCGACAGAGCGAGACTCCGTCTCAAAAAAAAAAAAAAAAAAAAAAAGTAAAGGTGAGGAGGCAGAGAAAAGGGAAGAAGAAAGAAAAGAAGACAACATTAAGTTAAAGATGAAGAGTAGGGGGCACAGTGGTACATGCTTGTAATCCCAGTACTTTGGGAGGCAGAGGTGGGAAGATCTCTTGAGGCCAAGAGTTTGAGACCAGGTTGGCCAGGCAACATAGCAAGGCCCTGTGTCTACAAAAAAAAAAAAAAAAAAAAAAAAAAAATTAAAGCCAAGTGTGGTGGCCTGTGCCTTTAGTCCTAGCTACTCAGGAGGCTGAGGTGGGAGAGTGGCTTGAACAAAGGAGTTTGAGGCTGTAGTGAGCTCTGATTGTGCCACTGCACTCCCGCCTGGGTGACAGTGTGAGACCCTGTCTTTAAAATTAAATTAGTGAATAAGTAAATATGAAAACAAGGAGAGAAAAACTAAGGAAGGAAAAAAATAGAAAGGAAGGAAGGGAGGGAGGGAGGAAAAAAGAGAAAAAAACCAGAGTATCCAACCACATGCTCTCAATTATGCACGTTTGTGGCTGACATTGGCATTATTTATGTGTGAAAACAAGTAAACTTAGGAAAAACGTAACTCATACACATATAATCTCAAGGATCTATGTTCAAAAAAGCATAAAGAAAGCCAACCGATCAATAACAACAAAAGGTCAATAAACACATAAAAATATATAAAGTAAAACCACAACGAAATAGTTTTTATACTTGTAAGGGGCACTCTTTCCAGCTGTCCAGGATACCCATTTCTCCCAAGCCATTAGTGCTTGAGACAACTTAACCTCTTCTAATGTCCAGAAGGATGGAAATATCTAAGACTTAACCAAACTCTATTCCTCATTTAAAATAAAATGCCTCTTAAAAGGATAAAAACAGGAAATATGACATTTCTCCAAACAATGTAATAGTAATAGATGTAATAGTCTAAATTACATCTGTGACAAATAATGAAAAAATTCCAGTTGAGAAGTACTTATTGCTTCCTTCTAGGTTGTGATTAGTTACCCTTGAGAGAAAAGAACAGGAGAGAGTTCCTCAAGATGACCCTGTGGTTTGGAAAATATCCAAAGGTTGTGGAGATGTCAGGACATTATTCTGCAGATTTTTCTTTTTTTTTTTGAGACGGGGTTTCACTCCTGTTGCACAGACTGGAGTGCAATCGTGCTGTCTTGGCTCACCACAACTTCCGCCTCCCAGGTTCAAGCAATTCTCCTGCCTCAGCCTCCTGAGTAGCTGGGATTACAGGTATATGATGCCACACCCAAATAATTTTTTTTTTTTAAATTTTAGTGGAGACGAGATTTCGCCATGTTGATCAGACTGGTCTCGATCTCTTGACCTCAGGTGATCCGCCTGCCTCAGCCTCCCAAAGTGCTGGGATTACAGACGTGAGCCACCAAGCCCGGCCTATTCTGCAGATTTTATTGGGATATTAGGGGGGATTGGAAGTTAAGATTTTTATTAAGTCCAGTGGCAAGAAAACACAAAAAAACACCAAAGCCTATTCTTCTGGCCACAGTGAAGGAGGGGGCCTGAACCCAGCAGATGCCATTTGCATTGGTGTTTACCATTCTGATTCCCAAACTTGCGGGGAGGGTGGGGGTGATGAGTATGCAAATGTAACATTTAGAATCTTGAACAAGACCTGAACTTGTTTTGCTGTGCTGTGCCTCTTTTAGCATCTGACTTCACAGGAGACCTGGAGAGAAGTTTTAAAGAATGGATTGTCTCTGAAAGAATGTAAGATATTTTAACAATGCACTCATTGCAAATTAACAAAAGCTGTTCTAATCTCCAACCACTGCTTTTCATTCTATCCACCAAGAGATTAAGCAATGTGGGAACTGCATTTCAGAATTTACCTACTAAGATGGGACTCCAAATCAACTGTTGGGCTGCAGTAGTACAAAAAAAAAAGTGGATTTCTTTTTTAAATTTAATCTTCTTATGTGTGTACGTGTCTTATCTAATTCAACTCAAGACAAAAAACCTGGTGTTCCTCCATTCATCGAAGCTGTATTATTTACAATAATTCAACAACAAGACCCTGTACAGAGCATTAGCCCTCTGAAAACTTCCAGAAATGAAGCCAATGGACTATACTCAATGCATAACACAGTCAAAGGAACATCAACTCTCCCAGATACAAAAGAATCAGTGTAAGAACTCTGGCGGTTAAAAAAGCCAGTGTTTAAATGAGCCCACTAGCTTTCCAGCAATGGTTCTTAACCAGTGTGAAAGTCTGAAAAGACAGACATAGAATTCAGAATCTGGATGGCAAGGGAACTCATTGAGATCCAGGAATAAGTTAAAACTCAATCCAAGGAAACCAAGCAATCCAGTAAAATGATTCAGGAGTTGAAAGACAGAGTAGCCATTTTAAGAAAGACCTAAACTAAATTCCTTGAACTGCAAAATTCACTACAAGAATTCATAAAACAGTTGTCAAGTATTAACAGCAGAAAAGAACAAGATGAGGAAAGAATCTCAGAGCTCAAAGACCAGTTCTTGAAATCAACTCAGTCAGACAAAAAAATAAAGAAAAAGGAAATAAGAAAGATGAACAAAACCTCCAAGAAATATGGGATTATGTAAAGAGACCAAATCTACAGCTCGTTGGCATTCCTGAGAGAGAAAGAGAGGAAATGAATAACCTGGAAAATATATTTAATGAAGAGAGAATTCATGAAAATGTTCCTAATCTCTCTAAAGAAGCTGATATGCAAATCCAAGAAATACAGAGAACCCCAGCTAGATACTATTCAAGATGACCATTCCCAAGGCACACAGTCATCAGATTCACCAATGCCAATGCAAAAGAAAAAAATCTTAAAGGCAGCTGGGAGAAGGGGCATGTCACTTATGAAAGGAACCCCATCAGGCTAGAAGCAGACCTCTCAGAAGAAACCTTACCACCCAGAAGAGGTTAGGGGTCTATTTTCAGTGCCCTAAAAGAAAAGACATTTCAAACAAGAATTTCATATCCAACCAAACTAAGCTTCATAAATGAAGGAAAAATAAAATACTTCTTAGATAAGCAAATGCTGAAGGAGTACATTTCATTAGAGCAGTCTTACAAGAGGCCCTTACGGAGTGCAAAATATGGAATCAAAAGAATGATACCTGCTGCCACAAAAACATGTGTAAGCACATAGCCCACAGACACTATAAAACAACTGTACAATTAAGTCTATGTAACAACCCGCTAACAACATGATGACAGGATTAAAACCACATGTATCAATACTAACCTTAAATGCAAATGTGCCAAATGCCCCACTTAAAATACATAGAGTGCCAGGCTGGATAAAAAGATAAGACCTAATCATCTGTTGTCCTTTAAGAGACCCATTGCACATGTAATGACACCAATGACTCAAAATAAAAGGAAGAAGAAATGTTTACCATGCAAATGGAAAACAAAAAAGAGTAGAATTCACTATTCTTATATCAGATAAAACAGATATTATTCCAATAAATATTAAGGACAGTGAAGAACATTACACAATCCAATAAGAAGCCTTAACTATCATACATATATAAGCACCCAGTCTGGAGTCCCCGGTTTAATTAAGCAAGTTCTTCTTGGCCTAAGAAAAGATTTACCAACCCCACACTAATAGGGAGAATTCAATACCCCACTGAGAGTGTTAGACAGATTATCAAGGGAGAAAACCAACAAAGAAACTCTGGAAGAAGTCAACTCTTCACCAGTTGGACCTAATAGACATCTACAGAACACTCCACCCAACAACCACAGAATATATATTTTTCTCATCTGCACACAGAACATGATCTAAGGTTGAACACATGCTCAGTCATAAAGCCAGTCTCAATAAATTGAAATGATTGAAATCATACCATGCACACTCTCAGACCACAGTGCAATAAAAACGGAAATCAAAATCAAAATAATCTCTCAAAACCACCCAAATACATGGAGGTTAAACAACTTGCTCCTGAAAAACTCCTGAGTAAACACTGAAATTAAGGCAGAAATAAAAAATGCTTTGAAATTAATGAAAATAGGGACACCACTTAGCAAAATCTCTGGGGTGCAGCCAATGCATTGTTAAAAGGAAAGTTTATAGCTCTAAGTGCCTTCATCAAGAAGTTAGAAAGATTTCAAATTAACAGACTAGCTCTACACCTAAAGGAACTAGAAAAAAAGAGAATGAACTAGCCTCAAATCTAGCAGAAGAAAAGAAGAGCTAAATTAGAGAAGAGCTTAATGAAATTGAGATGCAAAAATACAAACAAACATCAATGAAACCAAGAGTTGGATGTTCAAAAAAATAAAATAAAATAAAACGAATTAAAAAAAAGATTGATAGACTACTGGCTACACCAACAAAGAAAAAGATCCAAATAAGCATAACCAGAAATAACAGGCAATATTACAACTACAGAAATACAAAATACAAAAATACAGAGATACAAAAGATCCTCAGAGACTACTATGAACAACTCTGGGATACAAATTAGAAAATCTAAAGGAAATGGATAAATTCGTGAAAGTGCACAATTTCCTGAGATTGAATTAGGAAGATATTGAAACCCTGAGCAGACCAATATCAACTTCAGAAACTGAATGAGTAATAAACAACATACCAAGAAAAAAAAGACCTGAACCAGATGGTTTCACAGCCAAATTCTGCCAGATGTGCAAAGAAGAACTGATACCAATCCTACTGAAACTATTCAAAAAAAATTGAGGAGGGGCTCCTCACTCGTTGTATGAAGCCACAATCAGCCTGATACCAAAATCTGGGGAGACACAACAGAGAAAAAAAAAGCTTCAGGCCAATATTACTAATGAACATAGATGTGAAAAATCTCAACGAAATTTTAGCAAACTATACCCTTGATTGTGTTCATACACCACAATCAAGTAGGAAATACATGCAAAATCAATAAATGTGATTTACCACATAAATACAATTAAAAGAAAAATCTATATGATTATCTCAATAGGTACAGAAAAAGCATGCAATAAAATGTAACATCTCTGTATGACAAAAACCCTTAACAGATTGGGTATTGAAGGAACATACCTCAAAATAATAACAGCCATCTATGACAAACACACAGCCAACATTATACTGAATGGGCAAAAGTTCAAACCATTCCCCATGAAAACTGGAACAAGACAAAGATTCTGCACTCTCACCTTGTCTATTTAACATAGCATTGGAAGTCCTAGCCAGAGGAATCAAACAAGAGAAAAAAACTAAAAGGCATCCAAATAGGAAAAGAAATAGTCAAACTATCTCTGTTCACTGATGATATAATTCTATGCCTAGAAAATCCTATAAGCTGTGCCAAAAGACTCCTAGAACTCATAAGTGACTTCAGCAAGGTTTCAGGATACAAAATCAATGTATAAAAATAAGTCACATTTCTATACATCAACAATGTCCAGGATGACAGTGAAAGCAAGAACACAATTCAACTTACAATAGCCACAAAAGAAATGAAATACCTAGTAACACAGCTAATCAGGGAGGTGAAATTGCTCTACAAGGAAACTATAAACCCTGCTGAAGGAAATCAAAGATGACCCAAATAAATGGAAAAACATTCCATGCTCATGGATTGGAAGAATTAATATCATAAAAACAGCCATACTGCCAAAAGCAATCTACAAATTCAACACTATTGCTATCAAACTACCAATGTCATGCTTCACAGAATTAGAAAAAACAACAGCAACAACAACAACAACAACAACAAAAAGAACTAAAATTCACATGGAACCAAAAAAGAGGTCAAATAGCCAAAGCAATCCTAAGCAAAAAGAACGAAGCTGGACGCATCACACCACCCAACTTCAAAGTATACTATAAAGCTACAGTAATCAAAATAATACAGTACTAGTACAAAAACAGACACATAGACCAATGGAACAGAAAAGAAAACTCAGAAATATGCCACATACCTACAACCATTTGACCCTTGGCAAGGCTGACAAAAACAAGCAATGGGGAAAGGACTCTCTATTCAATAAATTGTCCTGGGATAGCTGGCCAGTCATATGCCAAAGACTGAAGCTGGACCGCTTTCACCATATACAAAAATTAACTAAACATGGATCACAGATTTAAATGTAAGACCTCAAACTATAAAATGACTAGAAGACAACCTAGGAAACACTCTTCTTGACATTGGCCCTGGCAAGGAATTTTTGGCTAAGTTCCCAAATCAATTTCAATAAAAACAAAAATAGTAAAGTGGGACCTAATTAAACCAAAAAGCTTCTGCACAGCAAAAGAAACCATTAACAGGGTAAACAGACAATCTACAGAATGGGAGAAGATATTTGCAAATTATGCATCCAATAAAGGCCTAATATCCAGAATTTATAGGGGATATAAACAAATCAACAAGCAAGAAACAAATAATCTCATTAAAAAATGGGCAAAGGATATGAGCAGACACTTCTCAAAAGAAGACAGACAAGCAGCCAAGAAACATAAAAAAATTATCAGCATCACTAATCATCAGAAAAATGCAAATCAAAATCACAATGAGATACCATTTTATACCAGTCAGAATGGCTATTATTAGAAGGTCAAAACAAACAAACAAACAAACAAACAAAAAAAACAACAGATGTTGGAGAGTCTGTGAAGAAAAGAGAATGTTTATACATTGTTGGTGGGAATGTAAATTAGTACAGCCACTGTGGAAAGCAGTCTGGAGGTTTCTCAAAGGACTTAGATAGAGCTACCATTCGACCCAGAAATATCATTACTGGTATATACCCAAGGGAAAATAAATCATTCCACCAAAAGGACACATACACTCATATGTTCACTGCTGCAGTATTCACAATAGCAAATACATGGAATCAACCCAGGTGCTCTTCAATGGTAGATTGGATAAAGAAAATGCGGTATATATACCATGGAATGCTGTACAGCCATAAAAAATGGAACAATGTCCTTCACAGTAACATGGAGATGGTTGGAGGCCATAATCCTAAGTGAATTAATCCAGGAGTACAGCACCAAATACTGCATGTTCTCACTTAGAAGTGGAAGCTAAACATTGAGTACACATGGACATAATATGAGAACAACAGACACTGCAGGCTACTACAGTGGGGAGGGAAGGAAGGGAGCATGGATTGAAAAACTACTTATCGAGTACTGTAATCACTACCTAGGTGACAGGATTTGTACCCCAAACCTCAGCATCATGCAATATCCCCGGGTAACAAAGTTGCATATGTACCCCGGTATCTAAGATAAAAGTTGAAATTATAAAAATGAATGAGCCTCTTAAGAAAAAAATCCCCCTTTACATTCCGTCTCGCATAAACCATGGTCCTCAAACAATATTTGGCTTCACATCACCTGGAAGGCTTGTTACAGCACAAATAGCTGTAGAGTCTCTGATTCAGTAGGACTAGGATGACACCTGGAATTTGCATTTCTAATAACTTCCTAGGTGATACTGATGCTGCTGGTTCAAAGCCACACTTGGAGAACCACTGGCCCTTATGTGTCTTCTTTAGTTTCACCAGGACTTGACCTGATAAAGAATATTAGGTTGCCTCCTCATTCTAATTACATTAGTTGCAGGATGCTAATTGTTTTAATAAATGCTAAATTTGCACATAAATATGCAAATAAAAGGTCATGCCTTAATCTTTAAATTTTGAATCAGTTATAAGCCATAATTAAGATCCCTTTGACCACATTTTCATAATAATTTTGTTAACTATGAGACTGAGTTATTTAGAACTTGCTTATCCTGTTAGCAGATTTTCCACATCCTAATAGCAATTTTAATATGTCATTTTATCTGTCACTACACTGATGCAAAAAGTAAGCATTTGTGAACTTTGAGAATAAGCCTATGTACTATAAAATTCAATGTCAATTTTAACAGCATATGACCCTTTGATTAATTTAAACCCTTTATTTTTTATATACTATATCTATCATTACATCTGGGAAAGACCTAATGGCTTATATTTTTGGTTCTGGTTTCATTCCCAGTTTGCCCAATAGGCTGCTATGGAGTCTGCATCTTTCGTTTCTTGTTGCTTTGTCAGTAGGAAAAATAGATTTAATCCATATCCTCTCTCCTGCTCCTTTTGGTGACCCACAGCATGGGAATTTCATATAACTGGTGACTGTGATCTGTGTTCACTCTGTGACCACAGGTCAAAACTAAGTCACATCAAACTATACTACAAGGCTACAGTAACCAAAACAGCATGGTACTGGTACCAAAACAGAGATATAGACCAATGGAACAGAACAGAGTCCTCAGAAATAATACCACACATCTACAGCCATCTGATCTTTGACAAACCTGAGAGAAACAAGAAATGGGGAAAGGATTCCCTATTTAATAAATGGTGCTGGGAAAATTGGCTAGCCATAAGTAGAAAGCTGAAACTGGATCCTTTCCTTACTCCTTATATGAAAATTAATTCAAGATGGATTAGAGACTTAAATGTTAGACCTAATACCATAAAAATCCTAGAGGAAAACCTAGGTAGTACCATTCAGGACATAGGCATGGGCAAAGACTTCATGTCTAAAACACCAAAAGCAACGGCAGCAAAAGCCAAAATTGACAAATGGGATCTCATTAAACTAAAGAGCTTCTGCACAGCAAAAGAAACTACCATCAGAGTGAACAGGCAACCTACAGAATGGGAGAAAATTTTTGCAATCTACTCATCTGACAAAGGGCTAATATCCAGAACCTACAAAGAACTCAAACAAATTTACAAGAAAAAAACAAACAACCCCATTAAAAAGTGGGCAAAGGATATGAACAGACATTTCTCAAAAGAAGACATTCATACAGCCAACAGACACATGAAAAAATGCTCATCATCACTGGCCATCAGAGAAATGCAAATCAAAACCACAATGAGATACCATCTCACACCAGTTAGAATGGCGATCATTCAAAAGTCAGGAAACAACAGGTGCTGGAGAGGATGTGGAGAAATAGGAACACTTTTACACTGTTGGTGGGATTGTAAACTAGTTCAACCATTATGGAAAACAGTATGGCGATTCCTCAAGGATCTAGAACTAGATGTACCATATGACCCAGCCATCCCATTACTGGGTATATACCCAAAGGATTATAAATTATGCTGCTATAAAGACACATGCACACGTATGTTTATTGCAGCACTATTCACAATAGCAAAGACTTGGAATCAACCCAAATGTCCATCAGTGACAGATTGGATTAAGAAAATGTGGCACATATACACCATGGAATACTATGCAGCCATCAAAAAGGATGAGTTTGTGTCCTTTGTAGGGACATGGATGCAGCTGGAAACCATCATTCTTAGCAAACTATCACAAGAACAGAAAACCAAACACCACATGTTCTCACTCATAGGTGGGAACTGAACAATGAGATCACTTGGACTCGGGGAGGGGAACATCACACACCGGGGCCTATCATGGGGAGGGGGGAGGGGGGAGGGATTGCATTGGGAGTTATACCTGATGTAAATGACGAGTTGATGGGTGCAGCACACCAACATGGCACAAGTATACATATGTAACAAACCTGCACGTTGTGCACATGTACCCTACAACTTAAAGTATAATAATAATAAATAAATTAAAAAAAAAAAAAAAACTAAGTCACAGATTACATACTGAACCCCTTAGTATTGTTCTTCATCTTAGATGATTTTCCTTCTCCAAAATAAACTCAAAGGGTCCTTACCCACTGTAAGATATGATTTTACACCCTATCCTTTCTACCATATAAAGCCTCCTGAAGCATGGGATAAGGCAATTTTCAAAAAGGTCTGATTATATAAATATACATTATTTATGAAAGGCACTTCTCTTGAGGGTGTAGAAAATAAATTGGACTAATTGCAAATCTAGCAAAGAAATACTCGAAGGGAGGCCGGGCACGGTGGCTCATGCCTGTAATCCCAGCACTTTGGGAGGCTGAGGCAGGCAGATCACGAGGTCAGGAGATCAAGACCATCCTGGCTAACAGAGTGAAACCCTGTCTCTACTAAAAATACACAAAAAATTAGCCAGGCATGGTGGTGGGCGCCTGTAGTCCCAGCTACTCGGGAGGCTGAGGTAGGAGAATGGCGTGAACCTGGTAGGCAGAGTTTGCAGTGAGCCGAGATAGCACCACTGCACTCCAGCCTGGGCAACAGAGTGAGATTCTGTCTCAAAAAAAAAAAAAAAGAAAAAAGAAAAAGAAAAAAGAAATACTCCAAGGGATTAACTTACTTAAGAAAAATGGCAATGGCCTTCCAGAAGCCCAATAATCCCTTTGTCCAATTACTTGTACATTAGGGAATTGTCCTTATATAATTGACATTAAACAAATGTCTTTTGGAAAAATGTGTTGGTAAAGTATATTGAGAAGATGAGGGTGAGTAATATTAACGAAATACAGTTTACCATTGAACGATATGGGGGTTAGAAGTACCGACCCACTGTGTATAACTTTCAGGTCCCCCAAAACTTTACAACTAGTAGCCTACTCTTGACTGGAAGCCTTACCAATAACAAAATCAACTTACACATACTTTGTATGTTACGTGTGTTATGTACTGTATTCTCACACTAAAGCAAGCTAGAGAAAAGAAAATGTTATTAAGAAAATCATAAGGAAGGGAAAATATATTTACTATTCATAAAGTGTAAGTGGAACATCAAAACTCTTCATCCTTGTCATCTTCACATTGTGTAGAATGAGGAGCCAGAGGAAGAAAAGAAGTTGTTTTTGCCATCACAGGGGTGGAAGAATCTAAGGAAAATCTACATATAAGTGGACTCTTTTTTTTGTTCAAAGGTCAGCTGTGCCTACTGTATGCCAAGTGTTTCATCAACGATATATCCTTTGTCCTCACAGTCACTCCTCAGGGTAGGGATGAATATTTCTCTTTGTCTTGGTTTGAGTTTCACCAAAAGGAGACTGAGAGGCAAGCATTCAAACACAAGGAGTTTATCTGGGAGGTGAAGGAAGCACCAGTGAGGAGTAGGAAAGTCTGATTGGAAGGGAAGGCAGCCAGGTAGGGCGCGGTGGCTCATGCCTGTAATCCCAGCACTTTGGGAGGTTGAGGCAGGTATATCACGAGGTCAAGAGATGGAGACCATCCTGGCCAACATGGTGAAACCCCATCCCTACTAAAAACACAAAAATCAGCATGGTGTGGTGGCATGTACCTGTAATCCCAGCTACTCTGGAGGCTGAGGCAGGAGAATTGCTTGAACCTGGGAGGCAGATGTTGCAGTGAGCCGAGATCGCACCACTGCACTCCAGTCTGGCGACAGAGCGAGACTCCATCTCAAAAAAAAAAAAAAAAAAAAAAAGGAAGGTAGCCAACACAGCATAGATTATGTAGATTATCAACCAGCTCACACTGTGGGCAAATGGAACCCGCAATGTAAAGGATAAGCCTAGAAGTAATCCCACCAGAAGAATGAGACATTTGGGGTATTTAATGCACCAACTTTCTTGGGCTTGTGGTTGAGGGCTGTTCCACAGGGCATGGAGCTATACTACTTGGCAAGCTACGTTTATGAAAAATAGGCTCCAAGTTCAAGAGCGAGTTCTCCTACAGTTGTAGGTGGTTGGAATTTAGATAGTGAACAGCTGGCAACGGCTTTAAGTGGAGGCTCCTAGATTGAAACTCAGGTCTAGCTGTAGTTACAATCATTGCTTTCTCGAGCGTGTCTTACTAATGTGAATCTTCCCCAGGTGTTCTATGATTGCGTGACATTATAGATTGAGACCATAGGTCTTTTGGAATAGCACTTCCCTATACCCTCTCCAGAGCAAGATAAGACTCTAAGAATTAGTGGTAGGCCAGGTGCAGTGGCTCACACCTGCAATCCCAGCACTCTGGGAGGCTGAGGCAGTTGGATCACCTGAAGTCAGGAGTTTGAGACCAGCCTGGCCAACATAGTGAAACCCTGTCTTTACTAAATAAAAATACAAAAATTAGCCGGGCGTGGTGGCACATGCCTGTAGTCCCAGTTACTTGGGAGGCTGAGGCAGAATAATGTCTTGAACCTGGGAGGTAGAGGCTGCAGTGAGCCAAGATCACACCACTGCACTCCAGCCTGGGAGACAGAGAAAGACTCCGTCTCAAAAAAAAAAAAAAAAAGGAATTAATGGGAAACCTGAATGCTCATTAAGAGACAAATGGGTAAGGAAAATGTATAGATATATACACAGTGAAATATTATTCAGCTTTATAGGAGAAGGGGATCCTGTCATTTGCAGGAGAACCCAGAGAACATTACGCTAAGTGAAATAAGCCAAGCTCAAAAGGGAAACTATTGCATTATTTCACGTATAGGTGGCGTTTTGTTTTTAAAAAGACTTCAAATGCACAGAGCTAGAGAATGAGAGAGTGAATACCACTAGTGGGAAGCAGGGAAGAGGAAATGGGGTGATACCGGTCAAAGGATACACAATAGCAGACATGTAGGATGCATGAGTCTACAGCAGGGTTCCTAACCTTTTTGGCACCAGCGACCAGTTTTGTGGAATACAGTTTTTCCACAGGTGGTGGGGGTAGGTGGATGGTTTTGGGATGAAAGTGTTCCACCTCAGATCATCAGGCATTAGATTCTTATAAGGAGTGATGTAACCTAGATCCCTCGCATGTGCAGTTCACAATAGGAGGCGGAACTCAGGCCGTAATGCTTGTTCACCGGCTGCTCACCTCCTGCTGTGCGGCTCAGTTCCTAACAGGCCACAGACGGGTACCAGTCCATGCTGGGGGGTTTGGGACCCCTGGTCTAGAGAGCTAATGTGCAACACGAGGACTAAAGTTAATAAAATTGTATCATATTAGGAATTTTTGTTAAATAAGTCAGTTTTAGCTGTTCTTGTCATACACACAAAAAAGTAAATACGTGAGATGATATATTATATTTGCCTGCCTATTGTAACCATTTTTCTATGTATATGTATCTCATAACATCATGTTGTAAACCTGAAATATATAGAATGAGTAAAAAAATTAGCTGTAAATTTGGCCTTCATGTTCCAGGTTAAAGCCAAATGTTTATGTTTGTAATCAGCTAAATATTATATTGTACAGAAGTCCTGAATTTCATGGATGCCCGGTATTTCATGGATGCCTCATTCTGATCATAAGCTCTTGTTTATATGATTTGTGCATGATCCAAATGTGGAAAGAAAATGGGTGGGCAGCCCATTCTGGGTATCAAGCAAACAGCACAGGCACAGACCATGTGTAAGAAGCAGCCTTAGGCAAAACTGAACCAAGAGTGGTTTCATACAGGTATTCCTCTAAGTCTTTAATTTTTTACTTATTCCTTTGCCCTTTTTAAGGTGATAGACACATCATCACCTTCTGCTGCCTCCCCAACCTCAACTTTGGTGTTCTTTGGCAGATAGTGACTTCGGTGTTCTTTGGAAGATATCCTACAAATGAAATTTCAAAGGCTAAGCGTATAATGTTTGCTCACTAAATGTAAGCAACAGAGAACTAAATCTGAACTTTGGCAAAAGTCTATTAATAATTGACAAAAAACAGAACAGTGAGGATGTAGAAAGCAATACATTAAAAAAAAAAAAAAAAAAACTCCATCTGGGATAACAATAACCTGTGAAAATGCTCCCCCGGCTAGTTTGTATCAATGATTATGAACAACATGCTAAATCAGTACTTCCAAAGTCTATATATGACTATTACAGGTCTGGAGCAAATGATGAAGAAACTTTGGCTGATAATATTGCAGCATTTTCCAGGTAAGACAATTTCTTTTTTTAAATCGTGTTTTAAAATTACACAAAGACTGTACCAAAATAAGATCTTCTAGTTTTACATTGGTGGTGTGTAATTACTTGTTCAGATTTATGCTTGGTAGAGAGGGGAAAGTTCTTGGGGCTGCAAGAAATCTTGGACCTTTAAATTGTTAAAAAATATTCCAAGCCTGTGAATCTTGAACAACTGACTGCAAGAGCCAACCCTATGTTAACTTCACTTGGAAGTATGATAACAATAATTTAACTACATATAAAAATAGCGATAAATTCGGATGACTTTTCTTTTTCTTAGTATGACAGTAAGTGCTTATGTTCATGGTGTAGGAAACAGCATTAAATGCCAGATAACCATCTTATCCGGATGAACCAGATTGGATTGTTGGCTCAAATGTTCTTTTCCTGCTGGCTTTTCGTGTTATCATTCATTTTGATTACTGTTGTCTAAACTTTCACTTTAGATTTCAATTTGTCTATGTAGCATTAATCTTTCAACCTTGCTGTTTCATCTCTCCTTCAAAGCACTTCATCTCTCTTCCCAAATTAGTTTTCCCTTGACTTTCATATTTCAAAGCACAAGGTGGTGGGTGACATGGTTTATGTTTTCTGTTTGTAATAAAAACAAGAAATAAAATCATTTCGAAGGTGTTTTTTTTTTCTTTTTTTAGCAGTTATAAAAAATGGTTTATTTGCTGGAGCAAGACAGGAGAGCCTTCACTCCACTCCACTCAGCCTCATCCATCTAACATTATGGCTCTTAGTAAAGGCACTCAGTATTGTGGGTACTCATTGATGGTGATAAATTAAAGACAAAAAGGCAAAAATATGCAGAGGGGAGACAATCAGCTTTCCTCCCTGATTTCTTCTTTAGTCTACAACAAAATCACTCAAAATCAGTTTTCTATATTTAAGTTAGGAGAAATAAAATCATCCCGGCCAAGGCGGCCTTTGGTAGGCAGCACTGATTCACCCACAAATTCATGTAGAGACTAAAAATGGTGATGGGGTGAAGGACAGGGCCTCTCCCCAATCCTTTCAAGCCTTGACTTTGTCTCAAGTTTTGCCTGGAACCCAAATGAGCTCAACAAACGCCAGGGAAGTCAGGGGAAGGGAAGTTGACTGAGAGTAGAGGGGCTTACAATTCTGCACCATTATTTACTATTTTGGACTCATTTAAAAGTTTCTGCTCTTGGAAGATGCCCCTTCTTGGGCCAACATTAACTTTGTCCACCAAAATTTGCCTATGAGTGGTCTCTTGAAAACACCTTAACCCAAATAGGTTATTACAACCAAGGAAATTTCAGACCCTTGACAGATTTATATGGTTAGTGTCTCAGCATTGCTAGGCCTCCAATGCTCAAGTGATTATTTCATGTATACACAGCCTCCCTCACTTCTTAATTCCCTTTGTCCCATGCTAGCTAATTAACTAGGGCTAATTAGGAGTCTCCATGAGCTACACTGTGTACTACATACTGAGGAAAAAGCAGTGAGCCAGACAAATTTCCTGTCCATAGGAGCTTATGTTCCACTGGATGCCTATCAACCTCCATGATACTGTTGGATTGAATTGATGCAAAATGGGCCCCAAATAGTTGGCCAAGTGGAGGTCTCAGAGAGGATGCAAAGGGGTGCCCCAAAGCAGATGGATCACCTATGCAACCCTATAAATTGTAGAAACTTTGGGAGACATAGAAAGTTTGGTGACTTCTAAGTTGTGAACTGGAAAAGCGCCTCATGCCTTATGTGAATTACACGGTATTCCAGTGAGTATTCCCATCCTATGTGTGTACCGAGTAACTTAGGGATAGGACACAGACAATGAAAATGAATTTGCAGTGTCACCTTTTCCATGAACCTTGATCATTCTCTCTTGTTCAGCTTTAAATAAAAAAAAAAAAAAGTATTGATCAACTTTCTTTGGAGGACAGCTGATGCTATTTTATTATCAACTACTTGAGTTTTTATTGCAACACATTTTAGGGGTTGTTACCTAGCTAATATCTCAATTCCTCTTTTGCTTTGTGACTTGCTAGGTGACCCTTGATTCCTCACACTGCATCATGTAGCTGGTCACGTGAAACCAAGAATAGAATTTCTGCCAGGGTTGTGGAGACTTTGGGTTGGTGGCATGAAGGAAAATAACCTGAAATTTCACATTCTGATTCTAATGAAAAGTGCAAAACAATCAAACCTCAGATAACCCGTTGTGATACAAGGTCAGAGTACTTCAAACACATTTACAAAATTTATACACCTCCCCATCTCACAAGTACAACAAAAGGTCATTCACAGTGACAGCTTTTATTTCTCTGTACTCAGTTCTGATAACCACATTTTGGAGTTCTGGGGACATGGGCCACTCATGTCACCCAACAGTTGCTTGGAGACATTTTTGGGTAAGACTTGAGACTTTAATATTACTGTGGCAATAGAAAAAAAAGTTAAAAAGGACAAATAAATGGAACCACCCAGAAGAACAAAATTTCTTATTGCAGTTATAACAAAACAGGGCAAATGTCAAGTTGCTACATTTTGCATGGCTGGAATTGATTGGGATTAATTCAAGGAAGAAGAGTAATTTGTTTCTCTTACACATTTATTCAAAGTAGCCTTCTCAACAATGGTCTTCACATTTGTCATAGCTTTTTTTTTCTGAAATTATCATTGATGGAAGATAATTCAACAATTTGGATACTTAGAAGCCCTCACGATTTCAGAAAAGGAAAATCTTTTCTGCTACGTCACCTATTGATACTGAAGATTGCGTCATTTTCTTTTAAATAACAGATAGGTAAAAGTGATGTCATTCTCTCACTAATATTTGAGAAGTGATATAAACTTACCAGTGACATTGTGTTCTCATAGGCATAAATGTCACAAAATCATTTATCTAGTATCCACAACAGGTGAATAAGGTGTTTTTGCTTTATATATTTTAACTGTTTAGAGTAAAAAATTAATGTGGAGAAAATTGGAATGCAATATTATAGTATTATACACCTTATAAAACATGAACCCACAATGTTCAGTTGGTGTGATTCAGAAACAGCATACAGTTATAAAGCTGGGTGAGGCATGGGTGTCTTCCTTCAACAGGGCAGCTACTTTGTGAGGAGTGTGTATATCATTTGATTTTTTTATAAGTTAAATTTGAGGCCCTTGTTAGATGTGAGGGGTGGGCCAAAATTCCTGTGAACAGATTCTCATCTTTACCCCACTTCCTTTACTCTGGCATCTCATTTTCTATCCTTTGAAAATGGTTTATTATTCAATTGGTTCAACTGGCAAACAGTTGAACCAATTCTGTTTCCAAAGTGGAGGCCCAGGAGAGCACAGTCGAAGAATATGGTGAGGTGCTATTTTATGTATAATTGTGGGAAAGTTACTTAAAGTTGGGGTGGGGTTGAGCAAGGCTTGGAAAGCTAGTGAGCTATCTGACATAGTTGTTGTTATTACTATTTGAAAAATATCAAAACATGGAGGACTCTTTAGATAACATGCATGTTCCCATTCCATTGATTTTATCTAATTTTACGTAGAAATTACGTTTTGTGCATTGGTTGACAAACCTCTGTAACATCCTCAGAACAGAAAATACTGTTTAAGGGAAAGTAAGAGCCCACAGTTATTAAAGTGACTGCGCCACCAAGTGGACAAGCGTAAAGCCACTATCTGGAGATGGAAGGATTTAGCCTTGCTTTATAAATGGGAATTTGACCTTTAAAAATGTCCCTTTTGGCGCGCGTGCACACACAGACACACACACACACACACACACACACACACACACACACACACAGCTGCTGCCCTGCAGCGTTGTGTGTTCTTGTCATAAAGCTTTCATTGTTTCTCTAGCTCTAAGTAAATATTAATGCCTTCCAAGGCTGGCTTGCCAATGGCTGCTATTAAGATCGTTTTCTCTCATTCTAATAACACACTTAGAGATGATTGGTAATAAAAACTCTCTTCAAGGCTTCTGCTTCTCCCCCTTCAAAATGGAGATCAAAGAATCATGCTGTGAGGGTCCGTCAAGAAGAAAAGACTTTCAGCAACAGAGCATGTGGTGTGACATAAAATAATGACAATTATGATGTTCAAAGGAATAACATAGAAATCACACAGTAAAACTTCTTTATTATGCTTTTCAGGGACTGGATGTTTTTACTTTATTATGTGAGGAGGGGTTAGATTACAGACCCTGAGCTATTCCACAAAGCACCATAAGGCAGAATTTGTTCTTCCGCTACAGGAAGTACACTTCAATTAAGGGCTTTTTCTTTTTCTTCTTCTTTTTTTTTGTTTTCAAGTTACTGCGTTACTATAACATACTTCACTATATTTACTAAAAAGTCATGCTGTTTTGGAAGCAGAGTTAAATCTAGGTAAATTAGGTGAGTGCTGGTTAGATATATATGTGTGCCTGAACAACATGTTTATTATACTGATGCATATTAGAAATAGGGCTGTATTTTCTTCAATTTTAATCAGCAGTAATGAGGAGAATAATAAATCAAAACAAATAGGAGATATATATTTTAACAGGAGGAAAGAGAACTAGTTCTCCTGTAAATCTTACTGGTGAATTTTTGGTTGCTGGTTTATTGGTAATTTTCATTCCAGCACAGAAGAAGCACAGAAACAGTCATTTAATATAATTTTCAGGAGTCAAAACCTTTTTAACCCCCAAATTTCAGTTTTTGTCAAATAACATTTTTGAGAAAAGTGTTAAGTTAAACTAATAAAAAAACCTTCCCTCTTCATTAGACTTTAATGAATACAGCATATAGCTCAATAATTTTGAAGAAATCAAATTATAATTTTAAAAGTAATTGCCTGAAGGTGCTGTTGATCACATAAAAAGGAGACAAACTAGACATAGTGTATCTTCTTAAACTCTAATCTAAACTCCATGCATTTGTATACCATCTTGATTTTCAAGATTGGGGAAGTGTAATGAAAACTACATTCACACAAGAACCTGTACGTGAATGTTTGTAGTGGCTTTATTTAGAATTTTGCCCTAAACTGGAAGTTTTCCAAATGTCTTTTAGCTTGGGAATGATTGAACAAATGATGGTGCCCCTGTACAATGGAATACTATTCATCAACCAAAAGGAACAAACTATTGATACATACAACAACATGAGAAAATCTCTAATACATTATGTTAAGTGAAAGAAGCCAAACTCAAAAGGCGACACACTGTATGATTTTGTTTACATGATATTCTTGTAAAGCAAAATTATTGAGACAAAACCAAAATACATCTGTGGTTGTTAGGGGATTGAATTGGGGAGAGTTTCACTACAAAAGAAAATGGAGACATTTTTGGGAATGATTGAACTTTTCTAGATCTTGATTGTGATGGCAGTTATACCATGAATTTGTATGCATTTGTCAAAATTCATAAAAGTGCAGACTAAAATGAGTGAATACTATTATATATTAATTATACTTTAATAAATAATTGCTTGGGAAATTAATTACCCTCTAATTGTTAACTTTCTATCCTAACAGTAAAATTGCCTCTTTTCCATTAGCTTTGTAAAGTCATTTGCTTGTTGGGAAAAAATCCAATCATATCTTTTATTTTTAACTAAAATGTAATGTCAAAATTTTGGTTATATTTTTGAAACTCTAAAGCCTTTTATGTTATTTATTTATTTTTTAATTCTAGATGGAAGCTGTATCCAAGGATGCTCCGGAATGTTGCTGAAACAGATCTGTCGACTTCTGTTTTAGGACAGAGGGTCAGCATGCCAATATGCGTGGGGGCCACGGCCATGCAGCGCATGGCTCATGTGGATGGCGAGCTTGCCACTGTGCGAGGTAGGAGGAAGATTGTCACCACAGGGACAGAAGAGGGGTAACGTTTATCAACTTCCTTCTCTGAATGCACCAAGCAAACGTGTTCCTTGATGTTTTCACACTCAGAAACATTAAGCTCATAGACTCTATCATCAAAATGCTTGTTCTTGCATGTCCTGCTCCTCTTCTTTCCAGCTGTGTGACTGGGCAAGATAACCTCTCTCTGTATTGGTTTCCTTGGCTGTAAAATGGGGACAAAAACTGTACCTGCCCCACTGGGTTATGGTGAGGATTGAATGAGTTCAGGTATACAAAGTTCTGGCTCAGTAACTGTTGGTTATATTATGGGTATTAATAGTACTGTCTCAGGAAATGGATCTCTGACAAGTAGACTCACCCACGGTCACAGCTAGGTAGTTACGGAATTGGAATTCAGCCCTGTGGCTACCCTATCTCAAAACCCTCCTGCTTCCCCCAAATCAAAGTTGTTCTCACAGCCAAAGAGTACATGGAGCAACGTGGTTGGTTGTGTTTTCTTCCACGGTTTTGGATCATGATTCTTTGTTATGGATGAGTTATATTCCCAGTAGAGCAGTTCCAGCTGCCTTAGGAGGGAGTGATCAGAAAATCAAATAAGATGTAAAGAAATCTCTTATTAGGGCTAATGTATTAATTTCCAGTTCTCTAGCAACTGTGAACATTTGAAAGGCTGTGGAGAGTAAAAAGTCTCCCCAAATTCTGCTTCAGAAACTCATACAAAAGTTGGAAATGAATTCTTCTGATGCTAAGCAGAGCAGAAAAATAACATGACTACATAATATTTTCAAACATTTTAGTTTTAAGAATTAAGGATCTTGTGAATTCACCTCCCTTCTTGAAATGTCTGACATAAAATTCTGTCAGGGATATCAGAATGGCACAATGAGGTTTTGCTGGACAGACTTAGCAGCTTTCTTAATTCTAGGACCACACACAAGTAAGTGGCTTTGGGGCCCCAGCCTTTTGTCTATGGTAATCCTGAAACATAAGTAGAGAGAAGAAAAAAAAGGAAAATACTAAATGGGTTAATATCTATACAAAATCAAGATCATAAAGGCCCTTTCAGGCTTGAAACTATAGGCAACAACCTTAGAACAAAAGAAAACAAATGAACACCAAAAAACTAAGACTTTAGTGTTCTTAAATCTCAACGAAAATAAAAAGTAAATGGTAAACTGAAATAAATGGAAAACAAAATATGAGACTGTAAAGGGTTAATGTCCTTTCCACGTAAAAAGCCCTTATATTTGAAGAAGAAAATAATATATTGCTCGAAGGGACAAAGAGAAATACATGAACAAAAGATATAAATAGGAAATTTACAAATGGAGACATAAAAGTAACCAATAAACATATGAAAAATATTCAATTTCATTAATAAGCAAAGACATGTAAATTATGACCATCTGTTTTATTTTCTGGATATCGAATTTTTATTTTAAGATCAGGCAGTATGATTAGGTTAGGGAGAAAACGTGCATTTTCAAACAGTGTTGAGAGAAGTGTAAAGTGAAATAATCTTCCTAGAAAATAATCTGGCACTGTATATCGAAGCTCTAAAAATGTAAATTCCATGTGATGCTAAAAATTCTCTTCTAGGAATTCCAAGGAAATAATTATGATTTTTGAGGAAAAAAATCATTTCTGCAAGGATTTTCATGCTTCTTATTTTTAGCAGGAGAATAACTAGAAAAAAATACCCAAACATCTCATAATTAGAGATAGTTTGCAAAAAATATGATGCATAAAAATGGCATCAAATTAAAAAATTATACTATAGGAAGAGTGCAATAACATAGAATGATATTTTAATTTAAAATTGTAAGAAATCAGTTGCAAACAAGAGTCAGGTCCTAAAATACATTTAGTTTCAAATATCGCAATTTACAAATGTTTATTTATAAGTGATGAGATTACTCCTGACTTTATACTCTTCTGATTTTTGGCTCAATCTTATAAACTCTTCTTTGAATTATTTTGTAAGGAGGAAATGATAAAAATTAGATTTGAAAGAGTAGAGATAAAGGAACAAGGGACCATGAAGAGAATGGAAATGAAGAAAGGAAGCAGAGAAGGCAAAAAGCAGAGCTCACTTAGTAAGGCACTCTGGAACCAACAGATTATTTTTACCACATGTATTAGTTCCTTCTCATACTGATTTAAAGATACTCTTCGAGACTGGGTAATTTATTAAGGGAAGAGGTTTAACTGACTCACAGTTCTACATGGCTGGGGAGGCCTCAGGAAACTTACCACAATGGCAGAAGGCAAAGGGGAAGGAACGACCTTCTTCCCATGGCGGCAAGAGAGAGAAGTGCAAGCAGGGAAATGCCAGATACTTATAAAACCATCTGATCTCATGAGAACTCACCCACTATCATGAGAACAGCATGGGTGAAACCACCCCTACGATCCAATCACCTCCCCCTAGGTCTCTCCCTCAACACCTGGGATTACAATTCAAGATGAGATTTGGGTGGAGAAACAAAGCCTAACCAAACCAACACATGTTACTTTATTTGATATTTGACAGGTGTTTCTGTCGCCATTTTGTGGGCAAGTAGCTAGAGTTACAGAGAAAACAGTTTTTCATAGCTCGTCAATGACAGATTTATTCTCCAAGTCACTTCTGATGGTTCCAAGACCAGTCTTTATTCTTGGTGGAGTTGGGCTTAGAAGAAAGAGGAGAAGAAAGCAGAAAAGAAAGCTTCTTTAGAAACTATGATTTGACAGTGTAAGTAGGACTATTTCCTTCAGAAGTAACCATAAGAGGATATTAAATGCTTATTACAGTCTTATCCCTTTAGATTTATTTCACACTTATAAAGCAATTATTGTGTTCCAGACACTATTTTAAGTATATTATGAGTATTATAGCATTGAAGCCTCAGAGCAGCCCAAATAAATAGGTCATATTATTAAACCTATTTTACACAGGAGAAACTGAGGCACACACCAGATGAATAACCTTGCCTAGGGATGCACAATTCATAAGTGATAGAGATGGGATTCAGATAGAGGTATTCTGTCTCCAGAATCTGGGCTCCTTACCACTTTGCAAGAGCTTTAATTTCAGAAAGTCCTATGGAGAGTCATGAGGAGAAGCCCATTATGATGCCCTAGAAGTAATTTTAGTTTCAGGAACATGCAAAACAGACCCCTCGGCAGAATAAGTTACACGATAGATATTTGGATAAGGTGGATCCAGCAGAACAAAGAGAGGGTGGTGACATCGAGATCACAGAGGAATTGGAGAAGGCAATGGAAGTGTGCACATGCTGCCCTCAAAAATCTAGGATCCTCCATTGGGTTCCTATCAGGGAAGCAACATCAGAGTTTCTATTCTGTATTTGTACTAGAAACCTTTCTCCAGGGTTTCTAAGTTTTCTCCTATGTTTCAAAGACCATCTATAGGTTATTAGTCTATTTAATATTTAGGTGTATCCAGAAAGCTGACGGTCATCAGCTAATAGTAGAGTGCTCTTTGGCAGGTGTGTTTTGGTTGTGGGACAGTGGGTTACTTGCAAGGAAAGAATGAATGCCTGGAGTAGATGGTGCTTGCGCTCTGGATGTATTCCCGTCTTACTTCCCGTTTCCATCAGACCTACCACTTTTTGCCTGACATTATCTCTTGCACCATAAGCCCATGGATAGGTGTGTTTGAAGTAGGGGAATGGGAGAGAGGGTTCCCCAGCTAATGATGTACAGCAGTAGGTGGATAAATACCCCAGCTCTCTTTGATCAGGGTAACGGAAGCATTTTCTAACATGGTCACCCACTGATCCATGGAAGGATTGAGTCACATTGTCCACAGTAGTTGCCTGCCCATGAACATACTCTCTTTTACTGGCTTCCTTCCCATTCTTCTCTCACTTCCCCATTCCTTCAATTCACTGAGATCGTTTCCAAATAAGATGACTTGCTCTCACATCTCTGTGTAATTTTTGGCTTCTGGAAGTATGCAAACCAGGATAATAGCTAACTGAAGGCTATAGATAGCCATAGGCAAATTTAAGTAACAGTGTAAGAATATTCATACTTGGTAGAGATTTATTTATGAAAACTGAGAAAATTTACATGGTATTATGAAGTTCTTATTGAATTTATTCCATCATTCCCAGAAAGAATATGGAAATCCTCTCAAGCAAGTCAATCCTTGGGAATATGGTGAAATCTATGGAACTTGTTGTGGAGTATTTTTTTTTGTTACCCTCCTAAATATCTGGCCCCTAAGCATTCCTGTCTCCAAGGACTTAGACCCTAGCAAGGAAGAGAAGTTGGGGCCAGGTTCGGAAAACAGGGGTTAGTTATCAATCTCTCTGAAGTGTCCCCCTCAGCATGGTCAGTGAGAGTAAGTGAAACCCATTGGTGTCCACAGGCAATGGTCTGGCCTGAGTAATTAGAATGGGCCTCCAGAAAGTTCTGGGAATTGCTATGGTGCCATAGTCTCATTTTCCCAGTTGACTCTCCAGATTTATTCAGAGTTCAACTTCGAGGGCCTTTCTGCCCTTCCTCTCACAACTGTGGGGCACATCCACCTTATTAACTGGGACTGAGGACTGAACTTGACTCTTTTTTTTTTTTTTTTTTTTTTTTTTGAGACGGAGTCTTGCTCTATCGCCAGGCTGGAGTGCAGTGGTGCTGTCTCGGTTCACTGCAACCTCTGGGTCCCAGGTTCAAGCGATTCCCCTGCCTCAGTCTCCTGGGTAGCTGGGACTACAGGCGTGCACCACCACGGCTGGCTAATTTTTTGTATTTTAGTAGAGACAGGGTTTCACCATGTTGGCCAGGATGGTCTTGATCTCCTGACCTCGTAATCTGCCTCCCAAAGTGCTGGGATTACACGTGTGAGCCACTGCGCCCGGCCTGAACACTACTCTTTTACACTGCTACATGGTTGTAGAGTGACCAATGAAGCTATACTTTTTTCATTTTCAAAATGATGATGAATACAAGGTTACCAAATAAAACACAGAGGGACATTATGTTTGAATTTCAGATAAACAACAAATCATAGATGTCCTGTATGTTTGCTCAATCAGAGCTCTTACCTGTAGGAGTTCTTGTGAGGATTCATGAAATAAATGCTAGAAATGCTTATATACTATCTTTACTTGCCCCTCAGAACCCAAAGTCCCCAAAATCTTTATCTTTCACACACAAAAACTCAGTTTCAGTAAAGAATATTGCATTTACATCTTAGTGGAAATAAAAATTGTTCTTTTTCTTTGCTAAAAATATTTTTATTTTAAGCTTTATGCAGAAACCTTGGGGGAAAAAGGTACCTTTAGGAGCCAGGCTTGTAATGTAAATGTCCAAAAAAAGATGAAAGTGAAACAAACAAACAAACAAACACACAAACAAATGAAACAACAGTGCAAGCTCCTGGGTGGAGACTGCAGCGAATCTGAGATTTCGTGTTCCATCAGAAGGGGGCAGCCACATCTTAGCTCTTGATGACCCAAGGGAGCAGGGATGTGGGGCTGCCAAATCTTCCAAAATTTTAAGAGAAGCCAGAAATCTTGATTTCTACGTACAATCTCCTGGTTTTTAAATGTGGGCAAATAAATCAAAATTCCCTAAAACACTGCTTGGGGCAACAATATGTGGGCCAAAGTAAATACTTTTGTGGGCTACAAGTGTCTCCTGGGCTGTCCATCTGGGACATCTGATTTATGTGGAAATTTACCACGAACTAGTTTTATTTCTGTGGCAGGTCATTTTCACTCTCTAGGATTACATTTCTTTATTGATAAAGTGAGCTGCTTGAGCAAGACCAGTGGTTTGAATGCCACGTCCCAAGGAGGGTGGGGTTGTTCCCAGGGATCTTACAGAACTTAGGTGTGACACTGAGCATGCAGCTACTTGTGTTGCATTTTGGCGTTCAAAAGAAAAGTTCTTTAAATAGTTCTGCTGGTAAGACAAAAGACAAAAAAAAAAAAAAGAAACACACGCAAGAAAAAACGTTCACAACAAAAATCTCCAAAAACAAAAACCCTGAAAATTGACATAGAAGTGGATGATCTTTGCAATATTTTCAGTATACAAATAAATGATTTTGATCCCATTAAAAATTTTATCAAATGCAAAAAGAGAGACAATTGAAAATATAGAGCTACCTTTTCTAACACTTCTGAAATTTACACTTTATGTCAATCCTTGAGGTTTTAGATGCACTTTATGTCAGGCCACTTCTTTCCACAGAGCTGTGTCAGCCCTGGAGGGTTTAGATGAGGCAGTGAGCATTTGAGTACATTTGATGTCCATTTCTCAAAGTACATTCTTGGTCTATAGGAGAGGAACAAGATATGTAACTATCTCGGACTATTGCTAATAACATAAACATTGTTTAATAAATGTTGCATAAACTCTGAAAGTGATACTTCAAAGTCTTGTGAAAAATGAAGATCACCAGCATTTATAGAGCAATTAGTATGTGCCACGCAATTTGACTTTATTGTTTATTCATCTGTCCTTACCACCATCTTAAAATGTGTGAGTGCAAAACCCTAAGAAACTTTCTCCAACTCCTGTGGATGTGGAAATCAAGGCTTAGAAAGGTTAAATGCCTTGCTCCGGTTATTAATCACTTAGGCAGTGCTACCTATAACATCCTGCTCTGTTATTGGTATTTTCAAATGTCATTAACTATAGCAAGAATCCTAAGGCAAGCACCATGCTATCATCTTAAAATATTTACTGCAAACATCCTATATTTTAATTGTTTTATCTTTTTAACTTTGAGAAGATAAAGCAAGCCACAGAAAGTGAAATTAATTAGGAAATACTCGCTTTTTGCAAAATTTGGGAGCATAAACAATGGGTCATGAAGTACAATCGAACAAAAAATAAAATTCTAAGTCTTTTAAAGTGGAAGAAAAATATCTGAAAAATACTGAATGGAGGGCAGTTTTTCATGTACTGTGTTACGAATAAAAAATTTGATTCAATAGATTAATCAACCTTTTAATAGTTGTAAATGTTATAATATTTAAGATGTTTTATAAGTGCCTCTACTTATAATGGCACATCCATTTGAAACTCTAGCAGATAATTTTTATTTATGTTTTTGAATTTTTTTCTTTATATTCTTTAAAGAAGAATACAAAATTATTTCTCTGAATATTTAACATATTGAAGGAAATAGCAATAATAAACATAAATGCTAACACATATAAAATAGGTAGTATCATTAGGCTAAATTTTTGTCTTCCAGGATAAGTAGATCATCTCTGAAATCTCTGACTTCTCAAATAGCCAATTAATAAAATGCTTACTATACCACTTGGTGCTTTAAGAACATTATCATGGAAACCTCTCAGGTTTTATGAACAGTAGCTATAATAATATTTTCCTTCATGTTTCATGGAGCTACTTGAGATGGTTTTTTCTCCCTTTAAACATGAGAAATCAAAAAGAAAGAGAAAAAATGATTAAATAGTAATTTATCCTTTTGCTTCTGACTTGTCATGTGGGCAAGTGCCACATGAGGGAGTGCTGGGACCTCATATCAAGAAAAATTAAAACCTACCTAATGCGTTCCAGGAATGCTCAGCATATTAGCAAATTCTTATTAAACTGTCAAAAAAAAAAAAAAAAAAAAAAAAAAAAAAAAAAAAAAAAAAAAGAGTTTTAAAAGAAATTCCAGCCCCTGGATGCAATTAGAGGCTACCACACAGGATTTGATGGGCCATAAAACCATTAAATCTAAACACTTTTTTTTTGAGCCTAAAAGGCCAGAACATTCCAAAGTGAAGTTTTGGGACTCAGCTATGACTTGACCACCTATTAAGATGCAGGTGGAACAGATTGCAGAGTAATACAAAGAGCCACACAGACCCCAGATGACTGCATTAGGGTGTAGGTGAGAGTTTTAGCTGTTGAATTTTCTGGATTTTCCAAGATTAAGTGATCAACCTTAACATTGAGTGAAAGACCATTCAACAGGAAAAATTGTCATTTCCTTTGCTCCAAACCCAAACGATGTATTTTTTGAAAGCTTTATTGATTTATATATTTATGTGTTGTGCTAGGTGACCGACTAGATATATGTTTCAGCATACCTACTAGGAAAATATCCCCATTATTCTCAATTTTACCTAATCCAGGCAAAGCACTGGACTTGCTTTAAGGAAAATTTTTACTCTTTCTGAAGTGGAGTGCCTGTCATGAATCAGGTGCAATGCTTGGACTTTATGTTCTTGTAATTAATCCTTACCATAGGCCTGTGAAGTAATTCTCATTCTGTTTGACAGTAGAGAAGAAGGAAGCCCTTGACCAAGGCCTAGTGCCAGTAATGTTGGTGATGGGGTTTGAATCTAAGTCTGTTTTACTCTAAAGTGTAACCAAATTTTATGATTTAGACTTGCTTTTCTAACAATAAAAAGTCAATGACATGCTCTTTCTATGTGTAAGCACACACACACACACACACAAACACACATCCATATTACATATGCTTATATATGTATTAAAAGATTATGGACATTTGATATATATACATATACTAAAATGTGTAATTCATTGTATTTTCATTGTCTAATTCATTGTAAAATGTATACTTCATTGTATAAAGTATTTTCATGTAAACAGTGACTTCAGTGTTAAAATCACTTTGCAATGAAACAAGATTGTTAATTAAAACACCTATTAAAAATTAGAATCTAGCCATATTAAAGACAGTCATCAAATGGCATGATTTCTAGGATTTTGCACCAAAATTTAAGTTATTGGGTGGTTTTGTTGAGAGCATGAGATTGCTTCTTCTTGGAATTATTAATGTACCTGATGACATTAAAATGTGACAGTGAAAAAAGTCAGAGGCTCACGTGTGTATCCCAACACTGAAATTGTTAAACACTGCGAGGTTGGTTGAATTTGTTGTGCACAAACTCAGTACTCCTTAAAACCATTATTAAAGGGCCTATCACTGTGTTGCGGTCTCCATATGATCTGCCATTTATGCCAAGACTTGACAATTCAGTAAAATGACAGAATAATAACACAGGAATCACTACAATAGAGTTAATGTTTTAATCTATTGCAGAGTTCTGCTCTAGAAATACACTGAAAACAAGGAAGGGAGAGCTAAGATGTCACTGGGACTAATTGTTCCTTGTAAATATTTTCATACAGTAAAAAAGAGATCTAGAGATATAGTGGCAGTGTGAGCACTCAAGATTATATAGCTCCAGATTCGTTCAATGGACCATGATGAAAGCACTGGAAAGATTAAGTCTGGTTTCCTGGTCTTTCTTGGCGTGTTTAAATTGGTTCAGCTCCATAAATTGTAAATTAAGATTTGTTTGACAACTTTTAAGTATTTCAAGCGTAATTGTAGTTGAAGGTTTGTTCTTCTTGTAGATCACTGACTTCAGAACTTTATTTTTCTGGTTAATTTTAGACATTCATAAAACAATGTTGACTGCGTCTATACCATGGTAGATCCTCTGTGAAGACCTATATGATGGTAGCTCCCCTGTGAAGACAGCATGACACACTCAATGGACATTATGGTGCACAGTTATACAAACACTTCACTATGACAGGCCCTGAGTTTAGAACCACACAACTGCTTGGTACTTGGTCATTGCATATTTTCCCTATTACGTAATGACTTCCTGTGCAGATGACAAAATGCGTTTGCTCAACAAAATTATTTTCAGTGCAGCTGTTTTGATGACTAAATTTTGTAGGAGCTTTTTAATCAAATGCACCTAAGAAAACCCCAACACTTTAGGCCCTTTGAACATATTACCCTTTTTTGCTTCCTCTTTCCTCTTTTTCCTTAAAACCATAATTTTGGAAACTCGACTCTGCCTTCCCATAAAAGAGAGTTATTTTCAAAGAAATTATTGAGATCTAAAGTAATATGTTGCTTAATTGTTCTGTTTGAATCTAGGTGTATGATTAGTCCCACATGAATTAATTTTCCAAATAATTAACTCTCACCGATAACTAATATTTTCTATTTCCCTCCATTGTTGTTTTGTGGTGGTGGTGGTGGCTGTGGATGAGCATCATTCTCAAATATATTATAATTCCCTTCCTCATCAAGCCCAGTATGATAAACTTTAGTTTTGCTTGATGGTTCATCATCTTATTTCTGTGTGTAAGATTGTTGAACCTGATATTAAACATTTGGAAACTATTTTATAATTGGTAAATTGTGTTTTCTCAGCTTTGAGTAAGCGCTCTCGTCTTCTTCAACTTATACCATTTTATTTTTATTTGCCATTCACTTCCACTTCTGATCTGAGATCTAGGAAGCTGGACAAATCCCAGATAAGCAAGCTAAAACAAACAAACAAGCAAACAAACCCAAATCATGGGATAATGGTTAAGTGTACTGAGGGGCCATCATGAGAACACAGTTTAATTCCTTGGCTTTAAAACTAGTAAGAGAAGAATGCATTAAAAAATGTGGCACATGTACCTGTGCCCCTCTCCAGAGGGTGACAGCAGAGAAGAAAGGCGATTTATCAGCAAGGCATGGCTGGCTGTTGGCAAACCATGTGACAACCACTGCCAGCTTCACTGCCATTGCTCCATCTTTCCCTCCCGTTTTCTGTGAGCCCCAACTTTGCTCAGGACATCACACATATTCTACTAATTTGGATGAGTCCTTTTGAAAGAAAATATCTACCTCAAGGTTCTCAAAGCATAGTCTTTGGAACAATAGCATCAGCAGGACTCTGGAGCTTGTTAGAAATGCATATCTTAGGTCCCACTACAGACCTACTGAGTCAGAATCTGAATTTTGTTGACATACCTGTGTGATTCCTATACACCTCAAAGCTTGAGAAGCCCTGGTCAGAGCCTGTGATGAAAGTTCCTATTGGTTCCAAGTCAAAGGCATAGTTCAGTTCTTCAAACATGAACAGTATTAGATGTAGATGGATATTGTTCCCTTCTGAAGACCCTCAAGGTCTTTTGAGAGCCTGTCAAGTTGAGAATGACTGCCTGAAATGAGTGACAAGTCACAAGGAGACTCTAGATAACTGAGAGATGTGTTCACAGTAGCCTTTGATAAAAACCTGGGATGGGCAGGCTTAGTATCCAGGCCCCTAAAATTTATGTATACAATGGATTTCCTATTTTTGCTGCTTCACATCCAGATTACCTGGGTCAGAAATAAATGTTTTCCTTAAGGCTTGACGTGACAAACAAACAAAACAAAACTCTGCCAAGCTCTAGAAGAACAATTGAATTTCTCAGCCACAGGGAGAACACTGCCAGTTTATGCTGTTTTCCAAAGCTATTTACCTGTCCTAGCTCATTTAAATCACTGTACATTGGAGTTTAGGATTTGTGTCAACTCTAGAGGTAGCTGCATTCATACCTGATGAGTTCTTTTTAATCTCAGCAGTTGATTATAGGTTCCATAGTATAGGAAATTTTCCAACCCTCTATTGAATGGCAGTTTAGAAAGGTCGATCTACACTTACCTTATGTCAGGTTATTGCAGACTCTTGTGGCATTTTTCCACCCTAGGACATGTGATTTAACTCTAATAGGAATCTTCATTATGGGTGGGTCTGAGATTAACTTTTATTCTGTAAAACAGAAATCATTCCACTCGCCGTAGCTCATTTTTTGAGATGGAGTAGGGGGAATAGGTGATAGTAAACAATGATATTAATCTCACTTATTTTTATATTATTATATTTATAGTTACATTGCAAATGGAAGAGTAGAGAAACTAAAAACATATACTGAGAACTTTACAATTTTTCTTCCAAGTATTATTGATTGATGTTTGGATTATGCAAGTGCTGCCAGCCCCTTAGACTCACTCTGCAGTTCCCCCCACGGAAATTTGTAAACAGGTTAGGGTGGGGATAGGGAAAAGTTTGTTCTTTTTGCACTTCTTGGATTATTTGTTCCGGGCTCTCCAAAGTAATGTGTACCCTGGGAATGCAGAAATTATCTCCTTAGATATTCTCTCCCTATATAGGTCCCCACAGGGAGTTCTTGGGCCTGGAGAAGAGTCCACTCTCCTTTAGGAGCTTTCTCCATAAAGGTATTGAGCACTGGACACTATATTTGCAAGGGAAAAGAGGAATGTGTCTCTTGAGCATCAAAATCATTGTAGAATAATCTCCATCCTGTTTTTCAAAATGGCTGTATTAACGTACTTTCCTGTCATCAGTAGGTTCTCTTTTCTCCACAAGGGTTCCCTTTTCTTTGCATCCTCACCAACACTTGTTATCATTGGTGTTTTTGATAATAACCATTCTAACAGTTGGAGGTGATACTTCATTATGATTTTAATTTAAATTTCCCTGATGATTAGTGATACTGAGCTTCTTTCATTACGTCTATTGGCCATTTATATCTCTTCTTTTGAGAAATGTCTGTTCAGATCCTTTGCCCATTTTTTTTTTCTTTTTTCAACTTTTATTTTAGAATTAGGGAGTACATGTGCGGGTTTGCTACAAAGGTATATTGCATGATGCTGAGGTTTGGAGTGCAAATGAATCCATCACCTAGGTAGTGAGCATAGTTCCCAACAGGTAGTTTTTTTCAGCCCTTTTCCCCCTCCAAACCCCACTGTTGTATTCCCCAGCATCTATTGTTCCCATTTTAATGACCATGTGTATCCAATGTTCAGCTTCCATTTATAAGTGACAACATGTGGTATTTGGTTACTACATTAATTCACTTAGGAAATGATTTCCAGCTGCATCCATGTTGGTGCAAAGGAGATGATTTTGTTCTTTTCTATGGCTACATAGTATTCCATGGTGTATATGTACCACGTTTAAAAAGTTCAGTCCACCATTGATAGGCACCTGGATTGATTCCATGTCTTTGCTATTGTGACTAGTACTGTGAGGAACATGCAGGTGCATGTGTCTCTTTGGTAGAATGATTTATTGTCCTTTGGGAATATACCCAGTTAGTGGGATTGCTGGGTCGAATGGTAGAAAAACTCTCAGTTCTTTGAGAAATTTCCAAACTGCTCTCCACAGTGGCTTATTTAATTTACATTCCCTACGGCAGTATATCAGCCTTCTCTTTTCTTCACAGTCTCACCAACATAGTATTTTTTGATTTTTTAACAAAAGCAATTCTGGCTGCTATGAGATGGCATATCTTGTGGTTTTGATTTGCATTTCTTTGATGCTTAGAGATGATGACCATTTTTTCATATATTTTTCAGCCTCTTGTATGTCTTTGTTTGAGAAGTGTCTGCTTATGTCCTTTGCCCACTTTTTAATGGGGTTATCTGTTTTTTTCTTGTTGATTTGTAAGTTTCTTATAGATTCTGGATATTAGACCTTTGTTGGATGCATAGTGTGCAAATATTTTCTCCAGTTTTGTAGGTTGCCTGTTTATTCCTTTGATTGTTTCTCTTCCTGTGCTTTGTACATTTTTTATTTGGGTTATTTTTTTCTTGCTATTGAGTTGTTTGAGTTCCATATATTTTTTTGGATATTAGCACTCATTAGATATATGCTTTACAAATATTTTCTCCCAATCCCTGAATTGTCTCTTGATTCTGTTAATTGTTTGTTTTCTTTGCTGTGCAGAAATTTTTAGTTTCATACAATTCCTCAAAAAACTAAAAATCGAATTGCCATATGATCCAGCAATTCTACTTCTGGATATTTATTGAAAGGTGTTGAAATCAGTATGTTGAAGAGGTATCTGCACTTCTATGTTCATTATAGCATTATTCACAATAGTCAAGATATGGCGTCAACCTAAGTATCCATTGACAGATGAATGGATAAAGAATGAGGTGTATGTACACAAAGGAATACTATCCAGCCTTTAAAAAGTGGAAAATTCTGTTATTTGTAACAACATGGATTAATCTGGAAGATAGTATGCTGAGTGAAATAAGCTAGGAACAGATAGACAAATACTATATGATCTCACTTATATGTGGAATCTAAAAAGGTAGGTCTCACCGAAACAGATTGTAAAAAGGTGGCTACTAGAGGCTGGGAGAGGAAGGAAAAGAATGAGGAAAGTGATATATTGATCAAGGTTGTACAAAGTTTCAATGCAACTGGAGTAATAGGTTTTAGTGATCTATCATACAGAATGGTGATCACAGTTAATAGTAATGTATTTTATATTTTAAAATTACTGAAAGAATAAATATTTAATGTTCTCCCTACAAAAAAAAACGGTAAGTTGGTGTATTAGTCCACTTTCACACTGCTATAAGGAACTGCCCAAGTAATTTATAAAGAAAAGAGGTTTAATGGCTCACCGTTCTGCATGGATGGGGAGGCCACAGGAAGCTTACAATCATGGTGAAAGGGAAAGCAGGTATGTCTTACATGGTGGCAGGTAAGAGAGCCTGTGTGTGAAGTGAAGGGAGAAGAGCCCCTTATAAAACCATCAGATCTTGTGTGAGCTCACGCGCTAGCACGTAAACAGCATGGAGGAAATCACCCCTATGATCCAAACACCTTTTGCCCTCAACACATGGGGATTACAGTTCCCTCCCTCGACATGTGGGATTACAATTTGAGTAAGATTTGGGTGGGGACACAGAGCCAAACCTTACCAGTTGGTGAGGTGATGAATATGGTCATTAGCTTGTCTAAATTTGTCCACAATGTATACATAGATCAAAACATCACATTTTACCCCATAAACATGTCCAATTACTATTTTTCAATTAAAATACATATAAATAGATTAAAAATAATTGCAAAGGAAAGCTGGCTTTGGTGGGAGGCCAAGGTAGTCAGATTACTTGAAGTCAGGAGTTCAAGACAAGCCTGATCAACATGGTAAAACCCTGTATCTACCAAAAATACAAATATTAGCTGGGTGTGGTGGCACATGCCTGTAATCCCAGTTACGCAGGAGACTGAAGCACTAGGATTGTTTGAAACCAGGAGGCAGAGGTTGCAGTGAGCCAAGATCACATCACTGCACTCCAGCCTAAGTGACAGAGTGAGACTCCCTGTCTCAAAAAAAAAAAAGAAAAAAAAAATGTCCTGAAGAGGATGTTACCTAAGGTCACACAGAGATGAGCAACAAAGTAGGAGAACTCAGCATGGAACTCACCACTCTCCCAGGGCAATGATCTTTCTAGACTCCCTGCATGCCTAAATGACTCCCTGGTACCAAGCATAGATAAATAGACTCCCTCAATATTTCAGGGCAATGACATCCAAGAGGGTAGGTTTGCCATGTGCATGAGAGACAGTGCCATGCACTGGGAAGGCATGGAATCTTAGAGTCCGGTGGGAAGGTCCTCCGTATACTGGAGGTGCAGAGTGTGAATGCACAAAGGAGTCTGGCAAAGAGAAGATTAATAAATAATGACATTAAGAAATCCAGGTCCTTGGCGAAATTAGAAAAATATACAAAGCTATCCAGTACTTATTTTTCCAAATTCATTAGGCATCCTCTCACCTAGCCCTTTACAATTGCATGGCTTCGGGGATTACACAGAAAACGTTCACAAACATTGCCCCAGTAGATGATCTTGCAATGCAATGAAGTGGGCAGAACAGCTGTGGCTCTAGCCATTGCGCAGATAGAATGTGCTTCATGGATGCTTCATGGATGGCAAGACTGGGACTGTAGGACAGGCTCTCAATCCATTCTACCCTGTTATTGTTCTGAAATGGAAGTTTTATCTCCCAGCTTGTATACGTAGCCTTATCTTTGATGCTTCAATATCTGAGACCTGACCAGTGTCCCTTTTAGTGATTGTGTGTGTGTGTGTGTGTCATATGCAATTTCCTTATAGCAATTGCATAATGTATAACTGTTTAATTAAAGAAGAGAAATAAATGCCAAACATATGAATAAAGTCTGAGTATATCTGTAACTTTAAAAGTGTAGGTGTCTATCTTTGAAGATGTATCTTAAAGACAATGAAAAGAGTCAGTGAGTAAAAGTAAGATAAGAGAGTCCTGGGATTTCATACAAGATCAGTGTTTACTTGATGGTGTATGAACTATAGTTTAACCAATTCCCTAGTGCTGGACATTCAGGTTCTTAATATTTTTTGCCTGTATTTACAGGCACCTTTGACTATTGGACTCATTTTGTTCTTCAGGAACAATATACAAAGTGTGGAAAGAAATGTGTATTTCTAATCATTGGAAAATAAACACTGAGCAGCAATAACTCCAGTAGCCATTTGTTCCAGAGGAGGTAGAATCAGGAAATAGATGGTATGGACTGAACTTGCTTCTCTTTTTAAAAGATTTGACTTCATATTGCCAAATTGCCCTTCTAGATGTCTTTACTCCATCCAACTGCAATTCAAAGGCTTGGATGAGCAATGCCAGGCCTGGCTTGATTATCTCCTTTCTTTCTCAGCCTGTCAGTCCCTGGGAACGGGCATGATGTTGAGTTCCTGGGCCACCTCCTCAATTGAAGAAGTGGCAGAAGCTGGTCCTGAGGCACTTCGTTGGTTGCAACTGTATATCTATAAGGACCGAGAAGTCACCAAGAAGCTGGTGCGGCAGGCAGAGAAGACGGGCTACAAGGCCATATTTGTGACAGTGGACACACCTTACCTGGGCAACCGTCTTGATGATGTACGTAACAGATTCAAGCTGCCACCACAACTCAGGTAAACATGAACATGTGGGCCCTGAACTGAGCTGAAAGGGATCTTGTCTGGGAATGATAGGGTCTGGATTCTACTGATACCATCATTGCTAAATATCTGGTTAATCTTCAGCTAATCAAATCCCTTTTGTAGATGTCACTTTTTTGAGCTACACAATAGAAACAGAAATGGCCTCTATACTTACAAAAGTCAAAATAAGTTTTCAGACCAGAGTGCATTAAGGCCTTTGGCTTTAGGAAGTATGAATTGCTCTACAGATGGAAGATGCTTAATATTGCCCAAGCAACAGTTTATTAAGATCATCCTGGTGCCCTATTTCTCTATTAAAGTCAAAGAGCCACCTTTACATTTTATTTTTAATTGTACATGGAACAGCTAAGGATAAGAAGATTAAAGAAAGAAAAAATAATGGAGATTTTAAAAAGCCACATCTTTGATCCCTCATTGTCTACTTCTTCTTTCAGCAATATTCCTTTCACTGTGGTTTGTCCATAGGTCAAAATTCATTCATTCATTCACTCAAATCATTCATCTTAGCAAAAACAATGTATCACATAATCTGATGTTGAACCATAATGGTTTCATCAGGCCATTCATTCACCCTGTTCACAAGCAGTGAATTATTATCTCTTTCCTGGTAGTATTTTGGGATTACAATCATCTTGAGTCAAAGCTGGAAACTGAGCGGAAGTCTCTGGGAAAGACCCAAACCTCCTTAAGCTATACACCTCTTTTCCCCATCATGTTTTCCTTCCTTTAGTTTCCACCAAAATGTGCTCTTGGATTTTTCATATGGATGTATTATGTCCCTCAGCCCTATAAGTATTTGAAAATGGATCAAAATCTTAGTTTTAATGGAGGACATTTTTATGATGGACTCCTACAGCATCCATCAGAATATGTAAGATTATGAGGAATATCTTTCTGGGTTCCCAGATCTCATGCCACAGAGGCCCTTACTTATTCTGTCTATGTTTGAATTGTATTTGAAAAAAAAAAAAAAAAGAAAAAACAACCTAGGGCTAGCAAGATTGAAAAAAGATAAAAGACGAAAGAAGCCCAGGTTTACTGTGTTTGCTCTTCCAAAATATTCAAAAATGAAAAGATCCAAAATCAAATTCATATTTGCCTGGAATTTCATATCTATTACAGTGACTGCAGAGTGTATCTCACCATGGAAGTTGGAGCATGGCCTTGTGTAAGTTTCACATAGTTTTACTGTGTATGTGCCTATGTGAGAATAAACTACTGTGCATAAAATCTTGCTGTTGAGCCATGTGTGAATTAGCTGTGTGATGTTACCTCCCTGTTACTAGCAGGCCAGTTTAGGATATTATTTCTGTATGTGGCACCAGGATTAGGCCAATGACAGAAAAAGAAAGTGCTCTCCCTGCCAAACTTGCCAATAAAACTGTTCCACATATCCCAGACTCAGGGTTACCTAAACACCCCGTGTTTAAAGAGAACAAAAACAAAAGCCTCTGACATAGTCTTATTCCTTGCCAAATTCATTAGAAAGCTGAGGGATTCAAATTCCCCCAATATGAAACCCATATTTACATTATTTCTCTATTTTGATTACTTTTTTTTTTTTTTAAGACTTTCTAAATAGTTTCCCACTATCGAGATTTCTGACAGGAAACATTCCTCATTATTTCCCCTTGGCCATTTGAAAAGGAATTTGTTCTTCCTTTTCCTCCATCACTTAATACTACTACTACTAACAATAGTAACAACAATAATAAGTACAGTAGGGTTTTTTGTTTTGTTTTTAACTTAAGACATGCTTTCTTGCTCTGGATAGCAAAATGTGTTTCACAGAGGCATTTACTTAGATGGGGTGGGGATGACACAGTTGTTAATTCTGGCTGGTACCTCTTGCTTCTTCACGGCTGGGGCTACCCCGTGAGTGGCGGGAAGGTTGATTTGCTTTCCCCCCTTTTCTTTTGCTCCTGGGCTCCTTCCCAGATGACGTGAAGGGCCATGAAACAAAGACCCTTTTCAGCTCTCGGTGTGCATGGAACTAGCTGCGGCTTCCTAGCTTGTCACATCTCCGGTCTGAAGATGATCAAATAATGAGCAACACATCCAGGTTATAGGGAACACGGGAAACACCCCACAGCTGGGTGTACCCCAGCCCCTCAGAGTGCACATTGGCGTTGTTTGTCCTAGTGGACTTCGGAGTAGGCCAGTGCCTTCTGGTCAGTTCCTCAGTGGTCCACATTCAGCTCTCAAAGCCAGAGCACGCTAATGGGAGGTCCAGGCTTCCGCTTGAGGCCACATACACCCGAAAAGCTCATCTGTTATAGCCTGATATGAAATCGGTTTCTTTCCGCAACTGACCTGACTCACAGAAGGTGAAGCCTGGCTTTTCATAAGTGAGGTTTGGCAGGCAAGGGAGGCAGGAAATCCAGAGGAGAATGAGCCTGTAAAGCATGGCTCCTTCCAGCCCTTGTTACTTCCTCTGCCCGGGGGTGGGGGACGGTCCCGACTCTTGGCATCTGGGCCCAGCAAGAGTTCAGAGGTTTGGTAGTCTCTGCTTGGTCCATATGCAAAACACATGCATGTGTATACATTATTAATGGCACGGGGGTTCCTGAAACTGAGAAGGAGTAAGGAGACTTCTCATCTGCTCTTGGAAGAAGCAGGGAATGAAACCAGTTCAGTAGACTGATTCCTGAGGCTTTGGGGCAGGAACTTTTTCTTTCTCCATATCCCCACGGAGATGGTTCCTTTACCCTGAATTAAGATTTGGCCCTTCAGTGCAGTGCCAAGGCAGTTTACAGAGAAGAAAAGTAATTTCTTATCATTGACTAAGATCAAGGTAAATCATGACACTTACCCTTTCTACCATTTGCCCAGTGACATGTTTTCTTAAGCCCAGAAGTTATTTATTTATTTATTTATTTAAGACGGAGTCTCGCTCTGTTGCCCAGGCTGGAGTGCAGTGGCCCGATCTTGGCTCACTGCAAGCTCCGCCTCCCAGGTTCACGCCATTCTCCTGCCTCAGCCTCCCGAGTAGCTGGGACTACAGGCTTCCGCCACTACGCCCGGCTAATTTTTTTGTATTTTTAGTAGAGACGGGGTTTCACCATGTTAGCCAGGATGTTCTCGATCTCCTGACCTCGTGATCCGCCTGCCTCGGCCTCCCAAAGTGCTGGGATTACAGGCGTGAGCCACCGCGCCCGGTGTCCAGAAGTGATTTATTGATCACAGTAGCCAGAATATATCATACTGAAATAGATTGGCCTGCCACTGTCTTCTCAGGTCTCTCATGATGAAAGTGGCCTGCCTTAAAGTAGACTCAATGTGAATAGGTCTCCATGACCTCTGCCTCACTGCCTGGCACTCACATCCTCACTCACTCTTCCACTCTGGCTTCCCTGCTGTTCCTTCAATATGCCAGGCACGCTGGAACCCCGGGGCCTTTGCCCTGGCTGTTCCCTCTGCCTGTAACGGTAATTCCCAGAATCCACGCATGACTGATAGCCTCGCTTCCACTGAGTCTTGACATTAGGAATGGGTATACATGTCTCTGTATTGGGAAGCCACAATAAAAACTGATGGTAGAGATGCAAATATGAGCAGAATAACAGGGTGGGGGGAGGAGCAGGGAGAGAGGTCAGTGGAGGACTTGGCACAATAGCCTCTTAAATGGCATAATAGCCTCTCAAATTTTTGGTTAGGAAATCATTCACATCCATAAGTATAGCAGGAAAATGAATCCCTGGAACCTGTTCCTTTACGTGGCAAAATGGACTTTGCAGATGTGATTAACTTAAGGGGCTTGAGGTGGGAGGATTTTTCCTGTTTTATCTCAGTAGGCTTGATGTCATTAAAAGGGTCCTTATAAGAGGGAAGGAAGCAAGAGTGTCAGAGTCAGAGAAAGAGACGAAATGACAGATGTAGAGGTTGGAATGATGTGGTCAGGAGCCAGGGAAAGCAGGGGGTATCTAGAAGCTGGAAAAGACATGGGAATAGGGCTTCCCCTAGATTCTCCGGAAGAAATGCAGCCCTATTGATATCTTGAGTTTGGTCCAGTGAGACTCATTTTAGACTTCTGACATTTGGAACTGTGATATAATGCCTTCATGTTATTCTTATTGCTGTTGTAACAAATAACCACAAACACAGTTCTACCAATTTCCTCCTCAAGGTAGCTTCTCAATTTTGCCCATACTGGTTACCAAACATACTTAAAGTTTGATTTTGAGTCTCTGACAACTCACATCCCTCTTAATCTGCTTTACTTTTTTCTTGACTTTGTATAGTGCTTATGTTCTGATACACTTTGTAATTTACTTATTGATGATGTTTACCATGGGCAGGGATTCTCAACTGTTTTGATATTTATTGATATATCTTAAACATTGAAAACACTGGCACGTAGTAGATGCTCAATAAGTAATTGTTGACTCAATCAACAAAATGTACTAGAGCATACAAGATTTTCCCAATGTAACATAACTAGCAAGAGGCTGAACCAGGATTTGAACTCAAAATTCATTCTCTGAACCTTCTTCTAGCGGCCACATTGAGGAAGCAATTACCAGGGCTGTGTTCTCAACACAAGTATTCTCCTAACCACAGAATTAAAGGCTGGTGGCCCATGTATCAGTGTCTGTATTTATGAGCCCCTCTTTCAATCTCTTTCTTTTCATATTGTGTTGATACTGTAGCCTCTATTGGTCGTTTTATTTTTTCGTTTCCCAAGACAGAATTATGTGGCTTTATCTTTAATGCTGCATTATCAATACTTATAATACATAATATTATGTATTACTCAATATTCGTGATTATTGGTGTTACTATTGGTTATTTAATAATGTTTAACTTACATTAGAAGTTGTTACTATATTTATGATGCTAAATTACTAACAGCTAAAACAACTTCTATATTAAAAAGTACATTTGAGTGTCACTCAAGAGATAATGAGTACCTTACAAAGAAGAAATCTTGTTTCTTACCTTTGCGTCATTAAACAGATCAGGATTTGGAGAATTAAGCCCTAAGTAATCATGTTATTATTTTGATTTCGCCCCTTTTTTCCTTACAAAATGGAATACTTTAGTTATCAGAAGCCACTTTAAGCATTTATATATGTATGTCATAATCCGAATAAAAATAGCATTCATGGAGGTTTCTTTCGGAGCTCTTGGTAAAACACTCCATCGTGGGTCTCTGTCAAGATATCTGAAAACTTTTTCTTGGCTTCTGACTTTGAACAAAGTTTCAGAGTAACAACAAGGCTTCATTGTGCACTGAAATTTCTGTAAGGCAACATTCATTCAAGTGTTGATCCGCATTTCACCATCCAAGAATAACAACAGTTATTTATATAATTTTATCCATGTTTCTGTTTTTTCCTATCCATTTCACCCTTTCACCCCACCCCTGCTGAAACACTGGAGCTTGTTTGGGATGGGGGTGGGGTGCCATGCAGACTATATACACATACAGATGTTTTTCTTTTACTTTTCCTGGTCTTGCTATGGGATAGACAGACCGGACTTTTTCTTATTAACAATATTATTTAAAAGTTTGGAATTTATTATCATTTAATCGTTTGTAAGTAATGAAATAGGTCTCCATGATAAGGATATGTTTATTGACCAGCGGTTAGCTTTATTCAAATTAGGGTGACCACAGAAGACCAAGGACTATGATATAACATACAACCCTAAGTGGTTTGATTTAAATAAAAAGGAAGTCCAGGCATTTCAGCTAAAATCCCCACCAAAGGCCAACAACTAGATGGGCATCCATATGACTCACTGAAATTTTCTATGATCTTCAATGGCCATCTGAGTCCGTGAAACTATAGGACTAACTATTCAATCCTTATTGAGAAAACTTTGTTAATAGCTTGAATTGAGTTATATGGGATATGAATGTTCATATCTTTGTGATAATATATGCCACCCAAGCTACATAACCAGTTATGTTAGCTAAAATACACTAAAGTGTAAAAAATCATAGTTTTCTATTAAAGGAAGTCATGATTGTGCCTAGATTCTTCTAGTATGATATACAATTTTTTTTTTTTTTTTGTGATGGAGTCTCACTTTGTCGCCTAATCTGGAGTGCAGTGGCATGATGTCGGCTCACTGCAACCTCCCCCTCCTGAGTTCAAGCGATTCTCATGCCTCAGTCTCCCAAGTAGCTGGGATTACAGGTGCCTACCACTACACCTGGCTAATTTTTCTGAAATTTTAGTAGAGACTGGGTTTCACCATGTTGTCCAGGCTGGTCTTGAACTCCTGACCTCAGGTGATCTGCCCACCTTGGCCTCCCAAAGTGCTGGGACTACAGGCATGAGCCACTGCGCCTGGCCGATATATAAATTTTTATATGGCTCCATGATCTTCTCTACATTTAATGACAGAACTGGTGGAGGGGAAGAAAGAGATAGGACTAAGCCAGAGATCAATATACATACCACTATACTTTGACCCCCCAAAAAAGGAAATTGACTGGTAGGGGAATTAATAGTATGCAGAAGAGCAAGGTGAGTCCGGTCACTGTCATTATTCAAAAACAATCTTTCAGGAGAAGAATTTTACAACTGGATTTGGGGCTGTGGGCAGATAAGTCACAGGAGTGATTCTATTGTGTATCCTGAAGTCATCCATCCAGCTAGCAGTCACAGCTGCAGGCTGAAAAGACATTGCCCCTAGAGTGGGGAACTGCCAAAGTCTAGCCAGGATATTAGGTCAAGAGAAAAGACCTCAGGCACAGGGGAAGCCAGCTGCAGAATCTTAGAGGTGAGTTAGAGAAATACTGGGCTAAGCTGGGTCAACAAAAATAGACATACGGGAAGGAAGCAACTCAGTGGTACTTTGTCTCAGTTTGTGTTCTCCTAGAAGCAGGCTGTGAGCCTGTGATTTCAGTGCAAGTAGTTTATAGGGAAGGTGAAGGGAATACTGCTAGAGGAGTAGGAAAGTGAGGCAAAGGAGGGAAGGCATTGAACAAAGGGCATAATACCAAGACAGCTACAGTTGTGGGCAACTGAAGCTTAACCCTGCTGGAAAATTCTGGGAGCTTAGGCAGAATTTATCTCAGAGTTAGTTTACCTAGGAGTGAGGGAGCTGGGGTATTTACACGTCAACATCCCTAATGCTTCCAGTCTGCTGTGTGGGTGGTGACTCAGGCCCAGGACCAAGAAAAAACCACTGTCAGAGAAATGAAGGTATTGATAATTGAAAAGTTCATGTCCTTGTCAAACTTGTTTTGAGTCAGCAGACTGAGAGGTTCAGAGAGAACAAGTAAAAGGGGGAGGGAAAGGCAAGAGGTGACAACTTATCTGCTGGGAAACACTTCCCACTTCTCCCATGCCCACCACCACCATCAATACTGCAATAGCAGGGCAAGAAGGAGTCTACAGGGGCAACAGACAGTCATGTTAACACTTGTTACTGCAGTTGCAACCTCTTCTAGAATTTTCTACAAGGGCATTGGAAGGTTTCATGAGGTCAGGTGCAATAGCCAGGAGGAAACTGAGATCTGAGCAAAGAGAATATAATTAGGAATAAAGTCAAGGGACCCAGATTGGAACTCAAATACTGCTATTAGCTAGTTCTAATTTGAGGCAATTCATTTTGTACCTCTGTTTTTATTTTCTATGGGAATCACAGAGTATATCATTGTTACTTTCTAAGAGTCTTTTAAGGAAAAATCGTGATAATTTTGGCATACGAAACCCTTTGTACATTATAGTGCACCATAAAAATGTTTTTAAAATTGTGATTAATTTGCATTGCTGGCTAAAAATAGTGTCAACTCTATTGTCTATACCTATAAACTGGCTTAAAAAGGGATATTTGAATATGAACACATTTTTTTTCCTTGAAACACATTTGTTTGTATAAACACAGCCTAAGATGTAAAATAACATTTAGGTCACTGATTAAGACCACTAGTGTATAACATTTAGTCTAGAGTCCTACATTAAAATATGGAAAATATGCATGCAATTGACTTATAGATGAATGAGGAGTGAACAGCCAATTGATTTGAAAAGGGTAACATTTTTCATTGAATGAATCATTGGAAAGATATTTCTAACTTTGGCAAATTTCTTGTTTTATGCATTTCTTATTTTAGGATGAAAAATTTTGAAACCAGTACTTTATCATTTTCTCCTGAGGAAAATTTTGGAGATGACAGTGGACTTGCTGCATATGTGGCTAAAGCGATAGACCCATCTATCAGCTGGGAAGATATCAAATGGCTGAGAAGACTGACGTCATTGCCAATTGTTGCAAAGGGCATTTTGAGAGGTTCGTTCATTTCTCTACTTGAATCCATACAGATTTTATGGTCCTTTGTGGATATGGTCTTCATATTCTTAAAGGAAAATAACAAGGAAATCTTAACATGGAAATTGAGAGAGATATTCCAACTCTCAATTCTCTCTTTTCATGTCAGTGAGTAAATATTTCTTCATTCTTAGGTAATATTCTGAAGTAGAGCTAAACTCTCATGAAGTAGAAAGTTAGCCTTTTCAAAGAATTGGGATGCCATTGCCTTATTTCAGAGCTGTTACTGAATCATGAAGCCTGGCAAGATCTTGGTAGAACATCACGAGTTCATTGCTTTACCTGAAAGCTACAACAGCTGCTCTCAGACTAAAGAGAAACCCCAAGGAGATATTATGACAGACAGACTTGTTTTAAGAGCTTTCCCTCTTTTCCTTGTGTTCCCTCCAGTACAAATGGCTAGGACTAATTTTTGAGTGTAGTCAAACCCACATCACCTCTCTGAAGAGAATGGCTGACTAGTATGGTCAAATGCTCAATTATCAAGCCAAGGGTAACAAGAAACTTAACTATTTCCTCCAGCATCCCCATATATTCAGATCCCACAGGGAGGTACCAATGACTATAATAATTTTGGAGTGTAAATGTGTTTACCCACAAAAATGTTTTCTTGCCTTTGAAAACATTTTTTTTTTTAGTGTGGTTATATAGATAACTGCCAAAAACTTTTTTCTTTCTTTTTTTTTTTTTTTTTAACTGAAATGTTTGAGTAAGTGATTTTGGGATGAGAGTCTGTCTGTTAGTGTATGTCTATTAAATGACTTTGAATCAAAACTTTTTCATAGATTTTACTTGAACGTGTCTGAGTCATGTGGTCCCTATTTATAAAGTTTTACCTACTTTGACTATTTAATTTTATGTCTGAAGAAATGAGCTTATAAAAGTAAAAGAAATAAGCCCAGTGCAGCATTTAAGTAGTGGAGATATGTTTAAATCCAGATGTTCTTATTCTGTGCTTAAACAAATTAAAGTAGTTTTTAAAATCGATATATAATAGTTCTACATATGCATAGAGCATATAGTGATGTTTCAATACCTGTAATGTATAGTAATCAGGTAATTAGCATATCCATCATCTCAAACATTATTCTGTACTTCTAAAAAAATTGTTCACTGTTTCCTACTGATCATTGTACTAGTTCAAAATTTCTGTGGATTATACTTCAATGAATATGTATTGGTTTGGTTTACAGACACCTTTAAACAATGGTTTCACTTCCTTTACTTGCATCGTGTTGTCATCCATGATTACTAGTGCTACTTACTGTGGCCGCATTCAACTGTGGGGACTAAATAATATTAACCTGAAGGTTCTGTGCCATTCATTTATGTATTCATTCATCCATTCTCTTATTCACTCACTCATTCATTCCATAAATATTGTAATTACTGTGTGCTAAAATATTTTTATAAAATAAAACAATCTTAGATCCTTTGATGACAAGACAGTCTATTCTTGTAGGAGACAGATATATAAGCAAGCATTTTGGGTGCAATAAAATATTATATAGAAATCTGTGCAATGCAAGGGCATGGCTTAAAAAAGAATATGGACAATAATATGAGTGAGTTAGAAAACACTTTTCAGAATGAAAGATGATGCTTGAGTTTTGCCATGCAAGCCAATAGACTCTATTTCAGACTGAAGTACTGGCAGAATAAAGCAATTATGCATAACAATTTATAAAACATGTAAGCCATTTAGAGAATTTAGGCCTTAAAGTGGCTGAGAACCACTGAAGTGTCTTGATCAGAGAAGCAACCTCATCAAATAAGCATTTTAGAGAAATAATGCTTTGCACAATGGACCTAATGGATGGAGGTGGCAAAATTGTGGTCAGGGAAGACATTTAGGAACTGTTGTTGCCCAGAAAAGAGATAATTGTAGAGATGACCTAGAGTAATGGCAGGGAGGGGACTGAGAAGGTATAATTAAATTAGAAAATTAAGACAGTTAATCACAGAGATGGCCCAGGGGATCTGGCTTTAAAACACTAGGGAAGAATAAAATTTTAGTCTTGTTCCATAATTGTTTTGAATAAGGAACAAAGGTAAGAAGGAGGTCATTTTATTTTTTAACTACCTTTTCAATTTAGGATTTCCAGTGTATATCATTTTCTACAACTTTGTCCCCTAAGATATGATGCAAATCAATTGAATTAGATTTACTATCACATATTATGTTGAAAAATATTTTGGTTTCTAGAACTTCATTCTGTTATCACTGTAGCTAGGACCACTGCCACTACCATCACCACCACCACCACTACCACAACCTCCATTACCAGGACAACCACCACCACTGCCACCACCACCACTGCTATCACCATCACCACTCCCATCACCACCATCACCACTCCCATCACCACCATCACCACTCCCATTACCACCATGACCACCACCACCACCACCACCACCATAACCACAACCTCCGTCAACACCACCATTACCGGGAACAACCACCACCACTGCCACCATCACCACCACTACCATAACCACAACTACCATCAACACCACCATTACCAGGACAACCACCACCACTACCACCACCACCAATCCCATTATCACCATGACCACAGCCACCATCAACACCACCGTTACCAGGAACCACCATTCCACCACCACCACTATCACCACCACCACCACCACTACTCCCATCACCACCATGACCACCACCATGACCAGCACCATAACCACAACCACCATCAACACCACCATTACCAAGACAACCACCACCACCTGCACCACCACCACCACTATCACCACTACCACCACTACCACTCCCATCACCACCATGACCACCACTACCACTACCACCATTACCACCACTACCACCATCATCACCACCTCTCTTTTCTTCTCATCCATATGGATTTCTTGCTTGTTTCTAAATGTTTTTGTGACATTTTACACATAGTAGATAGTCCAAATATTTATTTACTGAACTTCTTGATGAAAACTATGAGTCTATCTAATTAGAGAAACCTAAAAAAAAAAAAAAAAGATAAGGAGAGATGGGACATTTGACATTTAAAGGGAAATAACTTATTTATACATGTACAGTTTACATTGTCTAGTTTTCTGTAACCATTTGGTTCTTTTATTTAACAAACAAGAATCATCTCTATGACAACAATTGCACCAAGTAACACATATGCTCAATTTGGATCGGAAGGGAGCGGTGGCAGGGCCAGTTCTGGGAAATCCAATTTTCTCCATTTCACAGGTCCTCATCCAGAAATCACATGGGTTGACTAAGAGTCATCCATCCTCTTTCATTTTCCTTTTTCAGAAAAGTGCAGATTATATTTGCAGGAACATGAAGCCATGAGCAACTGTGAAGATCTAGACCAAACATCTGACTGTCCCACCATTTTAAGAATTATATTTTAATGAATGCAAATTGGAATGGAAGATGTAATCTCTTACTGTGTGTGGTTAAACTGACCCTAGAGAATGTCAACGCAAGCTCCTAACATGTACTTGAGACAGGATTTGGTCTTTGTTAGAACTCACACTAGCAAACAAATGGCTTTTTTGAGCAAAAGCATAGCGCTTTTTAGAGTTTTTTTCTTTTTCTTTTAATTTTTTTTGAATTAGGCTGTCTCACTTCCATTGTGGTTTTGTGTTTCTGAGAAACTTTTCTCTAGTCAGCTCTTCTTATACAGGCATACCTCAGAGACCTTGTGGATTCAGTTCCAGACCACCACGGTAAAACAAGTCACATAAATTTTTTCTCTTCCCAGTGCCTATGAAAGTTATGTTTTTGCTATACTGTAATCTATTTTGTGCAATAGTGTTATGCCTAAAAAACAATTTATATACCTTACTTAAAAAATAAGTTACTCCTAAAAAATGCTAATAATCATCTGAGCCTTCAGCGAGTTGTAGTCTTTTTGCTGGTGGAAGGTCTTTTCTGGGTGTCGATGGCTGCTGACTGAACAGGGTGGGAGTTGCTGAAGGTTTAGGGTGGCTGTGGTAACTTCTTAAAATAAGTCAATGAAGTTTGATGCATTGATTAACTTTTCCTTTCAGGAAAGATTTCTCTGTACCATGAGAAGCTATTTGATAGCATTTTACCCACAGTACAACTTTTTCAACATTGGAGTCAGTCGTCTCAAACTGCCGCTGCTTTATATGTGAAGTTTATGTAATATTCTAAATCCTTTGTTGTTATTTCAGCAATGTTCACAGCATCTTCACCAGGAGTTGATTCCATCCCAAGAAACCACTTTCTTTGTTCATCGATAAGAAGAAACTCTTCATTCATTTAAGTTTTACCACATGATTGCAGCAATTTAGTCACAGCTTTAGGCTTCACATCTAATTCAGTTCTGTTACTGTTTTTGCCACATCAGCAGTGACTTTCTTCACCATAGTCTTGAACTCCTCAAAGTCATCCATGAGGGCTGGAATCAACATCGTCCAAATTCCTGTTAATGTTGATATTTTGACCTCCTCCCACAAATCACAAATGTTCTTAATGGCATCTAGGATGGTGAATCCTTTCCAAAAAGTTTTCAATTAATGTTGCTCAGATTCATCAGAGGAATCATTAACTATAGTATCTATAATCTTATGAAATATATTTCTTAACTAATAAGACTTGAAAGTCAAAATTACTCCTTGATCCATGGGTTATGGAGTGGAGGTTGTGTTAACAGGCATAAAAACATTAATCTTTTTGTGTTTTTCCACCAGAGCTCATGAGTCACTAGGTGCATTGTCAGTGAGCAGTGATATTTTGAAAGAAATCTTTTTTTTTTTTTTTTTTCCTGAGCAGCAGGTCTTGACAGTGGGCTTAACATATTTAGTAAACCATGCTGTAAACAGATGTGCTGTCATCCAGACTTTGTTGTTTTATTTATAGAGCACAGACAGAGTAGATTTGGTAAAATTTTTGGATTATACTTTGAAGCCATGCATTGACTTCTCCTCTCTAGCTATGAAAATCCTAGATGGCATCTTCTTCCAGTATGAGGAAGGCTTGTTTGGAAGAAGATGCCATATAGCTTGTTTCATCTACATTGAAAATATATTGTTCAACGTAGCCACCTCCATCAATTTTCCTAGCTAGATCTCCTGGAAAACTTGCTGCAGCTTTTCCATTAGCACTCAGCTGCTTCATCTTGCACTTTTATGTTATGGAGATGGCTCCTTCCTTTAAACCTCAGAAATCAACCTCTGCTAGCTTCAAACATTTTTTCTGCAGGTTCCTCACCTCTCACAGTCTTTATAGAATTGAAGAGAGTTAGGGTGTCGCTCTGGATTAGGTTTTGGTTTAAGGGAGTGTGGTGGCTGGTTTGATCATCTATCCAGACCACTCAAACTTTCTCCCTATTAGCAATAAGGCTGCTTTGCTTTCTTATCATTCCTGTGTTCATTAGCGTAGTAGCTTTAATTTCCTTTAAGAACTTTTGCTTTGCATTCACAACTTAGCTGTTTGGCACAAGAAGCCTAGCTTTTGTCCTGTCTTGGCCTTTCACATTCCTTTCTCACTAAGCTTAATAATTTCTGGTTTTTAATTTAAAGTGAGAGGTATGTGACTCTTCCTTGAACACTTAGAAGCCATTGTAGAGTTATTAATTGGCCTGATTTCATATTGTTGCTTCTCAGGGAATAGGGAGGCCTGAGGACAGGGAGAGAGATGGGTGAATGGCCAGTGAGTGGAGCAGTTAGAACACACATATTTATTAAGTTCCACATTTTAAAGGCGATGGTTCATGGTACTCCCAAACAATTACAATAGTAACATCAAAGATCACTAATCACAGATCACTGCAACAGATGTAACAATAATGAAAAAGTGTGAAATAGGGTGAGAATGACCAAACTGTGACACAGGGATACAAAGCAAGCACATGCTGTTAGAAAAAGAGTGCTGGTACACTTGCTTGTTGCAGGGTTGCCACAACGCCACTAGAGCATTGTATATACCTTAATTAAAAATACCTTACTCCTAAAAAGTGCTCATTATTATCTGAGCCTTCAGTGAGTTGTTGTCTTTTTGCTGGTGGAGGGTCTTTCCTAGATGTTGATGGCTGCTAACTGATCAGGGTGGTGATTTTCAATTTCTAGAAAACTTAGTAGCTGCAAATTGCTATAAAGCAAAGTGCAATAAAACAAGGTATGCCTGTATACATTGTTCAAGATACTCTAAAAAAATTCATTTAATGTTCCTGGATTGTGTTTAAAATTGCTGTCATGTATCTGGGATTTAGTTACTACTCTCCTCTAAGTCAGAACAGATTCCTAGACCAAAAGCCCCAAGAGTTTGAAGGCTGAGCTCAGATCTTGAGTACTTACATTTCACTTTTATATTTTAAATTAAATACGGAAATAAAATATTAGTAAGATAGCAAACAGTGCCACTGCCCATTGATGACTGTGTTTCTCAATCAATGTACTTAATGGCAAATTCACAAATATGGAATGCCATACTCTTAAGTTCTGAGAATTAATAAAAATATCCAAGATTCACGAACATTTTGCTAAGTGGGAATATTTTGGCCCTTTCATTAAGGCAAAATTGTTTTTCTCTCTGTGTTAAAATAAAACGTAAAACTGTGGACAAGGCTGCATAAGCAGCTAATAAAAGGGACTTATGTCTGGTTATAAATTATCCTTATTGTCTTTGCTTCTCTAGAAATTCACAGTCCTATCCTCTGAGCAAATCATTCTGTCATTTCTCCCTATATTCCCAATACTACCTGCAGAATATAAAAAACCACTTGAAATGATGGCAGATAACAGACTTACTTAAGAAACATTTAGTTCAAATGGGAGGCACTTTATCATTGTAATCCCGACTGGGATGAAACTGTTATAAACACAACTCAAATAGAGTTGCCAAATGCATCCTGCAAATAAATCTTTCTCCACCTACTCATTGTCTTAGTTTATACTCCTGCACCATCAGAGGAAAAGAGTAATAATAGTTAATATTTATCTGAGTGTTCGACATGTGTCAGGCACTTTCTAAACACACATTCAACTCATTAAATCCACAAGCTCATCATATGTGGATCGCTATCCTCATTTTGTGGCTTAGGACCATAATGCACAGAGAAGTTAAGTAACTTGCCACTTACATAGCAAGCAAGCAGCAGATGTGGGATTTAAGTCCAGGTGGTCCGATGACTTAGTCTAAACAGTGAATCACTTCTTCCTCCTGTACAGGATCTGTTTACTGGTAATATTTGACTTCTCATAATGCAGGTTGTAGCTACATGGTGGCAGACATAGGAATATAAACTGGAGAACTATACATATGCTCAATTATGAGGTTTGAAAAAATACCATTGTCTATGTTTTTTAAGCTTTTTTTTTTTTTACATTTGACTTGAAGTTTAGTATCATGTACATAACTAGATAACCAGAGCAAACCATAGCAATTCAGAATATAATTTTACACTGTTTATTAAGGTTATTTATGACTACACCTAGGTTTTTAAAATAAATACCATACTATGTCTATTAGGATAGGTAAGCTCATGGAAACATGGAAGGTGAGCTGTGCAATATGGCAGCCACTAGCCACATGTGACTATATAAGTTAATTAAAATGAAATAAAGGCAAAATTCCAGTTTCTTAGTCACACTGCCGCATTTCGGTTGGTCAGTGGCTACATGACTAGTGGTGCTGTATGATGGAAGTGCACAGATCTAGAACATTTTTATTATCACAGAAAGTTCTATAGTAGTTCATTGAGGCCCTATCTTTAGGGAATCATTTATGAAATATGTCTGAGATGAAAATGTATTGGGCTTCTGGTTTCAAATGATGGACTGAGTACATATGAATCCTCTTGTTAAAGCCAAGACCCCACTGAAATTAAAGTACAGAAATGCAAATATGTATACACTAATGACAGCAAAGCAAAGGAGGATGAGGGACAGAAACAGCAGAGAAATTTTAGGAAACTTTTGAAAGCATGTTGATAGCAGAAAAACATACAGAAAACTGTACCTTGAGATAGGCTTTCAGGAAATCCTAGAGGAGGTAGGGGTTGATTATGTAATAGAATGCTTGAGAAGCTGTAGGTATATAGTCTGCAAGGATGGCAGAGAGGGTAGTGAAGACTAAATGCAAGGGGACTGACTGAAGATCAATATAGGAAGCAATCATGCCTGCCAGCAATCCTGCTCCCAGTCTACTTCTTATGCAACAATGGACACTTGGCACTGACTTCTCAATAATAAAGTAGCTGATCCTTTCTAAAGAAATGAATGAATGACTGGGATGAAATATGGGTGGGTGACATTTCTAATATGACATGATGCCATCCTCATTCTGACACTTGAGGAGCTCACAGTCTAATTGCCTCTTAGTTGACATTCCCTGGGTTTTCTTACATAGAGTTCCAAGAAAGAATTTCCACTCTAGCCAAGGACTTGGCAAGAATGAAACTAATTTACAAAACAGGGCAGTTCCTCAATCTTTCTTCCTTAAATACAAATGGAAAATTTAGCATCACTAGGCATATCAGAAACACCAAAACATAAAAAATCAAGATGAATCTATAGAAAAGCTTATCCCAGGAAAAAGAGATGAAATAAGAAAAGGAACTTTAAAACATCCAAATGAGAGACTCAAAAAAGTTGAAAATATATATACAAATAGGAAGAGTCTGCCATGAAAAGAAAATTAGAGCATAAAGAAGAGTTCCCAATGATTACAAAAATGACCTCTGATTTTTTTTTTATAAGGGGAAATTGAATATAAAAAAGAGTTCTCAAAGATTAAAAAGATGATTGCTGAAATGACTGAAAGGCTGAGCAATAAAGTCAATGACATTTCCCAAAGGGTAAAACAACGAGAACAATAAGATAAATAGAAAGAAAAACGTATTACATGAATGTACATGAAGACCACTTTAAAATGTACAATATCCAACTGATAGGAGTTTCAGGTAGAAAAGTAAAAGAAAGAGGCCTAGAGGAATTTATTAAAGACCAACAATTTCTGAATGCTCTTGTTGTAAGTCATTAGAGTGAGAAAACAAATCACAACTTCTCACGTTCCTTATGAAATTTCAGAAAAATAACGTGTATAGATAAACTAAACATAAAACTGTTTACTTATAAAATAATTCAAATCAAACTGGCATCAGTCCTTGCATCAGCAATGGGTACTAGAAGACAATGGACTGATGTCTTTAAGGTTCTGAGGAAAATGGTTTTTCCACCTAGATTTTTATACCCAATCCAATTGTCATTCACACACAAGAGAAGCTATTTAGGTGGTCTGTAAGTTTACCTCCCTTGGGTCCTTTTTAAGAAAGTTACAAAGGAATCTACTACAAACGAATGAGAATATAAACCAAATGAGGGCATACTCAGACTGCAAGATATTCAACTCAGAGTGAATAAGAGCAAATTCAAAGCTGAAGGTAGACATTATGTCTTGTGAGTAACCGCAACAGAATGGATCAGGAAGGCAGAGGGCTCCAGGGGTTATCTCCAGGAGGAGAATAAAGTGACCTAATAGATCAGATCAAATAATTGAAATTCTGAAGAACCTGATAATATTCTGAAGTCTGACAGTAAATGGAAAAAAGAAAAGAAAGGCAATTAGAAATCTAATCTAATCCTAATCACCTCCCAAAGACCCCATCTCCAAATGCCATCACATTGGTGATAAGGGCTTCAACATGTAAATTTTGAGAAGATTTAAATATTTAGTCTATAACATATAGGCTTAACAGTTTCCTATACCTATAATTTTAGAAGAAAAATATCACTACCATCATTTGAAAAAAGTAAGAATAATTGAAAAATAGCCTTGTATAAAACAAAGTTTGGAAAATGATAGCATATAATTTAAAAAATAATTATCTTATATTTTAAAATAATTCTTAGTCAAGTCTGCCCATTATCTCCATTGCTGAATATGTACAGATTACCAATGACCTATATCCATTTGCTTAAATTTCCAAGGTTTGATTTTTACTACACTCTTGAACCGATTGGTTTTGCTTGGTATTGCATTTTGAATGTTAAACCTGAGAACCAGTGTTGTTTTCATGATTCTTTTAGCAAATGGTTTGTTAATAGGACATGCTAAAATAATAGTTTAGAATATAAAATATGTTTTTCAATGTTGCAAATAGATTTGAGAGAACAGTAATCTATTTTAAACTCAACTTTCAGAAATTAATATATTTAAAAATATGATTAGAGATTTAATGTTACATTTTTTATATCTTTCTTTCTTTCTTTTATTTATTTATTTATTTATTTATTTATTTTTTTATTTTTAAAATTTATTTATTATTATTATACTTTAAGTTGTAGGGTACATGTGCATAACGTGCAGGTTTGTTACATATGTATACTTGTGCCATGTTGGTGTGCTGCACCCATCAACTCGTCATTTACATCAGGTATAACTCCCAATGCAATCCCTCCCCCCTCCCCCCTCCCCATGATAGGCCCCGGTGTGTGATGTTCCCCTTCCCAAGTCCAAGTGATCTCATTGTTCAGTTCCCACCTATGAGTGAGAACATGCGGTGTTTGGTTTTCTGTTCTTGTGATAGTTTGCTAAGAATGATGGTTTCCAGCTGCATCCATGTCCCTACAAAGGACACAAACTCATCCTTTTTGATGGCTGCATAGTATTCCATGGTGTATATGTGCCACATTTTCTTAATCCAATCTGTCACTGATGGACATTTGGGTTGATTCCAAGTCTTTGCTATTGTGAATAGTGCCGCAATAAACATACGTGTGCATGTGTCTTTATAGCAGCATAATTTATAATCCTTTGGGTATATACCCAGTAATGGGATGGCTGGGTCATATGGTACATCTAGTTCTAGATCCTTGAGGAATCGTCATACTGTTTTCCATAACGGTTGAACTAGTTTACAATCCCACCAACAGTGTAAAAGTGTTCCTATTTCTCCACATCCTCTCCAGCACCTGTTGTTTCCTGACTTTTGAATGATCGCCATTCTAACTGGTGTGAGATGGTATCTCATTTTTTTTTTTTGAGATGGAGTCTTTATCTGTCTTCCAGGCTGGAGTGCAGTGGTATGATCTTGGCTCACTGCAACTTCCACCTCCCAGGTTCAAACGATTCTCCTGCCTCAGACACCTGAGTAGCTGGGACTACAGGCACCTGCCACCAAGCCTGGTTAATTTTTTTCTTTTTTTTTTTGTATTTTTAGTAGAGATAAAGTTTCACCATGTTGGTCAGGCTGGTCTTGAACTCCTGACCTCGTGATCCACCCTCCTTGGCCTCCCAAAGTGCTGTGATTACAGGCATGGGCCACCGTGCCTGGCCAATTTTTTATACATTTCAATGAGCAAACATATATTTAATTATAGAACAATATTACTTAAAATAGTTACTAAAGCTATTACGACTTTGTATTAAAGATTGTTTTTTGAAATAGGTTTGTCCACTGTCTGTTACATTAACAGTGCTTGCCATTTTTATGTGCTTTTTTTGCTATCAAAATTGTTGAGGAATAATTTTGCTAAATGATAAAGTGGTATAATCTTATTTATTAAAAATACTTAGCAAGAGTACACCCTTATAAAGATAAATACGTTTTATGTCAATGTATTATCTATTGATACTTTTATGTATTTTACAATTAAATTGCCGTCAGTGGTAACATTTTGTTGTTGTTGTTGGCCTAGAAAACTACCACTACTATTCTAGTGCTAACCCTAGGGTACACTTTTATGCTAAGATTATTGACCCAGGTATGCAGGTGGGAGTCAGCTTCCATTTGACTGGAATGTGGAGACCTCTAAACCCAAGCCGCATGTTAAGTTACAGTTTCCCTAAGATGCTTGTTTTACTCTCTCCAGGTGATGATGCCAGGGAGGCTGTTAAACACGGCTTAAATGGGATCTTGGTGTCGAATCATGGGGCTCGACAACTCGACGGGGTGCCAGCCACTGTGAGTTTTGGCAAATGCTGCAATTTCCTTTTGGAGTTCCCATTTCCATCACTGTGTTACTATCTCTATGTCTGCCTCCTCTTTGTGTGTAGTTTGTGTGATCGGTCAAGGTGAAATACGTGCAAATATGTGAGATCTTGGATTTTAAGTTTAGTGGCACATAACTACCCAAATTAACAAATATATTTATGTTTAATTAGCCCAGTGCATTTATTTGTAACCTATGAAAGTCTCTGTTAAATAATAAGACTTTGTGTGCAAGGATTATTCTGGAATTCACAGATATACCAATAAGTATGTAAACTGGAGTGTGAAAGAAAGGGTTACGCCATGAATGTCCAAAGACATGAACTATCAGAGAATTGTGGGAATTCAAAGGCTGTGGTAGAATCTGAGATCATCGGTACAACTGAGACAAGAAATCAGGAGGAGGGACATATTGGAATTTCCTGTGGGGTGGCGGTGGAAAAGCTGCAGAGAAACGGTGGCAAGTTGGGAAAAGGAAAAAAAAAGCTTAGGCCCAGGCAAGGGGAAGTGAGCTGTAAGTAGGCTACTCTGGCTGGGTTGTGAACCACCTTGGCTGCATATTGGAATCATCTGGGAACTTTAAAGACTCCTGATCTGCTCCCCAGGTCTATTTATCAGAATCTCTGGTTGGGGCTTGGGAGTGTATAGGCGCTAGTATTTTTTTAAAGCTATCAGGAGATTCCAACGTGCATCTTTGGTTTTTATGCACTGGAGTAGGCAAATCAGAGTCCAAAATCTAGGTATAAAAGTGAGCCAAACTGGCCTGAAAGGTATGGGACTGAATGGAACTGTATCAAAGAACAATTAGAAACTGAAGATCCTAAAACCATGAAAACCGACAGACTCTTAGAGCAGATTTTAAGATCAGGGACTGGGAGTCCAGAAATGGATGCCAAGCCATGGAGATGGACACATTTCCTGGGGTGGATTTTATGGATCCGTGATCCAGAATGGGGGCCAGGAGCCATTGGTGGGGTGCTATCAAGCGGTTCCCTTAGGTGCTGTCCACTTGTGGGGATTTGGCCAAGCCTCTTGTAGATGGGGCAATGATGTTGCAGATCCTTTTTGCTTCTGCTCTGGCCCCATGTGGCCCCCTCTTTGCAGTGTGATAAGCGTAAGTGTAAAATGGCAAAGAGTGAGATGTGCTCAGGGAATACTAAATAATCCATCTTGTTTGCAGTGTCTGATGCTGTAACCGCCCAACCGGCTCTCCTTGTCCACCGTATAGACAGAGCCGATTTATCAAGACGGGGGAATTGCAATAGAGGAAGAGTTTAATTCACGCAGAGCCAGCTGTACTGGGAGCCTGGAGTTTTATTATTACTAAAATCAGTCCCTCTGAAAACCTGGTTCAGGGTTTTTAAGGATAATTTGGTGGGGAGGGAGTCGGAAAGTGGGGAGTGCTGATTGGTCAGGTTGGAGATAAAATCACAGAGAGTGGAATTGTCCTCTTGCTCTGAGTCAGCTCTTCATTGGAGGCCATAACACCAGATGAGCCAGTTTGTTAGTCTGGGTGGTACCAACTGATCCAGGTACAGGGTCTGCAAAATATCTCAGGCATTGATTTTCGGTTTTACAATGGCGATGCTATCCCCAGGAGCAATTTGGGGAGGTTCAGAATCTTGCAGCCTACAGCTGCATGACTCCTAAACCATAATTTCTATTCTTGTGACTAATTCGTTAGTCCTGTAAAGGCAGCCTAGTCACCAGGCAGGCAGGGAGTTTGCTTTGGGAAAGGGCTATTATCATCTTTGTTTCAAAAATAAAGTATGAACTAAGTTTCTCCCGTAGTTAGTTTGGCCTACACTCAGGAATGAACAAGGAAAGCTTGGCAGTTAGAATCAAGATGGAGTCAGTTAGGTGAGATCTCTTTCACTGACATAATTTTCTCAGTTATAATTTTTGCAAAGGCGGTTTCAGTGGGAGTGGGAGAGTTCTGGGAAATGTATCTGCCTGGATAGATAAGGAAGGAGATCCTTGACTATTATGAGTCATTGGGTGTGCACTAGAAGAGCCTTGGCTTAGCAGTAATGAGTCTTATAAAGTGGATTTTGTCATGACAAGAAGCAGAAAGGCCAACGAGGTGGCCTTTACAACTACCATAGCCAAGGAAAGAGAGAAGGAGGGCCTGAACTGCAGAGGGACAGAGGGAATTGCTTACTGCTCCCTACCTTGGTTTCCTCATCTTTTAAAATTTAAACCTTTAAACTGTAATGTTTTATAATGTGATTTACATAGGCAAAGTAACTAGCATCATATAACAAAACTTTATATATCTAAATATATTTACTAAATTATCTATCTATCTGTCTATCTATCTATCTATCTATCTATCTATCTATCTATCTATCTGTATTTACTAGGTAATGTGGGTCAATTTGCCAGACCACCACCTCTCTCAAAACTGGATTCTTATATAAATATTTTCCCTTTTATCGGAACCCTTCAGTGGTAGTTATTATATAGATGGTTGGAATTGAGATGACCATTTGAATTCATCCACACAACCAGAAGAAGAGTAGAACAAATACTTTAGTCAACTAGTAGTGGTCTGTTGTTTCATTGAACCAGCAGGTTGATTCAGTGACATTCATAGACCAATTGTGTGGCTGTGATGGCGGAGTAAATGATGGCAGGGAGTATTGGGTGTGCATATTGCACTGAGTTTTTCCTAAAGCACTAATGGTAGGAACCAAGCAAGTCTTTGTACATTGTAGGATTATACAGTCAAGTGGTGGCTCACGCCTGTAATCCCAGCACTTTGGGAGCCCAAGGCAAGGGGATCACTCGAGGCTAGGATTTCAAGAGCAGCCTGGCCAATGTGTGAAACTCCGTCTCTACTAAAAATGCAAAAATTAGCTGGGCATGGTGGTGTACACCTGTAATCCCAGCTACTTGAGAGGCTGAGGCAGGAGAATTGCTTCAACCAGGGAGGTGGAGGTTTCAGTGAGCCGAGATCCATGCCACTGCACTCAAACCTGGGCGACAGAGTGAGGCTCTGTCTCAAAAAACAAAACAAACTCACAAAAGATGAAAAGTAATGAAACTGGAAGTTGTCAGCTCTTTGCAACTCAGTTTTGCTTCCAGAGCCACACCATTTTAGGTGATATTAAATGTTGGCTGCAGGTAAACAGAGGTGGAAAGTGAAGACCTCCTCCTTGTAGGGTGGAGAGGTTGGTCACAGCACAAGGCTTTTTCTCAGATTTATGACTCACTTGTGTATGGATATGCAGACTTAGTGGGTGGGCCAAATTGTTTTCTAAAAATAAAATATAAATCTACTGAAATCAAATCTAACTAGATTTTAAGGGAAAAATAGCCAAATAGTGTTGCTTGTTTCCCTCTCACTGAGAGAATATGGACACATCTAGAAGGGCTTTTGAGTTGTGTTCCCTGAGTCTGTTTTTTAAAAAACAATAACTGAACCTAGGACCTGGAACTATAAAAATTCTGGAAGATAACATTGGAAAAACCCTTCTAGACATTGGCTCAGGGAAGGATTTCATGACCAAGAACCCAAAAGCAAATGCAATAAAAACAAAGAGGAGTAGCTGGGAGTTAATTAAACTAAAGAGCTTTTTGCACAGCAAAATGAATAGTCAGCAGAGTAAACAGACAATCCACGGAATGGGAGAAAATCTTCACAATCTATACATCTGATAAAAAACTAATATACAGAATCTACAATGAACTCGAACAAATAAGTAAGAAAAAAACAAACAATTTGATCAAAAAGTGGGCTAAGAACATGAATAGACAATTCTCAAAAGAAGATATACAAATGGCCAACAAGCATAGGAAAAAATGCTCAACATCACTAATGATCAGGGAAATGCAAATCAAAACCACAATGCAATACCACCTTATTCCTGCAAGAATGACCATAATCAAAAAATCAAAAAACAATAGATGTTGGTGTGGATGCAGTGATTAGAGAATACTTCTACACTGCTGGTGGGAATGTAAACTAGTACAGTCACTATGGAAAACCACGCGGAGATTCTTTAAAGAACTAAAAGTAGAACTACCATTTGATCCAGCAATCCCACTACTGGGTATCTACCCAGAGGAAAATAAGTCATTATTCGAAAAAGATACTTGCACAGGCCTGTTTATAGAAGCACAATTCACAATTGCAAAATCATGGAACCAACCCAAATACCCATCAATCAATGACTGGACAAAGAAACCGTGGTACATGTATATGATGGAATACTACTCAGTCATAAAAGGAATGAATTAACAGCATTTGCAGTGACCTGGATGACATTGGAGACTATTATTCTAAGTGAAGTAACTCAGGAATGGAAAACATCGTATGTTCTCACTGATATGTGGGAGCTAAGCTATGAGGTCGCAAAGGCATAAGAATGATATAATGGACATTGGGGACTTGGGGGAAAGAGTGGGGGAGTGGGTAAGGGATAAAAGACAACAAATATGGTGCAGTGTATACTGCTCAGGTGATGGGTGCACCAAAATCTCAAAAATCACTACTAAAGAACTTACTCATGTAGCCAAATACCACCTGTACCCCAATAACTTATGGAAAATAAAATAAAAAATTAAAATTAAAAACAAAACAAACAAAAACCAATAACCAACTGGGTGCGGTGGCTCATGCCTGTAATCCCAGCACTTTGGGTGGCCGAGGGGGGCAGATCACCTGAGGTCAGGAGTTTGAGACAAGTCTGGCCAACATGGTGAAACTCTGCTTCTACTTAAAATACAAAAATTAGCCAGGTATGGTGGCGGGCACCTATAATCCCAGCTACTTGGGAGGCTGAGGCAGGAGAATTACTTGAACCTGGGAGACGGAGGTTGCAGTGAGCCAAGATTGCACCATTGTACTCCAGCCTGGGCAGCAAGAGCAAGACTCCATCTCAAAAACAAAACAAAACAAACCATAACCCTCCTCTTTGCATGTCATATACGTGAGAGGAGATACTTGCTTGAGTTTTGCCTCACACTTTAGAGCAAATTTGAGGCTCATGATGATGAGAGAAATGTGAGAAAGGATTCAGTGTATGGCACAGTACAAAGTTCTCTCAGTGTGTGGGTTTTGCGGTGAGTGACAAAAGGCTTGGGGGAGGCTGTGGTGTCCAGGTCTCAGTACTTGCACAGAAGAACTTGCTGTACTGCAGATTTTGTTATGTCATAAATCAGAGCCAAGGAGGCAGCATGATGTCATGGGAAGAGCACTGAAATGGAGTCTTGTCTCACCTTTCTTAGGGGATAAGAGCTAGGTGAGTAAGTCACTGAGACTTTTAGCCCAAACATCTTCACAGTATTGTGTCACTTACAAAAAGAAAGTGGACAACAATATGAATTCTACATTTCTGTTAGGATGGTGCAAAAGTCATTTCACCATTACTTTTAATGGCAAAAACTGCAATTACTTTTGTACCAGGCTAATATAAATCATAGAATTTGCTTATATGGAGAAATACTTATTATCACTAGGAGTCCTAGAACAGTAATTTAACTTCAGTTCATCTTAATATGTTGCTTCTGAGAAGAGTCGTCAGGCCTCTGCTACACCCCAGAAAAACTAAAAAATAAGATTGTATTAAAAATACACTTATCACCTCATGGTTATAATGTGATCCAGATTGGCTTTGAAGTAATTAGAGAATAACAGGATGGAATCAAATTAGTTTCTAAAATACATAGCATTAGATCTTCTCAAATTAAGATTCTCTGGAATATTTGAATCCTAAGAGCATTTTTTTTCAATTTTGCATTTTCATTTTGATGCTATCTGGACACAAACTACTTCAAGCTTAGAAATATGACTTTCTTTCACAGTGAAAATTATCAACAGTAAAACATTTTTATAGAATAAGCATTTGGGTTGTTAAGTTCTTGGGGATGTTCTGTGAAGTACTACAAGGGATTTAAATTTTCTTCTGTATAAACAGTCCATGCGATTCCATCTTGGAGAAACATTTAATGTATCAGCTGACTTTTGCTGCATAACAAGTCACTCTGAAACTTACTGGATAAATCACAATCATCGTTATTATATTCTACAATTTTGTGGGTTGGCAATTTGTGTTGAGATCTGTTGAGTGTTTCTCTGGTCTTGGCTGGACTCAGTCACATGTGCCCGTGGCCAGCTACTAAGCCTACTAGGAGGCTGGCATAGGATGAGCTCTGCAGGGATGGCTCTGCATTGTCTCACATCTTCCAGCATTCTCATGAAGTGGCAGGTCTCCTAGAGAGTGAGTGTAAGCATGCAAGGCCTCCTGAGATCTAGGCTTAGAATGGGCATCCTGTCACTTCTCTCATATTCCACTGGTGAAAGCAAATCACAAGTTCAATTCAGATCTAAGGTGTAGGGGAACAGAACCCTCCTTCCTTTCCCTCTCTCCCATAATGTTGCAAAGAAATGAAGATGAAGAGGAAATCATTGTAGCCATTTTTGCAGTTGCAAACAATCAGCAGTTATTTTGTTAAGTGTGCTTAGGTTATGGGCAGTGACTTGGACTCTGTCTCCTTTGCGTTTAACTAAGCACCTCTGGTTCCATATGTTTTTGTTTATTTTAAACTATTTTGATTTGAACAAAGGTTTCCATACCTAAAATGTCAGAAATCAAGAGTATAACAATGGATGCAATAGGAAGATGGAAACGTGAGAGCTCCTTGCCAGTAGAAGTTGTGTTTGGGGGAGGGGTTGGGGGAGCAAGTTGTGCAGGGAGCATTCTGGAAGAGTGTGACTCGAACACAAATGAGAAAGAGGATTCTCTTTGCGAGTCAGATCCCTGTGGGTTTCTTTCTACGTCCCCTACTCTGCCTGACATTAGTGCCTTAAATATACCAGGTCCTTTATAAAGTGTTTGATAAAATAGCGAATAGAGGGATGAATGAGTAACAGTATACAGGGATCTTACCATATTTTCCTGGAGATTAACTCCAGTGGAGTTAAGCCCACAATTACTTGCCCAAAGAAGCACTAAGGAAAAAGCTAAAATGAATGATCTCACAGATGTATAGAAAGCTGAAAAGAGGGAAACATAAACAGGGCCATAACATAGTGAGTCTGTCTACTGTATTTATTTATCTAATCTGTTTGATCAGAATTATTTTGTGTAATATACACCTAGTAAAACTGCAGCTATTGAAAGAAAAAGGGGAGGATTGAAATGCCTAGCAATAGATGGAACATTGTTGTTCACAGACACATGAAACACCAATCTGGGCTCTGTTTTTTAACCCAGGATTCGCATTTTTAAGTATCTTTATTAGTTTACTTTTAGGCCAGGGTAGGCATTGGAAATTACCTAAACACACTTGATTTGACTGACTTTGAAAATGTGTATTGAACCCAAGCTAGCTAATATTTTTCTTTGGTTCTGGTTTCAAATGGGGAAATATGCTTAATTATAGCTTGCATCATCGCTTGGAAATTGTAACATTTATATGTTGATGTAACTTGCCTGAATGCAAAAAGAGGACTATGTATAGGAAAAGGGACATATGTAAATAGATCCAAAGCATGTTTGGCAAAGCAGAAAAGCCAAAAGGAAAAGAGGAAAATACATTACGTGCCAAACATTTAGGGGCCACATGCCAAGAGTTACCTTCACTTCCTTCCAATCTGTAGCCCTATTTGGTCTTCAGCCTCATATATAAAACTGTCTTTAAGTTTAGCCTCTAAAATTTTAGGGTAGAAATGGGATAACCTTTGAGTGATTTCAGCACAATTATTTCTGGAAAAGGTGGACTTGAGTGTATGGCAGCTTCTTCAGCATACATTTAAAATAGGAACTGTAATTAATTTAGATTTTTACATTTTGGGATGAATGTGGGTGATTTCTACAGATTTCGACCTCTAGCTCACCTTGTAAATTGCTTTCATTCTCTAATGCAGATTCACATTAAAGTAGCCAATTGTATTAGTTAGCTACTGCCATGTGACACTATAAAATGAACAATCCCAATCTCAGTGATTTAAATCAGCAATCACTTATTTCCATGAAAGTTTGTGTTGACTAGTGTCTACCGATTTAGGCTTGGTACTAGCTAGGTAGCTGGTATCCAATTGTCAGTTCCAGCTGGGCTTGACTGTGCTGGCTCTGCTTCCTGAATGTTTATCCTGGGGCCAAAGATGAGGGGGAAATAATACCTAGTGGATGGTCTTTTCATGGCAAATGACAAGGTGCAAAAAAGTAAGTGGAAATACAGGAGGTTGCTTAAGGCCTATGCTCAGAAATGACATTCTGCCAGCTCTGCTCACATGTTATCGGCCAAAGTGGCCAAGGCTAAGGTGCAGGCAAGTGCACTTTGATGCCAACCTATGTCCGTCATCACCAATTGCCAATCAAGACCAAGATCTTCATGGTGCAAGTGGTCATATTCCTTAAAAGCAAGAAAAATGTTTTCACAGAGTGTTCTTTAATATACAGTTGGATGCAAAATATGTTGGATGAGAAAATAAGAGACTAAGTTGTTTTATTATTAGTTGCGTTTGCATTTTACACACTGCTTGCACTATTATCTGAGCATGAATTTTAACAATTGATTTGCAATAAGTAATGTTCAGAATAATTTATGTCAATAAAATACTTCATTTACTTTTATACACTTTATAATCCCAGCACTTTGGGAGGCTGAGGCAGGCAGATCACTTGAGGTCAGGAGTTCGAGATCAGTCTGGCCAACATGATGAAACCCCATCTCTACTAAAAATACAAAAATTATCCAGGCATGGTGGTGGGCACCTATAATTCTAGCTACTTGGGAGACTGAGGCAGGAGAATCACTTGAACTCTCAATATGGAGGCTGCAGTGAGCCGCGATCATGAAACTGCACTCCAGCCTGGGTGACAGAGCAAGACCCTGTCTCAAAAACAAACAAACAAAAGTTATGGAAGATCAAGTGTTTTATGTTTATAATTTTTTGATGACAATCTTTGAATATAAGAAACAGAAAAAAAGAAAACCTTGCACTTTAAAATAAAAATAAGCTACTCATTTCCAAATTTAGTTGGTGTTTTAGTTACTAGCATTTGTACCTCTCTTCTTTCAGGAGGAAATAATTTTACCGTTGACCCCAAACCTACTTGGCTTCTTTCACTCTAAGCCCTAGCTGGATGTGTCCGTGGTTTTTGGAGGTGGAATTGAATAACAATTCAGTGTTAATAGAGTCACATTATTGAACTTTTCTTTCCCCAGATTGATGTTCTGCCAGAAATTGTGGAGGCCGTGGAAGGGAAGGTGGAAGTCTTCCTGGACGGAGGTGTGCGGAAAGGCACTGATGTTCTGAAAGCTCTGGCTCTTGGTGCCAAGGCTGTGTTTGTGGGGAGACCAATCATTTGGGGCTTAGCTTTCCAGGTAATTGGACAAAGAAATAAATATATAAAATAGACAATTTGACAGTAAAGCAAATGAATAAAACAAGTCAGACTGATTTACACAATAGTTCTGTATTTTTTCACTCGGTTAGGGGGAGAAAGGTGTTCAAGATGTCCTTGAGATACTAAAGGAAGAATTTCGGTTGGCCATGGCTTTGAGTGGTAAGACTCATTCTTGTTTACAACTTTCTTTTCTTTCATGATCTGTAAGTCAGGGTCCTTGGTGGAGAGAAGTGAATTTGAAAGAGAAGAGTGTGGGATCATTGAGTATGTTAAATTTGACGTTGACTCCATATCTACAGTTTTGAGGAGCTCTGCATGTGCATAGTCTCTAGTAATTACTTAACCTCTATATTTCACAGCTTTATTAGGAATATTTTGGTGAGTACGACTACTTAAAGGTGGTTGCAACATCATACTCTTCCTCATCTCATAACACATGAACACATACATCTACCTGGATAGTCAACAGCTCCCTTTGGACATCTAAGTGGCATCCCAAACTCTTACCTGTCCAAAACTAAGCTGCTAACATTCCACATTAAACCTGCTCCACCTGCAGTTTCTCCATCAGTTCATGTTAATCCCATAGTTTCAGTTGCTGAGTCCAAAAATCTTCAGTCATTCTTGCCTCTTCTTTTCTCTCACACCTTCTTACTCACAGGGGCTCGATCTTCAAAATATACTCAGATTCTGACCTCCCTGTCATCTCTACTGCCACCGCCCTGGCTGAAGCCATCATTGTGTCTCATCCCGTGGACATTGCGAGTGGGCAGGTCTATCCTCCTGTACCTCCCCTCTCCCAGTCTATTCTGATCATGGCAGCCAGAACGGTTCTTTTAAACATTAATTGAGATCATCTTACTTTTCTGATCAGAAAACCCCCAATAGCTCCTGGTTTACTCAGAGTAAATGCCAAAGTCCTTGTAGTGGTTTGCAAGGCCTCTTATGGTTTGACTCCTGTCATCTTTCTGATCCCAACTTCTAATAATGTCACCCTTACTTATTCTACCCATGTGACATTTGCCTCCATGATGTCCCTTGACTGTGTGAGATATGTTTTAGCCTTGGGGTATTTGCAACGATTGTTCCCTCTGCCTGGATGCTCTTCCTCCAGATAGTTACATGAAAAACTTCCTCTCATCTTTCGTGTGTTCATATAAATTACACTTTCTTAAAGGTGCCTATCCTGATTACTGTGTTTAACATAGCAATTTACCCTCCACCGATCTATTCAACTTTCAGTTTTCTTTTCCAGTTTTATTTCGTGCTTTTTCCATAGCACCTATTGTCTCCTATATATCATCTATCATAGAATTTCCTTTTAAAATTATATGTGTTATATATTGTCTGCTTCCCCTTTGGAACAGAAGATGCATGAGGCAGTGTGCTTTGTTGTCTTGACTGCAGTATTTTCAGTGCATAGAGCAGTGCCTGGCACACAAACAATACATATTTGCTGAAAGAATGAATGAATGAATGAATGAATGAATGAATAAATAAATAAATAAATAAATAAATAAATAAGCATTAAAATATTACTAGTGACTATTTCAAATTTGGCTAGAAAGAACCTGTAGCTAGAAAGAATGGTCGGGAGTTAATTATCAGCTACCCCATGTTTGAAGGCAAAGAGGATTTCCTTTTCTGTAATCCATATGATCTGGATTGTCCCCATAGATAGAACTCCCCAGATAAATGGTCTACTCACTACTATACTCAGCCTGCAGACAGAGCCTCAACAAGAAGAATGCCATTCTGTGAATCCTCACTATGCATTTTAATTTGCTACAGACATATCCTAAAAGAGAGCTTTCAGTCACTGACTCTCTATTAAATGTGGCAGAAAGAATATACTCTTTGTGTTAATAAAAATATGTGCCAGTCATTTTGTGTTAAGGACTGTTTAGGTAATAAAAAATGGTCTCATGCCACATAAGATTTGGCAAGCCTACCTTGAATCATAAACCTTACATTTGTCAAATTTTACATTCCTTGGGAAAACGATTACCTGCCTGATTATTATTGCATTCAGTTCATATTAAATGTATGCATTATTTTTTCAGGGTGCCAGAATGTGAAAGTCATCGACAAGACATTGGTGAGGAAAAATCCTTTGGCCGTTTCCAAGATCTGACAGTGCACAATATTTTCCCATCTGTATTATTTTTTTTTCAGCATTTATTACTTGACAAAGAGACACTGTGCAGAGGGTGACCACAGTCTGTAATTCCCCACTTCAATACAAAGGGTGTCGTTCTTTTCCAACAAAATAGCAATCCCTTTTAGTTCATTGCTTTTGACTTTTCAATGGGTGTCCTAGGAACCTTTTAGAAAGAAATGGACTTTCATCCTGGAAATATATTAACTGTTAAAAAGAAAACATTGAAAATGTGTTTAGACAACGTCATCCTCTGGCAGGCTAAAGTGCTGTATCCTTTAGTAAAATTGGAAGTAGCAAACACTAAGGTGAAAAGATAATGATCTCATTGTTTATTAACCTGTATTCTGTTTAGGTGTCTTTGAAACAGTGGTTCTTAAATTGTAAGCTCAGGTTCAAAGCATTGGAAATGCCTGATTCACAACATTGAGAAGGTAGCCCTGAATAGAATTGGAATGGATGGCAGTAACTGGTGATACTTCTTTGAATGCAGCTTTCCAATCACATCTTTAGTGTCTGAATATATCCAAATGTTTTAGGATATATGTTACTTCTTAATCAGAGAGAAATAAAGCATTTTTTGGGAAGAATATATCTAGTCCATTTGTAACAATATGAAATTTTAATTTTATTTTCTGAGCCCTAATTATCTCGTTTCCTTTCTGCATACCTCATTGGTTCTCCTGTACCTCCTACTTCCCTTTCTTTACTCTTTTGATTCTTTACCATTGATAGCCATGTGCAAGGGTTGCTACATAATGTGTAAGGACTATGCCACATTCAAATGGGGCCCCTTGTTCTAAAAGCAAGACAAAAACCTTTTCCTTCCTTCCACAGTTTTTGTCTTAAGCTGTCATGGAGACGTTTGCTGTTTCATGTCATGCTTCCTTGGGATTGGGGATACTCACATGGCAAGTAGTAGAGCCTTCCAGGTGCCTGGGGTATTGCCTTGTAACTTGCCTTGATCTTACCTGTGCCCATGCCCAGAACCCTGCTGGGACTGAAGGGCAAAAATACTAAGCAGAATGCCTGAGCCAGCAACCAAGAACTCACTTAGCAGACATGGGGAGGTGGCAGGAGATGGAACAATGTATGATGCTAGGTTCTCAGTGTCCCCAGCACAAGTTCCATTGTTGCATCATGCTTCACTTATAAAACACAAATTGAATGATTACATTATTAATTATTTCAAGCCAATAACCACAGAGCATCAAGCCCTAAGCCCGAGTCCCTTTTCTGAGCATGGAGCCCTGTCCACCGCACTAGGAGCACACCCATGAATCCCTGATCACGTGACTTTTAGATTCATTCCCCAACCAAGTATTTGACAAATTGGAGGTGAACTAGGTAGCCAAAGTAATTTTGAAGTTGGTTTTTCATCATCTCTCTGGTCGTTCAACCACTGTGAGGTACTGAATGAAACAATTCAGAGAATCACCACCTGAAAATATAATTATTATATTATGTTTTATTATTATTATTATGCTTTATTATTCCCAGAACTCTTTCTCTCTCCCTTTCTCCTTCTAAACGCTAGGGCATTCCTAAATATTATCATGAACACACAAAAAACTGTTTGCTGAAATTATATACCTTTCTGGTAAAAAATAATCACTTAACTTTATGAAAAAGAAAAGTTATCCCTTAACTTTTTCGCAAAATACACAGAATAAATATTTCTATCATGTCATCGTTTTATGCTTTTGCAATTAATATTAATCAATGAATAAGTGTATAATAAGCACCTCTGATTCCCTCGACAGATTCAAAATGCCTTCTCTGTTGGCACAGAATTTCCAGTTTGACTGCATCACATTGTGTGGTTGTGTGGGTGCTTGCTTAAAAGTTGATAACTTCCCAGAAAATAGAGATCTCCAAGTAGTATTTTATGTAAGATTTGTGCAAGTAACGGTGAGAATGGGGATTACTTGTCTTAATTCATGAGTTTCTCGTAATTTTTAAGATTCCCTGAGCCACAATAACTCCTTGAATGTAGATTTTCATTTATTTTTTCAAATTTGGAATATATCTGAATGCTTTTTGTTTGATAATCTTTTCATAATCAAAGATATACAGCTGTTTGCTTTTACTTTTTTTAATGAGTGATATGGACCCAAGTGTAACAGTGCTGAAATAAAAAGTATCTAATGGTTAAAAGAGGAATGGTGTGTGTTGGTTGTACAATCCCTTCCAAGAGTTTTGAAACTTAGGCTTGATAGATAGAGTTCTTTGAGGAAGCCAACAAAGTCCTCTCTTCTAGGTTTCTTGAAATATGTTGGGGGGAGGGGTAACAGGGCTTCATAAGGGTGGCCTCTGCCTTTCATGTATGTTATTTTATGTATATAGTGCTCTAGAGCAGTTTCTCAAGCTTTAATAGTGCATCAGAATCAACTTCAGGACTTCAGGGCTCGTTGAAACAGATTGCTGGGCCCCACACCATAGATTCTGTTGCAGCCGTCTAAGTGAGCCAGCTATTGGGTGTGGGCTCCAGGCAGGGAGGGCAAGCCTCACCTTAAAAGGCCAGCTGTTCCTTAGCCAATTGATACTTTTTCATTAAATTTTATTTCTTATTGACATATGAAATTCATACAGCGAGGTGTGTAAGGTGCTGAAACCTGAGTGTATCGGTGGCTACACTTTACATTTACACCTATATGCCTACCTCCCCTATCAAAATATAGAACATATCCATCATCTCCAAACGTACTCCTTTCGCCAGAGATAAACCTATGCTGATTTCCGTTGCCATTGATTGATTTTCACTGGCCTTAAACTTTACATAAGTGGAACCATGCAGTGTGCACTTTTGTGTTTAGTTTCTTTTGCTTGGCATATATGAAGTCCATTCATGTTGTTGAGTGTATCAGCAATTAGTTCTGATTATTGCTCTGTAGTAATTCATTGTAGGAATGTACCACAGTTTATCTATCTCTTCTCCTTTTCTGCTGGAAGTTGATTCTAACTGATTTTTGCAAAAATGCAAATTCACTGTTATTTTATAATTTTTCAAGAAATGCAAGACATTTAGATTTTTATGTAAAAAATTTTAAATGTTGGACAATATTTAACATTTTGAACACTGAGCAGGTTGTGTTAAACATGGACATGGCCCACAAGCCACAAGTCTCAACCTTGAAACATTTTTTTCCTCACAGATGTTTTCCTCATGGCTGAAATCACTCTTATGCCCTGACACAAAATGATGCCTGAGACCTGTAGCAGTGATGGGTGCCTGCCAACAGAAATTGCCAGAATCTCCTTTGTTTAAGCTTATTTATATTCAGCTACCTGGAAGAATGTGGGTGTGAAATAAACTTTCTTCTCTTTACGATGCTTGGGAAGCCCAGGTTCCCAGGTCTGTAGGAATGAATTGAATGGTATTGATGCTTCTTAGCGTGATGTTTGCAGACTGCATTTGGGTCATTGCTGTGTTATTCATTTGCTTGTTTATCTTGCCAAAACACTGGCGTTTGTGAAACAGCTTTAGAGGGCTGTGGTGGATTAGGAAAGCATGAAAGGAAGTTGTGGCTTGTTCTCAAACAGAGAGAAAAGACTTTTCTCTTCATTGTAAAATTCATAACTTATTTACTGTCTGATGGACTATGTTGTATGTCAGTTGCATAGCAACAAAATAAAGTTTGCCTGTTTGGGAAAGTCCAAATATTTCTTTTAACATAAAGACGGAGGATGCTTTCTGAACTTATATTTGCCTCAGCGTGCATTCTGTCACAAGCCAATTATAGAACAACATCAGGATGAGAGTTTATTTTAGGTAATGTAAATGTTAGCCCAAATGATAGAAGGCTATTATTATATGTTTATGTGATGGGAAATCTCATCTATTCTAAAAGATGCAATTTCCTGTCCTTACCCAAATCAAACTTGAGCAATAGGTATCTTCTTTCCTCTCTAATGTGGTTGCCCATTGTTGGAGGAAATAAAAAGATACTTTTTTATTTTAAATCCAGTTATCTGTTTGCTTCTCCACTGACACTTTTCTGCTCTTAGATAATGAGTGTAAGTTCTATTGAAACTTTTCCAGGACCTTCTAAAAATTAAGAATTGTGTTACCCTGAATGATGCCAAAAGAAGAGCTGGAATTCAAGTGAGCAGTAGGCTTGATTTTGTTTGTTCCTTTGATTCAGCATCACGGGGGAGAAGAGCCTTGCTTGGTTTCTATCTTTTCTGGTTAGATCATCTGTCTTTAACGCTCATTTATTTTCAATTACAGTCAACATCCTGAGTCTGTTTCTAACAGTGGAATCTTCCTATTGATAGAGTCTTTTATGGTAAGATTCTTTACATTGTGTGTTAGAGCTTTCTTACTAAACTTACTCAATGAAGATCAAGACTAACCTGCTCAAAAGCACTGGATTAGAATCCTGAGAATCTGAATGATTAGCAATGTGAACTGTTATTTAATCTGAGGACCCTCAGATGCTCAGCTGAGAAATTAGGCTGGCAGCATTTGCTTACCTCTCCAGGTCATTATGAACATAGCATGGCGAAATATGTGAGAATTTACCATGAACTGTAAATCAACAGTCAAAGGAAAATATTATTTTGTATTAATATTTTAATAATGATTATTATCAGGAAAGAGAATAAAAGACATTCCAAAAAATATTTTATTTTATAGTATTTATTTAGAGAAAAGTTAAATATTTTACAGAGTAAAATAAACATCACCAAAGATTTTACCACAGAGAGATAACTGTTATTTATATTGGGTGAATATCATCTCAGACTTTGCTATGTATGAATAATCAGTAGCAACTGGATAGATAGAAGTGGTTTTGAAGTCACCTTTGCAAAAATTGTAACAATGAGAAAATTATGACAGTGAAAAAGACCTCATCTAATCAACCTCCATGTTACCTTTAACCTCCTAACTGTCCATGGTCATTCCTGGGCTTGGGCCAAGCTAACATTGGGAGATATTTAGTTTATAGTTTAAATGATAACAGCCCTTCTTAAAAACTAAACAACCCTTGTAAAGCTAATGAAGGATCACCACGTTAGGAGGATGAGAGGAGCCTAAATTCTGCTAAGATGTAGACCTAAAGGATGATCAGCCTTTATTCTGGGGCTGGGGGTCACAAAATTTGGAACTTCCCCAATTATTCCTGCAGATAACATCACCATTGTATACCCTAAGATTGGCCTTTTGAGATGTGTTTTCAGGCTTTGGCATTTCTGAGGACTGGGCGGCCCCACACTGATCCATGACTCTTGACTCAACTGGTCCTGTGGCCCCCACCCAGAAGCAGATTCAGTGCGCAAGTACCATTTTCCACAGTCCTATGATTACATTCTTAGCCAGTCAGCATTACCCATTTCCCAGCCTGCCAAACTACCCTTGAAAAATCCTAGCCTCTGGATTTTCAAGGAAGTTGATTTGAGTAATAATAAAGCTCTGGTCTCCTGTTTAGATGGCTCTATGTGTATTAAACTCTTTTTGTATTGCCAATTTGTGTATTGAAAATTTGGCTCTATCTGTGCAGTGGGCAAAATGAACCTGTTGGATGGTTACAGCTTTACTAAAACAGGCCTATACAGTAAATGTTATATTTAAGTAAGATATTCAATTTATTTTTACACGAATTTGAAGAAGGAAAAGTAAAGTTGGAAACATTTAAAATTAAGGTAATTTTTTTCAAAAAGAGATATTGTAGATTAAGAGCGCCTGCACAATGTATTTGGAAAATTATGAAAACTTAAAAGATTAAAGTAATTTTTGATTTATGGCATACACATGTTTTAATTTTAGCACCAGTTAACTCGTTAGTAATTAGTAATGACATGAAGTAATTAGTCTCTTACATCTACTCTCCTTTTTTCCTCTTCTCTTCCCCTTTAGTGTATATATATGTATGTGTATATATATATGTGTGTGTGTGTGTGCGCGCATATATATACACTTTTTTTTTTTTTTTTGAGATGAAGTCTCACTCTGTCATCCAGGCTGGAGTACAGTGGTATGATCTTGGCTCACTGTAACTTCCACCTCCCGAATTCAAGTGATATTCCTGCCTCAGCCTCCTGAGTAGCTGAGATTACAGACATGTACCACCATGTCTGGCTAATTTTTGTATTTTTAGTAGAGATGGAGTTTTACCATGTTGGCCTGTCTGGTCTCAAACTCCTAACCTCAGGTGATCCCTCCACCTTGGCCTCCCAAAGTGCTGAGATTACAGGAATGAGCCACCACATCTGGCCATTAATATATTATCTGTAAATTATCAAAGTATAAATCATTGTCTTCCCTATCACTGATTTCCAAAATTGTTTAATACTGGTTTTCATTTAAATGGGTTTGGTACTTATAATTCCCATAGCTTCTCCATTCTCTGGTTCTTAACTTTGATTCAATTCCTGGTTCCCTAGATTTCATTGGCCAACTGTAATTTCAAAAAATAGCTGGTGTTCCTTCAGTTTATGCATGTTTAAAAATCTACTTGATGTTTTTGTATTTGAATGACACCATGGATAGGTATACTACTTTGGGGTCACGTTTTCTGTTTGTAGACATTTTGGATTGCTTTCTGGCATTGAATTTTATGTGAAGAAATAAAAACTGGCTTACTCTTTTGCTTGTGATGTTTTAACATAATCTCCCCACATCCACTTCCCAAACCCAATGTCTAAAAATTATTTCTTTATCTTTGAATTTCAATGACTTAAGCTAAGTTAAAGCTAAATGTCACATGACTTACCATTGTGATGCAGAGCTATGCCTAACCCAATGTATTTTATTTTAAATTTGAATATACAAAAAACAACCAGCATAAGTCTCATATCAATTATTGACATTTATTTTTACAACATTGTTCTCGCTTTTCTATGTTACCCTTACCAACCACATTATAATGGCATTAACAGCAATGGTTATCATATTATAAATTATTGAACATTTTTTCCTTGACAACAAACTTCTTAGAGGTTTTTGTTATCCAGACCGGTGCTGTCTGGTGAACGTGCTGTAATGATGAAAATGTTACTTGCACTGCCAATATAGTAGCCATCAGTCACATGTGGCTATTGGGTGCTTGAAATGTGTCTAGTTTCAAATGATTCTTTTTATTTAATTTTAATTAATTTAAATTTAAGTAGTCATATGTGCCTAGTGGGTGTGTATTGAATAGCACAGATCTAGATGTTATGAATAAAATTTGGCACTGGGGAAACTTAATCTAATAGACTCAAGACTACTTTAAGTTGACGAGCCCTGCTACATGATTATCCTGGGGAAGTCATATGAAGTCTTTTTGATGTAGCTTTCCAATTACAAAAATAAAATTTTATAGTTGCTCTTACCCTTATGGTAAACATATAAACTGCAATGATAAATGTAATACAATTTATGTTATTCTATATAGCATGTAAATTAATTGCAATAACAAATGTAATAAAATTGTAAAATTATTTGGATAAATGCTATATTGATCTAAAGCTGCTTTGTGGAATTATTTTTGGCTTGTTTTTCTTATTAATCTTTCCATTCAGTTTACCATTACCTTGTTGGTAAGGATAACCTAGAAAAACACAATAATGTTGTCTAAAGTTTAGAGTTCATGGCACAGCCCAGCTATTGAATGGACAAACTTGAGAAATCTCAAGTCAAACTTGAAAAATCTTGAGAAAATAATCTTGAATGTTACATTTCATCCTTTAGGTGGAATAGCAATATAGCTAATCAGTAAGATGTAATGACAAGTAGTGATATGCTTTCAAACAGTAAAAATAATGCACTTGTAAGCTATTATGAAAATAATAGTAATAAGAATATTTGGCATGTAATGTAATGACTTATATCTTGGAAATCTGGAAAGAATGAACAAAACATTTAGATATAATGAATATTTCCAGCAGAGTGGATGAAACCCTGTATCCTAAACAGCAAACTGGCACCAATAAGAAGTCTTTCTCAAGAAATGTTGGCATCTCCTTGACATAAGAGCACAGGTTTCTTTATCATATGAACAAATAGCATTGCCAAAGTCAATAACATATTTCAGCTCTGAGTTTTCTTTATTTTTTGATATTATGTTATTTAGTTTTATTATTAATGTGCAAACCACTCAGTTTTTTAAAAATATTCTGAATAATAGTAGATGATAGCTATGCCATATACAAAAATATACTTTTGATTTGAATTTTGTTTCGTTTTGTAATCCCCTTAAGCATTTATCCTTGGTGTTAAAAACAATCCAATTACACTCTTTTAGTTATTTTAAAATGTGCAATTAAGTTATTATCGACTATAGTCATCCTGTTGTGCTATCAAATACTAGGTCTTATTCATTTTTTCTACTCTTTTGGTACCCATTACACATTCCCAACTGCCCTTGCATCCCCTACTACCCCTCCCAGCCTCTGGTACACAATGTTCTATGCTCTATGTCCATGAGTTCAATTGTTTTCATTTTTACATCCCACAGATACATGAGAACATGTAATGCTCATCTTTCTGTGCCTGGCTATTTCACTTAACATAATGATCCTCCAGTCCTATCCATGTTGTTTCAAATGACAGGATCTCATTGTTTTTAAGGTTGCACAGTACTCCATTGTATATATGTACCACATTTTCTTTATCCATCCATCTGTTGATGGACACTTTGGTTGCTTCCAAATCTTGGCTATTGTGAACAGTGCAGCAACAAACCTGGGAGTGCAGCTATCTTGTCGATGTATTGGTTTCCTTTCTTTTGGGTATATACCTGTATTAGTCCGTTTTCACACTGCTGATAAAGACATACCTGAGACTTCGCAATTTACAAAAGAGAGAGGTTTAATTGGACTTACAGTCCCACGTGGCTGGGGAAGCCTCACATTCATGGCGGAAAGCAAGGAGGAGCAAGTCATGTCTTATGTGGATGGCACAGGCAAAGAGGGAGATTGGGCAGGGAAACTCCCCCTTATAATACTGTCAGATCTCATGAGACTTACTCGCTATCATGAGAACAGCATGGGAAAGACCCACCCCCATGATTCAATTGCCCCCCACTGGGTCCCTCTCACAACATGTGGGAATTCAAGATGAGATTTGGGTGGGGACACAGTCAAACCATATCAATACTCAACAGAAGGGTTGGTTTGAATTTTAGTTTGAATATTATTTGATACTATAACCATACTATCTAGTTGAAATACTAAAGAGCAATACCTTTCAAGTTTTTTTTGAGAATTTCTGAATAATAGTAATTTTATATAATATGTGTCATGGTGTGAACATCCCTGTTTTAAATAGTAATATTTTGGTTTTAATATACCACAAAAGTAGTCAGGAAGAAACTCTTTTAAAAAATTCTTCAATTATTTGACTTAATAAAGCTAACACTCACTGTTTCCAAGATTCCCAGCCACATATATGACTAAATAAATAAATAAATAAATAAGCACCACCACCAACAACTGGACAAAACCACAAAAAATATTGGAAGGCTCAGAAATTAGTAAAATGTTAATCTATCAAAAAATTTTGTTTATGCAGTTATTATAAATTCATCTTTATGGGCAGGGCAGTGTATTAGAAAGCCAGAATCCACAACTTGAAAAGGTAATCACTGACGCAACTGTTGTGTCTACATAACTGCGTAAACAATTTGCCTACTTTCCACTGAGTTAATCAGATACGTTGTTGTCATGTAAACACAATCTAAATGAAATACACAGATTTTCCCCCGAAATCTTATTTTAGCTAAATTTTTCTTGGCTCATCTTATTCCAGGTCTGTTAACAATTTATCCAGAATTATTTGTTTGGCTTTGAACTCTTTTGCCATCTCTTGTCCATCCTTTATTGGGCAGGCAAATGATGGAGAAAATGATGCAAGTGCAAGCAAATAAACACATAAAGAAAGTCTGCAGAAAGCAGAGCACTCCCCACAGTTTTGGGCCTTTCTCTGGAAAGGAGTGGTTAAGATGACATGGGAGGTTAATGTCCAAACTGCCTCCCCATTGGAGAGATGTCTTTTTTCCAGAAGTTCAGGAATGAGAATCTCTTCCTCCTCTACTAAACGTCCTCTCTGTTAACATTCCTACTTCCAAAATTCTTCAAGGCTTCAGGTTAATAAAATAACAACATATATTTTAAATGTTAATTAAAATTATATATGATGAATCAATTACAACTATTCAGTCTCTAGTTGTTTTCACAAATATTTACATTCCTATTGCTTATTCAAACCTTCCTGACGATGAAGGTTTACATGATCCTCTAATGTCTTCTACCTTGCCCAATAGAAGGGGAAATGAGAGATGATACAGCTGCAACAAAAATAACAACAAAATAGGACTCACATCCTGCAAGAATCTAACTCTCCTATCAATTATAATTTATTTTATGTACTCCTGACCATTCTGTGTTTTTGACTCTTGTTCAGGAATAAAGCATAAATCAGGCATTCTTAGTAGTCTGTTCAATATAAAAGCCAACATTATTTTCCAGTCTAGATTCATTTGAAACTCAGAAATATTGGCCCATATCAGAAAATGTTCATAATCAGAATTTGTCTACACTATTAAAGCATTTACTAAAATCAATAATTATGCCTGTCCTCTGCTATCACGTGATAGGATGGCAATTGTTAAAGCAATATACTATTTTTAAAAACTTGTAGGCAGGTTCATATAGAGAGTGACAGGAAAGTTTGCAAGGGTGGAAGTTTTTGGACACAACCTATAATTTTCTAGAGGTTGTCCAGATGCCATTAGATATTTCTCTGAGCACTGAGGTCATTCCCTGATGAGTATTGGGGTAAGAGCTGCCTTCCAAGTCTTTGGACTCCTGACAAAGAGCTCTTCCTGTCAGGGCACATTGCTTTCTGCTCTGCACTTTGGTAACAGAAGCACAGTGTCTGGAACAATAGAAAGACCATCCTTCAGTGGCGGTCTGTCTGCTTATGTGGCATTGCCTCCAATTCTGGCCACACTGAAAGCTTTCAGGGGTGAGAAAGCATGTGGGAAAGATGCCTGGAAATCAAGTCATGCTTGTAGAATGCATCCTAGTCTTGGGGGTGGACATGTGATGATCTTTACTTCCTTACATGCTCTTAAGTAGACGTATGAGTAAACTTAATGTTGTCCTAAGAACGGAAGAAGCATCAATATAGAAAAAAGATGAGGAAATAGTGCTAGAAGCTAGACTGTCATTTTCATGAAGGGAGGAAATGTATCTTTTTTGCTGTCTTACCAATACCTTGCATAAAAATTATAGGTATTCAGTAAATATTTGTTTTTGTTTGTTTGTTTTTTGGAGACGGAGTCTCGCTCTGTCGCCCAGCCCAGGCTGGAGTGCAGTGGCCGGATCTCAGCTCACTGCAAGCTCTGCCTCCCAGATTTACGCCATTCTCCTGCCTCAGCCTCCCAAGTAGCTGGGACTACAGGTGCCCGCCACCTCACCAGGCTACTTTTTCGTATTTTTTAGTAGAGACGGGGTTTCACCTTGTTAGCCAGGATGATCTCGATTTCCTGAACTCGTGATGCACCCCTCTCCGCCTCCCAAAGTGCTGGGATTACAGGCTTGAGCCACCGTGCCCGGCCTCAGTAAATATTTGTTAACTAATAAATATTTGTCATGGATATTATTGACTTTTTAAAGAACTAACTCTAACATTCTATGCTTGGAATCAAGTATAGCAAAGACTTAGAAGTATGCCATTGAGAAAATGTAAAATCACAATATTTAATGGAAAATTTTAAGAACACCGATTTTATAAGAATTTTTCACGATCATAAACTGCTATTATAAAAATGTGCTTAATTTTCATACCAGAAATAAACAGGGAATATTATAATATGAAAGTATGATTTTCTCAGGTATAGATTTCAGCATTTAAATACTTATTTGATTCTATTCTCATAGCAAATAACTATCAAATTGAGATTAATAAATAATTGAAATGTCACAAAGTCATAGAATTTTAAAGTTAGTTAAAATATGTCAGATTATGTGACTAGAAGTTATTCATGTGTATTCCATGAAGCAGTCTTACAATCCAGTCTTTGAGAAAAGAATTCTGTGGGCACATCAGTTGGATGAAGGTACATGCTGCATCTCAACTGTGCAAGAGTTAGTTCCTAAAAAGTGGTGAGTAATTAACACTCCTTTAGTCTTTGTGATAAAGCTAATTTTTATCTAAGCATCCGAAACAATGTTCAACTACAATTTCATAACTCATGATCTTTTGTTGGAAAGAATAAAATGCAACTTGAACCAGGTGAAGGAAAAGGAGGAGTGTTTAGTGTCTCAATCACAGGAAGTGTTGAAATACTAAGCCACAGGAAAAGCGTGGATGTGATTGGGCCCAGGGAAACTTGGGACCATGGGTTTGAAAGCAACAAGGACTATTTTTGCTTTTCTCCAGGTTAGTTCCCTCGGAATGTAGGCTTTATACTTTTCCACACTACGTTGGCATCCTCTTCCTAGTGAAGCACATGGCCGTCTGCAGCTCCCCAGATTCCTATCTCTTGGTTCTGCCACAAGGAATAATTCACTGTCTTGTTCCAGCTCCAGTTCAATATTATCTGAGACCCGAACACTAATTGAGTTTCTTGCCCATCTCTTGACCAATCACACTTGGTCAGGAAGAAAGGGCACTATATGAATTGGGGGCTACTATGAGTTCTAAATGTTGTAGTGTGGAGAAGAGGGAAGAGAAGCGGTACTATTTTTCCCAGAGTAGGAAAGCTTTACTGGAAACAAAACAATATGTGTTTCCCACAGAAACAACAAATAATTTTTAGTATAAAATATTTTGGACGTTGGCAAGATTTTGGACATACTTGCCTAAAAGAGTATCTCTTTTTCACCGGGTGCGGTGGCTCACGCCTGTAATCCCAGCTCTATGGGAGACCAGGCAGGTGGATCACAAGGTCAGGAGATTGAGACCATCCTGGCCAACATGGTGAAACCCCGTCTCTACTAAAAATACAAAAATTAGCCAGGCATGGTGGTGTGTGCCTGTAGTCCCAGCTCCTCAGGAGACTGAGGCAGGAGAATTGCTTGAAACTGGGAGGAGGATGTTGCAGTGAGCTGAGATCACACTATTGCACTCCAGCCTGGGCAACAGAGCAAGACTCTGTCTCAGAAAAAAAAAATAAATTACCTGTTTTTCTATAATTTAAATGTACTTGGCACCCTGTATATTCTTTGACCTTAGTCTTATAACACCTGATGGATACAGCATCACATTGCAACTGGGAAGTTACATGCTTCAGAAGAAATGGCCTGGAGACCCACTATGAGTAGTGTCTTATTTTGTTTGCTTAACCACCTATCAGTGATCCAGAACCGTAATGTCAGTTTAAGACCAAGAATGTTTGATGGGAATTTAACATGTTATTCTAAAGTTAATGTGTTTATTCTTGGAAATTTAACTTCTTGGTTACTTTATTATTGAAGTGCATAAATTAATCATGTAAACTTAAAGTTGAGTCTTGTGGTTTGAAAAGACACTCTGTCCATTTGCGTGTCTTAAGTCTTATAGTAAGAAAACCTAATTTGTTAAACCAGGGATTTCCCATTAGTCCTTTGTGAATGTGTACAATTAATACGGGAAATAACTAGACTTCTGTGGAATGCTGTGTGAGAAATGTTAAAAATCCAGCCCTTTCATCTGTAGTTTGGGGAACTGACCAGAAAGGTTATGACTTACCCAAGGCCAGTCAACTAATGGTCACAGAACTGGAAATAATTGATAAAGTTTTAATAACAAAATTCATCAAGGTTTAATGGTAAGAAAAGTAAAAGTTTGTTTATGCAAATTCCTGTTAGAATTATCTTAATCAGTTTAAATTGACTGTAGACTTTCAGTCAATTATCACTTCAAAAAACTATCAACTTTGAAGTGGTATAATTTTGTTTTCCACATTACATTACAGAAGGAACTATATGAGGCAAAAAAGTACAGTGGGACACTTCAAGATCAACAAACAGTAAAAGGAATTCACCACAGAGGAGTTGGAAATCCTCAGGCATCATGGAACCCTCAAATCCACACCCAATGTGTTAAAGTGGTGGTTCTACAAAGGTGCCCTTTTCTAACAGGTGTAAACATTGACCCCATGGAAATGATCTGAGACCCTTTTGTACCTTGCTAATCATCTTGATTCTATCAGGAGCCAAGCATACTTCAGTATAGAGAGCCAACACTGTATCTTGAATCCACTGAGTAGTCTCTCCAAAGCAATGGAAATAAACAATCTACTTTTCTTGAATTAGTGTCAGCTCTACACATAGGCAGAACACACAACTGTCTATGTGATATGCTATGTGATATGCTTTTGAAATCACTAAAATCATTGAGGAGGAGACAGAAGGAAGGTTACATTTCCCATAAAATCTCAGGAAGATGCAGGCTAAGTGAAGCATATTGATGATGACTTGGTATAGCTGTAATCACGCAGCCAAATAAGGTGTTAATAAATCTCCTCATAGAAAAGCAACATATTATCTAGATAGCAAAAGTGGCAACTGAAGATAAAAGTAGAGAGAATCAGCAAGAAGATTCCATGTGTAGGATGGTCATATGTTACAGTGTGTTCATAACAATCTTGGTTTTATACTCTTTCTCCCAGTGTAATTAATAATGCCCTGTTTACTGTCAAAAATCTCTCAATTTAGGTTATAAATTGCATAGGCCACATTGATGAGCTATACTTGTGGTATGCATCAAATGATCTGATTCTGAGTATCCAATGTTCTCTTGTCTTGTTGAAGACTCTAGCTGTGTATTTGAACAGGGGAGGTATTCATGGGGGAAAATGCAGTATTTCCAGAGAAGGCAGAAGGATGAAAAAAATATATAACTTAGGTAGTGGTCTTTAACATGTAAATATCCCTTTCAAAACAAAGAAAAAACACCAAATGCGAGATTTTGTTTACTTCTGTCCAAGATCAAAACATAGAATTGCTTGTAAAGAAGATTTTATGGGCCACTTTTGAACCAGGTGACTTTCTTCTCTGATAACATAAGTGTAATGAGTATCAAACTGCAATGCTTTTTGACATTGTGATCTGATGTGATTTGCAAAATAAGTTTCACAGGGAAGGATGGACAACTAATTCTGCTCTCTGCTACTTCTAGCTCAAAATACTCAGTCCTGGGCAAGGAATAGAGGGAGAGGAAATATTTTCCTGCCTATGCTAACTCAGCTGGCCTCCCAAATGTCTCTGGACATGCATGACAATCCATCACTCCTGTATGCTGCCCAGTTTTTCCTGCAGAAGGTCACGGCCTTTGACATTGTCCCATAGCTCTTCATCAGGCCTTATTCTGGTGAGGGTTGGAGCCAAGGAGAACACAGTTGAGCACTGGCCTCTGGCTTCCATTCTGGTCCTGGCAAGGCTTCTCCAGAATGGAGAAAGATACAGCAACCAAGTCACAAGCATTTGTTCTAGTCAGCTCTCTTGCCAGTCTGGGAACTGGTCCTTATTTGAACACCTGAGATCCTTTTCTTCATCTCTTTGGTTTGGTGGTTTAGAGAATTATTTCCACTGTCAGGTATAGATAATATGGCTAACCCCATAAAAAATACAGAACAATGATTATAAGAGATCCTGATCTGCAATAGTGAAGTAAAATTCAAAACTAGAGAATATTCCTAAGAATATTTCGCCAAGTAAGACCTTGTAGTTAGTGACACTTCTTACAAATAATCTTCCAACTCTAAAATTACCCAATAAACCCATCACGCAGGTAACATTTCTACAGAGACAAGGAGGGACCAAATATTGAGCTTTGAATAGAACATACTGATGAGCAAAGTCAAAAGGAGAATATTGGACATTGACACATATATTCTTTATCTATAAAAACATGTCTCATTGTTTATGTTCACTAATAATTGGGGATTGATCAATTAGCTGTTGTGTTGTTGACATTTTTGCTGTTCCTTTTTTTATTTCACAATTAGACATTTTAAAAATATTATTTGAAAGTCATTTTCTATTAGAATCACAAACTTCTTTCTGGTATCAAAAGTTGTGCCACAATCCTGGTTACTTGTGGATTCACCAAATAGTCCAGCAGTCAGCTGTAGAAATGAATGATTGAGAGGAGGCCGTAGTACTATTTGAATCAATTTGTTCCACAATTGCATTCTCACTGTTACTCATCACTTGTTGCCTCTTGGCACAATGCAATTTTCAGAAGTGTTGTCGACAGTCTTTACCACCACTTTCAGATATGCCTCCTCTGTCTGAGGGTGGTTCTTCAGACCTCTGTGTTACAGGAACCAGATCCAGGAAGCTCAAAGACATATGGTTATGCTGAGCCCAGAACAAGTTTTGTTTGTTCCCAGACACTGATGGCTATTTGCGTTTGTTACCCTACAGTCTCTTCCATTCACAATTCACCTTCTACTAAAGTTTTATTTGAGTGACAGACCCTGGAAGATGAAAAGATTCCAGATTTTAAAGCATTAATTTGTGAGGAATCTGGACTACAGAAAGACCAGCTCCATCCCAGACCCTATGGCACGCACACTTTTCATTCTTTTTATATTCATCATTGAGGACCTATCTGAAATCTTATTCAAAAGTGTTTTCCAACATCTCTCTCTAACACCTGTCCAGAAGCAAACAAAGTGGTAGAACCAGATCAAACCAATTTTTTTTTTTTTCTCTGCTCTTCACACAATAAATGCCTCAGGTATCTCTCTAGTGTTTGATATTAAAAAACCCTGACACCATCATATCCATTGATATACACTACCAATATTTTGAGCTGCTAGCAGTTTGCCTGTTACGTCAAGGCATCTGAAAGTTTAAAACTTGGCAAAGCAATGTTTTTCTTTTTCTTCTTCTATAATCCTAGGGTAAACATTAAGCAGACAGCATTTCTGCTTTGAGCATTAAAGGGAAAAAAAAAAAGACTGAATTTGAAAAGACTTCTAGTACACTTTGGGGATTTCGGAAAGTGTCGTTTGGCTGGGAGCTGAGTGGAGAAGCTGCCATTCTGTAGATGGGATAGGAGGAAAGCCGCATAGCCTCATTCATAACTTCACAGCTACTGCAAATATCAGCTGATGAATATTTATGTTTTCCCTGGCTTAGGCCCGAAAGACAAACAAGGGAGGAAAAAAAAAACAAAAAAAAAACACGAAAGTTAGGAAAAGGTCGTCTGAACTCTGTGGGATTTTTTACCAGCACTTTCCATGCGCGAGCAGTAGCCCTGAATGAAGTCATTCTGTACAGGGGCCCGGCACAGGAAAATACCGTCTGTTCATTAGCGTCCCGCACTTTGTTTGAACCTTGTACATTCATGGGGTCCTGAAAGGGAAACTCTTTTTTAAAAAAATCAAACACACAGGATATAGAGCTACCTTATTATTATTTTGGTAAATTATTGCAAATTGCTCCTCACCATATAGTGACTTCAGTGGTTCATTGAAAGAGCAAGTTAGTGAAGGAGAGTTTTAAAAAAAATTATATATTTTTTAAAGAGGGCCATTCCAGTTCAGGTTAATACTTTACAGAGTTATAGTTTCTAAAAATATTTTAAAGTCTATATAAATAATATCAATACATTACTCTACTACATATCATAGTAAAGCAAATTTTTTTTAAAAAATGTACTCTAGATTTTAGTCTTATTTCAGGAAAAATAGCCCTCAAGCCCCACTGTAGAATAAATAATCATGTCTTGATCACTTGGAGTTTATTATTTAAATTCTGTTTTCCTCCTTTTACTTTTTCTTGGCCCATCAGTACTGCTTTCACTCTCTGCTGCCATCACTGCCACATCCAGGTTGACCTGAGGCTATGGAAACAACACAAAAACAATCAACAAGATGAGGGATTTTTCTACTTGCCAATATTTCCATTATCAGTTTTGTTTCAGGAGAGGAGGCTCAAAAATTTGGCTGAAATCAGATTGGTGACTGCCTTATGGATTTCAGTGGTAGATACATCATGCAATTTTCTAACATTCATGGAGAGGCAGGTGTCCTCAGTGGGGATCCCCAGAAATGTTCCCCTGTGATGAGAATGGGTGCCTAAGACTTATGAAGGAAGTACTTCCAGCAGACATGGGGAGGTGAGAGGGAGGAAACCAGACACAGAATGGAAGATGACAAGCAAAGGAAATGCCAGCCTCAGCTGGGTCCTGCAAGGAGCTCTGGGGTATAGTTTTACCCAAAAGTTTGTCCCCATTTGAGGGTAAGGGCTGTCTATTTTTGGAGTTTGGTGTGGGGGGTGCATTGGGTGACCAGTTGTCCTGGTCTTCCTGGCACCATCCGGCTTTCAGTACTCAATTATCTTGAGAAATCTTTTAGTCTTAAACAAACTAGAATTGTTGGTCACCCTTGAAGGCTGTAATTTCCCAGGTACTTCTGACTTCCTGGGCAGCAAAGTGGCTCCAGTTGCCCAAGGTCAGTCTTCTGAATGGAGTCACAGGTGCAAGCAATGTGAAACAAAGTCCATTGAAGCTTGTGGATGGGCATACAACATGACAAGAGCCTCTGAATGGAGCTCAGCCATCTTCCCTGTAGCAGGCACTATCCTCTACCCAGTTTTCTAAGAAACAACATGGGATTGACGGAGACTATTGTAGATGTGGAAATGAGGTCAGGAGTTGCAGATGAGGAATACATTTCATTCTGTACATCAAGTTCTTAGTCCTAGTGGGACTTAAGGGCTACAATATGTAGGTTCAGAACTAGTCAAGATTTCCAAGCAGATTTGTAGAAGGCGTTAGCACTGAATTAAGTTGGGTACCAATCTGTAACTGTGACATTTACAGAGTGGACTTAAACAAAATCTCTGTAGTTATCGAGTGGGGAGGAGCTAATGAAACAATTGCCCATCAGTGAGTCTCTTGCAATATGCTGCTTCTCTGGCTACTGTGAGGTTCAGTTCTGGAGCTGTGTGACATATATGTAATGAAAATTGAGGACATGGGGTATGTAGCTTCAAAGAGGATATAATGAAAATGAGGATGAATATTCCCTAGCCCTGCCCAAGATAGGCGGAATCCCACATTTCTTTTGATTTAACTTCTAAGAGTTAACAGTAACTACCCAAAATAAATAGCGAATATGTGTCAAAATTTACCTTTCTCTTGTCCTCTGTTCTTGCCTTATAAACGTAAAGGTGAGCTGTTTTTTCTTTTGTTTCTCTCTTGGCTTATACAAATAAAAGACAGTGAGTGAGAAGTTGGTCCATTGGCTGGCTTGGGCAGACATACTTGGTAGTGATTTTATGTATTTAACTGTGTGTTTGCAGTGATAACGGCCTAAAGTTTCATGCTTGCTTCCTGCATTGTTTTGCCCAGTTTTTCAAGTTCCTTGTGGAGCAGCTCACGTAGAGGATTTATTGTAGGAGTGCTTTCTTCTGCCCAAAGCAATACATTATCCACATGAAAGGATATCTCACACAGCCCCATGCTGCATCACTGCAGAGGAGAAATGAGGAACCGAAGAAATGGTTTCTAGCTAAATAGCTGTAGAAGAATTGCCCAAACAGTAAACATAGTACCCAGTACATAGTTTTTCAATTCTTTCCCCACCTTTCCCTCCTCCCTTTTGGAATCTTCCGTGTTTATTGTTCTCATCTTTGTGCCTCTGTGTACCCAATATTTAGCGCCCACTTAAAAGTGAGAACTTGCCGTATTTGGCTGTTTCCGTGTTAATTCACTTAGGATAGCGGCCTCCAGCTGCATCCACGTTGGTGCAAAGGACACGATTTTGTTCTTTTTTATGGCTGTGTAGTATTCCATGGCATATATGTACCACACATTTCTTTTGTCCAATCCACCACTGATGGGCATCTCGGGTGATTCCATGTCTTTGCTATGGTGAATAGAGATGTGACGAACATGCAAGTGTAGGTGTCTTTTTGGTAGAAGAATTTATTTTCTTTTCAGTGTGTACCCAGTAGTGGGATTGCTAGGTCAAATAGCAATTCTATTTTTCATTCTTTCAGAAATCTCCAAGCTGCTTTCCACAGTGGATAAACTAATTTGCATTTCCACCCAAGTATATAAGCATTCTCTTTTCTCTACAACCTTGCCAACATCTGTTATTTTTTTGACTTTTTGATAATAGCCATCCTGATTGGTTTGAGGTGGTATCCCATTGTGGTTTTGATTCTCATCCTTCCAGTGATTAGCGATGTTGAACATTTTTTTCATGTTTCTTGGCTGCTTGCATGTCTTCTTTTGAGAAGTGTCTATTCATGGCATTAACTCACTTTTTAATGGGATTTTTTTTTTCTTGTTGACGTGCCTTTTCCCCATTGTTTATTTTTGTCGACTTTGTTGAAGACCACATCACTGTAGGTGTGAAGACTCTATTTCTGAATTACTTACTATGAATATTTTGGAAAGGCAAATACTGATGGTTGAAGACATACAAATTCACTAAAATTGAGTACGATAAAATTATGACTAAGCCATTAAAGTTATAGAGAGGTGAATTTACGGCATGGTAAAAGAATAATATTTATTGAAATGCCATCTTAAAAATGGCATGGATCAAAAATACGGTTAGCTTTGCAACATTTTAGTTCTCATTTTATTATAGCTTTTGAGGTCTGAGGGAGAGCTGACCTAAGCAATTAAACTACTGGTTAAGAAATTTTGTGTACATCTTAAGACTTTATATGACTGATGAGAGTTATTACTCAAGTACATAATACAAATGAGGATTTTGAATTACAGCGCATTGTAGGCAGTAAATAAAGACTTGCTGAATGAATGGATATTTTTTCTACCAATGATGAACTTCAATGCAAAGAAATGGCATGTCTAAATGTTCAAGATATTTCTGTTGCAGGAAATTCATAAAAAGTAAGAGAGTAACTATCTATTTCTAAAACAACATCAATCAGAAATCAGTCTGGTCAGATTCTACCTTCAAATGTACAATGTCAGAACTAGAAAGGTCATGAAGACTATCACACTTTGCTTTTTACCCCACTGACGACATTCTGTGAAAATTCAGTTTTCTAGACTGTCACTCTAATACCAAAGTATTTTCCCCAATTAAAGACCAAGTAATTATATCATTTAGGGATAGCATTTTCTCTAGATAAAGCTTGGCCTCTCTGTTTTCAGTTAACACCAATTGGATGACTTCAAATGGATAGCTACAGATCAATTACACCAAGCTTTGAATTTTTTAAAAGTTTTACTGAGTTTTTATATTTTCCAAGCATAATCTTTATCATGTGGCAAAGCTTTAATTACAAGATTACAGAAAGCCAAAGACTTCTAAGCCTTTAAGTCTTTGCTCATGTTTTCTTCTCTTACTGCCCATTTTCCTCAATCAACCTGGTGAATGGATAGTTAGTGGACGTAAACCAGGTTAATGCTTATACCCTCATAATTGTTTTTTTCTTACTGACCATGTTCTATACCCCTCCCTTTGGTGACCCTGACTTCCTCTCTTGTGCTCCTGAAGCTTCCCATCATCATTCTGATACTATTGTGCCATACTTTCTGAATGTGTGTCTATATATCCTCCCTAGGATGGTGAGCTGTTTTAGGATAGTTCCTTTGTCTTTTGATTCGCCACAATATCCTGAGTTTATTTTTAGCACAATACCTTACATAACAGATATACAGAAAATAATTGTCAAATAGGCAAACTTTAATAGTGGACTAGAGACCTTGGGAAGTAGCAAGGAAACCACTGATAAGATAAATATTAATGTGGCAAACTGGCTTTCATTGTTGTGAGAGTTTTTAACAGTTTTTTCTCCCACTTCTCATCGGTTTACTATCACTCCTGGCATCCTAAATTAAAGTCAATAAATGTTCTGCCTATATGGGGCAACATTTGAACTCTTTGGAGCAGAGATGTCACGCAGGTTGTAAGAACAAATGTATGGCTCCATGAAGGCTGATAGGAATGTAATTTTTAAGCTTGAAAAGAAAGAGACAGCACTCAGAACTGTATATTCACTTATTTGTATTAGGTAAGCTACCAGAAAAAAATTTTAGAGCCATTTCATATGGATAAAAATTCATGTTAAAAGTGTATTCAAAGATTGCATCAAATGTAAGCCCAATCCACTGTCCATAATTTTTTGAGACAGGGTCTTGCTCTGTCAGATAGCCTGGAGTGCAGTAGAATGGTCATAGCTCCCTGCAGCCTTCAACTACTGGGCTCTAGCAATCCTCCTGCTTCAGCATCCCAAGCAGCAGCTGGAACTACAAGCATGAGCCACCATGGCTGGAAAATTTTTACTTTTTGTAGAGATGGGGGTCTCGCTTTGTTGCCCAGCCTGGTCTGAAACTCCTGGCCTCGAGTGAATCTCCTGTCTTGGCTTCCTGAAGTGGTGAGATTATAGGCATAAGCCACTGTGCCTAGTCTTACTCTTTATAATAAATTTTGATTCTTAAAATATTCATAATGTAACCAACTATGCATATTGCACTAAAATCTTACCAATTAAGTTTCCGTTATTTAAAACTATAGGATATTTGAGGTATGAATCACTATTCATTTTATTTTCTTTATTTCCTTTTTTGAACAAATTTATTTATATAAACAAATAGTGTATGAGAGTAGAATATACTTTTAATTCCATGTTTTTGAAAAATGTGTTCCAGACTACAGACCATTTTCAACATTTTTTTGTTATAATCTACATACAGCAAAATTTATTCTTTCTGTTGTACAGCTCTGAGAGTTTTTTCTAATGCCTACAGCTGTGTAATCATCGTCTCAATCAAGATATGGAACAGTTTTCTCACCCCCAGTCGCCTAAATTCCCATATGTCCTTTTGTGGCCAACGTCTCCTCCCACCCCAGCCCCACCCACCACTGATCTGTTTTTTATCCCTATGAGATGTCCCCTCTCCAGAATGCCATTAAATGGGATAATACAGTATATAGCCCTTTGAGACTGACTTCTTTCACGTAACATCATAGTGCCTTTGAGAGGCATCCATGTTGTTAGGTGAGTCACTAGCCCCTTCATTTTTTATTGTTGAGTAGTATTCCTTATGCCATAGTTTATGTACCTCTTTACTTATTGAGAGACAAAGTTTTGGTGATCACACCTAAAGGAATTATAAATGGTCATACACAATTTTATTTTGTTCTGTTTTGTTTTTTGAGACAGGGTTTCTCTCTGTTGCTCAGGCTGAAGTGCAGTGGTACGATCACAGCTCACTGCAGCCTTGGCCTCCTGGGCTCAAGTGATCCTCCCATCTCAGTGCCCCAAGTAGCTGGGACTACAGGTGCACACCACCACTGTCTATTTCTTAATTTTTTTTTGTACAGTGAGATCTTGCTATGTTTCCCTGGCTGCTCTCGAACTCTCGGGCTCAAACAATCCTCCTGCCTCATCCTCTCAAAGTGCTGGGGTTACAGGTATGAGCCACCACTTGGCCCAGAGTTTTTTAAAAAAACATAAATTTTCATCGCTTTTGTGTAAATACCTAGAAGTAGGATTGCTGTGTCATACAGTAAATGTATATTTAGCTATATAAAGAAATTGTCAGACTTTTCTAAAGTGGTTGTGCCATTTTTTTTTATTATACTTTAAGTTCTGGGATACATGTGCAGAAGGTGCAGGTTTGTTACATAGGTATATATATACCATGGTGATTTGCTTCACCCATCAACCCGTTGTGTGCATTAGGTATTTCTCTTAATGCTATCCCTCCCCTAGCCTCCCACCCCCAACAGGCCCCAGTGTGTGATGTTCCCTGCCCTATGTTCATGAGTTCTTATTGTTCAACCCCCACATATGGGTGAGAACATGCGGTGTTTGGTTTTCTGTTCTTGTGTAAGTTTGCTGAGAATGATGGTTTCCAGCTTTATCCATGTCCCTGCAAAGGACATGAATTCATCTTTTTTTATGGCTGCATAGTATTCCATGGTGTATATGTGCCACATTTTCTTTATCCAATCTAACCCTGATGGGCCTTTGGGTTGGTTCCAAGTCTTTGCTATTGTAAACAGTGCTGCAATAAACATACCTGTGCATATGTCTTTATAGTACAATGATTTATAATCCTTTGAGTATATTTATAATCCTTTGGGATTTATAATCCTTTCCTAACAAGATTGAAAGAATAAGAAGAATGTTTGTATTTATTGATGAAAAACTTTGATATATAATTGAAATAGGGGCTAGTTTTTGTCATGTGAGGAGGAGCATGACGGATGTCAGAGGAGTCCCTTGAGTTACTTCCAGAACTCAGAAGTGGAAGGGGGTTATTCCTAACTTTATTACTGGAGCTACTATGGGAATGCTGGGTCAAATGGTATTTCTGGTTCTAGATCCTTGAGGAATCGCCACACTGTCTTCCACAATGATTGAACTAATTTATACTCCCACCAACAGTGTAGAAGTATTCCTATTTCTCCACATCCTCTCCAGCATCTATTGTTTCCTGACTTTTTAATGATCACCATGTTTGTGCTATTTTTTATTACCAACAACAATATAAAATATTTCCAATCACTTTGAATACTTTAATATTGTAAGGACATTAAACATTTAAACCTTCTTATTGGTAGGTAGTGGTATCCCATTGTGGTTTTAATTTCCACTTTCCTCTTTACTACCGCTATTGAACATTTTGTCTATTCAAGTCTTTTAACCATTTTTAAATTCAGTTGTTGACTTTCTCATTACTGTGTTTTAAAAGTTGAATATATCTTGGGGATACAAGTTATTTATCAGATGCATGATTTATAAATATTTTTCCCAGTTCATAGCTTGTCTTCATTCTCTTCACAGTGTCTGCTAAAGAGCAGAAATTCTTTTTTTTTTTTAAATTTATTTATTATTATTAAACTTCAAGTTGTAGGGTACATGTGCACAACGTGCAGGTTTGCTACATATGTATACTTGTGCCATGTTGGTGTGCTGCACCCATCAACTCGTCATTTACATCAGGTATAACTCCCAATGCAATCCCTCCCCCCTCCCCCCTCCCCATGATAGGCCCCGGTGTGTGATGTTCCCCTTCCCGAGTCCAAGTGATCTCATTGTTCAGTTCCCGCCTATGAGTGAGAACATGCGGTGTTTGGTTTTCTGTTCTTGTGATAGTTTGCTAAGAATGATGGTTTCCAGCTGCATCCATGTCCCTACAAAGGACACAAACTCATCCTTTTTGATGGCTGCATAGTATTCCATGGTGTATATGTGCCACATTTTCTTAATCCAATCTGTCACTGATGGACATTTGGGTTGATTCCAAGTCTTTGCTATTGTGAATAGTGCTGCAATAAACATACGGGTGCATGTGTCTTTATAGCAGCATAATTTATAATCCTTTGGGTATATACCCAGTAATGGGATGGCTGGGTCATATGGTACATCTAGTTCTAGATCCTTGAGGAATCGCCATACTGTTTTCCATAATGGTTGAACTAGTTTACACTCCCACCAACAGTGTAAAAGTGTTCCTATTTCTCCACATCCTCTCCAGCATCTGTTGTTTCCTGACTTTTGAATGATCGCCATTCTAACTGGTGTGAGATGGTATCTCATTGTGGTTTTGATTTGCATTTCTCTGATGGCCAGTGATGATGAGCATTTTTTCATGTGTCTGTTGGCTGTATGAATGTCTTCTTTTGAGAAATGTCTGTTCATATCCTTTGCCCACTTTTGGATGGGGTTGTTTGTTTTTTTCTTGTAAATTTGTTTGAGTTCTTTGTAGGTTCTGGATATTAGCCCTTTGTCAGATGAGTAGATTGCAAAAATTTTCTCCCATTCTGTAGGTTGCCTGTTCACTCTGATGGTAGTTTCTTTTGCTGTGCAGAAGCTCTTTAGTTTAATGAGATCCCATTTGTCAATTTTGGCTTTTGCTGCCGTTGCTTTTGGTGTTTTAGACATGAAGTCTTTGCCCATGCCTATGTCCTGAATGGTACTACCTAGGTTTTCCTCTAGGATTTTTATGGCATTAGGTCTAACATTTAAGTCTCTAATCCATCTTGAATTAATTTTCGTATAAGGAGTAAGGAAAGGATCCAGATTCAGCTTTCTACTTATGGAAGTTCTGGCTAGGGCAATCAGGCAAGAGAAAGAAATCAAGGGGATTCAGTTAGGAAAAGAAGAAGTCAAATTGTCCCTGTTTGCAGACGACATGATTGTATATTTAGAAAACCCCATTGTCTCAGCCCAAAATCTCCTTAAGCTGATAAGCAACTTCAACAAAGTCTCAGGATACAAAATTAATGTGCAAAAATCACAAGCATTCTTATACACCAGTGACAGTCAAACAGAGAGTCAAATCAGGAATGAACTTCCATTCACAATTGCTTCAAAGAGAATAAAATACCTAGGAATCCAACTTACAAGGGATGTAAAGGACCTCTTCAAGGAGAACTACAAACCACTGCTCAGTGAAATCAAAGAGGACACAAACAAATGGAAGAACATACCATGCTCATGGATAGGAAGAATCAATATCGTGAAAATGGCCATACTGCCCAAGGTAATTTATAGATTCAATGCCATCCCCATCAAGCTACCAATGAGCTTCTTCACAGAATTGGAAAAAACTGCTTTAAAGTTCATATGGAACCAAAAAAGAGCCCACATCTCCAAGACAATCCTAAGTCAAAAGAACAAAGCTGGAGGCATCACGCTACCTGACTTCAAACTATACTACAAGGCTACAGTAACCAAAACAGCATGGTACTGGTACCAAAACAGAGATATAGACCAATGGAACAGAACAGAGTCCTCAGAAATAATACCACACATCTACAGCCATCTGATCTTTGACAAACCTGAGAGAAACAAGAAATGGGGAAAGGATTCCCTATTTAATAAATGGTGCTGGAAAAAAAGAGCAGAAATTCTTAATCTTTGATAGTGTCTATAATTTGTTTCTTTAATGATGTTATATCCAAGATTTTCTCTTTGATGTTATATCCAAGATTTCTTTGCCTAACTCAAGATCATGAATTTTTCCGCTTATGTTTTCTACCGGAAGTTTTATAGCTCCATGGGTTATTTTATTTTATTTTTTTTTGAGACGGAGTTTCACTTTTGTTGACCAAGCTGGAGTTCAATGGCACAATCTCAGTTCATTGCAACTTCTGCCTCCTGGGTTCAAGCAATTCTCCTGCCTCAGCCTCCCAAGTAGCTGTGATTACAGGCATGGGTCACCACGCCTGGCTAGGGTTCTATACTTTTTGTTTGGGTTTATAATACATATTGAATTTTTATACAAGGTGCATAAAAATTTCACACAAGATGTGAACTATGAGTTGAGGTTACATGTGTTTTGCAAAACTGTTTCAATAAAGTTTGCTGTAAAGATTATCATTTCTCTATTGAATTCCCTTTGTACAAAGGTAGAAAAATAATGGATTCAACATATGGGTCTATATCTGCACTCTCTAATGAGTTCCGTTGATATATGTTGGTTAATTTCTCAAATTCTACATCAGGATAGCTCTTTTTTAAACCTCAAAGATGTGAAAATAATTTTCCTTATAAATAGGAGAACTGAGAGCCTTTTGTATCCTTGGCGAATTCAGCTAAACTTTCTGAGCTCTGTTTCTTTACCTGTGGAATGTGGAATTGCATTAACAGAAATCTAAAGTCCTGTTTTTTCTTTCTTTTCCTCTTCCATTCTTTTCCCTTTCCTCTTCCCCTCAGCCTTCTCAGTCCTTCTCACCCTTTTTTTCTCACTCCCTTCTGCTCCCACCCCCATATTCTTTCTCTGTCTGGTCAGTAGATGGTGCTGTGCTGCAAGACATATATTTGCTGGTTTCTTAAAACTTTTAAATATCACATTGTGTCATCTGTTAATTCTACACCTATGACTACACTTTGAGAACTGATCCTTAAATTGTTAATGGAACAACGATGTTCACACCCCTCCCTCTTTGAGAAGCGAAACCCCAGGCATGAGTCTGGCTACTTAAACTAGGTACACTTCTTCACTGGAAAATTTGTCAAGAGATAAAGGCCTTTGATTAAGAAGAAATATTTTTTAAAAGCAATAGTGGGTAGTGACCCTGAAAACTCCAAATGTCCTTCAGCCGTGTGTGACATTTGAGTTGGTGTGTGTTTACCCAAAGGCAAAAAAATGGATGGCCATGAAGGACATAGGATAGGAAGCCCCTTTGCTCAAAATAAAAACCCAAGGTTAATTTGTTTGTGAATCACAGAGCCAGCTGTCTGTCCTGGCCTAGTATGACTTTTGTGGTGACAGCTGTTTCTACCAAGATTTGACGAGTGGGAATGAGGGCAGAGCTGGTGGTTGCAAGATGGGATGGAAGTGGGAGATGGATTTCAAGTATGGACTCTGGTTTCTTTAAAAAGGAAACCCATGGGTTTTTACATATTCTCAATTGAACTTGCAGTTCCTTTAGTTGCACATAATGCTTTTACTTCCCAGGAGAGAAGAGGTGGGTGTGCACGGTTAGTTGTTTCTTCATGTCCCCTTAGGTTACAATTTAATGATGGGTGTTTAATTTTCCAAAAGTTTAGCAAACTGTGAAGGTTTCCATAAAGGGCACTATATTTGCTGCAAAAATCCAGTCTGTATTCCTCTGGCCCAGAAACCCTGAGGTACAGTGAACTCATGTTTCTTAGAGCCTGATTTTCAAAATACCAAATGAAAGGCCCTTCTTGGGGTTTATGGCATCATCCTAGTATTTCCATGTATAAATAATAATAATGTTCATTTGATAGTGCTTTATGGTTTCGAAAAGCAATTCTACCAACATATGCAATTATGCTTTTGCTTAGAAAGTAGATATTTGAATTAGGGCATTGGAGGTCAAAGCCAGAGAAGATCAGTGAGGAAGAAACACATAGGTTACTGATGACTTCTATCCTCATTTAGGTCTCCAATTGGGTGTTTCAAATTAACACAACTGAGCTTCTACATCCATCCCCTAGCCACTCAATTTCCTATCTCCTCCATCGGGATACATGAAAATGCCATCCTTTCATTTGCTCAGCCCCCAAGCTTTGGAGTTGTGTTTGATTCTCCTGTTTCTTATTCTACACCTGAGCTACAAGCAAAACCTATTGGAATTGCCTTTAAAATACAATGTATTTAGAATCCAAAAACTTCTCAGCACTTCCATGGGTACACCCTGGTCTATTCCACTAGCATCACTTACATGATTTAGGACAAACGTTTTCTAATAGATTCCCCAGCATCAGCCCCTGTCCCCCTGTCCCCACTTTCATTTAGGCACAGTAGCCATAGAAATGCTGTTAATAGGTAAATTGGACCTTGTCCAGTCTTGGCCCAGAACCCTTTAAAGGCTTTCATCTCACATTGAGAAATTGCAAAGACCTTACAGTGCCCTACACAGTCCTGTGTGATGTGACCTCTTCCATGCTTTGGGATCCTATTTCCTATCACTGACCCTCTCTTACTCACTCTTATTCTCCTGAGTCCTTCTCAGACGTTCCAGGGGTGCTGCTCTCCTAGGATCTATTTACTTGTTCTTTATCTTTGAATGCTCCTCCCCCAAATATGATTCTCACTCTCATTTCCTTCAGATCTTGAATCAATGACACCTTCTTACTGTGGCCTTCCCTGGCTGCTCTACCTAAAATCGGACCCTCTCTAATGCTTTCTGATCCTTTCCTAGCTTAATTTTTTTCTTCAGCACTTATTACAATATAATCTGCACTTAATTTGTCTTGCTTTACTTTCTAGAATATAAATTTCATGAGGGTAGGGATTCTTGTCTATTTTATTCATTACTCTACTTCCAAAGCCCAGAGGAGTGCTTGACACAAAAGGAATACTTAATAACTATGACTAAATACATAAATGAATGGATTCTCCACCTTGTTTTCATGGTCTGTGTGAGGCTTTGCAAGCACCAACCACCAAAGAAAGACTAATGCTTGACTAGATTCTTGCAGAGTAAAACTCGATGCTCCACCATCACTTTGTGAAAAATAACAGTTTCATCATCTAAATTCTAGATCCTGACTCAGTAGGTCTGGGAGTCCATATTTATGTATTACTCAAGAAATTTTAAATCTTAACCAGATCTGGAGGCCCTTTTGTCTAGAGAACAGTTTACCTTTAACTCAACAAATATTTATGGGATATATTCTGTATTCCAGAAATTATGCCAGGAAATGGCCCTGCACTGAAGTCTGGTAGGAGAGACAGATGAGTAAAATTACACTTGCCATGTAGTATAATAAGTGCTTTCCTGAGGCATTTATTAATTGCAGGGGTTGTGAAAGACAAAAGAAGAATATATCTGAAATGGATCTGAAGAATTCTCAGAGGAAGTGACTCACGTTGAAGAGGAAGTGACAAAGCAGGTAAGGAATATAGGGCACTGTAGTTAGGAAAACATCTTGGCCTCTGAGTTCAAGACGATTGCCAGGTTCCTGAGTCATGCCTTGTACCAATGAAGGGGGCAAAGTTAGACAGCCATCTATTTTCGCAAGACCTTCCTACCTTTCTTTTTATAGCCCTCTCTTCCAGGTGTCTAGGATTTTAACTATCTTGAGAGAATAAAAATATATTTCTGGCTTATTTGTCTGGCTCTCCTTTAAAAAGAGTATAATGAGATCCTTTTTCATACTGAGTATCTAGTGATTTTCTGGGGTGTTCACATTTCAACAACAAGGCAACCTTTAATAATAAAAAAAATGAGGCAGGTATCAGTGACAAGCCAGCAAGGAGATATTCTTTTGGGTTTGAATCTTCAATTTTCCTTGAGTCACATCACATGAGAAGGACCTTAAGGTTGGTGCTAGAATTGGTCTATGGTAATTCTCTGCCAATTCATCACAATGCTGGGGGAAATGATAACCACTCTTGTTGCTTCCAAGCTTTGCTATAGGTCTTAGACCAATGCCTTTGTTTTTCCATGCTGCAATTACTCAATCTTTAAATATCATATTTGTGTAGAGCATTGTGCTCTGTTCATTTATATTAGTCAAGGTAAGTAGTGTTTGCTGCTATAACACACAGTCCCCAGGTCTCAGTACCTCAACACAATAAAGTTTTATTTTTTTGCTTGTTTCATGGTCCAATGTGAATTCCAAGAGAATGGGGATGGGTCTGTTGTTTGGACAGGAGCCTCTGCTTTGTGCATCCATTCAGAGACACAATTATTTTCATAATGGGGCTCTGCAAGATCCAGTCGTGGCTTCAAAAACTGGCCTGACATCTTTCAGATAGCAGAAGAGGAGCAAATGGAACAGGTACTCACTTTAATATACCTTAAACCAAGAGTCAACTAATTTTTTCTGTAAAGGATAGTACATATTTTAGGCTCTGAGAACCACGTAATCTTTGTTAAAAACTACACAGTTCTGCCGATATAGTGTGAAAGGAACCTTAGACAATACGTAAATGAGTAGAGTGGCTATGTTCCAATGAAACTTTATTTACAAAGACAGGTGATTGGCCACATTTGCCCTGTAGGCTATAGTTTGCAGACCCCTGCGTTATACCAAAAGGTGTGTCTTCCAATCACAATCCATTGGCAAAAAACAGTCATATGTTCCCACCCAGATGCAGAGTGTCAGGGGAATGTATTGTGGCTGTGTGCCTAAGAAACTGGTGAGAATTTAGCCAGCCTCTGATGCATCATATATTAGGGGTAGGATGTTCATTGATTATTTCCCAGATGGTGGACGCGCTGTTCTCTACTTCCAACTTGTTCAAGGTCAAAAATTTTCCTGTAGAAGACATGATCTCACAAGTTTTCTAAGCTTCTTTATCCTTCATTCTGGGGAACAATGAGGATGGTTTGCTGAAAGTGGTCTTGAAGAATCCTATGTAGACCAGGTGGGAAAATTTGCTCCCAGGAAAAAAATAAATATTATCTCAAATAGGTGATTGAAGTACAACATGCTATCCACTGGTAACAAGTAATCATAACTGGATGGCAAGGATAAGAATCACTCTACGTTAACTCAACTTTCAAATTCACCCAGGAGCTAAAGCTCTTCTATGTATTGGTTTCCTTTTTTATCTTCTTCCAAAGTCCCTGGAGATGGATGAAAACCTTGCTCTGCAAGTATGCATTCAAAAATCTAATTATACCAGCAGTAATTTAGTGTGTGGTAATCTGTTTCCTTGCATCTCAAAAGGCCTCCCACTTGATCTACTGTGGACTCAGAAATAAAGGGTTCTTTCAATAGCCCTGTGAATTAAGCAGAGCAAACATTTGGCTAAAAATAAGGTTAGGGAAGGCTTACTATCTAGGAGTTACAAATATCTCACAATCCTTGTTCTCAAACTCTCACACTTTACGATTGTTTGACAGATTGAGTGCAAGCGGTCATGCCTCCAATACTCCACGGCTCCCCTTGCATCTGGCTGGCCTAGTTACTCATTTTGGCCAATAGCATGGTAGATGTGATGGTGGAGACTTGCATGCTCCACATTCTCTTTAAACTCTTCTGCTCCCATGTGCGAAAGCCTAGGCTAGCCAGGAGGGAGATGACAGAGAACATGGAGTAGAGATCAGTTGTCCCAGCTGAGGCCTTCCTAGTCTAGCCAGCCTGGCAATGTGGCCTCCAGATGTTTGGACAGCTCAACAGAAACATGGACCAGATCAGCAGGACTACCTAGGTGACCTGCAAATTTGGGGGTTGTTACTCAGCAATAGCTAACGGATAGTGTGTCAATTATATATGCTTTTAGTTTCAAGAAAAGACTTGCTCACAGGGGTTGGAAAGCAGGGACTTATCTGTCTTTATAATAGGAAGAATAAAATTAGGTACAGGGCTGCTTCAGTGCTTCAAAATGACATAAATGAATCTACTGGTCATATCTTCTACAACTTAGTTTGCTGGATTTCATTCTGTCATTGGTAGCAACATGGTTGCCAGATGGCTGATTTATCTCCAAAAGTATAATGGTGTTTAAGGTGGTTTGAAGAAAGAAGGAAAAAGGGCAAAAGAGTGTGATGGCTGTTACTTTTAACCAGAGAAGTAAAAGGTCTTCTTGAATCCCCATTTCAAAGGATTTCTGATTATGTGTCATTGGGCTAAACCATGTTACATGGCTATCCCTTGGCTGGAAGGTGTCTGGGAAGGCGGAAGTTGTATCTGCCACAAGAAATCAACAGACAGGTGATTGGTAGGCTATGTTTCCAAAGGATGATTTTTCAGAGAAGGTCTCATAGAGGTGGTAACTTTGGGCATGACAAAGGGCTTCTCGGGTAGACAAGATGGAAAAGGGCACTCTGCTAGAGAGAGCTGCATATTCCAAGGTACAGAGCAATGAAGGAACATACCCATGTGAGAGCTTCAGATTTATAACTGAGGCCCAGAAAAGGGCAAGTATTCACCAGAGGTAATAAAACTGGAGATTGAACGAGCAGGGTCCATCTTTAGATTGTAGTCCAGGGTCTCACCACACCTGGCAAAAGTAGAATCAATTCTTACGACCTCAGAGTTTCTTGTTCATGCCCCCTTCATGGCCCTTATCACATTGAAATAGAGTCGTCTTTTTACTAAAAAGTAGATCTGGAGGTCACATTATTAATTGGCAAAGTTGTGTATATTACTCAACCTTTTGGCCTTAGTTTTTCCCAAAATACTGCTAAAGACATCACTCACTCAGAAAAATCACCTCTGATTCACCCTGTTTATAGACATGAGGTTTTGAGATCTATTCATTTCACATCAGTAATCCCTCACACTCATCCTATTGGTACCAGCCAGTATAAGCCTCTATTACGTCTCAAATATCTAGTGTAATAAACTAAATATCTACCTATTTTCTCTGGCCCCTCAAATCCAGCCTGCATTTGAATTTTGTGTGGCTCTTTCCAAAGCTCACTTCAGCCAGGCAAGACTGGGCTCAGTCCTCTGTCTCCCACTGCCTCTCTAAGTACAAAGTTCTGAAAGTCACTCCAGAAATTATTATCACTTTACCTGGAGAGAGACCTCCCACCTTCAGGTTTGTCTGGGAGAGTCCCAGATAGAGGCTCTTGTCCTGGTGCCCAGTCCAGTTTAGCATTTGTTCTGACCTCTGTCTCTCTCAAAACTTAACCAGCTGGGATGATAAATTGCATGACGCTTTTAACTATTTCCTTTTTTATAGCCTTTATTATTCTCTGAAAGTACTGAGTTATTTATTTATTGGAGGCACTTACACTGAACAGTCTTCTCAATGCCTGAGTTCCCCTCTTGTAAGATTTAAGTGAAAATGAAGGATGTGTGTTTGCATGTGGAGAAAAGGGGGTGAGAGGTGCGAACCGGCAAGCAGGAAACAATTTTAAACTTTTACCCAACTGATGGAGACAGTGCATCAACAATTCTTATTTAAACATTGTGACTGGTTGGATGTTTTTCATTTTTATTATAATGTTGCTCCTACTATTAGAAGTAAAGAAAGGCATTGTTTTTCTTGGTCAAAGGAAGAATGATGATTTGCTCCCTTCTTTGGGGGTGTTGAAGAAGGATATAAACTGACAGACATGATGAGAAAAGAGGATGAGTTCTCTTGTCCTCTTTGGTGGGAGGTGCAGGTTTGCTCTGCAAATTCATCTGGGAGATTTTTACTAGCAGGAACTTCCAGTCATCTGCAGTTTTCAATATCTGGAGAGAATCTGCTAGAACATCTATCTGTCTCAAGTTGTGGAGCATGAGATGAAGAGCATCCAAGGACAAGAGTGTCACAGACCCTGAGTTGTTAGAACCCTGACTGTTTCTCCCCAGGGATGTCCTTTGCTACTCGTGGTACCTGGAGTCTTAATAACCCTTGCCAATTTCCTCAGCAATACTGTGGATCACGGAAGGCTAACTCTGGTTTACCATTATGTAAAATACAAAATGCGTTCCCAGTTCCAGTCAGCAGACTTACATGCATACCTGAGTAGTGTCTATGCCAGTACTTCTCTGAGAGAACTCTAGGCAAAGATGCTCTAGGTCCCAAAGGCAGTCTGCATTTGCAGAGGAGGTGCACTCTCCCCCTGCGAATAAGCTGTAGGCAGTTGCAATTATTCAAATTCATAGGATGAATTTGAAAAATGACCAGGAAGAGTCAGAATCGTACCTGGTACTGGAAGTCATCCTAGATTAGAAAATTAAGTTTGAATATGAATAAAGTGCTTTCCTTAGCAGAGAAACCCAGAAATAAAGAAGCTGCTGGTTGCCATCTGCTAAGAAATCATTGCTTTTTCCTACTTCTGGCATCTTTTCTTCTTCTGATTTACTTATTTTTTTGAAAGGGAAATAACTCAGTACAGCCAGAAAATAGATACATAGGAAAGGGGATTTACCAAAGGTAACAGATGTTTTTGTACTTTTGAAGAGGTGTAAGGTTGAATCATGCCTTTTAAAACTAGAGATATGCACAGATTACCACCCTGTTGGGGTTATAGGCACTTGGGGGCTTCTTGTCAATTTAATATTTTTTGAAGTATAATATCTCAGCAGTGAAAGGAAACAGAAGCAGCTAATTCTGAACCTAGAGGTTCTTTCCTGACCCCTTGGTACCTAGGCACAATAGGGTGAGTTCAGGACTGAGTTAAAGTCTAACTCCTTATTTCCTGCCTTTTGTTAGTTTTAATCTGACACTTAAACATACTTCAATGTGGACCTTTGTGTGGGAATGCCTTTGATTTTTTTTTTCCACTCCCAAGGAATGCCAGCTAAGAGAGGGAGAAAAATAGGATAAAGTTTTAGTCACATGTAATATGTATCTTAAGAAATGATGTAGTGCTTTAAACAAAACAAAACAAAACAAAAGTGCTAGACTGCAAGGCTGACCTTGCGGTACCCTTCTCTTAAAGTTAGAGACAATCTAAACTTCAGTCTTAGAGAAAGGTGTATTCCCAGTCCTCTGAAGCATGCTTGTGTCCATGAGAAACTCCCACCACACAGGTAATGAGCCACATGGCTCCTGGGTCCATATCCTGTTTTTGTGAATGGAGGCTGACGCTGTGGTCCTTGGGTTTGGAAAAGTGAGAGCTGTGTCGTAAATGCTTCCCTTGAGCTAGCTGACCTAGTTACCTGGTCAGTCATTTCAGTGGATCATCGGTTGAGCGTGACTAATGGGCCATTAGATTTGAAACGTTTTTGCTTAATGCCGTCTGTTCAGCTGCCTTTATTGGGAAAGTTCCTATTTCCACTCAAATAAGTGGAAGGGGGATGTCTGGCAGGAGGATGATACATAGGCTTTAGTTAAGGAAAATGATGGAAAAGCAAATAACAGGGAAGTATGAGTAAGAGTGATTAAAAGAGTTAAGCAATAGAGTTAACATTGTACCCTCATGACCACATGTTTAATAGAGTGTGATACATACTTGTGATGCAGAAACTTATAAACTTGTAATTACTTTATGGAAAACATATTGACTTCACCATATCAGTTACATTTTAACACATATACATGCACATATTTATTTGTAGGTGTATATGTAGTGTGTGCATGTGTGAATGTGTGTATGTAAACCTGGAAACCATTTGCTTTAAAGGGCCTTATTATATTATTCTGTTGGTGTTCTAATGTAGTATTATGATTTTAACAGATACATTAATTTCACTTCCACATTGCCTTACAGCTAGTATGTTAAGTTTAATAGAAAACATTCTCTATATTCTATTAACACACACTCAACCTATGCTATCTGGTAGTTTATGCACAGACATATTCAATAAAAATGTTCTATTACAGTGTTAAAGCATTTTTTCAAAAATACGAACTCATGTCGAAGATTTTATTTGACTCATTAATAAATGAGGGGACCAGTAAGATCTATTTTTGTTTTTGAGAAGGAGTTTCACTGTTGTTGCCCAGGCTGGAGTACAATGGCACGATCTCGGCTCACTGCAACCTCCATCTCCTGGGCTCAAGCGATTCTCCCGCCTTAACCTCCCAGGTAGCTGGGATTACAGGCGTGCACCACCACGTCAGGCTAATTTTTTTTTGTATTTTTAGTAGAGAGGAGGTTTCACCATGGCCAGGCTGGTCTTCAACTCCTGACCTCAGGTGATCCACCCACCTTGCCTTCCCAGAGTGTTGGGATTACAGGCGTGAGCCACCGCACCCAGCCATGGGGACCAGTAAGATCTTCACTGGTTCAAATGAAAATTTGACTTGCAGGGATTTGTATAATTCGTTTGCATTGCTATGGGCAGGAATCATTCACATTGCTATTCATTTTCTGCAAATTAACAGTCACCCCTAAATAATTTTAAAATAGCCAAGAAATTTTTTATGTCACTTTCAAGTCTTGAGTGAATTTTCCAGAAAATAGTTTCTGTTGCCTTCTTCATTAATTCAAGTACTTTTAAGGATAAACTTATGAGTATACATGGGAGACTGGTATATATACATACTGGTAAATATGAGAAGGTGCTTGTTCCTTAGGAGCTCAATATTTACAAAGAGAGAGAGATTCACTCAGACAACCACAGTTTATTTGATATATGCCAATAGAATCTTAATGAATCATTCTCTTATGAACAGGCGTGTGTGGTTCTACAGAAGAAATATTGTTTGAACAGTGTCTCACTGGTTGAGACAGTAAGACAAAAGGGGTGATGGTTGCGGGGGGTTGAAAGGCAGACTTTTCAATCTACCTAGAGCGAATAGAATACCAAAAGCCTCAAGGGTATAAAAAAAGCAAGGCATACTGCACATACCAACAAAAATCCAGGGCACCATGAAGGGCCATGGCTGGGAGGTGAAGTTCTGAGACAGGAAGGCAAATTTAACCGAAAAACCCCACTGTCCTAAAGGAGGTGGAGTGAGCTGATAACTTCCATATTTAGATTCACACTACAAAATAATGTACACTTGTATCAGGAAAATGGTTTAAAAACATTATTACAGTATACCAGAAGAGAGGATCATTACCCTGTCCCAACATTCTAACACTTTGAGGGGCAGAATTATGTTTGTTTTTGGAGAGGGGGCTTTTCCTTCCTTTTTGCCTCATTTCTTTACCATTACTCTTTCCCCCTCTGCCCTCCTTTCATTTGTCACTTCCTTTTTCCATCCTTTCACTCATTTCTCCCTCCATCCTTTCTCTCTCATTGTGACCCCATTTCCACTATGTTTAGTGGTCTAGGAAGCACCTGTTGCCTGTTTAAATTACTGTGATCCCTCGTGTAGAATCAGAGTGATCCTGGGTGGTTCTCTGATTCTCAAGACAGTCCTGGACGAACAATAATACATTATTACACTCTCTTATTTTAAAGTCAGTTGCTAAAGCACCATGACATCATCCTAAGCAAGGTAAAATACAACTGCAGAGTTTACTGCTTTATAATTATGACATGCCGTCCAATTTTCCTCAGCCCTCTCTGAACTGGAAACCCTTTGCTCCAACGACAAGGCATTTGCAGGCCAACTCCCAGAATGAACTATTTCCACAAATGGCTAATTTAGTCTATTTGTCTTGACTTGTGCTAATTTCCTTCCAGAGGATAAATTTTTTTCTGACCATATTAATTTTTTTCTTTTTAGGTGGTAGTGGCAGGGAAAGATGAAGGAGGGAGCTACAAGAGTATTCCTATGTGACGTCCAATAGTCTACATTTATCACAGTTCCATCAGAACACCCAACTCATTCACTGAGAGGGATTTTATCCAAGTGTCTACCTACATTTAACCCAATTAAGACAATTCACATTCAAGTGTGATCAATAACAAATCCATCTAAGCTTGACTTTCTTTTCAAAGTAGGAGATTATTAACCAGCAAAAACTTCAAGCTGAGTAAATTTGGAGTATGACGTAGAAGGAGAACATGTATGGCAACTTCACAGGAAGATGTTTGATCACTTAGTATCTACTGCATTTAAAAATAAGATCATTATTTTTAAGACAGGAACATTATCAATAAGGTTAATTCTAGGCTGTTCTAAAGCAATGATCTCACGGTAGCTGTAAGATGGTTGGCTGTGTCCTAACTACTCTAGGATCAGTTTGTATGTCTGTGAAATAAGGGAGCTGGACCAGGATAGGAACAAATGCGAGCCATGAAAAATCAGAAAGCTACCATTGTATTATTCCTTTTCAAATATGACAGTACACACACACACACACACACACACACACTAAACCTAGCTGAAAAATGTATGCAAGGAATACATGCTCACTGTGTGTAAAAATGAACACCCCAAATCAGACTAAACTCTGAACTGGAAAGCCTTTGCTCCGACAACCCTTTGCTCCAAACCGTAACAACGCAACATCCAGTCATACACATTGTTATGAAGTAACAGCAGAAGTTGCCTTCTACACCATTAGGACACCCAGTTCATTTCTCAGAGATAATTAAGGTTAATTTCTTGCATATCTTTCCGAAAATGTTCTTAGGGTGTTGTGTTAGTTAAGGTTCTCTGGGTTTCAGGCCACAAAAAATAAACTCTGGCTGACTTAAGCCACAAAAAAGAGTTTACTGGAATGATGTTGGGGTATTTTGCGGAATCAAGGGAGGATTAAACCCCCTAGCCTTTGGAAAGAGTAGTCTAAAGGAAAGTTATGAGACACCCCAGCACCACGTGTCAGACAATTGCCATTAATGTGACTTGGCTATAAAGAATCCCAACCTCAGTATTTCTGTTTTAAATTTTAAGTAAGACTGGCCAAGCTAGTTGGACCTGTGAGATGTAGTATAGCTGGATGTCTGGGAGTGAGGAGGTTGGAAGACAGGCAAATCTCATAGTATAAAAATTTGGGGAAACTTTCTGGACAGGGTGAAAAGTCACTTGCAAGATAGCAATCTCCATTTGCTCACAAACAAAGCATGTTTCTACACTGTATATGTTTGAATCTGAATCCACTGTCTTTCACTTTTTAATTATCTTTGAAGTCAGGAATGCATTTTATGATTGACTCTGTATTAGCTTTAGCTAATAGTTTTATACAGACCACTTTTTCTTTCTCTGTGGCTTAAAAGATAGTGAAATTTCTCCATCTTAGCATTCCAGTAACTTCCACACAGGTGGGAAAAATAGTTTGTTCTCTAGTCAGGTGTTCCTTACAGGCATGTTAGAATGGTACACCTGGTGCTATTTTTAAGGAATTCCTAAATTGAAAACTGGAGGCTGAAATCACCTTCATAAAAAAGCCTTTTAGCTGTTACAATTAAATTAAACATTATATAAATGCTGTAGAGCTTATTTGAGGAGCAAAGTACAATGCTGGATGCTGTGTGTTAGAATAAAATGAAGACATTCGAATTGCCTCCAGGTAATTATAAATTGACACCACACTTTTGGACTTCTAGCCTTCAGAACTGTGAAGAATGAAATTTTGTTGTTTCTGGAAATTTGTGATAGCAGCCCTTGGAAACTAACACACCCAAGACGAGGTCACTCTCCCTGAGCAAGGCTGTACACTGTGATGAAAGCACAAATCATAGTGAAGGTTATGGGATTTTCTTTGAGATCTGGTTCTGGTGGCAGAAGGGCTGTTATGTATCTGAACCTGTGGATCTTTAGCAATTGAGTTCAAATATAGCCTGAGTTTCTGTTAAATCCATAGCTGGTGGGAATTTTCCTTCTGGTTAAGATGGATTAAGAACTGTATTTACCTGTTTAACTGAAATAATCAGAACAATCAGACAGCCAGGCACGGTGGCTCACACCTGTAATCCCAACAATTTGGGAAGCTGAGGCGGGCGGATCACCTGAAGTCAGGGCGGATCACCTGAAGTCAGGAGTTCGAGACCAGGCTGGCCAACCTGGTGAGAGCCCATCTCTACTAAAAATAGAAAAAATTATCTTGGCGTGGTGGTGCACCCCTGTAATCCCAGCTACTCAGGAGTCTGAGGCAGAAGAATTGCTTGAACCCGGGAGGCGGAGGTTGCAGTGAGCTGAGATCATGCCACTACACTCCAGTCTGGGCAACAGAGTGAAACTCCATCTCAAAAACAAACAAACAAACAATCAGACAAAATATGTGGGTAAAAAAAGTGTTTAAGACATTGGTCACCAAGTGCCACAGAACAATGATTCTTGAGCGATAGCAAATTAAAATGTGGTAAGTCCTATAATTGCCACAGCTTACTGCCTTGAGAAAGTTTCCAGGCTCACGAGGAAAGAACCTTAAGGCAGGGGTTGGTGGGCAACTTGGGTAGAGGAGAGATAGCTGAAAGTCTGGGGAAACCAAGGTATTGAAAGAACAGAGTACTGGAGGAGAGGAAGATATGCATGAGAATCATACACACAAATGCACGTTGCTCTAATGCATTAATTTTCATTGAATGCCATATAGTCTACTTCAAGATAGAATACTTGACAATAACTCATCAAGGTTTAGGGCTTCTATTTGGAAAATCCTTTGGAATATACTATATATTTTAAAATATCATTTCCGTTTAAGATCATGCAGGAGCCATTGTCAAAACAGACATGTGAATGACAGATGCACCTGACAGCAATAACTTAAGCATATTCTTAGGAGTCCTGCTTAGGAGAACGACCCTACGGTCTAAGAAGAAAGTGTGTTCACAGTCCCAGACCAGGGAACCCAGCAATGACCAACCTGAAGATCCACTCCTTATCTATGAAGGACATCTGAATCTCCAATCCATCCCTTGGAATGCAGGTCATACAGGGAACAGAGGGCCTTTGTTTGGCTTAAATGGAGGTTGCTAGGCAGAAGTTGCTATGTGAAAATGCTATACAACCTGCATGCTTTTTACAAATGATAGCAGTTCTCTTGTCCAGCAATTGCCACTGGACTGTCTCTGTATGTAAGTTCCCCTAGTAAACTCCATGTCTCAAATTTCTGACTTGGTCTTTTCTTCAGCCTCTCATACATGGTGCCATCCCTATTGGAAGCAATAGAGGTCTGGCATGCCAATACAAAGCATTGCTCTATGCATGTTCACTCTCTCACATCCACTGCAGGACAAGTAGGACTCTGGCCCCCTTCAGTTCTGTCACCTGAGGAAGGTCTGCCCAGTCCTTCTGGCATTTGCGATGGAGAACCAGAGCATGACCATAAAAGGATGGGATCTGAGAGGTGAGAGGAGAAGGGGAAAGGATTAGCAAAAAGCAGTCAACCAATTGTCATAATAAAGTGGTGAAGTGGTGAAGGGCCAAAAGTAGGAGTCAATTTTTGGAAGGCAGGAGGTTTAGAGGGAAATATTCTTTTGCTGTTTTGAAGAAAGTATCTTGGAAATCTCTTCTATGTCTTTCAGTGGATAAAAGTAAAGAGGATTTAAAAAAAAGTATTACTGGAGATTCTCTGTTCTCTTCAAGAATTTCACAAAAATGCAAATAAAGAATTTATTTTGAGGAGTCTTATTTTTGTATAAACGATGTCCCTTTGACTGCATCACCTCTCTGAGGCTGAACTCAGAAAAGAACATAGAACAGTACATCATCCATGGGATATTATATTATGAGACTTTAGAAATAAATAGTTCTGCTTCAGGTGACATATCTCATTAGAGACAGAATTATTGTAAGAATTTAGATTCTCATGTAACTCTTTCCTCTGTAAGTCACATTTCATCATTTTAGTCTTTCTTCAACTCTTTGAATGAATGAAGTTTTCCTGCAATCACTTCTGTTTCCTACCAGACTTTGTTATTAAGTTTCTTGCTCTCTGATTGATTGCTTCTATTCCTTATATTTCTAAACCCAGACTGTCAGATAAGGTCTGCAATGCCCCAACACCAAGCCACAAAACTTAGTTTGGTTGAGTTCCTTTAAGATCAATCTGTCTGCGAGGAGATTGGCATTCAAATGTTCAGAATGGACATGTGGGGAAAGACTGAAGAGCACATCTCATCTGAACAAATTTGAAAAAAAGAGATGGACTTTCTTGAACCTGGTGCTTATGAATGTGTGTCCTCTTCTCCCCTGTGAAAATCTCATTCTGAATATCATTTTTAAATAAGCATAGAAGCTATTTTCCAAGACTCTTTTCACATACAGGTGGGTCAGTATTAACACATTATTTATATTAATAATTCAATGTTATCTCTCATAACTAATATGCTGCAAATATTGAACGGGGGAGCAGCTGTGTAGCTGCTCATATCTGAAATAAACAAAGAGCCAGTGTCTGTAAAAAGAAAGAGCTCAATTCATAACAAAACTGCATATATTTCTAATATAGGAACTATAGCTGCTTTGCAAAGTTCTCTCTAGGACAGTGAGGGACGTTATTTTACACATTCAGCGTTCACCAGCTTTAACTTTCCAAACAGAACCTGTTTCAAATATTTTAGGGGTATTTTTTGTTCTGTTTTGTTTTTACTTTCCTTAAATTGGAAAGCCAAAGACTGAAGACTGCCTTCTGGAGGTCAAGCACTTGATTGACAGTAGAGCTCTGGTCTGAGCAATCAGAAGGTATCAGGTGATGGTGCAGACAGGAAGAAGCAGAGAATCATCAGGTGGAAAAAAGGCCAGGGGTCCTGGGCTTGAAGTCTTACCCCATGTCAGAAGTGAGGTCTGAGTAGGCTGGGATGAGGGCCAGCGAAAGGCATATGATGGTGGGAGGTTGCAAGGGAGTCAGAAGGAGTTGGGAAAGGGGCATACAGAGTGTTGGAATTGTCTTGGGTGAGACAGACTTTCTATTGGGGTCTACATGCAAAGAGCCTGCCAAGTCTCAGTCCTAAACTTAAGGAACCAGATTGGTGGAAGGAAAAACTATGAAGGAGGTAAGGATCGCTGCCAACATTCTGCCATGACTTTTCAACACCCCTTGGCTCTTTTGGCAGATTCTCTCCATCCAGGTGTTCAGATCCCCACCCTCCCTTTTCCTGAACTACAGCTTCCAAGGTCACCCACATTGTAGTAATCATTAGGTATGATAAGCTTTATATGCCAGACTTTTCTCTCCTAGTTTTTCTGCTTCCCCAAAATCTGGTTCCTTCTTTGCTTGTGCCCTTGATCTTCGTTGAAGTTAATTTGACAACTGATGGGAGTTGGAGTATCTATGAGTGATAATGTCTCAGTGTTCCCTTCCTCTCTGATCACATCTGTACTCTTCATCATGCAGTAAAGTGGGAATTCTGGAACTGGGCAGGAGAGAGGCCTTTCCTTAATTCCTTCAGATTGCAGCTTATTACTTTGCCCATGAATGGGGCCTGAAAGAATTAAAAAAAGTACCTTTCTCTCATCCATCACAAGGGTCATGATTAACACTCCTATAACAAGAGACCAGTTAGCAAGAGCAACACATCACATATTTATTTAACAAAGTTATACATGACATAGGAGCCTTCAGAAATGAAGAGCTGAAGACCCAGAGAAAGCTGTGTGTTATTATGCTAAGTCTAATGAAAGAAATGGATAGTTGTGGAGAAACACGATTGAACAAAAAAGGTATGATCTAATGGTAATAAACTTGAGGAAAGAGGAGACCCTAGCAAGACCTATTTGTTCAGATTCTTCCAGAGCAATTCTTCTCTCTGTGTAGCATTATTTCCCCCTGGATATGGGGCAGGACCCTCTGGAATGAAGGTCTTATGGCCTACTTTCAGGAGAGGTAAGTCAGAGAGTGGCCTTTCTAAGTTTTATGGTTTGCTTTGAGGTAGAGGAGTTCTAATTTCTATGACCCACCTTTGGGAGAGGAATCTGGTTTCTATGACATGTCTTAGGTGAGAGAAGGAAGAGGGAAAACTTTGGAGAGACCTTGTTGCAGAGGCCTTTTCTATCTCCGCCATTTCAAAGTACTCAGCATGCCAAGGTGTCATACTTGGTAGTTTTCTGTTCTAAGTCCCTACAGGGCAAACTTTGAGAGTATGAACTTTACTGTTAGAGTGGCTGTGGTTTAGGAGAAGTCGAGGGAAGGATGGAGTTTATAACTCGGGGGGAAATCATTCAGAAACTGGATGGAGAATAAAGACCTGTAGAGCTGGGGTGGGAACTAGATTAAGAGTGTATATAAACAAGCTTTGTGGGATAAACACAAAATATTGTAAGGACCTCACGAGTGGCTGAGGAAATTCCATAAGCCATTTTTTTTTTAAAAAACCATAGCTTGAGCTCTTGGATTTCTATAGGATGGTTTTTCTCTTCTACTCTGTGAGTGTAGTCCAGCCTTCCATTCTTCTAATGCTCATTGGTTCTGTTATAGAGTCTGGGGATGGAAAAGGTTGCTTAGGCGTCAGCCAAGACACTCCCTCTGCTTGGGGGAGAGCAAGCTGCCAGCCCAACTATCCGCTTCCTGCCAGCTTAAGGAGCTTATGACTCAGATTCAAGCAAAACACTGAGTTGAAGTAAAAAGGGAGGGAGGGAGGGAACCTTAGCTCAGATGAAGGCTCTAGGGCCAAACTGCATCACTGAAACATCCAAGTCAGGGAAACCCATCAGACCAGGATGCTATGTAATTTTGTGTTTGTCCTCTGCTTCGAAAACCACACACATATGCTTACACACAACTCCATATCTCTCCTACTCATACAGACATATTTCTCCTGAGCTGAAATCCTGAGGTCGTTTTACCCTCCTGTAGAAAAGTTACTCTTAGGAGCTGGTCTGAATATTAGCCATCTCTCAGATTCTGTGATAGCAGAGAAGTCTTCACCAGATGTTATGATTCAGCTGGTGTGTCCAGTTGTCCCTCCTTGCCTTGTGTCTCCAGAGTTTCCATTTCTCATAGAAGGTGTTGAGGGAAGACTACAAATTTATTCAGGAATAACACTGAAATCCAGACACATGTGTTTCAAAATCCTCTGTGATTCCAGTGGATTCCTGGATATTGCTCTGGTGGCTGAGTTGCTGCCAACGTTGACTTGCTGGTCATTTGAAAGCCAACTCTACCCCTGAGGAAAGGTACTGGATGAATTAGAGAAATCTCTATTCTTTCTTTTCTTTCCTCCTTCCATTACTCATGGACATACCCACATCCCTCCAGCTCCTTAAAGTTGTCTCCTTGTGAGTAAACATTAGTCATTTTCTACAAGTTCCTTACCTCCATTCACTAAAGAGGAATGTGTAATCTCCTTGATTGAAGTTCAAAGTACTGACCTATGTACTTTTGTGTTAAGTATAGTTTATAGTTAATACTACACACATACTGCTTCATGTATGGTTGTCTTTAATATACATAATCTTCCTAAAATTCAACTTTTGTCTATGTCATTCTTTTTCAAGAAATCCTAAGAACTTTCATAGTCAACTGCCTGGGGCCAGATTCCTTAATGCCATTTGGAAATCTTTATGATCTGGACAGGGCTTAAGCTTCTAGTCTCACCTCACTTAGCATCACTCCTTAAACTGGCTGGAGCTGGTCTACTTAATCCGCCAACCCAATTTAATTGTCCCTCTCTTTGAAACGCCTTCTTCGAACATCTACCTAATCCCAAATATTTTTAAAACCCAAGCTCACGTCAGTTCATTATCTTTGTTGGGGCAAATTGAAGGAGATGGAAGAGGATAAGAATAAGAAGAAATAAGAGCGAACAGAGATAAAGAATAAATAGACGTGTTGAAGTTTGAGGGGAAAGAAGCCCAGTTATGATGTGTGATTTTCTTGGGAAAGTCTGGCATTATTATAAGGAGTTCATTATAGACAGCCCCTTCTTCCTGCCAACATTTCAAGAAGCCCAGAATACGGATTTATCAGTGCACCAAGGACTGCTAATCCCAGTCAGAAAAATCTATTATTTTTATTCTAGGGGGATTATATTTTCCATGCTTACCAGTGACAGATATGTGGGATGTCAAATTAGAATCAGAGGGTAGTTTAGTGGGCATGGATACCATGAAAGTGGAATTAGTTGGAAGAACTAAATTCTAGTTACAAGTTATCCTGATAGTTACAGCTCTTTTATCCTTGAGGACTCTTCAAAAGGGGTACTAGTGGATCTAAATTGTGCTAGAGACAGGTTCTCAAGGTTATATCTCTGCACTTCTAAGGCTGGCCAATGCTGTTGCTGTCAAATGCATTTCTTTCTCAAGTATGCTAACACTGTCCCTCTGGGTACTATCCAGGCTTAGATGGAGAGTCTCCTGCCTCTGTAAGGTGTATATCTCTATTCTAATCCATTACCTGGGAGCTTCACTGTTTAATAATATTACCAGTTATGCCCCATAGTTGGTTCCAGTGAGGCTCTAATACTAATCAGTTTTATATAGTACTTTGTCTCTAATAGTTTCTCAGTAAGTATTTGTTGACTAATAATTTGTTTACCACATTTGTAGGCTATTGTATATTCCCTTGTCTGGAAAAGGCCAGGAGTATAATTAATAATTCAGAGTTAGTTGTTGAAATTTTCCAAAAAGCTTCAGATCAAGAATGAGATCGTTGGAGAAGGGGAAATGGGTAAGGCACACAATATAATTTTGCTTTAAAAATACAATTAAATGGCCAGGTGCGGTGGCTCACACCTGTAATCCCAGCACTTTGGGAGGCGGAGGCAGGTGGATCACAAGGTCAGGACATCAAGACCATCCTGGCTAACATGGTGAAACACCGTCTCTATTAAACAAAATACAAAAAATTAGCCAGGTGTGGTGGTGGGCACCTGTAGTCCCAGCTACTCAGGAGACTGAGGCAGGAGAATGGTGTGAACCTGGGAGGTGGAGCTTGCGGCGAGCCAAGATCACACCACTGCACTCCAGCCTGGATGACAGAGCGAGACTCCGTCTCAAAAAAAAAAAAAAAAAAAAAAAAAACAATTAAACAATTTATATTTTTCTTGATGTAGAGGACTTCAGATACATTGAAACTAACCATTTGTTATTTCGTAAATACATTTACTAAGGCTCATTTATGTTGATTGTGTTGCTCAAATTGAAAAGAATGGTCAGTGAGAAAGTGGGACAAGAGTCCACATCTTCTAACTTCTAGGCAAATGGGAAGAATCCTACTAAATCATTTTTCAATTCTGGAGTCTAACTGAGGATGTCGTTACTTGTTCTTTGCATTTCTTCATGGCCTTCCGGGAGCCAACAGAACAATAGTCACCAGATTTAGGAAATTTCACTATTGTTACCAAATATTTATGTCCAAAGTTCTTTATGTTGATTATTATAGTTTGTAATGAAATAAACATTGCTATAGTTACCACGGAGTTAGACTAAAATTTCAACATATGCTGCTTGAACGGATTGCCAGCCACTTCAGATGTAATTTCCAAGGTAAAGATTGTGGTAAGGGTGACTCTTATGAAAGAGTCAGCTTTTGTGAACATTGGGCGTCCAATTTGCAATGTCATCTCATACATTTATTTATTCTGGGATGGGTGAGGTTTGGAAATATTGTAGGATTAGACTGCCTGATACCATGGAGGCAAAAGAAACAGTCACTTTTTTTTTTTCTCCAGGGTGATACACTGTGTACCGAACTACTTTTAGAGCAATTTGGGGGTACAGTTTTCTCTATGTGCTCAAATATGAATCAATTATAGAAACTTTAATTGGAAATGCTTTGGAGTGACTTTAACCTAACAGTGCTAAGAATGATATAATTTGTTAAATACTGAGTCATGTTTGCTCGGTGCCTTTTTATAGTTAAAATAATCTTGGAATAAAAGTGGATTTTTAAAAAGTTTAACCTGGTTGTAGTAAGTAGCCAAGATTATGAAGACACATTTTGTGTCTTTTCAGTTGTTTTCAATATTTTGTTCTGCTCTTTCTTTCAGTAGACTTTGTCTTTATAATTATAAAAGACAAAAGAAAGGTATAAATGTTATTCACTGTCTTGTGACTAACTCAATAATTTACTATTGAAAACATTTCAGTAATTTCTTGAACTGGTATTAATATACAAAGAAGGTCAAGAAGATACTTTAGTTGGTTTTATCATTGAAGATAATACACTGGAATGGCCAAGGATCATAATGACAAAGGATGCTTCAAAGAAATATTAGAACAATGAATATAATTTCTATCTCTTATAGCTAATTAGACTACATATAGATTCCTCACCCCAAAGCTAAGAGGTACTATGTTTCTAATGGCATATTTTTTTTTCCTATGTCCTAAAGACCTGAATAATAGGTTGGCTACTAAAATAAAACAAAGCAATACAACCAGTAAACTACCGACTAACATGTAACCATAATATTCCCAGGCATGAGTCATTTTGTAAGTATTATGTTCTGTATGTGTTGTGATAGCAATTCTAGAAGAACACATATTTGTGAAATATTTAATCTTTTTGGTAAAAAAGATTTAATTCCTTTTTGTGGGATCTTGGATTTGTTTCCTATCAGTCTTTCTTTCACGAACTCATCTGTACCCTTATAACACAAAGAAGTTCAGAAGACGTTTTGCCATAATAAAAAAAAAGACGAAATGAAAAGTATAAGAGTAATAGAATTCTCTAAATACTATAGATTTTGTGAATAAAAAAGTGGGAGGAAGAGTGAGATAAAACCATTTTAATTCTGTGGACAAGCATGAGATCAAAGGGAAGAGATGAAAAGTGCTTTGTAGTCATTATTCTTATTTATCTATAATATCTAGATCCTTGATACTTGAATGTGGTCTGTGAACTGGCAACGTGATGTCTCCCAGAGCTTGTTAAAAATGCAGAATTCGGTTCCACTCATGACTCAGAATTTGCATTTTCACAAGATCCCAGGTAATTCATACGCAAGCTAAAATTGTGAGAATTGCTGATAGCTAGACCTTTTTTTTTCCATAAATACCTATGAAGATAGACATACCGAGGGTCTCTGTTTGATGAGATGGTGTAATAAAGTGAGACACCTCTCTTCTGTTTATAAGAGTAAAGATTATGAAGGTTTGAAACCACATAGATAGAACTGCTAGCGCTAGTTCAGATGACTAAAATAGAAGTCTTCTTCTATTACTGTTGTTTCTCTTGCAAAATAAGCCAGGTCTTGAAAGGATCAGATGTGCCTTAACATCACCATCTTGAAGTGATTTATTTATTATTTCACAAGGAGCAGGGTTAAGGTCTCGTTAACAGGAGGAACTTGTTTTCTTATGTTATATAGGACTGTGTTGTTTCAGGTAAATATTAATTTTCCCTCTGACAAGGTGTGGTTATTTCTTAGGTAAATAGTGAGAAAATTATTTGCAGCATCCTGCATTCAAGGCCTGAAGTGGATTCAAACATTCTACTTTCTTCTCTGGTTTTAAAACTAGAACCAGCTTTTGCCCCTTGGGATTCTGTAAGGATGAGTTGCATCTTGGGTTAATGGAGGTAACTAGATGCTGAAAGGGACCAAGATATTCTCCAACTTTTGTGGGAAGTCAAGAGTTTTCTCAGGGATTGTGTTGAAAAACAAGGGCCAGAATTTGGAAACTAAGGGTTGTGAAGTATGATGAATCACTTAAAGAAGGAGAGGAGTCACAGAAGAGAACATTCAGAAGGGTCTTCCTCTAATTGGTGGTTCTCAGTTGTCACTGAACATTGGAATCACCTGGAGAGCTTTTTCAGATTTCTAATTCTTGGATTGCATGCAGACAAATTATATTATAATCTCTGGTGAAACCTAAGTATCAGTAATTTTTTAAAAAAGACCTCCGAGATATTCCATTTTGCAGCTAAGGTCAAAACAATTAATGGTCCGATTTTGTAAATTTTCCTGCCCTTAGGTGGTAAATGTGTTGCTTATGGGGAAGGCTGGTGAGTAGGAAGTGTTCCGGTATCTTGATCATTTGAGGAAAGCTCAAAGGGTGAATGAAACATGGAGCTTCCTTTGGGGAATCACTAGACAAATCTATGTTCAGACAGAAGACAGTGTGACTAAATTCCTTGGTAATGTTTTTCACTTTTTGTGCTTAACCCCTATACTCTAGCAAGAAACACAGTGGGCTGAGTGTAGGGTAGTAGTTGGCCTCCAAGATGGCCTCCATTGACAATTGTGCCCTGATACTCATGTCCTTGTGTGCTTCTCGCCACAATGAATCACTTGGGGCTGACCTTTGTGACTAATAGAATATGGTAGAAGTGATGGTATAAGACATCCAAAGCTAGGTCATAGAAGGTACAACAGCTTTTGCTTTAGTATTTGGGATTGCTAGCTCTTCCAGAAGCTAGCCATGTTGTGAAAACACTCAAGAAGTCCCATGGAGAGAAGACAATTTGCCATTTGTGAGAGCCAACTTAGAAATGGATCATCCAGCACCACTGAGTCTTCAGATGGCTAAACCCCAGGTGGCATCTGACTGCAACCTCATGAGAGATTCTGAGCCAGAACTGCTCAATTTAGATGCTTCTGAATTCTTGGCCTATAGAGATCATAGGAGATAATTAATGACTATTGCCTTTTCATACTATTAAATTTTGGAATGATTCCTTACACAGCAACAAATAATGCGGCATGGCTGATTCAAACCCTGGTTACCCAGTAAAGCGGCCTGTTTGCGAGTATATTTGTAGATAACTTCTAGAGTGTGGCAACAGAGTGGAATATGTTAGCAACAAGTTGCATTTAATTCTACCTTAAATTACATCAGCTACCTTGTAAGCCAAATATTAAAGGCTATGGCAAAACTACACTGTTATTAAAATCTTAGCTTTAAATTAGGTTTTAACAAGTAACTGGACAGCATTTGATATAAGATTCAGCACTATCCAATAGAACTTGCTGAATTATAAAAATGTTTCCCCAATTATGATAGCCACTAGCTATAGTTGGCTATTGAGCACTGGAAATCTGGCTAGTGCTATTGCTAAACTGAAATTTTAATTTTATTTAATTTGAAACTACGGCTACCACATTGATAGCACAATTCTATACATTTTTGGGGATGAATATAGTGATGACAAAAATATTCTGCTCTAGTTTGTAAAGTTATGAACTGAGAAGTGGAAAACTCAGTAAGGGGAACAATTTATCTCTGGAATAGTGTATTAAAATTCTTCCTATTTTACCCCCAAATATGTGTCATTTGGAGTGATGAATGACAAAAACAAAGAAACAGATCACAAAGTATTGTGTATATCCAAGATGTAACTGAATTCAGGCTCTGTAACAACAAAAACTTTTGTACTAGAAGTTGAGAGGAACTTTAAGATATTGTCAAAGCACAATTATCTCTGTGGCAGGTACTTGATGAGGTGCTTTTTAAAAGTTTTTTCCCTGCTGGCTTACATCTTATTTCTTTTGCTCATTTTATAAAAATTGACTAGATACTACTATAAGATATGCTCAGGAAGAATTCTACGTAATCTACCACCAACATAATCTGTTTATAATTTCTAATATTTTATTGTCACTTACTTATGATGGTGTGATGATAATGATAATAAAAATACTGATAACTATTAAAATTAATTATTATTTTTGAAGCAAGTGAATTTATTAGGTTTACTTAATCTGTATTTTTTTTGTATTTAATCAGCACAAATGCTCAAAATTAGGGTACAGAAATAAGGTAATACAAATTCCTGACACCTTTTTTGTTCTCTACCTTATTCTAGAGACGTAGAACATCTATGAAAAACGGGATAAACTAAATATTGCAACCTAAATTTTACTTAAAAGGGACATGAAATAGTGCTAGTTTGAGAGGTGAAGCCAGCTGGACTTCCTGGGTCGAGTGGGGAGTTGGAGAACATTTCTGTCTAGCCAAAGGATTGTAAACGCACCAATCAGCACTCTGTGTCTAGCTAAAGGTTTGTAAACACGTCAATCAGCACGCTGCAAAAACGGACCAATCAGCACTCTGTAAAATGGACCTGTCAGCACTCTGTAAAATGGACCAATCAGCAGGACGTGGGCGGGGCCAAATAAGGGAAAAAAAGCTGGCCATCCCAGCCAGCAGCAGCAACCCGCTTGGGTCCCCTTCCACACTGTGGAAGCTTTGTTCTTTCACTCTTCATAATAAATCTTGTTGCTGCTAGCTCTTTGGGTCCGCATTACCTTTATGAGCTGTATCACTCACTGTGAAGGTCTGCAGCTTCACTCCTGAAGTCAGCGAGACCATGAACCCACTGGGAGGAGCAAATTACTCCAGACATGCCACCTTCAAGAGCTGTAACACTCACTGCGAAGGTCTGCGTCTTCACTCCTGATGTCAAGCGAGACCACAAATCCACCAGAAGGAATAAACTCCAGACACATCTGACATCTGAAGGAACAAACTCTGGACACACTATCTTTAATAACTGTAACACTCACCGTGAGAGTCTACGGCTTCATTCTTGGCGTCAGCGAGACCAAGAAAGCACCAGGAGCCAATTCTGGACACATTTTGTCAACCGTGAAGGGACTATTAACTATCGCTAAGCGGCGAGCACCATCAGACCTCTTTCACTTGCTATTCTGTCCTACTTTTCCTTAGAATTCGGGGGCAAAATACCGGGTACCTGTCGGCCAGCTAAAAATAACTAGCACGGCCACTGGACTAAAGACATGGGTGTCAGGCTTTCTGGGAAAGGGCTCTGTAACAACCCCTGATTCTTCGGAGTTGGGAGCATTGGTTTGCCTGGAGCCAGCTTCTGCTTTTCTTGTACTTCTGGGCTGAGCCAAGGGTTGACAGAGAGGAAAGCCATTCAGCTCTGGAGTCCTGACAACAAGTTGGTTGACCCTGCGACCATTAGCGGAACTCTCAGAGTCATGTCACCCAAGCAAGACTTGCCCATCTATCCTATCTATCCTGACCCTTGCCTCCTGGGTCCTGATGCCTGTCAGACAAACTTCTTCTCGCCTCTCTTCTCCGAGTTTAGTACCACTTCTAAAAACCACTCCTTGTCTCTGCTACTTTTCTAGTTTCTCCTATAAGAATAATTTCTAGTATAAACTTCAGAACTCTATTCCCTTCTTTAGGCACCCAGGCTTACCAATCAGAAAGACATAATTTTTGCCAAAAGCCCCATCTTAACAGGGACTACCTGGAATTTTAGGATCCCTCCTCAGACAAGTAGACCTAACAAAAGCTATTCCTGAAGCTAGGATATGGGGAGCTTAGAAATTGTTTCCTTCCTATTCGTATAAGTGAGCACAAAAGGCATCACTCTTCCAACTCTGCAGATCCCTTCTCTCCCTCAGGGTATGGCCCTCCACTTCAATTTTGGAGCATAACATCTTTATAGGACATGAATAAAGTTCCAATACTAACAGAAGAATGCTTAGGACTCTAACAGGTTTTCGAGAATGCATCCATAAGGGCCACTAAATCCGATTTTTCTTGGTTCTCTTTGTGGTCTAGGAGGACAGGCAAGGGTGCAGGTTTTCGAGAATGCATCAGTAGGGGCCACTAAATCCGACCTTCCTCAGTCCTCCTTGTGGTCTAGGAGGAAAACTGGTGTTTGTGCTGCTGCGTTGGTGAGCGCAACTATTCTGATCAGCAGGGTCCAGGGACCATTGCGGGTTCTTGGGCAAGAGGTACAACTATTCTGATCAGCAGGGTCCAGGCACTGTTGTGGGTTCTTGGGCATGGGGAGAAACAAACAAACCAAAACCTCAGGCGGTTTTGTCTTTCAGATGGGAAATACTCAGGCATCAACAGGCTCACCCTTGAAATGCATCCTAAGCCAGTGGGACCAATTTGACCCGCAAACCCTGAAAAAGAGGTGGCTAATTTTTTTCCTGCACTATGGCCTGGCCGCAATATTCTCTCTCTGATGGGGAAAAATGGCCACCTGAGGGGAATATAAATTACAATACTGTCCTGCAGCTTGACCTTTTCTGTAAGAGGGAAGGCAAATGGAGTGAAATACCTTACGTCCAAGCTTTCTTTTCATTGAAGGAGAATACACAACTATACAAAGCTTGCAATTTATATCCCACAAGGAGGACCTCTCAGCTTACCCCCGTATCCTAGCCTCCCTATAGCTCCCCTTCCTATTAATGATAAGCCTCCTCTAATCTTCCCCGCCCAGAAAGAAATAAGCAAAGAAATCTCCAAAGGACCACAAAACCCCCTAGGCTATCGGTTATGTCCCCTTCAAGCTGTAGGGGAAGGGGAATTTGATCCAAACTGCATACATGTCCCCTTTTCCCTCTCTGATTTAAAGCAGATCAAGGCAGACCTGGGGGAGTTTTCAGATGATCCTGTTAGTTACACAGATGTTCTACAGGGTCTAGGGCAAATCTTTGATTTCACTTGGAGAGATGTCATGCTATTCTTAGATCAAACCCTGGCCTTTAATGAAAAGAATGCAGCTTTAGCTGCAGCCCGAGAGTTTGGAGATACCTGGTATCTTAGTCAAGTAAATGATAGAATGACAGCCGAGGAAAGGGACACATTCCCTACCAGTCAGCAAGCCATCTCCAGCATGGATCCCCACTGGGACCTTGACTCAGATCATGGGGACTAGAGTCGCAAACATCTGTTGACCTGTGTCCTAGAAGGACTAAGGAGAATTAAGAAAAAGCCCATGAATTATTCAATGATGTCTAGCATAACTCAGGGAAAGGAAGAGAATTCTTTTGCCTTCCTCAAGCGGCTACGGGAGGCCTTAAGAAAATATACTGCCCTGTCACCTGACTCACTTGAGGGTAAATTGATCCTAAAAGATAAGTTTATTACCCAATCAGCCACAGATATCAGGAGAAAGCTCCAAAAGTGAGCCCTGGGCCCTGAACAAAATCTGGAGGCATTATTAAGCCTGGCAACCTTGGTGTTCTATAATAGGGACCAAGAGGAACAAGCCCAAAAGGAAAAGCAAGATCAGAGAAAGACCGCAGCCTCAGTCATGGCCCTCAGACAAACAAACCTTGGTGGTTCAGAGAGGACAGAAAATGGAGCAGGCCAATCACCTGGTAGGGATCGTTATCAAATTGTCCAATGAGAAACAAGCCACCCCCTCGTTCATGTCCACTATGCCAAGGCAATCACTGGAAGGTGCACTGCTCCAGAGTGCAATGGTTCTCTGGGCCAGAAGCCCCCAACCAGATGATCCAACGACAGGACTGAGGGTGCCTGGGGCAAGTGCCAGCTCATGTCATCACCCTCACTGAGCCCTGGGTACGTTTAACCGTTGAGGGCCAGGAAATCGACTTCCTCCTGGACACTGGTGTGGCCTTCTCAGTGTTAATCTCCTGTCCTGGACGACTGTCCTCAAGGTCTGTTACCATCCGAGGAATCCTGGGACAGCCTGTAACCAAGTATTTCTGCCACCTCCTCAGTTGTAATTGGGAGACTTTGCTCTTTCACATGCCTTTCTTGTTATGCCTGAAAGTCCTACACCCTTATTAGGGAGGGATGTATTAACCAAGGCTGGAGCTATTATCTACATGAATACAGGGAACAAGTTACCCATTTGTTGTTCCCTACTTGAGGAGGGAATAAACCTTGAAGTATGGGCATTGGAAGGACAATTTGGAAGGGCGAAAAATGCCCGCCCAGTCCAAATCAGGCTAAAAAATCCCACCACTTTTCCTTATCAAAGGCAATATCCCTTAAGGCCTGAAGCTCCTAAAGGATTACAGGCTATTGTTAAACATTTAAAAGCTCAAGGCTTAGTAAGGAAATGCAGCAGTCCCGGCAACACCCCAATTCTAGGAGTACAAAATCCAAATGGTCAGTGGAGACTAGTACAAGATCTTAGACTCATTAATGAGGCAGTAATTCCTCTATATCCAGTTGTACCCAACACCTGTATCCTGTTCTCTCAAATACTAGAGGAAGCAGAATGGTTCACTGTTCTGGACCTCAAGGATGCCTTTTTCTGTATTCCCCTGCACTCTGACTCCCAGTTTCTCTTTGCCTTTGAGGATCCCACAGACCACATGTCCCAACCTACACGGACGGTCTTGCCCCAAGGGTTTAGGGATAGCCCTCATCTGTTTGGTCAAGCACTGTTCTGAAATCTAGGCCACTTCTCAAGTCCAGGCACTCTGGTCCTTCAGCATGTGGATGATTTACTTTTGGCTACCAGTTCAGAAGCCTCATGCCAGCAAGTTACTCTAGATCTCTTGAACTTTCTAGCTAATCAAAGGTACAAGGTGTCTAGTTCGACGGCCCAGCTTTGCCTACAGCAGGTCAAATATCTAGGCCTAATCTTAGCCAAAGGGACCAGGGCCCTCAGCAAGGAATGAATACAGCCTATACTGGCTTATCATCACCCTAAGACATTAAAACAGTTGTGGGGGTTCCTTGGAATCACCAGCTTTTGCCGACTATGGATGCCTGGATACAGCGAGATGGCCAGACTCCTGTGTACTCTAATCAAGGAGACCCAGAGGACAGATACTCATCTAGTAGAATAGGAACCAGGGGGCAGAAACAGCCTTCAAAACCTTAAAGCAGGCCCTAGTAGAAGCTCCAGCTTTAAGCCTTCCCACAGGACAAAATTCTCTTTATGTGTCACAGAGAGAGCAGGGATAGTTCTTGGAGTCCTTACTCAGATTTGTGGGACAACCTCACAAACAGTAGCATACCTAAGTAAGGAAATTGATGTAGTAGCAAAAGGCTGGCCTCACTGTTTACGGATAGTTGTGGCGGTGGCCGTCTTAGTGTCAGAGGCTATCGAAATAATACAGGGAAAGCATTTCACTGTCTGGACTACTCATGATGTAAATGGCATACTAGGTGCCAAAGGAAGTTTATGACTATCAGACAGCTGCCTACTTAGATACCAGGCACTACTCCTTGAGGGACCAGTGCTTCAAATATGTACGTGCGTGGCCCGCAACCCTGCCAGTTTTCTCCCAGAGGATGGGGAACCAATTGAGCATGACTGCCAACAAATTATAGTCCAGATTTATGCCACCCGAGATGATCTCTTAGAAGTCCCGTTAGCTAATCCTGACCTTAAGCTATACACCGATGGAAGTTCATTTGTGGAGAATGGGATACAATGGGCAGGTTATGCCATAGTTAGTGATGTAACTGTACTTGAAAGTAAGCCTCTTCCCCCAGGGACCAGTGTCCAGTTAGCATAACTAGCTAACTTACCTGAGCCTTAGAACTGGGAGAGGGAAAAAGAATAAATGTTAAAGATAGCAAGTATGTTTACCTAATCCTACATGCCCATGCTGTAATATGGAAAGGAAGGGAGTTCCTAACCTCTGAGGGGACTCCCATTACATACCACAAGGAAATTATGGAGCTATTGCACGCAGCGCAAAAACCCAAGGAGGTGGCAGTCTTACACTGCCAAAGCCATCAGAAAGGTGAAGGGGAAAAGGCAGAAGGAAACCGTTGGGCAGATGCTGAGGCCAAAATTGCTGCCAGGCAGAACCTCCCATTAGAAATACCTATGGAAGGACTCTTAGTATGGAACAACCCCCTCCAAGAGATTAAGCCTCAGTATTCCCTAACTGAAACAGAATGGGGACTTTCATGGGGCATTTTTTTCTCCCCCCGGGGTGGTTAACAACAGAAGAAGGAAAGGTACTTATACCCGGAGCCAGCCAGTGGAAAATACTTAAAACCCTCCACCAAACTTTTCATATGGGTATTGAAAACACTCATCAAATGGCCAAATCCCTATTTACAGGGCCAAATATCCTCCGGACCATCTGACAGGTAGTCGAAGCCTGTGATGTGTGCCAGAGGAATAATCCCTTGGTCCATCATAAGGCCCCATTGGGGGAACAAAGAAGAGGTCACTATCCTGGAGAGGACTGGCAGTTAGACTTCACCCACATGCCTAAGTCAAAGGGATTTCAATACTTGTTGGTCTGTGTTGATACCTTTACAAATTGGGTAGCAGCTTTCCCCTGCCAGACACAGAAGGCTCAGGAAGTGATTAAAGTCCTAATTCATGAAATAATTCGTAGATTTGGGCTTCCCCAAAGCTTACAGAGCAACAATGGTCCGGCTTTTACAGCCACGATAATTCAGGGAATTTCCAGGGTGCTAGGGATAAAATATCACGTTCACTGCGCCTGGAAGCCACAATCCTCAGGCAAGGTAGAGAAGGCAAATGAAACACTCAAGAGGCACTTAAGGAGCCCCAAATGGGGCTCAGTTCAAGCCCATATGAAACGCTGTATGGACGATATTTTCTCACAAATGACCTCCTACTTGATCAGGAAATGGCCAACTTGGTCAAAGATATAACTTCTTTGGCAAAGTATCAACAAAACCTTAAAAACCTACCTGAAGAATGTCACAGAGAAAAGGGAACAGAGTTGTTTCAACCAGGAGATCTAGTGTTGGTCAAATCTCTCGCCTCTATCTCCCCATCTATGGACTCTTTGTGGGAAGGACCATACTCGGTAATCCTCTCTATCTCCACTGCAGTTAAGGTGGCAGGAGTGGAATCCTGGATTCACCACACCCGAGTTAAATTTTGGACACCTCCTGAGGAACCCGTGGGACCATCAGCTCAGGAGTCCCAAGATCAGCCATACCAGCCTTGAAACACCTGCAAACCACTGGAGGACTTGCATCTCCTATTTCGCAAGGAAACATCCCAAACTGAAAAGGCTCCTACTGCTGATACTGAAGACACACCCCTTCCTCCTTAAAAAAGATAAGGGAAAACCTACATAATCTTTATCTTTAACACCTCTCCTTGCCCCTTTAATGGAATCCTTTTACTATTTCATCATATTATTAAGCAGCATTCTAACCATACTCTTTGCAATAGGACGATATACTGTAGCTCTTGCCAGGACAAAAATCCTAATCACATCAGCCTTCTTTCTATCTTTTTTCCTTCTGACAACAATTTACTCCTACCTTTAACTCAGCCTGAATAAAATGATCTCATCTTCCAGAGTACCCTCTTTACCTTCCTATTTACTCTTTGCCTATCTATTCCTCCTGCTTCCTTGGATACCTCATACAATCATCCCTCCCCTTCCACTAGCTCCTAATTACCTCTACAAGACTCTCAACTTAACCCACTCTCTGTTAAACCAGTCCAATCCTTCTCTGGCAAATGACTGTTGGCTTTGTATCTCTCTATCAACCTCTGCTTACGTTGCCACTCCCATTCCAGCAAAAAATTGGGTCTTTACCAAATTAACCTATCACCCTCATTATGAAGGAAAAGACTCTTTCTGACTTCTAAATATGCAATCATTAGCCGACTTCCCCATCTCTGATAGGACCAAGAATACCCTAACAGGATGTGCAATCCAACTTTTACATTCTTACATTTCCAACCTCACCTATTACACAAGCAATGAAAAGCCCATAAGCGGCCCTGTAACTATGAATACCATCTTAACTTTCCAAGCCCCTTTATGCCTCCAACGCAACCTGTTATCAGGCCTGCCCCTGGGGCACCTGCTACCCCATCAGTGTAATTACACCCTATAGCTTCAAGCCTCAACTGATCATAGTAACTTCTGAGTCACCCAAACAGTTCCATTCAGATGGTTTGTCTGCTTCTCAGGGCCCCCCAAAATTATCACCTCCTCCCTACTTAACAAACCGTCCAGGTTTTGTAATGACAAACATACTCCCTGCATGACCATTCACCCTTGGACTCCCTGCAGCAGCGCCCCCACCACTAGTAAATGCCTTCTCATCCCCTCTTTCAGTCACTCTCTCGAATGGTTCCTAGTAGATACAAAATGATTTTTTTCTCCAATGGGAAAGTAGAACATAGGGAGCCATTCCGTTTGCTCCCAATACTCCTTTCCAGCTGCTCACCGGAGCTACCTTGGCAAGTACTCTAGGACTAGGGGAAAATGAAAACAACAAACTCACACACCTTTTTAATATACACAACCAGTTCTGTCTACCAGTCAAGGCATATTCTTCTTATGTGGAACATCAACCTATATCTGCCTCCCCACTAACTGGACAGGCACCTGCATCCTAGTCTTTCTAAGTCCCAACATTAACATTGCCCCAGGAAATCAGGCCCTATCAGTACCCCTCAAAGCTCAAGTCTGTCAGTGCAGAGCCATGTGACTAATACCCCTACTTATAAGGTTAGGAATGGTTACTACTACAGGAACCAGAATAGCCAGTTTATCTACTTCATTATCCTACTGCCACACACTCTCAAAGGATTTCTCAGACAGTTTGCAAGAAATAATGATGTCTATCCTTACTCTACAATCCCAAATAGACTCTTTGGAAACAGTGACTCTCCAAAACCACTGTTGCCTAGACCTCCTCACTGCTGAGAAAGGAGGACTCTGCACCTTCATAGGGGAAGAGTGTTGTTTTTACACTAACGAGTCAGGGATAGTACAAGATGCTCCCCGGCATTTACAAGAAAAGGCTTCTGAAATCAGACAACACCTTTCAAACTCTTATACCAGCCTCTGGAGTTGGGCAACATGGCTTCTCCCCTTTCTAGGTCCCATGGCAGCCATGTTGCTATTGCTTGCCTTCTGGCCCTGTATTTTTAACTTCCTTGTCAAATTTGTTTCCTTTAGGATCAAGGCCATCAAGCTACAGATAGTCTTACCCCAATGAGCTCGACTAACAACTTCTACCAAGGACCCCTGGACCAACCTGCCTGGCCCTTTCACTGACCTAAAGAGTTCCCCTCTGGAGGACACTACAACTATAGGGCCCCTTCTTCGCTCCTTTCCAGCAGGAAGTAGCTAGAGAAGTCATTGCCCAATTCCCAACAGCAGTTGGGGTGTCATGTTTAGAGGGGGGGATTGACAGGTGAAGCCAGCTGGACTTCCTGGGTTGAGTGGGAACTTGGAGACCTTTTCTGTCTAGCTAAAGGATTGTAAGCACACCAATCAGCACTCTGTGTCTAACTAAAGGTTTGTAAATGCATCAATCAGCACTCTGTAAAAACGGACCAATCAAAGCTCTGTAAAATGGACCAGTCAGCAGGATGTGGGCGGGGCCAAATAAGGGAATAAAAGCTGGCCACCCCCAGCCAGCAGTGGCAACCCGCTTGGGTACTCTTCCACTCTGCGGCAGCTTTGTTCTTTCGCTTTTCACGATAAATCTTGCTGCTGCTCACTCTTTGGGTCTGCACTACCTTTATGAGCTGTAACACTAACTGCAAAGATCTGCGACTTCACTCCTGAAGTCAGTGAGACCACGAACCCATCAGGAGGATCAAACAACTCAGGACGCGCCACCTTTAAGAGCTGTAACACTCACTGCAAAGGTCTGCGGCTTCACTCCTGAAGTCAAGTGAGACCACAAACCCACTGGAAGGAGGAAACTCCAGACACATCTGAACAAACTTTGGACACCCCATCTTTCAAAACTGTAGCACTCACTGCGAGGGTCCGCACCTTCATTCTTGAAGTCAACAAGACCAAGAACCCACCAGAAGGAACCAATTCTGGACATGAGTTTATGATCGTCTAATGTTATTTTAATAAGAAAAATGGTAAGAATGTATTGCTAATGTAATTAGTCGTAAGTGGCATGTTCTTTGATAAAGTAAGGATATTTGCTGCCAATAGGCTTCTATGAATAACATCTTTTACTTGATTGGCTTTCTTGTTTCGACATTTGCTTACACCAATTGCCAATATTTTTTGCTTATTACAAAATAATTTTGATTTTATTTTAGAAAAAGAAAATCAGACATATAGATAATTAAAAGTAGAAAAAAATGGGCTTTGCATGGAGGTAGGAGTAGGGAGTGAAGTCTCATGAAAAGAGGTGGATGGCTGTGGCGGAGCCTTCTGGGCTGTGTGTGTCTGACGCTTGGCCGCCAGAGCCGCCGTCAGTTTGCTGAGCCCATTAGTGCACCTGGCTGAGACACGCCGTCACCATGTCTCGCTACTTGTGTTCCCCCAACACATCTCTGCTCATCACAAATGTGGCCGACCACACCAGGTCTTCACATTTACAGAGTGAATTTGGTCACTATGGTCCTATAATTGATGTGTATGTTCCACTTGATTTCTGCACTCGCCGTCCAAGAGGATTTGCTTATGTTCAACTTGAGGATGTTTGCAATGCTGAAGACGCTTTACATAATTTAGAGAGAAAGTGGATTTGTGGATGGCAGATTGAAATACAGTCTTCACACTATGATGATTATGACAGATACAGACGTTCTAGAAGTTGAAGTTATGAAAGAAGGAGATCAAGAAGTCAGTCATTTGATAACAGTTTAGAAGATCGTATCTAGAAATAGATCGACTGGAAGACCACGGTATAGCAGAAGTCATTCCAACAATGATAGACCAAACTGCAGCAGGAATACCCAGTAGGTTCTGCTTACTACACTTCAAGAAAGATCTGAAAGTGGAAAAAGAACAAAAGAAGGGAAGTTCAAGCGACCAAAGGGTGGGTGGAAGGTGCTGCAGTATGAATACTGTATGGATATTTTGACTCTGGTCAGAAAAGATACAAAAATGTTATCGAAAACTACATGGAATAATTGAAGCCCCTTCAAATTTGAAAGTAAGCATTTTAGGACAAATAAAAGGAAATTCAAGTTTGTACTTGTGGAAACTTTTTCCTCAATATGAATAGGTTTATATTGATTCATGGGTAACAGGTCCATAATAAATTATTGGAAACTAGGATGTCTCAATATCAAGGAAGACAGCCAGAGTGTCTTACAGTGCCTCTGTTGGTGTGTCTCAAACTAAATTGAGTGGGAAAAAGTATGGTCCAATATAAAAGTTCCATTTTCACCATTACTGGCAAATCTTGCCTTTGTTTATTTTAGTGCCAGTGTTTTCTGTTTAATCATTTGCTGTGTTGGCACCTGCGTTTATTTACTTGTACACCACATGCAGTTTACATCTTCCTAACTACTCTCCTTCCCAGGTAAATTCCAATTATATTTGATATCCAGCTAAGAGGGCCCATCTCTTCTCACCTCTTTCCTGGTCACTATGTTCAGCAAATATTTATTGAGCCCTTACTGTGGGCAAAACATTGTACTGGATAATTGAGAAAAATGGATAATTCCCTTAATCAGTAAATGTCTACTGAGTACAGTCTAGTGAATTATTACAGTATGGCCTCGTTGTTTTGTTTGAGGTGTATTATTCATAACAATAGTTTTCATCATTCATATCCTAATATAATTATAGAACCCAATATACTATCAAAGATAAGTAATTCTGTGGTTATCTGCCATTTAAAAGTATCCCATATTTCTTTGATCCTTTTATTGTAAATAATGAAAAAATGATTTGTTTTAATCTGTAATAATCTGGTTTATTGTGCAGTGACTGTAATATACTAGAGTTAAATTGTTTACTCTGCCTCACCAAACATAAACTAGGAGATAACCCCCAAAATAAGTACTTAACTTTGCATTAGATCTAAAGAAGACTGGGTGCTATAATTAGATTATTTTGAGGAAGAGCTGTTATCTCAATTGATTTAGTATGTATTGTAATTGAGAAAATGTTGACCAAATTATACTTTTTAGTGATTTACATGTACATTTTATAGGGGACATGAACATGTTTCATGTATAGTGAATAAATAACTTTCTTAGTATCATAAAAAAGTAGAAAAAAACACTCGAAATTCTACCATCTATACCATTATGTTTACACACACATACACTCACACATATGCACACACACACTTTTATTAGAATATGCATATATTGTAATGCTACCTTGAAATTATTCTTCATTTAAAATAAAAGAACAGTAATTATATTTCATGCCATTAAATGTCTGATGCTTATTTTACACAACAGTGACATAGTTACTTATAATTATGAAGTTTTTAGAACATTTGATACAGATTTATCATATATTAATATTCTAATTTTAGCATACTAATTTTAGAAGAATTTCTTTGAGAAATAATGAGTCAATGGCAAAATGGGGAAAATAATAGATGTAAAAGATTACAATAAGAATCTTTCTATTTGAAATAAAAGTCAGATGTATACAGATGTTTCACTTTAATGTATGTCAATCTGGGGAAAAGTCAGTCATAACTTTGATTTGGAAAAGGGGGGAAAATGCTTGAATGTGAAGTCACTGAAACATTTGTTGCGCCACCAACCTCTTGAGGTCTACCTGAATGACTACTTCAATTCTGAAGATTCAAGGAGGCCTTCTTGAATGTTCTGGATGGAAGAGTTAAACTCTTCATTCTTCTTTTGCCTGTCTTGTTTCCTGAACTTCCTTCCCAGTGTTTCCTGCCTGGGGTCACCTCCAAAATAAATCGCTTGCATGGGAACGTAAAGGAAAGCATCTGGTTTTGAAAAAATATTTGGCATAAGAATAAGAATAAATTAAGTGTTTCTTGGAGATACATTAACAAATGACAGACAGAAAATGGAACTCCTATTGTGGATTAGTCTTCTTCATTAAGGAAAAGACTTTTTCTAACTGGAAGAAGTAAAATGAATACGGCAGCAAAAAACTACTGAGTAATGAGAGAGTTTGAGACCTAAGCCCTAGCTGGATTAAATATTTTTCCTTAATTTAACATGCCTCCATGCAGTGAGCATAGTATGCCTTAGACTAAATTTTAGGCACTGTGAATACATTATTGAGATAGATCAAGGTCTATACTCCTGAGAAGGGATAGATAGAGAATTCCAAATAAAGTGAAGAAAATATTACCTCCATAGGGTGATATGTTGAAATGAAGAAAATAAAGCAGGATAATGGAATGATTCATATATATTTTCACTCACTTATTAATTAGTTCATTCATTCAATAAATATGTATTATCTAATAGTATAAGATAACTACATGCTAACTTTAAAGAAGTATCAGAGAAGATTTCTGATAGAAGTCTGAACTATAAAAATTATGTATTGGCTTTCAAAAATGGTGATGATGACTTATCATCAGGATTACTGTTTTTTCTTTTTCAGTTTAATATAATATTCTAGAATAGATTATCATGCATGTGATTTATGAACCTTTGAAAAACAATATAGCTAATCTCTAGGAGCTAGCATACATTTGTTCAAGACAAATCATGCCAAATTCACATGATTTCTCATTTTGTTAGAACCTCTAGAGAACAGAAAATTCCATGCATAAAATACGTATCAATTGTTTCAATTACATCAATGCAGGTGACAGTATTTTTCGCAAGAACGTCATACGTAAATAGTAGATTGAATGATAGAAGTGTTGATATTTAGTGTCTAAACATATGTCTGCTATGTGTTGGCAAATGGCTTTGTAGTTTTCTAATGGAGTTTGACTGACTGTACACTTAGCCCTGTTGACTCAGTATTTCTACGGATAATTTTGATAGAGCTTTAGAAGTGAGGATGCTTAGATGGCTAAAACTATAAGTGACAGACTCAAGAATAAAAGTGGTCAACTGACAGCAACACACTGAGCCAAAACCGTTGAAATGAGATTAAGCAGAAACAAGTTTCAAGTTCTGTTTAGGTTCAGAAAGTCAGCTGCATGAGTGAGCTTGTTTGGCCACAGTACAGATGGCAGAGGTCTGGGATTTCCATTTGATGACAACCATAAAATAAGCCAATGGTATGATGTGGCTGTTCAAAAAACAGACTAGCACAATCTTGGGTTGCATTAATGAAATATTGTGTGTAGTACAATAGAGGCAATAGAAAAGACAATTTCACCAAATTCTGTGAGATGATTTATGGGATGAAGTGTCAAACTTGTTACATTATATTTTAAGACTTCTCCAATTGGAATATGTTCAGAAAAAGACACACAGAATTTTGAAAATTCTCTTTTAAGGCAAGGCCAGAAGTAAAAGAGTATTGTTTTCCTTCAGGAGAAAAGACCAAGGAGATATTTACAGAGTGCTTTTGTCTACGTGGCAAGCTTTTATGTTTAAGAAGCCATATAATGCTAATCTAGAATATTGGTTTAAAGTTAGAGAAATGAAGATTTTGATCTAACATGAGGAACAAAATCGTGTTGTCCAAAACTATTGGTTTGTGGCCAATGTGAAGGAAGATACCTTGCACTAGAGTCATTTAATCCAAAAGATTCATCCCAGAGTAGGGACTTGGATTAGATGGTATATCAGTTAGTTATCTATCACTGCATAACAAATTACTTCTAAAGTTATAGGCTTAAAAATTTATTTTGCCTTAGCTTTTATGGGTCAGGAATTCAGAAGGGTTTGTCTGGGTAGTTCTCACTTGACGTGTCTCATGCAGTTTTAGCTGTATATTGACAGTAGTTGCAACCATATAAAGAAGGCTTACTGAACTGAATGTCCAAGGTACCTCACTCAGGTTTTCCTGGCACTTGGCTGAAAGCTTAGCTGGGGCTGCCATTGGAGCATGTATATGTGATTTTTTTTTCTGTGTCCTCAACTTCTGCACATTATAGTTTCTTCAATATTTGGGGTTCTTACATTTAAGCTCATGGATATAAATAACAGCATGTGGCCCAGTGCTCAAGACAGAAGCTGCATTACCCACTATGATATAGCCTCAGAAATTGTGCTACATCTTTAGACCATTTGCAAGTGAGTCCGAAGCCCTTATTGATGGATGAAAGAGGGATGTAATCCCACTTTTGATGGAAAGAGTATCCAAAATTTGTGGGCATTTAAAAATCTGCCACAGATGATCTCTTAACTTCCAGATTGAAGCCTCTGATTTTATGTTAATTACTGATGGTAAGGTTTTTTTAGGGAAATAGGTAATGTAGATGTTATCTTCTAAAAGTTTGGGGTTAATATCTGAGCTTTCTTGACATTATTCATTGGTACTATCACATAAAGGATTTTTAGTTTAATTTTATACACACGTATACAGGATATGAGAAGTGCAAAACTAAAGTAATTTATTGGAAATTATGAATATAAATACATAAATCAGGAGAGTTCAGCTGGTTTAGACCAGTGGTAAGGCCATGATAAGGCCATGATAAGACCAGGCATACAATTGACAAGCTCAGACAATGGAGGCTTCTACACTTACCTTGTTGGGTAGAAATATTTATTGGAAACAAAAATTTAATTTATTTTTTTTTCTTTTTGAGATGGAGTCTCACTCTGTCACCCAGGCTGGAGTGCAGTGGCAAGATCTCTGCTCACTGCAAGCTCTGCCTCCCAGGTTGACGCCATTCTCCTGCCTCAGCCTCCCGAGTAGCTGGGACTACAGGCACCAGCCACCATGCCCGGCTAATTTTTTTTTTTTTTTTTTTTGTATTTTTAGTAGAGTCGGGGTTTCACCGTGTTAGCCAGGAGGGTCTCCATCTCCTGACCTCGTGATCGCCCACCTCGGCCTCCAAAGTGCTGGGATTTACAGGCGTGAGCCACCCTGCCCGGCCCCCCAAATTTAAATTTAATCACGGTGTTTGGTGACAGATAAACTTTGAGAGTTGTGCCTTATGAAGTTGTGCTCATCCACATGGAGACCTAACTCTTAACAGAATCTCAATTCCAACAACCACCGAAGACAGTATATGTGTGCTGGTTTCCGGTACTCGTCATCTTGACAACTTCTAAGGGCCTTGATTCATATCTACCTGTTGCTCTCATCTGCCCACTAGAGTTTGATGTGACCTTGGGTTCTCCTGAAACCTGACCCTGCCATACCCTAACACTACTTCTACTACTATAACTAGATTTTAGCCCTTTTTCTACTTCTTAATGGCATCTGACACCAGCCCAACCTGGATTTGCTTTGATGTCCTTGGAGGTGCTGACGATCTCCCCACCCTTATCACATTGCTGAGATTCACCTATTTCTTTTTTTTTCTTTTTTTTGAGACGGAGTTTCGCTCTGTCGCCCAGACTGAAGTGCAGTGGCACATTCTTGGCTCACTAGGAGCTCCATCTCCCGAATTCACTCCATTCTCCTGCCTCCGCCTCCCGAGTAGCAGGGACTATAGGCGCCAGCCACCATGCCCAGCTAAGTTTTTTTTGTATTTTTAGTAGAGATGGGGTTTCACCGTGTTAGCCAGGATGGTCTCTATCTGCAGACTTCATGATCTGCTCACCTCGGCCTCCCAAAATGCTGGGATTACAGGCGTGAGCCACCAGAGATTCACCTATTTCTAATTACCCTTCAGAGATTCTGGTAAAAGGACTTTGTTTCTCATAGATTTTTTTTCTCACTTGGGGAAGAACATCTATGTTTTTATAGAGTAGCCTCTTAACAACTAAATATTTGGTGGAGTTGATCGGACTTGAATCCTTTCTTGGTGTTTTCCTCTGCTCTTTTTATCTTCTCTTAAGAAGAAGAAAATAGAAATAGTAATTAATGACTTGCCTTTTCTGCCATTTATTTTTTTTACTGACTCAAATTTTAATTATCTTCTTTTACACTGATTGGCGCTTTTTTTGGACATAGTTTGCAGAATATTTCCCAGAATTCCTGGCTGCCGCTTTACTTGTACCTCTGAAAGAGGTATTAGCCGTACTTTCAAAGATGATTTTGTTGAAAAAGTATAATCTGCCACTTGCACAATAAATACTCTTCATATTTTCATAGTTTGACCGTAATTTTATTTCAAATCCTACTTCCATTTACTAGACCAAAATAGACCTCTAGGTGAGAAAAAGCACCAGCTATAGCTTGACCGAAGAAATAAATAATAACAATTTTGTATTATAAAATATTACCTTAATTAGGACTTCCCCTTGGTATACAAAGTGCTGTGAAGAGTCATGAGAGCTAAATGGCACTTATCAATGCCCCCATGGATGGGAACTCACAAATGTAATCTGGATAAACAACATGCTGGATTTCAAGGATTGTAATGAGACTCTTATCTCATTCTTTTTCTCCCCTTTAAAGCACGAAAACATACTCATTTGCGACAAAGCTAAAAAACAATCCCTGCAAGAAGTGCAAATCTTCTTCACCAATACTCTTTCTGGCAGAATATTTCCACCCCAAGCTAATTTTAAACTTCTTCAGACCTTTCATGTACAGCCCGGTTTGTGGTAACCCAATTGTGTCAGATGTATCAACCCATCTAGGTATATGCTCAGAGTTCAGGCCAACATTTGGCCAATGTCTGCAAAGTCTGGTTAAATAGATTATTTACTTTTTTGGAAGCTGAAAAAGAGCTGAAATATGGTTTGAGTTTTTGCGTCAAATGTTTTCTTGAAAAATCAGAGACTTTACTGCTGTAAAATGTCCAGTGATGGAGTAAGAATATACAAGAAGGCAGCCTGTTTTTCAGCAATATATATGCTCTTGTTAAAGCATCAGGAACTCATATCCTGTATTATTCTTGAATCATTACTGGTGGTTACGACCATACTATTAGCATAATCAAAAGAATGTCAAAAAACAGAAGGCAGGGAAGATTCTCCTGAGGTCATTATTGCCTGATAAATTTGGGGTGTTTGACTGGTCTCTAGAATTGTGAACCGAAAAATATTGTGTTACTTTGGACTGGTAAAAACTTGCCATTTCATTATCTCAGAGTAACAATTATGGATCCGGAACCTGAGTTGTGGGTCGCTCATGGCAAGAGGCAATTGAAAAGATGGGAACAGATGTTAAACTTCCTCTTACTAGAGACTGCATCTGAACAGCCAAACCGTTGAAACAGAGCAATCAATTGAACACCACCAAATTCTAGAGGAAAAGATCACAAGTGTCAGACAAAAAAAAGCAGTTTTTGTTGTTGTTTTGTTTTGTGGAGATCAACACTATAATGAAGCTCAACATTTTTCAGTGTTCAGATGACTTAAAACAAGAAGAAAAACAACATGTTGATAACTTTTATGCAATTTACTGGCGATTACAGAAAGTGCAGTCATGTTTACTAATGGAAAAAGAAAAGAAAAAAGCTATTTATTTTTTAGTGAGGACAAATAGAGTCCTGGCCAGTTAAAAAATTTCTACTAATAAGGAATAATATTCTTTGTAGAAAATTAGACATAAATAAAGCACAGGTAATAACAAATAAAACAACAACAACAAAAGTAAAACCCGGCCGGGCGCGGTGGCTCAAGCCTGTAATCCCAGCACTTTGGGAGGCCGAGACGGGCGGATCACGAGGTCAGAAGATCGAGACCATCCTGGCTAACCCGGTGAAACCCCGTCTCTACTAAAACTACAAAAAAACTAGCCGGGCGAGGTGGCGGGCGCCTGTAGTCCCAGCTACTCGGGAGGCTGAGGCAGGAGAATGGCATGAACCCGGGAGGCGGAGCTTGCAGTGAGCTGAGATCCGGCCACTGCACTCCAGCCTGGGCGACAGAGCGAGACTCCGTTTCAAAAAAAAAAAAAAAAAAAAAAAGTAAAACCCAAACACATCATGATTCTTGCTTAAATAATTACTGATAAAATATATCTAATCTATATAGTACTTCTAAGAGTTTTTATGCACATATGTTAAATATGTATTTAACATATTAAAAATATTGAATAGATAAATTAAGTAGATCTTATTTTGTACTGTATTTTATGCATACTTTTAAAATTAGTATATGTTGTTCATGTCATATTTTTCTAAACCCATTACTTATGGTTATATCCTATTTTATTATAAAGATACAGCAACTGACTTTTGAGTAAGAACTTGCTGTTGAATACTTAGGTTTATTGGCCATTTGAAAAAATTAATAAACACTACTATGACAAATCAGCTTGTAAATTTAATGTTACATAACTATGTAATTTTTCTCCTCAGGAAGAATTCTTGAAAGTGTAAAGCCTTCAGTGACTTCTCATTGGCTATAGAATAAAGTCAGGTTTTCTCACTTGGGCTCATATTTCCTCCACTCAGTTCCAGTCACACTGGACATATGATTAGTCTATTCATTGAGAGTTTGGCTTTCCTCCAGCTGGGCACCTAGTAAGAGTGCATTTCCTGGGCCCTTTTGTTGAGGTCCCATGACTAGCCTTATTATTATTTTTTAAAAATTATTTTTTTAGTTACATAGTAGATGTATTTATTTATGAAGTACGTAAGATAGTTTGATACCGGCACACAATGCATAATAATCACTTCATGGTAAATGGGCATCTGTCCTCTCAGGTATTTATCTTTTGTATTATAAACAATCCAGTTATGCTCTTTTAGTTATTTTAAAATGCACAATTAAATTATTTTTGACTATAGTCATACTGTTGTACTATTCAATGCTAGATCTTATTTTTCTTTCTAAATCCTTTTTGTATCCATTAACCATTCCTACTTCCCCCACACCCTCACTACCCTTCCAAGTCTCTGATAACTACTCTTCTACTCTCTATCTCCATGAGCTCAATTGTTTTAATTTTTAGATCTCAAATAAGTGAAAATATGCAAGGTTTGTATGTCTGTGCCTGGCTTATTTCACTTAACATAATGACCTTTAGGCCTTTTAGCCTTTTTGCCTTACCATGGTGACTGATAATACTCCAGACAAAGGCTGATTTATCAAATGGATCCAGAGTGAGAGGAATGATCAGCAGAGCTGATTAGAGCAATGTCAATTCACAATTGCTATAAAATGTGAGTACAAAATAAAACTTTGGGCCACACATGGTAATTCATGCCCGTAATCCTAGCACTTTGGGAGGCTTAGGTGAGCAGACCACCTGAGGTCAGGAGTTCGAGACCAGCCTGACCAACATGGTAAAACCCTGTCTCTACAAAAACCACAAAAATTAGCTGAGTGTGGTGGCACACACCTGTAATCCCAGCTACTCGGAGGCTGAGACAGGAGAATCAACTGAACCTGGGAGGTGGAGGTTGCAGTGACCTGAGATAGTGTCATTGTACTCCAGCCTGGGTGACAAGAGTGAAACTCTTTCTCAAAGGAAAGGGAAAGGAAAGGAAAGGAAAGGAAGGGAAAGGAAAGGAAAGGAAAGGAAAGGAAAGGAAAGGAAAGGAAAGGAAAGGAAAGGAAAGGAAAGGAAAGGAAAGGAAGGGAAAGGAAAGGAAGGGAAAGGAAAGGAAGGGAAAGGAAAGGAAAAAGAAAAAAGAAAAGAAGAAAAGAAGGAAGGAAGGAAGAGAAAGAAAGAGAGAGAGAGAAAGAAAGGGAAGGAAGGAAGGAAGGAAGAAGAGAGAAAAAAGAGAGAAAGAAAGAAAGAAATTTTGGTAGTTTAAATCACTGAAATGTTAGGCTGTTAGGCTTGTTTGTTACTGCAACATAGCATAGCTTACCCTGACTGATACACTGACCTTTATATGCTTCATTCCTTTTCCTTCTTTATATTATTTGTACATATTATTACATTTGTCTGCCACTTCCCTTCATTTACTAGTAAATATTTACTTACTCAATTCTTTAAGGTTCACTGCACCCTAGGAAATTTTGCCAAAATTCTGGGACTGCCCAATTTACCTTTATTATAGGCATTTTTAAGTCCACATAAATCTTTCTCAGTGCTTGCCAAAATGACAGTTTTGCATTGTTTACTTTATTAGTATGCCTTCTTTTTTGGTAATGTGTATCTTGTCTTACAGATCATAACCACTGTAAGAGGTAGATATTTTACAAAGTGCTTGGCACATAATAATCACTCAATAAATTATTTATTTAGTGAATAAATAAACATCAAGACACATTTCTAAGTTTTATCATTTTCTAGACAAATTGATCTCTGAAAACATTTCATACCATATTGCATGAAAATGACTACTCCTCTTAACGTGTATCAATAGCTTGCACATTTCAGAAATAAAAATATCTCATTGCTTATTGTTTTAATTTTAATTTCTTTCAAAGTATGAAATATTTTCATTGCTTCATTTGTCGTTTATATTTCTTGTGGCCTATTCATATTTTTTGCTCAATTTGAGTTGGGTTTAAATCACTTATAATTGAAAGGGTGTTGAATAATGTAAAATACTGAAGCAATTCAGGTTTGTTCTGCTCTGTGGATATTGCATGCCACATCTTTCTGGGTATCTCTTCCTTTCTGACTTTTTCCAGAACATTCTGAGTGTGAAAATCACTAACTTGACAATATCAAAGGTATTAAGCAGCTAGTAATAAGGAAATATTTTTATTCCTAGTCCACTAATTTTCATTCTGCAGAATGTTTTTAAGAATCCCATGAGGAGACCCAGGTAACTAATAGGACAGTATTTGGACTGTGAAGGAATTATCAAGTCACTAATACTTTAGAACTCTGATAATAACTATCTTGTCTAGCTGTCAGTTCACCAAACGAACTAAACTCAGTCATGTATACACAAACCAAAACCGCACAAATAATAGCCTAATTTCTGTTATGATACATAGGACATGGCATAATGAGATCAATTGTAAGCTAATTGTTTTCTATTCTCTGGACCCAGATAATTCAAAGTATGAATAAACTCATTCAAAATAAATATGTTTATCTATGCTTTGTGGTTCCCACTTCTGGTCAAATGCATTCTTTTATTTTCCTATAAGGGTTTCCTCTACAAAAAGTCACAAAATAAGTTTTCTATTAAGATTTTTCATCTTTAGCCTTAAAATATAAATCCTGTTCTCTTTGTAGGAAGAGCTAATTTCAGGTGCATTCTATTTCCTAGTGAAAATGCTCTATATTTATGTATGTATATATATATGCACATATATATTTATATATATGTCAAAAATGTATATACACACTTCCTAATTTGATCCTGACATTCACATGAAAATTCTAGAGGGCCAACTTTGCAATGTTGAGCTTCATTACAGTGTTGATCTCCACAAAACAAAACAACACAAAAACTGCTTTTTTTTGGTCTGACACTTGTGATCTTTTCCTCTAGAATTTGGTGGTGTTCAATTGATTGCTCTGTTTCAGTGAAGCAAACTGCATTTTCAGATTTAGAGTGCACCATCTGTTACAGAGGTATGTAGAAGGAATTATTAATAAATATCTTATATATGTTGTGCATTGTTTCAGAAAGCAGATACCTGCAGAGAGGACCAACACCAGTGTCCACTAGATTCACTGAGCTGTCTTGGTGTCTGAGTTTCCCACCTTGTCACAATCATGATATCCTTTGCTTCGTGTTGGGCTGGCCTACAATATATTACTGTTCTATGTACCACACACATGTGCCACAGATGGTCATTTTTAATTTCAGAACTCAACTGTAATAAATTCAGCACATTCATATTTGGCTAAGATTAAGTGCTGGGAGGGTATCACGGAAAACTCATCAGTCAAGTCCATCTCTAACTAGGCAGTGGTGATTCCATTTCTACAAAATAAATCTTTGTTATTCTCTCTCCTCTGCCTCACAACCTATTTTCTTTCTTTGCAAGGAAGATGTAAATCGAATCCACACTCTAACATTTGCTTACAAGCTGTGCAAAAGGACTCAGGGTTTTGGTATTTCGTTTAAACAGACCTTTCTGAGGGACATGCTAATAACTGTGAAAGTCAGAGTGGGTCCTGGGTTTCTTTTTGCTCTTTGTTTGGACTCTGCATTTATTTTATTTATTTTATTATATTTTTCTAAATCAAATTAAAAGGCAGCTGGATCATCAACAGCAATTCTAGTGGAATCACTCTGTTGAGGGCATGATCTGATTTCTGTACTCAGGTCAAGAAAGAAGACAACGTCTTCAGATGGGCATGTGTTGCAAAAATATTAATACCAGATAAAATTGGACAAAACAATCATGAAGGAGCCCACAGAGATTAATATGGGATTGTTAGGGATGTGAGAGAGTGAGAGAGGGTAACTAAGGACTAAATGAGGTACATACGAATAGAGTTGCCAGAAAAGATGAACTCTCAGGAACACTGAGAAGAACATTATTTAGGTTTGGAAAAGGTTTTTTCACCATGGAGTTTCTTCCACCTCCTTGCCTTGAATATAACCTGTGATTCCTCAGAGGGCACTTCTTTCCTTGTAAGCCTCTTAAAGCAGTGACATTTCTTTTCTCTGGCTCTATGTGCCTCTGAGTTTGCAGGTGTGTTGGTATACACCTTACTTCTCATTGCCACTTTGAACTTATGCTATCCTGGCATAGCACCTTCTCCATCCTCTGATATTCTCCTCTAACCAGATCTTGGTCACTCCTTTCATTTATCAAAGACTTGGGCAACTGGCCTATAGATTTCTTCTTCATCCCAATTCTTTATCTTCCACGTATCTTTCCTTGTACTCATCCCTTCCAAGTTGCCTTAGCTGCCCCTTCCCACAGTCACTCCTTGAACTTTGTCTGGACCTTGAACTGCTCAACTTTCATGAATTCTCAGTCATACACTAAGCACAATGTAGTCTCCTTCCCAATTTTCTGTCCAACTTGAACCATGACCCACTGTCATTATTCTCTCTCTCAATAGACCCCTATCCATTCTTTCTTTCAATTCACTCATTTCTTTTCTTTATTTCTCTCCATTTAAATCTTATACTACCAAATTTATTATTGCAATAATATTCTTGCCAGTAACCCTGCTGGCACTGGCTCTTTTGTTCATATTTACATTGTAATATCTTAATTTTGACCCCATTTAATTGCCATCTTTGTGTTTACATTTGAACAAATCCACATGGCAGATATGCTATGCTATTTCATGAATTACACATTCCTGGTCACCAGTCTCAATAGTTCCATTTTCCTGGCCATTTCATTATGATCTATGGTCATCTCATTCTTTTTACTCTTCATGAGGGTCATTTCAAATAAACTTCACTCTTCTCAATGTCTAACCCCTCTTCTCCCTTAGTGTCAGATGATATCACTTCCAGTTAAGTCCTATCCCTCTAGCTGGCTTTTGTATCTTATCTTTTCCAGTCATTTTATTAACTTGGGTTATTTATCCCTTCCTCCCTTAAATATTTAGCCTGGATCCTTCCCATTGTTCTTTGAATAGGCTGAACTTTCCACATGAAATATTAATTAAACAATCTACCATCCTCTAGCTGTGATCCTATATCTTTCTTTTCATTGTCTGTAATTGTTAATTTTGTATGTTAACTTGGCTAGGCTATAGTAATCAGTTGTTTGGCCAAACAGTAGTCTATATGTTGCTGTAAAGGTATTTTGTAGATGTGATTAACATTTACAATGAACAGACTTCATGTAAGGCAAACTACCTTCCATAATGTAGATGGTTCTCATCCTATCAGTTGGATCTTAAGAATGAAGATGGAGGTTTCCCAAGGAAGAAGGAATTATTTCTCCAGACTTTAACATAGAAATTCTACCTGAGTTTCTAGCCTCCAAATTCAAGACAGCCACATCAACTTCTACCTGAATTTTCAGACTGCCCACTTGCCTACGGATTTCAGACTTACCAACCTCTATGACTATGTGAGCCGATTTATTAAAAGCTCTCTATCTCTAATATTGTGTATATATTATTATTATTATATTATATATAGACACACACAGAAAAGCGCACACACACATACACACACACACGCCAATGTCACTTTCTCAGTGAGAACTTTCCTGACCATACCATTTATGATTACAACCCCTTTCCCTTGTAGCACTTCCTGTGTTCCCTGTGTATAAGCAGCTGCTTATATTTATTCAGTTAATGTCCTCTGGAATGATCACATAAGCTCCTGGAAGACAGGGCTTTTTTTTTTTCCTTTTTTCATTGTCCTGTATCCCTGTTATCTAGAACAAGTCATAAAATCATTTTATTTATGAGATGAATAAGTGAGCAAACAATGAATCTGACTTTTACAATTAAAAATCTTTATGTAATACTTGTATGGTATGCGATAATGTATTTTAAGTAGCAGTTTGTATTACTACTGAAGTTTTATTAGATTATGTAAATTGAATCTTTAATAGTCTTCAAATCCAAACTGTATAAATGTTATATCATTTAAACTGAGAACAGATGCTATTTACTGATAAAAGTAAAATTATAGAATTACAAAATTTAAAAATGGTTATAAAATTATAAAATTAAAAAGTATGATTGGTTGACAAGTAAATTAAAAATGGCATGCTATATCATGTTTTGTTAGAGGATAGAAGCTCATTACAATATATTTTGAAATGTAGTTATATATTTATATCATCATAAATACAATCACTTTTGTGATCTGATTTTTGGAATATTCCCTTTTTGCAACAGGAATCAGCTGGTATATTGTTCTAAAAAGTGTGTTTATTTCTAAGTTATAAGAGATATATTTTCTCTTTTTAATCATAAATTTTCTAAGAGCTAAAGTTATTGTGATTTGGTCTGCAGGAATTTTATCCAGAAGAATGAAATGCCCCGATTTAGTGCTGGTCATTTTGAGAAAATTTATATAATTAGTATAATTTATGTGATCTCTCTATTATAATTGATGCTTTTTAGCAATCAAGTCCTAAACAGGATATTTCTCACCTTCCTGTGAACTCTCATGATATTTTGCTGACACTTCTAAAGCACAGCCCACACTATACTTTAGATTTTTATTGTCTTATATCCAACACAACGTTACAGTCAACATTGTGGGGACTGTATTAATTCCTGATATACAATAGCTACTTAGTAAATGCTTCTTGCCTGAATGAATGAATGGATGAGCACTATCAGAATAGGTGTTTAACCATCCTGACAATAAGATTGCTATAACTTCAACTTTATATTTTCATTTTAAGCAAATGTGCTCTTCAGTGGGTTACAGAAAACATACGTCACTGTTTATCGCCTACTCCCATTCCAATAATGTTATGCTTACTTATCTCCCTCCTGATAGTCCACCAACGATTCTGAAACCATGTGATGACTTAGATCCTTGCTATGCAATGTGTGATCCAGTGATAAGCTGCATCAGCATCCCCTACAAGCTTGCTAGAATCATGGACCCTCTCTAGACCCTACTAAATCAGACTCTGCACTTGACCAGGATCCCAAAAAGATCTATAAGATCCCAAGCACATCAATACTTGAGATACTTGAGAAGCACTGCTCTGGATCAATGATTTTCCTTTCCTTCCTTCTCCTTTCCCATCCTCTTTCCCCGCTTCCTCTTTCTTTCTCAAACAGAGCATTTTTAAAAATAAAAGTTTATAGAGAACTTGGTATATGAAACTGTTTTTTTATTATTATTATACTTTAAGTTCTAGGGTACATGTGCATAACGGGCAGGTTTGTTACATATGTATACTTGTGCCATGTTGGTGTGCTGCACCCATCAACTCGTCAGCACCCATCAACTCGTCATTTACATCAGGTATAACTCCCAATGCAATCCCTCCCCACTTCCCCCTCCCCATGATAGGCCCCGGTGTGTGATGTTCCCCTTCCCGAGTCCAGGTGATCTCATTGTTCAGTTCCCACCTATGAGTGAGAACATGCGGTGTTTGGTTTTCTGTTCTTGCGATAGTTTGCTGAGAATGATGGTTTCCAGCTGCATCCATGTCCTTACAAACAACACAAACTCATCCTTTTTTGTGGCTGCATAGTATTCCATGGTGTATATGTGCCACATTTTCTTAATCCAGTCTGTTACTGATGGACATTTGGGTTGATTCCAAGTCTTTGCTATTGTGAATAGTGCCGCAATAAACATACGTGTGCATGTGTCTTTATAGCAGCATGATTTATAATCCTTTGGGTATATACCCAGTAATGGCATGGCTGGGTCATATGGTACTTCTATGAAACTGTTAATGTGACATTTTATTCCTACAACTTCCTGTATGAATTCAAATAAAAAATCACTTTTAAAATAATATTACAATAATAGTAAGGTCATAATGATATGTTTGATATTGGTTACTGGCTTTTATGGTTCACAGTTATAGCATTTAATTCATTAAGTGTGTCAGCATTCAATTTATTTATATTATCTGTTTTGATTAAAAAGTCAAGAAAATTCCACTCATTTGAAACCATAATTACATGTATTAACTTTTTTCTTTTTTTGTTAAACCTTGTTTTATAGTGTTAAGATTAACTGAACTGAAAACCTGAAGGTGAATTATTAGGGCACTATTATTTTGTTATAAATTGCAAACAATATCTTATAATTGGTAGCATTCCTTATTGTAATTGTAAAGTCAAACAACAAAAGGCCAAAACGTATCATATAAAGGTAATGCAGTAATATGCAATTATTAAAATATGATGGACTGCTATATGTGAACTTATTATTAAACAACTGCTTTGACAGAAGCTTCCTTTGAGTGATAAATGTAAGCCTTTACTGAGGCTTGAATATAAGATACAGGAGCTAGTGCTATAGCCCCTTGATCTTCAAATATTGTCTGGGTATAGCAACATCAGTATTGCCTGGGAACTAGTCAGAAATGCAGAATCTCAGGCTCTCCCTGGAGAACACTGAATCAGAATCACTGAGAGTGGGGCCCAGAAATCAGTGTTAACAAGTCATCTGTGAGATCTGATGCAGTTCCAATTGAGGGGGTGCTGGGGTACAAGTCCATACACTTGGACATTGTAACTATATAAATATGTATAGGCCAGAGGTGACATAAAGGCCAGTTCAGAAGCCCTAAGGTAGTCCAAGTCTTAATTAATGATTCATTTATAAGCATTTTAAATATTTGTAGATAGAAGGTAGAAGGAGATGCATTTAAATTTCATGTAAAAGAAATTCTTGAATGCAAACGATTATTCCAATATATCCACTTTATAGTATAAATTAAATATTTGTTTTGATTTTATAGTAATGTTTTACAAACAATAATTATATTTCAAACAGAAATGTGGATTAAAATGTCTGGAAGTCCTGAGATAAAATCCCACCTCTACTGTGTAGTTGGTCACAATTTGCTGGGACAGAAAGGAAGAAAGAGACAGTTAAGACTCTGGGGTCTCTGAAAACTAGGCAAATGGTATTAGATGAGAAGAAAAAACCTCTGGCTAAGAATGTGGAGAGATAAGGAGCTTCTAGGCTGCGGCAGGGAGGAATTACACACTTAGGAACTATAAGCCTATTGATATGGATGTAGGGTTTTGCAGTCTGATGGGCAAAAAAAGTCAGCTTCTTCTCTTTTGATTTTTAAACACTTTATTAAGATTTAATTCACTGCCGGGTATGTTAGCGCATGCCTGTAATCCCAGCACTTTGGGAGGTCGAGGCTGGCAGATCACTTGAGGTCAGGAGTTCAAGACAGCCTGGCCAATGTGGCAAAACCCCATCTCTACTCAAAAACAAGTATTAGCTGGGCATGGCTGCAGATGCCTGTAATCCCAGCTACTTGGGAGGCTGAGGCAGGAAAATCACATGAACCCAGGAGGTGGAGGTTGCAATGAGCTGAGATCGTGCCACTGCACTCCAGCCTGAGTGATAGAGTGAGACTTGGTCTCAAAAATATTAAACAAGAAAGTGCTGAGAGATTTTGTCTCCACCAGGCCTGCCTTACAAGAGCTTCTGTTTGTTTTTTGTTTGTTTGTTTTTGGTTTTTTTTTTTTTTTTGAGATGGAGTCTTGCTCTGTCGCCCAGGCTGGAGTGCGGTGGCACAATCTCCACTCACTGCAAGCTCCGCCTCCCGGGTTCACGCCATTCTCCTGCCTCAGCCTCCCGTGTGGCTGGGACTACAGACGCCCGCCACTGCGCCCGGCTAATTTTTGTATTTTTAGTAGAGATGGGGTTTCACCGTGTTAGTCAGGATGGTCTCGATCTCCTGACCTCGTGATCCGCCCATCTCGGCCTCCCAAAGTGCTGGGATTACAGGCGTGAGCCACCGCGCCTGGCCTACAAGAGCTTCTGAAGGAAGTAGTAAGTATGAAAAGGAAAAATCATTACCAGCCACTGCAAAAACATGCCAACATGTAAAGATCACTGATGCTAGGAAGAAACTGCATTAACTAACAGGTAAAATAACCAGCTAACATCATAATGACAAGATCAAATTCACACATAACAATATTAACCTTAAATGTAAATGGGTTAAATGCCCCAATTAAAAGACACAGACTGGTAAATTGCATAAAGAGTCAAGCAAGACCCATCAGTGTGCTGTATTCAGGAGACCCATCTCACCTGCAAAGACACATATAGGCTCAAAATAAAGGGATGGAGGAATATTTGCCAATAAAATGGAAAGCAAAAAAAAAAAAAAAAAAAAAAAAAAAAAGTAGGGGTTGCTTGCAATCCTAGTCTCTGACAAAACAGACTTTAAACCAACAAAGATAAAAAGAGACAAAGGACATTACATAATGGTAAAGGGATCAATGCAACAAGAAGAGATAACTATCCTAAATATATATGCCCTCAATACAGGAGCACCCAGACCCATAAAGCAAATTCTTAGAGACCTACAAAGAGACTTAGACTCCCACACAATAATAATGGGAGACTTTAACACCCCACTGTCAATATTAGACAGATCATTAAGACAGAAAATTAACAAGGATATTCAGGACTTCAACTTAGCTCTAGACCAAGCAGACCTAATAGACATCTACAGAACTCTCCCCGCCAAGTCAACAGAATATACATTCCTCTCAGCACCATGTTACACTTATTCTAAAATTGACCACATAATTGGAAATAAAACACTCCTCAGCAAATGCAAAAGAACAGAAATTATAACAAACAGTCTCTCAGACTATAGTGCAATCAAATTACAATTCAGGATTAAGAAACTCACTCAAAACAGCACAACTACATGGAAACTGAACAAACTGCTCCTGAATGACTACTAGGTAAATAATGAAATTAAGGAAGAAATAAAGAAGTTCTTTGAAACCAATGAGAACAAAGACACAATGTACCAGAATTTCTGGGACACAGCTAAAGTAGTGTTTAGAGGGAAATTTATACCACTAAATGTCTACAGGAGAAAGCAGGAAAGATCTAAAATTGACACCCTAACATCACAATTAAAATAATTAGAGAAGCAAGAGCAAACAAATTCAATAGCTAGCAGAATACAAGAAATAACTAAGATCATAGTGGAACTGAAGGAGTTAGAGAAATGAAAAACCCTTCAAAAAAATCAATGAATTCATGAGCTGGTTTTTTTTTTTGTTGTTGTTGTTGTTTGTTTTTGTTTTTTTGTTTTTTTTTTTAAAAGATTAACAAAATAGACCACTAGCCAGAATAAGAAAAAAGAAAAGAGAGAAGAATCAAATAGACACAATAAAAAAATGATAAAGCGGATATCACCACTAATCCCACAGAAATACAAACTACCATCAAATAATACTATAAACATCTCTGTGCAAATAAACTAGAAAATCTAGAAGAAATGGATAAATTCCTGGAAACATACACCCTCCCAAGACTAAATCAGGAAGAAGTCGAATCCCTGAATAGAACAATGACAAGTTCTGAAATTGAGGCAGTAATTAATAGTCTACCAATGGAAAAAAAAAAAAAGCCCAGGACCAGACAGATTCACAGCTGAATTCTACCAGAGGTACAAAGAGGAGCTGGTACTATTCATTCTAAAACTATTCCAAACAATAGAAAAAGAAGGACTCCTCCCTAACTCATTTTATGATGCCAGCATCATCCTGATACCAAAATCTGGCAGAGACACAACAAAAAAGGAAAATTTTGGACCAATATCCCTGATGAACATTGATGCTAAAATCCTCAATAAAATACTGGCAAACCGAATCCAGCAACACATCAAAAAGCTTATCCACCTTGATCAAGTCAGCTTCATCCCTGGGATGCAAGGCTGATTCAACATATGCAAATCGATAAACATAATTCATTATATAAACAGAACCAATGACACAAACCACATGATTATCTCAATAGATGCAGAAAAGGCCTTTGATAAAAATCAACACCCCTGCATGCTAAAAACTCAATAAACTAGGTATTGATGGAACATATCTCAAAATAACAAGAGTTATTTATGACAAACCCACAGCCAATATCATACTGAATAGGCAAAAGCTGGAAGCATTCCCTTTGAAAACTGGCACAAGACAAGGATGCCCTCTCTCACCACTCCTATTCAACATAGTATTGGAAATTCTGGCCAGGGCAATCGGGCAAGAGAAATAAATAAAAGATATTCAAATAAGAAGAGAAGAAGTCAAATTGTCTCATTTGCAGATGACATGATTGTATATTTGGAAAACTCCATCGTCTCAGCTCCAAATCTCCTTAAGCAAATAAGCAACTTCAGCAAAGTCTCAGGATACAAAATCAATGTGCAAAAGTCATAAGCATTCCAATACACTAATAACAGGCAAACAACCAGATCATGAGTGAACTCCCATTCACACTTGCTACAAAGAAAATAAAATACCTAGGAATACAATTTACAAGGGATGTGAAGGACCTCTTTAAGGAGAACTACAAACCACTGCTCAAGGAAATAAGAGAGGACACAAACAAATGGAAAAACATTCCATGCTCTCATGGATAGGAAGAATCAATATTGTGAAAATGGCCATACCACCCAAAGTAATTTATAGATTCAATGATATCCCCATCAAGCTACCATTGAGTTTCTTCACATAATTAGAAAAAGCTGCTTTAAATTTCATATGGAACCAAAAAAGAGCCCGTATAGCCAAGATAATCCTAAACAAAAAGAACAAAGCTGGAGGCATCACACTACTACAAGTATGTGTGACTTGTAGCTATACTATAAGGCTACAGTAATCAAAACAACACAGTACTGGTTCTAAAACAGATATATAGACCAATGGAATGAACAGAGGCCTCAGAAATAATGCCACATATCTACAACCATCTGATCTTTGACAAGCCTGAGAAAAACAAGCAACGGGGAAAGGATTCCCTAGTTAATAAGTGGTGTTGGGAAAACTGGCTAGCCATACGCAGAAAACTGAAAATGGACCCTTTCTTTACACCTTATACAAAAATTAACTCAAGATAGATTAAAGACTTAAATGTAAGACCTAAAACCATAAAAATCCTAGAAGAAAACCTAGGCAATACCATTTAGGATGTAGGCATGGGCAAAGACTTCATGACTAAAACACCAAAAACAATGGCAACAAAAGCCAAAATTGACAAATGGGATCTAATTAAACTAAAGAGCTTCTCCATGCAAAAGGAGCTATCATCAGAGTGAACACGCAACCTACAGAATGGGAGAGAATTTTTGCAATCTATCCATTTGACAAAGGGCTAATATCCAGAATCTATAAAGAACTTAAACAAATTTACAAGAAAAAAAAACAAAAAAACAAGAAATCTCATCAAAAATGGGCAAAGTATATGAACAGACACTTCTCAAAAGAAGACATTTATGTGGTCAACAAACGTATGAAAAAAAGCTCATCATCACTGGTCATTAGAGAAATGCAATTCAAAACCACAATGAGATACCATTTCAGGCCAATTAGAATGGTGATCATTAAAAAGTCAGGAAACAACAGATGCTAGAGAGTATGTGAAGAAATAGAAAGCTTTTACACTGTTGGTGGGGGTGTAAATTAGTTCAACCATTGTGGAAGACAATGTGGCAATTCCTCAAGGATCTAGGACCAGAAATATCATTTGACCCAGCAATCCCATTACTGGGTATATACCCAAAGGATTATAAATCATTCTACTATAAAGACACATGCACATCTATGTTTATTGCAGCACTGCTCACAATCGCAAAGGCTTGGAACCAACCCAAATACCCATCAATGATAGACCGGATAAATAAAGTGTGACACATATAGACCATGGAATACTATGAAGCCATAAAAAAGGATGAGTTCATGTCCTTTGCAGGGACATTGGTGAAGCTAGAAACCATCATTCTCCACAAAGTAATACAGGACCAGAAAACCAAACACTGCATGTTCTCACTCATAAGTGGGAGTTGAACAATGAGAACATGTGGACACAGGGAGAGGAACATCACACACTGGGGCCTGCTGCCAAGTCTGTCCCACAGACTCTGGCCAAGGAACAGATGACAGTAGTACTCAGACACAGGTGATTGTGAAAGGGTGGGCTAGGGGACTGCCGGCACTGGTGGCCGAAGACAGTTAGCAGTCCCCCTAAGCCAGTGATGTTCACATTTATTTAGTACAGATTTAATGACAAAGGCTTGGAAAAACACAATTTGTGGGTAATGAACATTGTTGACCCCCTGAGTAGAGAGCAATCTTGCGTGTGAATGATCAAAGGTTGATTTCTGGAGACAGGAGTAAACAAATTTATCCAGATCAGTTCCTTTACATTCCCTTGTTATCTTGCCTTTGCTCTCAGGCTCCAGATAAGAGAATTTGACTGCCTTCAGCCATAATTTCCTTCTAAAGCTTTTGCAAAACCTCCTGGCCTTTCAAGAAGGTTTGCATCTTTCCTGTAATTTCTCCCACCACCCTGACCAATCTCCTTCAGTGACCTGTTGGTGGGTGGGGTGCTAGGGGAGGGATAACATTAGGAGAAATATCTAATGCAGATGACGGATTGATGGGTACAGCAAACCACCATGGCACATGTATACCTATGTAACATGCCTGCACATTCTGCATATGTATTCCAGAACTTAAAGTATAATAATAATAATAATAGTAAATGAGATCCTGTCATTTGCAATAACATAGATGGAACTGGAGCTCATTATGCTAAGTGAAATAAGCCAGGTACAGAAAGACGAACATCACATGTTCTCACTTATTTGTGGGATCTAAAATCAAAATAATTGAACTAATGGACATAGAGAGCAGAAGGATGGTTACCAGAGACTGGGAAAGGTAGAGGGAGGTTGGGGTTCCAGGAAGGAGATGGGGATGGTTAATCAGGTACAGAAAAATCATTAGAAAGAATGAATAAGACCTAGTATTTGATAGCACAATAGAGTGACTATAGTTAACTATTATTTAATTGTACATTTAAAAATAACTAAAAGAGTATAATTGCATTGTTTGTAACACACAAGATAAATACTTCAGGGAATTGATACCCCATTTTACATGATGTGATTATTACACATTGCACGTCTGTATGAAAACATCTCATGTTCCCCATAAATATATACACCTAGAATGAACCCATAAAAATAAAAAAAAGTTTTTTTAAGTTATATTTTATTTTTGTTTAGCATATAAAAATTGCACAAAATTTTGGGGGCAATGTGATGTTCTGATACATGTATATATTGGGTATTAATCAAATCAGGGTAATTCATTATGGTTTTTATTGGTGTTTCCCTAACAACTAATGTTGTTTTCACGTGCTTATTGCCATTTGTATGCCTTCTTTGGAGAAATACCAGGCACATCTCTTGTGTTTTTGTTATTGAGTTGTAATAGATTTTGTATATTCTCAGTACAAGTCCTTTATCTTCTATGTGATTTGCCTTGATGAAGTATGATTTACCTATTTTTGTTCCTTTTTTTCTCTTGTACTTATGGTGTTATATCTAAGAAGACTTTGCCTAACAATGTCAAAAAAATTTTACTTCTATATTTTCTTCTAAGGGTCTCATAGTTTTAGCTCTTATATTTAGTTCTAGGATTTATTTTTTGCTAACTTTTTTTTTGTACCCCTATCAAAAATCAATTGACCATAAACGTAAGGATTTTATTTCTGGACTCTGAATACTAAGCCATTGGTTGATATGTTTATTTTTATGCCAATACCATGCTGTATTACTTTTGTAGTTTTGTAGTAAGTTTAGAATCAGGAACTCTCATATTTTTCTTCTTTTCAAGACTGCTTTGACTATGCTGGGATCTTTGGATTTTCATAAGAATTTTAGGATACATTTTTCAATTTCTGATGGAAAGCCACTTAGATTTTGTTTATTTGCATTAAGTCTATAGATCTGCTATATTTTCTTATATGATTGTAAGTAGCCTCTGTATGTCAGTGAATCCCAAATCTCTACACTTAATCTGTATATATCTTAGGAATTCTAGACCTGTATATACGACTGACTACTTGGCTAGGTTTGAAGCATCTCAAACTTACCGTGCTTTACTCTTGATGTTTTTCCTCATCACCTGGACCTCCTCTAGCTTTCTCCCTCCCAGTCAATGGCACTCCTGTTTATCTAGTGGATTATGCCTGTGTATTAGTGCAAATTGCCTTGGCTGTAGATGATTTAGACATAAAATGTTTCATTTTTCTCATGGAAATAAAGGCTAGAGATATGCAGGCCTGGGATTACATGGTCCAAGTTGACAACTAAAGTTACAATTTCACATTTTGTTTCTAGATAGAAGGGTTTAGAAAAAAAAGAGTAAGGTCTTGATGCCATCCTTTAAAGGAAACACGTCAGAAGGCCCCAACACTTCCACTTATATTTTACTGGTCAGTGGTTATCAAGATGCATGATGATATATAGCTGAAAGTGAGAGAGAAACACATAGATCTTATCTGGATCTCTCAGCACATCAAATAAATTTCAGGTTCTATTGTTAAGAAGGAAGGGAGAAGGTGAATATTGGGATAGGAAATCAGTGGACTCTACCACTGCTGACATTTTTACAATCAACCTGTAAAAATCTTTTCCTTTTTTTTCCCTTTTCATCCAAACTGTCAATAAATCGTGTTCAGTTTACTTTTCAATACTATATTAAATAAGTTCACCTTTGATCTCCAATGCCCTTATATTCAAGCTATCATCATGTTTGCTGGCAGCAACAACTGGCTATTTCTCTATTTCTGCTCTTTGCCCCCTATATTCCCCAAATACCTGTCACAGGAACATTTTACAAAATGTAAATCTGATAATGTTGTTTCCTAGCTTAAGACTTCCCTGCGGTTCTCATTGCTCTTAGCATCTTTGGAGTCACCTAGGAGGCCTTGCATGGATTGGACCCTACCTGTATCTGCAGGCTTAACTCATACTATATACTGTTCACATTCTCTGATTCAGCCACATGGACTTTTCTCAGTTCCTCACACACATTGTGCTTCCTGCTACAGGGTCCTTGCACATACCATTGCTTCTGTTAGAATGCATCTTCCTCCTCTGTCTGACTACTTAAAATCTGTGCCTTTTATCCTTCTGATCTTCTTGTGAGGTCAAATTCTCCTATTATAAACTCCCACAGCTTATCTCCTGTGAAATATATAGCACTGTGGTCATCTTACATTTACACGATGATTTTCTATTTGTTCGTCAGTAAGCTCCCTAAAGGCAGACATGATGTCTTTATTTACTCTGTTCTTAAAATAACATTTGATATTTGGTATCATAAATAAATATTGGTTCAATGAATGAATGAAATAATGAATTGAAAAGATCATGAAGAAAACAGAATCACAGTTTCATAAATATAAAACTAGGACTAATATATTGATGTTATAAAAACTAACTTTGTTGAAAGTAAAAGAACATTATTATACACAGAAATGCCCTACAACCTAAAAAAATATTTGTTCCATGACAAGCTCTCAGGAGATCCTGAGAACATGTGTCTACCCTGCATCTTGATAGTGGCAACTCATCTTGTGAATTAATTCATTCATTCACCAAATAGTTGTTGAGAACCTAATGTACCCCCTGTCACTTGCTAGTTGTATGAACTTGGTAAGGCAGTAAGTTTTCGGGTTCAATTTCCTCATTTCCTCATACAATAATAATTGATTTCCCAGGCCTCTTTTCAGACAGTTTGCTAAAGTCTACACCTGATATTTTTGTTTCATGACTCTCCTCATCTGTTCATTAATCTACTGGTAATAAAAGATTTGCCTTTGAGGTTTACATCTTTCTGACTTAAACAGTTATCAACGAGTGGATTCTTTCTTCGTATGGGTAATTTGCTGCCACCCTAATGAGCTGTGCTAGGTGTTAGACAAAATCACAGCATTGAACAAATTGGAGCTGGTTTCTGATATCATGAAAGTCATAGTATAGTGGGAATGGAGGCAGGTGTAAAAGAATCACAACATAATTAAATGCTAAATTGGAACAGGCATTGTGAGGGTCAAGTTAGGGAATATGCTGTGAACGTGTAGGAGACTAGTGTAGGTGTGGATCTGAGGCAATTTCTCCAGGAAAGTAATATTCTAGCAAAGACTTGGAGGATAAATAAAGAGTTGGACAAAGAATGGGAGAAAACACACTCTACGCAGGACTGTGAAGATTCTCAGGTAGACGAAAGCTTGTGGTGACTTTCCAGAAGATCGGGGAGGCTGTCACGAGCCGAGACTACTAAGAATATTTATTATGTCTCACCTCAATCCCACTTTTCATGCGACATACTTTCCAGATTCCATTCAATTGGATTCCTTCAATATTCCTCCTAAACAGGCCCCAAGGATTTGATACAGTTCCTCTGCAGTGCTATGATAAATGCAAAAAAATATTGAAACATTGTTTTAGTCAGTTCAGGTTCCTATAACAAAGTACCATAGACCATGTGGCTTATAAACAACAGAAATTTATTTCTCACAGTTCTGGAGTTCTTAGAAGCCCAAGATCTGGATGGCAGCATGGTCAAGTTTTGGTGAGGGCCCCCTTGCAAGTTCCAGACTGCCTACTTCCTGTTATAGTCTCACATGGTGGAAAGAGAATGAGAGAGCTCTTTGGGGTCTCTCTCATAAGGGCACCAATCCCATTAAATGAGGGCTCTACTCTTATGACCTAATCATCCAACAAGTGCCCCACCTTCTAATACTATCATATTGGTGATTAGGATTTCATCATGTGAATTTTGTGGGGCAAAAATATTCAGTCCATTGTAGACATTTTTCCTTTTTGCCTAGTAAAGTTAAATTTCCATTAATGTAATCTGAGTGAACATTTACATTTTTAACAACTTCATCACTGTTGTGCTTGTGGCCAATTAAGTCCTCAGAGTCTTTATCAAGTAAACGAGTGTTAGAGCAGTTATGTACTTTCAATTAATGTTCGAGCCTAAGAGAATTTTAAACATATCATTGCTATTCTCAAGTTTTTTAAATTTCTTGTAGCATTTTGTTTTTGAGATAATTCTTAACCTATTGCATTCTGCTTTGTTCATCACTGATATCAACAGATACTGCACACTTGGTACATATTATGCCTAATTACATACATTTTGTTCCAGAGAAATAATATACATGATGAAAAGTAAGCAATAAAATGATGGCAAGTATGTTAATGGGAAGAAAAAATCTGCTGCGTGTAACTTTCTAAGTCAGGTGTGGTTGTAAGGTAAAAGATAGGCCTTTATTTACAGTGAATTAATGAACAGATAAAGAGGGCCATGAAACAAAACATAGAAAAACCAAATGATGTGGTGATTTTTTATCACAGCAATGACAACAGATGGGCTGAAAACTGTCCTGAGGTATCAGCCATCTTCATTTGAAGTGTTTCATGGTTATTTGAAAGCCAAAACTAACCTGACTGCAGTATTGTATGTAAGAGAGTGTGTGTATGTATATGTGCGTTTCTTCAAACAAAAGAAGGGAGTTAAAGACTTTTACCCAGAGCTTTTCATAGTTACGTGTTTAAACAGTGAAGTGTTTCTAGGGAGTCTGGGTGCACCATACTTCATATTTGGAGAATTCCCACCAAGATGATTTGTGAGTAAGTGTAGTGTTCACATGTAACACTGGAAAGATCAACATCCACGAGCTTGTTTGCAGTCTGGACAATGCTAGGCACTTGTCACAATCTTGGCCCCAAACGTAATTTCTGGGAGACACATTTTTAGGAGACATCATTGAGTTTTTCCAGTGTGCCTGGACCAATGTCTGCACCACAGAGTCAGAGCCTGGAAGATCCCTGTTTCAACCAGTGAATCCATTTTTTCCACTGCAGTGAGGCTACATCTAACTGGTAAACCAAAGACAGATGAGAACCATGCCTTTTCTGAGAGTTCTCTGGAGAATATTTCACAAACTCAACCGACCATTCATTCTTGTGTCAAGTGAGTCCTACTTGTTAAGAAATTCTTCCTTGTGTTTAACCTCTGAAAGTCTGCGACTAAGCGAGGTTTCACTATTTTGTCAAGTAGAGATGAGAAAAAATTTGGTAACCATATAATCAGGGCCATTAAGTCCCTTTCACCTTTGTCCTCTCTGGTTTTCAAAATAAGTTCAGGTCCTTTCACTTTCTCTGATTGTCATATATCTATGTTTATCATTTCTCAGTGGTCTGGAACATTCTCACATTTTTTGCTTACTGCTGGGAAACTTACGTTTCCTTTACTCACATGCTAATGTTCTTTCTTGTTTACCTCAATTAGTTCCCCTTTACATCTCTAGTGCACCTAGCATTTCTAGAATGCAAAATTTAGACAAGTAAGCGTTCATAGTAATATTGTTATTTGGCGGAAAGTGATAGTTCTTAGGAGAAAAGTAAATTGTTTTACTATGTTAAAGCCTTGAGAGTGAGAATCAAAACTGTGTTGGGTTTCCCATACCTCTGAGGCAAGGGTATTCTACCCTATCATTCTCTAGGCTGGAGTATGAACCAAGGTGAATTTGTACATGTTCCTGGTCTTGGTTCAGGATTTTTGGTGATGCAAACACTAATCATCATGGCCATCCAATGCCAGTTGCAGTGAGGGATTGCTGGTTTCAACTTGTGCTCTGTAAGTGCATCTTACAACAAAGAACACCCTTCACCTTCTTAAACATACACTCTGTATCTTTATTTATAATATTAACAGGACCAACCTTATTGGGAGCTTATAATGTGCAATGCATTTTGCTAAAAGCCTTACATAGGTTACATAATTTAATTCTCTCAACAGTGCTACTGCGTTCGGAATTGGTGGGTTCTTTCTCTCGCTGACTTCAAGAATGAAGCTGTGGACCCTTGCGGTGAGCGTTACACTTTTTAAAGATGGTATGTACGGAGTTGGTTCCTTCAGATGTTCAGATGTGTCTTCACCTTTTTCCTTCTGTTGGGTTCGTGGTCTCGCTGACAGGAGTGAAGCTGCAGACCTTCGCAGTGAGTGTTACAGCTCTTAAAGGCACCGTGGACCCAAAGACAGAGCAGCATCAAGATTTACTGCAAAGAGCAAAACAACAGGTGCGAACCGAGCAGGCTACTGCTGACTGACTCACGCAGCCTGATTTTATTCCTTTATCTGGCCCCACCCGCATCCTGCTGATTGGCCCATTTTACAGAGAGCTGATTGGTCCGTTTTGACACAGTGCTGATTGGTGCATTTACAATCCCTCAGCCAGACATAAAAGTTCTCCAAGTTCCCACTAGGTTTGCTAGTTACAGAGTACTGATTGGTGTGTTTACAAACCTTGAGCTAGACACAGAGTGCTGACTGGTGTTTTTACAAACCTTGAGCTAGACACAGAGTGCTGACTGGTGTATCTACAATCCCTCAGCCAGACATAAAAGCTCTCCAAGTCCCCACCAGACTCAGGAGCCCAGCCGGCTTCACCCCGTGACTCCTGCACTTGTCGGCAGGGGGAGCTAACTGCCAGTCCCGCGCTGGCGCCCTGCACTTGCGCTACTCAGCCCCTAGGCGGTCGACGGGACCCAGCGCCGCGTAGCAGGGGGCGGCGCTTGTCGGGGAGGCTCGGGCTGCGTGGGAGCCCACCGCCGGTTGGGGGGTGGTTTGGGCATGGCGGGCCGGCACTGCTGGAGGACCCGGCACATCCACCGCAGCTGCTGGCGCGGGTGCTAAGCCCCTTACTGCCCTGGGTCGGTGGCGCCCGCCAGCCGCTCCGAGTGCAAGGCCCGCGGAGCCCGCGACCGCGCCTGCCGGAACTCGCGCTGGCCTGTGGACGCCACGAGCAGCCGCGGTTCCCTCCCGCGCCTCTCCGTCCACAGCTCCCCGCAAGCAGAGAGAGCTGGCTCCCGCCTCGGCCTGCCCAGAGAGGGGCTCCCACAGTGTCATGGCGGGCTGCAGGGCTCCTCAAGCAAGGCCAGAGTGGGCGCCGAGGCCGAGGAGGCGCCCAGAGTGAGGGCTGCTAGCCATTGTCACCTCTCACTACCAGGTGAGTACTCTTTTCCCGTACATTTTACTCGTGAGAAAATTAAGATATAGAAGTTTAGGTAACTTTCCCAAGGTCAACATCTGAAAACTGGCAAAGCTGAGCTTTGAGTTCATGGCTTTTTTATCCACAGCCATGAATGTAAACACTTGTCTTCTTTTTCCTTCTGCATGTTAAAGTGTTTGCTGTTTGTAATAGATTGATGGAAAAAAAAAAAAAAAAAAAAAATGTAGAAATAGGAATCTCATTATGTTGCACAGGCTGGTCTTGAATTCCAGGGCTCAAGAGAGCCTCCCTCCTTGGCCTCCCAAAGTGTAGGGATTACAGGCCTGAGCCACTGTGCCTGACCGGATGATTCCACTTTTTTTTTTTTTTAACCCCTGTCTGTATCCACATCCTTTGCACTGCTACATTGTAGCTTCTCCATTCAAGAACTGGGATTCACTTCCCCACTCTCCCATCCTTGTGATTGTTTTTCGCCAATAGAATGCAGCAGAATTAAATGTGTGGAACTTTCAAGTCTATGACTAAAGAGATCTTGTGCTATTCCACTGTTCTCCTTGGGAACCTGCCTAGTTGCCTGCCATGTGAATAAGCTCAGATGAGCCCGCTAAGAAATAAGATGCATGGTGGAAGAGATCCCAGTTGTCCCATCAGAGGAAGGACTTTTAGAAGAAGTTAAGTGAGAAAAGTCAGAGATGGCAGGGGAAGACGCAAAGCAAATGTTATAGCTTGTCATTAGTTTCAGCCTGATCCAATGGGGAACACTAGGCCATGAATTGCACCATAGAGTTGGCTCCACCTTGAGGCAGGTTGAATATGCCCATGCAGCTGTCCTTGCATGTATGTCTATGTGTAGTGTATATGTGTACTTGGCTCCCAAACATTAGCAGAGAGCAATTCTCTTGAGACGAGGGAACCTGTGAGACACATCTGAAGGGGGGATACATTGGTCCAGTGAAGGGAACTTGGCAGGGCACTTTAGCTTTTCCTGAAGTTTACTTGGGAAGAAGTAAAATAACAGATTTTCTTGTCCAGGAACTCACAAGGTGAAGAAAGTCAGCTGCATCCATGTAGTCTGTGGTAAAATAAAAAACAGTTGACTCAATATATATATTGAGCAATGAGAAAATATATATAAGGGAAACGTTGTATGATAGAAAACATAATCTGTGTACAGATATTATATATACATATGTATCTATATGTTATATATACACATTATATATACACATACATATATATTATCTATATATAATATAATATGAATTGTCCCTTAGTATCAAAGTGGGATTGGTTTCATGACCTCCTATGAATGCTCAAGTTCCTGGAGGGACAACTGTATATATGCACACACAAAAATGAATATACATGTACATAACAATATATAAGTACCATTTACACAGGCAAATAGAAGCACACATATCCCGATACATGTAGAATAAGGTCTGTAATACATCAAATATAAACATTATCGAAGCCTTTTGGGATTAAATATATTTTTGTTTTCTTTACGATTTTCTTCATTTTCAAACTTCCTTAGCATGTATAAATTTAATAATTACAAAGAAACAGAAAAATGTTGGAGAACGTAATGTAGATCCCCATTATGCAAAGCATCATAAGATTTTAAAGCTTTTATATACATTATGACATGCAGTGCTGTGTTGGAGTCACAAGACTCCCTAGTAAATAGTGAGATAAAACTTTGTTTTAGAAGTCTTCTTCCTGTGAAATCTCTGTGAATATGTCTTTGACTTCTGGAAGGGGCCAGTTTCAATTAGAAGCCACTCTGGTGACCATAGTGAGTGACCTTGCACATAGCTCCGTAGAGCTTTAAGCAAGTGTAAATAGAGCTACCATGCTGGTCAGCCCCTTAAACATTTTAGATTTTCTATTTTTTATGTAACATGAAACTTGAAACTTTTCATGTAACTTGTCATGTAACATGATGAGTTTGAACTAGTTTTTGAAGACTTCTCCAGATCTAAATTTCGGGGATTCTGAGGCAATGTAGATTCAACCAATAAATGACTTTCAGAACACTCACAGGAGTGATGGCATTATTGACATAGAATAAATGAGAACCTTTCCTTTAAGCATCAGAAGCAAACCTAGAGCAAAGAGTCATAGGATAGCTCCATTTACAGTAAGAAAAAAACCTTTCAGTTTTTACTAAAGACTACTCTTAGTGGTTGAACTCATTGCTTGAATTGGGATTTTTCCACTGCTGTTAAAAATACCCAGAATGAGAAGGACCTGTATGGCTGGCTGCTTTCCTGCTTTCTGGTCAGCTTGAAGGGATAAATGGAAATTTTGCTAAAGCTGTAGAGGGGAAGGACCCAGAAGAGAAAGTGGGTGGGAAGAGGTGAGAAGTCAGTGATCCAAATTCTTAGTCTCTGGAGGCAAATGGCAAGCCCTGTCTGTGGAGATAGCTTCACCAAGATCATCTACATTGTCTTCCAGAGCTTAAACCCATCTCTAAGCTGCAGGTGTTCAATTTTGTCTTCAGGCCACAGGTTTCCTATAAGCCTGAGACTCATACATTCAATCATCAATTTCGTACTTCTACTTAGATGTCTCATGGGCATCTCTAGCTTAGTATGGCCAAACAGAGTCCTTAGTTTCCCCTTGAAGCCTGGCTCTCCTCACCTTTTCCATCTCTGTAAACAGCTCTACCATCGACCCAGTTACCAAAGCCAGATGCCTGAGAGTCATTCTTGACTTCTCCCTTTCCGTCATCTTCCACATCCAATTCATCAGCAGGCCCTGTCAATTCTCTCTCCAAAATATACCTCATGCTCATCTATTTTTCTCAATCTTGAGAACTCCCTGTCTATCTAAACCACCATCGTGTCTTACCCAGACTTCTGCAGTCCTCTAAAGATTGGATTATTTGTTTCTGCTCTTGCCTCAACAATTTGTTCTCCACATCACAGCCAGAAGGACCTTTTAAACACTTAAATTCATGTTATGTCCCTTCTCTGCTTAAATCCATTGTTCTTAGAATAAAAACTATGCTCCCATTTATGACCTATAAATGCCCTCGTGATCTGGGTCTTTCTCCTCCTCATCTTCAGCTACCATTCTTTCTCTGAAAATATTTAGGAGGCTTGACTTGTTTTAAAGTCTCAAAACATACCCACTTATTTAGGCTACAAGGCTTTTCTCTACTCTCTTCTCTGCCTGGAATATATTTTTCCCCATTGATCAGATCTTGCTGTGGTTTGTCTCTTCTGTCAGTGCTCAGCTTAAGTTTTGCTTCATCAAAATGGCCTTACTCTCATTCTGTACCATAATTCCCTGTTAATTTTTCTTGTAGCACTAATAAAAATCAATTATCATCTATTTATTGATTTATTTGTGAATAGCCAGTCTCCCTCGTTTGAGTATAAGCTCTCAGAAGATAGGCACTTTACCCTACACAGTGCTTGGTTCATAGCAGGCACTCGGTAAGTCTTTCTCAAATGTATGAATAGGGCCGGGCATGATGGCTTACACCTGTAATGCCAACACTTTGGGAGGCCAAGGCAGGAGAACTGCTTGAGCTCAGGAGTTCCAGACCAGCTTGGGCAACATGGTGAAACCTCATCTCTACAAAAAACTACAAAAATTAGCCTGGCAAGGTGGCACACACCTGTAGTCTCAGCTACTTGGGAGGCTGAGGTGGGAGGATTGCTTGAGACCAGGAAGTGGAGGCTGTGGTGAGCCGATAGTACACCACTGCATTCCAACCTGACAGAGCGAGATTCTGTGTCAAACAATAAAAAACCCAAAACAGTTACAAGAAAACAAACTAATACATGGATAGATATGTGAACTTGGGCCTCTTCTCTAGAAGATCCAAGCATATTTTTTCACCATAATGGCAGGTTCACAGAATGGGGAGTAATAGCTTTAGAAGTGAGTACTTTGAAGATAGTTCTCAATTGGAAGATACTTCTTAACTGGATTCATAACCATTAGAGATTTTAGCTAAAGAAAAAAATATGATTGGTTCACGATCAGACATCTATCTGTGTAATACCTGCTGAATGGAATGGATTCCAGATCAGTAGTGACAGCTAATGTTTTGCTGGCATATTTTCAGAGAAATTTTTGGTCCACCCTTCTGCTCCTGAATCTATGTGTCAAATAACCCTGCTACTAGCCTGTGCAGGGAATTCAATACAGAGTTCTAAACTCAGCTTTTCTCAAAAGTATTCATGTGACTTGAGCAATCAATGAACTTCCAGCCCTCAATGTTTTATCTATAAAATAATGGGGACAGGGAAATTGGAAAATATTTTTCTCCAGTTTACTTTTACTTCAATGTTTAATGATTTCAGGAGACAGATTTATTTTCCTTTAACCTACAGATAGCAGGCCCTAAGGCGTAGCGTGTTTTTTCTAAGCACTCTTATATTTGTGTACTTCCTCCAGCTTTTTTTTGCCATCTGTACAATTACTGATTAGCATCTTTCTTTAAATTAACTCACTTTTATTTTGCTTACAGTGTCAATACTGTATATGAAAAACACAGAATGAATTGTTGTAATTAAAATTATAACTTAAAAATTAACATATTAAAGCTAAATATAATAATTAGTTGTATAGGTTTGCTAATAATTTTATCTTTAACTCTTTGTATAATAGAAAAACATTGTTTGAAAGTTGCAGACTGGCCTGGTGCGGTGGCTCACGCCTGTAATCCCAGCACTTTGGGAAGCCAAGGCGGGTAGATCACAAGGTCAGGAGATCGAGACCATCCTGGCTAACACGGTGAAACCCAGTCTCTACTAAAAATACAAAAAATTAGCCGGGCGTGGTAGCGGGTGCCTGTAGTCCTAGCTACTCGGGAGGCTGAGGCAGGAGAATTGCATGAACCCAGGAAGTGGAACTTGTAATGAGCCGAGATCGTGCCACTGCCCTCCAGCCTGGGCAACAGAGCAAGACTCCATATCGAAATAATAAGTAAGTAGATAAATAAATAAAAGTTGCAGACTTGGGTTCAAATTCCAGCTCTTTCAAATCCAAGTTGGGAGAACTGAAATAAATTTTTTGAAACTTAGTTTCTTCGACAGCAGAATAGAGAGAGATTTAGATATAGATAGATACGGTTTGACTCAACAGAAGGGCTAAACTGGCAAAAGAGAATAATTTAAAATCAATTATTTTCTTCTTGTATTTTGAGCCCTTTTTATTGTTTGGGGCAGAGAGCCTACTTGACAAAAATTTTTAAAAAATGTATCATGCCTCCTGGAAAACATGCAAAAATGCCAAAACATTCACTAAACAAATACATAAAGGATTCATGAAAAATGTTTGATATGCAAAAGCAACAATTGTGATATTAAAACACTGCATTGTCTTTGCAATTATGGCTATTGATAGAAAGTACTTATTCAAGCTGTTAATACTTAATGTGGTTGCATCTGTTTCATTTAGCACTAAGAGGGATATTTTAAAAAATAGATGCCGAAAATATATGGGAGTCTTTTCACTGCTGCTGTTCATGTTTGACTGAATTAATTTTCTCTTTCTTATGTTTATGGTGCAAACAAGCCTGGTTCCTAAGTCTTTTTCTCCAACACTTAGCTATTTACTTAGCATCCTTCAAGCTCCAAGATGTGTTTCTTCTAAGGCCTTGAGCTAACTTGAGGCTGGTCAGTGGTCCAAAGCTAAATCTGCATATTTTATGTAAAGCATCAGCTGAATTTCTCAGCAAAACTTTCTGAATTTCCTTCGCATTCAAAATATATCATTTTATTCAATATAATTCTTTATTGAGTCTATATAGTGGTCTTTGTCAATGACGTAGTCTGTAAGAATACAAGAAACTTCCTAATTCTACTGTTTTGTGTAACCTAGAAAAGAGTTATGTTGCAGAAGACACCCCTGGGTCCACAGTATAGGTGATTTTTCTTTTGAGACTTACTGTTCTCATGCTTGTAAATAAGGACACCCTTCAAGACATAGTCAAAAAAGACGTCCTTTTTGCTCTTATTCATTCTATTCTCACGCTTCACCATAAGCCTGAGTCTGAATCTTAACCTAACTGCCAAAATCTTGGCCTTGTTAATATTTTCTGTCTGGTAAGTTACATTCATCAGAGTCAAATGAACATGAAAGCCCTTCTAAATGACCTCTGGAAGAAAACAGCTCCTGGCAATTAAAAAAATAATAATTTGTAATCATCATATATTGACTAAGGTTGGCCATAATATTTATAAATAACCATAGAAACACATGACTAACAGGATCTACACAGTTGCTTCCAAACCTCCTTCCAGCACCAGGGGAGTCACATAACACTTTTAATCTGAAATGCCAGGTGATGGCAAATACTACTTACGTAAAGATAGAAAAACTAGACCTGCTGGAGTGATTTCTTAATGGTCTCCTTTGCAAGCAGCCTAGCTAGCCACGTTCTCACAGTCCTGCTGACAGATGATTGATGAAACCTCAGTCCAGCCATGCCTGTTAAATCAAGAAAACGGATTGCAAAAACAGCAGAGATATTTAAAATAGAATTGTTTTATATTCCATCCTATAAGATAGTGATGGCAACATTTGCATCTGGAATGGAAGTCATTCATTCAGGATCAAAAGGAATATAGTATTGTCTTGGATAATGAATTATACCAAGGCCATGTGGTCATCTTGTCACCAGACAGCTGTGGAGCTCAGTGTTGGGGGACTGGTGCTGTTTGAGAAAGTTGTTTCTGCGTAATTAAGCTTGACCTATGAAGTAATATTGGAAAATGTATTGTCCCACATTATTTACTCGAGGATGACTTCAAGGGGCTGAAAATAAGAATTGTCTGATACTGGAATGTAACAAATGTAAGTTGACTTTCCATAATCAGAAACATTAAAACTCATGCCTATTTTGATGCCCTGATGAGATTACATCTGTTTCAACCTTTGTTTTTTCAATAAGTTTCCATCAAGTTTCATACATCTGGGCTTCTAATATATATTAGAGGAGGTTATGGCACATAGGATGGTCCTAGCTTGAATATGACGGTGCTTGTTGTCCTATGTTAGTTGTCCCAAATAATTGGCCTTAATGACAACACTGTAAGCATTCATTAGTAAAGTGTTAAGGGTTTAATCAACTTTAAATTAAACTAAAGTTTAAAACTTTAGTTTTAAAATACCTACTCATGAAAAAAGTGGCCAAGTTAGATTTTTTTGCTATTTTCTTAGTTTAGTCTTTTACAACAAGATAATTCAATTTGAGATTTATAGACTTATTTAGCTTTAGACAGATCCCCTGTAATTCAGGCCATATTCAATTAAAATTGAAATACTATATATATCCCTTAGGAGTAGGAGTTCTGAATTTGGATCTTTTTAGGTTTCTAATATAATACTGAGAAGACACAGAATAAATATTAAACAAAATTATACCAAGTGGATCATTTCCCTTGCTTTTAGGATGACTTTCCTAATTCTGCTTTTCTTATTTGATACATTTAGGCAAGATCCTGTTTTTTGCAGCAATATGGATGCAGCTGGAGGCCATTATCCTAAGAGAATTAACACAGCAACAGAAACCCAAATACCGCATGTTCTCACTTATAAGTGGGAGCTAAACATTGAATACACATGGACACAAAGATGGGAACAATAGATAGTCAGGACTACTTGAGTTGGGGGAGGGTGAGGCAGAGGAAAGACTGAAAAACTACCTATCAGGTACCATGCTTACTACTGAGTGACAAGATCGTTTGTACACCAAACCTTGGCAACATGCAATTTACTCGTGTAGCAAACCTGCACGTGTCCCTCTGAACCTAAAATAATTGTTGAAAAAAGTAAATTAAAAAAAAAAAGAACTGTAGCTTGGAGAGTAAATTGGTGTTGTGCTTTGTTTTAAGATTTTCCAAAGAGAGGGGCCATAGACGAAATGCCCTTGTATGTGTGTGTGTGTTTATAGATGGGTTTATTTCCTGAAATATTTGAGAATAACTTATAGCATGATTTTCTCTTATTTCTAAACTCTTCCATGTTTGTTTCCTAAAAAAAGAACATTGTCTTATGCAACTGCAGTACAATTATCAAAAGCTGGGAAATGGGCCGGGCCTGGTGGCTCATGCCTGTAATCCCAGGAGGCTGAGGCAGGTGGATCACCTGAGGTCAGGAGTTCGATACCAGCCTGGCCTTCGATACCAGCCTGGCCGACATGTGAAACCCCATCTCTATGAAAAATACAAAAATTAGCCAGGCATGGTGGCGGACGTCTGTAATCCCAGCTACTTGGGAGGCCGAGGAAGGAAAATTGCTTGAATCTGGGAGGCAGAGGTTGCAGTGAGCTGAGATTGTGCCACTGGATGTGCCACTGCACTCCAGGCTGGGTGACAGAGAGAGATTCTGTCTTAAAAAGAAAAAAAAGGGAAATGAACATGTGTACAGTAATATCATCTAATCTACAGATCTCTTCAGGTCTTGCCAATTGTCCCCAGTGCTATTTTTCTGGCCCAGGATCCAATTCAAGATCTTATACTATCATGTCTTTCTGGTGACAATTCATCTGAAACTCTTTTAGGCTCTTCCTGGCCTCTCATGTCCTCAGCATCTCTGGAGAGTACAGACTGGTCACCTTGCCAAGTGCCCTTGATTCAGGCGTGCCACTTCCTCCTAATCAGATTCAGACTGCATTCCTGGCCAGACCACAGAAAAGATGCTGAGTCCCTCTCAGTGCATCGTATCTGGAGAATGGGTTTTGCAATTAGAAACCACTAATATCAGACAGTGTGACCTGGGGAAAAATATTCTAGTAGTCTGAACTTCAGTGTCTTCATCTGTAAAATAGGAATTTTAATATGAACTTCACAGTGTTGCTAGGGAATTATATAGTAGGGTCAACTACTTAGCTCAGTATCTGACACATATGAATCGTCCAACAAATGTTAGTTGTTATTGCATCTCTCTTAGAAGTTGGACATAAGTAGACCTTCAGAAATTATGGTCATTGATATCCAGGTTCCCTAGTACCACACCAGGAAAGCAGCAGAATCCTTTTGATTTCTTATTAGTTTGGCAAAACACTTGGGAGGAGGCAGAAGTGGTTGCAATTAATGCTTCATGTGAAGTTTAGGATTAACTGAATCATTCAGTCCAGCAGGCTAACCCTTCCACGATAGCTCATGGAAACTTGGACTCCAAGTCATAATATCCAGCCACGCAGTCAATGTAAAATTCGTTTCCCACTCAGCATCAGCAAGCCCAATTTGGCTGAGGATTTGAGGGAGTCTGACTACTTGAGGGACCAGTTGAAAGATATAAGATACATACCTAACCACATTTGTCTCATCCAGTGGTACTTTATTTTTTTTTTTAAGGGTTAAATTGTTTCCTGAAGAGGTCATCTTATTCTAAGCTGCCTGTTTCTTTCTTTTTAAATTGGACTTTATTTTTTAGAGAAGTTTTAGGTTCACAGCAAAATTGAGCAGAAAGTAGAGAGATTTCCCATATACCCCCTACTCCCACAAATGCACAGGCTCTCCCATCTGGTGGAATTACAAACATTCCATATCCAAGTGGTACATTTGTTATACTAGATGAACCTATATTGATATATCATTATCATCCAAAGTCCATTGTTTACATTGGGGTTCACCCTTAGTGTTTTATATTTTATGAGTTTTGACTAATGTATAATGGCTTACGTTCCCCGTTACAGTATTATACAGAGTAATTTCACTGAGCTAAAGATCTTCTGTGCTCTATCAAATGATCCCTGCCTCCTCCACCCAGCTCCTGGCTGATTCTTTTACTGTCTCCATAGTTTTGCCTTTTGCAGGATGTCATGTATTTGGAATTATAAAATATATAGCCTTTTTAGGCTGGCTTCTTTCACTTAGTAATATGCATTTATGTTTCCTCCATGTCTTTTCATGGCTTCATAGTTCACTTCTAGTTAGTGCTGACAAATATTCCACTGTCTGAATGTACCAAGGTTTGTTTATCCATTCATCTACTGAAGGACATGTTGGTTGATTCCAACTTTTGGCGATTATATGAATAAATAAAGCTGCTATAAATATTCATGTGCAAGTATTTGGGGAGATATAGTTTTTAACTCATTTGGATGAATACCAAGGAATGCAGTTGCTGGATCATATGATAAGAGTATGTTTAGTTTTGCGGGAAACTGCCAAATTGTTTTCTATAGTGGCTATACCATTCTGCATTTCCAGCAGCAATGAATGACAGTTCCTGTTTCTCCCCATTCACACCATTTGGTATAGTCAGTGTTTTGACTATTCTAATAGGTGTGTAGTGACATGCCATTGATGTTTTAATTGGAAATTCCCCAAAGACATGATTTTGAGCACCTGTTCATATGGTTATTTTCTATTTGTGTATCTTGTTTGTGAGGTGTGTGTTTGGGTCTTTTGTCCATTTTTACATTGGGGTCATTAGTTTTCTGATTACTGGGTTTTAAACGTTCTTTGTATATTTTGTATAAGTGTCATTTATCTGGCGTGTCTTTTGAAACTATTTTCTCCCAGTCTGTGTCTTGTCTTCTCATTCTCTTGACAGCATCTTTTACAAAGCAGAAGTTTCTAAATTTATTGAAGTCTAGCTTATCAATTCTTTTTTTCATAGATTGTGACTTTTGCATCCTGTCTAAAAAATTGTTATACCTAAGATCATCTAGGTTTTCTCCTGTGTTATTCTTTAAGAGACTTAGAGTTTTTCATTTTACACTTAGGTGCCTGTAATTCATTTGATGTTACCTATGTTAAGGGTGTAAGGTCTATGTCTTTTTTTCTTTTTGCATGTGGCTGTGTAGTTGTTCTAGCACTGTTTGTTGAAAAGGCTGTCTTTGCTCCACTCTATCATCTTTACTTTGTCAAAGATCGGTTGACTATATATATGTGTGTGTATACATATATATGTGTATACACATATATATGTATACACACACACACACATATATTTTTTGAGACGGAGTCTTGCTCCATTGCCCAGGCTGGAGTACAGTGGCGCGATCTCGGCTCACTGCAAGTTCTGCCTCCTGGGTTCATGCCATTCTCCTGCCTCAGCCTCCCGAGTAGCTGGGACTACAGGTGCCCACTACCACGTCCGACTAATTTTTTTTTTTTTTTGTATTTTTAGTAGAGTCGGGGTTTCACCATGTTAGCCAGGATGGTCTCGATCTCTTGACCTCGTGATCCGCCTGTCTTGGCATCCCAAAGTTGACTATACTTACATGGGTCAGTTTTGGGTTATCTGTTCTGTTCCATTTATCTGTTCATCTATTTTTCACCAATATTCTGTCTTGATTGTTGAAGCTCTGTTGTAAATTTGGACTTGCAGTAATTTGTCCACCAGCTTCAATGATGTGTTAGCTATTCTGAGTCTTTTGCCTCTTCATGTAAACTTTAGAATCAGTTTGTCGATATCCACAAAATAACTTGCTGAAATTTTTATTGAGATTGTAAAGCATCTATAGATCAAGTTGGGAAGAACCGATATCTTGACAATGTGGAATATTTCTATCCATGAAAATGTAATCTCTCTTCAAATCTCTCCATTTATATAGTTCTTCTTTGATATATTTCATCTTTGACTTATTTCATTTAGATATTCTACATGTTTTTAGATTCTTCCCAATGTATATCATTTTTGAGTGATAATGTAATTGGCATTGTGTTTTCATTTTATTTATTTATTTATTTATTTATTTATTTATTTATTTATTTATTTTTGAGATGGAATCTCACTCTGTTTCCCAGGCTGGAGTGCAGTGGCACAATCTTGGTTCACTGCAAGCTCCGCCTCCTGGGTTCACGCCATTTTCCTGCCTCAGCCTCCCAAGTAGCTGGGACTATAGGTGCCCACCATCACGCTTGGCTGATTTTTGTATTTTTAGTAGAGATGGGGTTAGCCAGGATGGTCTTGATCTCCTGACCTCGTGATCTGCCCGCCTTGGCCTCCGAAAGTGCTGGGATTACAGGCGTGAGCCACTGCGCCTGGCCTTATTTTTTTATATTATCCTTGCATCCTGCAACCTTGCTATAGTTGTTTATTAGTTCAAGAAATTTTTGGTTGATACTTTTGGATTTCTACATAGATAATCAGGTCATATGCAAGGCTTAGGATTTCTTTTTGTTTATTGGCTGTATTTTTTTTTTCTTTTTAGAATTTATCCGTTAGAGCCTGTAGCATATTAATCCTTCAGTTAGTGTTAGCATGATATAGCTGTCTCCATTCATTTACTTTTAACCTGTATTTGTTTGTATTCTTAATGTGGGTTCTTTGTAGATAATACATAGTTGAATCTTGTTTTTTGATTTATTTTGACAATCTTTCTATTTTAATTGGTCGATTTAGAACATTAACTTTTAAAGTGATTATTTATAGGTGGATTAGTATCTATCATATATGTTAGTTTTCTATTCATTGTCCTTGCTATTTGTTTTATTTTTGTTGTTTACTCTTTTTCTGCCTTTTACAGTTTAAATTTACCATTTTATAAGATTTCATTCTATCTCCATTCATAGGATATCAGTCACAAAACTTCTTTCTTTGTTTAGTGATTGCCCTAGTGATTGTCATACATTTACAACTAATACAAGGACAGTTTCAAAAAACACTATACCACTTCATGTGTAGTAAAAGTACCTCACAGTAACAAAATAATCATAATTCCGCTCTTCTGTCTCTTACATAATTGCTGCCATTAATTTCTCTTGTGCGTAGTCATATATATGTATATACACACACACACAAATGCACACACATAAGTAAATACATTGCTGCTATTCTTTTCAACAAATTGGTTAAATCAATTCAAAACAAGGAAAATAAAAGTTTTATTTTACTTTCCCTTGTTGCTTCTTTGATTCACTTCTTTTTTTTTTAATGTTTATTATTTTATTTTATTTTGCCATAAGTGGTATTTGGTTACATCAGTAAGTTCTTTAGTGGTGATTTATGAGATTTTAGCCCACCCATCACCCAAGCAGTATACACTACACCATAATTGTAGTATTTTATCCTTACACCCCTCCCACTCTTTCTCTCAATTCCCCAAAGTCCATCTTATTATTTTTATGACTTTGCGGCCTCACAGCTTAGCTCTTACATATTAGTGAGAACATACGATGTTTAGTTTTCCATTCCTGAGTTACTTCACTTAGAATAATAGTCTCCAGTCTCATCCAGGTCACTGCAAATGCTGTTAATTCATTCCTTTTTATGGCTGAGTAGTATTCTATCATATATACATATAACAATTTCTTTATTCACTCATTGATTGATGGACATTTGGGTTGGTTCCGTGATTTTGCAATTGTGAATTGTGCTGCTATAAACATGAGTGTGCAAGTATTTTTTTCGAATAATGACTTCTTTTCCTCTGGATAGATACTAGATAGCAAGAATAGTTTTATCAATATCAAATGAAGCAGGCTTTAGAGCATAAGATAGTACCAGAGACAGAGAGGAACATTATATATGATAAAAGTGCCAATCTACCAAGATGGTAAAGCAATCTTAAATATGATGCACTAAACAAATAAAAGTAAAACACTAAACAAGTGAAGTAGAAACAGCTGGGAGGGAGAGAAGCAGACAAACTTACAATTACGGTTGGAGCCTTCAACACCTGCATCTCAAGAATTGATATAACAACTTTTACAAAAATCAGCAACAAAAGGGAAGAACCCAAGAACGTCATCAACTACTCAGTATCAAATTGACAATTTAGAGACTAATCCACCAACAATATCAGAATACCCAGCCATTCCTTTCAAATGCTCACAGAGTATGTATCAGGATACACTGGGCCAAAAAACAAGCCTCTACAAATTTTAAAGAATTGAGATCATACAGTGTTCTTCAATCAAAATGGAATCAAACTAGAAATTGATAACAGAAAGATAACTTGAAAGAAAAAAAAGTACTTTAAAAAATCCATGATCAAAGAGAAAGTTTCAAGGGAAATAAAAAATACATTTAATGGAATGAAAATCACAATAAAGTCTACCAAAAATTATGCACCACAGCTAAAGTAGTGTTGAGCTGGAAATTTATAGAACTAAATTCAAACATTAGAAAAGAAGAAAAATTTCATATCAATCACACTTTCATCACAAGAACTTAGAAAAAGAATAGCAGAATAAACCCAAATCAACCAGAGGGAAGTAAATAATAAAGTCAAGAATAGAAATCAATAAACTCTAAACAGAGAAGCAAAGAAATAATGAGCACATCAATAAAACAGAGCTGGTTTTTGAAAAGATCAATAAAATAGACATTTTTTCACAAGACAAGAAAAAAGAAGATATGAATCACTAATATCAGGCATAAAACAGAGGGTATTACTACTGTTGCTGCAAGTATCAAAAGCATTATAAGGGAAAAATTTTACACACATACATTTGATAATTAGATGAAATGGATCAATTCCCCAAGATACACAAACTACCACGACTCACCCAGTATGAAATTCATAATTTGAATTGCCCTATAATTATTCAGAAAATTATATGTAATTTAAAACGCCCCAAAGAGAATGCTTCAGGCCTGAATGTTTTTAATGGAGAATTTTGCTAAATTAGCACCAATTCTACACATTATTTTCCAGAAAATAGAAGAGGAGAGAACAATTTTCAGTTCTCTTTATGAAACTAGTCGCACTATAATATAAATATCAAAGAAAGATTAAGAACAGGAAACTATAGACCAATTTTCCTTCTGAATAGAGACGCTAAAATCCTTAACAAATCATTAGCAAATAGAATTTATCACTATATAAAAAGAACTACACACCATGACCAAGTGGAGTTTATTTCATGGATGCAAGACTGTTTCAATATTTGCAAATCAATTTATCTACCATATCAACAGATGAATTCAATATTTATTTATAAGAAAAACTGAGAAAAACAGAAATAGAAGGGAACTTTCTCAGTTTGATAAAGGATATATATTAAAAAACTATCACTAACATTATACTTAAAGATGAAAAATTGTATGCTGCTTTTCAACATCAAGAAAACGGCAAGGATGTCTTCTCTCACCACTCTTTTTCAAAATAGTGCTAGAAGTTCTAGACAGTGCAGTAAGATAAGAGATAGTAAAAAACATCCTAATTGGAAAGGAAGAGGTAAACATACACCTTTTTGCAGTTGACTTCAGTTTGATTGTCCATGTAGAAAATCCCAAGGAGATGGCCAGGTGCAATGGCTCATGCCTGTAATCCCAGCCCCTTGGAGGTGGGAGGATCACGTGAGGCCAGGAGTTTGAGACCAGTTTGGCCAGCATGGCAAAATCCCATCTCCACTAAAAATACAGAAATTAGCTGGTTGTGGTGGTGCACAACTGTAATCCCAGCTACTCAGGAGGCTGAGACATGAGAATCACTTGAACCTGGGAGGCAGAGATTGCAGTGAGCCGAGATCATGCCATTGCACTCCAGCCTGGGTGACAGAATGAGACACTATCTCAAAACAAAACAAAACAAAACAATGCAAAACCGCAAGGAATCTCCAAAGTATTCTTAGAACTAATAACCAAATATAGCAAGTTTACCAGATAGAAGAAATGCATATAAAATTGAATTATATTTCTGTGTATTAGTAATGAACACTGACAGTGAAATAAAAAAATACAATAGCACTTACAACCACCCAAAAAGAAAAAGAAAGGTATTTAGTGTAATCTGAGAAATTAAGTACAGGACTTGTGTGCTAAAAATTATATAACTCTTATGAAAGAAGTAGAAGATGGTCTAAATAAATGGTCAAGAGGGGCATACTGTGTTCATTAGTGGGAATATGCAACATAATATAGATATAAATTCTCTCCAAACTGATATGCAGGGTTCATGCAATACTTAAACAATTTCCAGTAAGTTTTTTTCTAGTGAGAGACAAGATTATTCTAAAATTGATATGGAAAGGTAAAAGATGTAAAATAGCTAAAACTATTTTGAAAAATAAAAACAAAGTGGGAAGAATCAGTATATCTGATTTCAAGACATTGTATATTTACAGTAGTCAAAACTGTGTAGTATTTGAAGGATGGAATATGAATCAATGGAACACAAAGGAATCCAGAAATAGACCTACATAAATATGCAGTAGTCACATGTGACGAAGGTGCAAAAGTAACTGAAAGGAGGAAACATAATGTTGGAGTGATCAGACATCCATAGGGCAAAAGGGGGGAGGGAGGAAAAAGACCTTGACCCAAGTGTTGCGCCTTGTACAAAACTAAGTCAAATTGGATCATAGTCTTTTTATTTTTTTTAATGGTCTTGCTCTGGTCACCCAGGCTGGAGTGCATTAGCATGCTCATGGCTCACTGCAGCCTTTACCTTCTGTGCTCAAGCAATCCTCCCAGCCCAGCCTCCCTAGCTGGGACTACAGGGGTACACAACCATGCCCAGCTAATTTTTGTATTTTTTGTAGGGATGGGGTTTGACCATGTTGCCCAGGCTGGTCTCAAACTGCTGGGCTCAAACAATCCTCCTGCTTTGACCCCTCTGCATGCTGGGATTGCAGGCATGATCCACCATGTCCGGCTGAATTACAGACTTAAATGTAAATCAGAAAACTGTAAAACTTTTTTTAAAACAAAATCTTCAGGATTTAGGGCTGGAAAGGTTCTTAAGCCAGTCACCAAAAGTAGGATGCAGTAAAGAAAAAATTAATACACTGAACTTAATCAAAGTGAAAAATATTTGCTCTATGAAGGACCCTGCAAAGAGAATAAAAGGGAAAGTTACAGACTGGGAGAAAACATTTTTAAGCCACATATTCAACAAAGGACTAGTATCTAGAATATATAAAGAACTCAAAATCTCAACATAAAAGAAAAAATTCCTATTAAAACATAGGCAAAATATATAAGGTGACATTTCACCAAAGAAGATAAACTTTTCTTATGAAAATAAACATAACATGTTCACAATCATGAACCATCAGAGAAATGCAAACTAAAACCACAATTAGTTGTCACTAAACACCAATTAGATTGGCTAAAATTTTAAATGGCAATAATATAAAATGCGGGATGACTCAGCATTGCTGATGGGAATGTGAAATAGGACAGCCACTCTGGAAAATAGTTTGGCAGTTTCTTATAGCACCAAAATGTAACTATCATATGATACATCAATTGTATCCCTGGGCATTTATACCAGAGAGATAAAAATGTATAAACACAAAAACCGGTACTCAAATATTTATAGAAGTTTTATTCGTAATAACCCAAATGGGAAACAATCCAGATGTGTGAATGGTTAAACTGTAATACATCCTTACCATAAAATATCACTCAGCAGTTAAAAAGGTACATACTATCCATATATGCAGCTGCCTGGATGAATCTCCAGAAAATTATGCAGACTTAAAAAAGCCAACCCCAAAAGGTTATGTAGCATATTATTCAATTTATATACTTTCTTGAAATGACAAAAACTATAGAAATGGATAATGGATTAGTAGTTGCCATGGGTTACAGAGATGTGGGGGTAGGAGAAAAGTGGGTACAGCCATTAAAAAGCAAGTAGGTACCACGTGGTGATGAAAATGTTTTGTATTTTGACTGTATCAATGTCAATATCCTATTTGTGGTTTTGCACTATATAGTTTTGCAAGATGTTAATATTGGGGAAAACCAAGCAAATAGTATATAATATCACTCTGTATTTTTTTTCTATTCCATGTGAGTATGTAATAACCTCAAAAAGTTTAATGAAAATAAGTGTTACCTCAATTATCATATCCAGTCAACTCTTTTCAGGAAGCCATTGTTTCAACAGAACATGAGCTATTCAAATTGACAAATGATATGTGCTTTGGGTTGTTTCCTCATATATAAAATACTGTTCTATAAAGTGAAACATATATTGAGTAAAAATTTGACATGGGCAATCTTTATTTTAATTTTTTCTGTTCATGATGTTTAATGGTCTTTAAGATACAAAGGCATGTTGCAGGAAAGATAAAAAAAATGAACAGAGGAGCAAAATATTTATTGAATTATTTTTTAATTTTGAAAGTATTGCTTTCTTTATGAGAAATTCAAGGAGGTTACTTGGGTTCCTCAATTACTCTAGTATTCAGTCTTCTCTATGATAGTAAGATTGATGTTTGTAAAACAATGTCACTTTTTTTTTAAAGTTAAAGTGACATACACCTAACATAAAATTCATTTTTGGGCACAGTGGCTAGTGCCTCTAATCCCAGAACTTCGGGAGACCAAGGTAGGTGAATCACTTGAGGCCAGGAGTTCAAGACCAGCCTGGCCAACATGGTGAAACCCTGTCTCTACTAAAAACACAAAAACTAGCCTGACGTGGTGGCGCATACCTGTAATCCCAGCTACTCCAGAGGCTGAGGCACCAGAATCACTTGAACCCGGGAGGTGGAGGTTGCAGTGAGCTGACATAGCGCGACTGCACTCCAGCCTGGGTGACAGAGCAAGACTCTGTCTTAAAAAAAATATATCATTTTAAAGTTAAGAATTCAAGGGTATTTGGTGCATTCGCAATGTTATATAATCACCACCTCTCTCTAGTTTCAAAACATTTCATCATCCCAAAAGAAAAGCTTGTATCCGCTAAGCAGTTGCCTCCTATTCCTATCACTCTTCTAGCCCTGGAAACAACCAATCTGCATTCAGTTCTTATGGATGTACTGATTCTGAATATTTCATGTAATTGGAATCATACAATCATTCTGTATCTGGCTTCTTTCACTTAGCGTAATATTTTTAAGGTTTAGTCACATTTATGGCATTTGTCAGTAATTTATTTTTTTTTTTTTTGCTGAATAATATTCCATTGTATGTATATACCACAATTTGTTTATCTATCCATCCCTTGATGGACATCAGGAATGTTTCCACCTCTTGGGCAATGTGAGTAGTGCGACTATTAACATGCATGTACATATATTTATTAGAGGACTAGTTTTCATTTCTTTTGGATATATACTATATTGATCTATTCTTGCATTGGTATAAAGAAATACCTGAGACTGGGTAAATTATAATAAAAAGAGGTTTCCAACCTCTGCCCTTTACCCAGTTCCTAAGTTGCTTCCACATTTTCAAGCATCTTTACAACAATACCCCAATCCTAGTGCCAATTTTTTATATTAGTCCATTCTCACATTGCTATAAAGAAATACCTGAAACTGGGTAATTTATAAAGAAAAGAGGTTTAAGTTGCTCATAGTTCTGCAGGCACAATACAGGAGGCATGATGCTGGCATCTAGTTGGCTTCTGGGGAAGACTCAGGAAACACAATTAGGATAGAAGGTGAAAGAGGAGCAAGCATGACACATGGCTGGAGTAGGAGCAAGAGAGTGGGGGCGGGAGGGACTACACACATTTAAATAATGAGATCTCAGGAGAAGACACGTACCAAGACACGTGACACTACCAAGGAAGTTAGTGCTAAACCAGTCATGAGAAATCTGCTCCCGTGATCCAATTACCTCCCACCAGGCCTCACCTCCAACACTGGGGATTACATTTCAATATGAGATTTGGGTGGGGACACACATCCAAACTGTATTATATACTTAGAAGTGAAGTTGGTAGGTCACATGAAAATTCTATGTGTGATCTTTTGAGGGACAAACTGTTTTCCACAGTGGCTGCTCCATTTTACATTTCCTGCAGCAGCGTAGGAGGATTTTAATTTCTCTTATCACTGCCAACATTTGTTATTTTTCCTTTTTTTTTTTTTTTTTTAACTGTGGCCATCCTAGTGGATGTGATATGGTAATTCATTTCGGTTGTGGTTTGCATTACCTAATGACTAATGGTGTTCAGGATCTTTTAATGTGCTTATTGGCCATTGGAGAAATATCTACTCAAGTACAGTGCTCATTTTTTAATTGGGTTGTGTGTCTTTTGTTGTTGCATTTTAGTTCTCTATATATTCTGGATGGTAGACCCTTATAAGATTTGTGATTTAAAAATATTTTCTTTCATTCCATAGGTTGCCTTTTCACTTCTATATAATGTCCTTGGCTATACAAAAGTTTAACTTTGAAGTCTGGCTTATCTTTTGTCTCTTGTCATATGTAGGAACTCATCCCCAAATTCAAGGTCATGAACACTTTACCTGTAGGATTTCTTCTAAGAATTACATTCAGGTCACTGATACGTTTTGAGTTAAATTTTGTATATGATGCAAAGTAGGGGTCCAGTTTTTTGTTTTATTTTTGTGGATACCCAGTTGTCTCATCATGATTTGTTGAAGAGAATTTTTTTCCCCACTGAATGGTCTTGTCACCCTTGTCAGAATTCAATTAGCTATAAATGCACAGATTTATTTCTGAACTGTCAATTCTATTCCACTTGTCTATTTATCTTTCCTTATGCTAGTAGAACAATTCAATGTTTAGGCTACTGCAGTTTTATAGAATGTTTTAAAATTGGGAAGCATAAATCTTCCAACTTTGTAGGAACAAAGTTCTTACAAACTTTAAAATTTGTTTTAGTTATTTGGGGGCCTTAGAAATTCCATATAAATTTGAGGATTAAATTTTACATTTGTGAAATGTAATGTTTTAAAATTGGGAGGCATAAATCTTCCAACTTTGCAAGAACAAAGTTCTTACAAACTTTTTCAATGTTGTTTTAGCTATTTTGTACCCCTAGCAATTCTATATAAATTTAAAGATAGACTTTTACATTTTTGCAAAAAACAAAAAGTCTATTAGAAGTTTGAGAGAAATTGCATTGAGTTGAATCTATAGAGTGCTGTGGGTAATATTGCCATCCTAATGGTAGTATTTCAGCCATTAACAATGGACACCTTTCCATTTTTAATATCAGTAATTTTGGCAATTAGAAAATTATGCCTAGGTAAATGTATTAGTCCATTTTCATGCTGCTAATAAAGACATATCCGAGACTAGGTAATTTATAAAAGAAAGGTTTAATGGACTCACAGTTCCACGTGGCTGGCTAGCGAGGCCTCACAATTATGGCAGAAGGTGAAAGGCACGTCTCACACGGCAGCAGACAAAAGAAGAGAAAGGTTGTACAGGGAAATTCCCCTTTATAAAACCATCAGATCTCATGAGACTTATTCATTATCATGAGAACAGCATGGGAAAGACCTGCCCCTGTGATTCAGTTCCCTCCCACTGGGTCTTTCCCACAATACATGGGAATTATGGGAGCTACAACTCAAGGTGAGATTTGGGTGGGGACACAGCCAAACCATATCGTTTCACCCCGGTCCCTCCCAAATCTCATGACCTCATGTTTCAAAACCAGTAATGCCTTTCCAACCATCCCCCAAAGTCTTAAGTCATTTAAGCATTAACTCAAAAGTCCACAGTCCAAAGTCTCATCTGAGACAAGGCGCCTTTCTGCCTATGAGCTAGTAAAATAAAGAGCAAGTTAGTTACTTCCTAGATACAGTGGGGATACAGGCATTGAATAAATAAATACATCTATTCAAAATGGGAGAAACTGGCCAAAACAAAGCGGCTAAAGGCCCTATGCAAGTCCCAAATCCAGTGGGGCAGTCAAATCTTAAAGCTCCAAAATGATCATCTTTGGGTCAGGTGCAGTGGATCATGCCTATAATCCCAGCACTTTGGGAGGCTGAGGTGGACGGATCACAAGGTCAGGAGATTGAGACCATCCTGGCTAACATGGTGAAACCCCATCTGTACTAAAAATACAAAAAATTAGCCAGTTGTGGTGGCAGGTGCCTGTAGTCCCAGCTACTCAGGAGGCTGAGGCAGGAGAATGGCATGAACCCAGGAGGCGGAGCTTGCAGTGAGCAGAGATCGTGTCACTGCACTCCAGCCTGGGCGACAGAGCGAGACTCCATCTCAAAATAATAATAAAAACCAAAATGATCATCTTTGTTTCCATGTCTCACATTCAGGTCATGCTGATGCAAGAGGTGGGTTCCTATGGTCTTGGGTAGCTCCAACCTTGTGGCTTTGCAGGGTACAGCCTCCCTCCCAGCTGCTTTCAAGGACTGGTATTTAGTGTCTGCAGTTTTTCCAGGTGTATGGGGCAAGCTGTTGGTGAATCTACCATTCCAGGGTCTGGAAGACGGTGGCCCCCTCCTCACAGCTCCACTTGGCAGTGCCTCAATGGGGACTCTGTGTGGGGGCACCATCCCGCATTTCCCTTTCACACTGCCCTAGCAGAGATTCTTCATGATGAGTACCCTGCCCCTACAGCTAACTTCTGCCTGGACATCCAGGTGTTTACATACATCCTCTGAAATCTGGGTGGAGGTTCCCAAACCTCAATTATTGATTTCTCTGAACCCAAAGGCTTATCACCATGTGGAAGCTGCCAAGGCTTGTGGCTTGCACCCTCTGAAGCCACGGCCTGAGCTATACCTTGGCCCCTTTTAGTCATGGCTGGAGCTGCTGGGACACAGGGCACCAAGTCCATAGACTGCACACAGCAGAGAGACCTTGGGCCTGACCCATGAAAACATGTTTTCCTCCTAGGCCTCTGGACCTGTGATGGGAGGGCTGCCCTCACAAACCCTGGAGACATTTTCCCCATTGTCTTGGTGATTAACGTTCAATTCTTCGTTATTTATGCAAATTTCTGCAGCTGGCTCGGATGTCTCCTCAGAAAATGCATTTTCTTTTCTACAGCATTATCAGGCTGCAAATTTTCTGAACTTTAATGCTCTGCTTATCTTATAAAACTGAATCCCTTTATCAGCACGCATGTTAACTCTTGAATGCTTTGCTGCTTAAAGATTTCTTCTGCCAGATACTCTAAATCATCTCTCTCAAGTTCAAAGTTCCACAAAGTTCTATGATAAAGGAAAAGTTATTTTGTGAATGATTTTTAACAAAATTTGACTAATGGGATTTATAACAAAGACTTGGAGGGAATACTGAACCAACCATATTTGAATTTTAAAAATTGATACTTTCTAAAGCTCATGGTAGATACGTCTGTACATAGTTAATCTTATTTAAAAACTGAAGGCAACACATGGTCATGCTTTCTGCATGGTCTTCAAAATTGCACAGTTGCTAAGAAAACATGTCATTTGATGAATTGAGAAAAATGAAAAACTGAATGCCAAATTGGCAGCAGAATTTCATTCAGATCTTTTTTATTAAATATATGTGTGCATGTCTCTGTGTGTCTATGAGGGGCATAATACATGGATAACATATATTATTTAGATCCAGTTAGTCTTTCATTATGTGTGTGTGTGTGTGTGTGTGTGTGTGTGTGTGTGTATTAGCCTAGAGGATACATACTCAATTTTCTTAATTTGTAAACATATTTTTTAAATGGATTTTTGTTTGGTCATTAAGTATTATATGGAAGCTTATGTTATTTGGGCACAATTCTTCATTTTCTTCTGGCTTTATGTGTTTAGTGTAGATGGAGAAGATTAGTTTGTTATATTGACTTCGGGCCTGGTCATGTGACTTGAGCTCTCCAGTGGAATACATGCAAGTAGGCCAGCTCTCAGGGAGATTATGAGAAGCATTTGTGTTTCTACCACCCATTGGGCTTTGGCATCTAAATGCTACAAGAGCAAGACATTCCAGATAGGGGTGGGGCTTTAGCCTGGGTCCAAAAATGAGATGCTACATGGAACAGTTCTAAACCTGATGTGCACTCGGAGCAGAGCTGCTTCATCTGACCTACTGAATCACAAGCGAGAAATACATGTTTGTTGTGAGCTGCTGAGACTTTGGGGTTATTTATTAGTACAACAAAAGTTCAGTAGTATGTCTTGTACCCTGTGTATTTTTAAAAATTCTCAATCCATCATAAAGTGTGTAATTAAACTATTTTTAACAGAAGTATTTTAAAACTTGTTTTGCGCCAGTGAATACTCTTAGATATTTACATAATTGGAGAGAAGCAGAGTTCTGCTTCTGCAAAATTTGATGAGGAAAGCCAAACACAGCAAAGTATGTTCGGAAATACAGAGATTAGAACTATATAGTAACATATATAGTTGATTCTGAATTAATTTCCTAAAATAAGAAAAATAAAATACAAATACAAGAATTAAGAAGTAGAATAAACTGGGTGGTAAGTGACAGAAACCTAACCATGCCATTTAGGCCATGGGAAAAAATATTTGAAGGATTTTGGGTCTCATGTAACTTTTGGAAGGGCAAAGAGACATCTGGTTTCCCTAAACAAATAGAATCAAGAACTCAAATGTACCAGAATACTCTTCCTCATACTCTTGTCTCTGCTTCCTTCACTGCATCATAACTTTCATTTCTCTTGCTGTGAACCATCTACATCAAGTTTGTCCAACCTGTGGCCCATGGGCCCCCTGGGACCCAGGACAGCTTTAATGTGGCCCAACACAAATTTGTAAAGTTGCTTAAAATATTATGGGATTTTTCTGGTGAGGTTTTTTTGTTTGTTTGTTTGTTTTTTGCTCATCAGCTATAGTTAGTGTTAGTGTATTTCATGTGTGGACCAAGACAATTCTTCCAATGTGCCCCATGGAAGTGAAGGCCTCTGATTTAAATGACAGATATGGCCACGAATACCCTCTCAAGGAATATGTTAATGCTTTGCAAACAGGGAGAGACTTTTCCTCATTCCTTTGTTTTGAAATGGAAAATTCCAAATTTAGGTCTTTTGTTTGGACCCTATTAGTGTCGTACGTTCAACTTTAGGCCAATTGGCTCTGCCTGGGAGTAGTATAATATAACTGAAAGTGTATGGTAGAATTCCATGACTAAAAACAGGTGAAGAAAATATTCCCTAGGAGATATTATTCATGGAAGAGAGGATGCTTCCTTGGTAGAAAAAAAAAATAGATAACAAATTCATAGTATTTGAACAAATAACCCCAAACCAGGTGAAAGTTTATTACATGCAATTCATGTTCAAAAGTCCTGAATTAGGTTTTAGGTCAGTGTGTTTCCCAATATTGTTCATGGATAATCTACATAAGAATCACAGGAGAACATACTGGACCTAAGTTTGAGAATCACCACTTTAAAATTTCTGATGCAAAAGTATTTTGTGAGGTTAAAAGGAGAAAAACAAGAAATTCCACTATCTGGTGATGAAGTCAGCATGAAACGATCCCTTGGTTCTGTATAGAAAGGACATGAAACTGTGCGTTTATATTTTCTGGTGCCTCATTTGCAATATTTGAAGTAAAATGGCTCTAATTATGTTTTCCTTTTTCTTTTCCCCTTTTAAGCCTTCCTTTTCTCACAACTCACTGTAGATTTATTTACTAAGACTTTCCTACTCTTCTCTATTCCCATGGATGCATTTTCAGTTTAGTCTCTAACTACTTTCCATTTTCCATTTGGATTATTAAAATACATTTTATAATTCTGTATCTGAAACCCCTGGGCCCAGATGTATTTTAGAATTTTTTTGTCCTTTAGAAATATCCCATATATTAGTTAGGTCTGAGTCAAGGCAATACAATACTCCATATTCAAACACGTTAATATTTCTGCAGTGAAACTAAGTAGGATAAATATTACAAAAAACAAATAAACAAACAAACATAAACCTTGTCAGTGCAGGTCAGCTTTTGCCATGAATGAGTTACTAAAACCTTGAGGCTTTAGACTGTTTATATTTGAGAATTGCAGTTAAGAGATTGCCTCAATAACTAGCAAATATATTTCTTGTCCCAAATATAACTTTCTGTTTTAAAGAATATTTCAAAGATGCTCATTTATTTTATGAATAGACATGAGGGGAAATACCATGGGGGACAAAATGAAGAATGGGTACAGAGAAAGGAGGCCATCAGACTGCAGGCTGAGTAAAATTTACCAAGCATCACTATTTGATTTGGAGTGCTGTTATGGTATGGAGGAACTGCCGATAACTTATTTCAGAGTCTCAGTTGTTTAAACTAATATTTGGGGGCAAGCTGTTGAGATATTTTCCTTAAAAATCTTATGCCATCTCTATAGGTGATGGTAAATTTTCTTGCATATTCTCAATACTCCGTGTATTGGCTATTTCTTATCACTCTCTCCATGACCTATCTGTCTTCAATCTTATCACTTCCTGCATTAGTTGCATTTATTACCTATTGCTGTGTAACAAATGACAAAAACACTTCAGTGTCATATGACAGTTTGGGTTTATTGCTCACATGTCTGGAGTCATCTGGGAGTTGGCTGGGTGACTCTGCTGAACTATGCTGAACTTACATGTCTGGGCTTGCCTGGTTGTTGGCTGATCTAGACTTGGCTCAGGCAGCTGTGCAGCTGGGGCAGCTTGGCTCTATTTCATATGTATTCATTCTCCAACATGCTGTCTCAGGCATTTTCTCATGGAAATGGCAGAGGCATAGTAAAGCAAGCCCCAGTGAACAAGCCTATTTCTAGGTTCTGCTTGTGTCACATCTGCTAAAACCCCATTGGCCTAAGCAAATCACAGGACCGGACCGAAGTGAAGGGACAAGTCACCCTATCCCCAGGTCTATGGCCCAGAAATGTTACATGGCAAAGGATGTGGATACAGAGAGAAGTGAAGAATTGCAAGAATCCTCACAGTCTTCAACTCTTCTCTCCTCTGAACTTCCTTGCTTAACCTCTGATACAGTTTGATATGGTCACAGTTTACAGTTTACAGTTCACTCCATGCAACCTCTGTCCTGACAATCTTGAATTATTTCCCGCTCCTATACACACACCATGATTGTCCATGCTGTTCCCTTTGCTTATGATGTTTTCTTCTCTCCCAATTTAATCCTTCAAAGTCTGACTGAAATAATAAAGTGCACGTGAATCTTCCCCTGTGTATGGTAACTCTTTGTATGCAATGCCCTGTACTAACCAACAAATTGAAGGTCTGCTTCATCTCAGTATAACCCACTGTGCCTTGAACAAATAGGGTCATGAAAAGAGCATGGCTCACTTCATAAATAGAAGGCCCTACCAAGAAGTTTATCATTGAGGAAAAGACTAGTAAAAATGTAAACTGTATGGAACAATTTTCCCTTCTTTTATGAGTTAAAAAAGAAAGAAAATCAGCAGAAGAGAACATATTTTACTATTTAGTTAGGGCTTGGATCGTAGCTCACATAGCATTGGGCGTAAGGGTGGGTGGGAATATCATATTTTGTGAAGCCACTATGACTTGTATTCAAATTCTGAAATGATTTCACTTGATTATTTGTATAAACTTAGGTAGGTTATAGATGTTCTAAGGACTTATTTTTTCTCTTTTCATACATTTATTATGAGAATTAAATGGGACATTTAATTATGTCCCATTATATTATTTATAACTAAAATGTACATATATAAATTATGTAGGGCAACTGACATTATACGCATTGAAAAATGTCAATTTTCTTTTCTTTCTATTCGTTCAAAAGAAGTTAAATAACACAATCAAGTAATAATTTAATCTTTTCTTTAGCAATTTCACACAGTCAATGTAACATACATTTGCATTAATTTCCTATTCTCTGACAGCTCTCTGGAGTGTCTTGTGGCACACGTACAGGGGAGAGTGAGGCACCTCAGCCTCTGCATACCAATGATTTGTGACAATGCTGGTCAACTCCTGTAACATCCTCTGTCTGAAGTATCTGTCTCACAGTACAAATGGTTGGCAAAACATAATCTGAAAACCTGTGAAGCTTCTTTTGACATCTGGAGATAGGCTAATGTTTGAGGTCCTGATCTAGTACATCAAAATCTCATGAAGAAACCACGAGTCTGTCTCTTGTCTACATAGAATTCAAGTGGACTGGCCCTTGGGCCAAAATAATTTGGCAGCTTCAGAAGCAAAAAAAGAAGAAAACTGACAGTGGTTCCAAAGCAACCCTAAACCCACTCTGTACCTTGTTCTGACATTGCTCAGCTATCCAGAGGTTTGATTTTAGTCTTCTAGGCCTCAAAACAACCCTCTAATGGCCCTATGAAAGTGATTTATGTGCAGTACAGGAATAACACAATACCAGTTCTGTGGCCAAAGAGAAGTGAATTGTTAACCTTGGTGCTTTGGGTTTTGGTTTGTCAATTATGTAGAGAAGCTCCCGACAGTATACTTGTTCGTCAAAAATGAAACACCTGGCAATCTGCCACATCCTGTGGCGTTGAGATCTTGCTTTTGATTTGAAAAGCAGCATCATATTTGTATTTCCACTTAAGTGGCTTTCAGCTGCTTTTGCATCACCTGAAGTTGAATGAAAGTATATTTTACCAGGTGTTTTCCAGGCAAGATTGCTTAGAAATCTACCAGAGTTACTGGGAACTGAGTTGTTCATATGTGTAATCATGAATGGGCTCACCAATTTCCAAAGACAAGTGATAAAAATAGAAAGACATAGCAAGTCTATAATAAACCAATTCTTTATACTTTTTCATGAGAACAGGTTAAATCTGTATTTAGAATGGGAAAAAGCAAAGACATATTCATTTTATTAAACCATACCAAATAGTGAAAAACCAGGAAGCAGATAGTTATTATTTTATTTTACTTTCTGGTAAAATAAAAATAAGAAGACACACTTTTGTGTGTGTATGTGTGTGTGGGATCCTGCATCTGGCAGTTTGATAAAGTAAAAGAAATTGATAGTAGGCTTCACTCATGATTCTCTGAGATAGAGTTTAGCATACACCATCTAATTAAATAGAAATGCTCTTATGATGCACATATGTGGAAGTGAGGGAGAAAGAGCAGAACTGGGTAGAGGGATGATATAGTTTGAATGTCCCCTCTGAAACTCATGTTGAAACTTAATCCCTAATGTGGCAGTATTAAAAGATGGTAGTTTTGAGAGGTGATTGGATCATAAAGGCTCTATCTCTTTTCATGAATAAATTAATTCATCAATTAGTGGGGTTAATAAGTAATGAGTTATCATGGGAGTGGGACTAGTGGCTTTATAAGAAGAGGAAAAGAGAGCTCAGCTAGTACATTTAGCTTCCTCACAATGTGATGCCCTTTGCCACCTGAAGACTCTGCAAGCATTCTCACCAGCAAGAAGATCCTCACCACATGTGACTGCTTGACCTTGGACTTCTCAGCCTCCATAACTGTAAGAAATAAATGTATTATTTCCTTTATAAATTACCTAGTTTCAGGTATTCTGCTATAAACAACAGAAAATAGATTAAGACAAGGGAGACTGCAGTTCCAATGAAGCAGTAGGGGGTTGGGGCTAGAATGGCCCTTTGGAGTTGGCCCAGCTGGGATGAGAGGCTGTGTTTTTATATCTCTTTGTGATCAGTCATTGATACAGGCTGCCCTGGAAAGAGTCATGATCTTGGACAAGCCTGGTTTTTCAGCTAAAGCAATCCCCAGGGAGGATTGTCAGTAGAAGTCATCTTCTAGCAGCATTACCAGCAAATGAAGGGATAAGCCTTTCATTCCTAAAGGGGATTTTAGATATCACAGGGCCCAACACGCTACTTCACCAGTTAATTTTTTTCTTACAACTCAAGTTTCCAGTCCATAAGAATTACTTTTGTCACTTCCTATCCCCAAGCACCAAGCAATGATGAAAAGTGCCAGATTCATGGATAAGTTTGCTCTTTTTATTTTTACAAAATGATATTGATTCGAGCCTATCACTTTATATTAATTGAGTATTTATGTGTTCATTGAATTCAGCAAATATACAAGGCGTTGTGAACATTTTGGTGAACAAAACAAAGTCCCTGTCTTCCTGGAGCTTCTGGCCAACCCTCCCCATTATTGACCCCAACTTATGAAGTATGTCTTCTGTAGAATAGCTTGTGATTTAGGATTGTGGCAGAATAAAAAGAGGGCCTCTGAAAAACAATACTGTTTTTCAGTTTTCCATCATCAGACTAATAATCGTGGGCATGAACATACTTATGATTCATAATAAAAACATAAATCCGATTATACAGTTTTAAATTAAATTTGAAGGCTGACATGTAGCCCATGACTGTCTACTTTTATTTCATATTCACTTCTTGTTTTGCAGGTATTAGTTTGAAAAAATACTTTGAAGGAGTAGGAATTTATCCATGAAGTGAAAGGAGACTAAAGCAATTAATTCAAATGAGGAAGATTTTTTTATTAGTTAATTATGCCATTCTCACATTCTTCAAACTTAAATGTTTAACCACTGTAGCTAAATTGATCTCCTCATTCTATTGTAATTTTGACATGAATAAGTGAAGAGTAGGATGGAAATTATAGTTCAGAAATCATCTCCTCTAAGTAGCACGATTCTTAGTTGCTACTCTATCATTGTAGCTGTGTCTCAAGGGTTTATTTAATAATTGCTTGATAATGACAAATGAGAAGGACATTATAACAGATGTATTTAATGCCAGTAGAGAAGTTTGTTTTCATGAGCACTCTTTTCGTTACTAGTGTTGTATAACAAACTGTCCCCAAACTTCCTGACTTACAGCAACAGCTGCTTATTTCTCATGATTTTGTTGGTCAGAAAATCAGACTGGATTCAGCAAGGGACGTTTATTGCTGCTCAAGAATGTATGGGGATGACATGACAACTGGGGGCTGGAATCTTCTGGAGGCATCTTTGTTCTAATGTCTGGCACATGGTCTGATATGACTCTTGGATCTCTGATCGGAGTCCCCATCAGTGGCTTTTCCACATAGCTTGGCTTCCTCAGACATGGTAGCAATAGGGTAATTGACCCTCTAACGAGATAGTTTAGGACTCTAAGCATGAGTGTTCTAGTGGATACGAGGCCTTTCATGGTCCAGCCTTGCAGTAAAACACCTCATCCCTTAATTGATCAGTTGACACATTCATGAGCCTGCCCAGATTCAAGGACAAGGATGTAAACTGTGTCTCTTCATGGGGACAGTCCTGATGTCAAAAAATTTGTCCCCATGTTAAAAAAAAACCAAAAAACAAAAAAAACTCCTGCAGGTATTGTAAATCAGAAATAGAGAGCTGTAGAAAAAAATATTCTGCATCATGTAAACCATAAGGAGCATGAAAAGGTTGAGGAGAAAGCAAATAATGCAATTTATCTCTTTTTACACTCACGACAACCCTGTGAAGTAAGTCTCACCATCCTTATTTTGCAGTAGAGCCAAGTGAAGCCAAATAAAGATAAGGGACATAAACAAACTCTTGCTGCTCATATTCTAAGAGAAGGAGTTGGAATTTTGGCATGTGATGCTGAATCTCTTGCTTTCTTGCAAGACTGATGTCTTGCAGTAGGGTAGAAAAAAAATTATGTGCATTCTGGAGACAATAACATAAGTAGAAATCAAAAGACAGTTGGTGTGAGTTATTCAGTGTTTTTGGACACAGTTTTTTCAACTGCAGATTAAGAAGGCTTGCCTTGAGATCCATGGAACATGGTTTATGGGAGGTTTTTGAGAAAAAGTTTTATTTGATAAGCAAATAACTTTGGGAATTCTTGCATTTCATATTTCGTTTTTGGACAGTATACTGAAATATCTCAGCAAGACTGCAGTAAAAGAAGAAACCTTTTTATAATAGCACCTATTGGTATACCATGGAATAATTTTCTGTGGACTAACTTTGGACATAGAAAGTGAGATGAGCTCTAATGTATGATTCTAAGATTTTACATCCACTTAAAATTCACATCAAAGTCAGTGAATAAAAAAAAAATTTAAGAGTGTGTGATTGGATCGTATCATCATGTTTCTAAAGTGTCTTTTCTACTAATCTCTCTATTTTATTGGAGTATTTAATTTATTTCCTTTTAATTATAATGATGGAAAAGATGAGATTTATACTTGTCATTTGCTGTTTGTTTCCCATATGTCGTACGTCTTTTCATTCCTATATTCCTGTCTTCTTTTGTGTTAAACAGATATGTTCTAGTGTACCATTCATATTCCTTGCTGCTTCTCTTACCATACTCTTTTTGATATGTTCTTAGTGAATGTCCTGGGACTAAAATTAGCATCTTAATTTAAGACAATCTAGTTCTTATCAATACAAACTGGATCTTAACATTGTACAAAAATTTTGCTCCATGATATCCCCCTTCCTTCTGCTCTTCTTTGAACTGTTATTGCCATATAAATTATATTTTCCTTTATTATAAATTCACTCATACAAATTTATAATTATTGCATTATGAAATTGTCTTTTAAATCAGATAGGACAAGAAAACAGTTCAAACAAAAATACTATTTTCCATATTAACCTATGTGGTTAACTTTACCAGTACTCTGTTTCCTCATGTGCATTTGAGTTACCATCTAATATACTTTTATTTCAGTCTGAAGGACTCTCTGTAGTATTTAGGGTAGGTCTGCTAACAAATTCTCTCAAATTTTATTCATTTTGGAATATCCTGAATTTTTCTTCATTGTTGAATGAGAGTTTTGCTAAATATGGGATTCTTTGTTGACAATCTTTTTTCTTTCAACACTTTGAGGATGTCATTGCAGTCTTTTCCAGCTTTGGTGTTTGTGTTTCAAAGTCAGCTGTTAATTTTATTGAGGATTGTTTGTTTGCGAGGTCACCTTTTTCTTGCTGCTTTCAAGAATTTCTCCTAAAGGTCTGTTTGTTGTTGTTGTTGTTGTTTTTTGCCTTTTGTCATTGTGTCTCTAGTGTGTGTAGATGTGGATCTTCATCTTTATGAGTTTATTGAGCTTTTTGGATGTATAGATTAATGTTTTCATCAAATTTGGGGGTTTGACCATTATTGTTTCTTTTTTTTCTTCTTTTTTATTATTTTTTTCATTTTCTGGGACTCTTATATGTATGTTGGTATGTTTCATGGTGTCCTACATATATGTGCAGCTCTAGTCATTTCTTCTTTATTCTTTTTAAAAATTCCTCAGACTAATGTCTTTTGCTATATATTCAAGTTAATTGATTCTTTTTATCTGACACCTCATTTCTTAAACCCTTGAGTAAATTTTTCATGTTAGATATTGTCTTTTTCAACTCTAATAGAATGCTTATTTGGTTATTTTAAAATATGATTTATTAATCTCTATTTGGTAAGACATCAGTGCGATAGTTTTCCTTAATTCTTTAGAAATGGCTTTTTAAGTTTTTAAAAAGTATTTAAAGTAGCTGATTTAAAGTTTTTGTCTGCTAAATCCAGTTTTTGTCTGCTTAATTTAATGTAATTTAGCTTAAATTTAAATTAATGTAGGTTAATTGCTAGCTTTTTTTTTTTTTTTAAGTTTTGGTTTTTATTTTTATTTTTTAGGCTTGGCTTCCTAGGAGTTACCACTTGGTCAGTATAATTTAGTGAGAAGCCAGTAATTGGTCAAAAGATTTTCATAAATGCTTTACCTTTAGGTCTTTTACCCTTTGCTAAGGGGATGTTTATAAGACAGCTTTAGGTTTTACTTCCTGCTTGTGGGAGTCCTCAAGGTCAGCCAGAGGTGAATGACTGAGGTCTTATACTTCCCCAGGTTTTAAGTATACACAGCACTGGGTATGCAAAAGCTCTTCCAAATCCCCAGGAATAGGTTGGAGCTTTTCAAAATTCCCTCTGGTCCTCAAGTTCTTCAGACTTCCTTTTGGATTTTTAGCCAGGATCTAACTTTTCCTAAATGGAATCACAGCTTTAGGCATCTACAATGTTGCTAGCAGATTATGATTCTTTCCACTAATCTCCAAATATAGGGTTTTTTCCTTGCTGAGTTGAGATCTGAGTGAAATAAAATAACCATACCAACCTGGAAATAGAGATTATTTTCTGGGAAATTACTGATTTGGACAAAATATTGACTGTGCTTTAAGGATGGGGCTTTTAATGGAGCTCCAAAAGATGCCAGTCCTCTTTTTCTGTGAGGCTTCTGGCTTTTCATGGCTACTGTGCCACTGAGCTGCTGAGAGAGAGCATGGTGGCAAGTTAAATGCCACACAGTCTGGTGTCTTATGGAGATTTAGTCATTTCTTTTAGATAAGAAATTTTGTTTGTTGGTGGTTTGGTTTAATTTCAAGAGTTCTGAAATTATTGGTTTTACTTGTTTTGCCAGTATTTTCATTGTTTGTGTAGGGGAACAGGTTCGTAGACATCTTCACTTTATCATTTCATAAACCCATATAATCCTAGTTTTTTTTAAACTTCATGTTGATTTGCATTGGTTTTGCATTTATTTAATTTAATTAATTTATTTTGCATTTATTTTATTATCCTTTATTGTCCTGGGTTTTGCCACTTAGAAATGTATGTCCTTTACTTTTGGTAATATTTCTCATATGATTTTAAGAATACTTTCCTTTTCTCACTTTTCCTTTTTCTCTCCATCTGAAATGTCCACTTCTTATATTAATTTCCCAAATCTCTTACAATTTATCTCATATTTTTTGTTTCTGCTCTCTTTTTTCTATATTTTAATAATTTTTTCTATATTTTTGCTGCACATGGGCAGCTTTCACATTTGGGTTTGAGGAATATTTCACAAAGAGCAATTTGTCATATTAATGTAATTTTGAAATTAAAATGGTTAATTATACTATAACATAGAAAGTGTACTCATAACTGTAACTCATAAGCTTAGTTGACATTTCTCTTAAGCTATTTTTGGATGAGTGATTTTGGGTAATTATATTCTAAATTTCTAAAAATTATTTATCTTCCATTATTAAAAAAAATACTGTTCTTGTTTTATGAATATAACAATTTTTTATTCTTCACTGTGCCAATCAACTAACATTTTTAATAAAGTTTTGCATTATGTTTTCTGGACTCCCTAAAATGTCTGTTTTTTTCCTGCTTATTTTGGTCTCTCTTTTTTAAGTCGGGAGCATATTCCAGTGTCTGGTGGTTCTTGGTTGCCTGTTTCATATTAAGAGTGAGACCCTAAAACTTACTGACAACTTTGCATGCTTTGGTGGGCTTTTTGGCATTCAAGTGATTATTTGGATAGTGAGCAGATCATTTAGCTGGGGGACTCATGCTAGTATGCAAACAGTAGTTTTTATTGAAGCCGGTGAGTTTCCTTAGAGAATAAACTTTTTAACCACTTGCATGGGAGCTAGAAATCTGGTTTCCATCATCCTATATACAGACTTTCGTTAATAACCAACGTATTGTTGAACCCTCCATCTTGACTGTTCTGTCTACTTTAACCACCATACTGGTATCTCTGAGTGCCATCCCTTTCTAGGGATCTGCAGGTAAAATTATCCCTCCCATTTTCCCTATCTCCTCTGCATCTGCCGACTCAGTTACCATCCTTCATCTGTTTTCTCCCTTCAAAACTTTTTGAAATCTTTTATCTGTTGATGAAGACTCTTTCTTCTTCTGTTCTCTTTGCCCTTGATTGATAGCATTTCATACCTTACTCTTATTTTAGTGGGGCTTTAAAAGAAGATAAAATAAATCATCTTTAGATGGAAACTTTTCACATTTGACTTTATGAGCAAGACTTTTGGGATACTTTTTACATTAGTCTTGTCATGAACAATTATCACATTCCAGTATGTGGGCAGCTTTCACATTTGGGCCTGAGGAATATTTCACAAAGAGCAATTTGTCATAGTAATGCAATTTTGAAATTAAAATGGTTACATTATAACATAGAAAGTGTATCATAACTGTAACTCATAAGCTTAGTTGATATATATATACATAGGCATCCACTTACCACCCAGATTAAGATATAGACTTTTCCAGCATCACATAAGGCTCTGTCGTGCTTCCTTTCGGTCAATACTCCCCTCAAACACAACCACTCATCTAAATTTTAAGGCTCTAAATTAGCTATATTTGTTCTTAGACTTCATATAAATGAAAACATAAAGCATGAACTCCTTTATATATGGCTTATTTGATTCATCTACAAGATTTGTCATGTTGTTATGTGACACATTAATTTATTTATTGTTTTATAATACTTCATTATATGAATGTGCCACCATTTATCATTCTATTGTTGATGCACATTTGTGTTATTTTTAGTTTTTTTCCACTATGCAGAAACCTGAAATAAACCTCCATGTACAGGTTTGAAAAAAGTATTTTTTTTTTTTTTTTTTTTGAGACGGAGTCTGGCTCTGTCGCCCAGGCTGGAGTGCAGTGGCCGGATCTCAGCTCACTGCAAGCTCCGCTTCCCAGGTTTACGCCATTCTCCTGCCTCAGCCTCCCGAGTAGCTGGGACTACAGGCACTCGCCACCTCGCCCGGCTAGTCTTTTGTGTTTTTTAGTAGAGACGGGGTTTCACCGTGTTAGCCAGGATGGTCTCGATCTCCTGACCTCGTGATCCGCCTGTCTCGGCCTCCCAAAGTGCTGGGATTACAGGCTTGAGCCACCGCGCCCGGCCTGAAAAAAGTATTTTGTAAGGTCGTTGGTATATACACATACCCAGATAGCAAAAATTAAAACCCCAAAAGGGAGAAATGGATTTGATACAATGATACCAACATGTGTGATTATAATATGAGGGAGTGAGTGTGATGTTCATTAACTGGTATGGAGGGTGGAAATGCTGAGTGTTTTTGAAGATTTGGAATAAAGCTCTTCCCTAAGAAATGAGATAAATATTATGAACTAGATAAGTATTTTGAATTATTGCCTTCTTGCTAATCAAGGTGTGATTATGCAGTTCTCTTTCTCTGATGTTCCAGCTGTTCAAATTTTCAAGTGAACTGGATGAAATAAAGCAGATACATCATGAAATTGATGATAATCTATAAAAGGGTTACAGTTTCACCTAAGTACCACATAAGTGGTTTGTTTAAACATCTCGGTTATATTTTATGAGTTGGGTTTCTTGTATAACTGTGAGGGAAGTGAAGCCATTAAGTCTTAGTCTTTGGCACTGTCACTGGTATTTCCATCAGTTTGTCAAATTAAAGATTATATAATGCTGTTAAAATGGCTAGTTGTGTTATACCCATTGCTCTAAAATATAAATATGTAAAATGTTTTATTTCCCTGCCTAAAATGCTCAGATCAACATATTCATGTAAGATGTTGGTTCTCAAAGTATGTTCCCTGTGTTAAAAGCCTCAGCTCAGCATCACTTGGGAACTTGTTGGAAATACAAATCTTGGGGCTCCCCACAAGACCTACAGAACTGGAAACTGTGGATTTGGGGCCCAGCAATCTGTATTTTAACGTGTCCTTCAGGTGGTTCTTATGTGTATTAAAGTATGAGAACCACTGGTTTAATACATTGCTTTTTAATCCTGGTAGTGCATTTTCTGGGTCCCACTGGTAACCCCCAGGAGTCCTACTTAAATGATCTGAGGTGGTGTGGGCAATGAGAATTTTGAAATAATCCTAAGATGATTCTAGTGTGTGGCCAAGGTTGAGAATCATTCGTTTAACACAATCCAAAGAAATAGCATCCTAGGTTTACTCAATTTTGGCCACTGGATAGAATAAGAGCTGGAAGTTGTCATTTTGCATTTTGAGATAGGTCTTTGATACAGTTCCTTTCTTTTTTTTTTTTTTTTTTTAATTTATTTATTATTATTATACTTTAAGTTGTAGGGTACATGTGCATAACGTGCAGGTTTGTTACATATGTATACTTGTGCCATGTTGGTGTGCTGCACCCATCAACTCGTCATTTACATCAGGTATAACTCCCAATGCAATCCCTCCCCCCACCCCCCTCCCCATGATAGGCCCCGGTGTGTGATGTTCCCCTTCCCGAGTCCAAGTGATCTCATTGTTCAGTTCCCACCTATGAGTGAGAACATGCGGTGTTTGGTTTTCTGTTCGATACAGTTCCTTTCTTTATCTGAGTCTAATTAAGAATTTACAGTGCTCCAGAAATTAAAGGGACCATTGATTGTTAAAAGTGGCTCTCTTGTTCCAGTTTCAGAGAAAACTCTTCAGTTGAGAAAATAGAAGTGGTTCATTCAGTGGCATATACGAAACAAATATTGTAAAATGAGCATCTTGGCTTAATGAGGAGCTTGAGTTAGAAAGGAGATTCAATTCTGGATCCTGCTAGGTACAGAGAGTCTGGCAGGAGTGCTACTCTGTATTTTTAATGACTTGTTCTTCAAGGTGAGAACATGCTATGGGCTTCTCTTATCCTCAAATTCCTCATTTAAACCAAGACGCAAGCAATAGAACCTGTGTTTCTTTGTATTAGATTGTTTTGCTTTCCCATAACACTCTGGCTTTGGAGGTGCTATTTATTTGTAGAGCATGGTAGGATGGGAACCATAGATACTTGGAAAGTCAAGATGTGCAGAAAGGCCCATTCTCTGCTTAATAATTTGATACTAAAGTCACAAAATGGCTAAGTATGTTTACAAAGTGGTGAAGACCTTTGTCGTGCTGGACCCCTGTTGGCTTCAGTAGGGATGGAACCATGTTTGAGAGGCTGAAGAGGAAGCAGAGAAGAGCAGAGCTAGCAAAGAAGACAGGGTTTATTGCGAGGACTTTACATGTAATGTAGTCCAGTGGTGTTGGGCTGGATAAGATAACTTCTACCGTGTCTAAAAAGCATGCAGTTTATGTAGCATTTTCACTTAGCACCCTCCCCCTAACAGCTTCCAGCTGGAAACCGTCATGTAATCCAAAACAAAGGGCTCAGTCCCCTGTATGGCCTGCATTCCATGGGATGGGCTAGGGGTTTAGATGTTCCTCATAGATAAGGAATGAATCTCTGGATTGGCCATTCCTGGATTCCTTAGCTTGAACTCCAAATGCACTTTCTTCTCAGACCTTAGTCTAATTCTCAGGGTATGCTTAAGTAAAGTTATTGCTGTCACGTGCATCTGCTATACAACCTCCAACTACAACCTATCTGAATTAAGAGGAAAATTTGCTAAACTAAAGGTATGTTGATTCTCACCCTCATAACATCTATTAAGGTGAAGAGAAAGTTTTGAACAAGTGTGGAAGAAGAAATTATTTTTTAATTTACAAGAGCTTTATTCAGAAATGTATTTTGCTGAGATAATCTTGGAAAGTTGTTATCATTCCCAGGAAGCCACAAGCAATAAATCCACCAAGGTTTTGCACAACAAAGCAGTCTGACATCTGTGTAACAACAACAGCATAATTTCCTAAGACTCTGAATGTCTAACTTGCTTTCCTTTCTCTCCCATAGTGCCTCCACCCCCAATGGCAGTAGCTAACTCTACTAAAGCTCTGAGTGATGTAGGCTGATGAGGGAAACAGAATGCCTTTGCCCTGCCCTTTGCTGGATAACTTCAGTCTTTTGTGAATATCAGAGATCTAGTCAGGATGTTGATCAAAATGATCCAATGTCAAATGCCTTGAGAATTTCTCTTTTCTGGGTCTAGTAGTGGTTATATTAATGATGAAGATCCAAGGAGACAAGACAGTGGACTTTTATCAGTTTTCCCTGTTGGAAATTCAGCCGTAATTTACCTGGGTTGGGGTTTTTCTCTGGCCAGAGATCCTCATAGGCATTATGTGAATGTTTGTGAGTTATGTAATCATAAAAATGGTAGTGATAGGATTATTTACACAAGCAGATATTGACTGCCTGTGATTGTGCTGGGCTTCAGAGGTATAACTTCTTATTTTCAGTGATTTAGTTGAGTTGGAGTTAGTGTAGAAATCCAGAAATCATGCTAATATAATTCCTTCAAATATGGGATGACCACGAGATAGAAAATTCTGACCATAATCTTAGCTTAATGCTACTGGGCTTCCCCAGATAACAGGCTTTTATTCTACTCCCTATCCAAGCTTCCCAATGACTCTCGCTTTTGGGTTTTACAGGTGTATCTCAAAGTAAAGATGTTCTGACTCACTGTAGTAGTTGATATGGTTCAAATCAACTCCGATGTGTTTTCCATCAGCATCTAGAAAATGTTATTCCAAAGTGACCTCAAATTGTAAATATTTGTAGGATTTCCTGGAAATGAACAGATTTGAAAGAAAATACTCTGGGTGGCAGGGCTGAAAAGCTGATTTTTTGGCTGCTTTTTTGATAAACTGGGAACTGAGAGAGTTGGATTTCCCTGGAAGTTCTAGAAGGACGGTGGCTGACCTGGGCCTTATTTTTACTTCTAATGAAGTAGCTTTTCTAGTAGATAGCTGCTATAGCAAAGTATTTGAGAGAGAAAACCCGACCATTTGCCTGTCCAATTCCTTTAGACTTACTAACATTTATGTTGTAAGACTCTGTCTGCAGTTAATTTTTTAAATGAAAAAGTTTTCATTTTTTAAATGAAAAAAGTCCTGATATTTTAACATATAGTACTCACTCTTTCCCAACCTTGTCAGCATAGAAAAACACGGGCCCTGGGAATGCTTGTTTCTGTCTTCTTACCAGCAGCTGGGTGGTCCAGCCCAGACCATTTGTTAAACATTGTTGAAGGCCATTGAGTAAGAATAAACACTTCTTGGAAGGAGCAGGAGTCAGGTAGGAGAAGCTGCTGTAGACCATGAATGAACGTGGATATTTATATCTCCATCTAAAGTAGTCTGTTTGTGATGATCCTGTGAAGAGAACAATATGCCTCTCTCCAATGGTGTCATGATTTCTGAAAAAATAATACCTTGCTCTGGTTTTATTTATTATTATTTTTATTTTACGCTCCAAACTGTTGTCCCTTTGGGCACTCTCAGGTTGTTCATGGAGGGGTTAATGAGTGAGGACTGCCTCTGGGTGAGTATAAATCTTTCACTTCTTACGACACAGCAGAAGGTGGAGTCCTGTTTCTCTGATTCAGAAGTTCTGGTTTCTGGCCCCTGCTCTGGGGTGAACTGCTTAATGTCTCTCCATCTCTTGACTCCTTCACCAAAATGAGGACACCAGTGACTTTTTTTAATTGCTCAGGAATGTGACATTTGAAGATAATACTTGAAAAAGTGGTGGTGGTTTTTTGAAAAAATATTCTATGTAAATACCAAATGATAATAAAAATGATTAAAACTTCAAGCATCTCGAGTATGGGCAGAAATAATTTAGGATGAAACCACAGCTAATGGATATTTCACAAATGCTGTTTTCTCCACTATATTTATCTTTGGTGAATTGAATGCAGTCTAATACTATACAAGTGCAGCACATCTCTGCAGCGAGTACTGGAAGTCGGGGGTAGGGAGAGTGGGGAGAGGAGGGGATGGATTTTTACGCCCCCTGTGGGAGTTGGGGGATAGCAAAAATACTGGTAGATCATGGCCTTTGCATTTCCCTAATGATAATTAACTTAATGGGCACTTTCCCATACCAGAGATTTTTTTTGATATCGTTGTGCATTTTATAGCATTATAATTATTTGTGAACTTGCTTTTATTTTCTTTTGGACTGTCAATTGCTGGTATGTAAGGAACGTGTTTCATTCATCATAGTAATTGCAGCATCTAGCCAAATATCCAGCACATAGAAAGTGCTCAAGATGAGTTTGACAAATTAAAAATAATGTTGTCTTTCATTTAAGGGCCCAGACTATTTGTTAGGTTCATTTCCAAACAATTTTACAGGTGATAGTATGGGAAATTCCCACTATAGTGACAGACACACATACCATTAGCATTCTGCAGTGCAAACATAAAGAGGTTATAGGAGAAATCTTAGAGAAGTAGCAGAGTTTGTGCAGTCCTCAGATTTTCATTATCCTACAGCTTAAGCATGGCCAGTGGTTCTGCAGAGAGGAGCCCTGTCCTCAGTGTGTTCTACTTCAGTGATTTTCAAGGTGTACCTTGGGTTAGCATCAGCATTACTTGAAAACTTGTTAGAAATGCAAATTATTGGGCCATGCTCAGACCGACAGACTCTGAAACTCTGGGATTGGGGCCAGGAATCTGTGTTTTATCAAGTCTTCCAAGTGGTTCAATGCACACTGAAGTTTGAAAAATTATGATTGTACATAATTGTGGTGGGAGTCAGGGTTGGGAGAGAATATGCAGGGAACATCTATGAGATTATGAAACAACGGAAGCTCCCTTCTGGGGTAAGTGGCCATGTGAGAGGTGGGTAGAAGGCGCAAAAGCTGGTATCAGCCTGTTCTTCTATTGAGATAACTGAGCTGCTGAGCCCGCTCTCCACTAAGCTCACCAGAAAGGGGGAAGAAAGAGTCTCCAGGGCCATTCACATTCATCCCTCATCAGGGTTCTACTATCCTGGCTTTACAGTTGTGGAAAGTGAAGCCCATGGGGTGTGTAACTGGCCCTAGGGTATCTAGTTGATGGTGGGGAAGCCCAATTCAAACCTATACAGTCTCACTCAAGATCAGTGTTTATCAAAATTGGCAGGTGTCAGAATCACCTGGGGCACTTGGTAAACACAAGAGGGCAGGCCCTGTTCCATCTCAAGAAGCCTGGGCCTGTGTTCTCTATTAAGTCTCCAGGTGGTTCTGTTACACCCTAAAGTTTGAGAAATGCTGTTGTAGAGCATTGGTTCACAACTCTTGCCAGCAGCATTGAAAAAACACAAAGGCTCTGGTTACCCCCCAGACCAATTATATCAGAAACTCTCCACATGGAGCTTTGGCATCAGCATTTATCAAAGCTCCCAGGTAACTTCAGATATAACCAGTATACCTGAGCAACCACTGCCCCTTGAGTCCACACACCTAACCTACAGGCTGCAGCTACCTTTTAGTGACGGCGATATTTCTAAAGCACCTGGTGCAATGCTGGCTGGTAGTAACATTTGGTCAATGTTGGATGATCCAATATTTCCTTATGGTCTTTTACTTCTCAAACTGCTCTCCACCCCAGAATAGATCTTAGGAAGAGTTTTGTAATTCTGAGGTTTGTTCCTAGCAACTGCTCACCTCTCCTCCCTTTGGTTCCCCCCTTCTTTCTGGAATATCTTGCAATCTGGACTTACCTATCACTCCCTGTTCTTTGAGGCTTTCTTACTTGAGCCAGAAACCCCTGCCAGATCCTTCTTTACTTGGGTTTCCAAATACTCTTTTTCCCTAAAAATAAGTTTCTTTAATGCAGGCATGGTATTAATCATTATTTGTTTCTCCAAGTGTTGCCTACAGACCACTTGTACCAAAAGTACCCGTGGAATGCTTGATAAAGTACAGATTCCTTATTCTTCTACCATTTTTGTAAATCAGACTATTTGAAGCTGAGCCTCAGAGATCTGCCTTTTAACAAGATTTTCAAGTGATGTGTTTTCACACCTCAGTCTCAGGTTGATGCCTCTCAGCCTGGCACAATGTCACGTAGACTGTAGATTTCTATAGACTTCTGCTGAACTTGCTAGAACAAGGAGTTAATCATGGCTGATGAAGTAATGTCTCCTAAGGTGTTACTGACTGGTAGTTGCAGGTGTGAAACTTTTTTTAGCGCCCTTCACATTTAACAAAAATGGCTTAGGGCTACCAGCCTTGATTCCTTACTGCCAAGGACTACTGTGCATGCTCTTTCAGAAAGGTGTCCCAGTAATGCTCTTAACTCACATTTGTTTATTACTATTTAGTGCCCAGATTAATATTACAGCAGACCCTATTGTCCTCCATCCCCTACCTGCCAAAGGGGACTCAGGGACATAGCAGGTGTCTTCTATTTCCTGGCAGCTGTGTGTCCTCCACCTGCAGCCCAGAAAATCTGGCTCCTGCATTTCTAAATATTTTTAGAGTGTTCTTATTACCAGTTTCTGGGATAGCATAATAAGGAGGACTTGCGCTATATTTGGAATTGATGGTTTTCAAAGACTCAATTTCCAAATCAAATACCTAAATTGGCACCCAATTCTTAATTATCCATTGATTCTCAAAATACCCCATGAACTCCACCAAGTAGAAACGGGAAATGAAATAAAACATGCCATCTGTCTACCGGACGGATGCTATTTGAAGGAGTGGTTTCAAAATTTCACTTTGGTTTTAAAGATTTGTTACTTGGAAGAAGCCATGTACTTGGCGCTATTTTATTTTGATGGAAAAATAATTGTAGAGTATTAGTGTTTTTCAAGAGAGTTTATTTTAACGAAGCTGCACGCTCACATTTTTGTTTCCAAATCCAAACAAAGTTTTCTGCGCTTGACAAGTATCATGTGAAGATCAACGTTCCATTTTAAGCATCTTGCCTGATTGATTGGATCCCGGGGTCTCAAGCCCTCAACCTTTATTTTGCATCAGAATTGAACTGATACATTTGAAAATGTTTGCATCCCAGGTCCTACACCTAGATTTTCAGATAAAACTCAGATAAAATTGGTCTTTAGTGAGAGCTTGTGACATGTATTAAAAATATATATATATATATTCCTAAGTGAGTCTAAGGGAAAACCAGAGTAGAAAATAGTAGATCAGAAATGAAGTGTTTGAAACAAATTAATCTGGTGATCAGGATTATGGACTTTCAAATTTGTTTTATAACTCTTTTTGAAGAAAAATAACCCTTCATTTTAACTTTTCCTTCATTGTTTCAATTTTCTATGTAAATGTCAATTAAGTCATCTTATTTTTGGAACAAAATGAGCATAAATATTTTTTAGAGTGGAAGCAAATAAAACATGAAAGAATTCTGATTCCTAATGGAATTAAGAGAATGAACTTAAACTATAGTGTATATGAACAAGGGAGATGGAGGTTTAATAATTTTTTTATATCACAAAGATTTACTGAGAATTTTAAGTGCTAGACATTGGACTTTGGCTATCTCCATTTTGGTAGATGACATAATCCTGGTTAGGGTTCTTTGGTTGTAAGCAATGGAATTAAATTTTGCTAACTTAAGGAGAAAAGAAATTTATAGGAGGGGTTGGGGGACTGTGTGGGAAGATATGAGCATGAAGGGAATGAAAGGAAAGAAACATTAGAAAGGATGGAACCAGGCATTCTAGTAACCTCAGTAAGAGCAACTGTGCAACTGCATTGTTGGGGCTCAGATGTTGGAATAAAGATATCCCCCTCCACTGCCTTTTTTTCAAATTTTCATTACTCAATTCAAAGTGCAAAGTCCCAGGACAGAAAGTCCAGTTTGTCCAGCTTAAGTAATTTGCCCACAAGGTTGGCAGGGAAGGCCAGGCACCTTGATTTACAGCTTCACCAGCTTGGACCTAATGAAAGGGAATAATTCTCCAGAAGACTGTTACCCAGAGAAGAATGTTGGACAACCAAAAGGAATCCTTCTCCAGGTCTACATGAAATAATAATAATGATAATAATAATTATTTTTTTGAGACAGAGTCTCATTCTGTTGCCCAGGCTGGAGTGCGGTGGCGCTCTCTTGGCTCACTGCAAGCTCTGCCTCCCGAATTCACGCCATTCTCCTGCCTCAGCCTCCCAAGTAACTGGGACTACAGGCGCCCACCACCATGCCTGGCCAATTTTTTTGTATTTTTAGTAGAGATGAGGTTTTCACCGTGTTAGTCAGGATGGTCTCGATCTCCTGACCTCCACCCGCCTTGGCCCCCCAAAGTCCTGGGATTACAGGCATGAGCCACCGCGCCCAGCCTCCATGAAATAATTTTAACCAAAAGGCAAACTCAGGTATTCAAGACGTAGTGTTATAAGATCCATGTAAATGATATTTACTGTAGGTCAGTTTCACTCATTTATATCTACATGAGTCTGGAGAGGTAAACGCTGTTGTCCTAAGTTTTTACAGATAATAGAAAAACTGAGGCACAGAGACATGTAGTCAGTTGGTAAAAGTCGCAGAGGTGACAAATGCCAATGCTAGGGTGCAAACTGAAAACTGTCATTTTATGACCACACACATTCCTGCCTACCCTTTCTTAAGAAGTTTAGGAATGTGGGAGAGAACCAGTGAAAGATGATGGATGTTGCAGGAGGCCAATGTTATTTGGGATAATTGGAAAGACCTTTAGACAAGGTTGGGGCCTGGGGTAACATAGTAGTGCAAGGGAAGGCTGCAGCAGTAAAATATATTGCAGGGAGACAGACAGGAGTAAACAAGAACTTAGGGGCAGTTGAAATGAATCAGTGATGGCAATATTGGTATGGAGGTTAGTTAGGGTCTTGGATTTGGATTTTATTTGCCTAGTAATAAGAAACAGTCAACACTTTTTTATTGGGGTAAGGAATGGAAACACTAGGAAATCTGTGTTAAAAAAAAAAAAAGTAGTCTGTGTCTGCATGCTCCATTAATGGAGTGAGTGGGACTCTGAGAAAGGAGCCGACCAGGCATTGAGCAGCTGAAAGAAAGTGAAGCTAAGGAAAGCGAAACTAGTGAACTGTGGTGAGGGTGGAGGAGCACTGATGGGATTCAGCTGCTGAATGGATGTTAGGGGTGGTGGTTAAGGGGAAGGGAAATGTCAAAGAAGTTTTAAAGGTTTTGAGCAAAGAAGGCCATCTGATGGGAGTACCATAGTATGGACAAGACAGGAAGAAGAACAAGCTTGGAGGAAAAAAAGAGATGGTCAAAGTCTTTTGCAAATGGAAGACTGATGCCTGGAAGAATCATGTAGCCTGAAAACAGAGATGGGAAGTTATCCCTATAGAAATGATGCTTGAGACATAGCATGAACCAGAAGTGAGCTTTTGAAGTTATACACTTGAGAAAGGATGGCAGTGTACTAGTGCAGCTGTGGAATGCTACCTAAAATTAATCTGACCTTGATGGTGTGTGAAACTGAGGGCTAATTCAGAGTTCATTTTTATATTAAATTTCTTCTCGTTTTTAAAGCAATCATCAAAATAACATTGTTTTCTGTTTCAAACTTGAAAGATTTCAGATGACTAGCGTATGTCCCTTTTCTTAATTGAGGCCATCATTCCTTCACTTCAACGTGGTGTGTTTGCTTCCAATCCAGATTGTCAATATTTAGTTTTCAGAAAGATAAAACTATGATTCTTATATATAGGATATAGTGCAGTTCTTATTAACTAGTTCACTAGTATAAACTAGTGAGTAAGTTAACACTAGTTAACTTATATAACTCATCCAGAAATATGATGTAAAGGGCCTTTGAGGATTAAGAGTGTATATAGTCTATCAGGAAAGGGATATTAAAATAAAATTTTACTTTTGGAGTTAGAGACAAAACAGTTTAAAGAGCTATTAGGCAATAAAATCATAACCTTTGGGACTGTCTATTCAATCAGAAAAAAAGTAATTTGCACTTCTATAGGATCAATATTTTAATTAAGGTAACTGGTAAACTCACAGAGACTGGGCCCTAATCAAGTGCAAATAGCAAATCAAATGAGGTTTATTTTCCTAAAGTAGAGTAAATGTTGACAAATTACAGTAGACCAAAATCCACTGGCCACTTGGTTTTCTAAATAAAGTTCCTTTGGGACAAAGCTACACCCATTTGTTTGTTTCCTGTGGCTGATTTTGTGCCACAAAGGCAGAGCTGAATAGTTGTGACAGAATATATGGTTCTCAGAGCCTAAAATGTGTACTATATGACCCTTTGCAGAAAAAGTGTCTTGACTTCTGGCCTACAGAATGAAGTAATCCTTGGGTGGGCTGTTAAACAATGAACATACAATAATCCATTTACCTGTTCACACACTGTGGATAATTTCTCTCAACAAGGGAAAGAAATGGAAATCTTGACAAGAGAAAGGAATGGAAATCTTGACAATGGAAATCTTGTAGTATAAGGATGAAAAACAACAAAGCTCAAGCTATCTGGTGTGCAAGGTTGAGGGTCATGTTTTAACTCCCAGTCATAATCCAGTTTTAAGTATATCAGTTTCTTGTATATATTCTAGTGGGAAGAGAGAGAGAGAGAGAGACAGAGAGAGGGAGAATGAACTGAGTCTATACTGCAGAGAACTGTGAGTGTGGATATGATTTCCTTGCCTCAGCCCTGCAACTCAGGACAGTCACAGAACATGGGTTGGCTAAGATGTCGCTCTGGGAGCCAGAAGACCTGCATTCAGACAGAGGCTCATTGTTTCAAGGTTTGTATTTAGTTTGGTTCCAGCGTGACTGGTGTTTTCAGCTTCTCAAACACTCAGCACCTCCCTTCTCAGAAACAGTCACGGAGATGGACCCCATTTTCTTCCTACAGAAACATTGAAGTCAAGCTTAGAGTCTACTTGCTTGAGAGGCAACATACCTGCCCAGTTCTAGAAGAGAAAGTGGGACCAGATGACCCCTGCTTCTCCTAAATCTGCATTGTGCTTCGAATACTACATTTTATTCTAGAAGATGCCAGGAATCTGCTCTTCACCAAAATGGGATTACCACTTTTATCCTCCTGGAACAGGACGACATGGGCTTTCCCAACATTTAACAGATTAGAAATCCCTGAGAACATATTCCTGTTTTACTCCAAACGGAGTGTGACCCTTCGGGCATCAGCCATTACTACCGGTGATATCATTGTTGTCACAATTAGTAAATGATTCTCATTCATTCCTTTAAGAAAAATAGTAATGACAATAACTTTTTCAATTGATTTTGTTTTATATCAAACTTCGGTTTAAAAAAAGATATTATTTATATGTTTGGATAGTTAAATTATGCCTATATTTCAGAACCCAAAAGGTACAACATAATATGTGATGAAAAGGAATTATCCCTCCCACTCTGCTTTTGCTGCCACTCTAGTAATTCTCTCCAAAAGAAGCAACCAATGTGTCCAGTTTCTTTTATGTTTTTCCAGATATATTGTCTGTTCTTATAAGCATATTTGAAAATAATGCTGGTTACATAAACGTGTATGCTACATTAATTTCCTTTTAAAAATTATTTTAAAAATACATTATTGTATAACCGAGAAAACATAGATATATCTCTCCCTCTAAGGTTTGGAGATCATGTACCATTGTCAGAATACTTAAAGGTACCCTAATTTTCCAAACGTGAACTCTAAACAGAGGATACTAAAAAGAGTCATTATAATCGTTGCATTTAGGTTCCCCAATATTTAAGTTTGTGCCCAGGGTACAGTTGTTGAGTGAGGCAGGCAGATTGAGAATTTGGCTGACATATTGCTATTTCAATGGGAGGATTTCAGAGCTTACTTAGAGAAATACCTATAGATGTCATCATACTAATGACTATCTGCACCCAAATAAATTCAAGTGGGCAGCACTGTTAAGGTCACATAACAAAAATATATTCATTCTAGAAGATCTAGATAAAGTTCAACTTTATTTAACTTCAGGTTAATGATGGGTCTATACTCTTAGTGGAATAACCATGCAAATTATCACTGAATTGTCAAATAAAGTCCTTACTGACATTTAAAGTTTAATCAGATGTAACTTAAAATATATAATGGTTGTGCAGTCCCAAGAATAAGGGGTGATAGAAGTGTTGGATTTCACCATGTTTAGAGCGCTTTATGCCCAGGGAGAAGACAAATATACTCCTTAAGAGGCAAAGAAATGGCCAAATTTAAATGAGATGACCCGTGTTGAAGTTGCAAACTTCGTTATATATTATGAATCCAGAAATTTCTTGGACTAAGTGGCTGCTCCTTCATGTAATTGTGGGTTAATTGATATAGCAACTATACATTGAGTTTAGAGCATCCATTCATGTCTACAGTAAGAATCCGGCCAACTTGTTGAACAAAAACTCTGTGTCCTTATTACCCTAAACAATACTAGAGCGGCACCAACCAAAAATATGGCATAATATAATAGTTTATGTAATTCCAAGTACTATACTTGGTCCAAATCTTTGGTGGGAAACAGTGTCAATTAACTGGGATGGAGACCCTCTTCCTCAGTAGGTAACTTTTAAGCTCAATGAGATTTAGAATTACCTATAAAGTGTTTAGAAAATTTAAAACCATAATATTAATATTATCTCATTAAGAAATCTATGTTAGGTTAGTATTTTATAATTTTCTAATATTTAAGAGTATTTAACCTAGTAGAGCACAGAAGTCCAGTTTTAAAATTTATAATTGAGCAATTATTTAAATTTTTTGTTTATAGAATTGGAATATTTAAGAGTATTGATGTTTCACCATTTTAATTTAATTTATAAAATTTATATAAATTAGAGGTTAACTGAAATATGTAAAAATTAAATAACTAAATATTTAAAACATAGTTAAAATGCTTAAGATGTTTTAATACATTTATTTATAAAAACAATATTATTTAAAGGTCCTTTAAAAGCAATAATGTTTAAACATTGCTAGAGAATAGGATTTTCAAGCTAAACTCAAAATAACTTATAAACTAGATTCTTGAAGTTTTCGTATTAGTAAATTCAGTATTACTTGGTTGAATACAAAATGAACCTCTGAATAATCTTTTCTGCATATAAAAATTATACTTAAAAATACCCCCACCCCAGTCTCACATATGACATTGCTAATTTTGGAGATAAAGAAATGGAATCAAAAGGAAGTAAATTGCTTTGACAAAGAGCAAAAAGATGGAAGAGAAGAGCTTAAAGTCATATCTCTGGACAGCATATACATTTTCTTTCCAATAACATTATTTTATCAGACATACTGTATATAGGTGATATAGTTTGCCTATTTTATTGATTTATTATTTCAGATTGTAGCTATCTATTTCTCATGTTAATACCTCAGTTCTTTGGGATTTGCACGGTGTTATTTCTAACTCTGTGATTTCATTGCTATAGTTTTCTAATGGTATTTATTTGTGGGTATTAGAGAGACCAATTGGATCATTTTCTTAAATGAATGGCTAGCTTAACTCCTCTATATTAAAATGTATCAGTCTATCAGAATTTGAAGTGCAAGAAGAATTTGAATAGACCTTCTCTCTACCCTAAATGACATTAAAAGTGGAAATAGAGTTTCAAAAAAAATCTGAAAGTATCAAAAGTAATTATTGGCAGCCCCTGATTTATTAACAGCCACATTCAAATCAACCTTGTTTGTAACAAACCATCACATTGAAAATAAGTTAAAGTGACCAATGTCCAACACAGGCCGTTAGTTGTCTGGAGGTTGGTAAGGAGACTGGAGACAATTTGCTCAGGCAGGAGAACCCATAAACTCTCCTCACTGGGCCTTGCCTTGGAGATCAGCATTCAGGAAAGGGGGTTATACACTGGATTCCTTCTTACATGACCTAGTAATTTGATAGTGAATTAAAAAATCAGTTACAACAGATGGACTCGCACAGACGCAAAGATATATGCATACTGTGTATATGCTGAATTCTATAATATGGAAATATTCAAACATATCTCAACGTAGCGAGAGCAACCTGGATTCCACAATTATAGGTATTTCTTATTTCATCCATCCACACATAAATGCATTCACATGCACAGTTTTCTTTCTACCTGTAGTATTTTAAAGCATATCTCAAACATCTTATCATTTGATGTGTAATCTTTTATATTTCTGTATCTGCATATCTGCATATATCTTTAATAGATAATTAAAATTAAAAACAAAAAACTGAGCCAGAATATCATTTTCACTCCTAGAAATTAATGATAATCTTTGAGATCTTTTAATGCCTAGTGTATGTTTAAATTTTCTCAATTGTGTTAGAAATGTCACTTTACATTTAGTTTGCTAAATTAAGATTTAAATAAGGTATTTATATTGTGTTTAGATTCACTGCTTATTAAATCATTTTTAATGTATGCAGCTCTGGTACTTTTTAATGCCATTCACTTGTTAAATCAGCTGTTTAGTCTTTCCTGTAAAATTTCCAGTGTTCTGGACTTCGCTGATTGTTTCTCTAAGGTGTTAACATGCTATCATTTCCAAACTGCTGGTTCTAGAATGGTGTGTCCAATAGAACTTTCCTTGAAGATGAAAACACTGTATCTGCTCTAAGATGGTAGGCACTGAGCCACATGTAGCTACTGAGCATGTGGAATATGGCTAGACTGAGGAACTGAAATTTTTATTTAATTTAAATTTAATTGCCACACGTTTCTAGTGTTTGTAGCACATATCCATCTTTGCCAAGATCTGTTGTTTCGTTAGATGTTGCCAAAAGCTTATTATACACATTTTATTTTAACTTAAAAACAACACTAATAAATACTGATTTGTCAGTTTATCATGGTAGGTAGGGCCTAGGTGCTTTCTCTGAGGATAGATTTTCCTATCAGAGTTCCACATCATCTTTTAGTACAAACTGCATTTGAAATGTGGGATCCATGATTAACATTTTCAGTTTGATTGAAGAGAAATGAGCCCTTAAAAACACTTGGAGAGAAATCTTTCTGCACAGCCCTTTTAGATTTTTACAACATTTCCTACCAACCTCATCTTCAACAGTATTTTTAATATCTTGATTTAATTGCATCATTCCCATTCATTTTAATTTTTAATTAATTATTTATTTAAATTGACTATTCATGGGGCACATATTGATATTTCCATTGTATAATGTATAGTGATCAGATCAGGGTAATTAGCATGTCACGATTTCTGTTCAGTTGGATGTAACATTTAATTCGGTTACCTGATCGCAGCATAAGAACTGACCCAGTTGGATTTGGGAACAAATAACATGAATCTGTGTTATTGGTAAGCAAATACCAAATTTCTTGGTAAGCAAATAACCAGACAGGTAAGAACAGAAGTTCTTGGACATTATAGTGTGGCTTAGAAACCACATGTGTTCATCAGTCAATGTGCTTTATAGAGGAAAAACAGAGCATGAGTTATCCTGATCGTCGGTGAATTAGAGGTGGGTTGTGAAAGTTTCTCTTGAATGGACCATCATTTCCAGCTCCTTAGGTGACAGCCCATTGTTTACTTCTGTCCAGGTGCATGATCTTGGCTGCTTTGGATTTGATTAGTAATGTAAAGAATACGAGTGGCTCGTGGGTCCATAATTAAATAAAAATACAATTGCTTGCTAACACTTGGCTATGACCCACTCTGGAACCAAGCAATTCTCCAAGCTCTACTCCACACCAGCTTCCCAGTCAGGGATGACATGCTCTGGGTAACATTCTAGGTCAAGAATCTGTGCAAGAAAATATCTTGGCTTGCTCAGATCTCGTTATGTCTCACCGCCTTAGCTACCTGTCTATCTGCTAGATACATATGATCTTGGGAGTAAGTGCATTGTCCTCATCTGTTTGTACAATTTAGAACATGGATAAAGTGATTGACAAGAGTAGTTCCATTCTCTATTGAAGATGTACCAAAAATCCCTTTCTTTCAGAGAAAAATTTTAAATTTCATTGTCTCCTCCAGTGATTTTCCTCTTCTCTAACCTGTAAGTCATTAAAACCCTGTGCCTTTTCTGGCCACACCTTCCCATTTCTGGAAACTCAAAATATACTTTTCCTTGAAACAATATTATGAAAAGAAGATACAGTGAAACAAACAATAATTAAGAGCATGATATGGTTAGGCTTTGTTTCCCCACGCAAATCTCATCTTGAATTATAATCCCTATAATCCCCAGGTGTCAAGGGAGAGACCAGGTGGAGGTATTTGGATCATGGAGGTTTCCCCTATGCTGTTCTCATTATAGTGAGTGGGTTCTCATGAGATCGGATGGTTTTATAAGTGTTTGGTAGTTCCTCCTGCATTCATTCTCCTTCTTGCCACCTTATGAAGAAGGTGCCTTGCTTCCCCTTTGCCTTCCATCATGGTTATAAGTTTCCTGAGGCTTCTGTAGCCATACTGAATGTGAGTCAATGTACACTCTTTCCTTTATAAGTTACCCAGTCTCAGGTAGTTCTTTATAGCAGTGGGAAAATGGACTAATACAGAGCATATTCATATAGAAGCATTTATGACATAATATTTGTGTCATATATTTTTAAGGGACATAATATATTTTATTATGTGCGTTACTCATTTAAATTTTGTTTCTGTAAATTTACTGCTTTGGGTCTTTGTACGCTGTCCAGAATAGTTTGAATGCTTTTTCTCTTTAGTAAAAACTTCATTAACTACATGTACCTAGGTTTTCCAGCTTGTTTCTTTTCTATTTGGTTTACATGTTTTTAACCTAAGAGAATTTGTAACATTTTTATAGCAAAATCTATCACTGTTTTCCTTAATAATGTATTTCATCACTTTTACTCATGTAAAGATTGGTCTCCTCTTGAAATCCAGTAAATGTTTGTTTATTGTTTTGTTTTGTTTTGTTTGAGACAGGGTCTCCTTCTGTCTTCCAGATAGGAGTGCAATGGCATTATCATGTCACTGAAGCCTCCAACTTCCAGGCTCAAGCCATCCTCCTGCCTCAGCCTCCTTAGCAGCTGGGACTACAGGTATGCACCACGATGTCCAGCTATCAATTAATTAATTTTAGTAGAGATGAAGTCTCACTATGTTGCCCAAGCTGGTCTCAAACTCCTGAGCTCAGGTGATCATCCCACCTCAGCCTTCCAAAGTGTTGGGATTAGACGGATGATCCACAACTCCAGGCTTTTTGCTCATTTGCTTTATTCTTCTCCAAATGTAAGGCCAGTTGTCCTTTTGTGATTTACTTCATAAGCCATCCTTTGTTTACTATCTTTCATGCCATTTCTGTCCAATATTAAGCTACCAAAGTGTCTGTTTTAGGAACAGGACTCTCATGTTTTCCACTGGCCTATTTATCTTTCTTTGTGACTACATACCTTATCTCTTTAATGTCCTCACTTACTGGATCCAAGTGTTGAAACCACCCGGGTAAAGTTTATAAAATTAATCAGGGAAGAAGAGAAGGAAGAAACAAAAATAAACCAAGTTTGCAGCATGTCCAGCATTCATCGTGAGGTCAGCCTGCTCCCTGACCTGCATCCTTGAAATTGTTTGGTACTGATTATCCTGGAATCACATGGACCCTAGATTATAGTTTCCCGTAACTGGTCTATAGATAACAACCTGAACAATATGAGACAGTAAGTTTTCTCTTTGAGATATTTCTTCGGGTCCTGATGAAACTACAGACTCAGCTGGTCTGAAGGACCCCACTGATGCCAGTTGGGCTGAAGAACCTTGTGAGAAGCTGATTCGCCAAAGAATGCAGTTTCCGCATTCTGATGGTTTCATCCTGTTTGCCCTGGCCAATCAATGATCCCACTTTTCCAGCCTCTCATCCTCCACAATCTCCTTAAAAATGCCAGCTCAGAACTCCTTGGGGAGATCGATTTGATGTTATCCTTCCACCTCTTCACTTGGCACCCTACGATAATTAAATTCTTTCTCTGCTGCCTCCCTGCTGCCTCAGTGTAATTGGTCTGTTATGCAGCGGGCATATAAACCTGTTGGTCCTATAACAAATTTTGTTATAAGAGCTATTCAAGAGCCCCTTGTGGACATTTGGCTCAGTGCCCCCTTTCCATTGGGATGGACCCAGAGACAAGCCAAGTGGCCACTCAGTTCCACTGAACTAGTGGCTATCTCTGATGTCTTGCCTGTTAGATCCTGTAACTTCCTTGGAGATCTTGTGGCCTCTCCATTCTTGTTGCTTCCTTGGAAGTCTTACGGCCTTCTTGAAGGTCTTGTGACCTTTTTAGAGGTCTTCTTGCCTCTTTCAAGTTTTGTCAAACCTCCCTAGAAATAAGAAGGACCTTGTCTCGGGATTTCTGTTCACTTGGAAAGAGAATAAAGGGCATTGCTTGGGTGAAATACTTTTTTGATTTCTGAAATTTGGAACTTGATTTTGGAAGGCCTTCTTATTTATCTTTGTCTTATTATGTATACTTATGGCCATGGAGGAAACCCCCTAAAGGAATTACTAGCAGAAGTTCAGCAGGCCTAATTCAGGGAACTCTGTTTTTTGTATGGCTAGTAACATTTGGTGAGCCCCGAAGGAATTGCTACTGGAAGCTCCACCAGCCTAACTCAGAATGACCATCTGCTCTTCCATCCTCCCTGAGACCACCTACTGAACTTCCAGTGGAGATCATTCCTCCCGACCTTGAGTGCATCAGTGGTGCTAGAGACTGACAGGAACAAGTTTCAGCCTTGCCACGTCAAACTCCAGCACTGAACAGAGTGACTAGTACCTATGTTTTGGTGTGTGCACATCTTGGCTGAAATGGGAAATGTTGATTTGGTTCTCTGAAACAGTCTTTTGGGCTGCAGCCTACAAAATTCAGAAGATTTTGTCTATAAGTGCATGAAACAAATAAAAAGTTGATTTTCTTTTGTAATACTTCTGGCCGCAATACATGCTGGATTCAGGCAAGCAATGATCATTACAGTACTATCCTGCAGTTTACTGCAAGAGGAAAGAGAAATGGGAAGAGATCCCTTATGTATAATGTTTTACGCTGCTTTGGCAAAATAAACCAATGGAAAAGAAATGCAAAATTATTGTTCAACACAGGAAAATACCTGTTTGGCTGACTGACAAGAAAAAGATAATGATATGTTGGTAGTTCAACAAAATAAGCATACAGTTCTCACAGCATTTTCACCTTATGTGGAAGCTGCAGCTGCTCTATTGGCCCTTAAGCTGGAGTCCTCACCCTCCAAAGGTCAGGAGTCAGGAGTGCAAAAGTGGTCTCTCCCTCTCATTCCTGACAGGGAACTCAGTTCAATCAGGATGCCACTTTGGCTCTGGGGGGACAATTCCCCTGACTTGTTTAATTGGAAAAACAGCATGCCCACCTATCAGCAAGATGCAAAGTGAATAGAGAATCTGTTCTCCTCAATAGTTGGTACTCACAACCCCACATGGACAGATGTCTAAAAATTTTTTTAACATTTTTTTAACCTTAGAGAATGAGAGAATGGGTTTAGATAAAGCTCAGGAGGAAGCTGATTGATTGCATGCTCATTCACCCAGCAATCTGGTAAGAGTAACTGCCTAAGTTGCGGTGCCCACCCTTGATCCAGGATTGAATATAAACACTGGAGATGGACCTAAGCTTGAACATGATTGGGATTGCATTTTGGCTGGTCTGTGGAAGCAGGTGCGCAACCAAAGAAACCTCCAGGAATTTAGAGAGCAACCTAATTACAGTTTCTCAGAGTTCTTACAGTGGGGTTTTGAAGACTTTGGACAATACCTGGATATTGATCCAGAAACCCCAGACAATTTAAAAATGGCATACATGAGGTTTATTAGTCAAAGTGTCACAGATCCTTGGAAAAAACGGAAAAAGGTGGACAGGCCTTTATGAATGTCTTTGTCTTAGTTGGTAGATATTGCTTTCGATGTATTTACTGATCCAGGTAAGGAAATGGAAATAAAAACGAAAAATGAACAAACAGCTGACTTGTTGGCTGAGGCCTTGACTCAAGGAGTCCCTAGACCGTGATAGGGACCCCAGCAAGCACACCATCTAAGGTAGGACCACCTTGGCCCCAAACTGTCAATAAAAAGGGTTGTCTCACTGCAGGTCCCAAACAGTATGCCTATTCAAAACAGAAAGAGGACTGGAAAAAAGATTACTCATGCCTCAAAAGCCCAATGCAGGGAAAAGTTAGCCTTCAGTCCACCTAATGCCCCAGATGGCTAAAGGACTTGAAGCAGATCAGGAAGAATGGGGCCGAGGTCTTCCTCCTGACCCAAACAATACCTTCTATATTTCCCATATGGAGCCTTGGGTAGCAATGACAATAGGAAATCAGTTTTTGAAGTATTATGTAGATGCTGGTACTGCTTATTCGGTATTGAACACTCAGTTGTCTAAATTTTCTTTTGAGTTTATAAATGTGGCTGGGGTCTTTGGAAAGATACTAACAAGATTACTTCCCCAAATGTTGTGCTTTCAACTAGGACAAACTCATTTAAAAGCTGGTTTCCTACTCATGCCTGAATGTCCTATTTGTTTGTTGGGACAGGACTTCCTGGCCAAATTAAATGCTTAAGTTACGTTTTTTCTGCATTGAATGAACATTCAGGGGCCCCCAGAAAAAAGCCTGTGTTCTTCAGGTTGCCTTGTTGCAAAGAGAAGTTATTGAAAATGCCCCCACACTTGAAGAGGTATAAGACAGGGGTCCCCAACCTCTGGGCCATGGACTAGTACCAGTCTATGGCCTGTTAGGAACTGGGCCACACAGCAAGATGTGAGCATTACTGTAACCTGAGCTCTGCCTCCCATCAGAACAGTGGCAGCATTAGATTCTCACAGAGTGCAAACTATTGTGAAATGTGCAGCAAGGAATCTAGGTTGTGTGCTCCTTGTGAGAATCTAACCAGTGCCTGATGATCTGAGGTGGAACAATTTCATCCCGAAACCATCGCCACCACCCCCATTCCCCACCACTATCTGTGGAAAAATTGCCTTCCACGAAACCAGTCCCTGGTGCCAAAAACGCTGGGGACACTGCTTTAAGAGGTGAGTCCAGAAACTTGGGCAGATGAGGTCAGGGAAAGTGAAAACCACACTCCGAGTGTGAGTCAAGGTTATGCTAGAGTAACAGTGACAAACCTAAAACAGTACACTATGGGAGAACAGGCACAGTGGGGGCATTTAGCCTTTATTGTTTGCCTTACAATATGAGCACATCAGACCCTGTCACATCCTGTGCAATATGCCTATTCTGCCAGTATAGAAGTCTGGACTTAAAGAGTATACATTTATACAGGATTTGAGGGCCAATAAGCAGATTATGGAAGACATCCATCCAGTGGTCCCCAATCCTTACATGTTACTCATGACATTGCCTGGTAAGCTTGGCTGGTTTTCAGCCTTAGAGCTTAAAGATGTCTTTTTCTGTATTCCCCTGAATCCAGAGTCCCAGTAACTGTTTGCCTTGGAATAACAATACCATGTTCTAAAGCCTAACAGCTGTTCTGTTGAACAGTGCTTCACCAAGGTTTCAAAAACTCTCCAACTATCTTTGAGGAAATACTTGCCAAGGACCTCTGAGACCTCCAATTAAAAGATGAGACTTTGTTACAGTATGTTGATGGCATAGTAATAGCCTGCACTGCTAAGCAGACTCTGACCAGAACACTATATTGACTTTAAATTTCCTGGCAGATGAAGGATACGAGGTCTTTGTGTTAGGCTGTTTTGCATTGCTGTAAAGGAATACTTGAGACTGGATAATTTATAAAGAAGGGAAGTTTTACCTTGTCCCATCGTTCTGCAGTCTGTACATGAAGCATAGAGCTGGCATTTGCTTCTGGTGAGGGCTTCAGAAAGCTTATATTCATGGCAGAAGGTGATGGGGAAGCTGGTGTATCACATGGTGAGAGATGTCCCTTTCATTTACACATCCTTGAATTTTCATAATATCTTCCCTTACTCTTAAAGCTTTAATCGCCCTTTTGTTCCTGTTATTGCAATGTTTAGAATAGCACAATAATACTGTGAACTGTCTCAGAATACTGCTACTGGAGAAAACCTGTCAAATTGTTGGATCTGTCAGAAATTTCCAAAGATCATTCAAGATACACATTTTTCATTAGTGACTTCTTAGATCACAGACTTCTTAGATGTCCACAATCACACTGTGTTTCACTCTGTGAATAACAGAGAGTTTTGTTTCTTCTTTTCCAATCCTTTTATCTTTCATTTCTCTCTCTGTCTCTTTTCTGCATTGCCTGGGATCTTCAGACAAGATTTGATAGTAATGATGATAGCACATGTCTTTATCTTGTTTATATTTTCAGTGGGATGGTTTTAGTGTTTTATCATTACCTGTGATCAGGTTTACGGTTTACCAGGCTAGGGAACTTGTCTGTTAAAAGGCTTTTTTGTTTTTTAGTAAAGACTGGTGCTATGCTTTGAATGTGTCCTTTCCAGAGGACATGTTGAAACTTATTCCCCATTGTGGTGGTATTAAGAGTTGGCACCTGTGGGGAAGTGACTAAGACATGAAGGCGCTCTACCCTCATCAATGAATTAGTGTCTTATAAAAGGGCTAGAGGGAACTAGTTGAGGTCATTTTATGCCCTTCCTTCCCTTCTTCCAAGTGAGGATATAGCCTTCAAGGTGATATCTTTGAAACAGAGACTGGGCCGTCAGTGCACAGAACCTCTTAACACCTTAATCTTGGACTTTCCATCCTCCAGAACTGTGAGAAATAAATTTCTGTTCTTTATATATTACACATGATGAAGTATTTTGTATAGTAGCACAAACAAACTAAGACAATTAGGTATTGGATTTTATTAAATGCATTCTGTGAATCTGTTGAGATCACAATTTTATCTTAATTAATTTGTGAATAATATTAAATATGCTAGTGTAAAAGTGGTAAAATAGATGAAAAATTTATTTAATTTTAAATAGTTAAATAATTTGATTAATAATTACCCAATATTTAATTTGAATAATACAATTAATGTAATTTAATATACTTTTTGCTAATAAAATATTATAATTTTGCATTTGTGCTCATAGCGTAAATTGACTTGTTTTTTTTTTCCTCATATATTTAATTTCTGGTTTGAGCATTAAAACCTCATAAAACCAATTGTGTGTATTCTTTCATTTTCTGTTTTCTAAAACAGGTCAGTTTAAATTTGTTTGTAAACTCTCTGGGTCTGGTGTTTATTTTTGTGGTTTGTTTTAAACAACTGATTTGCTTGCTCTAATGGGTATAGGTCTATTTAGATTTCCATTTTTTTCCCCCAGGGCAACCACTGTCAGAAAGGATTTTTTTAAAATTCGGTTTTGGTAAGTCTTATTTTTGCTGTTAATTTTGTTTTTATTTGCCTGCATTTTCAATATTATTGGCATACAAATAATTAATGAATGAATAACTAAGAAAAAATATAAGGGACACAATTTGGAAAACAAATAGATGGTGAAATTCAAATATATCAGATATTCCATTCAGTATGAATATTGTAAATATTCTAATACAAATATTAAAATGTTACTTGTAAAAGGAGAAACCTTAAATTTAAAAATTGTAGAAAGGGTGAAAGAAAACATCTGAAAAATGTTTGTATATCATACAAACATTAACTAGAATAAAGTTAGTATGGACACACTAGTATCAAACAGGGCAAGAAGAAGAAATAAAGGGAGATATTTAATGGTGATTAGTGACATCACCAGGAAGATATAATATAGTAATTTTAAACTTACAGCTGTAAAATTACATGGTATTAAAATAATTAGTATAAAAATTGACAGATCTTATGGAGCAAGAAAAATCCATAATCATATTTGGAGATTTTACCGCCCCTCTTCCAGGGTAACATAAGGGCCAAGATTCAGGAAGGATGCATAAACTCTGAACAACACATTTAATCATGCCAAGTCAACAGCCAAATTTGTAAATATAAAATACTATGTTAACAACTGATACATGTGCATGATTTCCTACACACATTGAAAATTGACCAAATAGGCCAAACCCTGGATCGTAAAACAAGTCTCAACAAATTTCAAATAATGCAACCATATAGAATATGTTCATTTACTATAATGGAACTAAGCTAGAAATTAACCAGAACATAAATATTAAGAAATGTTATTTAAACAACCCAGGGGTTAAGAAATAATCACAATAGAAATTAGAAAATATTTTGAACTGAATTGTAATAACAACATTACATAACAAAACTTGCAGGATCCAGCTAAAGCCATTGTTGAAGGGAAATGTATATTCATTTATTAAATAAGAGGAACCACTTGAAATTAATCCAAGAACCCGTTACAAGATGTTAGAGAGAAAAAAAGAGTAATTAAAGCCAATAGAGAAAAAGAACAACAACTAAATTTAATGACGGAAATGGGGGGGAAAAGCTGAAATAGATGAAATTGAAAAATATAATAGAAAGTATCAACAAAGCCAAAAAATGGTTTTCAGGGAGGAAAAATAAAATGATGCCTAACTGGTAAGACTGGTAAAGAGAAAGGATATTTAAAAAACTAATAATATCAGGGATGAAGGGGGGCATCATTATGGATCCTGCAGACATTGATAAGACAACAAAATAGTATTATGAACAACTTTATCCTAATCTAAAAATATAGAAGAAAAAATATAGGAAAACAAAACTTTCTAAAATTGACACAGAAAAGAGAAAATTTAAATACTCCCACCCATATTAAAGAAATAGAATCTACATTTCACCTACTGGGGAGGTGAGGAGACAATTCCAGACTCGGATGCTTCCCCCAGTGAATTCAAAATAAAATCTTATTTTGAATTAATTGCAGACATATATGAAATTGTAAAAAAATTACAGAATTCTGTGTTCAATTTATCCAGCTTTCTCAAATAATGACATTTCACTATTGGTGAATTTTTATCAAATAGTTAAGGAAAAAAATAAAGTGTATATATATATACACACCCCCACACATATATGTATATATACGTATATATGTGTGTGTGTGTATATATACACTTTGTGTATAGTATATGTGTATATATACACACACACACACACACATATGTATATATAAACACTTCTAGAGAATAGAAAAGAGTCATCACTTCCCAGCTTTCTTCATGAGGCCAGCGTCATCTTGAACCAATATCTGACAAGGACAATATATGTAAGTAATACTACAGGCCAATCTCTGATTCAAAAATCTTAAACAAAATATCTTTAAAAATCAGTGATTTATAGAAATAAAACCATCTTATCATCAAATTGGTTGCATTCTAATAATATATAAATGGTTAAAGATTTTAAAAATCAATAGGCGCAATTCACCACAGTAAAAAAACAGAAAATCATACGATGATATGAGAAAACATGAATGATTAGATTCAAACTATATGTAAAAGAAACTGTTAGGAAACCAGAAATAAAAGGGAACTTCCTTAATCCGATTAGGTGTATCTTAAAAAAAACCAGTAGCAAGTATGCCGTGATAAAATGTTGAAAGCTTAAGATTAGAAATAGTGGAAAATCTTATATGTTATTTTCTGTGAGTACTACCTCAAAAATAAATGACTATTTTAGGAGACTTGGGCACTTTTCTAATATTTAGGAAAGATCCAAAAACCAGTGGGCAGTATTAAAAGCAGTCCTGCCAACTGGAGTTTCCTATGAAGAAATCCATTGTCTTTTAAAGGAAAGGGTTTGACCAAAAAACGCAATGACCTAATTCAACTATTTTAAATGACTTAATTGTATGTTTTGTTCTATTTGGATTGGAAGGTAACTATGAAATTAAAGATGATGCATTTTGTTAATGTTGAAATCTGGCTGGGCTATGATTAATGAGATGCCTCATATTCTAGTCACGTTGATTGCCTTAATCATTGTCCATCTCTTTTTTCATACATTAATTACAACATGCATTTGCGAATTTTTCAGTAGACTGCCATTTTCTATACGAGGGAATGAACTTAACTTAGATTAGCTGTTAAGAAAATTGATTTCAGGGTCATCCATCTTTGTGGGTTGACCTCATTGAGAAAAATGATTAAAAAGCCTAATTTTCTATTTTACATTAAGGTAAAATGTACAAAATATTTTGCCTATACAAGAGCAATAGTGGATTTTCCCACATTTTATATGACTACACTAGTTCTCCCTTGTCTGTGTATTTAATTTTGTTGTAATAATATAATTTTAAAGTTAGGGATTTTAGAATGCATAAATAATTAACTTTTCCCACAATGCTTTGTAGTCAGATTCTGCCTTAATGTGGCACACTGTTTTAGCCAACCTACTGTTCCACTGCTGAATAGCTAACTGTTGGAAAATTCTTTTTTTTTTGACAGTCTTGCTCTGTCACCAAGGCTGGAGTGCAGTGGCATGATCTCTGCTCACTGCAATGTCTGCCTCCTGGGTTCAAACGATTTTCCTGTCTCAGCCTCCCAAGTAGCTGATATTACAGGTGCGCCACCATGCCTGGCTAATTTTTTCTTCTATTTTTAGTAGAGACAGGATTTCACCATGTTGGCCAGGCTGGCCTTGAACACCTGACTTCAAGTGATCCTCCTGCCTTGGCCTCCCAAACTGCGAGGATTACAGGCGTGAGCTACCAAGCCCAGCCTCTTCCTTTTATTCATTGAAAGATTCAGGTATTCTTCGGAAGTAGTGTTACATGTATGATTTATTGATCATTCATTCATACTTTCCTTTTTTCTCACATTGTCGCATTGTTCTGCTTGCCATCTTCAGCCCTCCATTTTGGTTTTACGTGTTTTATTTTGTTTTCTGGTTTACTTATTTTATTCTAGTAATCTTTTTTTATTATACTTTAAGTTCTAGGGCACATGTGCACAACGTGCAGGTTTGTTACATATGTATACATGTGCCATGTTGGTGTGCTGCACCCATTAACTCGTCATTTACGTTAGGTATATCTCCTAATGCTGTCCCTCCGCCCTCCCCCCACCCCACGACAGGCCCAATCTTTATCTTTTCTGTTAAGCCAGTAGCCTCAGCACTGTTTCCCGTAATTGAAGACTCTCTCAGGCAGTAAGACACATGCTATATACACTGGAGAACCCTGTCCACAAGGATTTTTTGAAGTTCTTTTCTGGGATTTGACAACCTTATACCTTTGTATTTCTCTCTTGAAATTTTTTATACGTACAGTGATATGAAAAATTACCTTTCCCCTCATGGCTTTATGCAAAACATATCATTACAAGCAAACATCATTCACAAGAATTTCACCTTTGAGAAGTCAGGGATGATTGTCTGTCTCTTTCAGCAAATATAATATACCTGTGTGTGTGTGTGTGTGTGTGTGTGTGTGTGTGTGTGTGTGTGTATCATACATATAGTGAGAACTCAATGGATTGGCTTGGAACGAATTAGTGAGGGCCTTATGTAGAATATATTCATTTTAACACCCAAAGGTGCTTTTCATCAGTCACGGATATACCAGGGCCAGTGACAAGTCAAAGAAGTCCGTCCATCCTTTGTCATTTCTTCTCTTCTTTTTCATCCTCTCTTAAGCCTCAGTAGGCCGTCTTGACTAAAAGCCAGCAGGCAATGCATGAGACTGGCTCCCCAATCACCCATTGACCTTCTACCTCCTCCTACTGGTTCTAGGTCAACTCTTGGGCCTTCTGGTTATTGCTCAATACAGAGGGATGACTGGCCCATGTTAGCAGCAGGGGCAGATGATAATTGCTGTGTGATGATTGTTGTGATCTGATTTCTGCCATCTTTCTCTTGGAAAACCTTCATTCAGTTTGTCAGTTATCAGATGATTTGTGCACATGATTGATTGATTTGATATTAAAAATAGAAGCTTATATTGAGCATTGATCATAGGGAAAATAAAGCAAAGGATTATATGCACAGAGATGTGAAATGTCCCTTGTAAAACAAGTGGTAAGTCAAAAGAAGTGAAGAAACTTCAATTTTTATAAATATTTATTCAGGAAATGTGATGTAATTGTCACACTAAGTCAAGAGGTTAATATTCCTGTAAATAGTGTAGCAATGGGTATGATGATTTCTGTTACTCAGACCACAGAAGTACTGTATATGATGTTTTATTTGACAACTATATTTGAGTCTGAGTCTAATACAGAATGCAGATCTGCCCCAAATACCTCTTTTTTCATACTTCACACCAATGACAAATATGCCATTAAAGATTCAAAGGGTTAAAGAGACCAACTTGTGAAAATCTGTTTTCCCAACTTTCAAAAATACCTCTTTGGATGTTCTCAAGGGATACTAAAGGTAGTATTTAAAGATGATCTACTTTAAAAAGACCTTTGTTTCACAAACCTGCAAGATGTCCATATATGTATATCATATAATATATATATATAATATATATATAGCATACTAAAATGTATTTTAACTGGTGTCTAGTATACAATTAAATAATGGATTAAACATTAAAAGTAATAATAAGGTTTTAATAAGAGGTGACACTCTGTTAACATTAATAATTGCCATCATTAATCCTGCAAGCCTTTCTTGCAGGATTTTTTATTATTTCCTACTGCCAAACTCTTCAAACACTCCCAAGGAAACAGTCCTCAGTTATATTGAGTCCACTGCTACATAGCTTAAATTAATTTGTCCCTACATTGCCACTATCTTGTAACTTTTCTCTGCGGGACCCATTCATTACCTGAATATGTAGGAGAAGCAGAATGAGTAATGGGCAAACCACTGCACCTTCAATTAATCCTAAATACTCCTTTTTCAACTTGAGTTAGAAATTTGAATCCCAGACAAATTTTGGTTTAGCAGGAGTACAGAGCTTAGAACTAGGAATTTGGAAAGTCAGACATTCACCAAGGAGTAGACAACAATAGGGATATCCATAGGGTTTTGTTTTACACTCCAGCTCCTCCTAATTAATGGTAGCTGCATACAGTGCTGTGTGGAGAAGGGTTCTGAGTCAAATCAGATTCAAGAGAAAATGGTGCTAGGAAGCACTATCAATAATTCTGAATGCATGGGAAGGACAGCGGGCAGCACTCTTGTCATATATTTACCATTTGGTGTCAGTGGTTATTAGCAGGGGAGCAGTTTTGCCTCTCTGACCTCCAAGTGAGGTTTGGTAATGTGTGGAGATGTGTTTGGTTGGTAAGGGCTCTGCTGCCATTGAATGGACAGGGTCCAGGGATGCTGCTCAACACCACATGCGCGGACAGCTGCCCCCAATAAAGGTTAGCTTGTACAAAATGTCAATAGTGCTAAGGCTGAGAAATCTTTTCCTGGAGAATTATTAAATGCATTTCATAAATTCAACATATCTACTGCCACACACAACTTCACTACCTTATTTTTTTCTTCTATCTACATTTTTAAGTGATTAGCATTCTCAGAAAAACCAGAAGTAATAGTTTTAGAAGACACAATTATTTTTCATTAAGATAATGCAAGTAGCCAGGCACGGTGGCTCACGCCTGTAATCCCAGCACTTTGGGAGGACAAGGCGGGCATATCAGGAGGTCAGGAGATCCGAGACCATCCTGGCTAACACGATGAAACCCTGTCTGTACTGAAAATACAAAAAATTAGCCAATGTGGTGGCATGCACCTGTACTTCCAGCTACTCGGGAGGCTGAGGCAAGAGAATCACTTGAACCTGAGAGGCAGAGAGCTGGGATCGTGCCACTGCACTCCAGCCTGGGTGACAGAGCGAGACTCTGCCAAAATAAATAAATAAATAAATAAAATTAAAAAATTAAAAATAAAAAAATATAATGCAAGTAAAGTTGATCTGAATTCTTAGCTGAACTCAAAGTGGATAGCATTGGAATTGATGTGATGGATTTCTGTTATCCTTTGCTCATGGTCTGAAATATAGATCTTGCTGCCTGTTTGCTTCCATTCACTTATATCAGCTGAAGTTTCTAGTGACAAACAAGACAACCCATTTTGAGTAGTTTACACAGAAAGGGTATTTAGGATATTTGATAGCTCAGAGAATTTCCAAGTGGGCTAGATGATCAGAGATAGGAGCTACATATCCAGGAAAAACTTACAAAAAACATAAGAGTTGCTACAACAAATAACCCACTGCTGAAACCCAGAAACCAGCAATTCACATCCAGGATGCTAAGAGATGATGTTAGAGATTTCCCCAAGGGAACTGACTTCGCCATCCTTCATTTCTCTACTATAAATAATGTATTATTTCTGGTGCTTCCTTCCTAACTTTGCTTTCTGGTGAGTGGAAGTCATCTTCTTGGTGCATCTGCTCTGTGAAACCTGGCTCTTCCTGTGTCTTATCTTCAGGGGCAGCTGAAAAAGCACATTCTTGACTCCCAGTTGGGAAGGTTGTTTGTATGATGGTGGGCAACTGTACGCTTGTCACATGCTGACATTGCTCCTCCATGCCATCAATAACAAACCATATGAGTACGTAATTTCTTTGCTGAGCACTATGCTATGTCTAATTAGTTCAAAATCGCTAGGTCATCATGCTACAAAGTCAGTGTGAGTGCAAGAAAATTATGTCCTAATCTTAGTGCTTGTAGCAATTTTTAAAAATCAGTCAAAACATTTTCTGAGTTTATAATGTGATGGAAAAAGAAAACAACATTAGTGAGAATAAATTGAACTATGTTAAATTTCTCTGTTATGTGACCAGAAATATCTGAGACTCTCATATGCTGATTTTTGAGAGTCTCATCTAAGCTGAAACAGCAAAGAAAAAAGAATAAAAATTAAGAGAAGGAATTGACTATTGATATATTTTGGCTATGTCTTCACCCAAATTTCATCTTGAATTGTAGCTCCCATAATTCCCACATGTTGTGGGAGGGACCAAGTGGGAGGTAATTGAATAATGGGGGTGGGTCTTTCTCGTGCTGACTTTGTGATAGTAAATAAATCTCATGAGATCTGATGGTTTAATAAAGGGGAATTCCCCTGCACAAGCTCTCTTGCCTGCCACCATGTAAGATGTGACTTTGCTTCTCCTTTGTCTTCCACCTTGATTGTGAGACCTCCCCAGCCATGTGGAACTGTGAGTTCATTAGACCTCTTTTTTCTTTTTTATAAATTACCCAGTCTCAGGTATGTTTTTATTAGCAGTGTGAGAACAGACTAATACAACAATGCAAGACAATTATAGGAAAAAAATTATAATAACAACACTAATAGAAAAAGTAGAATTCAAGACAACTTGCTCTAATTAAAAGTTATCTATATTGAAAATAGATTATAATAAAAAAGCAAAACCAACTAAATGCCACTTAAGGAGAAAACCAATAGAAATACAGTAGTTTGAAACTAAGATGGTGGAAAAGAATAGATCATAGATCACAGTTTGTTATATTAAAATCAGAAAAGGCCAGGTGCAGTGGCTCACGCCTGTAATCCCAGCACTTTGGGAGGTTGAGGTGAGCGGATCATGAGGTCAGGAGATCGAGACCATCCTGGCTAACACAGTGAAACCCTGTCTCTACTAAAAATGCAAAAAATTAGCCGGGCATGGTGGCAGGTGCCTGCAGTCCCAGCTACTCAGGAGGCTGAGGCAGGAGAATGGCATGAACCCAGGAGGCAGAGCTTGCAGTGAGCAGAGATCATGCCACTGCACTCCAGCCTGGGCAACAGAGCCAGACTCTGTCTCAAAAAAAATAAATAAATAAAAAGAAAAAATGCAGAAAAAAATGTATACAAAGTACTTTTTGAGACAAAAACTTTACCTAAAATAAGGAGAGAGAATTTCCATTGATAAACTTTCTATCATGAGAAATTGTGAAAAATTTTAACTGTATTCACCTTCTGAAACATGACCTTAGAACTACAAGAAAAAGTAAGCATATTTACAATTATAATGGATATTTCAATAACTTCCTAGAAGTATTTGATAAGATAATCATATAAAAAATCAACAAGCATGAAGAAAATTTGAAAAATGTGATGAGCAAAGTTGACCTAATACAAGGTTAAGTATATAGGATATTTCTGAAATAATAATTATAAGTTCACATATAGCTTTAAATGAATATTTTGGAAAAAAGAAAGAAAATCAATAAATTTAGCATCCATCTTAAAAATTAGCAAAATATATCAGGAACAAAATACAAGAAAGAGAATAATAGAAGAGCAGAATTCAATGAACTAGAAAACAGACATAAAATAGTAAAAACAAGTTAAAAAGATTTAATGCAATTGATAAACCAGTTATAAGACTAATTATGACAAAAGAGAAAAGGCACAAATAACAAATGTCAAATAAATAGAATAAATCATATTCTGTGGGTAATAAAATAAGACATAGATACTATATACATTTAAATATCATATGAAATAACAAATTCCTGGGAAATGAAACATTATAAGTTTATAGAAAAATGAACAGAAAAAAAAAAAAACCTCACTGGCCTATAACTACTAAAGACATTGCATATATGACTAAAATATTTCCATAAGAAATCTCCAGGCCAGTGGTTTCCATAGAGAATTTTATCATTCATTAGAAACAAACAACTGAACATATAAATAATAAAACATTTATACTGTTTCAAAGAAAGAAAAAGAATGTTTCCCAACTTAGTGACTCAGTTTATTCAATCAGCATAACTTTAATATCAAAAGTTGACAAGGACATAACAAGAAAAGAAAATTAGAGGTTGGATCCCGGCATGAACACAGAAGCAAAAGTCGTAATTAAAAGCTTAGTGAAAAAACAAAATTAAAGGGTAATGTATCACATCACAATAATTGTGTTTTATTCTAGAAAATCAAGTTTGGCTTAACATTTGAACTCCATAAATGTAAATATCAATAGTAACAATAAAGGAAAAAAAAATGTTAATTTTACTATTTAATAAAAGGGTTGAATAAATTTTAATGTATATATTAATGATGAAAGCCCTTAGAAAATTAGGAAGAGAAAGGAACTTTATATATATGTGGTGTGAACAGCAAACACTGTTAATAGTAAATTTGGAAGCTCTATATTTGGGATGGACCCTGAAGCAAGATGACCAGTCTGCTTGCACAAGTTTTCCTGAATATGATGCATGGAGTGTCTGCACAAGAGGATGGCTAAAAATAGGCAAAGGATTGGAAAGAAAGACATAAAATTCCCTTTATTTGAGTAATATAATTTTGAATGTAGAAAACTAATAGAATCCAAAGATTAATTATTTAAATTGATAAGCAAATTTAACTAGGTTTCTAGATATAAGCTGACTGCAATTTGTATATAAGCCACAAACAGAAAAATAAAATGAAAAAGATGCCATTTACAAAAAGTGAAAATATCAAATACCTTGACTACAATTGAGAAAGATGTGCAAGACTTCTATGTGGAAAATTATAAACCATTGCTGAGGGAAGTCAAAGAATAGTTAATAAATGTGAGAAAAAGATCATGCTTAGAAAACTCAGCATATAAATATGTTAATTATTCTCATACTATTTGATTTAGAGATTCAGGGCACTCTCAGGCAAAATCGTAATAGTTATTATTTTAAAAATGTGCTATATGTTAACAAGTTGATTATAACATTTATTTTAAAATGCAAAGGGCCAAGATTAGTTAAGACACTATTATAGAAAAAGAAGTGCGGACTCTTGATTTACCAGTTATAAATATTTGTTTTAAAAGATTTACTAATTACACCTGAAATGATAGACCTGTACCACAGACCCTAAAACAAACTCACAGATACAGACCCTTGATTTATTTAAAAAAAAAAAAAAAAAAAAAAAAAAAAACAGTGGCACTCTAGAACAATAGAGAAAGGGAATTGAATTGAAATTCAGTTAGTTGAACTGGAAAAGTGAGTTGAATTGGGAAAGTCCATATCAATACAGAAAAAATGAAGTTTAATCCACATCAGCATCACACACAAAATTAATTCTATGTGGGCTGTACATGTAAAAGGCCAAACAATAAATCTTCTTATATGGAAATACAGGAGAGTATATTCATGGCTTTGCTAAAAGGATATGTTTTCTTTAAAAATACAGGGAAAGATAAATGCACTTGACTATATAAAAAGAATACATATTCAACAAAGGGAATGTTTCCTGAATATATGAAAAAGTCATATAAATCCACAGGAAGAAGAGCCACAACCTAGCAGAAAATTGACAATAAACCTCACAAAACAAATTCTCCTAATGGTCTATGAATGTATGAAAGTGCACTTTAACATCATTAGTAATCAGAGAAATGCAAAGTAAAACCACAGTGAGACATTGTGACACACAGAAGGGCTAAAATGAAAATGACTCATGGTCATTTTGGTTGGAGCATATGGTGGAAAGGCACTTCTACCCCATGGCAGTGAGAGTGTGAATCAGTACACCTACAATGGGCCAGCATTTGATGTTCAGATACCAAATGGAAGGTATGTTTAACTTAGACCCGTTTCAGTACCACTCCAGAAATGCATGCACATGAGCACCAAGAAAATTCAGATTATTATTCATAATAATTCCGAACTGAAAGCAAACCAAATGCAAGTCAACAATTGCATAAGTTAATTGTAATATATTCATTCAAAATAATACACACAGCAGTGGGAATGTGTGAACCCAGGCTGCAAACAAAAGTTGAGAAGACTTTCACAATTTTGTGTGAAATTAACAGATCACAAAAGAGTACAAACCAGATTATTACATTAAAGTTACACGTATTACATGCATGCATGTGCGCACACAGACATGGGGATATGAAAGCCATAAAGTTTAGAGATGCATGCTTAGGTGCCAAAATTATAGAGAAAACCAAGGCAGAGATTGCCATCAGCAGCAGGATAGTGGATAGCTGAAGAGCAAAAGTGATTAGGACAGGGAATGAAATGGTCTTTTGGGTAACTGGCCATACTCATTACTCCAAAATTATAACTTGTGTTATATATCTTAATTTTTGTTATACTTAACATTTTTAAAGCAACTATCAAGTACCAGAAGAAAATAGAGTTTAGTAATTTTTGTAATCTTAGAGTGGGGGAAAATATAAATATAAATAATAACAAATATAGTCCATAAATGAAAGAATGAATGAATTGAACTCTAAGAACAAATGAAGCTAAATAAAATACAGTAAGATATGACAACGAAATATAGGTAGAAGGTAAGCACAGTTAATGGATAGATATAGAAACACAAATAAATAATTTCAACATATAAAGTATCACTCAAATCCTTTGATGGGAGATTTTTAAGAGGCAGTACAGCTTTTTTTTTTTTTTTTTGAGACGGAGTCTCGCTCTGTCACCCAGGCTGGAGTGCAGTGGCCGGATCTCAGCTCACTGCAAGCTCCGCCTCCCGGGTTCACGCCATTCTCCTGCCTCAGCCTCCCGAGTAGCTGGGACTACAGGCGCCCGCCACCTCGCCCGGCTAGTTTTTTGTATTCTTTTAGTAGAGACGGGGTTTCACCGGGTTAGCCAGGATGGTCTCGATCTCCTGACCTCGTGATCCGCCCGTCTCGGCCTCCCAAACAGTACAGCTTTTTTAGTATAATACTACACCTCTCCCAGGTCCCCTGCTTTCCTCAGGAAAGGTCAAGAAGAAGTCCAAGAACTCTTATCTGCCATTGGAAAGACCCTCATCTTTTCAGTCCCTGAACACTCATAGCATTGCCTCCATTTTCTATGTTGAGACTATCAACATTAATTGCACTGAGATATTTTACTTTATTTCAGTTACCTGCCACAAGAAGTCCAGGTCACTGTGATAGCAGATTAAATATGGACATACTTTTTTTGATACAGTACTCTGTTTATGAGAAGTGAGGTGCACTTCCCTTTCCCTTGAATCTCAGCAGGTCCTTTGATTGCTTTGATCACTGATATACAACAGAAGTAAAGCTGTATCAATTTCTGGCACCTTAAGAGACTAGCAGCTTCCACTTTACGTTTCTTGAAACACTCACTTTGGAGCACTGAGCTACCATCTAAGAAGGCTAAGAGCCATTCTGTAGAATCTACCTGGAGAGAACCTGAGGCCACATGGAAGAGTGTCCAGCTGAGGTTAGCCTTCCAGCCAAGTCCATTAAGGCACCAGAAATGTGAGCTGAGCTGTCTTGGAATTGGCTGAGATGAGGGACAGCCATCAGATGAACACGGTCAACACAACACAGAGTGGAAGAATCGTTTAGCTAAGTCTTGCCCAAATCTCTAACTGCAAATCATGAGCTATAATAGTAAAATGGTTGTTTTTTTAAACAACTAAATTTTGGGAAAGGTTGTTACACATTCATGAACTGTTAGTATGTATTACTCTTTAATCTCTACATCTCACAGCTGCAGAATGCCCAAACCCTAAACATCCCTTGACCACTACTAGGATCTGTCTATCATCAATCTTACCATTACAAAATCTCACTCGCTTCCCTCTTTTATCGGATGAACTCCAAAGCCAATCATAACTTGGCATCTCTTTCTTTTTTTTCAAAACCCCAGTTTCCTTTAAATCCATCACTTCTCATACTATACACCTGCACCTAGGCAAATGAATACTGGAAAGAAAAAAGCTATACTGATGGGTTTCGCCTCAAATTTATTGCCACTAACTTCAAATGGGTCTTTATTTTGCTCATCAGTCATTTTGTAATTTTCTAGATTATTCACTCTCCTACTCAATCCAGGTCTCTGTTTGCAACTTTTTCTTTATTCTCAAGCCCTAAACTCACATTCAGCTGACAATCTTTGCTTCCTATTTTCTTGAGAAAAATAGAAAAAGTCAGATAGAAAACTGCAGAATTTCCCACCTCCAGAAAAACCTACTTATCAACATCAGTAGCTTTTTACTTTCCTATTTCTAATAATTTTCTGTCTGTGTATCCAAAGCAAATATTTCTACTTTTTTAGTAAATGCTATTCTCTTTCAACCCCTCAAGGGAAAAGCTCAGCTTTCCTTCCATCTCTTTTCTGCATCATCAGTTTTTCCCTGCCAACTAAATCCTTTCCATAAAAAGCATATGCTTTATTTTTTCCCATTAAAAATACTATCCTTTACTGATGTCACACACCCTCCACTTACTGTAACATAACTCTGTTCCTCATTAAGGCAAAATGTCTAGAAATGATTGTCTACTGTTTCAATTCTTCTTCTTCCTTTCCACCTCAGATTCCCTCTGATCAAGCCTTTGCTTCCACCACTCCACTGAAATTGCTCTTACCCAGGTCATTATGACTTCTAATCTTACAAAATTCAACTGGTGATGCTGAGTCTTCAACTGACTTGACCTATAAGCACCATTGGCATTCTCTTCATGAAATTCCCAAGTCACTGTTCTCTCCTGGGTTTTCTCCTCAGTCTCTGGCTTTCCTTTCTCCATTGCCTTGGCTTGTTCTGACTTATTTCCTTGAACTTGTAACACTGGATTGCTCCACAGCTCAGTCCTCAAGATCTCTTCTTTACCAACCTCCACTCCATTCTAGATTTCATCCAATCTTATGGCCTAAGCACCCTCCATTGGTTGACTTCCACATGTACATTTCCAGCCTGGACTTCTCCCGTGAACTCTAGCCTCTTACATCCAGCTTCTCACATGGTATTCCTATTTGGATATCTAATAAGCATTTTAAACTTAACATGCCCAGAACTGAAATCCTCATATTCTCTCTCAAACTCATGCTTCTCATAGTCTTTGCCATGAGAGTAACTGAAAACTCTTATCTTTCCAAATGCTTAGGCCAAAATCCTTGGAGTCATTCTTGATTCCACTCTGTTGAATACCCTCTATCCAATATGTTAGTGAATTCTGTTGGCTCTACCTATTCAGAACTTACTACATTTTAACATTTCACTGCTACTGTCATAGCCCAAGACACCATCATTTCTTTCCTGAACTATTACAATAAACTTCTAATTGGTCTTCTTGCTTCTGTCCTTGCCCCATAGTCTATGGTCAAGATCATAGAGTAAACCTGTTAAAAAGTAAGTCACACCATGAAAATCTGCCACACATTTTCCAATTGCTTCTATCTTACTCAAAAATAAAGTTAAGAACCTTATAATATCACATACACATCATACACCTGCACTCCTTTATTTCTTCTTGCCCCACCTTTTCTTGTTTGCCCTGCTGGCTAATTGTTCCTAAACATCTCAGCCAAATTCTTGTCTAATTTGTATTTGCTGATTGCTGTGCCTTGTATGTTATTTCCCCAGTGATCTCAATGTCTCCTCTCCTTACTTAAGGTGTTTGCTCAGATATCATCTTCTTCATGATGCCCACCCTAACCACTCTAGTTAAAACAAGTAACCCTTCCTCAATCTAAGCACTCTATATCACTTTATTGCTTTTTTTCTAGAGCATACAATTATTGATTCATTTATTTTTGGTCTCAATGACAGAACGTCGGCTTCCTAAAGGCAGGGATTTTGATCTAATTAGTTCATAGCTGTGTCCCCAGCACCTGTTATAATTCCTAGTATATAGTAGGCACTCAGTAAATATCTGTAGAATTAATAAATGAATAAAAATTAGACAAAGGTGAAATGTTCTTGACTTATAGCAAGCTTCCACAAAATTACAAGGAGACGTTAATAAACAGTTGCAAAGATTTTGAATAAATGTTAAAAAAGGCCATTATATCTATGAGAAAAAGTTCATCCAGTCAGGGTTATTTTTAAAATTCAGTTGACTTTTCTATCAGATGGTTAAAAATAAAACTGATAGTACCCAAGAATGGGGCAATTTTTAATGATCCTTTGGAAAGTCAATTAGGTATATAATAGTGTATAATTTAGTCTTAAGAACAGTTTGGGCTATGGTGCTATTATTATTGCCATTTTATAGATCAGAAAATTCAGGCATATGCAACAAATTAAATAATTTGTTTCAGGTCACAGAATATAAGTAGAAAATGCCAACATTAAAATCAGGCATTTAGTTTTAGAGTTCATACATTTAATCACTGCTTATTACTTCCAATTTTATTGATGAAGATACTGAGTTTCTGGTGTTAAGCAAGTTTTTCAGAGCAACATACGTGAGAGTTTGAACTCAGGCAGTTGTATTCCAGGGACTATGTTTTAAATTGTTACATTATGTGGCACTCTAGTAGTGGGACAATTTCAACCCACTTCTGTTATGTCATAATTAATCATGTAATACAAAGTAACCAAAGGTGTATAATCACTAGGTTGATCCAAAAGTTACACATTAAATCCCATGTAAGAAAAGGGTAGTTGGTGCAATATGTGGCATTCAAGTTGTAAAAATGGATCCCATTCACCAAATGACAAAACTTGATTCTGACTCACCCTGGGTGAGCAAACAGGGAGTATGTCCTAATCAGAAATCAACAGGATATGGGGCTTCAGCTGGGCCAAGACTTTTCTGGAATAGCTCCATAACCCTCCCATGGTAGTCACTGCTGATAATCTATCCAATAGACTTTTTTCCTTCTTCCACGCTTCTCCCCAAATTATACTTCCCTACCACTTTGCCGTTAATAATGTAACCCTGAATTTTCTCAGGCAGTTCCGTATTTCTCCAAAGGATTCTATTGGCATTTTAGGAAGAAAAATCTTACTTTTAAAATTATTGCAAATCATCTCAATATAATTTAGAAAGTAAATCAGTTATAAACTTTAAGTCTATAAATAGATTGTTAATATTTAAAAATGCAATCTCGCTTGTCTCAGATTGAATTTAGAACTTAAATGAGTGAATGTGTGATTAGCATTTATCACTTAGTAGGTTCACATGTCCAAATTATTTATTGAAAAAAAGTTTTTGGGTGATACAATTATACATTTCACTGCCTTTGATCTCACTTTCAGATTTTACTGGAATCCCATAAAGGCTTTCATTTTGATTTCAAGTTTAATTTCAGATAGACTCTCCTGTAATTCACTAAGTAGCATGCCGATTATTTTCCAAACAATTCAGCTGTTGGAAGTATGATTCTGTGAAAAACTTTTGAGAAATTACAGGACACTGGGAGTCACTAGTATTACTTTCTTTGGCAACATTCCTGGGACAGACTTAGGTGGCATGATAAAGGACAGGAGTGATTCAGCCTCGTAGTGAATACATCCCATGTTAAATCAGGGCTGACCACCCTCTTAATTAAAACATATTAAAATGATCCACCCATCTACTATTATCAGTGAGGGTTATATAATGATAATATCACTTTTAGGAAATGTTACGCAATCATTTTTTTGTTTAATAAAATTAACACATTTTATGACTTTCTGGTCTGCTGTTTGTGTTCTCAAAGAATAGCCTTGAAAGTACTTAGTAGTAGCTACAGTATAATATTATGGCCTTTAGTTTCCATTTCATAGACAGACTTAAAACACTGTGTGCTTTGTGTTACTTCAATTGTGCTTTCCATTTTCTGAGACAGGGGCTGAAAAATATTTAATTAAGAAGATACACGTCCTGAGCAAACACACACCATGCTGTGTCCTATATCAATGTTGATCTTTTCCTAGGGCTGGGGGTCTGGTTTTATTTTGGGGCAGTGTTAAGGATGTCTGGAGATCACTGGCAGGCAATACATACTCTCAGGGCCAAACTAATCTAATCCAGTGTGAAACTTGAAACAAAAGGAACACTGTTTCAAAATGATAACTGGAATTTCTAAGTACTTTTATGTTTAGATTGTCACCTACTTCAATTGCTGGAGAAGTTTCAAAAGGTACATTCTGCGTTATATTTAGCACAGGCTTCAAAAGAACTGACCAGAAAACAGGAGTCAAATCGCCAATGACAGGGTCTCCATCTACCCTTAAAAGTGTATCTTCAGCCGGCATGGTGGCCCAAGCCTGTGATCTCATCACTTTGGGAGCCCGAGGCTATGAGGGTGGGCAGGAGCTTGTGTGGATAGGGAATAGTGGGAGAAGAGAGAAGCAAAGAGGAAGTCGTGCACCACTCTTTTGTAAGTTTCAAGGGAAAGAAGAAATGGGTTCCTGAATGCAACCATATGTCTTCTTGAGGGAAACTAAAGATACAATAAGCAGATCTTGCTACACATTGCAGCACTTAACTGTTTTCTATTGGAGTGTACTGATGCCCTGTCCGTTGGTAAATTTTAAGTTTTTTCCCTATTTTCCTGTGGTGGGATGAGTGTGCTTGGGAGATAAGAGAAAAGAGGAAAGAAAAGAAGTGAAAACATTTATTAGAGAAAATTACAATATCTTGGCTTAGTGTATCATTTAGTGGAGATTGGTCAGTCAAAACTTCTACTAGTTTAAAAATAGAAATAAGAAAATGTTGGCTAGGTATGGTGGCTCACACCTGTAATCCCAGCACTTTGGGAGGCCGAGGTGGGCAGATCACGAGGTCAGGAGTTCAAGACCAGCCTGGCCAACGTAGTGCAACCCTGTCTTTACTAAAAATAAAAAAAATTAGCTGGGTGTGGTGGTGTGCACCTGTAATTCCAGGCTGAGGCAGGAGAATCGCTTGAACCTGGGAGTCAGAGGTTGCAGTGAGCCAAGATCGTGCCATTGTACTCCAGCCTGGGCGACAAGAGTAAAACTCCACCTCAGAAAAAAAAAAAAAAAAAAAAAGAAAGAAAGAAAAAGAAAACATCATTTGTTAGTTTTAACTGCCACTTCAGGAATTAGGGAAATATAACAGTTTCCTTCCAATTAATTCAGGAAACCTGGGGAGTTGGGGTGGGGAAAGGAATTGTATCTTAAATATGTGAGAATGCAGCTTATCATGTTGTTCCCTGTCTTTCCCTAATGTTCCTTTACAAACTCAGCCTTCTCAGGAAAAGTCTTTCTTTCCCCTCTGATCAGGCTGTTCACGAGTGCTGTCCTTTCCCTCTCTTAGTTAGGGCTGGGTGAAATCTGTCAGGCTCACATCCATGGCTTTGGTCTTCCCTCTTTTTGCTTTCTGTATTGGATGTTTCTCATGTTTTCAGTTCTATTTATGCTTAATTTTCCAAATATCTTTGTTCTGAACAGAGGAAAATATCTTATGTGGATATATACCCTAAATAGTGATAATAATAAGTTGGTATTATAATAACGCCCATTTATTGAGCACTTACTGTATGGCATGTGCACTATGTTCCTTCCCACTTTGTTTCATTGCAGCAGCTTTTTTCCCCCCCCCAGGATGCTCTTCATTCTCCTGCCCTTTCTTAACCCTTACTTATACCTTAGGTCTCTGCTGACTGGGAATTTCTCAAGAAATCCTTGCAAAGTCCCTCATGGCATCATGAACTGCTCTTTCCTTGCTTACGTCACAGTTGTAGCTTGGCTTTTATTAATGTGTAGGCCTCATGCACCACTGCACTTGGGATCTGCCTTCCACCCGTCTTCCCACTGATTCTCACCATCCCAGCCCACCTTCTTTTCTCATTAGCCCAAGGCAACTGACAGCATGATCTATATGGCAGGCGAGACCACCAGGTGAGGTAAGAAGAAGGTATTCCCAAGACAACTCTGACAAAATTTGGGGGATTTTATGAGTGATGGGAACCCATGGAAAGTGGTAGAAGAATCACTGTCCAGGTGGTGGATTTAAAACATTCCTAAGGCTCCCCAGAGCACGGAGATTGCATGTTGCTCAAACATCGTCCTTAATTAGGGGCTGCAAGAAAGATGCAAGCCTGGGCATTAAGCCATTCCATAATGATCAGGGTGACCAAAGGATGACTGAAGGGCCTGCATGAATATTTTGCTTTATGTATAATCTCTGAGCCCTCACAGATAAGTGGTGTGAGGGGAGGGTGGGCATTGATAAGGCCTGAGTAAATTTTGCACCATGTAGGCAACATGGTGTATACTGTAAGATACAAGAAAAAGAAATGATTTCCTTTTTGCATTCACATTTTTGAAGTAATATGCATACTCACTTCACCATAGTAAGGGTGAGAAAGAAGAAAAGTGAGAATAGTGGTGGTCCTGCTTTCATTGAGGACTTCTCAGGAAGCTCGTATCTGAGTGGTGTTTTGAATAAAATTCTTAGCACTATTAAGGTCGTTGGAAGAATGAAGGAGGCAAGTAAACTGGTCATTTTCAGTCCTCGCCCCATGTCACTACTCATGCATGGCTCTGTGACTTAGGGCAAGTGATCACACTTCCTGGGACTCGGCTTTCTCATCTTAAAAATATAAATAATTGTTGTGTGTGTGTGTGTGTGTGTGTGTGTGTAAACTTAGAATGTTTTGTTAGAGGAAGTAATACAGATTCTCCGAACTAGGCCACTTTGATTTAAATGTCTTCAATTTCAACATAGTATTCTTCAACTTGCTTTTTCTCAGCATTGGGGTTTGACATATTTTCCAGGCTGATAATATTTATTTAGTTCATTGATGTGAACTGCTGTATACTTTTCCATTGTGTGAACGTATCACTTGATTTTATTACTTCATTCATTCGGCAAATAGGTGAAGACCTACTTTAGTAAAGGCACCAGGTTCTGGGGGCATCGGCGTGAATCAAAGCCATGAAGTCCCAGCTAGCACGTAGTTTACATTCTTGTTGGGAAGAAGGGAGCAAGCAAGTAATGAACCAGTCAGCATATAGTAGGTCAGCTAAAATGTCGTTTAAAGAAAATAAAGATGCATGAGGGAATAGAGAGTGTCTGAGTGGGCTTTTTTAGATAGTGGAGTTGAGAAAGGATTTTCTGACAAGGTGACACCCAAGCAGAGCTGGATTAAAGTGAGGGAATTAGCCCCACAGATATTTGGGAGAAGAATATGAGAAGAGGAAAGAAAGGCTACAAAGATAAAGGGGGCAAAAGCATCCCTGGCACATCCAAGGAATAATGAAAAGGCCCATGAAACTGAGTTGCTGAAAGAAAAAGAGAGAGTCATTGGAGATGAAGTCTAAAAGATGAAATGTCCTATATGTCTAGGACATTTTAGACTACAGAAAGCGTTTAATCCAGAATGTGATGTTTCAACCACAGGAATAACTTCATCTGATTTTTAGTTGTGTAGGGATTATTCTAACTACCACATGGAGAACAGAATGGTAATGTATAAGCTTGGAAGCAGAGAAACCAGTTAAGATGCTATTGCTGTAATCCAGGCTGGAAATGAGAAGACTTGGACCAAACTCGCAGTGGTGGAAGTGATTGCATTTCACTATTTTTTTCTGTTTTTCTTTTTAATTATTTTATTATTTCCTCTTTTTTAATGTTAGAGTAAGTCATCAAGCTATGTTGATGCTTGGAGTATTACGTTGATAGAAGAGACAAAAAAACTCCACTTTTTATTAATTTTTATACTGACATTTAGGCACTTCCTACTTTTTTCTATTTTAAACTTAAATCTTTCATCTTTAATTATTTGCAACATGGCTTCCATAAATCACTGAATTATTCCATCATTCTTTTATACATTTTGCGATTTCTGATAGCTGCTCTTTTAGAAATTTTCAGTGCCTACATAGAAATACGTAAGAATTTTCCTTTAAATAGATGTTGCATCCCTTCTTTGCAGATTTGAACGTGATATTCTAGTTATCAACATGTTCATTAGCAGAAAGTTCCTTTGGCACGTGTAAGTGGAATATAGGTAAAGTGATTCTAAAATAATCATTTATTTATTCTATAATGTTAGAAACTCTTTAAATAGACAATATCCTCCCTCTTTATTTTTAAAATTTGCTAGTATGTTATTTAGCATTTTCTAATTAAACATTTTTCATTGTGGTAAAACACTTAGCATGAGATTTACCCTCTTGACAAACTCTAAGTGCACAATACGGTATTAAGTATGGACACAATGCTGTACAGCAGATCTCTAGAACCTACTCATCTTGCATGACTGAAACTATATATCCATTGAACAGCGACCTCCCATTTCCCCTTCCCCCAGCCCCAGGCAACCACCATTTCACTTTCTGTTTCTATGAGTTTGACTGTTTTAGATACCTCCTCTAAGTGGAATAATGCAGCATTTGTTCTTCTGTGACTGGCTTATTTCGCTTAGCATAATGTGCTCCAAGTTCATCCATATGGTCACATATGGTAGGGATGTAAAAAGATGGAGTAGTTATGGAAAACAGTGGGGGAGTGCCTCAGAAAGTTAAAAATAGAACTACAGTATGGCCCAGCAATCCCACTTCTGGGTATATAGCCAAAGGAAATGAAATCAGGCTCTCGAAGAGATATGTGTACTCCCATGTTTATTGCAACACCCATCGTACTATACGTATGTGTATATTTTGATAACAAAGCAACTGTTTTTATCATCTCCTCCATGTCTTTGCAAATATACTTTGCAAATCCAGCACAACTGCTCCAAGTCATCTCCATGAACGTTTGATGGTGGCCTGTAGAGAAGGCAAAATATTAACCACTTAGTAGCTGGAGATGTAATCGGAAAGATTTAAGATGTAACGAACTTTACTACTTTGGGGGTTTGCTTTTTTGGATCACAAATTGTCTTCTTTTCACATTTGATGGTAGCATCTTGAGAGGGGTAAGATGAAATCTGGAGGAAAAACAATCTAAGAGGAGCAAAAACAAGCAATAGAAATTGTATCAAATGATTAGTTGTGCTTCTCACCAAGAATAATATTATAGTCAAAGAATACTTTTGTTACTCTGTTGAACTTAAAGATTTTAGTTGTATGTGAATTTCATTGTATTTTACTGTTTTAAAATTTCAAACTGGGACTAGGACTTGACAAATGAAATAGTGTGGCCTGTAATGGTTGAGTTGTGGTAAGGTCTATATATATTTGCTTTATATATATGTGTGTATATATACAAATTCAATTTCATAAATCTAGAACTTAGACTAATTAGCAACAAGATCAGTTCAAAACATTTATAAAGTTTGTGTACTGGGCTTAGCATCTCATTCTTCTGAGTCAAGGGACCCAGTCATTCACTACATAAGAGCTCTCTCAAGCCTTCTGATTTCTAGTCAATATAGTGGGGACAAAACGTAAATATGCACCACTTAACTAAGAATTTAACCCATGTATGCCGAAGGTTGCAATTTTTTGAATTTTTGCAATCAGACCTTGACTATGACCTTGCGCAGTAGGATATAAATAACTCCCACATGCTTAGAGTTCCGATAATGGAACACTAGGCATAAATGGACTGTCATAGGTTAGTCCTTTAAAAATTATATCAAGAGTAGAATCATTTCTTTCCTTGTCTTACTTAAGGGAGTTGCTGAAAGTTGTAGTGTTCCTTCAATTATAGAACTATAATGTTTTAGAACTTTGGGCAGTTTATCAATGATAACCGTCTGATCTAGTAGTTAAGGTTACACAAGTACACAAGTGTTAGTTAAGAATTGTGAGAGTGCAGTGAATTGGTTGCTGAACTAAGGAGCAGAGTACTAACCAGTACTTGTAAGAGAAATTTTTGAATCTATTTCAAACCCGTATCTGATTATAACAGAATTCCTATTCTGTTTGTTCCTGATACTAAAATTTAGTGGTCCCTAATAGTTGTTTAAAGGTTTTCAACAAAATATATTAACTCAGAAATGGCATTGAAAGACATAGCTTAATAATTTTTTAAAAAAACAAATCAACAGAATATATTGGCTAATTTGGTATCCTTATCAAGGAACAATTTTATCTCCTCCCTACTTCCCTTCTTCCCTGCGTCCCTCCCTCCCTGCCTCCCTCCACCCATCTATCCATCCACCCATCATTAGGTACTTGTACATTCAGCATATGTGCAGTGGTGTGTTTGCACTAGATAGCAAGAGCTAATTCTGTGCATCTTGTCCCAATTTTACATTCAGTAGCCTCAAGGTAATAGCGTGAAATTGGACGTAGCGAGACTCTTTTTACACCACAGAAAGTAGCAAATGCTCTAAATCAGCAGTGCCCTCGACCCACCACACACACCTCCTCACCCCCAACACACAGTGTCCTGGCTGTTAAACATTTACTAGCCGAGCACTGTCATGCCACTAAGTCCATTTGGGATTGGTTTAAAAATTAAACACTGTGCAAAATAGATGATTAACCTGAGGATAATGGGGTGTAAACTAAAGTAAGCTGTGAATTGCACATAAAATTTAAAGACAAATTTGGTTTAAAAATCATAAACCAACAAATTTGAGGAAAAGAAAAACTGTTTCCCTGAAACTGACCTGATAAATAACCACGTATTTTTTTTCTTTAATGTTATAAAAGCCACTATTGAAATGGGCAATTCTTTGGGTGATGATATACAAAGTTATAATATTTTGATAAAAAGTTATAATATTTAAAAAGATAATTATTTTTAAAGATTGTAATTGTACTACATTTCAGTATATCAAATTTTTATTTTTCCAGCTCTTTGAATCAAATTTATATTAATAATTATATTAATATTATTAAAATATTTTCTATTGAGTATAGGTTTACAAAACCTTTCATAAATTTTTGTATATATTCCTTAACAATTATCATTATTGTTATTTTCTAAATTCTCTAAAGCTTTAGCTTTGATTTTTTTATTTGCCCAAATATTTACTTAGGAGATTCATTTGTTAATGTTCTAAGTAGTTTGAGTCTTAACCGTGATTCTTCTCTTTTTAAGTTCTAGTTTTATTTCGGTATGATCAAAGTATGTGGCTAAGTTCTACACTTTAGAATATAATAAGATTTTTTTTAACTACAGTAGAATTGGTTTTTACATATGTTTCATGAATATGTGTATGATGTGTGTGTATATAGCTACTTAATCAGCTCATTTTTAAAGTCATGAAATTTATATGATGTTTTAAATATAATTTTTATCTGTTGTATCTAGCATTGATGAAGATATAGCAATGTCAGATCATTTTAATTATATATAGGTATAATTTTAATTTACTTAAGTGTAATTATTTGTGTTTTACATATATTTTGAATGTTATCTGATGCCTAACAGTTTATTACTTCTTCACTGTGAACTATACCTTTATCAATGTAAAATGTTCCTCTTTTTTAAATTTAATAATTTTGCCTAGACTTCTACTTTTTCTTGTATTACTTCACTGTCTTTGTTTTTTTGTCTACAGTTTCCTGTCATAGTTCGCCCATTCATCTATTTTGTTGAAAATATTGTCATCACATTTTATTAGTGTCTCCTGTTTACATCTAAAAATAGTTTAATGTAATCTAAAAATTACTTTCTTTTAACAAATGTCAAATCTATACAAGTTTACTGAAATTTCTCATGAACTTCGTTTCATGATTTTTGCATTTATTGCTTCCTTGTTTCCCATCTGATCTTTATTTCTGTTTTTTGAGATATTGCTTAAACTTACTTAACCCTTTACTCCCTATAGTGATTTTAAGTTATATATACTATCTTTACTGTCTTTATTTTCACATTAAAAACAATCTAATTTGTTAATTAAATTGTATGCACTGTGAATAGAGAGCCAGTCCTGCTTGTTAATCTCTGCCACACCAACTTTGAGCCAGATCTTTGCACAGGAAAATGCTAAACAAGTATTTGCTAAATGGGTAAATAAATCAATAAACATTATTGATAAAACATAATTCATTTACTATATCAGAATAAGAAGTTTAGAATACTTTTATTTCTTCCCTCTTCCTCAGTCCTGTTACTATTCTTATTTTATTGAAATAAAACTGGATATTGCTGTTAATTTGTTTTTAACAATATGTTCTTTTCCATCCATGATTTAGTTTTTGACGTCTGTCAAGTTTCATAACTATGTTTATAACAATTACTCAGACACCAACTCTGTGTTGAGTTCATTACTCACTGCCTTTTCCTTTGAACCACACATACCCTCAAATTGAGTTAATTTATTGGTTTTGATTAATTTCTTGGTTGAATGAAGCACTTCCTTGAGTAATCTTTTCAAGACAGATAAATGGGTAGCATACTTCCTGAGTCATTTTGTGTCTGAGAAGGTTGTTCTGCTCTCACTAATGAATGTTGATTTGGCTGAGGTTAGAAATCTTAGGTCACAAACTTTTCTCCTGAAACTCTAAAAATACTTCTCCAATGCCCCATTTTATACAGTGCTGTGGAAGAAAAGTCTGATGGTATCTCAATAGCTCTCACTTTATTCTGCATGGAAGCTTTTATTAATATCTTCGTATTCAAAGTAACACAAAATAAGTCACCATTCATCTAATTGTAGGTTGATTTTTATTACTATCTGGCATTCTTAGGTCCTTGAACTAAATGTTGAACTTTTATATTAAACTGCTGTATTTTTTCACATATCATTGAATTTTCTGCACACACAGGATTATAGAGTATAGTGTGTAGTAGTACAATATGTGATTTGAAGTGCATTCTGTTAGATACTATGTGGGTCATTAACACATGCACAAACATAATTCCTAAGAAGAAAATATGTCTCTGTTATTTTCTATATAGTTTCTTAAAAACACTGCTTTAGGATTTAATAGGCCATGAAACACAGTGGAAACGCTCTTGAAGTTCAGTGTGCTGTGGGGAAATTCACAGGGGACCTATTTGCTTTCTACTCAGCTGCTCTGCTAATGGACATGTGGGTGTCTTTCTCAAAGTTCTTCATGAAATTTTTGTGCCTTGTATTGACTGAGCCTTGTCTATATTTAATTTCATCTCTTGTGAATAATTTTAAGACATTAGCTGTGTGTGACAGAAATCCCAAATAATAGTAGCTTCCATGAATTGGTTTCTATTTTTTTCTTTCATTGTTAAATGAATGAATAGTCAATGGGGACATAGTAAGGTATTTTGAGAAAGGGAGAAAGAAGCAGGATCAGGCACTCAGTTATGGTTTCTGAGCTAGAATGAAGGAAAACTGGAGGCCTTAGAAAAGAAATTTAAGTCAAAATAGCCTCAATGATTGATTTTACAAGAACACTTGACTATTAGCTGTGCAGCTCACTCCTACTTGAAACTATTTTATCATTATCATCCACAGATATGGAAGTCGTATTAGGCAGTGTGGTGATCAGGAATATGGGCAAGACATTCTGGCAGATTAGATCTGAATCTTGTCTTTGCCACTCTGCTAGCCCTGGGGCCTTTAGCAAGCTACAGCACCAGTCTGTGCCTCAGGCTCCCCACATGCGAAAGGAGTAAATAGACTCTCTTACAGCATTATGAACACATGAAAAGTCACATGTAAAGTCAAGTCTGGCACAGAGGAAGTACTCATCAAATTTAGACATTATTGTGACCATATATACTTACAAAGCTATGTAGTAGGCATGTAGGTGATCACTAAGCCAGAAGGAAAAGAATCTTGTGAAAGTGTGAGATTGAGAATAGTAGTCCTGTATCCTCAGTTTTTAGACTGTTCTGATAAATACCCCAGATTACATTTAATGGAATGTAAAACATGAATAATTTCTAAGAACTTCCACATAAAAGAGTACATGATTCTCGCTTGTGACCAAGGGTTTTCCGAATTTATCTTTACAGTGGAGTCAGTTAGGAATCTCTTAATTCCAAAGCCCAGGTTACACTCTGGACCAAATAAACCATAATTTGTGGGGCTAGGATGGAGGCGTCAATATTTTTGAAGCTCTCCAGGTGATTCTAATATGCAGGTAACTGTGGAAAACCACTATTCTAACATATAATATCTTTATCTGGCATTTAGTTTCCTTATTTGTAAAATGGAAGTAATAACACATCTACAAAAAGGTGGACTTTAGGATTAAATGAGAGATGTGAAAACAAATTTCTAAGTATCACGTAACAGTTGGCTCAATGAAAAATAGTTGAATTCTACAAACTTAATTTTCTTTCAGTAAATACTTTAAACAATTTGAAGCCATTTAGACAGGCTTGAGTTTTATATCTTTCGATATAAAAATAATTTATATCCTCTTCTTAAAATCTTCAATGAATGAAAAATGTTAGTGCCCATAATCATGTTGAAAATTCCAATTTTTAAGTTTGCTCACATGTCCTTTTGTCCGTAAGAACAGTAAAAATGTTTACCAACTCTGACTGAAGAGTGAGCAACATGTTGAGTACTCTTTACAAGAGAAATATCGCATCATCCAGGGCACCATACTTTACTGACGTCAATGTCCTGAAACAATTTGTTTGCTGAAAGTCTCGCCAAATCAATGACAGTAAAAGTCGCAAGAATTTTCTTTAAATGTGGTTTGTGGCCAGTGGCAAAACCACAAAATATCTACGGATGTCTAGAACTGTAATTGTTTTTTTTTTTTTTTTTTTTTTTTTTTTTTGTAAAACGATCTGCCCACAAAACAGGTAAAAGTACATTTGAAAAATGGCAGGCACTATTATTTATTTTCAAAGTGAGAGCATCTGTCATCTTTGTTTTCTTAGCATTATGAATTTCCATCTGTAATATCTACATTCGTGACACATGGCATGGACAAGAGTATAAAGAGGAAAAAGTAGACCACCTAGGACCACTGAGGAGTTCCTCTATTGCAGGTGATAGCAAGGATTTAGTACATAATATCTTTACAAAACATTTTAGTCTTTTGTAGGACAAGAACCTGAGATCAAGTAACATCTCTGGGGATTAATTTGTTAAATATATTTTTGGTGTTATCCCCAGTGTCACTTCTCTAATTTCACTTAACTAAATGGAACTGATGTGTATTTAGTTAGAATCAAATTAAACTACCCTCAAACATTATATCTACTACAAACTTTGAAGAAAACAAATATGGAGTCAGAATGTATTGCTGATTTGGGACAAGTTAAAATAAATATCCTGGCCGAGCACGGTGGCTCATGCCTGTAATCTCAGCACTTTGGGAAGCCGAGGCAGGTGGATCACCTGAGGTCAGGAGTTCAAGAATAGCCTGGCCAACATAGCGAAACTCCGTCTCTACTAAAAATACAAAAAATTAGCCTGGCATTGTGGTGGGCACCTGTAACCCTAGCTACTTGGGAGGCTGAGGCAGGAGAATTGCTTGAACCCAGGAGGCAGAAGTTGCATTGAGCTGAGATTGTGCCATTGCACTCCAGTCTGGGCGACAGAGCAAGACTCCATCTCAAAATAAAATAAATAAATAAATTAACTAACTAAATAAATATCATTTCACTTAATATTCTCAAATATGTCGAAGGCCCAGTAGGAAAATGAACCACTAGAAGGAATTATTTTATATTTAACAAGATAAATAAACTGTTGATAAACTCAAAATAAGTAGCCTGCAAATTCCAGTATGAAATTGTTTATCTGCATTTCTCATAGGTCCAATATATAATTGTAACATTCTCAGTGTGAGTTTGATAGAGAAATTTAGATTCCATAATTAGTGGGCATTTTATTATATGCCTGAGCTTTCTTTAAATTAAAGTAAAACTATTTAAAAAGGAATTAGAATTTCTAACATGGTTATAGGCTGTTCCTCGGGAAGGGGGACAGGGTCTTGAAATTTATCAGGGGTACGAGTTTCCTCCCACCACAATGACATTAGTTTTAACTGCCAGGTGGAGAGAATACTGAAAATAGATTGTGCTACACAATTTAGAGTATATGCAAACAAAGCATGGTAAAAAATGTTACCCCAACATCAAATATTTCTCTTGTAAGAAACTGCAATCATCTTTATTATTGCAGTATCTCCTTTGAAAGAAATATTTTGTCATATTGAGAAATACATTCCCACCCTTCTGAGACAACAATTATGTAGAAATGGTGCATTGCAGGAAATGGAGTTAGGCGTATTGGGAACTGTGGTGCTGGGCTGCAAAGTCAGCAGAAATTCCTTCAGAAAATGGGCACTCAGAAAAATCTGCTTTCTTACTTACAGGTTTCTCTTCTTCCTTTTTTAAGACTGGACATTCTCAGACCAGGTTATCCTTTACATTCTCATCTCATTGCACAGTGCAAAGCCATGGAAGGGCTCATTTTTCAGACAATGTGGGATGATGTTCAAGACTTGACACATAATCAACAGTAAGACCAGCGCTCTGGCCAACAGAGTGGAAATATTCACTTTGAAAAGGCAAATCATAAACCAGAGTATGAGAATTACATTAAAGTATGCGTCTATAAAACACAACCTCTGTCCCCGAAGCTGACATTTGACCTGCAATACTTGAGAAATTATTTTCTGCCTCCCAAACATGTGTTTCAGAAATTGATCTGAGGAGAATTGGCGAACCTTTCATATATAGATAGAATTTCAGAAAGTCATGCTTCTCTCCCAGGTCAGTTTCATTTACTCTCACCTATGAAGCGGAAGAACTAGAAGCTTAGGTCTAGTAGAAATATAATAAGACCTGCCCAGCGACATTTATCTTCATGCTAAGAGAGTTGGTTTATGTACTTGTCCTCCACTTGCAGACGGTGTTGAATTCAACCGTATTAGACCCCTCTCCTTATCTTCCATTGTTTTCCAAAATTAATGTGCTTGCTCATCACTTAAAATCTGTTAAATATTGATGTAATAGAGAGGAAAGGTATACCTTTTATTTTTATTCTATTGTTATGTTTTATCATTCAAAATTTATTCTGTTACATTTTAGAAATAGGAATACTAAGTAATGGGGACCCCTTTTTTTTCTAGGGATCCTTAAGTCAATTGTATGGTTAAGGTTTAATCGAATTTGTAGACTCTCTTGTCATATGTCACTTATGTCACCATGGTATGGTGGGAATAAAAATGACTGTGGAAACTAATGCCTTGGATTTGAATCATAGGTGCTTGTCCTTTAGTTATATGGCCTTGAGCAGTTTGTCCTGCCTCAGTAATTTCCAGTTTTCCAGTGTGTAAAATCGGAGTGATAACCCCTGCCTACTGCAGACAGGTGTAGTTGAGACTTTAGTACTTACACAAAGTGCAGTACCCTTATATAAATGTAGAAGGGTGTGAAGAATATGATAAAAATGGAGATATAAATTCTGCTGCTTTCTGATGTTACTCATGCTGCTCTGTAAGCAGGAAGGAGAATACAAGAGTGGACCTGGCGTGATGCAGCTGATAACATGAGCGACCTGCTCAGGTCCCTTCCACCTCACCTGTGTGATGCTCAATGGCCCAGCTTCCCAGTGCCTGAGGGTTTTCTCTGGTGAGCTCTGAGCGTAGTCTGCTCAACTATAGGCATGCTGTTGTGAGGTGCTGGGAAATTAATGTTTCACCCTCCCCTACACAATACCCTTCAATCCAAGAGTACTGAGAAATAATGAGTAAAGACACCGGCTGCTTTGCCCCTTGGGTGAGATACTGCCGAGGTATGTGCCCTTCACCGGATCCCCGTTCCCTGGCAGCTGGAGAAAGCTCAGGTACCTGCAGTGGTGACTTGCTTGGTAACCCATTCTTGATCTTCCTTTCTCTATCACTTCTCTCTGGTGTTTCCTGGGATCACCTCCAACTGGAACCTTTGTCTCATGGTCTGCTTCTGAGGAACCCAAACAAAGACAAGAGACTTCTTCTGTCTCTCAAAGCCCTTCAGGCTTAAACCCCTCCAGGGTCCTTCTTCACCTTTGCTGAATTCCTTTCAGTCCCATAAATTTCTTCCAATTCCTCTAGGATATTCAACTTGATCCTTTCTCAGAGCCATTGCCCACACTGTTTCCCCTCACTGGTTTGAGTTCTACCCTGTATCACTTTCACAACAGTTAATGGCAACTCATTTTTTCTGATATCAGTCCGAAAATTTATTTTTCAGGGAAGTTTTTCTTGACATTCCAGCCTACACTGGTTTCTACTTTTGTATACTGTCTTATCCTTTAATCCACATAGAATTTATTATAGTTCATAATTATATACATGTGGTGATATTTGACTGTCTCTCCCAAAGCAGCATAGAACTCTTAAGAGGACATAGATTATTTCTATTTTACTCACTAATTTTTCCCTAACTCCTGGCAGAGTGATGACTGTTTATTGAATGTAGAAATAGTATAATGAATAGGTTGAGTATATATATGTGTACGTGTAACTGTATCCATTTATTTAACTTTAGTGCAACGTCTGCTCCCAGTAGTTGCACTTAATAGCCTTACTTTTAGAACAAAAGACTCCCGGCTCTAAAATTGCCATAGGTCTGCCATGATAAAAGTGAACACCTTTATGGTCAGACCTTTGTCTACAGTAAAGTGGATTGGGCAGATTGTGTGCCAGGTTGTGTGGTGTGGAGACAACGGCTGTCATAGTAGCTCTGATGGGCAGGTGGCTGGAAGGTGAAAAGAAAGTGGACAGTCTGATGGATTTAGAGGCTTGCCTTTAGGGGCTTACTTTTTCTTCACTACCCCCACCACAGAATTACTCAGAGCATATTTTTTCTTTTTAATTTTTATTATTTATTTGAACAGAGTCTCACTCTGTGACCCAGGCTTGAGAGCAGTGACATGATCATGACTCAGTGCAGTTTTGACCTTGCAGGTTCAAGTGCTCTTCCAGCCTCAGCCTCCTGAGGAGCTGGGCATGCCACCTTGCCTGCCTAATTTCTTTTATTTTGTGTAAAGATGAGGTCTTGCTATGTTGCTCAGGCTTGTCTTGAAATCCTGGCCTCAAGCGAACCTCCCACCTTGGCCTCCCAAGGTGCTGGGATTACAGGTGTGAGCCATCATGCTCAGCCCTCAGTGCATGTTTTAATTCATGTATCAGAATTTGCACACATGAGATGTGTTATCTTAGAGTTTCCTTGACCCCTTAGACCCTTCCTGATTGCATGGTTTCAGGCTATGGGTACAAACTATGTTTGAAGGAAATTGTTTAAAACAAAGGAACGTATACTGGAATGTTCAAATATTCAAGTGAAATGTCAGAATCCCAAATAAAATTATTCATTCTAAAATGTAAAACAAAATGTATCATAAACGAAAAAATTTTTAAAGTGTACGAACAGTGTTCAATATAATTCATTATCAGGGAAATGCCAATTAAAATAACAAAATATCATCTCACACCTGTCAGAATGGCTATTATCACAAAGACAAAGGCTGGGCATGGTGGCTCACAACTATAATGTTAGCACTTTGGGAGACTGAGGTAGGAGGATCACTTGAGCCCAGTTGTTAGAGACCAGCAGCCTGAGCAACATGGTGAGATCACATCTTACTGTAGTCCTGGCTGCTCTGGAGGTTGAGGCTGGAGTACTGCTTGAGCCATGATTGAACCACTGCACTGTAGCCTGGGCAACAGAGCAAGACCGTGTCTTCAAAAGAAAACAACAAAAGATATGTCTTGGCAATAGGTGAGAAAAGGAAACCCTTGCACACTGCTGGTGGGAATATAAGTTAGTACAGCCATTATAGAAAACCGTATGGAGATTCCCAAAGAGCTTAAAAATAAAATTATCATATGAGCCAGCCACCTCACTACTTGATACACATCCAAAGGAAAGAAAATTGGTATGCCCAAGAGACATCTGCACTCCCATGTTTATTACAGCACTATTCACAATAGCCAAAATGTGGAATCATCCCAAGTGTCTATCAACAGATGACTGGATGAAGAAAATGTAGTATATATACGTAATGGAACACAATTCACCTATAAAAGAGAAAGAAATCCTGCCATTTGTGACAAGATGGGTGAACCTAGAGGACATTATGTAAAATAGGCCAGGCATGTGACAAATACTGCATGATCTCGCTCCCATGTGGAGTCTAAGAACGTTGATCTCATAGAAGCAGAGAGTGGAATGGTGGTTTCTAGGGGCTGGGGTGCTAGAGGAGGGTAATGGGGACCTGTTGGTAAAAAGTTACAAAACTTCAGTTAAATAAGAAGAATATATTTAAGAGCTCCATTCTATAACACGGAGGTTATAGCTCATCACAATGTATTATATTCTTGAAAAATGCTAAAAGAGTAGATTTTAAATATGCTTATTACAAAAATGACAACTATGTAAGGTAATGTGCCATATTAATTAGCTTAATTTAGCTATCCTACAATGTGCATATATTTTAAAACATCCTGTTGTACATATTAGGTATATACAATTTTATCTGTCAAATTTTAAAAAGAAAAAAGATGTTTCAAACTTTTCTACCAAATTATCATGGAGGATTGTATGTAGACATCCTTTGAATAGATAAAAGTATAAATTCCAGCAGTTCATCCTTCTGGAGGCTTCAGTAGGACAACTTCTTATTGACTATGCAAATGAGAGGCAATGTCTGTCTTATTCACAGTGTTTCTACATGTCAAATTTATATGGGAAAAAAATCTACTCAACTATTGGGATAATACAATTTACTCTCTCCAGCCCTTGTCCCAGAAATCTCCAGATATCTGAAACAAAATGACAAAAAATTGTTTTCTATTTTTCTATTTTGCTTGAACAATGGCCTCATTCTCGACTTGTGTGTGTTGACACTGTCCTCCTGCTCTGAGCAGTTGTGCATGATCAGCTGCACCAATTAAGAGAATCATTCCCCCAGCTTGGTAGTCAGAAATGCAGGGGAAGTTTAGAATGAGCCCTGGGGGAAGAACTCACATGTACAAATGAAATTATGGTACTATCAGTAGAGAGGATACCTGTTGTATTTTCTTTTTTTCTTAGTGCAAAAGGAATCTTAGGGGAACTGAACACCTGGTGAAATGGTTTGCTCAAATTCATTTAGCAATTTTTTTTCATTCCTATAGGGGAATTAGCAGAGTGCTAAAGGTTTTAAAGAATTCAGATGAAAAGCCATCTGTTCCCTGGGCTTTGTTCAATGTCAATTTAAGGATGGCTTTGGAGATTTCCTATTCCCTAATTAATTCCTCTAGATGAGCTCGTGGGGTTGGCTCAATTTATTTTTTGAAAGATGGAAAAAATGCTCCCATCAATTAGTCCTTTGTTATATTGTGACTGAGATGGAAATAGCTTTTTGCCAAATGGAGCGAGGAGCTGAGAGATGCTTGTGTTTGCCGTGGCCAGGTGTCCTTTGTCATTAGGACTGGCTTTGATGTAAGTACCATTCTCTGGGCCTTTCAGATAATTGGTGAGAAAGCACCTGGCCTCGCAGAAATCTGAGTAATATTTAGCCTGAAGCACAAAGACAGGGAAACCAAAGCAGTGAATAGGAGTCATATTTTAAATAGAATAACTGTTCTAATAATTTTTTGCATTACCACACGTAATGCATTTTAGTCGGAGGCTGTTTGAGTACTATTCTCTAGAACCAGATTTCTTGTGTGGACAAGGACTAGGGGGCAGGGAAAGGGTTAACCGGGGTGTTTAGGGAAACAGAAAAGGGAAATAGAGAAAAAGAGGAGGGGGGAAAAAGAGACACATGAGAGGAGAGGTGATGGGTGTCATGTAAAAGTGTACAGATCTGCCTGCTTAAATTCTGTCTCCTCAAAGATTGGACCATTGAGCCAGTGGCGTGAGCAGGAATCTCCATCCAGGACAAGACACAAAGATGTTTGAGCCTCTCTGCTCTCACTCGTTGGGAGACTAGGCTCATTGGGAGTCTAAGATCATTCTACCTAGCACATTGAAAGAAATGATTTTCAAGGAAAAATGATGATCTGAGAGTATTATTTTTATGATATTAACTAACGGGCTATCATCCTCCAATGTCCTTATTCCCAAGGTGTCTGATAATTCTTTACTGAGGTCATGTCTGGTTTACCTAAATCATAGGTTGTTTCACTAGTTAGGTTAAGCCTTGAACTTTAGTATGCCAGTAGGAAGGAGGGTATGACAGGGGAAATGCCAGCCAGAAGGAAATAGGACGGGAACATCCCAGAACTTCTGCCTGTGTGGATTGTAGGAAAGAGAAGGGAATCAATGAGAAGGGAGAGCAGCAGGTCAGAGTCATGCAGTGCCTTTACATTACTGTCTCAAATCTTGTAGGGTGCCTTTCTCAATCAGTTAAAGGAAAGAAAACAAGTGCCGTTACTGTTTTTCCTATTTGGGATTTTGGGAAGACACTGCCTCTCAGGATGTCCCGGTAAGAGGGAGATGCATATTGTTAGCAATGTGACCTGCTCTGTGTGTGTGTGTGTGTGTGTGTGTGTGTATGTGTGTGTATGAACAGGCATGATGCAGTAGCAGCTGCAGTTTCCTGCTTGTCTCATTATGGAGTGGAAGCCATTGCTGATGACAGCTAGAGAGGAGGAACGTCATGGGGTAGAAATAGAAACCTCTGTCGTCGAGAGTTTCAGGGTTGACTGCCTGGCTGAGATCAGGCAAGAGTCATGGTTAGGCATCTGTGGGAAGGTTGCCAGCAAAAGCCAAGAAAGATCTAAGTCAGCAGGAGGGAACATCATTCTTTGACTAGGATTAGAAAGCATGGATCACAGTCAGGAGCAGTAACTATCACAGTAATGCTAGTCAGGCAAGCAATGAAAAGGCAGATTCAAGACCTTATTGCCATAGTAGCTCCTGGATAGCCAGACATCATCACAGCACCCTCTCCTGCCACCACACACATGTCCTCAAGTCAAGATGGAACACAAGAGCTCTCCCTGTGTGGGGAGAAGAGGGGGAGATGGAACACAAAATGGGCAAATAGGAGCAGCTGTAAAATTCGAGAAAAAGGAGATATGACATTTATATCACGTTTAAGTTGACATTTGTACATAAGAAAGATCAAATCAATTGTAAAAACAATCACTTAAAATGCTCTGTTATCTCTGTTCATCTGTATGTAGTATAAGAAAATGTGTGACTCCACACCACAAGATCATTTCAAATATTGAAGAAATAAGATTGAGGAAAAAGAAAGTTGTTTGGAAAGAACATTTTAAAAAATTGAGGAATAAATAATTTTGAAAATTTTGCTTCAAAACTGTTTTTCACTACCCAGTGTCTTAAGATGAAATTTACATTCCTCTGCATGCGTCTTCAGAGTTTACAGGACCTGTTCCTTGCTTGTCTTGTTCTCTTAACCACATTGCTTCCCTCCATGCTCTTCCTCTCTGGCAGGATCCAGAGACTCAGGACATTTGTCTCTCCCAATGCTTGCTGCTCTGGTGTTGCACACTCTGTTCCCTCTGCCTGGAGCACCATTTATTTGTTTCTCATAAACAAGCAACCTTTCTCTTCCACCTCCACTTGCAATCCCGTGGGTTACCCGGTCCCCCAAGCATCTACCTACTGCTCTCAAGGGTTCTTCCTCTTTTGGCATCATAGACCCATGTGACATTTGGTCGTGATGATGAATCCTTCCCAGTGTAGTGTTCTAAATGCATAAAATAAAGAAACTAGGCAAAGGGAACAGGTCCTATTGAAATAAACCTATCAAAATACTAGAGGAAATAAAATTTGATATATGTGCATCTTTATTAATGTTTTAAGTGACACCATGTAGTGGTGGAACTAATAACCTCTCTGATTTCAGTGTGATAATAAGCATAAATAATGTTTGGATGTATTTCCTGTAGTTGTGATGTGATGTGAAAATAGCCGTAATTTTTATTCTGTGATCACAGATTCTGCTGCTACTGTGGTTTGTTGCCTACAGTCACTACAGAAGGAAACTAACGTTAGTTAGTTATTGAAAATAAAGATGTAATATTTTTCTTAATCCAAGTGCATGGCTCTAGGTGAGGAGCCCCTGATTTTTTCACCTGCTCTTCCTGACCCCACATGTCTGGATTAAACTGTTTCTCTGTCCTCATGGCATGCAGGACCACTCCTTTCTTACCACATAGCACGCTAGATTGGAACCATTTCTTTATTGTCTAAGAACTGTCACTAGATTTTAAGGTTTATGAAGGCAGCTTTGTCTGGTCCTGATGTCCTTATGTTCAGCAGTACTGAAATTCAGGAGAAGGTTCCCCATATAGAACTGTGGCATTAAATGGAGCCTTTATTTGATCTGATCATGTTTTAAAAGTATACATAATCTTAGCCCTCAGTTCCACACATCATGGCCTTTTAAAATATTTTTGGCGTTTAAATCACAGATTCTGTTTGTAAAGACATGTTGAAAATATCTTAGACTGCCTGTAGAGGTTTGTGTAAATAATGTAAAGGATGTCAGCTCATCGACATTATTATCAGCTCATTGATAATAACAATCTCGATTATATTCACGAATTCATTTAATAACCATCAATTTGGAATATTTGCCCCTTGGATGTGACATTACTGAAGGTGAGACTTTGGGTAAGTGACGATAGCACAAACAAGGGCAAAACCTCAGCAGTGCTTACACACAGGTCTGCAGGAGCAGCACTCACTGGACAAATTCACCGCCCCAGGATCAGTAGTAGGTGTTCATATCCCCTGGTAGCCTCATTGTGTTGAGGCAGTGACCTAAGATTTGGTAGAGCCTGATTTCTGACTTTGCAAGAGTGATTCTGACCCTTGGGCCATGGAGCTCTGAAGCTGCATGGTTAGAGAAGCACTGGCCTTCTCCTGGTTTGATCAGGGACCAGGATATGATAGCAAAATGATGTGGCAGAAACTGTGCCCCTCTTCTACCAGCTCAGTAGTGGTGACTGGCAGTGGAGGGAGGCACGAGTTCCTGTCCTGGTGTCATTAAGATTCCAGAAGCTGAAATTGCAGGTGGATTACATGGTGAACTAGGACAGAGGTGTTCTTGTTAGTAAGATAGCAACAACACTGGTGTTATTGGTTCTTGAAGCATAAACCTCTCCTCTGGCATAGTGAGGGTGGGAGGAGGGAGAGTTGGGGTTCAAGCTTCACCGTTGCTCAGCACCGATTGGCTTAAAGGTTGCTCAAAGTGGGTTTCCCATAGAACATTGCAGAAGGAAAATTCCCTTTCTGAGAAGCCAGGCTGCAGGGGTCAGTCTTGGACAAGTTAGCCCCTATCTCTCAACTACTAACTTATCACTTCCTAAATTTCATCTCCTTTAAAGACAGGGATGTAATGACACTCTTTTCTAGAACTGTTGGAAAAAGTAAATTAAATAATGCATATAAAACCCTTGGCATGACTCTTGGCAGGTAATCAGAACTCAAATTTTATTATTATTTTTCTAAAATAGTTCATACAATATTGTTGAGGATTTGCTTACAATATTTAAGAAAATTACAATATTTAAGAAAATCAGACTTTCTTCAATACTAAGATTTTTTAGAATACTATATCCATCTTTTCCATTCTCTCTTGAGAGTCCAACTTCCTAAGTAGTATATTTAGGTTCCATATGTATTACTCTGTTCTCTATTGGTTTCCAATGTATGTTCTGATTTCCTAACTAGATTGTACAACTTATACTTCTGCCATGCCTCTCGCCCCTGGATCCATACCTTTGTTTAGACCAGAGAGCAAAGAAGCTCAGCAAATATGTATTTATGGGTAGGATAGATATAAGTGTCTTAAAATAGATTCCTTGAAGAAAAGCCAAGGAGAAATTCTGCTATATAAATTTGGTATATTTCATTTGGGTTTTGGGATGCACTTTAATATATTTATACATTTGAAATTAAGTTGTTTCAACCTTTTGGTGTTTTAGTCCATTGTACTACTACTACAAAATACTGTAGGCTGGGTAATTTACAAAGAAGAGGAATTTATATTCTCACAGTTCTCAAGGCTGTTAAGTCTAAGTTCAAGGTGGTGGCAGGTTTGGTTGTCTGGTGAGGGCTGATCCCTGCTTCCTTGTTGACACCTTGTTGCTGCATCCTCCCAACAGGAGGAAGGCTCTGTCCTCACATGGCAGAATAGCTGCAGGGTAAGCCAACAGAACACTGCGTGAAGCCTCTTTTATAAAGGTCATAATCCCATTCATGAGAGAAGGAGTCCTCATGACCGAATCACCTCTTAAGGGGGCCACCTTTTTTTTTTATTATTATACATTAAGTTCTAGGGTACATGTGCACAATGTGCAGGTTTGTTACATATGTATACATGTGCTATGTTGGTGTGGTGCACCCATTAACTAGTCATTTACATTAGGTATATCTCCTAATGCTATCCCTCCCTCCTCTCCCCTACCCACAATAGGACCCGTGGGGGCCACCTTTTAATATCATCACATTAACTGTTAAGTTTCAACACCTGAATTTTGTAGGGGACACATTCAAACCATAGCATTTGGTCTTTCTACTAATCCCAATGGCCATAGCTTAATTCGTTACATTTTTACAAATGTTTTTCTTATTAAAGTTAAATATGTAATGTTATGTTTAATACTTCTCCAGATATATATTTAACTTGCCAGACTTTAACAGATTCCCATCAATGGCTTCTTCTTTTTTTAAATCTTATTCAAGGAATCTAGCAATTTTTTTTAAAGGTGCTGCATCCCACTTCTCTTTCCCTTCCCTGTATGGAGGGATGCTGTCAACTCACATCAGTGATGGTCCTGAAATTGACAACCATGGATACCCTTCTTCTCTCATCAGTCCTTTTTCCAGGATGTGTCCACATTTCCGACCATGCCATTTCCATGCCACTGCACCCCAATCTATTCAGGCAGATATGGCCCGCATGACATCTAGTCCTTCATTCTGCCAGCTCATCTGCAAATCGGTTCCTCCTGTGACATCTAAACTAATGGAATTGATTCACCTACCTGGAAATTTACCAGATACTTTCCATATGCATAATTGTTCGTGTTTTCTTTCCTCTATCTTCTGAATAAAACTAGTAACTCCTTAAGAGATCTAGTTCCAGAATCCCAGTTCTTCCATTTATCAGCTTGATGGCCATCAGCAGACTATTTAATTTTCCCACAGCTCAAAGCTCTCATCTTTAAATTTTTATAAACACCTACCTCATTTTTCTTATCTGGAGATGAAATGAGAACATGTATAAATTCTCCTAGATGAAATATTACAAAAAAATCACACTTACATGTCCTCTCCTCCACCCTCAGCCTTATCCCCACTAAATTTTTTTGTATCTTATCTGCTGCAAAATATACCACTATGATTAGTGAGACACATGTTAACTCTTTTTTTTTATAACTTTGATCATACTCTCGACATTACCTTATTCTTAGCAATATTAATGTAGCTTGCATATAAATGTTTTCATACTTTTCCCTCTCTTTACCCCCTTCACACTCTGTTTCTTGAGGATAGAGAAAGGGTTAGCAAATGAAGTGGAAAATGGAAAGAGAAAGAAAGTGTGGGGAGAAAGAGGGAGAGAGGAAGGAAAAGAATGAGAGAGAGCCAGCACATTATGGACACCATGGTGCATAGAAAGAGTGTGTGTATTTGTCAGTGGAGATTAGACATATGGGTTGCAGTAGACAGTGATAAAAGAGGAGGAGTATTCAGGGTGACCTAAAGTCCTGGTTTGCCTGGGACTGAGGGGCTTCTCGGGACGCAGGACATTTCAGTGGCAAGGATAATGAGTTAGTCACTTTAGGTGGAATGGAAGTGCAGTAGGCCAAATTCAATAACTAGAAACTAATTCAGAAGGCAATGAGTTGGTTGTTTTGGAGAGTGGATTCAGACACTCAAACCACTGGTTGTTAAAACATTTCTTAATACTAAAAGGAAAAATTATGGTAAATCCTTTAAGAATGGAAGCCAAAACTAATTTCCATAAAAGGGGACCTAAAGATGAAAGAGGGAGCTTTCCCTGACTTGTGGTCAAAGAACCACTGTCACCAAAGTGTGAGGAGTAAGCAGACTGAGGCCAGAGTGCCAGAATAATCAGGCCAGAGCAAGGTACAGTGGAGACCCAGAAAGTCAAGTCCAAATCATTGCTCCATTTGTGAGTCAACCCCAAGGACCAATTACACACAGAGAAAACACTCAGGCGAGGCTATGAATGCTATTCTTCCTGATTTCTGGTGCTGCTTATTGGAAAAAAAACCAAATTAGTGCCAACCTTCTTCATCACCACTGATTTAGCCTTCTTGATTTACCTGGGGCATTATCACTGTCCCAGGCTTTGCCACAAACATTAATTTCTTAATATAAAACTGCTACAAACAAAATGGAAAATGTCTCTGGAGAAGAATTTTAATATTTCTGATCCAAAGACACAAGGAAAAGCATGGTACTTATGAATCTGAAGTCAGGGTTTAAAAGTCCTCAGATCCCTTGGAAAAGGATCATTTTCGGCTCTGTTTGTTTTTCTCCATGAAAGAATAATGGTAATTTTTAAAAGGATTTTCAAAGCATGCGGTGATATCATCAAGTGAACAAGCTAGAAGGCCTAACATTAAAAACCCATAGAATGATCTTGAACTATCATTAGTGCTGGAGGCAGGCCTGTGATCTGCTCAAACTGCTTGCCTTTGCTTCCAGTTCCGATACACATTTTAGTTTATTTTTTCAATATCAAAGAGCTGATAGAACTGGGGAAGTCCAGATTCCTTTCTCTAAGTCACTGGCCTCATGACAAGCTATATTAGACATGCCCTTGTGGTGAGGGGATTAAAATATTACTAGCTTTGTTTTGAAACAGTGACACAGAGTATGTTTTTGGAATCTTTCTGAGGTGGTTTGGGCCATCAGCTTGCCTGGTAACCACAGCTTCTGGACTAATCCGACTCACAGTTTGGGAATTTCCAAAGTGACTATTAACAGGGGGCCTTGGTTTATGTAACTGTCTGTTCTAGTCTACAGCTTGCCTTCTAACAGGTGAGCAGACCCTTTCTTTAACCAGCAGGTGGGGGACTTATTTACATTTCACCTCCAGACAGCAGATTTGGAGTTTGGAGTGCATTTCTTATGCCAAAGCTTCTCCAACTTTAATGGATACCCAGGTCACAGAATCTTCTGGAAACCTTGCTGAATAGTTAAGCAAAGCATTTCCAGTCCGGTGATGGTGCTGCTATGAGTCCACAAACGATTCTCTGCAAAATAAAGTGTGCTTGTGGCAGCAAGGACACTCAGAATTTATGAGTCTAATTTGCCCTTAGGGACCAGTGCAGCAACGTCAAATCAAGTAAATGTCTTTGGCTCTAATAAACTTGTCTGAATTTACGTATTATGAAAATGCCTCTGGAGATCATTTTCTTCATGACATTTACATTCTCTGTTAAAGTTTTATGGTATCTCTCCTCTGCTACTCAATGTGATGGTGGGTGTTGCACATTTGATTTGCTGAGCTAAGGTTTGCTGTCCTTGCTTATTATTACACAGAGGAATTGGTAGTTCACAGTCTGACTCAACACATGGGCTTCCTAATACTCTACCTAGAGAGAAATAGGTACAAAATACCCATCCTCAGATTAAATGAAACAGATGGCTCTTATTCAAAGAAACTCTTACTCAAATGGAATGAACATTTAAATACATGTAGTTATCACTATGAAGAAAATATAAAATGAAAAAGTGGAAAGCATATATTCAAAGACAAAGCCAATGAGTTAAAACAGTGGTCCTGTTTCCTCTTTATTCTATCTGGCCTCATGAAGAAAGCACCCCAGGGAGCCACCCACCCTGACACCTACCCTGAGCCTTAAGGCATAGGAGTTGGGTTGAAATACTTTTGGATCAGACAGGAGACTTCGGTTGTAGAGTTAGAATTTACACACTTTATTCTGTGTGTGGACAGTGTGTTTCTGACAGCTGAATGTGGGCTGAACTTTGGCTAGTTTCTTTAAGTCACGTGATCACTTGGAGATCATTTCATTTTTTTTTCAATAATTTAGTTCACAGCTATTCCCAACAGCTGAGACTTGTCAAATATTACTGAATTTAAAGGAATCGCTTAATGCCAGCTTTCATCCTCTCCTAATTCACTGTGGTGGTTAGTAGCAGGCTTTCAGATTTGCCATTTTCCTTCAATATATAATGGAGTGGAAAGCTGCTTCCTAGCAAGTCTTATTACTCTATTTCTGTGTAGTTGTTAATCAGAGGACAAATGAACACTCACTAGAGCCCTCTGTTTGCACATAAAATAAGAGTCTTGTGGTCATGAGTGTTTTTGTGCTAACCAAAATAGAAACCCAAATGGAACAGAGGGCACAGGGGTTATTTAATTGTATATAATTACATGATAAACCTATGTGAATATACCTCTTGAATATGCATTAATTTTTTATCTTCTTCATGCAAAGGTGATCAATTTCAGTTTCTAAGTTTTTCTCATCCACTCACCAACCATTTCTCCCTTTTCCATGACTCCAACTTCTAGCTGAACAACAGAAGAGTTGAATCATAAAAGAAGAGTCCAAAAAAACTTTTATTTGTTTGAAGAAAATTCTTTCCATGTGTTCTGCTTCTTCTTTTGCTAATTTGGGTCATGTGCTTTGCTTTAGTCATCTATCCCAGGCAGAGAATGGCCTGGGTCCTCCTCCCCTCACCACAGAGAGGTCTGGAGGTCTACAAGTGGTAACTGAAGACTGCTGGACTCACCACATCCTACAAAAACTGTAATAGCTGCTTTAGGCTAAGAGGTTCCACTGGAATTTGAGGCTAAGAACACAAAGTAAGCCAAAAAACTAAAAGGACTGCAAGTCAGAATGTGTGTTGATTGAAGGAGAGAAGGAAAAGGAGGAGGGAAGAACAAGAAAGAACCAATATCAAGAGTATAGAGGATGGGCCAGGATAAAGCAAGAGAGCTTCATGTTTGCATAACAATTTGTGTTCTGCACACCTGGAGAAAAAGGATGTAGTTTCATATTAAGGATGGAAGTCAAACTATTAGTGCAGATTGCTACTTCTGAAGATAAAATTACATGTGTGTTAGGTAAACAGAAGGACTAACTTGCAAAAGTTTAGAATTCACCTAGGTTTGTACCTAACTTCTATATGACCTGCTCTTTAAAAGTTTGGGGGAAATAAAGGGTTTCTCTATAATTTTCTACTTTGTCTTTAGGGAAACTGGATAATGCTTTTTGGAAGCCATGGTTAACTCTTTTCAGTGATTTTTCTCTGCAGATCTCATGAAACATTCCTCGCCTTTGCTACTTTTTGGCCATAATTCAAGGTCCATTGTGATGTACATTGTTGTACTCTTTTCTAGTATTTTTTTCTTAGTCCTTGCATTCTTATTTGAATTTTGTTCTAGTTTTTGAATTCTGGTTTTCTTTGTGCCTAGAGGAATTTGTTTTAAAATATGTCTATGCATTCTTTTATATCCTCATTTGGAGGCAGCCTACATTCTCCCTTACATTGAATCTAGGTAGACTTGTGATTGCTTTGATTAACAGAATACAGCAAAAGTGATACTTACCACCAAAAACACAGAGCTGTAAAACCACAATCTACTTCCAACAGTGTATCATAAAAGACCATGTAGACTTAGCCTTGTTTGCTGGTCAGAATCACTCTTGGTGCCCTGAAATACTATGTTTAAAATTTGGCCAACCTGACACCACAATTCTATAGCAGCTACCTGCAGGTATTTCAGTTGATAGTCCTTGCTGTGTTGGTCCTTTAGTCATCACAATGCAGGCACAGATCTGTGCATGAAGATGTTATATTGAAAGACTATCCTCTAGCCACAGCCTTTACAGTTAGCCTAGCTGAGGCCCCATACACCATGGAGCAGACAAGCTATAGTTGCCACACCTCTCTGTGAGCATAATGCAATGGTTGTGGTTTTACAGCACTATGTATTTAGGTAGTTTGCTACATAGCAATAGATAACTGGAATGCAAGAGAAAAACTCATAAAAAGTACATTTTTCATTGACTTGAGGGTAGTTTCAGCCAGTAATTATTGGGTAGACTTGAGGGTGAGAGTAGGAGACAAACCAAGATATTTATCTCTCTCTCTGTGCATCAGGCAATGTCTTGTGTAACTGTGTCTCTTTTATGGTTCCAGCTCCTGGCAGGTTGTCCTTGAAGTGGTTTTGGCAACTACCTGGAGATGCCAGCTCCTGGTCTCTAGGAACAACCTCTTTCCTTTGACTACCTCATTCTAGTGTTACCAGAAAGGGATCCCAATCCAGACCCCAAGAGAGGGTTTTTGGACCTCACGCAAGAAAGAATTTGGGTTGAGTCCACAGAGTGAAGTGAAATCAAATTGATTTAAAAAGTAAAGGAATAATGAATGTCTACTCCATATGCAGAGCAGGCGCAGTGGCATGGGCTGCTCAACTGAGTATACTTATAGTTATTTCTTTATTATACGCTAAACAAGTGTGGATTAGTCATGAGTTTTTTGGGAACGGAATGGGCAATTCCCAGAACTGAGGGTTCCTCCCCTTTTTAGACCATATAGGGTAACTTCCTGACATTGCCATGGCATTTATAAACTGTCATGGCACTGGTGGGAGTGTCTTTTAGCATGCTAATGCATTATAATTAACATACAATGAGCAGTGAGGAAGAACAGAAGTAACTTTCATCAGCATCTTGGTTTTCGTGGGTTTTGGCTGGCTACTTTACTGCATGCTGTTTTATCTGCAAGGTCTTTGTGACCTTTATCTTGTGCTCCTGTCTCATCCTATGACTAAGAATTCCTAATCTCCTGGGAATTCAGCCCAGTAGGTCTCAGCCTTACTTTACCCAACCCTGATTCAAGGTGGAGTCACGCTGGTTCAAACTCCTCTTGACAGTAGAGGCTGTCTGTTATTGTTCGTCTCTGAATTGTCCTCCTGTCCCCTCGCTTACCTTTCAACTCTCTTTTTAAGCTAGTTGCCAATATTTTTCTTTCTGTTAAACTACTTTTTTGCTTCACTGTCTCTAGTTGATACAGGCTATGTAAGTTATATTTCTTTACATACTCAACTGAACACAGAAAATATGTAACTGATTTTAGTTGGTTGAGTACATACATACCAGTTTGCCAAAAAGTCATCCTAATGAGGTGGGATTAGAGATTCCCTTGTAGTATCAAGTTGACTATAATCCTTCCAGAAGTCTACCATCACACTTATACTTGAGTATGATTTTATAAGAACTCCTGTTCTTTTATAAGAATTCCCTTGCAGAAGCAGATTGACAAAAGTTTTAATGAGTCTCTTTTTGATATGGAAGAAGGTTACTTGAGCCACTGTTCTCTAACTAGTGCTTCCAGCTTAAACTTTGATTTTTTTGAAGGCAAGAGAATGGGAAATATATTAGAATTTAATACACAGCACAGGTTTATAACTGCTCTGCTTGAGCTATAGGACTTACTCATCTCATTGGTATCTATATAAAAGAACTCAGCTCTTATACAAATTTATCTATATATCTATATTATATAAAATTGTGATTGAGGCAGATAAGATATCCATGGAAAGTTTGATTCCTTCTAACCTCAACAGATTAGCTAATATATGGAAAGTACTATGAAAGTAGCTTGAATGACCTGTTATAGTAACACAGATTTAAGAGTAAATGTCCCCTTTTCCATCCTGTAGTATTACATTTGCTGTAGAGGGCTGCAGTCATAGATCTGCAAGACCTGCTATGTAACCATGCTTGAATTACTTATTTTATTTTTGATCCATGAAGTTCGTATGTATAAAGTGAAAGGTTAGTGTATTGGGCCATTTTTGCATTGCTATAAAGAAATACCTGAGATTGAGGAACTTGTAAAGAATGATGTTTAATGTCCTCATGACTCCATAGGCTGTACAGAAAGCATGATGCTGGTATCTGTTTGGCTTCTTGGAAGCCCTCAGGAAACTTACAATCATGGCAGAAGGTGAAGGGGGAGCAGCACTTCTCATAGTCAGAGAAGGAGCACAAGATAGAGGGAGGAGGTGCTACACACTTTTAAACAACCAGATCTTGCAAGAACTCACTCACTATCATGACAACAGCACCAAGAGGATGGTGCCAAACCATTCATGAAGGAGCTACCCCATGATCCAATCACCTCCAACCAGGTCTCACTTCCAACACTGGGGATTACAATTTGACATGAGATTTGGGTGGGAACATGGATCTAAACCATATCATTTGGACTCACCCCTCAGATCACTGTAACTTAAACATTCTGAATCATTCAGTCTTAGTACCTGATTTCATGCTCTTTCCCAGGTGGCTTCCTTCCTTATTGTTATTTTTTTAACCATTATGAAAGCATTATTTCCTTATGCAAATAAAGCAATACATTCATTGCTATCTTAGTTCATTTTGTGCTGATACCAAAATACCAGAGACTAGGTAATTTATAATGAACATAAATTCATTTCTCACAATTCTGGAGGCTGAGGTTTCCGAGATCAGTGTGCCAGCATCTGGCGAGGGCTTTCTTCCTGCAGTCTCACATGGTGGAAGGAAAAAGGGCAAGAGAGGACCAACGCCCTCTGTGAAGCCCCTTTGTAAGGGAACCTAAATCCCATTCACGGAGGAAGTGTCATCAGGGCATTAGGCCCTGCCTGCCAATACTATCACATTGACAACACATGGATATTGGACAGAAAACTTTCAAACCATAGCATTATTTTCCTGCTCCTCAAGATTTATGTTCCTCTCCCATACAAAATACATTCATTCCACCCCAATGGGTCTCACTCATTCCAACATTAACTTTAAAGTCTAAGCACAAAGTCTTATCTAAATCAAATATAGGTGAGACTCAGGGCATAATTCATGCTGAGGCAAATTTTCCTTCAGAGGCAAGCCTGTGAAGTCAAACAGATTATGTGTTTTCCAAAGACACTGGTGGGATAGGCATTCACACATTCCCAAAAGGAGAACTAGGAAAGAGGAATGAAGTACCAGGTTCCACGTAAATCCAAAATCCAACAGGGCAAGGAACATTAAATCTTAAGGCTTGAGGATTCTCATATTTGGTCTTATGTCCCACCTTTCAGGCACAGTAGGGTGTTGGTTCAGCCCCCCAAAAACTTGGGTAGCCTTGCCTGATGGCTTTGCTGAAAGCATTTCTTACTTCAGGTTTCATGCATCGAATTCACATGCCTGTGGCTTTCCCAGGCTGGCACTACATGCTTGTGGTTCTACAGTACTGGGGGTTTGGGGGCAGCTCCACATTTATAGCTGCATTTGGCATTGCCTTAGTGGGGACTCTTCATCATCCCTTGAAATCTAAGTGGAAAAAGTCGTGCCTCCAACACTCTTGCACTCTGTGCTCCTGCAGAATTAGCACCATGTGGACACTGCCAAGGCTCACCACTTGTACCTCCAGAGTGGCAGCCTGAGCTGCACCTGGGCTTGCTTGAGCCACAGCTGGAGTGCCCAAAAGGCATGGTGCCAGAATGTGGAAAGCAGAGCTCCTTGGCAGCAATTGCAGTAAGCCCTGAGGTCCCAGGGTTCCCTGGATCCATGTGTTTAAATCTTTCTGCCCTTAAGGCCCTAACACTGTGGGCCTGTGATGGAAAGAACAACCTGAAGACCTCTGAAATGCCTTTGGGGTCATTCTCCCATTGTCTTGATGAATAACACTTTGCTTTCTTCTATCCGTTCTAATCTCAAATGGTCACTTGTCCACATTCTTTGTTTTCTTTCTTAAACACCCTTTTTCACTCTTTACATATGGCTGGGGTGAGAATTTCCCAAATCTTTATGTATGGTTTCCCTTTTAATTATAGATTCCATCTTTAAACAATTTCTCACTTCTCCTCGTTTACTATAAGAAGTTAAGAGAAGCCATGAGGCACCATGAATGCTTTGGTGCTTAGAGATTTCTTCCAGCAAATATCCTAGTTTTTTGCTCTTAAGTTGCTCCTTAAGTCCTAAAACTGGACATAATTCAGCCAAGAGCTTAGCCTCTTTGTAACAAAGATGACCTTTCCTTCAGTGTTTGACACCTTGTTCCTCATTTTCATCTGAGACTTCATCAGCATAGTTTCCATTGTCAGGACCTCTTAAGTAAGAAGATTTAGGCTTTCTTCTTCTGAGCCCTCACCAGAATCACTTTTAATGCTCTATTCTTGTCAAAAGAGACTTTCTCCAGTGTTCACTCAGAAATTGTTCTAGCCTCTATGTATTACCCAGTTTCAAAGCCACTTCCAGAATTTTCATTATTTATTATAGCAGCACCTCACTTCTGACACAATTTTTGCCTTAGTTTCTTCTGTGCTGCTATAACAGAGTACCATTGACTAAGTAACAAAGAACAAAAAATTATCTCTCACAGTTCTAGTGGCTGCAAAGTCCAAGATTAAGGATTCGGCATCTGGTGAAGGCTTTCTTGCTGCATCTTCACATGGCAGAAGGTAGAAGGGCAAAAGACCAAATCTATAGATTCATTACTATCCTTATCAAAATACCAATATAATTTTTCACTGAATTAAACAAAATCAATTCTAAAATTTATATGAAACCAAAAGAGAGCCCAAATAATCAAAACAATCCTAAGCAAAAAGAACACAGCTGGAGGCATTGCATTTCCTGGCTTCAAATTACACAGCTACAAGGCTGTAGTAACTGAAACAACAGGATGCTGGTGTAAAAACAGACACATAGATCAGCAGAACAGAATAGAGACCCCAGAAATAAAGCCACATATCTACAGTCAAGTGATATTTTACCAAGTTGACAAAAACATACCCTGAGGAAAGGGCATCCTTGTGCTGGAAAAATTGAATTGCCATATGCGGAAGAATGAAACTGGACCCGTATCTCTCACTGTATACTAAAATTAACACTAGATGAATTAAAGACTTAAATGTAAGTCCTAAAACCATTAAAATACTAGATAAAACCTAGCAAAAACTCTTTTGGACATTTGTCTAGGCAAATAATTAAAGACTAAGACCTCAAAAACACAAGCAACAAAAACAAAAATAGACAAATGGAACTGAAAAAGCTTCTGCTCAGCAAGAGAAATACTTAACAGAGTGAACATACAACCTGCAGAATAGAAGGAAATATTTGCAAAGTATGCATCTGACAGGTACTGATATCTAGAACTTAGGAGAAACTCAAACAACTCAACAACTACAACAAAAATAACCTCATGAAAAAGTGGGCAAAGGACATGATAGACAGTTTTTTTTTTTTGTGAGATGGAGTCTCGCTCTGTCACCCAGGCGGAGTGCAGTGGCATCATCTCGGCTCACTGCAAGCTCTGCTTCCCAGGGTCACGCCATTCTCCTGCCTCAGCCTCCGAGCAGCTGGGACTACAGGCGCGCACCACCACGTGCGGCTAATTTTTTGTATTTTTAGTAGAGACGGGGTTTCACCGTGTTAGCCAGGATGGTCTCGATCTCCTGACCTCGTGATCCGCCCGCCTCGGCCTCCCAAAGTGCTGGGATTACAGGCGTAAGACACTGCGCCCGGCTGATAGACAGTTTTTAAAAGAAGACATACAAATGGTCAACAGGCATCTGAAAAAATGCTCAACATCACTACTTATAAGAGAAATGCAAATTAAAACCACCATGAACTGACCAGATCTGTGCTCTGCAAATCAAAGTTGAATCTAATCAGCAGCAATTCTGGGTGCTTACATTTATGCAGTAAAAACAAACAAAAAACGCCTTAGAAATCATTAAAGGGATGATTATTTTTATGTTTACTGCTAGAAATTTAGAAAATATAGAATACCTCACAAAATAGTGAAATAAATATATATGTACAATATTCAGATTTAACAAATATTTAGTCACTTTTCATGTATTTTAAATAAAGGAATTAGGGCATTAAAGGTAAACTTTCTACTTTTCCCTCCCTCATCTTATTTTCTGAGTCAACCATTATGGTGAGTTTGGTGTACATCTTTCCAGTCCATGCTTTTATAATTTTCCTTGATAGATTCATAATTTATTCATAAATAACACATGGTCTTATTTTGCATTTTAACATTTACATAGATGTTATCATACTGTATGTATCATTCTGTGACTACATATTTCAATGTCAATATTCTTTTGATATTCCAGGTTACTGCAAATATATATAATCATATATCTATATAAATAAATCCATGTATTTTATTTAAATACTATATATTGCGTTATATAATTTTAACATAATATCTTTATCCATTTCCCTTTTGAAGAACATTTGCTTTCTGATTTTTTACTGCTACATAAAATGTTACACTAGGAAGAAAGCAATAAACACCTGAAACTAATGTGTAAAGAAGCTAATAAGTAAACACATGAAACTAATGTGCTTTTTAACATTTTTTATATTGTGTGAAATCCAGTTTACTTTTCTTCCTTACAGTTATACTCTAAAGTACCTTACATTTTCTTGAAAACAAAACATAATACAGTACAAACTAGAAAAATGATGTCTCTGAATGAACCAACTGGGAAAAGAGTGGCAGGCCATTAGCATTTGAAGAGAAAAGATGGTATTTTTCTGAATGAGATCAGAAATATTCTATGTCTGTGTTGGAGAAGTGAACTGCAGCTGCGGTAGAGGATGTTCTCATGCAAGCATTTTAATTACTTCACCCAACTAACTGTAACTAACCTCAACAGTGTGTGTTTTCTTAACAATTCTACTTTTAAAGTCAATGTTTCAGTAAGACCAAAAAGGAAATGTTCCCCCACTTTTCTTAAAGTGTAGATATTTCCAAAACGTCGTTTTAAAATATTCTTCCCTTTGTTACATAACCACCAGTTAACATTTCCTGACATGACTACCAATAAAATGATTTATTCTCATGGGGGCATTTGGCTTCATTTTTTTTCTTCTTCTTCTATCTCTTTTCTTCAAGTTACCTCAAACATTTGATTTCACATTAGTCTATTGCAATTTTACTATCTAAAGAAAACTGAAAATATCTGGATATATCTTTCCATTAATTTAAAGTGTACAACTTTTCATAAAAATTAAGCAAGAATATACACTATCCTAACATAAAAACCTCACCTAATGGGGTGATATTTTAAGCATGCGGGTAGATGACTTATTTATGTCTGTAAAGTAGGACAGGAAATGCTATAAATTGATACTTATGTAATCTTAGAGTACACATCAACTGAGTCTTCTGGTTAAATTTGCAATAGCTGGCTTCCTGGTTGAGGTATAAGAGAAACACTTCATGTTTTTCTTTGATGAAATAAAAATATATGCAACTTTCTTCTCTGCAGTCCTCAAAAATTATTTTGCCATTACTCCTTTAAGAATAAACGTCTATCATAATTGGAGTTTTCTTATCTTAAGTCCCAATTTTAAATAGTTTTGTCAAGGGAGAGAAGGCGGCAGAGAAGAAAAGATGATTCTGTAAATTTTTAAAACAAGAATATACCTGAATGAATTTATTTTTAACCAGCATTATATAGGACTTATCCCATGCCGGGCACTGTTTAAAGCACTTTACAAATATAATGACGTTTAACCCTTATAATATCTCTATGACATCCTCATTTAAAGAATAAGCAAGTTGAGGCACAAAGAAATAAATTAACTTGCTCAGGATCACACAGATAGTAAGTGGCAGAGCTGGAATTTTAACCTAGGTAGCCCATATTCACCATCCCTAGACGACGCTGGTTAACAACATACCTAAGCAGCTTTGGGGATCACAGTTCTTACTAAAGAAGAGAAAACCCGCCAAGTGCAGTGACTCAAGCCTGTAATCTCAACAATTTGGGAGGCCAAGGCAGCAGGATCACTTGAGCCCAGGAGTTTGAGACTAGCCTGGGCAACATAGGTAGAGCTTGTCTCTACAAAAAATAGTAATAATAAAGAATTAGCTGGACTTGGTGGTGCACGCCTGTAGTTCCAGCTACTCAGGTGGCTGATGTACGAGGATTGCTTGAGCCTGTGACGCTGAGGCTACAGTGAGCTATGATCATGGCATGCACTCCAATCTGGGTGATAGAGTGAAATCCTGTCTCAAAAAAAAAAAAAAAAAAAAAGAAAAAAAGACATACATTGGTGAAGGTGTGCCAGATTTAGATAGGAAACTGGGAAAGTTAATTTTCATATTTAAGAAAATGCAGAATGAAAGGAAATATTCAAAAAAAATTTTTAAGAATAATTTTGCTTAAGTCTAAGTTAGCAATTCCTAGGTATTAGAGTCATTATTAAGATTGGTAAAACTCATTTCTGTTAGGTTTGAATGGGACCATTCCTAGAGGTAAGAGGTGAATAAGATGGTTTATTACTATTAATTCTAACCTGTGGGGTTTTAAAATCAGTGCCAACTTGGTGTGTTTAGGTATTGGCCTGGGATCCTGCTTTCCCTAAAGTTTGCATCTACCAAGACTCTTGGATCTCAAATATTACTCTAAATATTTACTATATTTTACTTAAATATTTTTATTCTGATCAAATACATATATGTTTGTGTGAATGTGTGTATGTATATACAGCTTTTTAAAAGGACCGGACTTAGTTTTATTATCTTGCCTTCAGTGTTGTATTCCTGAATTAAACTCTCTTAGATTCACGTAGACCTAGACTCCTATGAACTAAGATTTTCTTTGTTTTTTCTAAATATCTTTATTTTCATGAATTTATACACACGCACACACACACACAGATAACACGTGAATAATTTGTTGATGGATTTCGTTTCTCAATATGACAATTCTTGACAGAATAATATGGTTCTCAAGATCCAACTGCATTTGCAGCAGTGTTGGTATATTGTAAAATAATTGAACTGCAACTGGTGATGGTAGTTTTTTTTTTTTTTTTCTGAGACAGTGTCTCACTCTGGCCCCTAGACTGGACTGCAGTGACGTGATCTCGGCTCACGGCAAGCTCCGCCTCCCGGGTTCACGCCCTTCTCCTGCCTCAGCCTCCCTAGTAGCTGGGACTACAGGCATGTGCCACCATGCCGGCTAATTTTTTGTATTTTTAGTAGAGACAGGGTTTCACCATGTTGGCCAGGATGGTCTCGATCTCCTGATCTCGTGATCTGCCTGCCTCGGCCTCCCAAAGTACAGGGATTACAGGCGTGAGCCACCACGCCCGGCCTGGTGATGGCAGTTTTGTTTATCTTTGTAATAGTACATTTGGGTTGTGTGTCTGGTTAAACTGCAAGCTATTGGCCGGTGACTGGATGGGTTTTGCTGTATGAGGAGCTAATTTGCCATAGACATGCTTACCAGTTGAGCAAAAATAAATAAATAAATAAATAATGTAATTCTGGGGTTAAAAATGGATTAAATATGTCCACCCAATATTGTAAAATTTATTAATTAAATAAATGGAGATCATTGGTTAAGGTTAATTTTAAGGGCTAATACACTTTTTTTTTTTGGTTCTAAATCTTTCCAAGTGAATGAGGTATTTATTACCTAGAACATATTTTAAAGGTGGCATATTTCATCAGATTTGTTTAAAACAGGCCCTTATGCTGTATAGTAGAATAATATATTCTGCATGATTTCAGTTTTTTTCCAATTTTTTGAGATTTGCTTTGTGGTCCAGAATATGATCTATCTTCGTAAGTGTCCCATTTCTACTTAAAAAGAATGTGTGTTTTCTTGTAGCTGAGTGGAGTGTTCTTTAAATATCAATTTGGATACAGTAATGGAAAAGGTTCATATATGCAATATCCTTATTGATTTTCTGTACACTTGTTTCTAATAATCACTAATATTTGTTTCATTTTCCTTTTGATTCAGTGAATTTTTGATTCATGCATTTTGCAGCTTTGTAACTTAGGGTCATTATATATTCTCAATGAATTGAACCTTTTGTCATTATGAAATGTTCCTTTTATCTCTGATAATATTCCCTGCCCTGAAGTATATTTTGTCTTTTATTAAGATAGCCACTCCAGCTTTGTTATGATTACTCTTTTTAAGGTATGTTTTTTCATTTTTGTAAACTAATTATGTCATTTTAATTTGAGCAGTTTTATTGTACACAGCAAGTGCGTTTTTCTTTTTTATTCAGTCTGGAAATCTCTGACTTTTAAAGGGAATGTTAGGCCATCTGTATTCAATATAATTATTGATGTAAAGAAGCTTAAATCTATCTTCTTGGTTTTACCTGTCAATTGTCTACAAATTTGTTTCTTTTTTCTTTTCATCCTGCTTTATTTTAGCCAATGACTAAGTTTCATACTTCATTTTGTCTCCACTACTGGCTTATTCTCTATATATCTTTGCTACATTTTTGAGTAGTCATTGTCTAGGGTGTATAATTTGCATTTTTATTTACAGTGTTCCTTCAAATAATGTCACATCACTTCAAGTGTAATGTAATAACCTTGTAAATGGTATACTCCCACATCTCTTCTCCTGTTCTTTGTGTGACTTTCCATACATTTTATTTTTACATATGTTGCAAACTCTACACTGGATTGTAGTTATTGTTCTTTAAATTAGTGGTCTGCCATTTTTTCCCTAAAGGGCCAGATGGTAAATATTTTAGGCTGTGCAGACCACTCTGTCTCTGTCAAAACTGTTGAATTCTGCCACTGTAGTGTGAAAGTAGTCATAGATAATATGTAAATAAATAGGTATGCCAGTGTGCCAATTAAATTTTATTTACAAAAGGAGGAAGGGGGACATATCCAATAGGAAACAGTTTTCTGACCCCTGCTTAAATTAATTATTTAATCAATTATCTTCTGTTGACACTAAAAAGTAAACAACAACAACAACAACAAAAACCCTCACAAAACATATTCACCACTTTTGGCTCTTTTTATTTCTTTGAATGAGTCTGAGTTTCAATCTGACATAATTTTTCTTCTTCACAAAGAATTTATTATGCCATTTTTCTGGAAAATAGTCAATAAACAAAACTTGTCAGAATACAAACAAATGACAAGTTTTCAGCATTCTAATGTTGAAAATGTTTTTATTTTATTTTAGTTTTTGAAAGATACATTCAGGGATAAGGATATTTTTATGTAGTAAAAAAGCATCGTTTTCTTTCAATATTTCAAATATTCTTTGATTTTTGTTTTGTATTGTTTCTGGCAAAAAGTCTGTGGAAATTCTAATCTTTGTTTCCCTGTAAGAAACATGCCTTCCCTCCTCTCATGTTCACTTTTCTCTGGCTGCTTGTAAGATTTTCTCTTTGTCACTGCTTTTCAAAAATTTGATTATGATGTTTCTTGATGTTGTTTATCCTTCTTAATTTATTGCACTTGTTGGGTTTTTGAGTTAACACTTTTTATCAAATTAAGAAAATTATATGGCCAGGCATGGTGGCTCACACCCTGTAATCCCAACACTTTGGGAGACTAAGGCGAGAGGATTGCTTGAGCCAAGGAGTTCCAGAGCAGCCTGGACAATTTAGTGAGACCATAGCTCTATAGAAAAAAAAACAACAACAACAACAACAACAACAAAACAGCTGGGCAAGTAGGTGCATGCCTGTAGTCCCAACTGCTTGGGAGGCTAAGGAGGGTAGATTCAAGCTTCAGGAGTTTGAGGCTGCAGAGAGCTATGGTTGTGCCACTGCACTCCAGTCAGGGCCACAGAGCAAGACCCTGTCCTTTAAAAAAAAATTGTTTGGGACTTTTTTTTTTTTCCAAATGTTTTTTCTGCCTGTTCCGTCTCTCTTCTTCTGTGACTCCATAACAGACTGAGTAATGGCTCTCCCATTCCCTAATCCCTGGAACCTGTAAATATGTTGCTTTAGATGGTAAAGTGAACTTTTCAGATGTGATTAGTTTAAGGATTTGCATATGGGACAGTTATCCTGGATTATCTGGGCAAGTCCAGTATAATCACAAGGATCCCTATAAGAGGGATACAGGAGGATGAGAGTGAGAAGGTGATGTGATGACCAAAGCAGAAGTTGGAGTGATACACTTTAAAAATGGAAGAAGGGGTCAGAAGCCCAGAAATGCAAGTGACTTCTAGATGGAAAAAGCCAAGAAGTCGACTGCTTTCTGGAGCCTGCAGAAGTCATGCAGCTCCCACAATTCCTTGATTTTAGCCCAAAAGATTCATTCCTGATTTCTGACCTCCAGAACTCTTAATGTTTTTTAGCCGTTATGTTTATTACAATTTCTTACAGCAGCAATAGGAAACTAATACAGGCTCCAATTTTAGATATGTTAGACTGCTTGATATTGTCTCATAGGTAACTGGCTCTTCTCGTTTTTTGGCAGTCTTTTAAATTCTGTGTTTTATATTAAATGGCTTCTTTGACTATGCCTCAACATTCTCTTATCTTTTCTTTTGCAATGTCTAATCATCTGGCAAGCGATCTCGTGATTTTTAACATAAAATGTATGTATGCTTCTTGTTTTTCTCCAGAAGTTTTATTTGATTTGTTTTTATATCTTGCTTCTTTCTTTGATATAAAAACATATATATCAAAATATAACTTGGTATTTATGTTTTTCTTTAAATCTTTGAGCTTATTCAGAAGTCTTTAAAAATCCCTCTCAGTACTATTATCTTTATTTCTACTATTTCTATTGGCAGATTTTTTTTTCCTTCTGGTTATGTGTCATAATTTCCTGATTCTTTATATGTCTCACTGTGTTTGATTACATAACAGATACTGGTAAATTCAATGCTTTTGAGAGTCTAGATTTTGTTGTTTACCTTTAAAAAATGTTGAACTTTGGACAGTGGTTAAGTAACTTACAAATCAATGCAATCACTTCTCTGCTGGTTTTTAAGATTTGTTAGGACATGTCTATACTATCTTTTATCATAGTCTTGAGTCTTGCTCCTGAAGTTAACTCTAATGTGCTTCCTACAAAATATTTGATGTATTCATTGAAATAACTGCATTCTTCTAGATAAAACTTTAATATATTCCAGTCCTGTTTACACTTTTGTAATTGTTCAAGTTAAAACATCCTGATAATCATTTGCCAGGCATCAGGAAATACCATTCTATTTATGTGTATCTTAGTACTTAGAAATAGGCTCAAAAGAACCCCTATGCTGATATCTGGAACTCACGCTCTCTGTGTAGCTCCTTCTTCTATGGTATTCTGGTTCCACAAAATCAAACTGTTCCCATCATTCCAGATATTATCTCTTTTTCTCTCATCTTAATGGGATCTTCTCCCTCTGCTTGGGGTCTGCCTTGCTGTGTCACAGTCTGTGGTATGAATCCAGGCAAAAAGCTGGTAGATTTTAGAGCTGATCGCGTTTGTTTTACTTTCTGTTATATATCACAGTCATGCACAGATAGTTATTCAATGTCTGAGAGGCACTCTTTTGCATATATTTTTTAATCTTCTACTTGTTTCCACTGGGAGGGCAAGTTCAGATTCAGTTACTCTAACATGGCAAGTAGTAGAGATCTCTGTATTCTAACCAGTGATTTTTATTTCAGGTCCTTTTGAGAAGGATTTGGATTAACCATAAATTGTGTCATAATTACCTAATTTCTTAATGTTTCAATATTCCAAAGTCAATGTGAATTATATAAAAAATATGCCTATATTTTTTCTTAAATCTTGGTGAAGGATTTCATTTCTTGGCTCAAAAATTTTTACTATTTATAAATTTGACACTCAAAACAATTGAAAATGAAAAAAAAGCAAATATATGATCTTTTATGCCTTGTTTTCAACAAGAAGCTCATCCTTGGGGAATATCTTTAAAATAGGGGGAAGAATAAACCTTTTGGCAATGTTATGCAAATACATGGCCACTTAATGAAATTTTAAATTGATTTTTGAAAATGTGGTTTTTGCCAAAGACAGATTAATTCTTCCCTAACCTTCTTCTTCCTCTTTTGGTAAAAAGTAGTTTACACATTGCATTCCTATCCCACTGTTCCATATAAATAAGTTTCTTTTGAGGCCCATATTGGCTCTGTATGAGCATCACATACTTATTTTTTTAGTCACTCAATGCTTTGTTGGTTGATCTGGGTCCCAGTTTTCTTCATGACCTGTAAAATTGTCTTTTCCAACTTCTTGGCAGCAGCCTCTTACAGCGTTGATGATGTTTCATGTGGCCTGCCCCTCTTCTTGGCTAAGCTCAGATCATATGTCCATCATCGGAAGTATACACAATGTGGTCTAACCACGAAAGAGACTTCCAAGACAAAATCATAAATAGAGATGCTTTACTTTAGAAAGCCAAAATATCTGTACCATCTGTGAATACAGAATTTGCCAAAGAAAAATAAGTGGGAAATATATGGTTTTCCTTTTGAACTTCCATATTAAAATGGGTTCAGTGTTGAGGTTATTTAGCCATAAAATATATTTTTAAAAATAGTGTTAATTATTGTTATGCTGGCTTTCCATACACTGTTTTCTTCTGTCATCATAACACAAACAGTTTTGTGGTTTCATTTTTTCTTACAATATCAAAAAATTCTTAAAGCATCTTCTGAGCAAAGAACAAAAATAATAATAGTTGTTAGTGTGATGGTCATTTACTGTGCCATGTCCTTTGTATATTGCTTTATTTCATGGTAAGAATGTTAGGGAGTTGATGATATAATTATGTAATTACTAGCACAAACCATTAGTGCCAAAGATGAGCTATAAAAAATTAATTATCCTTTTTAAAAAATAATGGCTTGCAGTATTATACATTGGCTGGATGAAGTCAAGAAGTGCTTGAAGTAATCTGACAGGGAGGGCTAGCAGAAGGAATATTTCTACCTAGAAATTCTACCATAGCTATTCAGATCTGACTAATGGCGCATGGTTAGGTATCTTGGAAAATTTTGCTCTTTTTAGCTGTCAGATATTTTACGTATGTTTAAAGTTAAAAAATATTTTTAATTAAAATACAGGTGAAATGGCCAAAACATTTAAAAATGTAAATAAGCTGCTGCTTAGAAAGTAAAATCTCTCCTGGTGGTTTTTGACTTATCAGTTAAAAGTTTGGTTGGTGTACTATATCTCATTTAAGATTTAGTTTAACTGTTTCATTAGATAAAAATTTAGACAATATAAAACGACATGAAAAATAATGATTTCTGTAGTCATTACTGCTAGCTGCTGTAACAAACAGTCTTTAGATTATAATGCACATTATAATAAATGTTATTTCTTTCTATATCATAGTCTAACATAGGACATGCAGCTTTTCTGGCTGGCCTTTCTCCAAGTGCTAATTCAGGGATCTAATTAGCGAGCGAATTTAGCTTTCACTGTTATCCCTGCTCTTTCCTTGACCTCCTTAGAATCCAACGCAGACTCCCCGCATTCAGTAGAATCAATGAGTAAAGAGAGGGGAATGTCGAAAGAAGGCACTCTGGTTTCTTAATCACTTCAATCTGAAACGGACACACTTAGCTTCTTCTCATACATCCTTGGCCAGAACTTGTTATATAATACACATCTATTTAATAACTGAAGAAAGAAAGGGAATGTCTCTGTATATGAAAGAAGTTGAAACAGCATCTAAAACATCTCTGGTACCTTCCTCCTCCTCAATTCCTCAGTCCTTAATGCCCACGTATCTCCCTTTTAGAAGGAAATGTGTATTTGTGTATATGTGTGCATTCATATTTGTCTTTTCTTTAAACCAAAGTAGTACCCTAGGCCAGGCACAGGGCTCCCCCTGTCACTCCAACACTTTCAGAGGCCGAGGCGGGTGGATCACTTGAGGCCAACATGGCAAAACCCTGTTTCTACTAAAAATGTGTAATTCATCTGGGTGTGGTGGCACATGCCTGTAATCCCGAGAATCACTTGAACTCAGGAGGCGAAGGTTGCAGTTAGCTAAGATCGCGCCACTGCACTCCAACCTGGGAGACAGAATGAGATTCTGTCTCAAAAAAAAAAAAAAAAAAAAAGGAGTAGGAGTACCCCAATACATTATTCTATTACAATTTCCTTCATCATTTAATTAATCATATTAATATATTGATCAGTCTTTATATAGATAAATATACATATATGTTATATAAATATATTTCTCTTTCTTATTCTTTTTAATGGCCATATAGTATTACATTGTAGAAATATGGTATATTTAACTATTTCACTATCGATAATCATTTAGGTTAATTTAACCATTAACTAACAATTTAAAATGTTAATAAATAACATTTTGTAAGAGTTAATATGTGCCATGTAATGAACTAAGTGCTTCTCATTAATTATTTTGTTTAATCTTTAATTCTGTGATGAATTAATATTATCCCCATTTTATGGTAGATGAGACTGAAGTTTAGAGATTCTTAGTAATCCCGTTCAATAAATCAGAGAAAGTAGGTGGTAGAATTGCCATATAGACCCAAAAGTTTTATTCAAAGTCATCAATCATGAGTGCTGACCACACTGACTCTCAAGCTATACATACATAATAGGTTTCAGTCTTATAATTAGCTAATATAAAATGAGTCTGTGGTTCCCTTTTATATTCAAATTGTTGAATACAAAATATACTCATGGGACCTCTTGCTCATGAGCATATTTATGGGAAAAAACTCTACCTCAAGGTGTTGTGTGCTACCCACATTTCCTCTCCTCCAACCAGCTGCACCTGAAGATTTTTCTGTATTTGCATCTCCTCACATGGATTGTGTAACAAATCCTTAGTCTCCATCTTCCATGAAGCCATTTGCTGCCTTTTTTGCTGATATCTCATGGGTGAGAATTAGGTTGAATCAATACCTAGCTGCAAGGGGGTCTGATTGAGTCACTAAAGTATTTCATTTCATGACATGAACATCCAGTTGCAAGGCTGTTTAAAAAAATGGAGTGTTAAACATTGCCTTCTAGCTTAAGTGATCTAGCAATGTAATTCCTATTAAAAAGCTATATACAGAAATTCCTTAATCACAGCAGTGTTTGTCCTCTGAGATCCTGTCTCCATTTTCAGAAAGAAAGTGTTTCTCTTCAAATGTGCTATAGCAATATTAAGAGCCTGTGAGTGAAGAGAAAGTCTCTAGTGATTTTTCTGGCCTCTTTTCACGATAGGTGGGATTTTAATGACTCAAAGTTTCTAAAATTATTCTTCTCCCAGTGCTAAAAAATGCATATTAACCAAATAATTGATTTTTATTTTTATTATTTGACCATTAGCTGACCAGAAAAGTATTCTTTTTAGAAAAAAAATTGAAATAAACAAAAGTCCTGAACTCTATTATCACTCCTGGAGCTGAAAGAAAGGGAAATAATAAGAATTAGCAGAGCCAAGGAGTATGTGGAACTCACAAGGAAAGACTGAAAGTCAGGAGCAGAGGTTGCAGCAACTGCTGGAAATGCATTGTTAACTATGGGAGAAAGAGAAAGAGACATTACAAGCAAGTACCTGACATTGGCCAAATTCAATTGCAAGCCTAAGAGCAAAGGAGCCCAGATGGTAAACTGCAGCTCCCATGACAGAGTTGATCAGCGGAGGGTGGAGAATGGATCTTGGGGAAGAGAGAAATCAAGAATAACCATCACATAGGAGAAAGTCTCTTGAGGTACAGGACACTTCTGATTTCTCCCCAAATATCAATATATAGAGAGAGGCAACTTCACTTAACCTAGGATGAAAGAGGTTTTGATATTTTTATAAGTGGACTTTGAAGGACCAAAGCTCTGATTTCATTGCATGCTTTTCAGTGTTTAATACTTGTGAAGTGGATCTGGGTGTGTAATTTTAAAAGTTAGAAAGGTTGTTCTAACTTTAAAATGTCTTGTGGTAGATTGAAGGTGGTATAAAAACTTGCTTCTGTTCCTCCTATTGAGAGGTGGAATGTATTTCCCTGCTTCCTTGAATCTAGACCAGTGACTTGTTAGGCCAATAAACATTGCAGAAGTGATGTTTGGGGCTTCAGAGGCTCAGACATAGGAGGCCTTTGTGACTTTCCTGTTGGTCTCTGAGAATATTTGCTCTTGAGACAGTCCCCCTCCAATCACAGCTGTTATACTTTGAGGAAATAAAGCCACATGTGCAGGCCATGTATAGATGGTCCAGTCAACCTCTTTAGCTATCAACAGCCCATGTCTACTCTCCACCATGTGGGCCAGCCATCTTGGACATCTAACCGATAGAGTCTTCAGGTGACTGTAGTCACAGTCGCCATGTGACTGCAACTGCCTGGGAGGCCTCAAATAACAACTCCCCAGCTGAACCCTGTCAACCTGCAGAATCATGAAAGATAATTATGAATTGTAGTTTTAAGCCAGTAAGTTTCAAGTGGCTTTTACTCAGCAATGAATAAGTGGCAAAATCTTCAAAGAAAGATTTGAATTCTGGAAAAGCTCAGCAAAATATTCAAGATCATTTCTCCTATCACTTATAGAGAGAAACAACTTTAGGATTTGTTTTCAAATGATGTTTTTATCTGAAACTTAGAAAATCTTTTAAAATAATAAGCTTATTGACTCTCCAAACTAGGGCAATTCTTATTTTCAAACCATTCATAGCCTGGCCATTTATTTTGTGAATTTTCTGATGAGCTCTTTATGCAAATTATAGTCTTGTCCTGTCTTTTGTCTTCCAAAGATGGACTCGATGCTGCTACACATGATTCATACATAACAACAGATACTCTAGAAGTGGGCAGTTTGACCATGTTTGCACCCATTCTCAACAGAGTCACTAATTCTCCATATGTCTCTAACTTCAATATTTGTATTATTTACATGGGGATCTTGTGAAAATACAGATTCTAATTTGTATTTCTGGGGTAGTTCCTGAGAATCTATACTTCTAATATTTTCAAGTGGTATCTATGTTGATGTTATGGGTTCACATTAAGGAACACGGACTTAGAGGACATCACACTTGAAAAAAAGTAACTATATTCAAAAAGAAATGACTTTTACTCTTGGAGGAAAAGCAACTCACCAATAGGCAAATGATTGTTATGAATCAGATTTTATAACATTCAGTTGGCCTTATTACCAGTAGCTGATATAGCCATTGCACGTTTACATGTTTCCTGAACTTGGCATATTCCTTAAATATCAAGACTTATCATCATATCTACCCTCTGTTTTCAGCTTCAATTTGCTGTTAGAGATTGAAGATTATGTGAAGTTCACAACACAGGTGTATTACATTTTGACTGTCTTCCTGACTAGCACGATCATACCCTTGAGCACCCACTGTTCTCCTACAGAGAGTTTATGAAAACAGGAAAGCTTGATATTTAACTAATGTTTATAAATTGCTTAGATAATTTGCAGAAAAGTAGACTAATGTTTATTACATAAAATCTATATACGTATATGTTCAAGACCCTGATAGTAGAGCTAACATGGTTTATGATTACAAATCATTCTGGAGTTGTTGGTAGCACTGATGGTCTGTTTAATATATAAAGTAACTAAATGAAAAATTAAAATTGAATCTACAATTTCATTCCAAATTGTATTATTTGTTCTTCCTGCATATCTATCTCCCTTCTGCTCTGCCTAACCAAATCCATTTTATTTTTCATCTGTCAAAATGGCAAACAGTTTTTAGAAGTTATGGTTTAAAAAATCTCAAAGGACTTGGCATTTTCAAATGTTGCTAATGGAAGTTCAAATAGGTTCAATATTTGAGGGTGAGGGGCAGAATAGCAAGAGTTATCAAATTTTTTAATAAATTTATGTTTTATTTCTAAGACTTTAAGAAGACAATCATGGATATATATGAAGATTTATCAAGAATGGTCATAACCTAATTTAAAAGAGTCAAACACAAATAGGAAGAGGGAACTGCTTTAAAAAATTATGGTGCATTTATGTACAAAGAAATACCAAGAAGTTAATTTTTAGGATGCAAAAAAAAGACTATCCAATGACCTTAATATATTGTCTTATAGGAAATTAAAAAGTCGGTAAGCATATGAACTGATTGTTGCCTGTTTCTTAAAATTCCTATGTAAACTTCATAAAAAATATCAGAGTATATTCAACTGTTCACAGAGCTAGCATTTAAAGCATGCAACTGTGGATGACTTCCTTTCCTTATTTCTCCTTTATATATACTCTCCGTCATTTTTAATGGGTAGGCTTCTTTGACAATCATAATTAAAAATAATTTTAAGCATCTTTGAAACACTAACAATAAAACATTCCTTCCATCTGATTTCTATTTTCCTTCTTTCCTTTCTTGGCAAGTTTGCCCTGAAAAGAAAATGCAGTTTTATAATCTTATCTTTTGTATCTCTAATAACTTCTCTTCAGATGCTGGGAATGTACTCTCCTCAGATCTTTCACTTTTAATTTAGTTGTTGTTTTTATTTGCTAAATTTGTATTATTATCATATCCATGTGTCCTTCATTAACTAAACATCTACTTGAGCACCTACTGTGTGTCATGTGCTGTTCTTGGTTCCAGATCTGTCATCACAGCTTTGTTTTGTTTTCTGTATTTGCTGAATGAATCATCTACTCTTACCTATCCATTTATTCAACAAATACTTTTAATAACACATACTTTGTGCTATACTCCATTCTAAGTTCTAGGGACACTGAAGCGGGTGAACTAGTGGAAAACCTTGTTCTGCATGAAGCTCACATTGTAACAGGTGGAGAAAGATAATAAATGCAACAAATAGGCTGGGTGAGGTGGCTCATCTCTGTAATCCTAGCAGTTTGGGAGGCTAAAGTTGGCGGATCACTTGAGGTCAGGAGTTTGAGACCGGCCTGACAAACGTGGGTGAAACCTCGTCTCTCCTAAAAGTACAAAACTTGGCTGGGTGTGGTGACTCACGCCTGTAATTCCGGCACTTTGGGAGGCTGAAGCGGGAGGATCACCTGATGTCAGGAGTTTGAACTAGCCTGGCCAACATGGTAAAGCCCCGTCTCTGCTAAAAATATAAAAAATTAGCTGGGCGTGGTGGTGGACGCCTGTAGTCCCAGCTACTCAGGAGGCTGAGGCAAGAGAATGGTGTGAACCCAGGAGGTGGAGCTTCCAGTGAGCAGACACTCCAGCCTGGGGGACAGAGCAAGACTCCATCTCAAAAATAAACAAAAACAAAAAATTAGCTGGGCGTAGTGGCACAAGCCTGTAGTCCCAGTCTGTCAGGAGGCTGAGGCAGGAAAATGGCTTGAACGCAGGAGGCAGAGGTTACAGTGAACAGAGATCATGCCGCTGAACTCCAGCCTGGGTGACAGAGCAAGACTTTGTCTCCAAAAAAAAAAAAAAAAAGTACAAAAATTAGCCGGGCATGGTGGCACATGCCTGTAGTCCCAACTACTCTGGACACTGAGGCATAAGAATTGCTTGAGCCCAGGAAGCAGAGGTTGCAGTGGGACAGAATAAGACTGTGTATCAAAAATAAATAAAAATAAACAAATGCAACAAATAATTAAATACATAGTATATCAGAATGACTTGAAGTGGGGCAGGGAAATCAATAGAACCAGGGATGGGGCAAGATTACAATATAAAACAGAATACATCAAAAAAGGCCTCTTTGAGAAGACATGATTTGAGCAGGCTTGAGGGAGCTGAGGGAAAGACGTGTTAGAGGAAAGAAAGAGTTCTTCGCGGGTGCTTATATTGTTATTTAAAATAATTCCCCTCAGCACCCCAGATTTCAGGTTTACCAAATAATTGGTCTATCATTTTTAATTTTTGAATATTGTCTGACCAGAGGAGGATTATTTTGAGAAAAAACATCTTGAAATGGAAAAACAAACAAAAACACCCTGAAGGAGACATATTTCATCCTAACACCATCCAGAGGGCTAAATTCACAGAAAGCACGTGTCTGAGACAGGTATCCTTTCCTGAAGACGATGGCTGTGACCTTGACAGCACTGTAAACTCTTCGAGAGTCATAACAAGGCAGAAAGACACCAAGTTAAGTGTTGATGAATTGAGTCACTAAAAAGAGATCTTAAAAAGTTGAAAAAGTAAGAGGCTCTTTATAAAACCTCTCTTGAAATTTTCAATCAAGAGTTGGTAACTCATCTTTATGGCATTTCTCTTTAATAGATTATTCAGAATAAATTGCCTGCTATAGCTGAAAGTCCAGATGGACTTCTGTTAAAATCCCCTACTGGGCATTCATTGCTGTAGATGGCTTCCTGTCAGAATGCTGTGTAAATTAGCAGCCTGATGTTCTAAGACTGGGTTAAGTGGTCTGTTTCAGATGGGGAAGAATTTATGGCATGAAAATACAAATGCTTAAGTAATCATAAAAGTATTCCCTTTTCTGAGGCTGATTTTACATTAACACTTGGCCTATCATATAGCTCATCATGTCTTCCCTTGTAATCAGGAAGACATGTGTTCCTTATCATAGAAAAGCATGGGGGCAGTTTGTAATCTTTTTCATGAAAAGAACCTTGTAGTAAGATGGGGAAGGAGGTTAAGAAAACAATAGATGTGTAAATGTCATTGGAGGGTATACATCTGTAAACCATTCCCTCCTAAAATGTTGGAAAGATTGCAATATAAATACAGCTCCATCACATATTTTCCTTTTGTCTCGCTCCTCTGTTGTCTGGAGTCTCGTGAGATGAAATGCACACCCCGAAACAGCATCCCCTACGAATCACAGTGGGAGGATATTACACTATTTTGTGGCCCTGCCTGCTCTATTTTAGCCTCTGGTATTTTTTTTTTTTTTCTTCTGCAGGTGCCAGGTCTGGTTCAGGGATGAAGCTCAAAGTTAAAATCAAATCGATTGCATACACAGGTGGTTAGACTAGAATGTGTTTGAATCTGAAAACCAGAAAAATGCTTTATGTTAGAATGCTTCCAGAAAGTCATAGAAAAAAATCTTCAGGGCAAAATGATGCCAGCGTAAACAATCATGGATTGCTTCAAATGCAACTGACCCTTTTGCTGTTCATTCCTTTTATACATCTACTGCGCTGTCTTTCAAGTTAAGTACAAAGCAGAAAAAGTGGAGTATTTTGAGTACAAAGGAAGGTTAGTTATACTGTCCAGGCATGATCATTTAGTGTCAATGATTAGTTTCATGTTCAAATTACAAAGATTTTATACAAATGAACAGTGATAGGGTCTCATACTCAAGTGCCTACATGGGTTATACAGGTTACACAAACCAGTGGTTTTAAGACAGTTGGGATTGGTATAGCCTGTGGCATACTCAAAAGCCCAGACATCACCAAAATAGGTCAGCTACAAATTGGTTGCTTTGTGGAACTATGAGCCCAGTTTTGGCAGATTTTTTAAAGAAGAAACAAGAAGGGCCGGGCGCAGTGGCTCACACCTGTAATCCCAGCACTTTGGGAGACCGAGGCAGGTGGATCACAAGGTCAGGAGATTGAGACCATCCTGGCCAACATTGTGAAACCCCATCTCTACTAAAAAAAATACAAAAAATTAGCTGGGCGTGGTGGTGGGTGCTTGTAGTCCTAGCTACTCAGGAGGCTGAGGCAGGAGAATGGCTTGAACCTGGGAGGCAGAACTTGCAGTAAGCCAAGATCATGCCACTGCACTCCAAACCTGGGCGACAGAGCAGGACTCTGTCTCAAAAAAAAACAAGAAGAAACAAGAAATCTGATTCTGTGCATGTTTGTACATGTGTGTAATTTTCTATGAGTTTATTGTTTTATTTGACTCTCAGGCAGCCAGACTGAAATCATGTACCGATGGCTGTATTAAAAACCCTTTATGGTCTTCGTGTCTCACCCACAAACCCCCGATTGATTAAGAGTTGAGTAGGCAGGCTGATAGTTGCAACAAATTTAACACATGATGGGCTGAGTTTTATGTTTCTTAGTAAAACTTCAGTTAGTTAGTTATCTTTCTATAGAGAAATAAGAGTTCTTTTAACAAAGCTAATATTTTTATTAGTAGTATTTAAATTCAATTGTACATTTCAAAAAACAGGAGTCAAAAAACAGGAGTTAAAAAAATAATTTTCCTGAAACCTTTGGTATCTTAGATCTCAGATTTTTTTTTTTTTTTCTGAAGGTTCACTAAAATTCCAATGGACTTAATGTGATAATTCAGAGTACAGTTTACAAAAAGTGGATTGTAATTATATGTGTTCATCTTGAAGATAATAGTAATATGCTTGAGACTCAAAAGGATGTGGCCACACAGACTACTAAGGACTCACTGGGCAAGGACAACCTAAGCTTTCCAGAGCAAAGAGGTATCTCAATTTAGAAGAGGTCATCAGTAAGCTTATGAAAGAATTGAGCACTAGAGGAACCCACCAAATACAGATCCCACAACTTGTGCTGATCAAACCCCAAGACTGTGCTCAGGGGGCTCAGCAATGTTAATGGAGCCCCGTGAAGAACAATGGAGAGCAGGAGATTCTGAAGATCTCTAGCTCTGCCATAACTCATTTGATAAGCTTATTCAATCCTAATTTTAAATGCAACAGAGTCTGCATCACACTTTTTAGAAGATATGGAGATACCTGTCACATTTAGATCATTGCCAAATTAGTTTTAAAAGAATTACTATTTTCGTTGAGAATTAGCCCTGGAAATAAATTATCTAGGCATTGAACTAAGAGATTTTATAAGAGCATGTTTAATTGAAACAGTCTAGAATCAGTGCAAAAATTTTATTCTGATTTGACCCAGCATTAATTATTACCTGGGTAGGGTTTGTAATCTCTATATTCAGCCTTGTGAATAAAGATAAAGGCAGCCCCAGGCTAATTTCTCTGCCTTAACACAATGCTGCTTCTTACTCCTGCAACACTTGAAAGTATCTTAGCAAATCCTTATTTTGAGGAATATTTCCTGAAATCTTTTCAGAGGTCACCAACAATATGCATGTGAATGGAAGAAATAATTGGCACATATGGAGAATGAAAAGGATAACTAGCAGAAATCCAAGACCATTTCCCGTTTGGAAAGAACAACTTCTGCCATCAAATAGATTGGATCACATAATTCTGGTTGGTTCCTGCCAACTTGTCTTTGTTTATATTTAAGGAAATATGGGAAGAGTTACTAAATTAGCTAGAAAACCACTGGGCATAGGCCTCAGATTTCTATTATCTATAAATATTTATCAAGCATATGCCATATGTAAGGCTCAGTGAAGAATGTGGCTATGGTATTGGCTACTGACATTGAACTCTGGAAGCTCTGAAACTAGAGGGGGAGGTGGAAACAGCATGCATCAAGTTTGCTCTTGAGAATATGCCTGAAAAGTGCTTTGACAGCTATAAAGATAGACTTCACAAGGTGCTGGAAGAGCTTTATGATGGAGATAAAGACCTTAGGAAATTACTGAGGAGGAGAAGATGGCGAATCTTCATGGAAGGGTGGACATAATGAGTGATGCTTCTCAGACTGCAGAGTGGCCTGACATTGCCTGCGTTCACTGGATGTCAACACGATGCACGTTGCCTTAGCTCCAGTTATGAATGTTCTTTCTTCCACCCCCACATACTATGAGCTCTCCTACACACTGTGAATATCATTGTAATTTTTTACTAATATTAGAACAATTCTGTTTTTGTAAAAATGTTTGCCTTTGCTCTTTGCAGAAACTTGCTAAAATAAATATGAAAGGAATGCTTGAAATTGAATAGAAGTCACAAAAGGGGTGTCACATGAAGCCTAGGTTGTTTGTTTTTGAGGTGTGTGAAGTTGTGTGTGTGTGTGTGTGTGTGTGTGTCAGAGAGGAAAAAAGCGAGAGAGATAGAGACTAATTTTGTAACTTTAGAGCCAATGTTTGCTGACATTTTCTCACTTGGAACTTCCTTAATATTTTTTGTAGACGCATAAACTTTAGACATTTTTTTTTGTGGAGGAGATTATGTAGTGCAAATGAGACTGCTTGGGTTCCAATACAGGCTCCCTTACTCATTAGGTTTATTACTTGTGCAAGATACTTAACCTCTCCAGGACTCAAGTCAAAGAATAACTCAGAAAATTATAATTAATTTCTGAAAATTATAAATAATTTTGTACTTACAAATATACAAATAAGAGAGACAAGTAAATAGATGATTGTCAATGGAAGAAAAGGAGGGATCATAAAAGAGGAGCGAATGGAAAGGAAAAATTACAAACAGTGTGGTAACAGTAAGTCTTGCTTTTGTAATTTTGTTATTGTCAATATAGTTGATCCTCTGGCAGCAGCAAAGAGGCCACTTGGTCATGGGAGGTATGTCTTTGAGCAGGCTGGCCGGAGTCATTGAGAGCCATAATTTCAGTTGTTGATGTATTCTCAATGGTCCTACCATTCCCCAATCTCCAAACAAAACAAAACAAAACAAAAAAAACAAAAGCTTGAGAGCTAAGCTGTAGCGTATACACAATGGACCATTTTCTGTGTGTATTTTTCTGTTAGTACTTCTGCATTAATTAAACAAAGACTTGTACCATGTTCTGCATCACTATTCCTTGCTCAGTTTACTCAGGTATCCAATAAAGTCAGTACACATCATGGGTTTCTTTTGTGAGGCTTACATGGGATATTGCAGGCAAAGCCCTGACAATGAAACTTGGCTCAAAATAAGAAGTTAGTAAATGTTATTGCATCATCCTTATCATCATCATCACCATTACTGAAGGATCCTGATTTAGAGAGCACACAAGAATTATTTCAATATGCCAAATCCTAGAAAACATTCTACTATAGTTCCCATTTCTTGTCTAAGAGAACCTGCCCTCTATCTGTCTGCAGCATCCCTCCCATGAAAGCCTACACAAAAGGACATTAGAAAGAGAATGATACATTTACCAAGACTCCTTAACAAGAGCATTCTCTGCTCAGGAAGAAGATATCAAATAATCAGAATCTCCTGGAAGTTTAGGATAAATTATTCACGGCTCTAGCTCAAATTTCCCTTCTCTGCTTTTTCTACTCTGTAATGGCATGAAATGTTTTCAAAAGTATGTTGAAGAGTAAGATCTTTAAAAGAAGCAAACTGTACAAATATCACCCCAACAAGGCAGAGTCTCCAAACCAAGTCATTCAAGAATGAAATATCATGTCATGAGCAAGGTGCCCATTTTCCTATCCTTTGCCCCAAAGTGAGATGAACCTCACTTGCAAACACTATTGTATTATAACTTCTCCAGAGAACACTGAATCTTGCTGTGTCTAAAAGCCTTGACTACATGATAGGAAAAAATAGTTGGCCCTAGAGTATTGTTTTTCTTCCTGTGTTACCACCTACTTTATTAGTGGCAATGGAAAATACCTGACAAAATAGGTTTGAAAGACTAATATGTTATAAGTACATTTTCCCTCTCAAAATTGTTGTTTGTGTTTTGCTTTGGTTTTGATTTCTGGCTTTGTCCAAGATCTTTTCCTTTTCCTGGAAAAGTCATTGATCTTGCAGCTAATAGAATGCTATTTAATTTTTCAAACTTACTTTCTCTCTTTCCTTTTCTTTCTTTGTCTTTCCTTGCCTCATCCTTCCTTTCCTATTCTTTCTCTCCTTTCCTCTCTCTCTCTCTTTTTTTAATAACTTGATTCTGGAAGTAAATATTTATTTATTTATTTATTTATTTATTTATTTATATTTTTATTTTTTTTGAGACAGAGTCTCGCTCTGTCGCCCAGGCTGGAGTGCAGTGGTGCGATCTCGGCTCACTGCAAGCTCCGTCTCCCAGGTTCACGCCATTCTCCTGCCTCAGCCTCCTGAGTAGCTGGGACTACAGGCGCCCGCCACCACGCCCAGCTAATTTTTTGTATTTTTAGTAGAGACGGGGTTTCACCGTGGTGTCGATCTCCTGACCTTGTGATCTGCCCGCCTCGGCCACCCAAAGTGTTGGGATTACAGGCGTGAGCCACCACGCCCGGCTCGGAAGTAAATATTTAAAAGGGATTCCTGCAGGATGCCACTATTTACAATGAGCAGTTATGAAAAATACCTTTCATTTTTTGGGGACAATTTAAGTTTTAATTTACCTTGCTGATTATATTGGATACTACTTCTCATTTCATCTGGAGAAAAGCCACACAAAGGGGCTTTTGTCTGATCTTCAGTGCCACTTACCTAACAATTTTCTGACGATGCAGGGAGGAAAGAACCCACTGAAATCTGGTTCACTTCTTTCAATATTGGGTCATAGGATAGATAGCATTGATTCAGTTCTAGAGGCACATAGAATAGAGTAAGAGGTACTAGTAAGGCTGTTTGGCTAACATGTATTTAGCACTGACTATCTTCCTGGCAAAAAGTAAGTTTTATGTACTTTACCTTGTTTAATATAAGCCACATTTTAAATATCATAAATTGTATGATAGAAAGCTTAAATATCTTTCCAGAGAGCGATTCTACAAATCTGTTCTCTTAAGTCCTTTAGTATATCACCTCTTGTATATTGCTTGTGTTTTTTAAAGCACCAATGTGGCCATAACTTGGGGTAACATTTAAAGAATGATTTACTTGGAGAGCAGCATGATGTGAATGTAATTTTATTAACTATAGATTCTAGGTATTTTGTCATCTCAAGCCCTTATTAGAAGCTTCTGGGACATTGAGTAAAGTTGTAGAGATACAATGAGATTTTTAGACAATCATTGTAGGATTTGATGATGCTGATAATTGCTTCTTCTTTGTCTTCAATTAGTATTTTGAAAATGCTTATTCACTAACTCATTTCAACAATTAGCTCACCAGCTAAGAAAATTCTAGTCCTTCATTAGCATTTAATTATTTCTGGAGCTTTTGAGCTCATTCTGGATCTTTAATTATTTCTGGAACTTTTGAGCTCATTCTGGATCTTTCAGTTACCATTTTATTGACTTCCTCTTGGCATATTATCGTCTTAAAGGATTATACAGTGGAGAAGGCACCATTCTAGCACAGGACTTCTGTTTTGTTATGTCAATCTTTCTAATCTTGGGCAAATCATAGGGGCTGAGTTTACATGGCTGTTGATTAGACATAGAGTCACCTATTCTGTTGAGCTCACAGGATGATTGTGAGAATTAAATGTTATAAACTATTTGCTTTGGAAAAAAGTGCAAAGGGCTTCAGAGTACAATGATTTTACTACATTGGAAAGTCTCTCTACAGGTCTTTAACAGCTTTCATTTTTTCAGGCCATATGTTGTATTTAGGAGGGTACCAACAGAAATGAAAACATCCACTTCCACTTTAGAGTCTATTTACTCCATTCAAAGTTGCCCAAAGAAGCTCTACTTCCATCAGAAATTAATGAGCAAGATATATGAAGAGGTTTGTTGCTTATTTTGTGAAAATTAAAAGGGCTATGGTTAGTGTAGGGCTATGGTTTGTGTAGGGCTATGGTAGCTATCAGAACAACAGCTGCAGTGGAAAAAAATCTTTTTATTGCAACAGTCAATTATGTTTTGATTTAAAAGCAAAGGAGGCATAAGTCTGGGTATTACAAGTTCAGGAGTAAGTTGACATTACTTACAGACATACCTTACATTGTTCTCTCTGTATGCTGATTGCAAGCTCTAGACTTTCATTAATCCAGATGAGCTTGGCAAATGACTAATGTCTGACCTGAATTTTTGCCCTTTAATGATTGAAGGCAGACACATTGGTGTGTGTTGTTGCATAAGCCACGTAGAGATATGGCCCTATAAATCCCAAGCAATAAAATATATTACAAAAGAGATAGATCATAGGGTAAAGATGAGTTACAAATGCAATATATTTTTCATGATTTGTAAAACATCATGCTGCCCTGATTAATGTTTTATTATTTTAGATGTAACTGGCATTATACTAAAATATATATCACATGGCCTCTTGTCTTTATATAATATGCCAAATATAATGAGGCCAGGACCCAGTAATTTAAAAGGAGGTTTGTATGTATTGCACTACTATACTTGTGTCTCGAGAAAGAAAAATGTCCTGAGCCACTGAGGGGAAATAGATTAATTTCGCAACTCTGTAGGTGGAATAAAGCAGATTATGCCCCAAATGGACCACTCCCAGCTCCACCATTCTGGATGTCTCCTAACCTCTCAAATTGCAGATGCAGGGAGAATGTTTTTACTGGGCTGTCTTCCAACACTTTAAAGTTAAGCATGCAAAAAATAAGACTGTCATTTCTTCTAATGTGTCTCCATTGCCAAATGTAAACAAGGATGGAAATCCAGCAGTGGGTCAGGTGTTGTGTTCTGACTTTACAGCCATGCATATTACAATGCCTGCCAAGTGTAATAAAAGAAAATGTGTTGGAGTCCAATGTACCAGATTTGAATTTCCCTGACACTACTGTGACCATGTCCCCTCCCCCCTCTCCCTTGGATGTTCTTCCTTCTACACTTTAGTCAAAAGTGGCAGCTATCATTTGTGTTATTAGGAGGCTTATGACCTAGAGGGAGGCAAGAGACACGTATGCAAATAACTGTAACACAAGGTTTTCATGATGTTAAAAGACATATACAGAGAGCTATGGAAAGTCAGGGAAAGCAAGATGGCTTCCTTTGTAAGGGATTGGATTAAGAACTTTATTGAGATGACAGGGTTTTAGCAGTGATGAGATAGATTAGGGAAAAGATGAGAGTTTCTGACAGGTGAATATGGCTAGGAGGACATTCCAAGTTTACTAACAGATTCAACAAAGTTTAAAAGGATAGAATAGATACAGTTTTACCAACATGAATTTCTACAAATAGGGAATTGCTACTCAAAGTATCATCCATGGAGCAGAATCAATAAAGTAACCTGGAAGCTTCTTACAAATGCAGGGTTACCAGCCCCACTCTAGTGCCACTAAGTCAGAATCTGAATTTTAACAAGATTCCCAGGTAATTCATGTATGAAGTGGGAGAGGCATTGGTTTAGGTTCCATAAAGAGCACCCTCAAAGACAAAGTCAAACAAAATATAAAATGCTAAGTTAGAAAGGTCTTTAGGAGCTGCCTAGTTTGATACTTGGTTAAGGAAACTAGTTAGCAGGTGGTTGAACCTGAAGGATTTAAACTTTCTCTTTTTCTAACACCAGTGTAGAGCTTTTATATTGTATTATATTGGTAGCCTACAATGCCAGTCTGAAGGTTTTAGCATGATGTATTAGGAACTGGAGAACAGTTGAAGATTTCTGGTTATATGAGTTAAAAAAAATAAAATTTAGATAGATAATTCTAGTGGTATACAATAGAGTGGAGAAGAAAGATCCTAAGTTTGAATATATTTAAATAGTCTAGTAGAAGGTAAAAAGGAGAGTGAGAGGTAGAGAAATGAGAAATATTTGGAAGATGACATTCTCCACTTCTTTTGTGTTAAAGCTTATGGATATATTTGACTCTTTCTCCCTTTACTCTCTCCTTACTCAATCCAACATACAAAAAATACCACAATATTTCTTAGATAACAATTCCACCAATTCTGTTTTCCCTCAAGAATATTTAATGACTTCCCATGGCCTCCAAGAGTAAATCTACCTACCATGCATGGTATTCAACCTACCAGCAACTGCCTCTATGACATTATCTCCTCCTGAAACATCTCTGCTGTTGTCCACTAATTACCTAATTCAAACCATTCATCGATTCACTCACCCACTAAAGCATTTATATCACATCGGTTTAATAAATCTTACTGCCCGCCAGGCCCTCTGCTATAATAGGCAATATGATAGACATGTCTCTCTAGAATTTATAGTTTAACACTTAGAGTGCTTCTGCCAGGTGTTGATCATATTGCTAGATACGCCAGATAAATGACGTGATGCCTGAACTTAGATAGGTTCATGGTCTTGTGTGGTGTGCCTGGGATGGAAATCCTGGGCTCAGTGATTATTTACACTGCAAATTATGGTCTGTTATTTGTGGATTTTGTTTTAATCTGCTTCTGTTTACATATTGAAGGATTATAAAGTGGATAAATTGGGCCTGTTTTTCTGTATTCATACCAACAAGTCCTGTTCAAAGAGGTGAGATTGTCAGATTTATTTACAACCAATACCAAAGCTTATCAACTTTGAATAGCCTACTGGGTAATAGAAATGCAAGATAACTTCTACAATTATGCCCTAGGCCCTCAACCAATAATACATTTTATTGGAAGGTGTTTGTAAGACTGCCAGACTTCTAAATTATTATTTATATAATTTATCATCATTTTGATAAGAAAATTCATAGAAGTTGTTCCTACTTCGGAAGGATTTCATTCATACTGCTTATCTGAAGTGAGAGTCCTTAAACTAAGGGTATTGAGGAGCTGTGATTGACTATGTATGCTTGACTATAGCTCATGCAACTCACCACCCATCAAGCTGCAAGCTTTTGTAAAATTGGACCAGTTTCCTCATATTGGCATAATATTAATGGTGCTTTCTAATATTTCTTAGATTTTTGTGTGTGCCCATATTTTATCTTACCCTCTCAGGAATTGAGGAAATTCTTGCTAGCAAATGGTAAAACATGGGGGAAACCTGGAGATGTGGATTTGTGATCATTTTCTGAGGGACAAAATCCAGTTTTCTGATTTTCCAGTCTAGTTAAATAGTAGGAAATCCTCTGTAGATTTATCTCATTACAGAAGAAGTTTCAGATTACAGATGCTGAATTTGTAGAGTAAAACAGTCATTTCTTTTTAATTCTGAAGGAATCTTGTTGAAATTTGGGAAAGTTTGAGTCACTGAGATAGAACAATTTCAAAGTCTTATTAGTGGATATTCTTACTCCCCTGGGTTTAATATCAGCCCTTGCTGTTGTAGGAATAAATGGTATTTTTGGATGTTTTAATTTGAGCAGAGCTGGATATGTAGGCTGAGTGCCTCTTTCAAGTTCAAGAATTTCCATATTATACTTTGACCTTTTGGGATAGAAAATAATGAAGAATTAGCATACACTAGACTACACCCAATTCTGCAAATTACTTTAGAGACAGAGAAGAATGGCTACAGGACATGACCTTGAGGACTGGATATATGTGATAAGAAATGTCCAAGTGTGGAATCTTTCTGAACATACTCAGAGATACAAAAGAATGCTAATCTGTAACACTAAGGTGATGTGTGGAATGGGGGAGCGATATGTATTTTTAAAACTCTTCTCATTTCTTATATTTTTAATATCTTATATTTACTGAAGGACATTTTCATTCTGGTAACTTATTTCAGTTTCCAAAAACACTTGACATCCTCTTTAAATTCTTTTCCCAAGTAAAGGCCGAATTAATCCTCAAATTATTCTATTCTTTTCAATTTCCAGCTGTGGAAAAACAATCCACAGTTAGATGGATAATTGTGTTTATCTCAAAAATTTTTTACGTGGTTCTCAGAGAATGTGGTCCCAAAATATATGAGGAAACAGTAAAAGAAAAGACAACATAATAAGATATTTTCATCTTTTAAATAAATCTTATCTTTCCAAATGAAAAAAATAAAAGTAAGAAAGAGTACTTTAAAGACATTTCCTTTTCCACAAATTGTCTTTTCTTTAGCAGAATCAATATCACCTTCTGTCAGTTTTATTGAATAAAAAGGAAGATATCACAAAAGCAAATATAAAGTCAAAACCCTGAAAGGCATGTTTCCTTCCTTTATTTTGGACAAGAGAAACTGAACTGATACCAACATTTACTTACTAAATGGTCACAAAGCTTGTGACAGGACCTGACAGGACTGAGCAGGATTTTCTCTGAAAGGAAACAGTCACACGGGGGTAAAAATAGACCTGTTTAGGAAAGCAAGGAGGGCTCGAAGTGGCAGTTTAAGAAAGTGGCAGTTTAAGAGCCTTTGGGTGGATGGTGGGCAAATACCTAACTTGGAAGGGGGTAGTTCACTCTTAATAAGTCTACAAGTTCAATGGCTTCCGATAGCTCATATATGAACCAGGATGTGTAGAAAGATCTCCAATGGATAGTGGTGAAATTAGAAAAACAATGATTAAGCAATATTTCAGGATATCAGATTTATTTTAATTTTTAAGACCTTTCCTCTTTTATTCTGAGAATAGTTTATAGGTTAAATTGCCCTTCCTTTTAGAAAATGGCTTTGATAGTTGATGACTGGTGGAGTGTGTGTGTGCGTGCATGTGTGTGTGTGTGTTTGGCCAACTAGAATATTACACACATGTACATGTTTTATTATAAATAAAATTAGTAATCCATGAAATCCAAAATTCTAGGGAACGCTGCCCTATTTTGCCCAATGATAGTCTGTTAAAGGAATCAGAAATTTTTTTCTTTAATTTTTATGTTCTTTAGTGAGAAAGGAAGACCAGCATTTAGAAAGTTGGTTAATATATAAATAATTTCTATGATCACCTGTGTTTTGGAAATAGTTGAACGGAACAAGAAGTTAAGTTCAGATTTTAAAATTATGGCATTAAGAAACCACAATCGTAGGAGAAATTCTAAGGATTTTGTTATTTTATGCTATAAAAATAAAGAAGAAAATATTTGAGTATCATGAAAATGGTACAGAAATACTGCCAATTTTTATGTTTGCTGTAAGTAATAGTAATAACAATTGTAGGCTGCCCTTTGTTTAGGAAGATTGGGGAGGGGTCTTGCAGTCACTGTCTCAGTGCTCACAGTAGCTCCTGAGAAGAAGAAAAGATGGGAATTTCTTGCTAAGCCCACTGTACAAAGAGGGAAATCAAGGTGGAGACAGTTGAAGAGACTTTTCCCAGGGCACAGACTAAGACCAGAGCTCAGCATTGGGTCATCTGTCTCCAAGTCCCATCCTAAGGTAAATCTATTAATTCAACAAAGATCAATGAGGGAGAGTTATGAAAATCATTTCAACCTTTATTTTACTGAAATTTAAAGATTCACTTTTCATTTCTGTCAAGCTGTTGCCATTAATTTTATCATGAAATTCAACAGAGAGTTTAAGTCTTCTTTACAATTAAGTAAAGCGTGTTTGCAGCCCTTTGTTTCTTTTCTTTCCTTTTAAGCCAATTCTCCAAAATGTGGTGTTTAACTTCAAAACAGGGGACTTTGGAAGGGTACAGCTATGGATTGTGATGACAGCCCTGGATTATATATGAAGTTGGATGAATTATATAACTTCTCTGACCCTCAGTTGTCTCTTTTGTGAAAATTACTGTAATTGTGTGAAAGATGCTGAGCACAGGTGCTCCAAAAGGTGGCTCATGACCTTCATTGATCATATTAAAATAAGGCAATCTCAGAAATGCAGGTCAGAATTGATGAAAGAAGAGAAGGAAGGGAGACAAATCGAAGGTTCTCTCCTTTTTAATTGGGGAAACAAGTGCTGAATGGAGAAAACAATCATCTATCTTGGAGAAATGAAATATGAGACATAAAACAAATCAGGAAAGATGAGAAATTCAACTTCAGAATCCAGAGTTGATCTACTAATTTGAACTTCAGTCCACCTCAGTCCATGGCAGAAATTTCACAGGTAGGAATTTTAGTGAAATTGATAGTATGGAAATGTTCTATTTTCTTCTATCTTATTTTCATTTTCAGTCTCCTATCCTACTTCCCACCTCCCAATTTCTGGTTCCAATACACTTCTTATTTTACCTCCTAGTTCTCTAATATCATCTTCCTCGCCTCCATAAATACTGCTCCCATTCTTTTTGCCCAATGAAAAATGAGTATTAATGGTATCAACCATTAGCTGACAACATCGATGATTTCAAAATAAACTCATCAGGTGTGAGATTTCATTATTTAAAATAACTACTTATTTTGAAAACTTTTAAATCTACAGAAAGGTTGCACAAGTGGTGAAATGCATCACCAACTTTTGCCACATTTGATTTACACCTTTCTCTCTCTCTCTTTCTATGTCTTTCTCTCTTTCTTTCTGTCTCTTTCTCTCTCTATTAGAGTCTATTTCTCATATTAAAAATATTCAGTGAATCCTCATCAGAGAGAAACTGTGATTTTATTTTTATTCATTCATGTTAACTATGATAATATTCCCTGCAATAGATTTAGAAATGAAGCGTACACCTCACCTTCTCCCTCCACACTCCCATTTCCTGTGACTCCCAGGTTCTCAGAAAGAGAAGCTTAAATCTCATTGAAATACTTCATAATGAAATGTGAATGAAGCCCAACCACCCGAGAGAGCATTTGCACTTAACAAGATTACACTGTTAATCAACTTAAACCTGTAATTGTGGATAAGATGTGGGTTTGTTAGATGATATATTTGAGTGACAAACTCCTGGTGATCCTTGCCTTCTCCAGTCCAAAATTATGTCCTCTGGGTCTTTCCCACATGGAATATCCATTTTAACTGCACACTAATATTCCCTGTATCCCCAACTGATCTTTGAGAGTAGCTTTTGGTCTTCATGTGGCAAATCAAAAATGGAACATGGACTTTAAAAATCAGAACTGACAAAGGAAATCCATTTTGTGTGTGGTTCTTGTGTCTAAATGCCTAGGTAATATAGTCATCTTTTGGGGATAAATTATGGTTTGGAGAGATAGGCAAACATTTGCAATAGCAAATCACTAATCTAGGTATGAAGAGGGCCCCGTGTATTTCATTAAAGGAAGGCATGCCTGTGTTCCCATTTCCCACAAGCATTTTGGTTAAATGGCCCTTCGTGTGAACCAGAGTTTGGGCTTCCTCTCAGACACGCTGACTTGGGCCTCCTAGCACAGCTGTAAGCGTCTAAAGAGGTTGCACTGCAGAATGATCCTACATATCTGATGAACCACAGGATGTCAACAAGGCACACCCATTGTCCCACATTTGGCAGGCTCTAAAAAAAGAATGCAGCAAGAGCTTGTAGCAAGCCAAACCAACCCTGACCAGAGTAATAGGCTCTTCCAAATGGGTGCGGCCAAGTGGATCACATTGAAAAAGAACAGGCCCTAGGTTAAATCTGTATTTAAAAAAGCAAAACAGGGCTTAACTGTCACAAAGAATGAAAAAGGAGCTATGGACCCTTTCATCCTCACCAGGGTTTGAAAGGGTGTTGACTGAACAATATTGTTCCAGCCTCAAGCTTTTTCCTTGAATTGAGAATCTTAAGAGTAAAGGGAGGTGGCTTAAATTCATGCTGGTCATACCACACCTCAAAATTCAGGATAGGGCGAGGTTCTTAAGTTGTAGCTTCATGAGAAAGGCCCCAATGACTTTTTAATTTGGACTCAGAAAAAAGGAAAGGTCACGTCTCTTAACTACTATTCACTGTAATATACAAGGGAAATAGAAATACATTCATCTTCCATTTTTATGCTCTTCATCTGTGGCTGTTTATCCTCTTGTCACACACACATGCACACACATTCAACACACAGATTGGTACTAAGGAATGGGTGTAAGATTGTATGAGCATTATAGATACAAGTGAACACACAGGTAAACACCATGTTATTCCACCTCACATACGCAGAGGAGAGAAGAAACACATATCACATAGTCATTAAGAAAAAAGTTCTTGCTCCAAAAGTTTGTCTAATCTGAGTGTGGACTGGGAGCAAAAGAAATGTATGTATCCATGGTCTTGAAGAGTTTTATGAACCATCAAAAAAGATGTGAATTTGTGTTTTATAGTTTGAGCTCTAAATCTAATTAATTGTGTCCTGAAAACTTAAAATTGATTCATCCAGGCGAATACTTCTGCTAAAGTACTCTGCTAAATCTGAGCTAAGTTCTCTGTCTTTGTCAGTGGTCTTACCCTGCTCTTTCCCATGTCCAGCCTACATCAAAAGGCAGTCTTCCATTATTCCTTATCATCATATTTCCCATTTCATTAGTCAGGAAATTTTGATATTTGTTTCTATCAAATGTCCCTGGAGCCTTTTCTCTTTCCATTTAAAGTTACATCAGCCAATTCAGACACTTATAACTTCAACCTTGACAGAAGCATTTGGCTGGCCTTCTCTTCCTCAGTTTCCCAAACTTCAGATCCTTACTCATTTCTCAGATCACAATAAATGTGTTTAATCCACTTACTTGAAATATGTTAATGCTGTACTGAGAAATCATTTGTCACTGAATGTTTTATATGACAGCTAGTCCAACATCTTTTGCCTGGTGTGTTAGACCATTCTTGCATTGCTATAAAGAAATACCTTAGGCTGGGTAATTTATAAAGAAAAGAGGTTTAATTGATTCACAGTGCTATGGGCTGTACAGGAAGCATGGTGCCAGCACCTGCTCTGCTTCCAAGGAGGCCGCAAGGGGCTTTTACTCAAGGCAGAAGTCAAAGTGGGAGCCAGTATGTCACATGGTGGGAGTGGGAGAAAGAGAGAAAAGGACACACATTTTTAAACAACCAGATCTCATGAGAATTCCCTCACCCTCTGAGGACAGCACCAAGGGGATGGTGCTCAACCATTCATGGGAAATCTACACTCATGATCCAATCACCTCCCATCAGGCCCCACCTCAAACATTGGGGATTACATTACAACATGACATTTGGGGGGACAAACATCTAAATTGTACCCTATGGTTTTCAAGGCCCCTTCTTGTTTGTTTGCAGCACAGTAATGCAAACATTTCCCCCACTAGTATGTAACACATACAACACGCATTGTGGTTGTAGTCTAGGTTTGTTCAACAACTCCTGGGCATAAAATGGTCATTTCTGTCTAACAGCCTATGCTCCACTTTTCTTGCAACAATGTGTAATCTCCCATGGCCTTCATGAATACTTGCCAGTTTTTCAGCCCAGATAAAATCTGTGTTCTGGAAAGCCTTCTAGGACTACAACAGCTCTCATTTATGTGCTTCTCTGCTAAAATGTTTACCAATGGTAATCTCAGTCAAACAAATTATACACAGACAAACATGCATATATTACCTTCAAATGTTCACTGTAGTTTCAGAATGGGTTTGTCTGACCATTAGAGATGGGAAATTATTTTAGAGAAAGAAGAATGTCATATAAACATATTTCCCTGCAAATACTCTAAAGCAATAAGCACAATATATACAGCGCACAACATTTAGTGAATGCTTATTTTGGAATAAATTAGGATTGACTATAAACAATAATATTTATTTTTAAAAAATCACGTCACCTTAACCAAACTATGTCAAACCTAACTTTGCTCTGGACAAGTACAGTTTTGATCTATGTATGTAATAATACTGAAAAAATACTATCAGTTTTCATTGTAATTTGGAGTTTTCTAAGAGCCTTCCTGTGGAGTAGAACACTTTTTCAACATAAGAGCACTGTAAAGTGAATGTTATTGATGGCAGTGATGACCTTTCTGGAGCAGCCACTGCCATGATGCCACTTGCAGTGGGGAAGGCATGGCCAGGGCTGTGTACCCTGTGGAGCCAGCAGGAGCTGGGATCAGGCAAGAGCCTCACCCTTCTAGGCGCAGCTTCAGCCACTCAGCTGCAGCTGCAGATCCGGGAATCTCTGTACTCTCAGGGGCCCAGGAAGCTCCCCTTCCCTGACAGCTTGGAAGTGCCTACTCTCACTGCCTGGCCTCTCCCCACTCCTGATGCCTCCTCCAGTTATGAAGCAAAGTTGAAGCTGAACCTGGGTGCTGTTGCAACTCAGCTGTGTGTATGCATGCTTGGGGCAGCCCCCTGCCACCTTGGCTCCCTCTGAACTTTGGGCACCAAAGAGCATCAGAGGGAGGCTGAGCAGAGGGGTAAGGGCAGCTTGGCATGGGCCTGCAGGCACCTGGGCACTGTGGACTGTAGGTTGATGGCAGCAGGAGGCAAACAGACTCCTGTGCAGAAAGGGGTGGGTCCCCAGGATAGACCCACCTTGAGGCCCAGGATGGCCTGAAGCTTAGGGGTCAGACTGCCAGTTCTGCTGATGGAATGAGAATTTATGGTGCTCTTTCCAGACCCACCCATGGTCACCCATGGACCAATCAGCACACACCTCCTCCTCTCTGAAGCCCATAAAAACCTTGGACTCAGCCAGACTCCAGCAGATGTCTGGACAACCTGCCTGTGGAAAGGAGCTAGCCACTTCAGTTTCTTGAGAGCTGTGCTGCTGCTCAATAAAGCACCTCTTTGCCTTGATCACCCCCCTGCTGTCTATGTACCTCATTCTTCCTGGATGCAGACCCACTGAATGATGGGACTGGGACTGAAAGAGCTATAACACAAAAGGGGCTGAAACATGCCCCCTTGCTTGCCACATTGTGGGTGATGAGAAGAAGAGAAGAGAGAAGGAATGAAGAGCTGTTGCCCTTTGGGGAGCTCAAACCTAGAAGCTCCCTGAGCTAGGGCTGTGACACCCTCTTTGGGACCCTGCGGTTCTGCATGTTTCCAAGCTTCTGGGCACCACCATGTTCCCCAGTGCCCACAGTGGAAGCTGCTAGCAGTATGCCTGGTCCAGCCACAGCCTGTCACGGAGGCAGCACCCATGCCAGCACCTGGAGCTGCCTACCCCACTGCAGCTGGCATGCCTGGCTTTGCACGGTGGCTGGACCCCACACTTGCTCACTCACACACGCCTCACTACTCGATGCCTGGCTCATTCTTGGCAGATGTGGAATCGGGTCTGGTAGTGTGAGCTGAGTTCAGCTTGCCAGGCCAAGTTGGTGGAACGAGCCCAGCAGGCCCAACCAAAACTCAGGCAAAGGTGCCACCGGCCACAGAGGTTTCTGGCTGGTGAAGCAACACCCCAAGGATCCTGTGATATTGTCATCATTTTAGAGAAGAGGAAACTGTTTCAGAGAATGTGATTTGGTCAAGATCACACTCTAACTCTCACCTAACCCTTACCCTAGTCTTGACACTTCCTAATATAACTCAAATCGTAACATTAGGTTTAAATCTCACCCTGACCTAATGCCAGATTTCATCCCTGATTTAACCCAGATCCTAGCTTAACTCTAAACTTAGCCCTAAACCTAGCCCTAGCTCTGGCTCTAACCCTAAACATAGCTCTAGTTTCAGTTCTAACCTAACTTTAACCCTAACAGTAATCCTATCCTAGTTCTAAACATACCCTTAACCCTTAATTATAGTCCTAATCCTAGTCCTAGCCTTAACACCACTCATACGCCTAACCCCTAGCCCTAAGCCTACCCTCAAAGTCAGATAACTAATGTATAATTAAAATCAAGAAAGTCTGCAAAGAGAAACATGGACAAAAGAGGTGAGCTGGTTCACATATTTCAGTGCCAGAAATATTTGAAAAGTAAGCATCACTCTTTTCTCAATAAATATCTGACTTGCAAAAAGAGAAAACTCAAGTGGAGAATTCTTTTTCATAAGTAAATATGTTTATATATGTTCTTAATAGGTTTTCCAGTGCCTGTGACACAAAATTAACTTTTTCTCACATTTAGGGGTCTGCGGCTTGACTGTAATTAAATTAGGCAAAGTGGATTTAGACTCAGCAATTTCTACTTGCCGTGAAAAAGATTAATGAAAAATTGACCAGAAACTTCAGACGGACATTGCAGTAGGTTGAATGGCGACTCCCAAAATATATGTCCGTGTTAAAATCTGGAATCTGTGAATGTTACCTTATTTTGAAAAAAGAGTCTTTGCAAATGTAATTAAGTTAACAATCTTGAGATGAGATCATCCCAAATCCAATGACAGTTCTCCTAATAAGAAATAATAGGAGAAGGCAATGTGACCACCTGAATAGAGACTGGAGTGAAGCAGCCAGAGGAGGTGAGAAGCAGAATCCTCCCTAAAGCCTCTGGAAGGAGCACAACCCTCTTGACACCTTGATTTTGGACTTCTGGCCTCCAGAATTGTGAGAAAATAAATTTCTAGTGAATTTTAAGTCAATGAGTTTCTAGTAATTTGTTACAGTAGCCCTTGGAAACTAAGAAACATGCCCTGATATGGCCAACTATATAAAAAAATAGAGAGCTAAGATTTGTTAATTTGCTAGGCTAATGTTCCTGTAATAAACTGCTAGGCAAAGAAAGCTTAATCAGAAAAAAGATTGCTAGTGGTGAAGCTTCTGCTCTAATGATAATGAATCAGTGCTTAAGATTTTTACATGAAAGATGGTCTATAATTTTACCACCTTTACTACCTACTACAGACCATACATGCCACTATTGAGACAAGAATAAAATGACAAAGCTGCTGCTCTTAAGGATTTCACAGACCAGGGAAGGAGTAAATGTGTAACACATAAATTTAAAGAGAATATTACCATCAAATGAGTAGGAAACCCAGACAACTTTATCTCCAAGGCAAGGGTTAGCGGGGAGGCAGACTACTGGAGAAAAAGCAAAGTAGAAGTGGGATGTCACTAAGAAGTTAATTTCTCAAAAGATATCACTGACTGGGAACGTGGAGAAGTCAGTTCCAAATTTGCTGCTTATATAATCTTTTTTTAACTTATGAAATTGACTTGATTAATTATTCATGTACATGTATTTATCTTTTATTGTCCCTCTTTTAATGTCAATATTTTCTATTATTAATCATGCCATTTACAAACACTTAAAACAAGATGGGTGATACTCATTCCATGAGTGATTTTTCATATTGAGTCTTATATAAAGGAAGGGAAGTTGCAGCATTGATTATGCTTTAGAATTGCTGACAATATAGCTATGATTTCCCCATGTGGTTTTGGGAAACTTAACATCTGATCAGCAAATGCTACTGGCACAATAATATTCCTATAGTATGGCTTCATTCATACAGTGTACCTGCTCAGAGACTATCAACACATTCCCCCCTCTCGGCCATGTTATCTTGACCTGGAATTCGACCCCTTTCTAGATGTGTCATGGTTCTTGACATGTCACTACTTCAACCTTCTATTAAATGTGTGCTTCCAGCATTCGTTTGGTGTCCTTTTTACATGGATACTTTAAATTTTCATGGAATCTTACCTGACCTTTGAGGAAATATTCTGTGACTCTCAACTTAAAGCTTCCCTTTCTCCATCTTCCCCAACCTGAATTCTTTCAACATATATTTATTTAGTGCTTATCATTTGCCAGATACTGGGCTAGGTGCAGGAAATACAGAGTTCCCAAATTTCTACCTTCCAAAAATGATCTACAAATCTTCATCATCAATTATTGTTTCTCCCACTAGAAGACAAGCAAATAATCTTGATGACAGGAAGCATCTTCTTTTTGTTCACTTATTTGTTTCCACTTCTCCTGTGACTGGCATATAGTAGGTATTCAGTAACTTTGAATGAATGAATGAGTAAACCTGGACATTGGTATTTGTATTAATCATAGAGAACTTATAACTATTTTCTTGAGAAAAGACCAATTTATTAGAGTCATCAGCCTGTATGAAACATGGAAAATACCTGGGCAAAAGATAGACTCAATTTACAGTAGTCAATGCTGTTCTCTTCCTTAAGTAACTGACTTTCTTCTAAGTGAACCGTACTTGGTAAATATAAGTTGAATCACTCAGAGATAATTTAATTTGTTGAGCTTAAAAATCAGGAGTGACTTACTTTATTATTTCCCATAAATAAGAACAAAAACCGCAATTACTTTTGCACTAACCTAAAAGTAATCAGAAAGTTACTCCTCGTGGTAGAAAATGGGAAGACAGAGTTGTATTTACCTTTTTCTAGTGATACTGCGTTTGTTCACTTTTGAACAGAAAACACCAGCTTTAGATATCTACATCAATGATTTTTAAAGTTATTTCAGTCACGTGCCCTTTATTAACTGGAATCTTTCATGAGCAAATACATAAAATAAATGAAAGCAGAGATGCTCTGTGTGAAGTGGAGGCTGAATAGTTTAGTAATCTTGATCCTCTGCTCTTTTGATGACATTCTGTTAGCTCCAGCAAAGCCCCAACCTTCAAAATATTTAGTTTAAAGACTCTAAAGTAGCACATAAGACCGAGAGATAAGAAAATATCAATGCTTTAAATCAGTGGACAGTTTAAATACATATGGCAGAACAAAAACATCTCTGTCTTGCTATGTTCACTGAAATGATGAAAATAAGCAGAAAACTGAAGATCATGAATCTTCTAAACGATCAGAAAACAAACATTCAGACCATAGAACAAAAAAAAAATGCACAAATCATAGCAAAAATTAAAAACACAAATGAAGCATTAAAAACAGGAAGCATAAAATATGATGGTGAACCTAAGAAAATACATTTAACTTAGCAATGAATACATATAAAATAAACATACTTGTAAAAAGAAAACTATTCCCAGATTACATCAAAAAATCAGAACTGTATCAAAGCACTTTAAATAAAAGGCATTTAAAATAGAGATAAATGTATAGTAAAACGATGGACAAAGACACAGTAGAAAAGGGCAAGGAAAAAGAAAAACAAGAGTAATAGTATCCAACAAGGTTGAATTCATGTGACAAGGATAGCCATTCAAAAATGAAAGTGGCATAAATTACAATGAATATATGCCATGATTTTTTTTAGCCAAATCACATAGCCCAAAAAATCTGAAGAAAAACAACCCCCCAAAAAAGGAAAATACATTTTTAGAAAATACTGGCTGAGATTTTTACCTACCTCATTCAGAGCAAAACATAGCAACTGTGCAAAAATAGTACAGATATTTAATATATAAAGATATTAATAACATGTTCAATGAAGTATATGCAACTATATAACCAGAAAATCAAAAAGACACCTGCTTTTCATGTGTCTGTAAATTATTTACAAAATTCTACCTTGTATTAGGTCATAACAATTCTCAGTGACATTCTGTGCTCCTAATGTAATAAGTCTAGAAATTTATTTAAATAAAGAGAAAACAACCTTACCAGAAAAAATGTTAAGGAAATTTTCTCCTTAACTTTTGGGTCAAAATTAATATCAGAAATTAAACTACAACACACTTAGAAAAATAAGGGTTGGAAAAATCTATGCATCAAAATGAAAGGGGTACGGTTAAAGCAGTCTTCAGGGGAAAACTATTAGTCTTAATTCCTAAAGATAGTACTTTGGGAGGTCAAGGCAGGTAAATCACCTGAGGTCAGGGGTATGAGACCAGCCTGGCCAACATGGCGAAACCCCGTCTCTACTAAAAGTACAAAAATTAGCCAGACATGGTGGCATGTGCCTGTAATCCCAGCTACTGGGGGACTGTAGACAGGAGGATCACTCGAACCTGGGAGGTGGAGGTTGCAGTGAGTCGAGATTGTGCCACTGCACTCCAGCCTGGGCAACAGAGCAAGACTCTGTCAAAAAAGAAAAAAAAAAAAGATTACCTAGTACTGTACAAATGTAGCTCCCTAAACCAGAAAGAATAAAAATGAAATACTCAACAACTTAGCATTAAACCCAGGAAACTAAGAAACAAAAAAGGAGAGGAAAAAAAAAAAAAAAAGACAAATTTACCAATATGAATAAATCTAAGATCTGATTCTTTGAAAAAACGAGTTAAGTAAACTATTAACTAAATGTATTAGGAAAAAAAGAAGTATAAATATATACAATTAGGAAAAAACAGAGAAATAACCATGGATATAGAAAAAATCACAAGCACGCTAGAGAATACTTTTCTCAATCTTATGTGAATACATTTAAAACATGGATGAAATGCATGATTTTCTGGAAAAAATAATGATAACTTTAGAAAAGAGGGCAAATTTCTTTGGAACAAATTGACATACTTGACAAAAAACTTACTACCTACTCTTCCTTTCTTCCCCTCAAAGGTACTAGGCTCATATGATTTTACTTATAAACATAAACATTCTCTTAAACCTTTCAGAAATAGGATTTCAAAGATAATTAAACAGTCTTAGACCTTAGAGAGAAAAACTTTCAAATTACCATTATGACATCAAGTAGAACATAGAGAAAGTGTCACATTAAAGAAACTACATAAACTGTGCACAATGAATTTATAAATATCAATGTTGACAATGTTGATATACTAATATACTATTAGCAAGTAGAATCCAGTAGCACTTTAAAAGAATGATAAAATTCTAAGTAAGATGGCACAATAAAGGCACAGATAATTACTAGAAACATTATTCAGAATTTTCCTGCATGCATGATAATAAATGTAATGCTGAGTTTTGAATTGTGAATCATATATGTTCTCATTTTGTTTGCATAATTGCATATGCATGAAAAATGGAGAAGTATACACAAGAAATAGTTATCATTGTAGTACATGCTAAAGCTGTGGTTTGAAAGGAAGAATTGGCTACCATATCTTATTAAATTTAATTACCAATTACTGTAAGATATATTAGTAGTGTAGTCCTAAGAAGAAATATTTAAATTATAATGCACCATGAAGTTCTACATCTTCATTATTATTATTATTTTATTTATTTCAGAAATAATAAAATATGAAAAATGCTTTTTAGGATTGGTGAAAATTAGTATTATTGTATCCTTTCGTTACTTCTTGAAGTTTTTACAAATATATTTATTTCATCAATAAATAACTAAACAACAATTTCACTAATACTGCGGGAAGAACAATAAATCATTATAGGGCCTCCTCAAATTGTGTACCTTAGGAGTAAGTACTTTTATTTCCTTAGATTTGGTTTTGAAGAAGAAACTGGTAAAAAGACCTTGGACCTCCCTTATATTTATATTAGTTCTGAAGCCTTTTAAAATCTGGTGACCTCTCACTGAAGTCTCCTATTCTGTACTTTTCAGGACTGTATGAAACTCTCTTGCTTCCGTATCAACCAAACCTCAGCTCAGAATTACAGAACAGGGAGAATGAAAATTAGAAGAATCCCGGTGGTGGGCAGTAGCCATATCCTGCTAAAGGTCATCAGAGGAATTGAGCTTTCTCTCAAAGGAAGGTTTTAAATAGTGACTGTCATGATTGGATTTTCATTACAAAATCCATATTGGTGGGTAGATAGCATTTTGGTTTTAGTGTAAAAAATCAATTAGAAGAAAGGAAAATAGAGGCGAGGGACTTGAAATCAAGTTTTCAGTCTCAATTTGTGTATGTTCAGATTATCTCTTGAGCAGGACAAATTTTACAAAAAGTTCAAGTAGGAAATCCACTCTTACTTGTCATAAGTTTAAGGGAGTCGGAGAAGCGAGGGCCCTAAACTTGGCTCCCATTTCTAATGGTGCTGGGCTTTGATATTCTGACGTCAAAGCATTTTGTAACCTTAAGGATTCACATTATATGAAAATTAAAATAACACTAAGATCTTTTACCTTGGGAAAGTGGATTAATCAAATATTTCCTAAATTTCTTAAGAGATTATCTGAAAGGGCATTAAGACACTCAAGTAATGATGCAAAGTAGGTGTTCAATCTTTAAATGAACGAAGGGAAAAAAATGAAGAAAATAAAAGGATAAATTAAAAGCAATATTTGGGAGTTGGGTGGTGGTGGCAGTGCAGTAGTTGCCTCTGAGAGAGAAAGTGAGAACATCTGAGCTTAAATTCCTATCTTGTCACAGATTTGCTCCGGACAAGTCTTGCTGAATAAGAATACCTTCTATCCAGCACATATCAGGAGTATCCCCCAAAATAAAAATAAATTAAGTAAATAAAAAAGTGAAGCAGAAGAGTTTAGTGGATATTGGTGTAGGTATACAATGGGAAAGCTGTTCAATTCAAAAATAGGGCAGTCACAAATGAAACCCTAGATTTTCTACTTCTCCCCTCTTGCAACACCTCTTCCCACTCCTGCTCCTGTAATTTTTATTTTTTGTTTTACTTTGCGCTAGATTTTTCTTCAGGGTCTGGGTTTAACCTGGAGGAAGGCGGGGGAAGAAATAAAGCCTTAAGAAATATTCCTTACTAAACACAGGAACTGCTCCACATTGCGTAGGATGCAGGGCTCCCCATGAATTCAGGCTCTATTTTTGAAAGTCAAAAGGATTGCAGGCAGGCAGGTTTACTTTAGATAAGCATCCGGATTTGGGGATGGTTATCTGAAGCCCTACCTGTCGTTACATTTCACAGCAGTGAAAGAAAATCTACTCATAGGTTCTAAATCAATGAAGAAGATTCAATGAACATTTCAACTTGTTTTCTTGCCCAAGTCACTGTAATATTTTCCAGATTTGCACTTTGCCTGTCCAAGAGTGTGGGTATCAGTGTGTGATCAGTACTTCCCATCCTGTTTGTAGCTACATTGCTTCCTACCCAGACAAGGGCCTCTTAACTGATCCTCAAAATAGAGGTCAGGATGAAAAGGTGTCTTTGCTGTTTCTCACGAAGGGCGTTTTAACCGCGAGAGTTCTAGATGCCGAGAAGCTAAAATAACAAAAGGAATTATTTGGAAAAGAAGGTGAGAACCTTCTTATCACGAGGTATCACTGCAAGACTGGCACATCCCTTAAATTGAAGGATAACTATCAGGACAAGCATTCAGGGATAATAAGATAGCATTAGAATGAATATAGTCAGAATAAATTAGCTACAAATGTGAATGGCTTCTGAATTAATTCCAGTACAGCTGTGCCTTCAAAAAGGTATTAGATAAAACTGTGACCATGAAATGGGGCTTCAGAGTAGCTTCTAAGAGGCAGGTAGAGTTTGGTTTCTCAGGTATTCTCAGTTAGAGAAAAATGAATCAAGTTTATGACATATATACACCTTTAAGTATGAATGTTATGTATGTCAACAAAGAGTCAAAAATCTGTAAAATACTTAAAGATATATCGATGGCCTATGACAAAGCCCTCAGGAGATCCTGGGAACATGTGTCCAAGGTGGTGGAGGAACAACCTAGTTTTACACATTTTATGGAGACACGAGACAGCAATCAAATACGTGTAATATATACAGTGGTTTGGTCCAGAAAGGAAGGACAACTCAAAGTGGTGGTAGTTGCGGGGGCCGGTGGGCTCCCAGGTTATAGGTGTATCTTAAAATTTTCTGATTGGCAATTGGTTAAAAGAGTTGTTACCAATGGAAAGGAATGTCTGGGTTATAATAAGGAGTTGTGGAGACCAAAGTTTTATCATGCGGATGAAGCTTCCAGGTAGCAGGCTTCAAAGAGAATGATTGTAAATGTTTCTTATCAGACCTAAGGGCTGTATAGATGTTAAATGCTGGTTGGCTTTTCCTAAATTCCAAAAGGGAGTAGTGTATAATGAGGTATGTCTGACCCTCCTTTCCTGTCATAGCCTGAACCAGCATTTTAGGTTAAATTTGGAGTGCCCTGGGTGAGAGGAGGCATCTGCTCAGATGGTTGGGGGACCTTAGAATTTTACTTTTCGTTTACATATGTCAATAAAAATAAACAAAACCTGCAATGTATTTATTTGGGGTACCTATAGAAAGTCATCACTACACTTCTCAAAACAGCATTCCATTTTACATCCCACTCAATGCCTACTGCTCGTATTGCACTCCTGAATATTTTTTCCCCCTAAAACTGGGTTTTAGAGTATCCTTTGGATAATGTACATTCATAGAATTATGGCAATAATTTTTGTGCAAGATCAGTGAAGAAAGATGGGTCGTAGAACACTGTTAAACTTCATTGTTGTTACATATTAAGGAGCCAGAGGATGATGGAAAAGCTACCCCCTAATATAATAAATGTGAAAACAACAATATATTATGCTTGCTTGCAGTGGGTGCCTGTAGAGCTGTTGAGAACTGGTATTATCTCTTGCTAGAAGGGTGGGGATATTATGCCCATTATGTGTGGGCAGGATGTGGACAGCTATAGAAAAACACTCTGCAGCAGATAAGATCTAGAAATCCTTTTTTCATTGCTCCTCAAATCCTTTTACCCACCCCATGTGTCCCTGGAGATATCTACTTTGGTGGATTTCTCCTTGTTAGTTACGACTAATTTCTTTCAACAGTTGTCTCTCCATTGTCCTGGTAATGTGAAACCGTATCTTGCTTCTTCACTGTTTTCTTTGTTCTTCTAGACTGTAATCACCTTTCCAATGGTGGTGTAAAGGCCAAATCAAAGCCAGATGGTCCAGAGAAGAATTTTTTAATTCAAATGGATCTGTGAGTGAGTTTCATCAACTCATCCCAAGAACCCCTGAAATTCTATGCAAATATTCTGTGTATACACGCTTGTGCATTTTCTTGAAAGCAGTTCTCTAGTATTTATCATCACTTTTCAGATGTGTATACCTCACCCTGACCCATAGTTTTAAGGACGACAGGCACAGATTCTCTTTGGCAGAATTTAGGCAATGTATTACATTGCCTTTTTATACATATAAACATGCATACCTCCTACCTATAAAGCCAATACACATTCTTCAAAGAGACAGAGTTTTTTGTGGTTCCAAATAAGAATCCCCATTTCCCTTACTGATCCTAGTCCTCTTTAGGGGCAAGTATACCCAACCCCTAGTTGTAATGAGTAGCTAAATTGGTAACTATCAATTTAGGGCTGTGCCTTATCCAGATAATTATCCTTCATCTAACTGTGAGACACTGTTTTGCACAGGGACAGGAGTATCCCATAGCTAATGACCACTGATCAGAAGTACCAGAGGCCTGCTCCATTTCTTAAAGGAGGCATTGAGTCTATGGAGTAATTCATACCTGGGAGCTTCCTTTCAGATCAGGTTGAAGCTCAGTTTTAGCTGAGACCACATGCTGGCTTAGCAGCTTCTTCTGCCTCCTCCACTTTCTTCATTTCCCTTTTCCTGAGAGCACCTGAATGTCTATCTCAGGCTGTATTTTTGTGGAACACAATCTAAAACAATAGTCTACACTTGTAAGCCCTTCAGCTAGTTTATGGTGTGTTTGTCTGATAGAGTTAATGGTCTCATTGAGGTCATAATGTGAGATCATTAATTTCAAATTAGTTCTATAATTAAAGTAAATACTTTCATTATAATACTCAAATGTTTTCTTGGCCTGTTTAAAAATAGAAAGAACATTTTGGACTTATGTAAGGTATTTTTTCATAAATGGTGAGTGACAATTGCTATTATGACCGACCCTAAAGGAAAATAATGTATTTGACTTTTCTTATAAACCAGAAATGGAGTTATAATCTATCTACTTTTTGTCTATCACATTTACTACTTGACCTTCCCTCTTTCTGCCATTTTTCACTGATACAAGTATTTCAAACCGTGTTCTTGGATGAAAGTTTAGCTTTCAAATTTGTAGGGCAATCTAATTTCTGGAAGTACACTAAAATTTTGAAAACAGGCAAATTATCTTGTCAATGTCATGACTTGGTTTATTCCTTAGGTGTGAGCCAACATGTAGCGTATTTCCTAATCACCTGTTCATGTGGCATTGGTTCTTGACAATAATAAAACAGCTATCATTTCATGCCAGGCCCTAGGCATGCATTTTCTCATTTAGGGATAAAAACATCCCTATACCATAGGTACAAGTATCTCCATTCTACAAATGAGGACCTTAGATACATTAATAAATTAGCATATGTGTATGTGATATTTGAAACAAAAATTATCACATCATCTAGTACACAAGACAGTTATATTTAAAAGTGAGGAGGAGAATGAGATCAAAATAGAAGTTAGTTTCAAAGCTTCACAGAAAGTGGTAAATCTTTGATATCAGTAGCATTTGATAAGTTATATACACACATTGTAAAGCTGAGAGAAATCCCTGATAAAACACACAAAACCCAAAACCACTATATATAATTTGTGATAAAATCCTAAAAACAGTTCAAGTAAATCAAAGGAAGGCAAGAAAAGAGAAACAAACAACAAACATGTAATCCCAGCACTTTGGGAGACTGAGGCAGGTGGATTGTTTGAGCCCAGGAGTTCAAGACTAACCTGGACAACATGGGGAAACCCTCTTTCTACAAAAAAATACAAAAATTAGCCAGGCATGTTAGCATGCAACTGTAGTCCCAACTACTTAGGAGGCTGAGGTGGGAGGATCACTTCAGCCTGGGAGGCAGAAGTGGCAGGGAGCTGAGATCACGCCACTGCACTCCAGCCAGGGTGACAGGGTGAAACTCTGTCTCAAAACAAAAGCCTGGATGCAGTGGATCCTGTCTGTAATTGCAGCAATTTGGGAGGCCGAGGTGGGCAGATTACTTGAGATCAGGAGTTCGAGACCAGCCTGACCAACATGGTGAAACCCCATCTCTACCAAAAAATACAAAAATTAGCCAGACTTTGTGGCATGCACCTGCAGTCCCAGCTTCTGGAGGAGGCTGAGTTGGGAGAATCGCTTGAACCTGCAAGGTGGAGGTTGCAGTGAGTGGAGAACCACTGCACTCCAGCCTGGGTGACAGAGTGAGACCTTGTCAAAAAAACCAAAAAACAAAAAACCAACAAACAGAAAAAATAGAAAACAAATTATAAAAACAAAATAATAGACTTAAGCTTAGCATTAAGTATAAGTGGTCTTAATATAATTATGAGGCAGAGATTGGTATATTAGATAAAAAACATGAACTAACTATATGATGTTTATAAGAAAGTCTCTGAAACTTCAACATAAGTGGACTTAAAATAAAAGCATGGGAAAGTTATATCATGATGATAATTATTTTTAAGACACAAAGTGGCTATATTAAAATCAGATAAGGTAGATTCTAGAACAAAGAAAGATTTCAAGTAAGTAGTTAAATCCTATCTCAGAAACTAGAAAAAGAAAAGCAAAATAAACCCAAGTAGGCATAAGGAAGGGAATAATGCAGATAAGAGCAGAACACAGAGAAATGGAAAACAAAACAAAACAAAACAAAAACGAAAAAAATCAATGAAACAAAAGGCTGTTTGTTTTTAAAAAAATTATAAAATTGGTAAACTTCAGCAACAGTGACAAAAGTAAAAAAAGAGAACACACAAATCACCAAAATTAAAAATAAAACAGAGGATGTCACTACAGATCCTGCAGCTAGCAACAGGATATTATGTAGTTCACACTCAAAGTCAACACCGTAGAATAAATAGACAAACTAGTCAAAAACCACAAACTACTAAAGCCTAATTGAGAAGAAATGGATAATGGGAATGGTACCATAATGATTCAAGACATCAAATTTGTAGTTTAAAAGCTTTTGAATAAAATCTCTTGGTCTAGATCGTTTCACTGGAGAACCAAATCAAACATTTAAAGAAGAATTAATGTACCAAGTGTATACAGTCTCTTCCAGAAAACTGAATATACTCCACCTGATTTTATGAAGCCGATATTACTTGAACATGAAAACAAGAAAAAAAAATCAAATGAAAAAAAGAAAACTACAGACAAATGTCTCTCAATGCATTTAAACAAAAATCCTCAATTGAATTAATATTTCATTCTACAGGGCAATTCTACAGGGAAAGGTGGTGCATGCCTATATTCTCAACTTCTTGGGAGGCTGAGACAGGGGCATTGCATGAGGCAAGGATTTCTAAGATATAGTGTGTCATGCCAGTCAGATGTCCACACTAAGTTTTTCATCAGTGCGGTGACCTCCCGTGAGCAGGAGACTGCCAGGTTGCTCAGAGAAGGGTAAACTATCCCAGCTCAGAAATGAAGCGGTCAAAACTCTCATGCTGATCCGTAGTGGGATCACACCTGTGAATAGTCACAATAGTCATGGCATTCTAGCCTGGACAACATAATGATACCCTGTGTCTTAAAAAAAAAAAGTAAAGAAAATCTAATCTAACAGGACATAAAAGACTTATAAATCATGACCAAGTATGATTTATTATTTGAAGTTCAATCACTGTATCCACCACATAACCACGCTAAATGTTTTAAAGTCACATGATTATAACAACTGATGCAGAAGAAACATTTGAATACACTTGAAATCTCATTTACGTTAAAAACAAAAGCTCTCAGTATATTAGGGAAAATGATCTTCTTCAACCTGATAAAGAACATCTATGAAACAAATGACGGCTAACAGGATATTACTGCTGACTGACTGAATGCTTTCCCCATAAGATCAGAACAAGTTACTACTCTTATGTAACATTGTACTGGAAGTTACAGTCCCAGCAAAATAAAATGAAGAAAAGAAATAAGTAACAAAGGAAGGCATTCAGATTGAATTGGACAGGAAGAAGTAAAATTTCCCCTATTTGCAAATGATATAACTAAGAAAATCCCAAGAGATATATACCAAAAAATTCCAGAACTTTATAAATGAATTCCGCAAGGTTACAAGATTCAAGATCAATATACAAAAACATTAATAACATTTCTATATGCTAATAAAGAACATGAACATGTGGAAATCAAAACAAAAACCACAATACTATGTACAATTACATAAACATTTATAGACTCTGTATGCTGAAAATTACAAAATATTGATGACAGAAATGAAATATGACCTCATAAATGAGAGACATACCATGTTCACTTATTTGAGGACTCAACAAAATAAAGATGTCAATTATCTCCAAATTATTTATAGGCTTAATACAATTCCCCCAAAAATCCTACCAGAGTCTTTTGTTGTTGTTGGCATGTAAAACTTATTTTAAAACTTATATGGAAAGATGCTGGTCAAATCATGGCTAAACTGTCTTGAAAATAAAAACATATTCAGGAGACATCACTCTATCAAAAGTTAAATTCCACTGTGGAGGCCGGGTGTGGTGGCTCAAGCCTGTAATCTCAGCATTTTGGGAGAAGAAGACAGGAAGATCACTTGAGTCCAAAGGTTTTAGACAAGCCTGGGCAACACAGCAATGCCCTGTCTCTAAAAAAACACAAAAATTAGCTTGTTGTGGTGTCATATGCCTGTAGTCCTAGCTACTTGAGAAGATGAGGTAGGAGGACCACTTGAGCCCAGGAGGTCAAAACTGCAGTGAGCTGAGATAGTGCCTCTGCACTCCAGCCTGGATGACAGAGTTAGACCATCTCAATAAATAAATAAATATCACTATATAGGTATAGTAATTAATACAATATGCTATTGGTAAAGAGATACATACATAGACAAGTAAAAGGAGATTCCAGAAATATAACCACATAAGTATGACAAACTGATTTTTGACAGAGGAGGAAAATAAATTCTTTGGAGAAAAGATAGAAAAGAAATCTCAATTTAAACCTCACACTTTATACAACAATCAAAAATAAACTTAAAGTGTGCCAAAAACTTAAATTTAAAACCAAAAACTATAAATCTTCTGGGAAAAAACCCAAGAGAAAATCTTTAGATTTAGGACTGGAATAGAGTTCTTAGAATTGACATAAAAATAATGACTTATAAAAGGAAAAATTAATAAATTAGATCTTACCAATTCAAAATTTCTCTTCTGTGAAAGACTGTCTTTGAAAAGCTAGAGATGAAGAGAACATATTTGCAAATTATGTATTCAACAAAGGGCTACTATCTAGAATATATAAAGAATGCCCAAAATCAGCCTCAAAAACAAACTATCTTGAACAGACATTTCACCAAAGAGAATATACAGATGTCAAATAAGCACATGAAAAGATGTGGAACATCATTAGCCATTAGAGAAATGCAAACTGGAACCACAGTGAAGATATCACTACACACCTATCAGAATGAATAAAATGTTTAAAACAGTAATAATGCCAACAGATGGTTAGCATGTAGAGAGATTGGATCACTCAGATTGCTATCCGGAATATAAAATGGTATGGCTACTCTGACAAAACTAAACATGCACTTACTATACAATCCGGCAATTGCATTCTTGGTCACTTATCTCAGAGAAATTAAAACTCATGTTGACACAAAGACCTGTATATAAATATTCGTAGTAGTTTTATTCATAACAGCCCAAAATGAAAACAGCACATGTATTTTTCAACTAATGAATGGCTGGGAAAATCTATGCTGCATACATAGCAGGGAATACTGCCCAAGAATAAAAATATCAAACTACTGATATACACAATGATTTGGATGGATGACCAGTGAATTATATTGAATAAAAAAACTAATCTCAAAATGTTACATACTGTATGATTCCATTGATATAACATTCTTGAAATTACAAAATTATAGAAGTGAAGAACACATTCCTGAAAACCAGGCTTTAGAGATAGGAGGGTTTGATGAGAGGGAGGTGGATTTGACTCTCAGTGGTTAATAAGAGAGATTCTTCTGGTGATGGGATTTTTTTCTGTCTGTATTGCATCAAAGTCAATATCTTGGTTGCAATAGTGTATAGTTTTACAAGATGAGGAAAATTGAGTAGTGTATAGGAGATCCCTTTCCTTCTTTCCCTCCCTCCCTCCCTTCCTCCCTCCCTTCCTTCCTTCCTTCCTTCCTTCCTTCCTTCCTTCCTTCCTTCCTTCCTTCCTTCCTTCCTTCCTTCCTTCCTTCCTTCCTTCCTTCCTCCGTCCTTTTCTCTTTTTCTTTCTTTCTTTCCTTCTTTCTTCCTTTCTCTCTCTCTCCCTTTTTTTTTTTTTTCGTCTTACTCTGCCACCCAGGCTAGAGTGCAGTGGCATGATCCTGGCTCACTGCAGCCTCTGCCCTCTAGGTTCAAGCGACCCTCATGCCTCAGCCTCCTGAGTAGCTGGGATTACAGGCATGTGTCACCACGCCCAGCTAATTTTTGTATTTTTAGTAGAGATGGAGTTTCGTCATGATGACCAGGCTGGTCTCCAACTCCTGGTCTCAAGTGATCCACCTGCCTCGGTCTCCCAAAGTGCTGGGATTACAGGGTGAGCCACCATGCCCAGCAAGATCTCTGGATTATTTCTTTTCTTTCTTCCTTTTTTTTTTTTTTTCTGGGACAAAGTTTCACTCTTGTCGCCCAGGCTGGAGTGCAATGGCGTGATCTCGGCTCACTGCAACCTCCAGCTCCTGGGTTAAAGCGATTCTTCTGCCTTAGCCTCCGGAGTAGCTGGGATTACAAGTGCCCACCACCACACCTGGCTAATTCTCTGTATTGTTTCTTACAACTACATGTGAATCTAAAATTATCTCCAAGAAAAAAGTTAACTTAAAATAGTGAAATGCATAATTCTTATACAAATATATATTTAACTTGCATCAAATATTTTATACAACTCATTATAATGAAGCAACCAGTAAGATACTAGATGGATTCAAAGAAGAATTTGAAGAACACGCGCACACATATACACACACACAAACGCACACACACGAGTCATAGAGACAGTTACGAATGACGAAGTAAATTTTTTAATGAATATAAAACTGGTTACTCTTTTATAGGTCAAAAAATAACATGTAATTTTTAGTGTAATCTTTATTACAGGACCAAAAATCAGAAATCAATTATATCCCAATGGAGAGAAACTTCATATGTTCAATAATAATTTGCTTTCTTATTATTTTTCTGCAGGCTGTCTTCTACTCCTATATAATTGTGAAATATTAGGTTGGTGCCAAAGTAATTCCAGTTTTGGGGATTACTTTGTTGGCAAAAACTGCAACTACTTTTCCACCAACCTAATAGCTTGCTCCATAGATAGCTATAGTCAGAGTGTTCCCACAGAGTTTGCTAGTCAACACTCAGCATTGTGTGGAAAGTACACCCTATTACTTCTATTACTTATTTTCAAATTTGGGGAAAATTTTCATACACATATATTGAACACTTCTGGCGTGCTGTCGGAGGAAGAGTCATAATAGTGAAATGACTCAATGGAAGCAAAAAAGATGCTATTTTTTATAGATTTATGATTAAGTTTTCCTCAGTAATTACCTCATTTCTTTGTTGATATTAGAGATCATGAAAGAGGACTGTAAGAATTATCAAAAGAAGGACAGCGTACCTTTGCCATTTCCTAAGAATGAGGAAATGGCTAAGTTATACTATTGTCTCTTTATCTCACTGTTGTTTTGATTATATCTTATTATAAAAGTCACAATTCCAGTTTAGATGGTCTAGTGGGAGCCTGCGATATATTTTTTCAAAAGTAATAATAGAGAAAGAACATTCACTATTTACTTTTTTAAGCATTATTCTAAATGTTTCACATTTGTTAATCCTCATGTTAGGTGCTATGATTAACCCCATATGCATATCAGGAAACCTAGACAGAGAGACACTAAATACTTTCCTAAGGTAATACAGCTAGTAAGTGGTAGAGTGAGAATTTGAATCAAGGAAGTTCGAATCCATGTTCGATGCTTACAAATGCTGTGCTACAACTTCAAGTCCTCAAGAGATTGTGCTTCATTTATCTCTCCTACTCTTAGTAAAGTTTTCTTGAAATAGAAATCCACAAATTTGACCTGTGGTAGTTCCCCCTGAAAATGCTTTCACTAGGTTCATTCAGCCCTAAGTATGTTACACTAGTATTTAAGAATTTTAATATGAAATGACAATTCAAATGAGTTAATACAGGACAGATTAAACAAAAATCCATAATTGGCACCTATATTATTATTTACCATTTCTTTTAGATGGTGCATAATATACTATATATACACATAGCAATGTAGCTACTACATTGGAGATTTTTCAGTAACATGCAAATTATGAATATAAAGTGGACTTGTTTGAAATGTGTTTCACAATGTTGAGTGAATAAAATGTAAACCAGAAAAAAAATACCTGCAAATTGAAGTCAAATGCTTTTGGCACTTAATGAGTGTTAATCAGCAATGGTAGTAATTTCCGTACATTATTTCATGTCACAGAACTTGTGCATGGAATATTGGCTTCTTGCCCTCATTGTCTTTGGAATGTGGAAACTATTAGAAATTATTGCTTGTGCAAGGAAAACCTACCATGATGTTTTAGGAATTTCAGGAGGCTATGAATAATATAGGTTGAGTAAGGAAATGAATAATCATGTGGCTCTTTACAGTTTTTGTTTTTCTGAGTTTGAAGTTACAGGCTTGGCATGTTATCCTTCTCATAGCCTTTTTTTTTTTGTGACTAAAAACTGTTTACTTAGTAGTCACAGGCAGTTGGCGGATACTTCTAGTTGTTTTTTTCTTGCTGAAAGGAAATACAGGAATGCTATAATACAGTGATCTCTTAATGATAGAGAAGTTCACCCAACACTTATCTGATGCACACATCTTTTGAAGTCCAGATTCAAAAAATTTGGAGAACATAGACTATCAATCAGAACTTTTTATTGCAGCTTACTTGACTGGCAATGTCTAATACTTCAAGTCACACAACTGAGGTCTACTGGAAATGAATTTCTACCCAACTTTGTCTGGCTGCAGACCTCTGCTTACCAGTGTCTTTCTTCATTACCAAAGTAAAGATTTTACCATATGTGAAATAGCCCAAAAAGAGGACTCAGACTTCTTCTCTATGGTAATTCTGAGCTCAGTCGTGGAGAGTCCTGAGCTGAGACTGGGTTTTGCAATGTGACCTACCTTGACCTAGCAGGAGGCCAGGTCATAGCTGCCTCTGTCATTGCCACATAAGCCCTTTCTACCTTCTCAGCCATAGTCCCAGTTACTTCTAGTAAATATCAAATGCAGGAAAACCAAGGAAGCAGAAATACAGGAGTAATTAAGTAAACATATGCCTTTAAAATACATTTTTTAAAATGTATCTAAGCATTGAGAATTCTGAATTCTCAACTTGGAGCAAAGCCCAAAGAAAGGAATCAAACCCTTGGCTTCATTTTATCTTAATTCTTACTGCCTTCAGGTGACAAAAAGATGAATCGTAGTGTAGTAGATTCTGTTAGTGTTTTGTCAAGATTCCATTTACCTTCCAGTGCACGCATCTCCCAGCTCTTCTGCAAGTTCGCTGTTCATGGCTCACAGCTGCCTTCTCTTCTTAAAACTTCTCCTTGGTCAGTGGGAGCCATGCTACCCAGCAATGTCTGAGGAGTCACACTCTCATGGGAGACAATGCCTGATAGCCAAAGGCTGAATAATGAGAGGGCACCAAAAACTCTCCACTTGTAACAAACCCGGCAGGCTATTCACGTTCCAAAGTCCTCCAAGCAATCAGGCTGAGGCTAGACTTCATCTGGAACACCTAGCTGGAGAGCTGTTGCTTCTTTGCTTTATTTCCCTCATCCCCTTATAGGTTTCTCCTGAGAGAACATCTTTGGTCAATTATTTTCATATATTCTTGCATGTGCTTCCACACACACACAAATATGCCAGCCTCTGCTTCTAGGGAACTTGACCAAAACAAATACTCTTAAGAGCTATCAAGGAATCACAGTAGGCAGGGGATAAGTCTTCATGCAGAAGGACAAAGTTGAAAAAAGGAAAAGAAGTTGTATTTAACATACAAAAGGATGAGTGAAGGTACTTCTTGTCCAGCACATGGAATCCAGAATGCTCTTAATTTTTGAATAGATGTATTTAATTTTCTCCAACGAGAAGTTAAATGCCTTTGATAGCATATTGTCACGGGAAATATATACTTTAAAATTTGTGAGCTACAAAATAATTGATACAATTGGAAGCCTTTCAAAAGTAGGCATCATGGATATGCATGATAGGAAGGAAGCTTAGCAGTTCCTTACAGGCAGACCTCAAGACATTTCTAAGAATTGGGTGTCTTCTCCTTTTACAAATTCTGAGATAAGAACTTTTATAACTAATTCAGCAACTTATTTCAATAATGAGTCTCAAAGTCTGAAAATTATTCATTTTAACCTAATATAATAGCTTGCCATCCAGTTTAAATTTCCTTTCCCTCCTCTTCTGCCCTGTGTAGACTTGAGGAATTGCTACATTGCAATGTTCCCTTTACTTTTACCAGAAGGGTTCTTCTTCCTTTATTTTTTGGGAAGAAATAAAATGAGGGTTCTTATTTCTCTAATGTAGGGGCGGGGCTCTCTTGAGGGTCTCTGTGGTTACAAACTCGTAGATATTCTAGATAAAATATGCTCCTATAATATGTGAGCTTGAATGGCAGAAAATAAATTAAGGATCTAGAAACAAAGAGGGAATTAAAGCTAAGATGGCAAAGCATAGGCTGATGAGTGGGTAACCTGGGACAGTTGTGGGTAATGGGGTATCCAAATCAACAAACCAAAATGAATTAAGCCTTTAATTGCTTTCTGCTATGGTATAAATAAGAAGCCAAAAACAGAGAAAGCACTGACTCCCCTCTTCCCTTTTGCCCCATGGGGCAGTGCACCGGTGAAGGGTCAGGTGGATCTCCTGGGGCTCCTGGGGATCGTCTCACTGCAGTATTAGGAACCCTGATGTTGCAGAGAGGGTGAGGAGGAAGGGCTAGGGGTTGGAAAGTCCTGGGCACTTAGTCAGAGGGGGGATGTGTCTCCAGAGTTGCCCCCTCCTCTTCCTGTAAGGAGACCTTGGTGCCTACAGAAGACCTCAGCTCAAGGAGCCTAGGAATGAAGGCTCTGAGTCCTTGACTGAAACTGCCTCATAGCCCCACACACGGGCCCTGCTCTGGGTCTGCTGTGGGGAGGGCAGCCTTCCTCTGGGGCAGCCAGGTAAAACCTGTGTCATTACCTATGTTTGGACCTGAAAAATCACACACAGTTCTTTTAACCAGAAGTCAGACTCCTCAAATGCCCTAAGGACAGGTAATTTGTTATTTTTTGTTTTGCACTTGTTAAAAGGCATAGCACTGGAGTTAACAGGAAGCTTACAGCTTTGCATTAAGCTAGGACCCTAGACAAGCTTTCTCTTCAGTTAAAAAAAAAAAAAGAAAAAAAGGAGTAAATTAACATATTAACATTAGCCATTAGTCTATAGAAGAGAAAAATAAAAGCATGTTTTTGTCATTATATATTTAGGGTCTTGCCCTGTTGCCCAGGCTGGAGTGCAGTGGTACAATCATTGCTCACTGTAGCCTCAAACTCCTAAGCACAAGAGATCCTCCTGCCTTAGCCTCCAGAGTAGCTGGGACTAGAGGCATGGATCTTGATATGGAACAAAATCTCTGATGAGAAATGCAGGGCCCAGGGCTTTCTATGCCCCTCTGTGTGTCCAGATTCCAATTTATATCATATATGTGATAGGAGAATATCCCAAAGCTACTCAGGGTCTGACAGTGAAAGACACAAAGAAGCTGATGGGTGCTTTGTAACAACCTATTCCGAGCACAGAGTACAGGAGGTTTCTACACAAAACACTAAATAACCAATGTGAGGTGAAAAAGAGTAGATAATAAAAAAATTTAAACTGAATAACCAATGTGAGGTGAAAAAGAGTTGATAATGAAAAAAGTTAATAAAAGACACAAAGAAACAATTAATTGTGACGGATAGTCATGTGAATAATTAGTTATATAACCAATACACATTTAGACATGTAGTGGTAAAACTGCACATGCAAGACAAAGAAAAACATAATAATTCATGAAGAATCGGCAAATTTTCTAGGAAGGAATAACAATTAAACTGGCAGGAAGTTTTTCATCAAGACTAAGAGAAATCAAGAAACAGTGAAAAAATATGTTCCATGGATATTTGGAAATAGCCAGCAGAAAGGAAGAAACCACACTTGTGTTTTTTTAAGACCAACAAACAAAATCAATAGCATTTCTGTGCACCAGTCCAAACCAGTTGGAAAGTATTATGCATTTTATAAAAGTTCTGTTCACCATTGGAGCAAAAACCAGAAGGTATCAAGGATTAAAAGAAGAAAACCTGTGTTTAAAGAAAATTCTTAAACTTTGCTGTAAGTCAGCAAAGAAAACCTTACTATACTGAGGGAGATGCCATGTTTGTGGGTGGAAAGACTGGATGTTAATTTCAATAGAATAATCTGTAGATAAAACATATTTCCAATTAAAATCACAAGATGATTGAAATGTTTTCTCACAGACCTTTACAAAGAGATCCTAAAATCTTATAGAATAAAATAGGGTTTAAGACTTTTATAAATTTGAAAAAGAACAAAAGGAGTAACTATATCACCAGATAGGCACACCAGTGATGCAGTTATCAGGGCAGTGAAATACTGGTATGGTCCATAGTCAAAGGTGGCGCTGTCATGCACATTAGGTTAATGACAGAGGGGAGAGCTTAGAGACAGGCCCACATGTATATGAGTGTTTTCTCTGTACGAGAAGTGGTATTGCAAATCATTGTGGACAGAATCAACTAAAAATAATTACTAAATTATAGTATTACTCCAAGTGATATAAAAACACATTTCAGATTCTAAAGGTGAACAACAAAAGACTTTAAAACTTTTAGGAGACTCTATAAGAAAATCCCTTGATGGACACAGAGTAAAATTTAATGTCATAAACAAGACAAAATTCACGACCCACAAAGGAAGTGAACGATAAGTTGACCACGCTAAAATGAATAAAATCTGTGGAAAAAAAATCACACCATGAACAAAGTTAAAATCCACACCACAGATTGGCAGAAGATATTAACAATGAACGTAGCCAGTAAAGGCTTAGTAGCCAAAATACTTAAGGCATGCCTCCAAAACAATCGGAAAAAAAATAAATAACCTGATAGAAAATGGGCAAGAGATAAATGGGAAAGTCTGAGGAGAAAAGAATATGCCATTAAACATGGAAAATGCTACTTAATCTCACTAGTACACGGAAATAGAAATTGGCGTCATACTGAGATCTATATAATCATCTGTCTTATACAAATTAAAATAGATTAAAAAGATACAAGTCTGATAATTTCAAAAGGAGGTGAGGATGAAGGGAAATGTACATTAATTAAGCTAAAAATATTAGCTGAAACTGAAAATCACAATTGCAGCAGCTTAATACAATAAAAATTCATTTATTCATGTCCTAATCCAGTGGGCATGTTGTACAGGCTCTGATGAGGTCATTCAGGAAACCCGGTTTCTCTCATCTTGAGGCTCAGCTTTCTTTCTGGCCCTCAGAGAACTCTCCATTCAGTTGATAGATGGGTAAATAAACCATGGGGAAGATACACTTATTGGTCACTGTAACTTAAGGACCACACATCTCTTCTACTCGCATGTCACCAGTGTCGTCTTTTGGTAACACCTAGCTGCAAGGAAGACTAGGAGACTGAGTGCAGCTTTATCATCAGAAGAAAAACAAATAGGACTTAGTAAATATCTCATAATCTCTTGCCACACAATAAGACACTTGTACATTACGAATGAGACTGTACATTACTACAGCCATTTTGGAGGGAAATTTTTAGTAAAGTATACTTAGAAGAAATTTTAAAACTTAAATATATCAGTGTAAGTACATTTGAAAATGTAAATTAAATTAATATAAGATATTAAATGATACATAAAGTATAAAACGATGCATGTAGTATTTTAAATTTTACAGACCAATATTTTTCATTGCTCATGCATATATGTATCTGACAATAGCATAAAAACATGTATAGAATGTTATATACCAACTTCAAGGTAACAGTAAGTTCCAGGGATAAAATGATGAGAGTTAGTAGGTAATTTGATTTAAAAGAATAAAAAAGACCTGAAGCAAATCTAGCAAAATATCACCATGTGTTAAGCCTAGATTTTATGTATCTGTATGTCTTTTCAATGTATATTTGAAGTGCATATGAATAAAATTATGCTAAAAATAAAATCTAAAATGTAAATGTCTAAAATAAAACGTTGTTCACCATTAACCAGTCAGTTATCACTCTCAAATTACGTTAAAACTTCACATATTTCCCTTCCAATTGCAGTGGATAAATGAAATAAAACAATTTGATTTCAATTTAGTTTTAAAAGAAAGTTCTAAGCAAAGTGAAGTGGAAAAGCACATTATCTAAAATATTAAAATTTCATTAATTGCAATGTTTTGATAAAGGCAGACCCTTTAATCGATTTATTGTTCTCCCACTCTCTCCAATATACAACTATTTGGAAGCATAAGATGTCGATAAACAATAGTATATGCAGTTGCTAAATGCCAGTGAAACAGTCACGGCATACTATTTTTTTTCCTTTTTTTTTGAGATGGAGTCTTGCTGTGTCGCCCAGGCTAGAGTGCAGTGGCACAATCTTGGCTCACTGCAAGCTCCGCCTCCTGGGTTCACACATGTCATACCATTTTTATTGCTTGTATCTTCTTACATCATTTATAATATCATTTTCAATATTTATTTGGGAGGCATATAGTTATTTACAGGCTCTCTAAAAAGTTATAGGCCTGTTGTTCTCCCAATTCCATGTGACTTTTACTTGGTGAGTGAATGCTTCTTAGTGATGTTAATTCTTAAATGTTAGGTTGTTTCAGTCTCTGTTCTGTCTATTGAAAACATTCAGATCCATTTACATTTCCATGAGGTTGTGAGTTCTGATAATGTGGTTTCTACCACAGAAATCAGTACTTTTTAAACTTAGCTCTCCGGGGTTTAAATTCTCTGGTACTGGAAGTCTTTTAAACACCAGGAAAAAAAAAATGCTCAAAGACAGCAAAGCAAACTAGTTAAGAGCTTCCAAAGCAATCATCTCAAATTAAGAAGTATAGCATCCTGATAAGGAGAAGGAACTCTGGAAGCAAACTACCTGGACTTAAACAAGTTAACTGGACTCCTAATGTATCTATTTATCTATTATAGAGAGATAATATATAGCTATAGAAAATATGAATATATCGTTAACACTAACATGTAGATAATACCTACTAGAAGGTTTTTATAAGAACTTTTAATAATATAGTATTTGGAAAATTTTCAGAAGAGTTTCTGATATATAGTAAGTAAAAGTAAGTATTCATTAAATAAATAAATTATCATATTTTACAAACCCTAATTTCTCTTGGGCTGGAATCATATTCACAGTTGTGAGTCTGCAACCTCCCAGATTAAAAGTTACTCCTCGGGCCACTGCACTCCAGCCTGGGCGACAGAGCAAGACTCCATCTCAAAAAAAAAAAAAAAAAAAAAGTTACTCCTTATGGGAAGATTTGTGGTTGTACTTATTACCAAACAACAGCAAAATGTGAGGTTGGTGCAAATGTCTGCCATTAAAAGGAATGGCAAAAACTGCAATTATTTTTGCACCAACCTAATAAATCTCTTACTGAAAAATGACTTGAACAATCACAAAAGACATGTTGGTAGAGAAGTTTATATCAATGAGAAATGTAGGATTATTATCAGTGAGCTGACCCCGAATCTTTTCTCCACACCTGAAAACCCACAGTAGCTGTCTGATGGCAAGATTTAAGAACTATAATATATAATAATGAATTTTTAAAAATAAGTTTTATTTTGTTATTTTTTATTTTTACATCTAATGCTTAAAAATTTTTAGAATAGTTGTAGATTTACAGGAAAGTTTCCAAAATATTACCAAGCTCCCATGTACCCTGCACCCAGTTTCCCCTATATTGACATTACTATTACAAGTCTGTTACTACAAATGGACTCGTATAACACAGTGTTTAGATAACAAGTGTTTAGATAACACTTGGTTATCTAAAGTCCATACTTCGTTAGGATACCCTTAGTTTTTACCTACTGTCCCTTGACTGTTCTCAGAGCCCATTCAGAATACCACAGTACATTTAATCGCCATGTCTCCCTAGGCTTCTTTAGACTGTGATGGTTTCTCAGACTTTTGTTGTTTTTGACAATCTTCACAGTTTCAAGAGTAGTGGTCAGGCATTTTGTAGAATGTCCTTCAATTTGAATTTGTCTGATATTTTCTCATTATTAGACTGGGGTTATAGATTTTGGTGGGGGTAGGGGGAAGCCACAGAGATAAAGTGGTACTGTCATTACATCAGATCAAGGGTGCCAGCATGATTTATAACCAAAGAGATTAAGCTTGATCATAGGAATGATATGGTGTTTTGTCAGGTTTCTGCAATGTGAAGTTGTTCTTTATCCCCCTTTCCTAACATATTTTTTGGAAGTCCTTATGTACAACCCACATTTAAGGAGTGGAGAGTTATACTTCACCTCCTTGAGGTGGGAGTATCTACAGAAATTATTTGTAATTTTTCTATGCAAGATACTTTTTTATTCTTCTCATTTATTCATTTATTCAATCATGCATGTATATCTCTATGGACTCATAGATACTTATTTTATTCTTTGTGTATACATCAATGCTATATTATTTAATTTGTTGCTCAAATTGATTTAGCTTTGGCCATTGGGAGATCTTTCAGTTGGTTCCTTTGACACTTTGACACACCCTATTATTTTGTTTTTGAACACTTCCTTAGTTTCTGACATCACAAGATACTTTAGGGTTATCTGGTATATTTCCTTTCTCAGTCCTAGAATCAGCAGTTTCTCAAAGGAACCCTGCTTCCTGTTATTGGAGAATGGTATTGTAAACCAAAATCTGGGTCCAGGGTACGCTCATTGCCACTGGGGTGTCAGCATTATTTCTAGGTCATCTCAGTGGACAAAGCAGGGAAATGTGTCTGTGTATACTAACCTATGTATACACTCATATGTCTAATTAATTCTATGTATATTCATCTCTTTCTATTTCAAGTTAAACATGAGTTAATAGTGATATTTCCTACTGTCATGCTGTACCACATAGCTCATTCTAACCTTTTCCCTTGCTTACCTGTAACTTCCCTCTCCAACAGTGAGAAACCTGGTTCTTACTTTCTACCAACAGTTTATATATCTGTACAATCCCAGCATATGTGCACAGTTTTAGAATGGTTAACCAGTACTCTAGTGAGAAACAACTTCACTTAACTTGAGTACAATGCTTATGTGTAGTTTCTTTTGCTTTTAGTCTTACAGTTTCCACTAATTTCCAAAGTTATCTGGGTCATCTCCTTTTCCCCCAATTCATTCATGCAGGTTATACCAGACACTTGTAATACCATTAGGTTCCTTTGTCGTAATCTTCATTTCATTCTGGGGTTTGCAGAAGTTACAATTGATTTTATAAATTTGTATACACTGAGATTAACTCTTTGTGCTGTAAAGATCTATGGGTTTTGACAAATGCATAGTGTCATGTATCAGCCACTACAGTATAAGACAAAATAGTTTCACTGACCTAAAAATTATGATTGTTTTACTTATTTGATCTTCACTCTTCCCAGACTCCTACTAATCACTGACATGTTTCTATCTCTATTGTTTTTTCTTTCCTAAAATGTCTTATAAATGGGATAATACAATATGTAGTTCTTTGAGACTGGTTTCCTTCACTTACCAATATACATTTAAGATCTGACTGATAGTCCATTAATTTATATTGCTGAGTAATACTCCGCTGTAGAGAAGCTGTCAAACTACCTTTTAAAGGAATTGTTTCATTTTGTTTTCTGTCCAGCAATGAAGGAAAATTCCTTTTGTTCATTTCCTCACTAATGTTTTTGATGGACAATTTCATCCCTGCCCCCGGCCTCCGCCCATTTTAGCTATTGTAGTAAGTATACAGTGATATCTCATTGTTGTTTTAATTTGCATTTCCCTAATAATATTTGATGTTGAACATAGTTTCATATATTATTTACCATCTGTATATCTTCTTCAGCAAGGTAGCTGTTCAGATCTTTTGCCCAGTTTTTTAAAAATTGAGTTATTTTCTCATTGCTGAATTTTCAGTGTTATTTGTATATTCTGCAACAAATCTTTATCAGATAAGTGCTTTGCAAATTTTTTTTCACCAACTGGGGCTCCTTTTTTCAATATCTTAACAGTATCTTTCATAGATCAAGAGTTTTACTTTTGAAAAAGTCTAACATCATTGTTTATAGATTGTGTTTTGTTATATATAAAAACATATTACCAGGCTGGGCATGGTGGCTCACACCTGTAATCCCAGCACTTTGGAAGGCTGAGGTAGGTGGATCACTTAAGGTCAGGAGTTCGAGACCAGCCTGGCTAACATGGTGAAACCTCATCTCTACTAAAAGTACAAAAATTAGCTAGGCATCGTGGCACATACGTGTAATCCCAGCTACTTGGGAGGCTGAGACACGAGAATCGCTTGAACCCAAAAGGTTGCAGTGAGCCGAGATCACACCACTGCACTCCAGCCGGGGCAACAGAACATGACTGTGTCTCAAAACAAATAAACAAACACACAAAAAATAAACAAAACTTATCACCAAACACAAAGTCAAAGATTTACTACTATGTTTTCCTTCCAGAATTTTTATCATTTTGTATTTTACATGTATGTCTTTGATTCACTTTGAGTTAATTTTTTTTCTAAAATGTGAGGTCTGTATCTAGGTTCATTTTTTGACATAAATTTTAGCACAGTTTTTGAGGACTATTCTTTATCCATTGAATTGTCTGGACTTTGTCAAAAATTAGTTGGCTATATATGCACAGGTCTGTTTTTGGTCTCTGTATTCTATTTCATTCGTCAATATCTTCATTCTTTTGCCAATATGGCGCTGGCTTCAGTAGAGTAGCTTTGTAGTAAGTCTTGATGTTGGGTACTGTGAGTCCTCCAAATTTGTTCTCAGTATTCTGTAGACTAGTTTAAATCCTTTTTTTTCCCAAATGCATTTTAGAATCAGTTTCATCTTTTTATTATAACCATCTTAGTGAGTGTGAAGTGGTATCTCATTATTGCTTGGATTTGCATTTTACTAATGATTAATAATGTTGAGCACTTTTCATGCCCATTTTAGACATTTTTGTATCCTCTTTAGACAGATGTCTATTCATAGCTTTTGCCCATTTTGAAAAATTGATATATTCCTCTCTTTAGTATCAAGTTTTTTGAGTTATTTATATATTGTGAATATAGATTCATTATCAGATATGTGATTTGCAAATTAATTTTATGTTTTGATGTTATTTCAAATAGTATTTTTTTCCTGAAATTTCAAGTTCCAATTAGTGATTGCTGGCATGTAGAAATCGACTTTTTAGTATGAATGTTGTCTGCTGTGATCTTGTTCTACTCATAAATTCTGGAAGTTTTTGTTTGTTTGTTTGTAAATTTTGGTAGATTTTCTACATAGACACAATTTTTATCTGTGAATACAGTTTTGTTTCTTCCTTTCCAATCGCTATACCTTTAATTTCTTTTCCTAATATTGTCACACTAGGTAAGACTTCTGCTATGATGTTGAACAGGAGTGGTGAGAGAGGACATCCTTGTCTCACTCTCAACCTTAATTGTTGGGGAACTATTCAGTCTCTCAGAATTAAGTGTGATATTCACTATAGATGTTTTATATATGCTTTTTAAGTTAAAGATGATCCCTTCTATTCCTAATGTGTTGAGTGTTTTTGTCAATGGGTGTTGACATTTGTCAGAAGTTTTTTTCTAAACCTATAGCTGTGATCATATGTTTTCTCTTATTCAGTGTACTAATATGTTATGTTGCATTGAATGATTTATGAACGTTGAAGCAACTTCAGATTTCTCAAATGAACTACATTTGGTCTTACTATGTAATCCTTTTTATATGTTGCTGGATTCAATTTGCTAATATTTGTTCAGAAATGTTTTGTTTCTGTTCAAGGAGACATGTTGGTCTGTAGTTTCTTTTCTTTGCAATGACTCCATCTGGTATTGGTATTAAAGTAAAGCTGGCTTCATAAAATGTGTTAGGACACATTTTGAGAATACATAAATGCGCCCTAAAATGTATTTTATATATCCTTAAAATGTGTCTCTTTGCATTTATTTTCCAAAAGAGATAGCAAAACACTGGTGTTATTTCTTTCTCAACTTTTAGGTGGAAATCACTAGTGAAGCAACGGGGCTTGGTGTTTAATTACTGGGGCAGTTTAAAACTACTAATTAAATTCCTTAATAGGTACAGGGTTATTGAGATTATTTGTTTCTCTTTGGGTGAGTTTTTATAATTTGTGTTTCCTCGAGTTGGGTTTACCTAATCTAAGTTATCAAATTGGTGGACATAGACTTTTGCATATTTCTTTATTATCTTTTAATGTCCGTGGAGTTAGTAATGACATTGGTAATTTGAGTCTTTGTTAAAATTTGTACATTCTGCCCATGTCTTATCAATTTTATTGATTTTGTTAAAGAACCAACTTTTGGTTTTACTTAATGTCTCTATTTTTTTCCTAATCTCAATTTTAATTTTTATCATTCATTTTATTCTAAATTCTTTAGCTTTAAATTTTCTTCTCTTTATTCCTAATGTGGAAGCTTAAGTTAGACATTTTAAGATTTTCCTCCCAGCAGTCGTTAGTGGAAACCTTTTAAAATATGTTATATAATTTCCTATAAATACTGCTTTAGTTGCATCCCACAAATTTTGATGTTATATTTTCATTTGTATTTAATTCACAACATTTTAGATTTTCTCTTGAGACTTCTTTTTTAATTCAAGTGTTATTTAAAAAGGGTGGTGTTTAATGTCTAAATATTTTGAGTTTTTTCCAGCTATTTTTCTGTTATTTATTTCTAATTTAATTCCATACCACCTAAGAGTTCTCTTTATATGACTTTTATTCATTTAAATTTGTTAGGTGTTTTGACATGGCCAGAATGTGGCCTCTGCTAGTGAAAGTTCCATGTGTGCATGAGAAGAATGTGTATTCTGCTGTTGTCAGATGAAATATTCTATAGATATCAATTAGAGCAAGTTGATTGATACTGCTGTTCAAATCATCTGTATCCTTATTAATTTTTACCTGCTTGATCTATAAATTAGTGACATAAAGGTATTGAAATCTCCAACTATGATATTGGATTTGTCTCTTTATCCTCTCAATTATGTCATGTTTTGCCTCACATATTTTTCTACTCTGTGGTTAGGTACATAATTGTTTAGAGTAGTTTTGTTTTTTTGGAGCGTTGGCCCCTTTGTCATTATGCAAAGTCTTTATTTATCTCTGATAATCTGCTATGTTCTGAAGTCTGCTTTGTTGGAAATTAAAATAGCCAATCTACCTTTCTTTTGATTCATTTTAGGATAGTATATATTTATTATTCTTTTACTTTTAACCTACCTGAGTCTGTATTTAAGGAAAGTTTCCTATAGACAGCATAAAGTTGTATTTTTGTAATTAATCTGACAGTCTCTGCCTTTTAACAGATGTATTTGGATTATTCTTATTTAAAGTGATCATTGATACTACTGACTTAAAATGTAACATGTTTATAACAACTTTTTATTCACCTTAGTTGTTCCTTTTTTTTTCTTTTAATTTCTCTTTTCTATTCTTCCTTGAGCTTCCTATATGATTTAATTTTTATTTTTTTCTCTTGGTTATACATTTTTAAAATTTTTAAATCTTTTTAGTGGTTTTCCTTGGGTTTACAATGTACATTTTTAAAACAACCCAGGTTCACTTTCAAATATTGCTTTAGGTGTAGTGCAGGTATCTTATAAGAGACTAATCTTAATTCCTCCTTCCCATCCCTTGTGACATTGCTGTCATTTAATTCACTTATCTCTATGTTCCTGTATATGTATTTTCCCAGTCAATTCATTAAGATGTTCCTTTTTTAAATCATCTTTCTGCAATTTGAATATATTATTTCTAGTTTTTTTTTTCACTTAATATTTACCTTTTTGGTGTTCTATGATCTTGAATTTGTAGTGTGATGTCTGTCATTAATTTTGTAAAGTTCTTAGGCATTACTAATTCAAATATTTCTTTTGTCCTTTTTTTTTTTTTTTACCTTTTGATATTCTAAGTATATGTACATTAAACTTTTGATATGATTCCATAGTTCTTGGATATTCTACGCTGTATCTTTGACATTCTCTTTTTTTCTATTTGTGTTATATTTTGGAAAGCTTCTATTCATTGATTTATTCCTCAACTGTGTTGAGTCTAGTAATGAACCTGCCAAAGTCATTCTTTATTAGTAATACTATTTTGTTTTTTAATTTTTAGCATATCAATTTGATGTTTTCTTAGCACTTTAATTTCTCTAAATAAGACCAGACATTACCCATCTGACTTTGCATAATGTTTACCTTTTCTATTAGAATCCTTAACATATAATCATAGTTATTTGAATACCATGTCTGCTAATTCCAACACCTGTTTCATATCTTAATGTGATTCTGATGGGTTTTTTTTTTTGTTTCTTCAATGTTTCTTTTTTTTTTTTGTCACCAGACACTATATCTCACACTCCATCACTTAACAATGTTAGTGTAATGCAGGTATCTTGTAAGAGACTAATCCTAATTCCTCCCTCCCATCCCTTGTGACATTGCTGTCACTTAATTCACTTACCTCTATGCTCTTGTATATGTAAAGTATTAGCCGATCACTGATCAATATTATCTCTGCACACCAATGAGAATTCCTTACAGAACTTTGTATAAAACTCCCTGTCCTTTTTTTTTTTTTTTTTTCTTTTTTTTTTTTGCCTTTAAAATCCGGCTGTAACAAAGGCCGAATGGAGCTTATATCCAAGGTTGCTTGAGTCTGAGTCTTCTAGGCAGCCATCCTTATTTTGGCTCAAGTAAACTCTTTAAATCACCTTTTGTGATTCATTCTCTTCCTTTTAGGTCAACCTATTTCTGGAATGAACAGTTTGACTTTTTAGTTTTTCCTCTTACATGAAACAAAAAGTATCGCACTAAGGCAAAATTCCATTCCCCAAATAGGATAATGTCTTATAATTGTCATCCGGCAAATTCCATACCCTTGGAGATTAGGCTTTTGTTAGGCAGAAGACTCTGGTATGCTTTTAAAACTAATATGTACTATGGACTTTTGTTAATAATGATGTACTCATAGTGCTTCATCTGCTGTAACAAATGTTCTCATTAGTGCAAGATGTTAATCATGTTTGTAGGGGAAAATAAAATATATGGGAACCCTCTATACTATCTGTTCAATGTATTTGCAAACCTGAGACTATGCTTGAAAATATAGTCTATTAATTTAAAACACACGCGCGCACGCGCGCGCACACACACACACACACACCCTTTATGGAATTCAGCAGAAGAGTATTTTAAAATAAACATATGGCCTTAAATTTTTATTGTCAAAATAATGAAGGCTGAGCATTCATCATGTAAGTATGTAACTTAAGAAATTAGAAAAAACGGGCCGGGCGCAGTGGCTCACGCCTGTAATCCCTGCACTTTGGGAGGACGAGGCGGGCGGATCACGAGGTCAGGAGATCGAGACCATCCTGGCTAACACGGTGAAACCCCGTCTCTACTAAAATACAAAAAAAAATTAGCCGGGCGCGGTGGCAGGCGCCTGTAGTCCCAGCTGCTCGGGAGGCTGAGGCAGGAGAATGGCGCGAACCCGGGAGGCGGAGCTTGCAGTGAGCCGAGATGGTGCCACTGCACTCCAGCCTGGGCAACAGAGTGAAGACTCCGCCTCAAAAAAAAAAAAAAAAAAAAAAAAAAAAAGAAATTAGAAAAAACGATAGGAAAAAGAACATAATAAACATTCCTTAAATAGGAAAAAGAACATAATAAACATAAGAGCAAAAAATAAAAAAGTATGAAACAAACATACAGTATGCTCATTTTTCTAAAGATTAATGAAATACTCTAAAGAAAAACTCTAAGAAAATGACCAGTGAAAAGAAAAAGCACAAGTCTACAAAATTTTGAATTATATAGCATAAATAAAAAGATAAGAGCAGGATTGAATCAACAATTTCATCAAACTTGTTGGAAATTTAGAGGACCTGAGTCAATTTCTATGAAAAATATACCTTTCAGAAATTGACTCAAAAATCAAGGAAAAAAACCCTTTATCTAAACCTAGTATAGAAATGCAAGCCACTGAAAAAGTATTTGCCCGTGATCCCACCCTCTGTAGCCCACCAGTAAATGTGATGATATGTACACAAACACCAGTTTTAAATAGTTATGCAGGTGATAACATTTATGCAGGCATGATCCAAAATTGATAAATTGAACCTCATAAAATTAAAAATTTTTGCCACGTCGAGAACTCTGTTAAGAGAATGAAAAGATAAGCTATGGACTGCGAGAAGATATTTGCAAAGCACATATCTGACTGAGGGTTTGAATCAACAGTATATAAATCTCTCATAAACCATATCAACATCAATAAGAAATTCAAATATAAAATGGACAGAAAACATAAGCAGTTATTTCACAAAGAGGAAACACAGTGCATGAAAAATATTCAACACTATTGGTCACTAGGGAAATATAAATTTAAACCATAATAATATATTAATATATTACACACATATCAGAATAAATAAATTAAAAATACAGTACAAACACAAAATACTTTCAAGGATGTGGACAAAGTAGATTGCTTTTACATGACTGGTATAAATGTAAAATGAGACAATCAGTCTGGAAATTAATTTGGCATTTTATTTAAAAACTAAAAATGTACTTGTCTGCTTCCTAGAAATTCACTCTTGGGTATTTATCCTAGAAATGAAAACTAATGTTCACACATACATGCATATACATACCCTGTATATGAATATTCTTAGTAACTTTGTGAAGAATATTTGGGTTACAGGCTTTTGGCTTTACATGTAATAGTCAAAAAACTGTAACCCAAATATTCTTCAATAATGAATAGTTAAACTGAAGCATATCTATACCATGGAATGATACTCTGCAAGAAACAAATTCTTATTAAACACACAACTTGGAGGATCTTTAGGGAGTTATGTTAAGTGAGAAAAACCAATCAAAAAAGTTTACATAATGTATGATCCAATGTATCCATGATAGTTAAAATAATGTTATTATAAGGCTAGAAAACAAATTAGTAGTTTACAGAGGAAAAGATTTTTGCAGGAAGAGGCATAGTTGGCTCTAAATGGTAGCATGTGGTAAAAAATCAGTTCTGCACCTTGATTGTAGTGGTAGTTACACAAAGCTACACATGTAATAAAATTGCATGGAGCTGCACACACGTGTGACGTGTGCATATAAATGGTTGTGTAATTGGTAAAATTTTAAAAAGTTCGTGGATTGTACTAAAATCAGTTCTATGTTTTTGATATTGTAGTATAGTTATACACGATACTAACAATGGAGGAGAGATAGGCAGAGTGCATGGGACCTCCACATATGTACTTGTGTGAATGTGTCTGTCTATGTCTATAGCTACCTATATCTTCTGGTTGGTCTATAATAATATCAAAATAAAAAGCTTAAAAATAATGTATCTCTTATAACAAGAAACTGTGACAAATATATTTTGAAGTAATTAAAATACACTAAATCTGGAGCTTCAGAATAATCTGGTAACATAATGGATGGAATTTTCATTTTAATTAAATCATAACTAATTTTTAAAAATATTTACAGATATAAAGTGTATTTTTTATATTATATGACACCTTATAATATGTTGTACGACACCACCTTGACAAAACTACTATTTTGGAATGTGGTCATTCAGGTATAGAGAGATAGGTGTCGAATGTATCTAACATCATTTGTTACCAGCAATTTTCTATGAAGATGATTTTTAAATAACACATTTAATTTTCATTGATACTATCAATTTTTGCTTGCATCATCATTTTTTGCTATCCTTCCAATGATTTCTCCACTAATATTTATTAAATTATTTCAAACAATTATTTCTTAGTTGACAGTCCTTGAAACTCATTTTTAAATTTCCTCTAAGGCATTGTTCATATTGCCACATGTAGAAAGTTATGGTAAGTGTTTCTATACAAATTAAGTACATTTTTGAATTTTTGTACTTTAATATTTTAATATAATTACATGAATTCAAAACTCTAAGTGTTAAGAAACACATGTTCATTTTGAAAGGTCTTGATATGAGTATGTATTTCATATTCAAGTACCTTTTATTTATCTTATATTAAATGATAGCCATACTAATTTTTAGTGATTCTCCTCACATGACACTCTAAAAAGTACTTTGTATGTTTTATGTCACTTAATCATCACATAATCCTATAAAGTAACTGAGGCAAAGAGGATAATAAGGTTTTTTTTACTATCATAGAGAGTAAGTAGAAGAAAAGCCTTTTTAAGGAAAAATGTCTAATGCTTTCTATGTATGATGTGCATTTTGGCATACTAGAGATATAGTAGGGTCATAGGAAGAAAAAAACAAAACAAAATAGATAAAACAAAACATTGCCCTCATGGAGCTTACATCTCAAGTAAAAATATGTATTTTTTAATTTTTCGAAGTATTAAAGTATTTTCTTCCTCACCGATGCAAGTTGTTTCTGTAATTAATTTGTTCTCAAAACTAATCAATGTGTCTGTGTGATACTGAGTAAGAAGCAGTAGCCATAATTTTACTTGAAGGCAGAGACAAATGTTCCTCCCTGAAGCAGAGTCAATAATGTGGCATTCTTTTGGGCCGAGATCTCTGCCTTATCCCACATCACAAATTCTCCTACTCAAAAAAGTCAGAAAATACCACTTCTTAGAGAAGAATAATTATCTACTGTAACTTTAAATCCGCAGTTTGAACTGTGCTCTTCGAGTCAGCCTGGGGCTGATAGAGTTGTGGCCCTCCAGTATTCAGCACCATGGCCAGAGCATAAAGTTGGAAAAGGGAAAAAGAAAACAGTCTGGGGGAAAACTATGCACAGGGGGCCACAGGTTTTTTTCCTTTTATCTACTTAATGTAAGCATCCTGAAATGAAAGGTGTTGTCCAGGTTATTTAAATGCAATTGACTGAGTGTATGATACCAGGGCCTGCATGCCTGGATAAATGATGGTCTGACAAGTTTCCCTTTGCTCTCTTTTGGCACATGCCATTGTTCCCACTGTTTATTTGTAAAAATATAGGCTGTTTTTGTTTGGTTTTCTTTCTGTTTTTTTTTTTTTTTTGAGGGAAAGATATCTCTGTATTAACTTTTAAGGATTATCCTGCTTTATATTCTGATCACTATCTATAGCACATATTTCACAAAGTAGAATTTTCAATTAAAGAAATTCATCTTGTCTAGTTTGTACAACTGAAAGTGATAAAGAACAGACTTTAGGTAATACAAAACAAATGCTGACTTACCAATTCAAGTGTTAAGCGTGTTCCCCAAGTGGGCTATTTATTTATTTGATATATAACTCTGCATTTCTTTCAGATAATACATACGATATTAAATTTTGGCAGCCGTAGAGTCCATACAAGATGAACTAAATCATGGTTGGTGTAAAATATTGCTTATTTTTCACTGCCTACTTCTCTTCTTCAGGAAGCAAGGCCAGTCTCATCAGATAATGGAATCTGTTCTCCTTTAATTTTTGTTTATGTTGTTTATAAAGGACTCATTTTACTGTTCATTTCTAAGGTGGGCATGCAACCTGGGCCTAGCCAATCAGATCTACGGATGTCAGATCCAAGTTGGGCCAGTTACATCAGCTTAGTGTTAATTGATGTATCTGTAGTGAAAGACGTTTTTGTTCCTTCAAAGATCATAGATGCCAAGAATAATATATTGGCAATACTGAAGCTTAACTTTACTGCTACATGGAAGAGAGCTCATTTGAGGATGAAAAAAAGGAAAACAAATCAGAGAGAAAGATCAGATCTACTAAATAACGTTCTTCCTTTTATTTGTATTATTACTGGTTTTTTAAATTTTTAATTGTAATTTCTGTGGGTATATAGTAAGTATACATATTTATGGGGTATATGAGGTACTTTGATACAGACATGTAATGTATAATTACCACATCATGATAAATGGGGTATTCATCACCTTAAGTATTTTTCTTTGTGTTACAAATCATCAAATTACACTCTTGGTTATTTTAAAATGTGCAATTGAATAATTATTGACCATAGTCACCCAGCTGTGCAATCAATTAGTAGGTTTTATTCATTCTTCCTAACTACTTTTTTGTACCCGTTAACTGTCCCCACTCCTACCCACACTACACCCCCTACCCCGCCCACAATACCCTTCCCAGCCTCTGGTAACCATCCTTCTACTCTCTGTGTTCATATGTTCAATTGTTTTGATTTTAGATCACACAAATAAGTGTGCACGTTTGTCTTTCTTCTCTCTGTACCTGGCTTAATATTTCATTTAACATATTGATCTCCAGTTCCATCCATGTTGTTGCAAACGACTAGATCTCATTTGTTATAGCTAGTTAGTACTCCATTGTGTATATGCACTACATTTTCTTTATCCATCCATCTGCTGATGGACCCTTAGGTTGCTTCCAAATCTTAGCTATTGTGAGCAGTGCTGCAACAAACGTAGAAGTTCAGATACCTCTTCAATGTACTGATTTCCTTTCTTTTGGGTATACAACAAACAATGGGATTGCTGAATCACATGGTAGTTCTATTATTAGTTTTCTGAAGAACCTCCAAAATGTTACCCATAGTGGTTGTACTAATTTACATCCCCACCAACAGCATGAGTGGGTTCTCTTTTCTCCACATCCTCGCCAGCATTTGTTATTGCCTGTCTTTTGGATAAAAGCCATTTTAACTGGGGTGAGATGATATCTCATTGTAGTTTGGGGATTTGTATTTCTCCTATGATTAATAATATTGAGCACATTTTCATAGGCCTGCTTGCCATTTATATGTCTTCTTTGGAGAAATACCTATTTAGGTATTTTACCCATCTTCAAATTGGATTATTAGATTTTTTTCCTGTAGAGTTGTTTGAGCTCCTGATGTATTCTGGTTATTAATCCCTTGTCAGATGTGTAGATTGCAAATACAGAATTCTCCTATTCTGGGGCTGTTTCTTTACTTTGTTGATTGTATCCTTTGCTGTGCAGAAGCCTTTTAACTTGATATGATCCCATTTGTGCATTCTTACTTTGGTTGCCTGTGCTTGTGGGGTATTACTCAAGAAATTTTTGCCCAGACCAATGTTCTGTAGAGTTTTCCCAATGTTTACTCATAGGAGTTTCATATTTAAGTCTTTGATCCATTTTGGTTTGTTTTTTTGTGTGTGTGTAGGGAAAGAGATAGGGGTCTAGTTTCATCATTCTGCATACAGATATTCAATTTCTTCATCAAAATTTATTGAAGAGACTATTCTTTCCCTACCATATGCTCTTGGACACTTTGTCAAAAATGAGTTCACTGTAGGTAGATGAATTTGTTTCTGAGTTCTCTGTTCTGTTCCATTGACCTATGTGTCTGTTTCCATGCCAGCACCATGCTGGTTTGGTTACTATAGCTTTGTTAGTATAATTTGAAGTCAGATAATGTGATTTCTTCAGTTGTGTTCTTTTTGCTTAGGATAGCGTTGGCTATTCTGAGTCTTTTGTGGTTCCGTATAACTTTTAGGATTATGTTTTCTATTTCTGTGAAGAATGTTAATGGTATTTTGATAGAGATTGCATTGAATCTGTAGATTACTCTGGGTAGTATGAATATTTTAATAATGTTGATTCTTCCAGTCCATGAACATGGAATATTTTTCTGTTTGTGACATCTTCAGTATCTTTCATCAGTGCTTTATGGTTTTCACTGTAGATATTCTTAAATTCTTTAGTTATGTTAATTTCTAGTATTTAATTTTATTTGAGGCTATTGTAAATGGGATTATTTTTACATTTATTTTTCAGATTATTTACTATTGGTATATAGAAATGCTACTGATTCATGTATTTTGATTTTGTATCCTTCAACTTTAGTGCATTTGTTTATCAGTTCCAATAGTTTATTGGTATGTCTTTAGGTTTTTTTAAAAAATAGGATCATATTATCTGCAAGCAAGAATAAATTGACTTCTGCCTTTGCAATTTGGATGCACTTCATTTTCTTTTTTCTCTTGTCTGATTGCTTTGGCTAGGACTTCTAGTGCTATGTCAAATAACAGTGGTGACAGTGGACATCCTTGTCATGTTCCGTATCTTAAAGGAAAGGCTTTCATTTTTTTCCCCATTCAGTATGATAGTAACTGTGGGTCGTTTGTATATGGCTTTTTTATGTTGAGGTTTGTTTATTTATGCCCAGTTTTTTGATAGTTTTCTTTAATCATAAAGGGATGTTGCACTTTATAAAATGGTTCTTATGGATGAATTGAAATGATCATATGGCTTTGGTCTTCATTCTGTTGATATGATGTATCACATTGATTGATTTGTTTATGTTAAACCATCCTTGCATCCTTGGGATAAATCCCACTTGGTCATGATGAATGATCTTTTTAATGTATTGTTCAGTTGGGTTTGCTAGTATTTTGTTGAGGATTTTTGCATTAATATTCATTACAGATTTTGAAGAGTTTTCTTAGTTTTCTAGGTAAACTATAGTTTTAAGTTTTAACTCTAGTTTTATAGCCTATAATTTTATTTTTTGATGTGTCTTTTTCTGGTTTTGGTATCAGGGTAATACTGGCTTCATAGAATGAGTTTAGAAGTATTTCCTCCTTATCTAATTTTTGGAATAGTTTGATTAGGATTAGTATTTATTCTTCTTTAAGTGTTTGGTAGAATTCAGCAGTGAAGCCATCTGATCCTGGGTTTTTCTTTACCGGGAGACCATTTATGATGGCTTCAGTCTTGTTAGTTGTTATTTGTCTGTGCAGGTTTTGAATTTCTGCATTTTTCAATCCTGTTAGGTTGTATATGTCTAGAAATTCATCCACTTTCTCTAGATTTTGAAATATATTGGGATATACTTGCTCATAGTAGCCACTAGTGATCCTTTGAAATCCTTCAGTATCAGTAATAATGTCTCTTTTTGGCTCTGATTTTTGAAAATATAGGTGTCTCCTTTTTTCTTAGTCTAGCTAAAGATTTGTCAATTTTAATTATCTTTTATAAAAAACAGATTTTCATTTTGTTGATCTTTTGTAATGTTTTGTTTCAATTTCATTTATTTCTTCTCTGATCTTTATTCTTCTAATTTTGGGATTGATTTGCTTTTGCATTTATAGTTCTTCAAGATGCATCATAATGTTACTTATTTGATGTTTTTCTTCTTTTTAATGTAGGCACTTATAGCTATAAATTTCCCTCTTACTATTGCTTTTGCAGTATCCCATAGGTTTTGATATGTTGTGTTTTCATTTGTTTCAACAAATTTTTAAATTTTCTTCATAATTTTTTCATTGATCCACTGGTCATTCAGTAGCATAGTTTTTAAATTTCCACGTGTTTGTATAGTCTCCAAAATTCCTCCTGTTGTTAATTTCTAGTTTTATTCTATTGTGGTCAGAATTATATTATTTCTTTCTTTTAGTGTTTTAAGACTTGTTTTGTGGTCTAATATATGGTCTGTCCTTGAGAATGATTTATGTGCTGAGAAGAATAATGTATATTCTACAGTTGTTGGATAAAATGTTCTGTAAATACCTATTAAGTCCATTTGTTCTATACTACAGATTAAGTCTGATTTTTTTTCTATTGATTTTCTGTCTGGAAGATCTGTCCAAAGCTGAAAGTTGAAGCCTCTGCTATTACTGTAGGCAGGTCTGTATCTCTCTTTAGTTCTAATAATGTTTGCTTTATATACCTGGGTGCTCAACATTGAGATGCACATTTACAATGTTTATCTACATTTGTAAATTAACCCCTTTATCATTATATAATTACACCCTTTGTTTCTTCTGATAGTTTTTGTCTTGAAATCTACTTTGTTTGATATAAGCATAGATATTCCTGGTCTTTTTTGGTTTCCATTGACATGGAGTATCTTTTTCCATCCCTGTATTTTCAGTCTATATATATCTATTAATATATAGGTAAAATGTGTTTCCTTTAGGCAGTGGGTCATTGGGTCTTACTTTTTTTATCCACTCAGCCACTCTTTTGAATGGAGAGTTTTATCTGTTTAAATTCAATGTTGTTATTGATAAGAAAGTGCTTACTCCTGGCATTTTGTTGTTTTCTGGTTGTCTTTTGGTCTTCTCTTTCTTCATTTCTTTCTTTCTGTCTTTTTTTAATTGAAGGTGATTGTCTCTTGTGGTATAATTTACTTTCTTGCTTTTATTTTCTTTTGTGTATCCGTTGAATGTTTTTTGATTTGAGGTTACCATGAGGCTTGCAAATACTATTTCATAACCCATTATTTTAAAATAATGACCACTCAACACTGATTGCATAAACAAACCACTAAGCAAAAGGAAAACTAATAAAAACTCTACATTTTAACTTCATCCTCCTGCTGTTTCAGTTTTGTTGTTTCTTTTCATGTATTATGGTACTATCTATGTCATATAAAGTTGTAGTGATTATTTTTGGTTGATTCGTCATTTATTTTTCTACTTAAGATAACAGTACTTTACACTTCACAATTACAGTATTATAATATACTGGTTTCTCTGTACTTAGTGTTACCAGTGCTTAGTATTACTACTGCCAGTGAGCTTTGTAACTTCAGATGATTTCTTCTTGATTATCAACATCTTTTTCTTTCAGATTAGAGAATCCCCTTTAGCATTTCTTTTGGAACAGGTTCGGTGTTGATGAAATCTGTCAGTTTTTGTTTGTCTGGGAAGGCCTTTATTTCTCCTTCATGCTTGAAGGATATTTTCACCAGATTTACTTTCTAGGTTAAAAGTTTTTTCCTTTCACCACTTTAAATGTTTCATACCACTCTCTCTTGGCCTATGAGGTTTCCACTGAAAAGTCTGTTGCCAGATGTATTGTGGCTCTATTGTATGTTATTTGTTTCTTTTTTCTTGCTGCTTTTAGAATCCTTTTTAAAATCTTTGATCTTGGAAATTTGATTATTAAATGCCTTGAGGTAGCCTTATTTGGGTTAAACTTGCTTGGTGTTCTATAAACTCCTCATACTTGCATTTTGATGTCTTTCGCTAGATTTGGAAAGATCTCTGCTATTATCCATTTGTATAAAATTGCTACTGCTATCTTTCTATTCCTCCTCTTTAAGGACAATAACTTTTGGATTTTCCCTTTTGTGGCTATTTTCTAGATCCTGTAGGTATGCTTTGTTGTGTTTTCTTCTTTTGTCTCCTCTGACTGTGTATTTTTAAATACGCTGTCTTCAAACTCACTAATTATTTCTTCTGCTTGATCAATTCTGCCATTGAGTCTCTGATGCATTCTTCAGTATGTCAATTGCATTTTTTATTTCCAGAATTTCTGCTTGAGTTTTTAAAATTATTTTGATATCTTAGTTAAATTTATCTGATAGGATTCTGAATCCCTTCTCTGTGTTATCTTGAATTTAATGGAATTTCCTTAAAATGGCTATTTTGAACTCTCTGTCTTAAGGGTCACATAGCTCTTTTTCTCCAGGGTTGGTATTTAGTTCATTTGGTGACGTCATGTTTTTGTGGATGATGTTGAAGCTTATGAATATTTATGGGTGTATGAGCATTGAAGAGTCAGATATTTATTGTAGCCTTTGCAGTCAAAGTTTGTTTGGGCTTGTCTTTCTTGGGAAGGCTTTCCAGGTATTAAAAGGAACTTGGGTCTTGTATTAGTTCGTTCTTACACTGTGATAAAGAACTACCTGAGACTGGGTAATTTATGAAGAAAAGAGGTTTAATTAACTCACAGTTCCACATACTTACCTGGAAGCATGGCTAGGAGGTCTCAGGAAACTTACAATGGCAGAAGGCAAAGGGGAAGCAAGCACGTCTTACCATAGTGGAGCAGGAGAGAGAGTAAAGGGGGAAGTGAACATCCAGATCTTATAAAAACTCACTCACTGTCAAGAGATCGGCAAAGGGGAAGTTTGCCCCCATTATTCAATCACCTCCTACCAGGCCCCTTCCCCAACATGTAGGATTACAATCAGTGATGAGATTTGGGTGACGACACAGAACCAAACCACTTTAAGCCCAAGCTTATAAATATTGTGCTTCTTACGGACTTGTATAGGTACCACCTTGGTTGTCTTGGATAATATCTGGAAGAATTCCATGCATTACCAGATAGAGACTCTTATTCTTTTCCCTTACTTTCTCCCAAATAAACAGTCTTTCTCTGTGCTGAGCCACCTGGAACTGAGGGTAGGGTGACACAAGCACCCCTTTGGCCATCACCACTGACACTTTAATGGGTCTGACCTGAAGCCAGCAAAGCACTGGGTCTCACCCAAGGTCCTCTATGAACACTACCTGGCTATTGCCTATGTTCCCTGAAGGCCACAGGGCTCTACAATCAGCAGGCGGTGGGGTGTAGGGGAAGCCAGCCAGGTTTGTGTCCTTCCCTTTAGGGTGGCATCTTTCCCTAAGCCCTGGGAAGGTTTAAAGATGCTGTATGGAATCCAGTGATTGAGGTCAAAAACATTAGAAATCTACCTGATGTTCTTTTCTACTGCAGCTGAGCTGACCTTCAAAACACAATAGACAGTCAGTCCTTTGCACTCTTTTTTCCCCTTTCCATAGGTAGAGGTGCCTCTTCTGGTGGCCATCGCTATCACTGGGCCACAGGGAGCTCTGCCAACCTACCACTGATGTTCAAGTAAAGGCCAGTGGCTCTTCAGTCAGCTTGTGGTGAATGCTGCCAGACCTGGGACTCACCCTTCAGGGCAGTGGGTTCCCCAGGTTAGATTCAGAAATGTTGTCCAAGAACTTAGGCCCAGACTTAGGGAACCTAAGCTCCTGTTTGGTCCTCTATCCTACTATGAATAAGCTGATATATAAGGTGCAAGACTGAGTCCCCTTTATTTTTCTCTCTGCTTTTCTTAAGCAGAGTGAGTGGCTTTCATTATAGCCATCACAGATGCGAATGTACTGGGTTTCACCTGAAGACAGCATATCTCTGAGTCTCACCCAAGGCCCGTGGCATACTACCTGGGCATCCCTGTTGGTAATTTAGGTCTGGAGGGCTCTTTCGTCAACATATTATGAATCCTTCCAGGACTGGGTCCTTCCCTTCAAGGCAGCAGATTCCCTCTTGGCCCACGGTGTGCCTCCAAATGTCATCCGGAACTAGGGCCTAAAATGGGGGCTTCATGACTCTGCCCATTGCCCTATCCTGTTGTGGCTGAGCTGGTATTTAAGATGCAAGCCAAAGTCCTCTTTACTATTTGCTCTCCTCTCCTCAAGCGGGAAGGAGTCATTTTTGTTGCTGTGAGCTACCTCGGCTGGTGTCTCCCTATGACCAGACATTACCCATCTGGCTGTCTCTCTCTCTCTCTATGTGTGTGTGTGTGTGTGTGTGTGTGTGTGTATACACACACACACACACATATATATTTCTGGTTTAAGGTTACCACTGGACTTGCAAATACTATCTTGTAACTCATTATTTTAAGCTGATAACAACTTAACACTCTTTGCATAAACAAACAAAAGCAAAAAGAAAACTAATAAAGACACTATATTTTAACTTTGTTACCCCCTGTTTACGTTTTGTTGTTTCTACTTATATCTTATTGTGCTGTCTATGTCTTGAAAATTTGTTGTGGTTATTATTTTTTATTGGTTCATTGTTTAGTCCCTCTACTTAAGGTAAGAGTACTTTACACACCATAGTTAGAGTGTTATAACATTCTATGTTTTACTGTGTGCTTAATGTTGCCAATGAGATTTGTAGCTTCAGATGCTTCCTTATTGCTCATTAACATCCCTTTCGTTCTGATTAAATTACTCTCTTTAGCATTCCTCACAGGACAGGTCTGGTGTTGGTAAAATCCCTAAGCTTTTGTTTGTCTGGGAAAGTCTTTATTTCTCCCTTATTTTTTGATGAATATTTTTAAGGCCAATGACTCTTAAATTTGACCTTTTGAGGTTAGGTGTGCTTCGTTGTTTTTATTCTTTTTTTCGTTGTGTTCTCTGACTATATATTTTCAAATAGCCTGTCTTTAACTCACTAATTCTTTATTCTGCTTGATCAGTTCTGCCATTAAGACTCTGATGCATTCTTCTGTATGCCAATTGCGTTTTTCAAAGACTCCAGAATTTCTGCTGAAGTCTTTTTAATTATTTATATCCCTTAGTTAAATTTATCTGATAGGATTCTAAATTCCTTCTCTGTGTTATCTTTTTGTTTGTTTGTTTGTTTGAGACAGTTTCACTCTGTCGCCAGGCTGGGGTGCAGTGGCATGATCTCAGCTCACTGCAGCCTCTGCCTCCTGGGTTCAAGCGATTCCCCTGCCTCAGCCTCCAAGTGGCTGGTATTACAGGCACCTACCACCATGCCCAGCTAATTTTTGTATTTTTAGTAGAGACGGGATTTCACCATGTTGGCCAGGATGGTCTTGATCTGATCTCGTGATCCACCCACCTCAGCCTCCCAAAGTGCTGGGATTATAGGCGTGAGCCACCATGCCTGACCCTCTCTGTTATCTTAAATTTGTTTCAGATTCCTCAAAACAGGTATTTTGAATTCTCTGTCTGAAAGGTTACATATCTCTGTTTCTCCAATACTGGTCCCTGATGGCTCATTTGGTTCATTTTTTGAGCTCATGATTTTCTGGATGGTGATGATGTTTGTAGATGTTTGTTGGTGTCTGGTCTTGAAAAGTTAGGCATGTATTGTAGTCTTCTTAGTCTGGGCTTCCAAGCATCCTTCTTGAGAATGCTTTCTAAATATTCAAAAGGACTTGGGTGTTTGATCTAAGGTCTGTTTGCTTTAGGGAGCACCCGAAGTCCACTAACACTGTGCTGCGTGCAGATTTGTGGATATACCAACTTAATGGTGTTGAGATCTGGAAGAATTTTCTGGATTACTAGGCAAAAACACTTGTTCCCTTGCCTTACTTTCTCCCAAACGAACAGAGTCTCTTTCTCTCTCTCTCTCTCTCTGTTCTGAGCCACCTGGAGCTGTGGTGGTGTGACACAAGCACACCTGTGGCCACCACCATTGAGACTGCAGTGAGTCATACCTGAAGCCAGCACAGTACTGGGTCTCACCCAAAGCCCGCTATATCCACTCCCTGGCTATGGCCTATGTTCACTCAGGTCCCTGGGTCTCCATAATCAGAAAGAGTCAAAGTCAGCCAGGCCTGTGTCCTTCCTTTCAGGATGGCAAGTTCTCCTGGGCCCTGGACATGTACAAAAGCCAGGGACTAGAGTTAAACATCTTAGACGTCTACCTGGTATTCAGTTGTACTGTGGATGAACTGCCATTCAAACCACAAGATACTTTTCTTTTCATTCTTCACTCCCCTTTTGAAAGTCAGAAGAGCCTCACCCTTTGGCCACCACAACCGCAGCCTATGGGGAGTACATCTAGACTAACACTGCTGTTTTTTTAATGCCCAAGGGCTCTTCAGTCTGCTTGTGGTGAATGCTGCTTGGCCTGGGACTCACCCTTCAGTGCAGAGTGCAGTGGGCTCCCCTCTGGCTGACGGCAGGTCCAGAAATGCCATCCAAAAGCCAAGTCCTGGAATTGAAGACCCCAAGAGCCTACTCGTTGCCCTACCCTCCTGTGGCCAAGCTGGTACCTAAGATGCAAGACAAAATCCCCATTTTCTTATCTCAAGTGCAAGAAGTCTTGCTCATAGCCATCACAGTCGGAAAAGTGCTGCATCTCACCTGAAGCCAGCAAGCCTCAGAGTCTTGCCAAAGGCCCTTGATGTATCTTTGGTATCAAAGATACTTTGGTATCACTGCTGGTTATTCAGAGTCCAAGGGGACTTCAGTTAGCAGGTGATAAATCCCGCTAGTTCTTCATTCTTCCCTTCAAGGGATTGGGTTCCCTTCTGGCCCAGGATGTGTCTAGAAATGTTGTCTGGGATCCAGGGCCTAGAATGGGGACCTCATGACTGTGACCACTGCCCTATACTGTTGTGGCTGAGCTGGTATCCGAGATGCAAAACAAAGCCCTCCCAACTCTTCCTTCTACTCACTCATGTGGAGGGAAGGGGTATCTTTTGGAGCCTCTAGCTGTGCACCTGCGGTTAAGTGTAAGGTGGCATCAGCACTCCTTTAGCAGATCTGGTTGATGTCTCAGTAGGTTACATGCCCCCACGCCCCAGTCTACTGTCTCTGGCTCCAATTAAGCACTATGACTTGCCTAAGAGTTGCAGTCGTTGTGGCTTAGACTGCCTTGCAAGTTTATTTATAGCCCCAGAGTCCTTTAGCTCACAGTGGCAAGGCTTGCAGGAAGAGTTCTGACCACTGGGATTGGTGAGTTACCTTTAGCTAGGGCTCGTTTAAATGCTCCTTCCATGGGTGGACATCAGCTGAGTTTGGTCCCATTTTGTTTTCTTTTATAACAGGACAGCACCAAGTTGAATGCCTTGCAAATGCTGTGATCTCCCTCTCCTCAGTGCACCACAACACTCTCTGCACCATATCACTGTTGCCATGGGGATACGGGAGGGGTGGCATCAGAAATTCAGGACTGTTTGCCTCTCTCAGGGATTTGAAGTTAAAACCAGGTACTATGAGTGCTTTTTGTGTGTAGATGGTTGCCAAATTGGAAGCCTTCAATTTGAAGCCTTCTATTTTGCCATCTTTCTTCATCCTTCCCTCCCAATTCTATTAAGCTCTCTTATTTGATAGCTAGTCACCTTGTTCCCCTTCATTTTGTGAGAATCGACTTGTTATTTTAAATTATTATTTTCTAACGATGTTGGTTATCTTATTCAGCCTTCTGATTAAATGCACTAACAAAAACATTACAAAAAATATTGTCTTTTTATCCAGGCTTGGTGGCTTACAACTGTAATTCCAGCAGTTTGTGAGGCCGAGGCAGGAGGATCTCTTGAGCTCAGGAGTTCAAGACCAGCCTGAGCAAGATAGGAAGACTTTGTCTCTACAAAAAATTAAAAAAAAAAAAACTAAACATGGCAATACACACTGTAGTCCCAGCTGTTTGAGAGGCTGAAGCAAGGGGATTGCTTGTGCCAAGGAGGTTGAGGCTGCAGTGAGCTATGATAGCACTACTGCAACCCAGTATGGGTGACAGAGTCGAAAAAAAAAAAGTTGTCGTACATACTCTTTTACATCATTGGTTTATGTTCTGATTAGTTTTTCTACCAAGCTTTTATTGCCATGCTGGGTGCCTTTCCAGGTAGATTTTGCATTTTTAAAGTACTTGGGACTTTAGTCAAGTATAAGCGATGAATGTCAGCCACTCTGAATATGTAGAGAGTGAGAGGAAATTATAGGTTGCTGAGAATTACTTATCTGTTCATGGTATGTTTTCTTATTTTCAAGGATTTTCACATATTTTCTATTTCTAAATAACCCAAGTTTATTTTAGTAAGAATAAAATAAAGAAGAATTAAGCAAAAGCACCCACTCCATGATTCCTGACACCAAGTTATTTGAAATCATTTTCACTCCTCTATCCTTTAAGAAACATTGTTTACTGAAGTAAAAAGAGAAAAAATAAAGCCCTGTGTTCAGAATATACTGTGAGTCCCAGGATTGCAGTTTTCAATATCTCTCCCTCCTTTTCATTTATTTTACACATAAACAGCATTGATAAATGTGGACTCCCTAAACTCTCTATTAATAACTCATGTCATTCTATTTCTCTGAGTGTAATAAGGTTTAGTTTTCTAATAAAGAAGGAGAGTAAGAAGAATAAAAAGGAGTAAAGAAGTTGCAAACTAACCAAATTTAAAACTATTACTGAGGCTCTTAGTCTATGTTTTTTTCTCAATCATTTCGGCAGACATACAAGCATGCTCAGAAAACCCAGAGAAATCTCTGTGCACTTAGCAGGAGCACACTTCAATGTGTGATCCAGATGGATCTGCAGTGGCAAGCCATTAATTGTCCAAGTGGTTTCATAATTTTCTACTGTTTTGAAATCAACTGGACCTCATATCTCTGCCTTCAGTTCCAACTCCAAAATGTTCCCTTGGTAGGAATCCTACAAATGGATCCTTTTATTTTAATTTTGTACCTTTCTCTAATAATTCAGTCAGGTTTTACTAGACCAGACAAGCAGGAGATGAGTTTTCCATAACCTTTTATTCTTGCCAGGAAATCTCCAGGCTTGGTTACATTTCTGTCTTTTGGTGCTAATTCCATAGCTTCTGTTTTTGATTTCAGTTGGACGAATTCCTTCAATGTCAGGTCCATGACCTCAGTGAGCTCATGGGGATCCCTCAAATATGACCAGGACATAGATTTGTAACTTGTTTGGCACATCATTTCCAAAGTACCCATGTCCAAGCTTCCATGTTCCCCTAGGTGTAAGCCACTGTGAGGTAACCTGTTATCCAAATTTGCAGATTGTTTATGAATCCGTTTTTTCCCAAATGTACTTACTATTCAGTGGACCTGCTAGGAAATCCAATATTAGAGACTAGAATAACAGACTTTGGATTCAGAGCTCCTGAGTTTGAACTCTGACTCTACCATTTACTAGCAAAGTGATGCTGGGGAAAATATTTAATATTTTTCATAACACTTAATGATTCAACAATCTGTGTTTCTAACTCCTATCAATAAAAGTTGAAAAATCTTAGATTTCAAAGCCATCTGAAATATGACTCCATCAGATAGTTCTTCACCAAAAGTTGACTTTCTCCCTATGTTATAAATTCCACTCAATTATATCACCCATTACTTCTAAAATGCTATTTATTCCTTCTCTTTTCTGCTCATATAAATATCTCTTAGCCTATGTTCCAATACAAACTATACTTTCTTTATGATGTCCTTCAAGACTACTGGACCTCATATTTATATCCCTTTTCTCTAAACACTTAGGTTGTTTATAATCAGTGCTTCATTACATTATCTAGTACAGAATTTTCTACACTTTTTAAAAATTTTAACACATCTATCTAGGAGGGAATAAAAGTTGATGTTTAATTAAGTTGGGAACACTGGATTAAATGTAATTAAACATGTTGCTTAACATCAAGATTTTTTGCATTAATATATAATTTATTTTAAAAATAGACTAAAGTATAAAATACTTCCTAAAATTATTATTAGATGGTACATTTTAGAAAATGAAGCTAGCATTATTGATCAGTGGAACACTTTTTGGAGCACAGTATTCTAGCTTAATTTATTTCTTAAACTGTAGTATCAATTTTCCTAAAGTATACATTTCTTGAGGGTCTGTATAGCTACATTATGCTTAGAAAAATGAATTACTATTGCCAGGTAGTTATTAGAGACATATGGAAAACACTGCAGATTCTGTCAAGAAAAACGAAAATCACAAAGTGAAGAAACAAATTAAAAAGTAGAAATTAAATGTATATCTTTTTTTTTTTTTTTTTTTTTTTTTTGAGTGAGAGAGTCTTGCTCTGTCACCTAGGCTGGAGTGCAATGGTACCATCTTGGCTCACTGCAACCTCTGCCTCCCAGGTCCAAGTGATTCTCTTCCCTCAGCCTCTTGAGTAGCTGGGATTATAGGCATGCACCACCACACACCATTAATTTTTGTATTTTTAGTAGAGACAGGGTTTCACCATGTTGGTCATGTTGGTCTCAAACTCCTGAGCTCGTGATCCACTGCCTCAGCCTCCCAAAGTGTTGGGATTACAGGCGTGAGCCACCGTGCCTGGCTGAAAGTATGTCTACTTTGTGATTTTCATTTTTCAGTTTCTTTATAATCTCCAGTAGGGTTTAAACTCCATTTCTCCACTCAGTCATTAGCATTGATACATTCCATATTTATCAGAAGAACAAGGGAAGGAGAACCCTTATGAGAGATATAGATTAAAGGATTTCTTGCCGGGTCCATCCCACAGACCCTGGCCAAGCAATGGATGAAAGAGTACCCAGACACAGGTCTGCAGTGAAAGAGCAGCTAGGGGACTGCTGAAGAGTAAGCAGCCTCAATAAGCTGGAGCTGCTTGCTTTTATTTAGCACAGACATAATGCTGAAAGCCTAGAGCCAACACAATCTGTGGGTAATTAACATTATTGTTCCCCCTTTCTGGGATCAAAATTTCTGGTTAACATAGGTAAACAAGCCTATTTACACTAAATTCCACTACACTTCCTTGTATCTACTCCTTGCCCTCTGCCTCAGGGTAAGAGAACAGCTGCCTTCTGCTTATTCTCCCCTAGAGCTATACACAGCCTTCTGACCTTTCAGAAGGCCTGCTCCTATCTCAGTAGCTTCTCCCACCAATCTGACTGAGCTCCTACAATTTATTATAAGCATAATATCTCACAGAATTATGGAATCTGGCAAAAATGTCTAAGAAAGGCTATTGCCTATGTAACTGGTGGTGGGCACAAAGTTGCACTAGGTTACGGCTAGTGGAAAGTAACCTGGGCATGAAGTAGGAAAGAATGAATACAAATTGGAGCCAGAGAATACGGACACAAAGCAGACATTTGTTCAAATAATAGGACAAACCAGAATCCACAGGGACAAACTGGGAGCACATGTCTACCAGTACCTCCAACCTTGTCAGTGCAGCAGCTGGTACCATTTGTCTCACAGTTGAGTTCCTGACTCAGAACTCAAGAGACCTCAATAGGAGAGACTCAGCATGGACTGAAGAAGCTACTGACTCATACTAGCAAGGTGAATTTCCATTGCCCTACAAAGACTTTCCAAATCTGTAAATTTTTCTTATGGCCAACCCCAGTTTGTAACCATCTAGGGCACAACATTATGGAAAGTAAAGTTCTTATTTAGCTAGATTGACACAGTGAAAAACACAACATCACAGAGTCATAAGGATGAGAAAAGATATTATAGTCAATTATCCTACTCTTTCTAGCCTGCAGAGGAGAAAATAGAAACTCAAGGAGGTTGTATTTTGTTCAAAAATTACAGTTAGCTAGGGTTGGAGTGGAAAGATGAGTTGGTAGTTCTGATTCCCAGTCTATTACTCTCCTGCTGTTTATTTAGGAATCGCAATGGTCTAGAATAGGTTTTATGAATTAATATACTCCTACAGCCTCTGAGGACTTCACTTAGTTGGACATAGTTTTATATGACCAGATGTATGTATATCTTTTCCTGTGGCCATTCCCTTTGTTTCTCTTTTCAGCAAACATATGAATATTACACAAGAGTAGTCCAGGGTCTGTTTTATTATTCGTAAGGTAAGCATTTCTACCATACCTAAATTTCTAGTCTAGGGTTTCTCAGTCTGGGAACTCTTGACATTTGAAGTTGGATAATGATTTGTCATATATGTGGATGGGGGACAGGGACTATCCTGTGTACCACAGGATGTTTAGCAACACCATTGGCCTCCACCCACTAATACTAGGAGTTCCCCCTCAGTTGTGATAATAAAAAATGTCTGTAGACACTGATAAATATTCCCTTGGGATGAGGAAACAGGAACAAGTTTTCCCTTGTTAAGAATTACTAATGTAACAATTATTTTATTTAGAAAAACCAAACTGATGTTGTCAAGCACTATCTATAGGTTGAAACATTATTTTTTTCAAGCTATAAAAAAGATTCCATTCTCTGAATCCTACACTAGACCCTTTCCATCTACTTCCATTGTGAAGCTATTTTGTTCCTGCTGAGAATTCAACCTATTCTGCAGTAAGAATATACAAAGCAAGCAGTGATATTCCCTATGAAATTATTCTGTGCATTTCTTATATAAAATTATTTATTTAGATAATATCCTGGAAAAATTAATGATAAAGTTGAGAAGTAGGATCAGATATCATCCAAAATAAAGACCTGCTTAGAACATTACCTCTCTCTTATTTTACAAGGTATACTGAGGGCTCTTTCAGAGCCCGCATACCTTCACATGCATAAAGCCACAGCTGTGGAACATCAAATTGCATGTACTCTAGGGTGATCTTGATACAAGATCAACTAATACTAGTAATAGGGCCCAAGATATTTTCTCTTTCTAGCTGCAGTTTTCTATCTTTTCAGTGGTGTATACCATAATAAAAAGATGTCACTAAAAATAAACTTGTTTGTTTCAGTCAAAATAAGGCCCTGAATGCATTGTTTATCTTTATCCTCCAAAAACACAAGAACTAAAAAAAGAATTGATGAAGATGTAAAATTTATTTGGTAGCTTTTACTTCCCCTTTGCAGACTCCACTGGTATTTTTATTTTTGAATATGATCATCTTATATTTAACATCCGCCAATGATTCTCCACTAACCCTTCAAGTTGGGGAAGGGTTTCCATGCCATGAGCTAGAAGACACTACTTGGTTTGGACTACCTATATCTTGATCTCATTTTCCATCATTCTGTCTTTTGAGAACTATATTTTGGCTAAACAGATCTTTCTGTTCCTCGGAATATAATAACCTTATTACCTCTGTTTCTGCTGCTCTTCCTTCTGCCTGGAAAGATATCTTTTCTTCTTTTCAAAGTTAGTTCCCCCTAATATTCAAGTCTGCTGAAAATTAAAATTTCCAGGATCCCCCTGATAAATTCTGATTAATTGATCTGAGGTAAGGCCCCCAAAATTGCATTTTAATAAGAACCTGAGGCAGTGTTGAGATGGACAGTGCACTCTACACATTGAAGAGTCCTTATTTCAAATTCTTAAATAGTGCAGTTGCAGTCTTTATAAGCAGTTGAGACCTCCCCATTTCCATAGACATAAATTCTGGAGAAGACATTGTCCTGAGGTCTTAGTTGTAGCTAGAAAGAAGTAGCAAACCCATGGCAAAATTCCACCTAGTCAGCATTTCATATTTTGTGACATCAGCTTCTTTGATGAAAAATCCCTGACATTTCGTGTTGACCAAACTCTCATCTCTTCCTACCAAAACTAAGCTGTGATTCCCTAAAGCTTTTTTGTAAAACTATATTTGATGCATCTTTGGATTTAAGGAAAGTAGGTCTTTTTACCGTATAAAATTTTGGCCTGTTCATTTTCTATTGGCTCAACTTCTACTTTTTGCTTGATAGTGTGATTAAATGTCTCCTCTCAATGAAACCTATGATATGCCTCCCAGGACAAGTTTAAAATTTCTGTATTTGTTTGCCTATAATAAATTATTTAAAACTCTATTCAGCTTTCACTCTAGTGGTGAGGACTTCCATGTAAACTTTAACTGAGCCCCTCCTGTCTTTCTTTATCTACTTGCCCTGATTTATATGTCATCAAAGCTGAGAGCACTACGTGACATTATAAAGTATTTTATCCATTTATTTACAGTCTTTCTCCCACTCCCATTATAATATAAACCCCAAGAAGAGGGGAGACTTTGTTGGTTGCTTATTGCTGTATCTCCAATAGCGCCTAGAACATAATAGGAGCTCAATACGTATTAATACTAAAAAAATCTTTTCTTTAGCACTTTGTTTTGAGATTTTTCTGTTCATATATCTTATTTCTTCTGAAGAATTTTAGATCCCATTAAAACTATCAAAATCTAGAATAGTGCTTGGCATGTAAAAGTTACAGAGTACATCCTTATTGAAAAATTCAATGTTTTCTTTTGTAAAAAATTGTTATATTGCAATTAACATATTATTTCATGTGAATGAAGTTGGTTGAGATGGGGCAGAGGTCTCAGGGGACACTTTTACAAAAGTCTGTCTTCTAAGATGTGACCAATGTGATATCCTGGGGTACAGCTGGAAGATTCGTTTTTCCTTTCCAAGTTTTTGAACACAAAATAGATTACTATTAATAATTACTGACAACATAGTGGTCAAAATGAGGCCGTAAAACATTAACTTCAATTACAAAGGGCTTTTGTGTTAAACAAAACAAAAGAATTCTGAAAAGAGCATCAAGGGGAAATATGTTACTGTGTGGCTGCTCTGCTTTATAGTTAAAGCTTTACCTGAGGTAGTGGTTCTCAAGCTTTTTTAGATCGTGTACCATTTGGAAAGGAGAGCTTTTCCCCTCACCTATTCTTAAACTCACCATGTTAAGTTCTTTGAGGTATGGGACCCATGACCACTTCAATCTAGCCTTCACTTCAAACCAAGAGAGATTACTAATATACAGAACCCTGAGATTTGCCCTGATTTTTCATTCCAACTGGTCTGGATGATGGTAAAGGAGGTAATGTAAGCTTAGGGAGAAATCAGAAATTTATAAATGCATGAAATTTGTAATTGCATGAAATTTGGAGGTAAAAGAATCATTTTAATCATTTTGTATTGATAGGAGCTACAGAAATTAACAAGTGGTGGCTTACACCTGTAATCCCAACACTTTGGGAGGCTGAGGTGGATGGATTGCTTGAGCCCAGGAGTTGGAAACCAGTCTGGGCAACATAGCAAAACCCAGTCTCTACAAAAAATGCAATAAAAAGTTAGCTGGGCATGGTAGCATGTGCATGTAGTCCCAGCTACTTGGGAGGTTGAGGTGGGAGGATCATCTGAGCCTGGGGAAGTCAAGGCTGCAATGAACTATGATCACGCCACTACACTTCAGCCTGGGCATAACGGTGAGACCCTGTCTCAAATTTTTAAAAAATTAAAAAAAAAAAAGAAAAAAAAATTAACAAGACACTTCCTACTCACCATCTCCCTGATTGAAATCCTAGCATAGATTTCCTACTACTAGAACAAGGCCAGCTATTGGTCCTTCTGAGTGTACCTCTCTTTGCAGATATAGTTAGCCTGACCTCACACTGCCATGCTCATCATATCAATGCTTACTCCTTCCACTCTTTTCCCAGTTCAGACTCTGGAACCAAAGTCTATAAACGTATATTTCAAACTTGCATTTCCATTTACTCGTTGTAAGTGAGACTGTAAATCTTATTTATTACTTAACTGATGCCAACATTGGTTTCTGTCTTTTAAACTGAAGTTTGTTCTAAGAATCAAAAGAAATATAAATGAATAAATCTGACACATATTTGGCCTTCTTTTTTTCCATCTATATTATGATCTCCCTTATTATGAAAATCTCTATATCAATTTATTGTTTAATTTTTTTTCTTTTTAGACACTTATGTTGTCATATATGCAAGTGAGGGTGAAAAAGTGTGCCTATTACTCCAAACCTACTTCATTTCCTATAAGCTTACATATCACACATATATATATTAGAGACACACATATATATACACATATATGTATATATACATATGTGTGCCCATAAGTATCCTTTGCTTTAGATATATTATTTATCATATACCTATATAAAATTCAAGAGAGTCCTATTGTTAACACTCTTTATTTCACATACTGTCCCACCTGACGCAATGGCACTTGCAACAGTGGACTCGTTTGGCAAAAGAAAAGCAAATTCAAGTGTATTTTCCTAGTTCCCCTACACTCTCCCTAAGTAAATTTCTCAATTGGTAAGTTAAGATTGTCAAAGCTGTGAAAAGAAACTTGAGATTTATTGTTGCCCATTTTGGTACATGTGAAGTAATATTTTACTGCTACTGTCATCAAAATCATGGAAGGTTTTGGAGTGTGTCTGGGATGGAAACTATTCTTACCCTGGGGAGGAAGTACAGAGTGTACTTTATGTAAAGTCTGTTGCTTCAACTCTCATGCTCTGTATTCTGCCAGAAAATGAGGTAGTTTGCCATTGAGTGGCTTGAGGAGTACCTAAACGTGACAAATGATCTGATTTCAATAAACGTAAACAATATATGACAATGTTGAATCTAAGCTTCTAGGAGAAGCTTCAGATGAATATACTAGAAAAAATAACCCTAACAATAGTGAAAATTCAAGGGTATTTCAACTAAATTATAAGATTTTTCTTATTCTCTTTCTTTGCATTTCAATTCTCTAGTGACATGATGGGTAATTTGTATCACATGTACACCAAGAACTATATGAATGTCTGCAACGCCCTCTGACCAGTATTCAGTGCTAAACAATGATGTAATATATATCACAATTTCAGTGTTATGGTCTCATGGAATGAAACACCTGTTTAGTAAAAAAAAAAAAAAAAAACCTAAATAACTGGGCTATTGAGTGTTTTGTTTGCTTGCTTTCTTCTGAAATAGCTTGGTGGCTTAATGAAGCATGCAAATGAAGAAATCACAGAACTTCTTAAGTATTCACCCATGTAATTTATATATGAAAAGAGTAATTCTTGAATAACTTTTAAATAACAGCCACAGACTGCAGCAAGACTTCTAGCTGGGTGCAGTACCTCCACAATATCAATACATCAGCAAATAATCTTTTGCATACACTTCCTGACTTACATGATCCTTGTTTAGTTCCTCTTGCCTATTAGATTTCTAATTCCAGAGAATTCAAAAGGGAAAGTTTGTAGCTAAAAATCGCTCAATAAATTACAGATTTCTGTAGTTGGAAATAGAAAAAAAAAAAAAAAAGTGGTTCAGATATACTTAAGTATCAATGGGAGGATTAGCAGCAAACATTTTGCAACACTCCACAAATAAAACAGAAAAACTGGTACTCTTTATGGCAAATTATTAGTGATGGTCTTGCTCATGAACTTTACTCTTTTGCTAAATTGGGACTCCATGTGGGCGTGTGGGTGACTCGATGTTGCCCAATATTTTACTTGGCCGTTCAGTTCTCTAGCGCTCTGGTTGCGAGAAGATTCTTCCCTGTGACGGAAACAGAGTGCTGCAGATCAATGAAAGCGCCCTTTCTGGTATACTGTAGCTACCACTCCTCTGTTATGTTAAGGATGAATGGAACCTGACACACTGTTTCTCAATCTCAGGAGAGTCATATTGCCAAACAGTTGAAAGGTGCAAGGAACGGCTGTGTAGAAGAAAAGAATGGAGTGGCTGTTTAGTCAAATAGCAACTCTTAGGTGACTATTCCTGTTGGGCTCCTAAAAGCTGTTTCTCTCTGGTCTTGTTATTGAATGTGAATGTGGGTCACGGAAGCAATGCCATCTCCCATTCACACAGCTCAAAGCCAAAGTCCAGTTCCTTGTTTGTCTTCCATATAAACAGGACAAATTGCTTTCTCTGCATGGTGTAATTTCATTGAAACTTTATATTCTGTTAGGTAAAGGACTCCTATTTTTCCTTCCTATTCATTCAGCAAGCACTTCATGTCATTTCAGGCACCATCTGGTAACAAGTAATATGAGGGGAAATGAACTATGCAATAAATATGACTTACATTTGTTGAGAGCTTCTTATGAGCCAGGCATTTCTGAACTCTTTACGTGTATTAACTCATTTAATATACCTATGAGATAGGTATATTATTATGCTTATTTTACAAATGAGAAAAGTTAGGCAGAGAGAGATTAGCCAGTGGTGGAGCTGAGAGTTGAATCCTGACTCTAACCATAGATGCTATGTTGTTAATTATAGAATGGCAGTTTGCTTTAATTCCAGGGGTTAAGAGTCTATATTCTTACAGCAGCAGGAAACTAATGATTAAAATCTTGTATTTATTGAATCTGGCTGTTGCTTATAAGACTATATACTTTGTAACAATTTAATAATCTGTACATTTATGATATGTGCACTTGTAAACATGACTTCAATGCATAATTTAAAATTAAAAAATAATAATCATGGATGCAAAGCTGTGGCAATGTAGAGCAGCCTGTGTGCGTGAATGCTGGAGGCAAAGCTTTAACACGATGGCTCTAAGAGCTGTAATCAAGAATGTCTATGTGCATGGTCCTAATCAGTGTTATCAGTGGGAAACTAGACATGGTTGAAAATCTATACATTAGTATATATATTTTACTATCAAACCCATAGTGTCATTCTTTCTAGGAAGAAGCAAAAGAAAGCTTACATTAACTATTGTATATTAAGAGACTAAATCAAATCATATGATTCAAGTTTAAAAATTTGGTATGAACTTTAACTTAAATCTGTACCTCTCTCCAATACTTCTTTTGCTCTATTAAAGTGCCTGTGCTAAGAAGTAGTAAGGCAGTTAAGATTTGGCTTTAACCCACAAAACTAGGAGATAAAGATTCCAGAGGGATCAATGATAAGTGTCCCAAGAAAAATCTAGTATCAGCATAATCTTTAAATAAATTATTCTTAGCCTTGGTTTTCCAGAATCTGGTAGAGTAGTGGCCCAGTTCTACTCTCAACCTTGCAATTCTTGGACCAATACTTAACACATTTTCTACCATGAACTTAATAGTAATAACTAATTCTGACGATGACCAACATTTGTTGAAAGTATACTTTACACTTGGGCTTAACTAGGTACTTATATCTATTATCTCATTTAATATTTGTGTAAACTCTTGAGTATTTATGACAATTAATTTTGTGTGTCAACTTGACTGGGTCATTATGTGCCCAGATATTCGGTCAAGTATTTTTTCTCAGCGTGTCTCTGTAGGTGTTTTTGGATAACACTAACATTTTAATCAGTAGACTGAATAATGTGATTGACCTCCTAATGTAAATGGCCTGTATCCACACAGTTGAAGGCTGGAATAGAGCAAAAAGTCTGACCTGACCATAAATAAGTAGGCACTCCCCTTGCCTGACTGATTGAGCTGGGACAATAGTTTTGTTGTTGTTGTTGTTGTTGTTTGTTTGTTTATTTCCCTGTCTTCTGACTCAAATTGTAACATCAACTACTCCTGGGTTTCAAGCCTGCAGGCTTTTGAGCTGGAACTTACACCATCATATCTCCTGGTTTTGAGGCCTGTAGATTGAGACTAGAACTGACACCATTGGCTCTCCTGGTTCTCAGGTCTGTGGATGTGGGCTGAAATGATACTATTGGCTTTCCCAGGTCAACAGCTTGCTGACTGAGTTCTTGAGACTTCTCAGCCTTCACAATCATGTAATTCCTAAATGTATATGTATATATATTTAGGAATATATATATATATAATGTATGTGTAAGTGTGTGTGCATAATCTCCTTTTATTTTATTTCCCTGGAAAAGCCTAATCCAGATTTTGGTGCCTAGAATGACTCTATGGGAACAGAATTTTGGGCATGAGTTTTCTGAATTGGTTCTGGAATTCCTGGAATTGGCTCTCTTATCTGATTAGGTTTAAAGGCACTAGTAACACTATTTCTAGGAGTTAAGAGAACACACATAGTCCATGGCCTGAAATGGCAGAAGGGATAAACAAAATATCACCATCGGGTACTCCGAACCAACCACTTACAAGGATCAGGGACTTGGGTAATTGTGCCTATGATGCTTTTGAATATTCTTGGCAAAGTAGTGAATAGTAGGTTGACATGATTCTCCTAATAATGTTGCTGGAAAAAGTGGGAAAAATAAATAATTAGTTAGGAATTTGAGTTTCAAGCTTAAATGCTACATAAATGATTTGACAGCTTTTATATCTGTCCCAAGGGACACCTTTGTCTCCTACAGCTGTAGGGTTGAGATGCTGAAAACTAAAATCAGGCCTTCATCTTGAATTACAGTGCAAATAGACCCAGACTTGTAGGTTGTGCACTGTTGAAGTGAGGGCACTGATTGGGAAAGAACGACATGGATAGGGAAGGAAAGTTGAAATGGGGCTATGTGGGAGGATCCTCATGAAATTGGGAACATTGAGCCCCTAAATTTTTCTTGCCAGCAGAAGAGACCTCTTCCTCACCACTGGAAATGTGGCTTCTGCACTCTCATCTAAGGTGATTAACTATGATTGCCTGAGAAAACAACAATGACATCCCCTAAAAAAGTTGCCATAAAAGTAAGTCCATGCTGTTCTCCTAAGGACCCACACTTTTAGCTTAAGAATGCATTTTGGAAAAAAATACAATAATTAATATAAAAAGAAAAGTTAAAGAACCCACTGTCTTTGTTTCTGCATCTATACCAGACTTAAGGTCTGGTAGGTCTCTAAAGGCAGGTACAATGTGTTACACACAAGAAGGTATACTACACTCAAAATATCCACTTGGTTTTCTAAATTTGTAGAAAGAAATCTGGGGAACATGGGTAGGAATAGATACTAAATGTATGGGATAATAGTAGAAGAAACATAAAGTTGCATCAGACAAAATTTATGGATGTGGCTCTACAAGAGGTGGCTGACAGTAATGCCAGACCTGCCTGGGTTTACTGTGGAGGGGATTCAAAGGTCTAGGGAGATTAGAATGTCACAGTGAGTTTGTCATTTAAAATCAACTCGCTCACACTGGGAAGATACAGAAGACATACCTTTCACCAATACTGTGAGAAATAAATTTGTAATGGAAAACCCAATATCATTTAAGTGCTGTGTGACTGTTCTTCTCTATAGGCCAGACTCTGCAATGGGAACTGTTGTCAGTAAATTGGAAGACCTAAATACAATGTGAATAATTGGATCCTGGAGTGCCAGGGGTCAAGTGGTGGTACTCAGTGGCCCAAGTCAAGGTAAGAAGTAGTTACTGTGAAGGACAGCAGAGATGGAGCAGCAATCAGAATAGTCTGACTTGCGCAGACCTCTGGTGTTGGCTAATTTACCATGGGTGATCCTTGAAATGAAATAAGTAGGAAGCATACTAAATTTTTATTTGATCTGTATAAGCAGAAAATTTCTAGGTTAAGTTACCAAAAGTCTAACCTGAATCATGAAAACACAAAGACATGGTCCTGCCTCGATCAATTCCCACGCTTGAGCCAGTTTACAGACCCAGAATCTCTTGAATAAAGAGGAATCAAAGTCCACTTATGGAAAGATCTGTGTACACTGCCAAAATTGATACTGTTATTCCTTCTCCAAGTCCTCCTCAAAGTAACCGATGGCCTTTAATATGGTAATTATATACTGGGAAAAAGGAAATAACCAGACCTTTCAATGACTACAAGATACTGGTTATGAACTAACACTAATCCCAAGAGACCTGAAAATTGTGATTCACCAGTCAAGATACAGAGTTATGGGAATCAGATGATCAGTGGAGTTTTAGCTTAGATCTATTTCTCATTGAGCTCAGTGCATCTCTGAACCCATTCTGTGATTATTGCCTCAGTTATGGAATGCATTATTGCAGTAGATCTACTCAGAAGTTGGCTTAATCCCCACTTTGGTTCCATTACCTATGGAGTGAGGGCTGTTAGGATGAGAAAGACCAATTGGAATACACTAGGATAGCCTCTACTTAGGAAAATAGCATACCTGGAAGAATGGCAGAGATTAGTGCCCCATCAGGATCAGAAAGATGCAGGGGTGGTTATTCCCACCACCTTCCCATTCGACTTGTCTGTGCAGAAGACAGATGGCTCTGGGAGAATGATAATGAGTTATCATTCTCATGTTTGACCAGGTGATGACTACAACTCAAGCTGCTGTACCAAATGTAGTTTCAGTACGTGAACAAAATAATACATCCCCTAGTACCTGACATGTAGCTTACAAATTCCTTTTTCTCCATTTCTGTCAAAAAGGATTATCAGGGGCAGTTTACTGTCAGTTGTCAAGGCTAGAAATACACCTTCGCTGTCCTATCTTAGGTATATATTAACTCTCTAGCCCTAGGTTATAATTTAATTTGCAAGGATCTTGATCACCTTCTCCTTCCAAAAGATATCACACTGGTCCATTACACTGGTGACATTATGCTGATTGGACCTAGTGAGCAAAATGTAGCAACTATTCTAGACTTATTGATAAGATATTTGCATGTGAGAGGGTGGGAAATAAATCCCACAAAAGTTCAGGACTGAACACAATGAAATTTCTAAGGGTCCAGTGATATGTGGAATCTCAAGAGATCCCTTTTAAGGTGAAGGATATGTAGTTGCATCAGGATTGTATCAGGATTGTATTACAACCAAAAAAAAGGGGGGGAGGGGCATAATGCCTAGTGAACTTCTTTGGATTGTGGGAGCAACACATTCCTCATTTAGGTGTTTTATTCTGGCATATGTACTGAATGGCCCAAGATGTTGCTAGTTTTTTTGTGTGGCTCAACTGTTACACAAACTACTATAGGTCCCAGCTGCTTTGCAAACTGCTCTGCCACTTGGGCCATATTATCCAGCAGATCCAATTGTTCTTGAAATGTCAGTGGCAGATAGGAATGCTATTTGGAGCTTTGGCATGACCTGATAGGTGAGTCACAGCTCAGGTGCTTAGCCTGTGTCTGTTGCCTCATGAGAGTTTCCTACAATCAATCGACAGAGGAGGAGAAAACTCAGGTCTGGTTTACATATGCTTCTGCACTGTATGCAGAAGACATCTGAAAGTAGACAGTTGCAGCATTACAGCCACTTTCCAGGACATTCCTGAATGACACAGGTGAAGAGAACTTCTCCAAGGGGGTAGAACCATAGAATTGCATCTGATTGTTCACTTTTCTGGAAGGAGAAATGATCTAATATGTGACTACATACTGAGTCATGCATGGTCTGTGACCTATGGTTGACTGGATGGTCAGGAAATTGAAAAAAACATGATTGATAAATTAATAACAAAAAACTTGGGAAGAACTTTCTGGATAAACACATCTAAATGGGAAAAATCGTGGAGGTATTTGTACCCCATGTGAATGCTTCAAAAGGGGACATCATCAGATGATGATTTTAATAATTAAATTGACAGAATGATCCATTGTGTGGATACCAGACAATTTCTTTCTCCAGACTCTCTCATGACCCAATGAGCTCATAAAAATGTGGTTATGGTGTCAGAAATGGAGATGATGCATGAGGTCAGCAAAATTGACTTCCATTTACCAAGGCTGACCTGGCTACAGCCACCAATGGGTATTCAATTTGCCAGTAGCAAAGAACAACAGTGAGTCTTCAACATGGCACTATTCCCCAGGGTAATCAGCTGGCTACCTGGTGGCAAGTTGATTACATTAGAATGCTTCCATCATGGAAGGGGCAGTGTTTTGCGTTTATTTGGATAGGCACTTACTCTCGATGCAAATTTCTCTTCCCTACATGCAATACTTCTGCCAAAACTACGGTCTATGAATTTTCATGCTGTTTTTTTCACTGATAAACTGTCTTATTCCACACAGCATTGCTTCTAATCAATACAGTCACTTCACTGAAAATTAAATGTGCCAGTGGGCCCATACTCATAGCATTCACTGGTTATACCATGTTCCCCACCATCCTGAAGCAGCTGGATTAATAAATCTGTAGAATGGTCTTTTGAAGACTCAGTTACAGTTCTAGGTACATGACAATACCTTGCTGGGCTGGGGCAAGTTCTCTAGAAGGCTATATATCTGGTCTCAATCAGCATCCAATATATGGTGTGGTTTCTCCCATAGTCAGTATTCATGAGTCCAGGGTTGGAAATGGGAATGGCATCACTCACTATGACCCTTAATGACCCACTTGCAAAATTTTTGCTTCCTGTTTTCATGACCTTATGATCTGCTGGCCTAAAGGTTTTAGTTCCAAAGGGAGGAGACATTTCCACCAGTAGACAAAACAGTGACTCTATTGAACTGGAGGTTAAGACTCCTGTCCAGGGACTTTGGTTTCCTGCTGCCTCTAAATCAACAGGCAAAGAAGGGAGTTACTCTGCTGGCAGAGATGATTGATCCTGACTACCAAGGAGAAACTGACTACTCCACAGTGGAGGTATGGAAGAATATGTCTGGAATATAGTAGATTCCTTTGGATGCCTCTTAGTATTACCATAACTTATGATAAAGGTCAATGGAAAACTATAGCATTCAAATCAAGGCAGGATTATTAATGTCCCAGGCCCTTCAGGACACCCTTCATCTGGAGTTTGGGTAACTCTACCAGATAAAGAACCAGATAAAGGATTTTCTGAAGGCAAAGGAAGTGCAGAGTGGCTAGTAGAGGAAGGCTGTTATAAATAACAGCTGTGACTGTGTGACCAGTTACAGAAAGGAGGACTGTAATTGTTGAGCATATCCCTCTTATCTTGTTGTCAATATGTTGCATGTATGTACATGCATGTATGTCTATACATATATATTTTTCTCTTATTCTCTTATGTAACATAAGATGTATTCACTTTTATATCACTATTTAAATAGCATTTGAATATTAAATACATAGTATTTAAAAATGTTTTGCATTATAGTAATGCAAATTTAAGTTATGGGATATCAAAGAGAAAAGTAAATACTCAAGCACTTTACCTCCTCTTCTGAAAAAGAGGCTGGTGTGTTTTTAGCTGTATGCAGAATTGTATCAGGTGGAATTATAACCTTGTTATTGTCTTTATTTGGATAATAGGTAGGTTTAAGGAGATGAATATAGGTGCCCATTTGAGAAGGAAAGGACTTATGTTTTTCCCAGCTTTATTGAGGTATAATCAACAAATAAAAACTGTCTATATTAAAGGTATAGAATGTGACATTTTGATATTAGTATGCATTGTAAAATGATTATCACAACTAATCTAATTAACATATTTATCACATCATATGGTATATTAGTTCCTGTTGCTCTGCTATACAGGAATACCTGAGACTGGGTAATTTATACAGAAAAGAGGTTTATTTGGCTCATAGTTTTGCAGGCTGTACAAAAAGTGTGGAATAGGATCTGCCTGGTTTGTGGTGAGGGCCTCAGGAAGCTTTTACTCATGGCGGAAGGTAAGGGAAGTCAGCATGTCACATGGTGAGAGAGGGTAGCAATATGGAGAGGAGGGGGGTGCCAGGCTTTTTTCAATAATTAGATCTGGAGGTTACCTTCAGGATGGCACAAAGTCATGCATGTTAGATCCACCTCCATGACCCAAACAATCGCACCCACCAGGCCCCATCTCTGACCTTGCAAATCAAATTTCAACATGAGATTTGGAGGGAACAAATATGCAAAATATATCACACGGTTGTTTATTTTTTTGTGGTAAGAACATTTAACACCTATTATACTAAAAATCGTAGTCACGATGCTGTACATTAGGTCTCCAGAATTTACTCACCTTGTGTAACTGAAATTTTTTACTTTTTTTCAGACACCACCTCATTTCTTCCATTCTCCAACCTCTGGCAACCACCAATCTACTATCTGCTTCTATGAGTTTCACTTTTTTAAACTCTATTTCGCAAATACTGAGATTTTTCATTATTAGTCTTTCTGTATGGGCTTATTTCACTTAACATAATGTTCGCTAGGCTCATCCATGATGTCATAAATGACAGAATTTCCTTCTTTTTAAAGGTTGAATAATATTCCATCTTATACATTACATATTATATGCATATTATATGTATGTACACAATGTTTTCTTTATCTGCATTTTCTTTATCCATTTATCTGTTGATGGACACCTAGGTTGGTTCTATATTTTGGCTCTAGTGAGTGATATTGCAATGAACATGGAAGTGCAAATATCTCTTTGAGACACTGATTTTATTTTCTTTAGATATATACCCAAAAGTGGGATTGCTGGATCATATGGTAGTTCTATTTTTAATTTTTTGAGCAACCTCCATACTCTTTTACATAATGGCTAAACAATTGAAATTCCCACTGACAATACACAAGCGTTTTCTTTTCTCAACATTCTTGTCAACACTTATCTTTTGTCTTTTTTTACTATAGCCATTATTTTCTTATTGATACAAAATATTTTACAGATTTATAGAGTACATGTGAATATTTGTTACATGCATACAGTGTGAGTGATCAAGTCAGGGTGTTTGTGTTTTCCATCACTTGGAGTATTTATTATTTGTTTATGTTGGTGGTATTTCAAGTCCTCTGTTCTAGCTACTTTAAAATACACAATACTTTGTTGCTATCTGTCATACTCTGGTATTGACTATTGAGACTCATTTCTTCTAACTTGTATTTTTGTACCCACTAACCAATCTTTATTCTCCTCTCCACCGACATACTCTTCCCAACCTCTGGTACCTATCAATCTGTCACCTATCTACATGAGATAAAGCTTTTTAGCTCCCACCACATATGAGTGAGAACATGTGGCTTCTGCCTTTCTGTGCCTGGCCTATTTCCCTTAATATAATGACCTCCAGTGTCTTCCACATTGCTGCAAATGACATGGTTTTATTCTTTTTTTGGTCACATGAATAGCATTCCATCATATCTATATACAGCATTTTCTTTATCCATTTATCTGTTGATAGACACTTAGGTTGAGTCCACACTTTTGCTATTGTGAATAGTGCTGCAGAATTTCTCATTGTGGTTTTTTTTTTTTGCATTTTTTTTGATGATTTCTGTTGTTGAAAATTTTTTCATATATTTCTTTGCCATTTGGATGTTTTCTTTTCTTTTCTTTTCTTTTCTTTTCTTTTTTCTTTTCCTTTTTTTTTTTTTTTTTTTTTGAGATGGAGTCTTCTGTCACCCAGGCTGGAGTGCAGTGGCATGGAATCTCGGCTCACTGCAAGTTCCACCTCCTGGGTTCACGTCATTCTCCTGCCTCAGCCTCCCAAGTAGCTGGAACTACAGGTGCCTGCCACCATGCCCAGCTAATGTTTTGTAGTTTTAGTAGAGACAGGGTTTCACTATGTTAGCCAGGATGGTCTCAATCTCCTGACCTCGTGATCCACCTGCCTCGACCTTCCAAAGTGCTGGGATTACAGGCGTGAGCCACTGTGCCTGGCCCCATTTGGATGTTTTCTTTTGAGAAATGTATATTCAGTTCCATTTAATATTTTCTTCCATGCTATAGGTTGTCTCTTGACTCTGTTTATTGTTTTTTTGATATGCAAAATTTTTATAGATTGATGTAGTTCCAGTTGTCTATTTTTGGTTTTGATGCATGTACTTTGGGGGTCATAGCTAAAGCTCATTACCTATACAAATGTCAAGAAGTCTTTTTCCCTGTCTTTTTCTAGTTGTTTTACAGTTGCAAGTCTTAATGGTTACGTACTTAATTCATTTTGAGTTGGTTTTGTATAAGGTCCAATTTCATTGTTCTCCATGTAAGTATATAGTTTTTCCAACCCCGTGTATTGAATAAACTATCATTTTCCTATTGTGTACATCTGTTATCTTTGCCAAATTCATTTGACTTTATATCCATGAATGTACTTCCAGGCTTTCTGTTCTTTTCCATTGGTCCCTATGTCTGGTTTTATGCCGGTATGATTTCGTTTTGATTACTATAGCTTTGTAGTATATTTTGAAATCATGTAGTGTGATGCCTCCAGTTTTATTCTTCATTCTCAAAATTTCCTTGGCTAGTCTGGGTCTTTGGGTCCCATATGAATGTTAAAGAAATTACTTTCTACTTACGTGAAAAATCACTTTAGAATTTCATTACGGATTGCACTGAATCTGTAGATAGTGTTGTATAGGATGCACATTTTAATAATATTAATTCTTCCAAACCAGGAACATGAGATCTCTTTATTTAATTGTGTCTTTTTCAATTTCTTACACCAGTGTCACAGTTTTCAGTGTACATCACTTTCATTTCCTTAGTTAAATGTACTCCTAAGTATTTTTAAAATGATATTGTGAATAAAATAATTCTCTTAATTTTTCAAGATAGCTTGTTTATTGTATAAAAAATTTAGTGATTTTTGTATCCTGCAACACTACTAAATTTGTTTATTAGTTTTAGCAGTTTTTCGGTGGAGTATTCAGAGTTTTATATATGTAAGATCATGTCATCTGTAAACAAAGGCAGTTTTATTTGTTCCTCTCTGATTTGGGTGCCTTTTATTTCTTTTTCTTGATGAATAATTGCTCCGGCTAGGACTTCGAGTACTATGTCGAATAGAAGTGATGTGACTAGGCACCATTGTCTTGTTCCTTATTTTAGAGGAAAAGTTTTCAGCTTTTTACTGTTGACTGTAATGTTATCAGTGGACTTGTCATATATGGCCTTTGTTATGACAAACTACATTATTCCTGTATTTAATATGTTGAGAGTTTTTATCTTGAAAGGATGTTGAGTTTTGTCAAATGATTTTTCTGTATCTATTGATACTATTTATTTTTTATCATCCTTTCTTATAATATGATGTATCACATCTGTTGATTTGCTTATATTCAAACATCCTTTCATTTTAGAGATAAAATCCACTTAATCATGATGTATAATCTTTTTTTTAATGTGCTGGTGAATTTGCTTTGCTAATATTCTGTTGAGAATTTTTCTACCTCTGTTCATAAGGAATATTGACTTGTAAATATAAAATCTACCAAGACTGTATCATGAAGAATTAGAAAATATAGGTAGACCAATAATGAGTAAAGAGGGTGATTCAGTAATCAAAAAACTCTCCACAAACAAAAGCCCAGGATGTATGTTCTATCAAACATCTAAAGAAAAATTAATGCCAATCATTCTCATACTCGTACAATAATTGAAGAGGAGGAAATTACCCAATACATTTTATCATCAGTATTAATTACCCGAACACCAAAACCAGCAAAGATATTACAAGAAAACAAAATTATAGGCCAATATTTTAGTGATGGTTAATTTTATGTGTCAATTTAATTAGTGATGGTTAATTTTATGTGTTTGGGCCATAAGATGTGGAAATTTTGGTCAATCGTTATTCTCAGTGTATGTATGTAGATACTTTTGGATGCAAGTAACATTTGATTTGTAAGACTGAGTAATATAGATTGGCTTTCCCAATGTGAGTTTCCCTAATTTAATCAGTCAAAGACTTGAATAGAACAAAAAGCTTACTTAGTCTTAAGGGAGAACTCTTTCTGCTTGGTGATTGAGCTAGAACATAGGTCTCTTCCTTTCCTTGGACTCAAACTAAAACATTGGCTCTTCTTGGATCTTGAGAATGTCAGTTTTCAGGTTGGAACTTACATCGTTGGCTCTTCTGATTCTCAGGCCTTCAAACTCAGGTTGGAACTGGAACTTCACTATTGGCTATTCTAGGTCTCCAGCCTGCTTACTGAAGATCTTAATATGTCCCAGCCTCCATAATCATGTGAGCCAATTCCTTATAATAAATATCTTTATACATGTATATATTATATGTAAATAGATATTATACATATTATATAAATATATAGAGATTTATAAGATATACATGTATAGAACCCTGGATATTACCTTCATTGGGCCACATTGGAGCTATTAAGTGTCCATGTTTGTCTGATGTAATGGCTTTGCTCGCATACCTTCTGTGCCATAGTTAAGTTCTGCTTATTGAATAGCGAAGGTAGTTAGAGACTCAGAGGTCCCCCATATCTCTTGCTGATGCCTCATTGCCTAAATGCTTAGTGAATCTTGTTTTGTGTTTTGATTAATTTGCTGTGTGAAAATTATCCCCATATTTAGTAGTAATAAAACAGCAATCATTTTATTTTGCTCACTCATTTATGATTAAGAAATTCAGGAAAGGCTTGGCTAGCTTACTCTTTCATGGGGTCTCTCATGGGGTTGTAGTGAGCTGTCTCATAGGGTAGCAGTTGCCTGAAGCTCAAATGAATCGAACCTCCAAGATGGCACAGTAACTTGACTGATAGTTGATGCCTGGTATTGGCTTTGGGGCTTGGCCAGACTGTCAGCCAGAGCACCAGAGCCTTTCCATCACAGTAATCTCAGAGCAGTCAGACTTCCTTCATGGTGGCTGACCTCTTTCAGATTGAGCAGATTGTATAATCCAGTGGAAGCCACAGGGTGTTTTTGGCCTAGTCACAGAAGCCATATAATACTATGGCAACTGTGGTTTATTGATTACAAATGCATCACTGAGTTAGGACCAGATTCAAGGGAAGGAAACAGAGATCCCTCCTCTTAACAGAAGGGGTATCAAAGATTTTGTGGGCATGTTTAGACAGTGCCATGCATTATTATTTTAGGATCTAGATATCTCTAGATATGGCATAAGACCAGAAAAATGGACTTTGAAATGAGATCATGATTTTAACCTTCTTCTATCATTTATTGCTCTATAACTGTGGACAAATTAATTTAAGTATATTGGTTAGCGACCTTCTCTGACAAGAGAGGGTGTTGATAACTACCTTGCAGCTGAAGAAAGCATATGTGCAAGTTTCTTATCATAGTAATTAGTACTCAATTAATGTTTGAATGATGGTTTTATACCTCCTTCACTTAACTCACCAATTTCTATTATTTTTAGGTATAATTTAGAGATATATCAGGATACGATTTACAGTTTGATTTTTCCTTAAGAGATAGTGGATGCATTACAAACTTTATGTATTAAGCCCAAAACCAAATTAACTGTGGCCCAAAGATACACATTGCTACGTCATGGATCATGGCATGATCTGTGCTATACCATCCATCAAGTCATGGTGTATACATCATATATCTCTTTTTCCGTGTAAGATAGTTAAACAAGTTCAGTCACAGAACATCTCAGGTCAAATCTGAATCCCTGGTTGATCTATTCTGATAAAACTTTTTTTTCTTTCTAATTTAAAGCTATTTGATAAAAAGTTTCATTGTATTGGAATCAAGAGGAATCTATCATCTGGAATTCACAAAAAGAGTTTAACCAAATGAATAAATCGAATTTAAGGAGCAATGGCATGTAGAAGACAAAAGCCAGGGACTCACATGGAGTAACACAAAATTCCCCATGTGGAAGTCATTTAAACTTCAATTTTTCACATGGTAGGGATGAAAACATTCTTCTGCTATGGAGCTTCATAAAGCACATCAGGCATTTTCTTGCACCAGCCTTTTACGCATCTGTCAATTGGAGAAGTTAACCTCTCTGCTGTTTTGATGAGAAAAAGATAAAAATCGAAGTCCTGGTGATTTTATAGGAGTGCTGGCTGCCTGTGTCTTTGGCTATCTCTTCACCCCCTTGGTGTGAAGACATCCTTGATTCAAAACAGATGTGATCCCCTTGGCACATCCTGCTAAACACCACATTGCTCACAGAGCTCTGTGGTTCACAAGGTACCCTCATGGAGCTGGGTCAGTACCTAGGGATAGGTTTTCTGCCCAGCACTGTGGACTGACACCTGATGGTTTTTCAAGAGACTCACACCCAGGTGTCTAACTAAGTAGATAACAGATAATCGCATTTACTGTAGCATTGAGGCTTATTTTTCACCCTTCTCATGGAAGTTTAAGGGACAGTCATATTTGTATAATCTAAATTTTCAGCTTTTATTTAGCTGTTCTTTAGCTGAGTGGCAAATAATGTTTACTTTACAAACTTTTTTTGAATGTGCCTTGGGTTATTTTCTGAGCAGCTGGAATACTGCCTTGAAAGCTGGAAAGCAATTTTCTTATTTCCATATGGGGAAGGCAAGTGGGGAGTGGTCAACAGAGCAGCACATTTAAGCAAGTTGTTAGAATAACTAAGGATTTATTCAGTTTCCATTACAAATATCTAATTATAAATAATTACCCCAAACTAATTTAATTCCATCCTCTTGAGCTTTATTCCAGCAAAAAGCTTATCCGTATGCATTTTGTTAAATAGACCACTGCACTGTGAAGGGAACAAAAATGCTCAATGAGACTGATACGACTTGCATGGGAAAGGAGGGGATTAACAATAATTGGGCATTTTTTGGAGTATCCTCTCCAATTCCATTAGTGGTGAAATATAAGTAGGTGTTTAAGAAAATGAGTTCACAGTAAAAAATTGAAGGAGATTACCAGTTTCAATAGATGTTCCTGCCCTATTTAAGAGTTAATGCCAGAAACAGTAGAACAGTTTGTTTTAGTATTAGGCTAAATTTTTAAATATGTAAAAAAATTAAATTTTTAAGGTCAAATGCTGACAACTCACTAAAATAAGAATATATATTAATTTTCATTTTCAGTTTTTCACAAGTGTTTGAAGATGTAGTGTCTTTTTATCTGAAGATGAAATATGAACTTCATAATTTTAGTGTAGTTATTCTGGAAACCATAGTTAACACTTGTTGGAAAAGCAAACAGCTTCATTGTTTTTCTGCATAAAAAATTAATGCATTTTCAATTTAAAAATTTACATGAAACAAAATGTAGAAAAAATAAATCACCAATAAACTTATAACACAAATAACATAATTATTAACATATTGATATATTTCTCTCCAGATACTTTTTCTATGAATGAGAATGATTTTTATGTAATTACAATTAAAGCACAGCATACATGTAGAAAGTGACCAAATAAGTATTCTAGAAGCAGAACATCTTCAGAGCTCCAGAAGCCCTTCCATCACCACCCCTGTGCACAAACAGTATATTTCCTTGACACTTTTTAAACATTTCAATAGTTTTGGGGGTACAGGTGGTCTTTGGTTACATGGATAAGTTATTTACTGGTGATTTCTGAGATTTAGTGCATCCATCACCCAAGCTATTCTGAATGTGATATAAAAGGAATCACACACTGTATATTCTTTTATGTTGGCTTATTTTACATAACATTAGGATTGTAAGATATACTCGTATTGTTATATGTCATGTAATTTGCTTATACTTCTTGATGTATATACTTACATTGTATAAATGTACCAGACTTCGGGGTCGGGCGCGGTGGCTCACGCGTGTAATCCCTGCACTTTGGGAGGCCGAGGCGGGTGGCTCACGAGGTCAGGAGATCGAGACCATCCTGGCTAACACGGTGAAACCCCGTCTCTACTAAAAATACGAAATTTAGCCGGGCGTAGTGGCGGGCGCCTGTAGCCCCAGCTACTGGGGAGGCTGAGGCAGGAGAATGGCGTGAACCCGGGAGGCGGAGCTTGCAGTGAGCCGAGATCGCGCCACTGCACTCCAGCCTGGGTGCAGAGTGAGACTCCGTCTCAAAAAAAAAAAAAAGGACCAGACTTCATTTAATCATTTTGTTATTTGGTTGCTTCAAGTGTGGGACTATTCGATATATTGTCGCTATGAAATTCTAGTGCACGTCTTATGGTGGAACTTATGGACATGTTTCCTTTGGGCATATACTTGGGAGTAAAATTGGTAGTTTCTAGGGGTGTACGTGTGGTAAGTTTTTAATACACACTGTCAAAGAGTTTTCCAAAATAACTGTAATAATTCACACTTTCATTAGCAATGTATGAGACTTGCAGATGCTCTACATACTTCCAACACTTGATACAAAATCATTGTTTTTAAGTCAAAGTAAAGTAAATAATATTCCATATGCACTTTGGAAGCCTGCATTTCATAGATAACCATATATCCTGGGCATCTTTCTATGTCAATAAATAAAAAGATCAGCATTTTAAGTAATTGTGTAACAATCGTTTGTATTGTGTATCTAAGTATATGTAATTCTTTTGTTGATGAATATTTCTGCAGATTTTAATTGTTCATTTTATAAGCAAAACGGATTATATAATTCTCTATGCATATAGTTTATAAATTAATATAACTCTTGTCAATAAATTAAATCACTGTATTTTTTCCTACATATTATTCATCACACTAAAATGACAGAAATCCAACATTATTTAATTTATTATCTTACTTCTACCCCTTCTTAGTTGTAAATAATGTCTGTTAGTAAAATAGCACATGACAGAGAAAATTAGATTCACTAAATATTTGTGATTATCTCACATAGACTCTCAAATTTTTCTGTTTGGCCATATTTCCCCATTCTACTCATTGATTATTTAAAATCTCTAACCTCCTTAAACTTCTAAATTTCTCCCTACCTCTTTCTATGCTCTCAGCAGATGACTGATCCTCATATTTCATAGAGAATACAGGAGCCATCAGAAGAGAATGCACCCAAAGTGATTTGCAAGTCTCTGCCAGGCAAAAACTTACACACACACACACACACACAGACACCCCCCCCCACACACACACACCCCTACCTGGCCTATCTTCTTACTTCTGTGAAAATAGAGAAGCTGATGCCTCACCTTCTTCTACTTCTCCATGTAAGGTCAGTTCTGGCAACTGGTCTTTGGAGCCCATTGCCCTCTCTCTTTTTGATTCATTTGACACATTTTCTCTTGCTCCTTTACTGACTTCTTCTCTGCTGGCCAAACTCCAAGTATGTTAATTACTCCTGGGCTTTGTTAATTCTCTTTCCCTTTAATTTTCTCCTGTTTCCCTTTCCTACTCCTCTGTTTTCCTCCACTCACTGTTTCTCATGTTCTCTTCACTTTAATTTTTCCTCCACTTTCCTATTTTTATGTTGTCTTTAGCTTTAGTTAGTCCCTGTTATGGTATGAAATACTATGCTTGCATCTTCTAGATTTATACAGACAAGCTGGTGTTCTTTTCTTATCTTTTTTTTTTTTAAACCTCCTTTTGCTCTTAGACAAATGACTATTTGTCAACTTCTGTTAAATTTATCAGAGATAGTAGAAAATTGACATGTCTAAAATAGAACCTTTCATATTTATTTTCTGAATAACTATCTTCACATCCCAGTAAATGGTACGCGTTCACCTAGTGGCGAGCTGAAATTATAAAAGTTATCTAGTATTCCTGTCTTTTCTTGTTTCAGCCAGTCAAATTAATTGACAAGGCCATTGTATAATGTTCCAAAATATGTCTAAATTTATCTCGGTAGCCACCTGCCCCCCAAGCCAAAATAATCCCCCACTAGATGCGGAAATGATCATGGTCAACTCCATGACTGCCTCATTCATCATTTTAGGCCTAGTTCTTGGCACACTGCCTGACACTTAATAGATGTTCACAAAAGTAGATTTAATCACCACAGTCTTTTGCCTTAACTTCTAAAGATGTTTGTATTAATATTTCAGGTTTAAAATAATTTCTTCGTGAAAGCATTCTCTTTCATCCAAAGTGGATCAAATCCCAATTACAGGCTCCTGTAACACCCTGTATCAATGCATCTCTCTTTTCTAATAATTTTCCAGATATAAACCCTCATTAGTTTTCTAACAGTTCATTAACATTGCCTGACCCTGAGATTCAGAGGGAAAAAGGACTGAGTTCCTATTTATGTCTCCATTCTGCCTACATATTATGCATATCAGTGATAAATTTCAAGAAGTGTTTTCGTACATTGACGTGTATACCTATTCTTAATACTTCTTATCCATAATTCCAATGTTTCCTCACTTCAAATGATTTATATTTTCTCTTTGCAATCAAACAGATTTTTCATTTTTAGTTTCATTCACTTTAGTTATGCATTTCTTTTAAATCATTATCAATGTAAATCTTGTGTATTATTGTTGTTTTACTTTGCATGTTTTGATTACTGGTCATTTGACTTTTTTTTTCTATTTTCAGGCTCCATGTATCTATTTTTCTATTTATGTATTGACTGTAGTTATTTGTAAGACCTTTTTCATATTAGTGAGATTAATCTCTTCTCCACAACATCATACTCTGTTTCCCAGGGTGTCATCTGCATTTGCTTACATTCTTCTGCAATAGCTTTTTGATTCGCTTATTAGATTACTACTATATGTCTAAAACTATTCAAGAAATAGGAACAAAGCAATGGTAGCAACAGACAAAATACTGCCTTTATGGAGTTTACATTGCAGTTATAGGGAGGCTGGGTAGACAAACAATAATTGCTATAAAAGAAGTAATACACATAGAATATTTGGTAGTGGTAAGAGTTATTAACATAATTAAAGCAGGAAAAGGGACTAAGAAGGGTCAGCAATTGCGAATTGGAAAATTAATAATGTAGGGTTTTGTCGGCCACCATAAGGACGTTGGTGTTTACTTGGAATGAGACAAAAAGTGTTGGCGGTTTTTGAGCAGAAGAGAGAAATTATCTGACTACATTTTAACTATAAAACTCTGGTTTTTTGAAAATAGCTTTGAGGGAATAAAGATTTAGAAGCAAGAAGCCCAGTTAGACCATTGCAATTATTCCAGCTAAGATAAGGAAGGATCAGACCAACTGGTGGTGAATAGAAAAAATGTGTTAGCAGTGGAAATGGAGATCAGATTAAATGTGTATGTTGAATATATCAATACATTTGTTTGCGAATTGAATGTGAGGTGTGGAACTAAGAGAGAAGTTTAGGTTATCAATGGTTTTTATTTAATTTAGGTCTGAGAAATTGGATGGAGCTGTGCTTATAAGAGATGGGGAAAATATGACTAGAGGAAGTACTAGAAGGAAAATCAACAGTTTTAATTTTGTACCTGTTAAGTTTGAGATTTCTGTTAGGTGTCTAGGCAGAGCTATTTAATAGGTTGTTGGATATATGGTTCTGTTGTTCTGGAAAGATGTGAACTTTGGCGTCATCAGCATACAGATGGGATTTGTTGCCATGCCACTGACTGATAACACCAGAGCAGTGAATGTAAGTAGAAAAGAGAAAATAAACAAGAACTGAAACACAGAGAGCTCCAAATTTCAAAGATCAGCAAGGTGAAGAAAAACAAATAATGAGACTGGGAAAAAGCCGCCACTGATTGAGAAATAAAATTAAGAAAGAGTGTAATCCTGGAATTGAAGCTGAGGAAGTGACTCAAGTTTCAGTGAATGATCAACTATTGCAATGCTGCTAAATAGAATGAGGACAGATAATTGGAAATTAAACACAGCAGGGTGATGGTAAGAAATGGCATAACTAAGAGAGATTTAAGTGAAATGGTAGAAAACCTGATTAACTAGATCCATGAGAGAGGAGAAAAATTGGAGACAGTGAGTATAGACTTCCTTTGAGAAAACTTTTTGTAAGGGAAAAGACAGATATAAGAAAGAAATGAGGCAAAAAGATGTTTGTATTTTAAAATTAGAGAAAGGATCACATTGTGTGCTGATGGGAAGCATCAAGTAGAGAGGAAATGTGATTATGCTTAAAGAAGGAAGAAGCATTAGGGTAGTGCTGAGGGGATGGAATCCAGAGCACAAGCAGAAGCCATGGCCTTTGTTAGGAATACGGATAGTGTTTCCATAGCAATTAAAGAGAAGGTAGAGGTCCTGTAGGAGGTAACGAAAGTTATATTCAGAATACTCTTATTTTCTTTGTTCTATCATAAGAAAAATTATCACCTAGGAGTAAAGATCAGTATTAGAATTAGAGGAGAGGAAAGGGAGTGTGAAATTGCAACCTAGGGAATTTTGAGAGTCATTGGAATTAACAAAAGAGTGCAGTATGCTATTCACTCACATATACTCCTGGTACTGGCCTCTGCCTCCTTAATGGTGCTAGAATTATGCTTTCAGACCCCCAATCAGATATGCCATTTTATGCTAGGGAAATGTTATTTTGGCTCCTCCTTAGCTATAGTTAAGTACAGGACACAACTTAAACTCCTTAGTCTGTCCAACAGTGTCCTATAATCTTCTCCAAACCTACATTAATAAACTCATCTCTATTCCCATGGCTTCGCACAATTCAAGTTCTAGGTGAATCTAACATCTTGGATTTGCTCTAAAACATTTTACACACTCACAACTCCTTGCCTTTGTCTAGGTAGTTTCCTTACCTGGAATGTTTTCTTTTTTTCTCCTCCCCACTTCATAAAATGCAGCTCCTGCTCCACTTACCCATCACTTCCAAGGTAGAGCTGACTACTCTCTTCTCTATGTTCCCCTTAAACTTTGAGTTTAGCTTTGTACTTAGCTTTGCCATATTGCATTATTGCTTAATATGTCTGTCTTTTCCTGGACTAGATGTTTTTCAAGGATAAGAGTAGTATCTTGCTGTATGCATGTTTTACTTGGAATACAGAGTTTCCTTCAATCCTCAATTGGTCATGCAAATTTGGGCTTACATTTTTAAAACACCTCTCTTTTCCAGAACAATTTATATGTTTTCAGTTTAACAAAACAACAAAACAACAAGAGCATTGAATTCGAACATTAATGTTAGGTGCCTTATATTTAGATGAATACCTTATAATTAGATGAAGAATATATAATTGTATTAGATATAGGTCAACATTTCTCTCAAATTGGAATGGAATTTGGTGGAATATCAAGTAAGTAAAGAAACTGGCCTAACTTGTGGAATATTAAGCTTCAAAGATTTGGAGTATTTTGGTAATTTAGTTCATTCGTTGAGGTTTCCTGTACTTACCTTTGTGTTTTTAATTTAGCTGACTCTTGCCTCATAATGAGAAGTATAAGTAAAGCAAGATAAAGTAATCAAACACCTTATTCTGAGGATTAAGATGTACATCAGAAACACATAATTGATAGATATAATTCTTTCCGTATTGTTGTTTTCAGAAGTGAGATTTTTGTTTCTCTACCTAGTGAGTGGAAAAAAAAAGAGCCTCCCTGGGGAATCTACAGCCTTTGGTGTTTTGCTATTAAAACTTCAATTAGAAGAATCATTTGATAAAATAAGCCAATTATGGTTGACTTGCCACAGATTAAGAAGTGTATAGAAAGGATATATGAGGAGTACATTTGGATAGAAAGGGTAGGATGTGATCATAAGGCATTTTTGATTATTCATTGCTATGGAACAAAGCATGCCAAGTCTTAGTGGCTTAAAATAATAATTGATTATTGTCATTCAAAGTTCTGTGAGTTAATTGGGTTGTGTGAGACAAGTATTTCACTGGGTCTCTCGTGTAGTATAGTCAGATGACAACAGGGGCTCATATGGACTAAACATTCAAAATGGCTAGCTCACATGGCTGGAAGCTGTTGCTGACTGTCAGGATTTCAGCTGGGACTATCAATAGCAGTACCAGTGCAAACCTTCTGTCTGTCTTAGGGTTCTTACAGCATAGCATGGGTTCTGAGAGGGAGTGTCACAAAAAGCAAGCATTACAAGAGACTCAAGCTGGAATCTTCTTATCACCTAACTTTGGAAGTCCAAGAAATCACTTCTGTTACCTGTTTGCCTAGCACATCACTGAGGTCAACCAGATTTAACAAAAGGAAAAGTAGGCTCTACCTCTTAATGAGGGAGGGATGAGGCCATGTTGGAAAGAATGTGAAGCATGGGACATGTGGGTGCAGTCATCTGTGGAAAATACAAACTACCACAAAGGCCACGAATAACTGTTTCAAGGTAATAAGGTATAATGGGAAGTCTACTTTCACTGCTGCCATTGTCCCTGTCCCTGTCCCTGTCCAGATCTGGTCACTGCCTTCTTCACCCTGCCAGGTCGACCACAGTCACATTTATTCAGTACAGATTTAATGACAAAGGCCTTGAGTCAACACACTTGTGGGTAATTAACATGGTCACCCCCTATCCTCCCAAGAGAGCAGTCCTACACAAGGATTATTAAAAGGCAGGTTCTGAGGCCTAAGTAAACTGAATTATCTAGATCAGTTTCTTTACATCTCCTTGTTATCTAACCTAAGCTTTCAGGCACATGGTAAGAGAATCTAGCTGCCTTCAGCCAAATCCTTTTCCGAAGCTTTTGTAAAACCTTTGGGCCTTCCAAAAAGGTTTGCATCTTTCTACAGTTTTTCCCACTACCCTGACCGATGTCCTACACCACCCTAGCCTCAGGGAACTCCTTTCACCTTCTTTACTTTACCATGCTTGCTATGGTTTTAGAGGTTTCCCAGACACTCTTGTAAGACTGAAATAGTCTTCTCTCCAATACTTCTTGGTTATTTTCTATTATATTTTAAGTCTTATTTTAAATGTCACTGGCCCTATAAAGTATATTCTCCTTGTTCTTTTGTAATACCCAAAGTATTCTTCACACAGAAATGCTATTGCTTGATTTCTTAATACTTTCTTCAGTAAAACCATATGACCCATGAATCTTCCTTCTTGCCCTAAGTTCCTTCTGATAGTATATTATGATCATCACTGTCTGTTACTATATATTATAACAGACTATATATTTGTTTATAAATATATATAAAAGATATTTATAGAATATTTTACCCATTAACAGTATAACACATATTCTTATTAAGTTCACATACAGCATTCACCAAGATAGACTACAATCTGGCCATAAACGTATCTCAACAAATTTAAAAAGATAGAAATTGTATAAAGTATGTTTTCAGCTCACAGTGGAATTAAACTAAAAATCGATAACAGAAATATAGCTGAAAAATCCTAAAATACTTAGAAACTAAACAACACACTTCTAAATAACACATGGATCAAAGAAAAAAATCTCAAGAAAACTTTGAAATATTTTGAACAAAATAAAATAAGAATACATCCTATCATAACTTGTGGAATACAGTGAAAACACTGTTGTGAGGAAAATTTATAGCATTGAATGAATATGTGAGAAAAGAGATCTAAAATGAATAATCTATGTTTCCAACTTAGATAACTAAAAAACAAAGCAATTTAAAAATGAAGCAAGCAGAAGGAAACAAATAATAAAAATTAGATGAGCAATCAATGAAATATATACTAGGAAAACAATAGAGAACATGAACAAAACTAAAGACTCATTATTTGAAAGATCAATACAATTAATAGACCTCTAGTCAGTAAAATGAAGAAAACAATAGAGAGGATACAAATTACTGATATAAGAAATGAAATAGAGTTCATCACCACTGATCCCATGGACATAAAAAGAACAAAATCTATATGCCCACTAACTTGATAACCTAAATGAAATGAACCAATTGCTTAAAAAACATAACTTATGGCCAGGCGTGGTGGCTGACGCTTATAATCCGAACACTTTGGGAGGCCTGTAATCCCAGCACTTTGGGAGGCCAAGGCGGATGGATCACAACATCAAGAGTTTGAGACCAACCTGGCCAATATGGTGAAACCCTGTCTCTACTAAAAAAGATACAAAAATATAAAAATTAGCTGGGCGTGGTGGTGGGTGCCTGTAATCCCAGCTACTCAGGAGGCTGAGGCAGGAGAATTATTTGAACCCAGGAGGCAGGGGTTGCAGTGAGCTGAGATCATGCCAATGCACTCCAGCCTGGACGACAGGGAGAGATTCTATCTCAAAAAAAAACAAAAAAAACCCAAAACAAAACAAAACAAAACCTCAAAACATAATTTACCAAAATGTACACAAAAGGAAATAGATAATATGAAAACATATATATTAAAATTGAATTAATAATTAATAATTTTCCAAAAAAGAAAATGTCAAGTCATGATGAGTTTACAGGTGAAATTTAACACACATTTAAGGAAGAGAGTTAACAACTCTTTATAATCTCTTGCAGAAAACAGAATTAAAGGGGATACTTCATAATTTATTTCAGGAGGCCGGCATCACTTTAATACCAAAATCAGACAAAGACATTACAAGGAAAAAAAATAAACACCAATATGCATCATAAACATAGATGCAAAAATTTCTAACACAATATTGGGAAATTAAATCTAGTGATATATGGAAATAATTATATGCCATGAGTCATGGGATTTATTCCAGTTATTCATCACAAACTCCACTATTGAATGCAGCCCAAACTCCTGAAGAAATCGGATACCAGTAACACTGTTTACAGCCAAAGGAAACATGCAGAGACTACACTATTGTTTTCCCCTAGAGACAAAGCGAAAGTACCCTACTGAACCAACGTATTTTCCTGAAAAAGTCCTCCCCTATGAAAACAAATTCAAAAATGGAAATAAGTGATTGTTACACTAGGTGCACAAATACCAACATAAGGACACAGGAAACATGAAAAAGTAAGAAAATACACCACCACCAAAGGAATAATAATTATCCAGCAATAGACCTTAGTCAAAAAGGAGTTTTTGAAATTTCAAGTTAAAAATTCAAAATATTGATTTTGTCTGGGTGCAGTGGCATGCACCCATAATCTCAGTCCCTTGGAAAGCTGAGATGGGAGGATTGTTTGACCCAGGAATTTAAAGGTGCAGTGAACGATGTTGGCACCAATGCTCTCCAGACTGGGTGACAGATGAGACTCTGTCTCAAAATAAACAAACATAAATTAAAGAAAGAACCTAAAATATTGACTAAAAAAGTTCAGTGAGCTACAAGATAATTTTGAAAAATTACACAAAGAAATTAAAAAGAACAAGATACAAATAAATTTACCAAACAGATGGACATTCTAAAAAAGAACCAAATAGAAGTTCTGGAACTGAAGAATTAATTGAAGGAAATAGGAAACACATTTGGAAGCTTCAGCATTATACTAGATCACACAGAAGAAAGAATCTCAGAACTGAAGACAGGCCTTTTTAAATAATCTACGGTCTGACAAAAATAAAGAGAAAAGAAATGAGCAAAGGCTTCATGACATTTGAGACAGCATAAGGTGGACAAATTCATAAATTATCAGTACAATTAAGGGCAAAGGAAAGAAGAAAGGATTAGAAATCTATAAAACAAAATAATAGGTAGAAACTTCCCAAGTCTAGCAAGAGATTTAGGCATTTAATAAAGAAAACTCAACAATTCCCAGGGAGATACAGAACAAAAAATTCTTCCCCATGTCACACGATAATCAGACTGTTTCAAGAGCAAATCTTAAAACCAGCAAGAGAAAAGCATTGAATCACCTATAAAGGAAACTCCATCAGACTAACAGTGAATTTTTCAGCAGAAACCTTGCAGGCAAGACGAGAATGAAACAATATATTTAAAGTGCCGAAAGAACAAACAAACAAAAATACACTGTCACCCAAGAACATCACAGTCAAGGAAAAACGAAAAAAAAAAAAGCAAAAAACTAAAAGGACCTCACAGTCAGCAAAATTATTCTTCACAAATGAAAGAGAAATAAAGTCATTCCCAAGCTGAAATTTAGATCAAGTGGTTTTAACAGACATTTACAGAACATCTTATCCAACAACTGCAAAATATACCTTCTTTTTATTAACACATGAAACATTCTATAGGACAAACCATATGTTAGGCCACAAAACAAGTCTAAGCAAGTTTTAAAATGTCAAAATCGTATCAAGTATCTTCTTAAGTGACAATGAAATAAAACTAGAAATCAATACCAAGAGGAATTCTGGAAGTGATATAAAACATGGAAATTTAAAAACATGTTCATAAACAATCATTGGATCAACAAATTAAGATGGTAATCAAAAAATTTGCTTTATTTGAAACAAAAATAAAAACACAACATGCCAATACCTGTGAGATTACTGCAAAAATAGTGCTGATGGGGAAGTTTATAGCAATAAATGCCTGTATCAAAAAAAGTAGAATGATTACAAACTAACAGTAACAATACACCTCAAGGAACTAGAAAAGCAAGAACAAACTATACCACAAGTTAACAGATGAAAGAAATAATAAAGGCAAGAAGAGAACTAAATGATGTACAGACTGAAATATAATACAAAGGATAAATTAAATGAAAAATTGGTTCTCCTAAATGATAAAAAAATTGATAAACTGCTAAGTAGACCACAAAGAAGAGAGAAGACTCAAATAAAATGAGAAATGAAAATGGAGATATTACAACGGATACCACAGAAATACAAAAAATCATCGGAGACTGTTATAAATAACTATACACTGACAAACGGGAAAGCCTTGAGGAAATGGACAAATTCCTGGACACGTATCACCCACCAAGACTGAATCAGGAAGAAATAGAAAATCTGAACAGACTGACAATTAATAGCAACATATAATCAATAATAAAATCTCTCCCCACAAAGCAAAGCCCAAGACTAGATGGATTCACAGCTGAATTCTACAGAACATACAAAGAAAAACTAATACAAATCCTCTTGAAGCTATTCCAAAAATTCAAAAAGAAGAGAATTATCCCTGACTCACTCTATGAGGCTAGCATTACCCTGATACCGAAACTAGACAAAATCATAACAACAAAAGAAAACTACTGGCCCATCTCCCTGATGGACAAAAATGCAAAATACCAGCAACAAAATACTAGCAAATGGAATTAAACAGCACATCATAAAGATTATGCATCACAATCAGGTGAAATTTATAGTAGAAATACAAGGATGATTCTACATATGCAAATTAGTAAGTATGAAATCATACATCACATAAACACAATGAAGGAGAAAAAATACGATCATCTCAATAGATGCAGAAAAAACATTTGCTAAAATTAAACATCACTTCATGATAAAACTCTCAACAGACTAGGCATAGAAGGAAGATATCTCAAAATAATAAAGTCCATACATTACACACCCACAGCTAACATCACTATGAATGGAAAAAGTTGAAAATCTTTCCTCTAAGAACAGAAAAAAAAGAATGCAGACTTTTAGCCCTCCTACTCAATAATACTGGAAGTCCTAGCTACAACAAAAAACTACAAAACACTGATAAAAGAAATTGAAGAGGACACACAGAAATGGAAAAACAACCCATGCTCATGAAGTGGAAGAATTAATATCATTTAGATGACCACATTGCCCAAAACAATATACAAATTTAAAGCATTTTATATCAAAATACTAGTGTCATTCTTCACAGAAATAGAAAAAAAAAAAATCCTAAAATTCAGGGGAATCAAAAAGGAGCCTGAATAGCCAAAGCAATCCTGAGCAAAAAGGACAATGCTTTAGGAATCATGTTACCTGCTTCAACATACATTACAAGGCTACAGTCACCAAAATAGCTTAGTATTGCTATGAAAATTGACACATAGACCAATGGAATAGAACAGAGACCCAGAAATAAATCACACATTTACAGTTAACTGATCTTTGACAAAACCAACAAGAATTTATCTTGGAGAAAGGACACCTTTTTTCAATATAGGGTGTGGGGAAAATTGGACAGCCACATGCTGAAGAATAAAACTGGACCCCTGTATCTATCATATAAAAAATCAACTCAAAGTGGATTAAAGACTTGATCATAAGATCTGAAATTATAACACTAATAGAAGAACATCTGTGGAATACTCTTCTGGATATTGGTCTAGGCAATAAATTTAGGGCAAGTATCTCAAAAGCACAGGCAAGAGAAACAACAAATAAGCAAATGGGCCTTAAACTTAAGACTTGGAACCAACCCAGATGTCCCTCAATGATAGACTGGATTAAGAAAATGTGGCACATATACACCATGGAATACTCTGCAGCCTTAAACAAGGATGAGTTCGTGTCCTTTCTAGGGACATGGATGCAGCTGGAAACCATCATTCTCAGCAAACTATCACAAGAACAGAAAACCAAACACCGCATGTTCTCACTCATAGGTGGGAATTGAACAATGAGATCACTGGGGCACAGGAAGGGGAACATCACACACCAGGGCCTGTTGTGGGGTGGGGGGAGGGGGGAGGAATAGCATTAGGAGATATACCTAATGTAAATGACGAGTTAATGGGCGCAGCACACCAACGTGGCACACGTATACATATGTAACAAACTTGCACGTTGTGCACATGTACCCTAGAACATAAAGTATAATAAAAAAAAAATAAAAATATGTGTACCTTTAAAAAAAAAAAAGCTTCTGTACAGGAGGAAGAAATTCAACAGGGTAAAGAGACAACATGTCGAATGGAAGAAAATATTTGCAAATTATTCATCCTTCAATAAACCAATATCCAGAATATACAAGGAATTCAAACAACAGGAAAAAAAAAAAACATGCAAATAATCCCATTAAAAAGTGGGCAAAGGAGATGAATAGACATTTCTCAAAAGACTTAAAAATGACCGACATTGACATAACAACGCTTAACACCACTAATCTTCAGAGAAATGCAAATTAAAACCACAATGAGACAAACATCTTACTCCAGTCAGAATGGCTCATATTAAAAAGATAAAAAAATATGTATATCAGATGTTGTTAAGGATACAGAGAAAAGGTAACTGCTATACACTATTAGTGAGAATATAAAATAGTATAGCCACTATTGCAAACAGTATGGAGATTTCCCAGAAGACGAAAAATTATCATTCAATCTAGTGAGTACCCCACTAGTGAGTATCTACCCAAAGGCAAATAAATCAATATATCAAAGATATATTTACACTTGAATGTTTATTGCAGTACTATTCACAATAGCAAAATTTGGAATCAATCTTAGTGTCCATTAATAGATGAATATGTATAGAAAATGTGATATGTGATATATCTATATATCTATCTGCATATATAGAGAGCAATTGCATTTACAATGTATATATGAATTTTATGTATATATATTGTTTGTATATATATATACACACACACAGTTCCATACACACACACACACACACAAACACACACAGAATGGGAAAATAGATAACAGAATGGAAAGAGTAAGTGGGGAATGAGGGAAGGTAGGGAGAAGTGGGTTAAAGGATATAAATATACAGTAAGATAGAAGAAATAAATTCAGTGTTTGATAGCAAAGTAAGATGACTGTACTAAAAATAACGTATAGTATTCAGGTGATGGACTCTCTAAACACCCTGACTTGATAACTACACATTACATACATGTAAAACTTTCCCATGTACCCTATGAATGCACAAATTTTAAAAAAATTAAACATTAAAATAATAATGTTGAAAGGTACAAGATTAATATACGAACTCTGAAAGCAGCTGAGTGCCCTTCAAAAGGTCAATGTATAAGCAAACTGTGGTATGTTAATACAAAGAAACATTATTCATCAGTGGAAAGAAATAAGTTCTTTCTATAAAGGAAATATTAAAAATAATATTCTATAAAGGGAAAAACTATGGAAAGAAATAGATGATCAGTGGTTGCCAGGGGATAAGGGGAGGGAAGGATGAATAGGCAGAGCACAAAGGATATTGAGGGCAATGAAACTTTTCCAGGGGTCCATCTCCTTAAATTGTAATTCTGCAGTCTTTCTGAAGGAAGACAGAGGATTCAATTCTGAAGAAAGTTGCTGAGTAAGTACTTGTTCTCATTAGCTGTTCATCTCAGGAATGCTATTGCTGTTGATTTCTCTTTGGGGTATGCTGGAGAAGGCAATGGTTCTAACAAGCTGAGCTGAGCAAGAAACAGGAGCAGAAATTGTCATCTCTCTAATAAACTAGTTTCTCATTTATGGTACTCACATTCACCCGCTGTCTCCCCAAACCCCAATACACACATGTGTGCATGGACACACACACACACACACACCAGTTCCAGACAGCTTTTCATCTCCCTGAAAATTTCTCAGCTTTTATATTAGCTCCTTAGTTGAAAGATTTTTCTCTTTCTTCTGTGATGTATCCAAGCTTAAGTTTATTGAGGAGAGCCAACAGCCATGATTGTTCTCATTTTGTGAGAAGTCTAGACTTTACTGTTTATGCTCCTGCCATTGCTCTGTGAGGGTATCATATCCATCTCTGGTTTATGGCACAATTTGGGTAGTCATGGTGTTACTACCATGAAAATACATATATTCAAACATTTGTAAGCAGTTGAACAATGTTTTAACCTGTTTACCACTTTTGTCAACCTTCATACGTTTTCAGGCTTAGAAAATTTAGTAAAGACAGCAAAGTATTGTGGCAGGTAGTTATATAGAATGTTGCTTACCTTGTCTTTCCAAGTTTCAATACAATTGATGTAAGATATATGTAGTTATGAAGTAGTTCTAGGAAACAATAAAGCAATAGCATTCAGGATTACAGGATAAAGTCTAAGCTCCTTTCACATTAAGAGTTGATCATAAACCACACTGTGCTTCAGATTACTCTAGAGAGGTACTATGTCTAGGTCCTATCCCATACAAGTACTGATTCAATTAACCCTCATTTGAGTTCAGGCTTTGATATTATTTTTAAAGCTCCTCAGGTGAACTTAAAGTATATTTAAAGTTAAAAATGACTTTTTAGACCATGCTCACAAACTAAGCCAAATCACTTCCATTAGTGGACCCCTATAGTGTTTACCCCATACTTGTTTACTTTAAATTGAAATTATTACTTGTTTTTACAAAAAACTAAAGATTTCACATAAAATCTTGAGTTGCGGCTTCTCTCCAAACCCATAAAGGCTGACGGTATCAAGACTGCATAACAATATTAGAGCAACTGGGTGGGATTGGGTAGTGGCTTCCTCTTTGAAAGGGCATTTAGGTTTTGCTTTCATCTCATTTCTTTCATGTTTTACCTAAAACCCATTCATATATCTATATTACTATCCATTTTTCCCTTGCAGGCAATAGAGATTTTGACTGTTGGTCCATAAGCTTCTTCCTGAACTTTCCTCTATTTATCTTCATGACATCATTTTTCATGTAGAAAATTCCAGAGAATCAACACAATTCTGGGAACTAATAGCTGACTATTAGTAATCACCAATTTCTAATAAGTAACTTTATCTCCTATCTCTGACATTCGCTTTTTAATCCAACCACTATAGTTGAGTTTGTCCTACTGTTTTACTCCCCTAACTCATTGCACATGTAATTTTTGTTTGTATTCTGAAACTCACTTATTTACCTGATAGTTTATTTTTCATCACTCAACCCAAGCATCAGTTCCTTCTTGAATTTTCTATGTTCCTGAAGTCTGCTTGAGAAGCCCTTCCTGGTTGTTTCCATAGTACCATGGTCATGTTTTAGTTATTTGCCAAACTTCTTGTCATTTCTTGACAGACAGCTCCTCTTACTGAGAATCACTTTACAGCTGAGAAAGTCTAATTTAGTTTTTGTATTTGCAGCTCCAAACTGAGGACCTAGAATAAAGTAAACTCATGTAAAGAAGAAAAATAAAATTATTTTCGTACATGATGTTAGATAGTGTTGGGAAAACTAGATAGCCACATGCAATTTCATTCTTTTGCATGTGGCTATCCAGCTTTCCCAACACCATTTTTTGAAAAGACTATCCTTTCCTCATTGTGTATTTTGGCACCCTTGTTGAAGATCAGTTGATGGTGTGTGCATGGATTCATTTCTGGGCTATCAATTCTGTTTCATTGGTCTGTATATCTGTTTCTATGCCAGTACCATATTGTTTTAATTACTGCAGCTTTGTATTAGATTTTATAAGCAAGAAGTGGGATAACTACAGCTTTTTTTCTTCTTCCTTAAGATCATTTTTGTTATTTTGGGTCTTTTCTGTTTCTATAAAATTTTAGAATTCATTTTTAAATTTCTCAAAAATACTCCTCAGATTTTGATGGGGATATCATTGAATTTGTAAATTGTTTTTGGTAGTATGAACATTTTAACAATGTTAAGCCTTCTAGTCCATGAACACAGATTATTTTCCATTTATTTATGTCTTTTAAAATTTCTTCCATCCAATGTTTTGTAGTTTTCAGTGTACAAGTCTCCTACTTCCTTGTGTAGGTTTATCCCAAGTGTTTTATTTTATTTTTGATGCTGTTGGAAATGGGATTAGATTTTAAATTTTCTTTTGTTATACTTCAGTGAAATTGTTAAGAAAAAATATATATTACAAATAAACTTGGAACAGTAATTCCACAAGTCAAAACACTTGGAGAATATTAGTCAAGATATTTTTCATTAGTGGGTAACCTCATAAATTGTTGATATTTAATGACTACCTGTTGAATAGATATAAGCATTAAGAAATGTATGTACATTGAGTATCTTCTCAATAACAAATACAAATGAAGTTTCTGCCATCTTTGCATTTACAGTTCATGATCTAGATGAAAAGATGCTATGTCCAGACTTGGAAAATTAGCAAAAGAAAATAGTAATAGCAACAGAAAAATAAATGCCATAAAACTTCAAAAGAGTGAGGAAATGTTGGATGGTAATCAAATAAGAACTCATAGAAATGGGTCTTGCATTGATCTTGGAGAATAATGAAATTTAAACCTTAAAAGAAGGAGGGAGAAACCCATATCAGCAGAAAGTGAAGACATAGACAAGGACTCATAAGCAGGAGGACCATTTATTGGGAAGAAAATTAATGAGTCTTAAGTATATTAGAAAGACAAAGAGGGATCCAGCTCCACTCCAGTGGAAATTGTGTGAAGAGAAAGAATATTTAACACAACACAAAATGAAGCTGGGAGTCCATATTGTTAAAAATCATTGAATGCCAGAGTATTTTGTTAGGGCTGTGAAGAGCTATTGATACATTTTAGGACTGAAATACATAACCTGATGGCCCTGTTCAGAAAGTAAAATTGAATTATGATTTATCAGTGGATTGAATAGTGAAAAGTCTAGAAAGAGTAAATATATTTTGTGGCTACTTGTGGTTCAGTGAAGACTAGATATGGTTATAGTAATAGTAGTCTTAATAGCTGAGACAGTAAAAATCACAGATTGATCTAAACAACAGAACCTCACCAAGAACTCTGAGGAAAATTTAGATAAAATAATAAGAAAAAAATCAGGTATATGGAGACCTGGGATAAAATTACTTTTCTGGCCACAATACAGTTAAATTAGAAAGACATAACAGCAAAAGCCTGAGAAATTTACAAATACATGGAAATTTAAAAACATACTTCTAAATAAAAATAGATCTAGAAGTAATTACAAGGGAAGTTAGAAAACACACGGAGATAAATGAAATGGAAAACACAATATATCAAATCTCCTGGGATGCAACTAAAACAGAGCTTAGAAGAAAAATTCATAGACACCATTTGTTTTTTAAAAAAAGGAAGAATAATATCAAATCAGTAGCCTCAATTTTCACCTTAAGAAACTAGAAAGAAGTTTACAAAGCTACGGGATTATGGTGGATAGAAGGCAGGACTAGATTGCAGCTCCAACTCAAATGAACAGAGGAGTATGTAGAGGCTCACATCATGAATTTTTGCTCCAGAATGACTGCAGGAATGTCAGGAAACCTGAGAGGACCTACAGACCCTGTGAATGAAGCAGAGTTCTCCTGCAGGACCTAGGAGACACCGCAAAATTGTTCTGGTATCCATGACTGAGAGACCCACAAAAGGTTCACATCACAGGACTCTTTGCAGACAACCCCCAGTACCAGCCCAGTGCCTGGTAGACTTGCTGAGTAACTAGATCCAAAAGAGAGATAACAATTACTACAGCTCGGCTCTCAGGAAGCCACATCCATAGGAAAAGGGGGAGAGTACTACATCAAGGGAACACCACATGGGACAAAACAATCTGAACAACAGCCTTCAGCCCTAGACCTTCCCTCTGATGGAGCCTACCCAAATGAGAAGGAACCAGAAAAACAACTCTGGTAATATGACAAAACAAGGTTTTTAACAACCTCCCAAAAATCACACTAGCTCACCAGTAATAGAGCCAAACCAAGAAGAAATCCCTGATTTACCTGAGAAAGAATTCAGGAGGTCAATTATTAAGCTAATCAAGGAAGCACTGGAGAAAGGCAAACCCTAATGAGAGGAAATTTTTAAAAATGGTGCAAGAAGTGAAGAAAGAAATATTCAAGGAAATAGATAACATAAACAAAAAGCAATCAAAATTTCAGGAAAAACATTGACACAATTTTAGAAATGTTAAATGCTCTGGAAAGTCTCAGCAATAGAATCGAACAAGTAGAAGAAAGAAGGTCAGAGCTCTAAGACAAGGTATTTTAATTCACCCAATTCAACAAAGACAAGAGAAAAATAATAAGTAAATATGAAAAAAGCCTCCAAGAAGTCTGGGATTATGTTAAATGACCAAACCTAAGAATAATTGGTGTTCCTGAGGAAGAAGAGAAATCTAAAAGTTTGGAAAACATGTTTGGGGGGATAATAAAGGAAAATTTCCCCAGCCTTGCTGGAGACCTAGACATCCAAATACAAGCAGCACAAAGAACACCTGGGAAATTCATCACAAAAAGATTATTGCCTAGGCACATTGTCATCAGGTTACCTAAAGTTAAAACAAAGGAAAGAATCTTAATGGCTTGAGACAAAAGTGCCAGGTAACCTATAAAGGAAAACCTATGAGATTAACAGCAAATTTCTCTGTAGAAACCCTACAAGCTAGAAGGGATAGGAGCCCTATATTCAGCCTTGTCAAACAAAAAATTATCAGCTTAAGATTTTGTATCCAGTGAAACTAAGCTTCATATATGCAGGAAAGATACAGTCTTTTTCAGACAAATGCTGAAAGAATTCACCACTACGAAGCCACCACTACAAGAACTGCTAAAAGGAGCTCTAACTCTTGAAACAAATCTTGGAAATACATCAAAACAGAACCTCTTCAAAGCATAAATCTCACAGGACCTGTAAAACAAAAATACAATTTAAAAAACAAAAACAAAAAACCAAGGTGTAGAGGCAACAAATAGGCACAATGAATGGAATGGCACTTCTCATCTCTATACTAACATTGAATGAAAATGGCCTAAATGCTCCAACTAAACGATACAGAATTGCAGAATGTACAAGAATTCACCAACCAACTATCTGCTGCCTTCAAGAAACTCACCTAATACATAAGGACTTGCACATACTTAAGGTAAAGGAGTAGAAAAAGACACTTCGTGCATATGAACACCAAAAGCAAGCAGGAATAGCTATTCTTATATCAGACAAAACAAACTTTATAGCAACAGCAATTTAAAAAGACAAAGAAGGACATTATATAATGATAAAAGTCCTTGTTTAACAGGAAATATCACAGTCTTAAGCATATATGCACCTAACACTGGAGATCACAAATTTATAAAACAATTACTGATAAAACTAAGAAATGAGATAGACAGCAACACAATAATAGTAGGGGACTTCAATACTCCGCTGTCAGCACTAGACAGGTCATCAAGACAGAAAGTCAACAAAGAAACAATGAATTTAAACTATACATTGGAACACATGGACTTAACAGATATATACAGAGCATTCCATCCAACAACCACAGAATATACATTCTATTCAGCAGCACATGGAATGTTCCCCAAGATAGACCATATGATAGGTCACAAAACAATCCTCAAAAATTTTAAGAAAATTGAAATTCTGTTGAGCCCTCTCTCAGACCCTTGTGGAATAAAACTGGAAATCAACTTCAAAAGGAACCTTCAAAACCATACAAAAACATGGACATTAAATAACCTGATCCTGAATGATCATCAGGTCAAAAATGAAATCAAGATGGAAATTTAAAAATTCTTTGAACTGAAAGACAGTAGTGACACAACCTATCATTAAAACCTCTGGAACACAGCAAATGTGGTGCTAAGAGGAAAGTTCATAGCCCTAAACTCCTACATCTAAAAGTCTGAAAGAGCTCAAACAGACCATCTAAGGTCACACCTCAAGGAAGTAGAGAAATAATAAAAACCTAACCCAAAACCAGCAGAAGAAAAGAAATAAGGAAGATCAGAGCAGAATTAAATGAAACTGAAACAAAACAGCTACAAAATATAAATGAAATAAAAAGCTGGTTCATTGAAAAGATAAATAAAATTGATAGACCATTAGTAAGATTAACCAAGAAAAGAAGAGAGAAAATCCAAATAAGCTCAATAAGAAATGAAACAGGAGATATTACAACTGACACCACAGAAATACAAAAGATCATTCAAGGCTACTATGAACACCTTTATATGCATAAACTAGAAAACCTAGAAGAGATGGATGAATTCCTCACAAGATACCACCCTCCTAGCTTAAATCAGGAAGAATCAGATACCATGAATAGACCAATAACAAGCAGCGAGATTGAAATGGTAATTAAAAATTACCAACAAAAAAAGTCCAGGACCAGAAAGATTTACAGCAGAATTCTACCATTCAAAGAATTGTCACCAATCCTATTGACACTATTCCACAAGATAGAGAAAGAAGAACCCTCCCCAAATCATTCTATGAAACCAGTATCACCCTAATACCAAAACCAAGAAAGGACATAACAAAAAAAAAAAAATTATAGACCAATATCCCTGATGAACATAGATGCTAAAATCCTTAACAAAATACTAGCTAACCAAATCCAACAACATATCAAAAAGATAATCTGCCATTATTGCCATAATCAAGTGGGTTTCATACCAGGGATGCAGGAATGTTTTAACATACACAGGTCAATAAATGTGATACACCACATAAACAGATTTAAAAACAAAAATTACATGATCATCTCAATAAATGCAGAAAAAGCATTCAACAAAATACAGTGTCCCTTTATGATTAAAACTCTCAGCAAAATTAGCAAACAAGAGACATATTTCAATATAATAAAAGCCATCTATGACAGACACACAGCCAACGTAATACTGAATGAGTAAAAATTGAAAGAGTTCCCTCTGAGAACTGGAACAAGACAAGGATGCCCACTCTCACCACTCCTCTTCAACATAGTACTGAAAGTCCTAGCAAGAGCAATAGGACAAGAGAAAGATATAAAGGGCATCCAAATCAGTAAAGAGGAAGTCAAAGTGCCACTGTTTGCTGATGATATGATTGTTACTTGGAAAACTCTAAAGACTCCTCCAGAAAGTTCCTAGAACTGATTTTTTAAAAATCAGCAAAGTTTCCTGATACAAAATTAATGTACACAAATTAGTAGCTCCTCTATACACCAATAGCGACTAAGCTGAGAATCAAATCAAGAACTCAACCCTGTTTACAATAGCTGCAAAAAAATAATAATTAGGAATATACCTAACCAAGGAAGTAAAAGACCTCTACACGGAAAACCACAAAACACCATTGAAAGAAATCACAGATGACATAAACAAATGGAAACACATCCCATACTCATTGATAGGTAGAATGTATTGTGAAAATGACCATACTGCCAAAAGCAATTTACAAATTCAGTGCAATTCCCATCGAAATGCCACCATCATTCTTCACAGAATTAGAAAAAACAATTCCAAAATGTATATGGAGCCAAAAAAGAGGCTGCATAGCCAAACCAAGACTAAGCAAAAAGAACAGATCTAGAGGCATCAACTACTTGATTTCGAACTATACTTATAAGGCCATCATCACCAAAACAGCATGATACTGGTATAAAAAAAGGCAGATAGACCAAAGAAAGAGAATAGAGAACCCAGAAATAAACTCATACTTACAGCGAACTGATCTTGAACAAAGCAATGAAAATATGAAGTGGAGAAAGGACATCCTTTTAAACAAATGGATCTGGGATAATTGACTTGCCACATGTAGAAGAATGAAACTGGATCCTCATCTCTCACCTTAAAAATCAACTCAAAATAGATTAAGGACTTAAATCTAATACCTGAAACTATAAAAATTCTATAAGATAACATTGGAAAAATCCCTTGTAGACATTGGCTTTGGCAAGGATTTTATGACCAAGAACCCAAAAGCAAATGCAATAAAAACAAAGATAAATTGATGGGACTTAAGTAAACTAAAGAGCTTTTGCATGGCAAAAGGAATAGTCAGCAGAGTAAAGAGATAACCCACAGAGTGGAAAAACATCTTCACAATCTATACATCTGACACATGACTAATATCCAGTGTCTACAATAAACTCAAACAAATCAACAAGAAAAAAAAACAAACAATCCCATCAAAAAGTGGGCTGAGGACATGAATAGACAATTCTCAAAAGAAGATACACAAATGGCCAATAAACATATGAAAAAATGCTCAACATCACTAATGATCAGGCAAATGCAAGTCAAAACCACAGTGTGATACCAGCTTACTCCTGCAAGAATGACCATAATCAAAAAATAAAAAAGATAGTGGATGCTGACATGGATGCAGTGAACAGAGAACACTTCTACACTTCTGGTGGGAATGTAAACTAGTATAACTACTATGAAAAACAATGTGGAGATTCCTTAAAGAACTGAAAGTAGAAATACCATTTGATCCAGCAATCCCACTACTGGGTATCTACCCAGAGGAAAATAAGTCATTATATGAAAAATATACTTGCCCATGCATGTTTATAGCAGCACAATTTGCAATTGCAAAAACTTGGAACCAACCCAAATGCCCACCAATCAATGAGTAGATAAGGAAACTGTGGTATATATATACACAACAGAATACTACTCAGCTATAAGAAGGGATGAATTAATGGCATTTGCAGTGACCTAGGTGAAATTGGAGACTATTATTCTAAGTGAAGTAACTCAGGAATGAAAAACCAAACATCATATGTTCTCACTCATAAGTGCGAGTTAAGCTGTTAGGATGCAAAGGCATAAGAATGACACAATGGACTTTGGGGACTCAGGGGGAAAGGATGGGAAGGGGGTGAGGAATAAAAGACTACACACAAATAGGGTGCAATGTATACCGCTCAGGTGATGGGTGCACCAAAATCTCACAAATCACCACTAAAGAACTTATGTAACCAGATGCCACCTGTTCCCTAATAACCTATGTAAATAAAACAAAAATTACAAAAGAATAAAACAATGAGATACCACTACACACCCATTAGAATGACCGAAGTCCAGAAAACTGATATACTAAATGCTGGCAAGGGTGTGTGGCAACACGGAGCTCTCATTTATTGTTGGTGAATACAATATGGTTCAGTCCAAAAAAGAAAGAAAGAAATAGAAAAAAGAGCAAACTAAACCCAAAGCAAGCAGAAAGAAGGAAATAATAAAGATTATAGCAGAAATAAATGCAATAGAGAGGAGGAAAAATATGTGACATGATCTTTTATGTAACTATGTGGTCTATTAAAAATTGTTAGAAATAATAAATTAATTCAAAAAGTTTGCAGGTTACAAGAATGTTTATAGCAACTTTATTCAGAATTATCAAAACTTGGAAGCAATTGTGATTTTCTTCAGTAGATGAATAGATAAATAAACTGACACAACTAGACGATGGAATACTTTTCAGTGCTAAAAAGAAATGAGCTATCAGTCCACGAAAATACATGGAATAATCTTAAATACAAATTACCATGTGAGAAAAGGCAATCTGAAAAGGCTGCATTTTGCATGATTAGAACTATATAACTTTTTGGAAAAGGCAAAACTACGGACATAGTGAAAAGATGAGTGGTTGCCAAGAGGTCAGAGAGGTTGCAGGAATGAAAAGGCAGAGAACAGAAGATTTTAGATTCATGAAACTATTCTGTGTTACACCATAATGGTGGATAGATGTCATTATCCACTGGTCAAAACCCATAGAATGTACAACACTCCGAATGAACTCTAATGTAAATTATAGACTTTGGGTAATGATGTGTGACTG